>NC_134398.1:151764330-153131455 GCF_050003625.1 Haematobia irritans | reverse complement strand
ATATGAAAAACTTCTTTTGCCCATATCTCCTTAAATATGCGTCCTAGAGCGAAAAGGACTTTAATTCGTGACTACCCCCAAAAAATTGAAAAATCCACCCAAAACCTAAAAAAATTGAAATTTTTATATGAAAAACTTCTTTTTCCCATATCTCCTAAACTAAGCGTCCTAGAGCGAAAAGGACTTTAATTCGTGACTACCCCCAAAAAATTGAAAAATCCACCCAAAACCTAAAAAAATTGAAATTTTTATATGAAAAACTTCTTTTGCCCATATCTCCTTAAATATGCGCCCTAGAGCGAAAAGGACTTTAATTCGTGACTACCCCCAAAAAATTGAAAAATCGAACCAAAACCTAAAAAAATTTAAATTTTTATATGAAAAACTTCTTTTGCCCATATCTCCTTAAATATGCGTCCTAGAGCGAAAAGGACTTTAATTCGTGACTACCCCCAAAAAATTGAAAAATCCACCCAAAACCTAAAAAAATTTAAATTTTTATATGAAAAACTTCTTTTGCCCATATCTCCTTAAATATGCGTCCTAGAACGAAAAGGACTTTAATTCGTGACCACCCCAAAAAAATTTAAAAATCCTCCCAAAACCTAAAAAATTGAAATTTTTATATGAAAAACTTCTTTTGCCCATATCTCCTTAAATATGCGTCCTAGAGCGAAAAGGACTTTAATTCGTGACCACCCCAAAAAAATTGAAAAATCCACCCAAAACCTAAAAATATTGAAATTTTTATATGAAAAACTTCTTTTGCCCATATCTCCTTAAATATGCGTCCTAGAGCGAAAAGGACTTTAATTCGTGACCACCTCCAAAAAATTGAAAAATCCACCCAAAACCAAAAAAAAATAAATTTTTATATGAAAAACTTCTTTTGCCCATATCTCCTTAAATATGCGTCCTAGAACGAAAAGGACTTTAATTCGTGACCACCCCAAAAAAATTGAAAAATCCTCCCAAAACCTAAAAAATTGAAATTTTTATATGAAAAACTTCTTTTGCCCATATCTCCTTAAATATGCGTCCTAGAGCGAAAAGGACTTTAATTCGTGACCACCCCAAAAAAATTGAAAAATCCACACAAAACCTAAAAATATTGAAATTTTTATATGAAAAACTTCTTTTGCCCATATCTCCTTAAATATGCGTCCTAGAGCCAAAAGGACTTTAATTCGTGACCACCTCCAAAAAATTGAAAAATCCACCCAAAACCAAAAAAAAAATTAAATTTTTATATGAAAAACTTCTTTTGCCCATATCTCCTAAACTAAGCGTCCTAGAGCGAAAATGACTTTATTTCGTGACCACCCCCGAAAAATTGAAAAATCCACCCAAAACCTAAAAAAATTGAAATTTTTATATGAAAAACTTCTTTTGCCCATATCTCCTAAACTAATCGTCCTAGAGCGAAAAGGACTTTAATTCGTGACTACCCCCAAAAAATTGAAAAATCCACACAAAACCTAAAAATATTGAAATTTTTATATGAAAAACTTCTTGTGCCCATATCTCCTAAACTAAGCGTCCTAGAGCGAAAAGGACTTTAATTCGTGACTACCCCCAAAAAATTGAAAAATCCACCCAAAACCTAAAAAAATTGAAATTTTTATATGAAAAACTTCTTTTGCCCATATCTCCTAAACTAAGCGTCCTAGAGCGAAAAGGACTTTAATTCGTGACCACCCCAAAAAAATTGAAAAATCCTCCCAAAACCTAAAAAAATTGAAATTTTTATATGAAAAACTTCTTTTGCCCATATCTCCTTAAATATGCGTCCTAGAACGAAAAGGACTTTAATTCGTGACCACCCCAAAAAAATTGAAAAATCCTCCCAAAACCTAAAAAAATTGAAATTTTTATATGAAAAACTTCTTTTGCCCATATCTCCTTAAATATGCGTCCTAGAGCGAAAAGGACTTTAATTCGTGACCACCCCAAAAAAATTGAAAAATCCACCCAAAACCTACAAATATTGAAATTTTTATATGAAAAACTTCTTTTGCCCATATCTCCTTAAATATGCGTCCTAGAGCGAAAAGGACTTTAATTCGTGACTACCCCCAAAAAATTTAAAAATCCACCCAAAACCTAAAAAAATTGAAATTTTTATATGAAAAACTTCTTTTGCCCATATCTCCTAAACTAAGCGACCTAGAGCGAAAAGGACTTTAATTCGTGACTACCCCCAAAAAATTGAAAAATCCACCCAAAACCTAAAAAATTTAAATTTTTATATGAAAAACTTCTTTTGCCCATATCTCCTTAAATATGCGTCCTAGAGCGAAAAGGACTTTAATTCGTGACCACCTCCAAAAAATTGAAAAATCCACCCAAAACCAAAAAAAATTTAAATTTTTATATGAAAAACTTCTTTTGCCCATATCTCCTAAACTAAGCGTCCTAGAGCGAAAATGAATTTAATTCGTGACCACCCCCAAAAAATTGAAAAATCCACCCAAAACCTAAAAAAATTGAAATTTTTATATGAAAAACTTCTTTTGCCCATATCTCCTAAACTAAGCGTCCTAGAGCGAAAAGGACTTTAATTCGTGACTACCCCCAAAATATTGAAAAATCCACCCAAAACCTAAAAATATTGAAATTTTTATATGAAAAACTTCTTTTGCCCATATCTCCTTAAATATGCGTCCTAGAGCGAAAAGGACTTTAATTCGTGACCACCCCCAAAAAATTGAAAAATCCACCCAAAACCTAAAAAAATTGAAATTTTTATATGAAAAACTTCTTTTGCCCATATCTCCTTAAATATGCGTCCTTGTAATGGTCGTCTTTGACTTTATACAAAACTTAATGGAAATGCTATTTTAATATTTCAAGCATTTTTTCTTGTGTTTTTTAGAAAATTTGTTTTTCTATAGTAATCGAATAATTATAATTTTTATTTTCAAATAATAATTGAATTAGTTATTCTTTGAATAATTCTTTTTAATTAAAATATAAGGGAAAAATCTATAAAATATTGCTGTGCGAAAGTGGCAACTTTTTATTACCAGTTGTGCTAGCATATATTACCTTGAATGCATAATGCGATATTTACAGTGGGCATATCGATTGTTCGATAACTTTTGCATTTTTGCTCTACTGTCGCATCAAAGCATCAAAGAAGCTTTTGCAAAAACTCACTACTTCCTTTCCTTTTTTACTGGCGAACCAAGCATCGTGACAAAAAAAGTCGTGATAAGAAAGTTAGAAAAAAATCTAAAATTTTTATTTAAATCCGTCGAGTTTTAAACGCGTAATCACGCTTAATCAAAAATTTATAAACGTTTTCATAAGTGCTATTATATATTTTGGAAAGGTTCGTAAAATCCGCGTTTTATAAAATAAGCAGAATTTGTCAAAATGAAAAAATAAAATTTTCTAGATAACCCCTGGTTGGGAAATTATACCTGGTTCTACACCGGAGCAGTGGACGGCAAAATCCTCCATTGGAGAAATTTCTTCCATAATTTTGGCTCCATTGGTTTCTACCAGGTCACGTCATTAAACTGTCAGAAATATCGCATGACAAGTTGGAAATTTTTGGCCAACATACATCTCCGCATATATGAGAATACTATTGGTTTCCGAGTGCAAGTGGGTACAATCAGTTTAGTTAAAGAAAATCTCGAGAAAACGATTCTAATAACCTCGAGAGCACGGATTGTGATCGCAGAAATTCATTTTCAAGACCACACGAGGCACCCTTGCATGAGCAAATTTCCATATCACTGGCAAATACAACTTCGAACATTTTTCAACAAAACTTCCACGAGGCAAGCCACATGTTGGTGGAGCAGTCTGCACTCCAGAAGAAACCCCAAATATTCGCTTAATTGCATTCATCAACTGCCCCATCTGGTCTACACACAAGAATAAATTGTCCATCGTTCGATTGTCTTTAAAAATCATCAAGTTAATCAATTTGTCAACACACATTTCTTCAATCAAATAATCTGGTCGTAAATCAAGAAATCTCAACAATCATCAAGATCCATGAATATTAGCAGCTCATGAGCAACATAATGTAAATATGCGAGGAAAACTCATATTTCCTCTATCATAAAAATTATTTAAGTATATACAGAATTTTCAAAGCCATCATCTAATTTCGTTTGAGAAAGCACCGTCAAAATTCAGGCTTAATGCAAGTATTGACATATTTCTAAAAATCCCAATATTAGCCCAGCACAGCTATACACCGTGGGAAGGCCTTCATCATGGACCCGTAAAGCTGGTAAGTGAATCAAAAAATATGTTCCAAACTAAAAAAAAAAAAAAAATTTGCTTAAAACCAAATATTTCATTTACTTGCACTAAGTTTTTTTTTCGAGTGTTAAAATACTACGCGTTAATATGTAACGTCAGTGTGTTCTCTTTCTTTAGATCAATATACATTCCATTCATAATTGCATTTTACTACATTCATTTATTTTGATATGCACATGATTTTGATTGTTTACCTTTTTGCTTGTCTCCCAAAAATGTGTGGAGCTTTAGTATAACAGTTTTGATATTGCTTTTTGTTTGATCATAGTGGAATGTGTTGTATCGATCTCAGAGAACTTATCATTAATCTTTTTTTTGTTTTTTTGCACACACTGGTGTTACATATGTTATTGCTTTGCATACCAAAATAGCATAAATATGAATGAATAGGAAAAAAATGAAAACATATCTCAAACGCAAAATAGAATATTGTTCAATAGGGTATCTATTTTGGATTTACTGATTTTTTTGTTAAAATTATTTGGAGTTTTCTTTCAAAAAATGTTATTTGATATTTCTTTACCATAAAACATTACTTCAAATGTACGTATATATTAGGAACATGATTCCAATTTTAACATGAACTATAAAAATTACAATTATATTGATATTCCTCTTAATATGAAATTTATATGAATAAAAATATTTGTATTTGATAATTCAATATGGAAAGCTAAATTTATTTTAATGTTTTCTTTAAGGGATGTAAGGAAATAAAAATGGGATAGAATCTTTGAACTTTGGGGTCCTAGATAAAAGGTTTTTTGTCTCTGGGACAAATGGAAGGCGCGGGTTTTGAGACAATTCTCTCAACAACATCTGAGGGAACAGTTTCTATGGTCGTCTGTCGATAAATACCATCAAGTCAGGTTAGGTGTGATAATGTTTTTGTAGGTTTTGTTTGGAATTGGTCTTTGGACTAAGTTTGCCCATTTTAGAGTCAATAGACAAATAAAAAGGGAGTCTAAAATAATAATTATTGTAATAGGAATTTAGTTTAGGGAAAGAAGGACGCGAACCCCCCACCCGATTGTGCTAGCGATATAATGGCTCCCGTAGTCCTACACTTCTCCTAGACGTAAGGATGCACAAATGAAGATTAAAAATGGCATCAAGGATTCGTATAGTCTCCTGAACATTACATAATTTGGCGCCCAGAACGTGAGGCCCGAAGGACGCTGTCCCAAAGGCTCTATTTTAGCTTTGTTTTCAGTTTTTAGTTTTCAAGAAGAACAGGAAAATTATAAATATATTTGCTTTCGAGAATACCAGTTTTTGGAATAGTTGTTTGTAATTTTCTGGATTTTAGTATTTTGATTTCGAGTTCGAAATTACTAACCGATTTTTTACAGATAACCTTTTCCAAATCTCAGTATAATTGGAAACAACTCTTTTTATAATTTTGAAAGTTTCTGATAGTATTTTAAATTTTGTATGTGGGACTTAGTTATCAGTACCTGAGAATTTTCGGATTTCATCAATTTCGCTATGTGCATTTTGCTGACCATTTTTTCAGAGGTGGAATTTTTGGTTATGGTAATTTCAAATCTGGTGTGCCCCACTAAGGAAAATTTTAAAGATTGTCAGATACTCCATAGACTGGTTTTGTTATCCCATATTTATCGACTCGATGACGATTTGCTATTCAATTTTACTATCCTTACATATCCTATAAGAAAACATATTTTTTATGAATTTTATTGGTAAAAATATTGCTTTTGATTTCTCGTAAATTTTACGTTGAAAATCTATTTTTATGAATTTATCGAATTTCTGAATTGGATTTTAAAAGTTCGAGTTTTCGTGGAGTTTAACATTCAATTTTTCGCACTTCTATTGGAATTTTGATTCCATTGAAATGGACTGTAAAAGTTCGAGTTTTCGTAAAACTTAAATTTGAATTTTTCATACTTTTATTGGAATTTGATTCCAGTTGCATTTTTTATTCTCATTTTTTCCATATCTAACCATGAATTTGGAGCGTACACCGCCTCCATCTGGAGCTTCAGGTCCAGATCTTTCTTTAGAACCTCCTCCAGCAATGGCGCCCATTGCTATAGAACCATCCGCTTGTCAAATATGTCACGCTACGATGACCGAGGGACAAGATTGTTTGATAATAAATGAATGTTCGCATCCGTTCCACAGACGATGCATAGAAGACCATTTGTCCACTACAGCAGAATGTCCTGTATGTAGAAAACCGTGTCAGCTTAGTGACTTAAGAATCCTGCAAATAACTCACAAGTCAGTACCACCATATAAAGTTTCCCATCGAGGTAAAGGTAGGGGAGCAGTCCCAAAACACTATGTAACTCGCAGTACAACCCGTAATTTGCAAGACGGGCATTCTCAACAATTGAACCAAAGTTTGGAAGCACAAGGAACTCCTAATCGAAATCTGTTTCCAACTAATCCAAATCATGTGGCTTCACCAGCTCCTGCTCCTAATACTCATACGTCTGCATTAATAGACTACAATGAGATTAATCGCCTTATTGAGACCAATTTGAGTAGGGTGCTTCAAACTATGAATATTTTACCTCAACCTGGTGTGAATCAAGATATTTCCTCTACTCAGAGACCAGCAAGTAATTTGAATCAAGTTTTTGACGATGTCGCCAACAGGAATCATAATGTCCCAAATGAGGGCAATTTTCAGTCTCACGCAGACCGTGGTTCTAGTAATTCACGCATTTTGAATTTATCGCCAAACACATTTTCACATTCACATTCTAGCGGTATGGCATCAGATAAGATCACATCTATCATTCAAAGCTGGAATATAAGATTCGATGGATCTTCTAATGGCCTAAGTGTAGAAGAATTTTTGTATAGGATTATTTCATTAACAAATGATAATTTTAACGGAGATTTCTCTGTCATAATTCGGAATTTGAACACTTTGTTAGTAGGAAAGGCCAAGGATTGGTATTGGAGGTACCATAAAAAGGCCTCTACCATGAATTGGAATGATTTCTGTGTAGCAATTCGTAATCAATACAAAGAATTTAAAACCTCATTTGAGCTTAAGGAGGAAATACGGAATCGTAAACAGAAGTCAAATGAGTCGTTCGATTCATTTTTCGATTCGGTTTCTGCGATAATGGATCGGCTATCAACGCCTATATGCGAGGAGGAAATCATCGAGATCCTTACTCGAAATCTAAGGCCAGAGATTCGGCAGGACCTTTTATATATTAAAGTAACGTCAATTTCCCACTTACGTCACCTAGTTCATACTAGAGAAAATTTTCTTAACGACGAATACGTTAAGAAAAATCTTGGAATTCGTCATGTTGGCTATAATTCTGGAATACCAAGAAGGCAAATTGCTGAAGTTGGTATAGATGAGGTCGACGACGGAGATAATTTGATACCCAATGTAGCTGCAATTACCAAACCGAATTCTTCTAAGTGTTGGAATTGCGACTCTAATGGTCATTTTTGGCAAGATTGCATGGAGGAGAGATCAATTTTTTGTTATGGTTGTGGGGCGAAAGGAATTTTCAAACCCAACTGCAATGACTGTAAGGTCAAAAAACCAAACCAATCAAAAAACTTCAGACCAGTGGGTCCTCACAAGGACTAGATCCCATTGTGAACCCACCTCATATTTCGAAACAAAATGATCACAATTTCAATATACCCGGTAAAGAAGAGGTTAGAGTAGATTTTCCAATAAACCCTTTTCAAATTCTGAAAAGACCCATTTTGCATAATACAGAAAGCCAAGAAAATTTTCGGGAAATTATTTTCCCAAGATTACCATATCATAAGCGCTATGAATTATATATGAAGAAAAGGAATGAAATTTTTAATGTGTCTTCCATTTCTGAATTTTCCAGAAATAAACCAAAACGGTCAACCATTCGTCTTCGAATGTTCTTCAAAAGAAGGAAATTATATAAAAATTTATTTGTTTCCACAATTTTTTCTAACCCGGATGATATGCGATATTATGCAAAGGTTTCATTCTTGGATTATGAAGAGTATGGTCTTCTCGATACAGGAGCGAATGTAAGTTGCATTGGCGCTGAACTTGCATCAGAAGACTTTACAAAATATTCAAACTTTTTTCCTTGTAAATCACAAGTAAAAACGGCCGATGGTACTATACAGAAAGTTTTGGGTTGGATTGATGTTACGATTCATTTTAAATATAAATCTTCCAAAATTAAACTTTTTGTAATACCATCTATTAAACAAAGATTAATACTCGGCACAGATTTTTGGCGTAATTTCGGACTCTTTCCGGACATTCTAAAATCTGTAGACTTAATTGCTTCTGAAGGAATTTCCAGAAGTTCACCTGATTTGACAGCGATAAATGGAGGTTGCAAGATAGGGGATCAACTTGAGCAACCATCCATTTATCCATTGAACGATCAACAGACTAGACAATTAAAGTCTGTTATCGATCTTTTTCCCAATTTCGAAACTCAGGGATTGGGTAGGACAAAGCTCATTACACACTCGATCGATGTTGGCGATGCACCACCAATAAAGCAGCGATATTATCCTGTTTCGCCTGCGGTGGAGAAGCTAATATTCGCCGAGATTGACAGAATGTTGGCCCTAGGGGTCATTGAACCCTCCACATCATCTTGGAGCTCCCCAATGAGGCTTGTCCTAAAACCCAACAAAGTGAGATTATGTCTTGATGCGCGTAGACTTAATTCGGTGACGATAAAGGATGCATATCCTTTACCGAATATTGAGGGAATCTTCGCACGATTGCCAAAAGCTAATTTAATTTCTAAATTAGATCTTAAAGATGCTTTTTGGCAAATTAGCCTGGACGAAAAGTCCAAACATCTGACAGCATTTACAGTGCCAGGAAGGCCATTATATCAATTTGTTGTAATGCCTTTCGGGCTCTGTAATGCTCCGCAGACGATGTGCAGGCTAATGGACGAGATCATCCCTCCCGATTTGCGCCATTGCGTTTTCGGATATTTAGATGATCTCGTCATCGTGTCCGAAGATTTTCCCTCACATTTGGAAGTTTTAGTTAGGATATCGTCGCAGTTTCGCAAGGCTAATCTCACTTTGAATGTTTCGAAAAGCAAATTCTGTGTGACATCAGTAAAATATTTAGGGTACGTTATAGGTAATGGTGGCATTACCACGGACCCTGAAAAGGTTACTGGCATCACAAATTGGCCTGTTCCACGAAACCTTAAGCAAGTCCGTGGGTTTTTAGGACTTACAGGGTGGTACAGAAGGTTTGTACAGAATTTTGCTACCGAAACATTTCCCATTACAGAGGTACTGAAATGCAGAAAAAAATTTCAATGGACTGAGGATGCTCAAAGAGCATTTGAAAATCTCAAAAAATTACTCACTTCTGCCCCAGTCCTCTCTAACCCAGACTTTACTAAGAAATTCATACTCCAGTGCGATGCGAGCGACTTCGGTATCGGAGCCGTTCTAGTCCAACTGGATGATGATGGTAATGAAAAACCTATTGCTTTCATGAGCAAAAAGCTAAACACAGCGCAACGCAATTATAGCGTAACAGAGCGCGAGTGTTTAGCTGCTGTGGAAGCAATAAAGAGGTTTAGGTGTTACCTAGAGCTTCAGGAATTCGAGGTGATCACAGATCACTCCAGCCTCCTATGGCTGATGAGGCAACCCGACTTGAGCGGCAGACTAGCTCGTTGGGTGCTCAAACTTCAAGCCTATAATTTCACAATCAGCCATAGGAAGGGTAAGGAGAACGTCGTTCCTGATGCTCTCTCTCGAATTCCTTCGGGAGAAATTTCGACCATAGACATCACACTTCCGGAAGTTGATTTGAATTCCGAATTTTTCAAGGACAACGATTATTTGGAATTGAGGGAAAAAGTTGAGGAGAATCAGTCGAAATTCCCCGACATGAAAATTGTAGATGGCTATGTCTACTATCGCACGGAACACTATTCCGGTGATGATAATCAAGAGAATCATGCTTGGAAGCTGTGGTTGCCATATAGACTTCGGGCAGATACCATATCCAGAGCTCATAATACAGCCATAACAGCCCATGGTGGAATGGCGAAAACGCTAGAATTGCTACGAAGACATTTTTATTGGCCTGGAATGGTTCGGGATGTGCGCGATTACGTACGAAATTGTGAGGTTTGTAAAACGACAAAATCGTCAAATATAGTTATGAAGCCTCCAATGGGGAATCACACAATATCGATACGGCCATTCCAGCGCCTTTATATTGACTTATTGGGACCTTATCCCCGGAGTAAGTCAGGATATATTGGTATATTGATCGTGTTGGATCACCTCAGTAAATTTCACTGGCTTTGTCCCATGAGGAAATTTACCTCTACAGGCATAAAGGATTTTCTCCAGAACCAGATTTTTCATACCTATGGTGTACCAGAGTCTATTGTTTCGGATAATGGTAGCCAATTTAAGGCCCGTGATTTGAACGCGTTCTTTACACGTTATGGTATAAACCATATCTATACAGCCTTTTACTCCCCGCAGGCAAATGCCTCGGAGCGAGTAAATCGGTCATTAATTGCTGGGGTAAGGGCCTTTTTAAAATCGGATCACCGTGAATGGGATCGACATTTGAGTGCAATTAGTTGTGCACTTCGAAACTCTTTCCATCAGAGTATAAATTGTTCCCCGTACCATGCATTGTATGGATTTGACATGATTACACATGGTTCGTCCTATGAATTGCTTCGAAAATTAGAAATGCTGAATGAACCCACAAATAGCATTTGTAGAGACGATCAGTTGCATTTGTTGAGGCAACAATTGCGGAAACATATCAAGGAGGCCTACGATCGCAATAAGCATCAATATGACCTTCGTACACATTTGCAGAGATTTGATGTGGGCCAAGAAGTCTATAGGCGAAATTTCGCCCAGAGTAATTTCGAGAAAAGCTTCAACGCTAAACTGGCTCCGGTCTTTATCAAGGCAAAGGTCCGCGAACGACTTGGGAACCACTATTACGTATTAGAGGACTTGGATGGTAAAATTGTTGGAACTTTTCATGGAAAAGACATCAAAGCTTAAACGACCTTTTTTCCATCTAATTTTCTCTTGAAATCAAGGAAAATTATCTGGTTTGTAATGGTCGTCTTTGACTTTATACAAAACTTAATGGAAATGCTATTTTAATATTTCAAGCATTTTTTCTTGTGTTTTTTAGAAAATTTGTTTTTCTATAGTAATCGAATAATTATAATTTTTATTTTCAAATAATAATTGAATTAGTTATTCTTTGAATAATTCTTTTTAATTAAAATATAAGGGAAAAATCTATAAAATATTGCTGTGCGAAAGTGGCAACTTTTTATTACCAGTTGTGCTAGCATATATTACCTTGAATGCATAATGCGATATTTACAGTGGGCATATCGATTGTTCGATAACTTTTGCATTTTTGCTCTACTGTCGCATCAAAGCATCAAAGAAGCTTTTGCAAAAACTCACTACTTCCTTTCCTTTTTTACTGGCGAACCAAGCATCGTGACAAAAAAAGTCGTGATAAGAAAGTTAGAAAAAAATCTAAAATTTTTATTTAAATCCGTCGAGTTTTAAACGCGTAATCACGCTTAATCAAAAATTTATAAACGTTTTCATAAGTGCTATTATATATTTTGGAAAGGTTCGTAAAATCCGCGTTTTATAAAATAAGCAGAATTTGTCAAAATGAAAAAATAAAATTTTCTAGATAACCCCTGGTTGGGAAATTATACCTGGTTCTACACCGGAGCAGTGGACGGCAAAATCCTCCATTGGAGAAATTTCTTCCATAATTTTGGCTCCATTGGTTTCTACCAGGTCACGTCATTAAACTGTCAGAAATATCGCATGACAAGTTGGAAATTTTTGGCCAACATACATCTCCGCATATATGAGAATACTATTGGTTTCCGAGTGCAAGTGGGTACAATCAGTTTAGTTAAAGAAAATCTCGAGAAAACGATTCTAATAACCTCGAGAGCACGGATTGTGATCGCAGAAATTCATTTTCAAGACCACACGAGGCACCCTTGCATGAGCAAATTTCCATATCACTGGCAAATACAACTTCGAACATTTTTCAACAAAACTTCCACGAGGCAAGCCACATGTTGGTGGAGCAGTCTGCACTCCAGAAGAAACCCCAAATATTCGCTTAATTGCATTCATCAACTGCCCCATCTGGTCTACACACAAGAATAAATTGTCCATCGTTCGATTGTCTTTAAAAATCATCAAGTTAATCAATTTGTCAACACACATTTCTTCAATCAAATAATCTGGTCGTAAATCAAGAAATCTCAACAATCATCAAGATCCATGAATATTAGCAGCTCATGAGCAACATAATGTAAATATGCGAGGAA
Organism: Haematobia irritans; assembly: GCF_050003625.1. Taxonomy (NCBI): domain Eukaryota; kingdom Metazoa; phylum Arthropoda; class Insecta; order Diptera; family Muscidae; genus Haematobia; species Haematobia irritans. The sequence continues at coordinate 153,118,820 of NC_134398.1, read as the reverse complement.
AACTCATATTTCCTCTATCATAAAAATTATTTAAGTATATACAGAATTTTCAAAGCCATCATCTAATTTCGTTTGAGAAAGCTCCGTCAAAATTCAGGCTTAATGCAAGTATTGACATATTTCTAAAAATCCCAATATTAGCCCAGCACAGCTATACACCGTGGGAAGGCCTTCATCATGGACCCGTAAAGCTGGTAAGTGAATCAAAAAATATGTTCCAAACTAAAAAAAAAAAAAAATTTGCTTAAAACCAAATATTTCATTTACTTGCACTAAGTTTTTTTTTCGAGTGTTAAAATACTACGCGTTAATATGTAACGTCAGTGTGTTCTCTTTCTTTAGATCAATATACATTCCATTCATAATTGCATTTTACTACATTCATTTATTTTGATATGCACATGATTTTGATTGTTTTCCTTTTTGCTTGTCTCCCAAAAATGTGTGGAGCTTTAGTATAACAGTTTTGATATTGCTTTTTGTTTGATCATAGTGGAATGTGTTGTATCGATCTCAGAGAACTTATCATTAATCTTTTTTTTGTTTTTTTGCACACACTGGTGTTACATATGTTATTGCTTTGCATACCAAAATAGCATAAATATGAATGAATAGGAAAAAAATGAAAACATATCTCAAACGCAAAATAGAATATTGTTCAATAGGGTATCTATTTTGGATTTACTGATTTTTTTGTTAAAATTATTTGGAGTTTTCTTTCAAAAAATGTTATTTGATATTTCTTTACCATAAAACATTACTTCAAATGTACGTATATATTAGGAACATGATTCCAATTTTAACATGAACTATAAAAATTACAATTATATTGATATTCCTCTTAATATGAAATTTATATGAATAAAAATATTTGTATTTGATAATTCAATATGGAAAGCTAAATTTATTTTAATGTTTTCTTTAAGGGATGTAAGGAAATAAAAATGGGATAGAATCTTTGAACTTTGGGGTCCTAGATAAAAGGTTTTTTGTCTCTGGGACAAATGGAAGGCGCGGGTTTTGAGACAATTCTCTCAACAACATCTGAGGGAACAGTTTCTATGGTCGTCTGTCGATAAATACCATCAAGTCAGGTTAGGTGTGATAATGTTTTTGTAGGTTTTGTTTGGAATTGGTCTTTGGACTAAGTTTGCCCATTTTAGAGTCAATAGACAAATAAAAAGGGAGTCTAAAATAATAATTATTGTAATAGGAATTTAGTTTAGGGAAAGAAGGACGCGAACCCCCCACCCGATTGTGCTAGCGATATAATGGCTCCCGTAGTCCTACACTTCTCCTAGACGTAAGGATGCACAAATGAAGATTAAAAATGGCATCAAGGATTCGTATAGTCTCCTGAACATTACATCCTAGAGCGAAAAGGACTTTAATTCGTGACCACCCCAAAAAATTGAAAAATCCACCCAAAACCTAAAAAAATTGAAATTTTTATATGAAAAACTTTTTTTGCCCATATCTCCTTAAATATGCGTCCTAGAGCGAAAAGGACTTTAATTCGTGACCACCCCCAAAAAATTGAAAAATCCACCCAAAACCTAAAAAAATTTAAATTTTTATACGAAAAACTTCTTTTGCCCATATCTCCTTAAATATGCGTCCTAGAGCGAAAAGGACTTTAATTCGTGACTACCCCCAAAAAATTGCAAAATCCACCCAAAACCTAAAAAAATTGAAATTTTTATATGAAAAACTTCTTTTTCCCATATCTCCTAAACTAAGCGTCCTAGAGCGAAAAGGACTTTAATTCGTGACTACCCCCAAAAAATTGAAAAATCCACCCAAAACCTAAAAAAATTGAAATTTTTATATGAAAAACTTCTTTTGCCCATATCTCCTTAAATATGCGTCCTAGAGCGAAAAGGACTTTAATTCGTGACTACCCCCAAAAAATTGAAAAATCCAACCAAAACCTAAAAAAAATTAAATTTTTATATGAAAAACTTCTTTTGCCCATATCTCCTAAACTAAGCGTCCTAGAGCGAAAAGGACTTTAATTCGTGACTACCCCCAAAAAATTGAAAAATCCACCCAAAACCTAAAAAAATTTAAATTTTTATATGAAAAACTTCTTTTGCCCATATCTCCTTAAATATGCGTCCTAGCACGAAAAGGACTTTAATTCGTGACCACCCCAAAAAAATTGAAAAATCCTCCCAAAACCTAAAAAATTGAAATTTTTATATGAAAAACTTCTTTTGCCCATATCTCCTTAAATATGCGTCCTAGAGCGAAAAGGACTTTAATTCGTGACCACCCCAAAAAAATTGAAAAATCCACCCAAAACCTAAAAATATTGAAATTTTTATATGAAAAACTTCTTTTGCCCATATCTCCTTAAATATGCGTCCTAGAGCGAAAAGGACTTTAATTCGTGACCACCTCCAAAAAATTGAAAAATCCACCCAAAACCAAAAAAAATTTAAATTTTTATATGAAAAACTTCTTTTGCCCATATCTCCTTAAATATGCGTCCTAGAACGAAAAGGACTTTAATTCGTGACCACCCCAAAAAAGTTGAAAAATCCACCCAAAACCTAAAAAATTGAAATTTTTATATGAAAAACTTCTTTTGCCCATATCTCCTAAACTAAGCGTCCTAGAGCGAAAATGACTTTAATTCGTGACTACCCCCAAAAAATTGAAAAATCCACCCAAAACCTAAAAATATTGAAATTTTTATATGAAAAACTTCTTTTGCCCATATCTCCTAAACTAAGCGTCCTAGAGCGAAAAGGACTTTAATTCGTGACTACCCCCAATAAATTGAAAAATCCACCCAAAACCTAAAAAAATTGAAATTTTTATATGAAAAACTCATTTTGCCCATATCTCCTAAACTAAGCGTCCTAGAGCGAAAAGGACTTTAATTCGTGACCACCCCAAAAAAATTGAAAAATCCTCCCAAAACCTAAAAAAATTGAAATTTTTATATGAAAAACTTCTTTTGCCCATATCTCCTTAAATATGCGTCCTAGAACGAAAAGGACTTTAATTCGTGACCACCCCAAAAAAGTTGAAAAATCCTCCCAAAACCTAAAAAATTGAAATTTTTATATGAAAAACTTCTTTTGCCCATATCTCCTTAAATATGCGTCCTAGAGCGAAAAGGACTTTAATTCGTGACCACCCCAAAAAAATTGAAAAATCCACCCAAAACCTAAAAATATTGAAATTTTTATATGAAAAACTTCTTTTGCCCATATCTCCTTAAATATGCGTCCTAGAGCGAAAAGGACTTTAATTCGTGACTACCCCCAAAAAATTGAAAAATCCACCCAAAACCTAAAAAAATTGAAATTTTTATATGAAAAACTTCTTTTGCCCATATCTCCTAAACTAAGCGTCCTAGAGCGAAAAGGACTTTAATTCGTGACTACCCCCAAACAATTGAAAAATCCACCCAAAACCTAAAAAAATTGAAATTTTTATATGAAAAACTTCTTTTGCCCATATCTCCTTAAATATGCGTCCTAGAGCGAAAAGGACTTTAATTCGTGACCACACCAAAAAAATTGAAAAATCCACCCAAAACCTAAAAAAATTGAAATTTTTATATGAAAAACTTCTTTTGCCCATATCTCCTAAACTAAGCGTCCTAGAGCGAAAATGACTTTAATTCGTGACCACCCCCAAAAATTGAAAAATCCACCCAAAACCTAAAAAAATTGAAATTTTTATATGAAAAACTTCTTTTGCCCATATCTCCTAAACTAAGCGCCCTAGAGCGAAAAGGACTTTAATTCGTGACTACCCCCAAAAAATTGAAAAATCCACCCAAAACCTAAAAATATTGAAATTTTTATATGAAAAACTTCTTTTGCCCATATCTCCTTAAATATGCGTCCTAGAACGAAAAGGACTTTAATTCGTGACTACCCCCAAAAAATTGAAAAATCCACCCAAAACCTAAAAAAAATTTAAATTTTTATATGAAAAACTTCTTTTGCCCATATCTCCTTAAATATGCGTCCTAGAGCGAAAAGGACTTTAATTCGTGACTACCCCCAAAAAATTGAAAAATCCACCCAAAACCTAAAAAAATTTAAATTTTTATATGAAAAACTTCTTTTGCCCATATCTCCTTAAATATGCGTCATAGAACGAAAAGGACTTTAATTCGTGACCACCCCAAAAAAATTGAAAAATCCTCCCAAAACCTAAAAAATTGAAATTTTTATATGAAAAACTTCTTTTGCCCATATCTCCTTAAATATGCGTCCTAGAGCGAAAAGGACTTTAATTCGTGACCACCCCAAAAAAATTGAAAAATCCACCCAAAACCTAAAAATATTGAAATTTTTATATGAAAAACTTCTTTTGCCCATATCTCCTTAAATATGCGTCCTAGAGCGAAAAGGACTTTAATTCGTGACCACCTCCAAAAAATTGAAAAATCCACCCAAAACCAAAAAAAATTTAAATTTTTATATGAAAAACTTCTTTTGCCCATATCTCCTAAACTAAGCGTCCTAGAGCGAAAATGACTTTATTTCGTGACCACCCCCAAAAAATTGAAAAATCCACCCAAAACCTAAAAAAATTGAAATTTTTATATGAAAAACATCTTTTGCCCATATCTCCTAAACTAATCGTCCTAGAGCGAAAAGGACTTTAATTCGTGACTACCCCCAAAAAATTGAAAAATCCACCCAAAACCTAAAAATATTGAAATTTTTATATGAAAAACTTCTTTTGCCCATATCTCCTTAAATATGCGTCCTAGAACGAAAAGGACTTTAATTCGTGACCACCCCAAAAAAATTGAAAAATCCTCCCAAAACCTAAAAAAATTTAAATTTTTATATGAAAAACTTCTTTTGCCCATATCTCCTTAAATATGCGTCCTAGAGCGAAAAGGACTTTAATTCGTGACCACCCCAAAAAAATTGAAAAATCCACCCAAAACCTAAAAATATTGAAATTTTTATATGAAAAACTTCTTTTGCCCATATCTCCTAAACTAAGCGTCCTAGAGCGAAAAGGACTTTAATTCGTGACTACCCCCAAAAAATTGAAAAATCCACCCAAAACCTAAAAAAATGAAAAACTTCTTTTGCCCATATCTCCTAAACTAAGCGTCCTAGAGCGAAAAGGACTTTAATTCGTGACCACCCCAAACAAATTGAAAAATTCTCCCAAAACCTAAAAAAATTGAAATTTTTATATGAAAAACTTCTTTTGCCCATATCTCCTTAAATATGCGTCCTAGAACGAAAAGGACTTTAATTCGTGACCACCCCAAAAAAATTGAAAAATCCACCCAAAACCTAAAAATATTGAAATTTTTATATGAAAAACTTCTTTTGCCCATATCTCCTTAAATATGCGTCCTAGAGCGAAAAGGACTTTAATTCGTGACTACCCCCAACAAATTGAAAAATCCACCCAAAACCTAAAAAAATTGAAATTTTTATATGAAAAACTTCTTTTGCCCATATCTCCTAAACTAAGCGTCCTAGAGCGAAAAGGACTTTAATTCGTGACCACCCCCAAAAAATTGAAAAATCCACCCAAAACCTAAAAAAATTGAAATTTTTATATGAAAAACTTCTTTTGCCCATATCTCCTAAACTAAGCGTCCTAGAGCGAAAAGGACTTTAATTCGTGACTACCCCCAAAAAATTGAAAAATCCACCCAAAACCTAAAAAAATTTAAATTTTTATATGAAAAACTTCTTTTGCCCATATCTCCTTAAATATGCGTCCTAGAGCGAAAAGGACTTTAATTCGTGACCACCCCAAAAATTGAAAAATCCACCCAAAACCTAAAAAAATTTAAATTTTTATATGAAAAACTTCTTTTGCCCATATCTCCTTAAATATGCGTCCTAGAGCGAAAAGGACTTTAATTCGTGACTACCCCCAAAAAATTGAAAAATCCACCCAAAACCTAAAAAAATTTAAATTTTTATATGAAAAACTTCTTTTGCCCATATCTCCTAAACTAAGCGTCCTAGAGCGAAAAGGACTTTAATTCGTGACCACCCCCAAAAAATAGAAAAATCCACCCAAAACTTAAAAAAATTGAAATTTTTATATGAAAAACTTCTTTTGCCCATATCTCCTAAACTAAGCGTCCTAGAGCGAAAAGGACTTTAATTCGTGACTACCCCCAAAAAATTGAAAAATCCACCCAAAACCTAAAAAAATTTAAATTTTTATATGAAAAACTTCTTTTGCCCATATCTCCTTAAATATGCGTCCTAGAGCGAAAAGGACTTTAATTCGTGACCACCCCCAAAAAATTGAAAAATCCACCCAAAACCTAAAAAAATTTAAATTTTTATATGAAAAACTTCTTTTGCCCATATCTCCTTAAATATGCGTCCTAGAGCGAAAAGGACTTTAATTCGTGACTACCCCCAAAAAATTGAAAAATCGACCCAAAACTTAAAAAAATTGAAATTTTTATATGAAAAACTTCTTTTGCCCATATCTCCTAAACTAAGCGTCCTAGAGCGAAAAGGACTTTAATTCGTGACTACCCCCAAAAAATTGAAAAATCCACCCAAAACCTAAAAAAATTCAAATTTTTATATGAAAAACTTCTTTTGCCCATATCTCCTTAAATATGCGTCCTAGAGCGAAAAGGACTTTAATTCGTGACTACCCCCAAAAAATTGAAAAATCCACCCAAAACCTAAAAAAATTTAAATTTTTATATGAAAAACTTCTTTTGCCCATATCTCCTAAACTAAGCGTCCTAGAGCGAAAAGGACTTTAATTCGTGACCACCCCCAAAAAACTGAAAAATCCACTCAAAACCTAAAAATATTGAAATTTTTATATGAAAAACTTCTTTTGCCCATATCTCCTTAAATATGCGTCCTAGAGCGAAAAGGACTTTAATTCGTGACTACCCCCAAAAAATTGAAAAATCCACCCAAAACCTAAAAAAATTTAAATTTTTATATGAAAAACTTCTTTTGCCCATATCTCCTAAACTAAGCGTCCTAGAGCGAAAAGGACTTTAATTCGTGACTACCCCCAAAAAATTGAAAAATCCACCCAAAACATAAAAAAATTGAAATTTTTATATGAAAAACTTCTTTTGCCCATATCTCCTTAAATATGCGTCCTAGAGCGAAAAGGACATTAATTCGTGACCACCCCCAAAAAATTGAAAAATCCACCCAAAACCTAAAAAAAATGAAATTTTTATTTGAAAAACTTCTTTTGCCCATATCTCCTTAAATATGCGTCCTAGAGCGAAAAGGACTTTAATTCGTGACCACCCCCAAAAAATTGAAAAATCCACCCAAAACCTAAAAAAATTTAAATTTTTATATGAAAAACTTCTTTTGCCCATATCTCCTAAACTAAGCGTCCTAGAGCGAAAAGGACTTTAATTCGTGACTACCCCCAAAAAATTGAAAAATCCACCCAAAACCTAAAAAAAATTTAAATTTTTATATGAAAAACTTCTTTTGCCCATATCTCCTTAAATATGCGTCCTAGAGCGAAAAGGACTTTAATTCGTGACCACCTCCAAAAAATTGAAAAATCCACCCAAAACCTAAAATTATTGAAATTTTTATATGAAAAACTTCTTTTGCCCATATCTCCTTAAATATGCGTCCTAGTTCGAAAAGGACTTTAATTCGTGACTACCCCCAAAAAAATTGAAAAATCCACCCAAAACCTAAAAAAATTTAAATTTTTATATGAAAAACTTCTTTTGCCCATATCTCCTAAACTAAGCGTCCTAGAGCGAAAAGGACTTTAATTCGTGACTACCCCCAAAAAATTGAAAAATCCACCCAAAACCTAAAAAAATTTAAATTTTTATATGAAAAACTTCTTTTGCCCATATCTCCTTAAATATGCGTCCTAGAGCGAAAAGGACTTAAATTCTTGACCACCCCCAAAAACTGAAAAATCCACTCAAAACCTAAAAATATTGAAATTTTTATATGAAAAACTTCTTTTGCCCATATCTCCTTAAATATGCGTCCTAGAGTGAAAAGGACTTTAATTCGTGACCACCCACAAAAAGTTGAAAAATCCACCCAAAACCTAAAAAAATTGAAATTTTTATATGAAAAACTTCTTTTGCCCATATCTCCTTAAATATGCGTCCTAGAGCGAAAAGGACTTTAATTCGTGACTACCCCCAAAAAATTGAAAAATCCACCCAAAACCTAAAAAAATTTAAATTTTTATATGAAAAACTTCTTTTGCCCATATCTCCTTAAATATGCGTCCTAGAGCGAAAAGGACTTTAATTCGTGACTACCCCCAAAAAAATGAAAAATCCACCCAAAACCTAAAAAAATTTAAATTTTTATATGAAAAACTTCTTTTGCCCATATCTCCTAAACTAAGCGTCCTAGAGCGAAAAGGACTTTAATTCGTGACCACCCCCAAAAAAATGAAAAATCCACCCAAAACCTAAAAAAATTGAAATTTTTATATGAAAAACTTCTTTTGCCCATATCTCCTAAACTAAGCGTCCTAGAGCGAAAAGGACTTTAATTCGTGACTACCCCCAAAAAATTGAAAAATCCACCCAAAACCTAAAAATATTGAAATTTTTATATGAAAAACTTCTTTTGCCCATATCTCCTTAAATATGCGTCCTAGAACGAAAAGGACTTTAATTCGTGACTACCCCCAAAAAATTGAAAAATCCACCCAAAACCTAAAAAAAATTTAAATTTTTATATGAAAAACTTCTTTTGCCCATATCTCCTTAAATATGCGTCCTAGAGCGAAAAGGACTTTAATTCGTGACTACCCCCAAAAAATTGAAAAATCCACCCAAAACCTAAAAAAATTTAAATTTTTATATGAAAAACTTCTTTTGCCCATATCTCCTTAAATATGCGTCATAGAACGAAAAGGACTTTAATTCGTGACCACCCCAAAAAAATTGAAAAATCCTCCCAAAACCTAAAAAATTGAAATTTTTATATGAAAAACTTCTTTTGCCCATATCTCCTTAAATATGCGTCCTAGAGCGAAAAGGACTTTAATTCGTGACCACCCCAAAAAAATTGAAAAATCCACCCAAAACCTAAAAATATTGAAATTTTTATATGAAAAACTTCTTTTGCCCATATCTCCTTAAATATGCGTCCTAGAGCGAAAAGGACTTTAATTCGTGACCACCTCCAAAAAATTGAAAAATCCACCCAAAACCAAAAAAAATTCAAATTTTTATATGAAAAACTTCTTTTGCCCATATCTCCTAAACTAAGCGTCCTAGAGCGAAAATGACTTTATTTCGTGACCACCCCCAAAAAATTGAAAAATCCACCCAAAACCTAAAAAAATTGAAATTTTTATATGAAAAACATCTTTTGCCCATATCTCCTAAACTAATCGTCCTAGAGCGAAAAGGACTTTAATTCGTGACTACCCCCAAAAAATTGAAAAATCCACCCAAAACCTAAAAATATTGAAATTTTTATATGAAAAACTTCTTTTGCCCATATCTCCTTAAATATGCGTCCTAGAACGAAAAGGACTTTAATTCGTGACCACCCCAAAAAAATTGAAAAATCCTCCCAAAACCTAAAAAAATTTAAATTTTTATATGAAAAACTTCTTTTGCCCATATCTCCTTAAATATGCGTCCTAGAGCGAAAAGGACTTTAATTCGTGACCACCCCAAAAAAATTGAAAAATCCACCCAAAACCTAAAAATATTGAAATTTTTATATGAAAAACTTCTTTTGCCCATATCTCCTAAACTAAGCGTCCTAGAGCGAAAAGGACTTTAATTCGTGACTACCCCCAAAAAATTGAAAAATCCACCCAAAACCTAAAAAAATGAAAAACTTCTTTTGCCCATATCTCCTAAACTAAGCGTCCTAGAGCGAAAAGGACTTTAATTCGTGACCACCCCAAAAAAATTGAAAAATCCTCCCAAAACCTAAAAAAATTGAAATTTTTATATGAAAAACTTCTTTTGCCCATATCTCCTTAAATATGCGTCCTAGAACGAAAAGGACTTTAATTCGTGACCACCCCAAAAAAATTGAAAAATCCACCCAAAACCTAAAAATATTGAAATTTTTATATGAAAAACTTCTTTTGCCCATATCTCCTTAAATATGCGTCCTAGAGCGAAAAGGACTTTAATTCGTGACTACCCCCAACAAATTGAAAAATCCACCCAAAACCTAAAAAAATTGAAATTTTTATATGAAAAACATCTTTTGCCCATATCTCCTAAACTAATCGTCCTAGAGCGAAAAGGACTTTAATTCGTGACTACCCCCAAAAAATTGAAAAATCCACCCAAAACCTAAAAATATTGAAATTTTTATATGAAAAACTTCTTTTGCCCATATCTCCTTAAATATGCGTCCTAGAACGAAAAGGACTTTAATTCGTGACCACCCCAAAAAAATTGAAAAATCCTCCCAAAACCTAAAAAAATTTAAATTTTTATATGAAAAACTTCTTTTGCCCATATCTCCTTAAATATGCGTCCTAGAACGAAAAGGACTTTAATTCGTGACCACCCCAAAAAAATTGAAAAATCCACCCAAAACCTAAAAATATTGAAATTTTTATATGAAAAACTTCTTTTGCCCATATCTCCTTAAATATGCGTCCTAGAGCGAAAAGGACTTTAATTCGTGACTACCCCCAACAAATTGAAAAATCCACCCAAAACCTAAAAAAATTGAAATTTTTATATGAAAAACTTCTTTTGCCCATATCTCCTAAACTAAGCGTCCTAGAGCGAAAAGGACTTTAATTCGTGACTACCCCCAAAAAATTGAAAAATCCACCCAAAACCTAAAAAAATTTAAATTTTTATATGAAAAACTTCTTTTGCCCATATCTCCTTAAATATGCGTCCTAGAGCGAAAAGGACTTTAATTCGTGACCACCCCAAAAAATTGAAAAATCCACCCAAAACCTAAAAAAATTTAAATTTTTATATGAAAAACTTCTTTTGCCCATATCTCCTTAAATATGCGTCCTAGAGCGAAAAGGACTTTAATTCGTGACTACCCCCAAAAAATTGAAAAATCCACCCAAAACCTAAAAAAATTTAAATTTTTATATGAAAAACTTCTTTTTCCCATATCTCCTAAACTAAGCGTCCTAGAGCGAAAAGGACTTTAATTCGTGACCACCCCCAAAAAATAGAAAAATCCACCCAAAACTTAAAAAAATTGAAATTTTTATATGAAAAACTTCTTTTGCCCATATCTCCTAAACTAAGCGTCCTAGAGCGAAAAGGACTTTAATTCGTGACTACCCCCAAAAAATTGAAAAATCCACCCAAAACCTAAAAAAATTTAAATTTTTATATGAAAAACTTCTTTTGCCCATATCTCCTTAAATATGCGTCCTAGAGCGAAAAGGACTTTAATTCGTGACCACCCCCAAAAAATTGAAAAATCCACCCAAAACCTAAAAAAATTTAAATTTTTATATGAAAAACTTCTTTTGCCCATATCTCCTTAAATATGCGTCCTAGAGCGAAAAGGACTTTAATTCGTGACTACCCCCAAAAAATTGAAAAATCGACCCAAAACCTAAAAAAATTGAAATTTTTATATGAAAAACTTCTTTTGCCCATATCTCCTAAACTAAGCGTCCTAGAGCGAAAAGGACTTTAATTCGTGACTACCCCCAAAAAATTGAAAAATCCACCCAAAACCTAAAAAAATTCAAATTTTTATATGAAAAACTTCTTTTGCCCATATCTCCTTAAATATGCGTCCTAGAGCGAAAAGGACTTTAATTCGTGACTACCCCCAAAAAATTGAAAAATCCACCCAAAACCTAAAAAAATTTAAATTTTTATATGAAAAACTTCTTTTGCCCATATCTCCTAAACTAAGCGTCCTAGAGCGAAAAGGACTTTAATTCGTGACCACCCCCAAAAAACTGAAAAATCCACTCAAAACCTAAAAATATTGAAATTTTTATATGAAAAACTTCTTTTGCCCATATCTCCTTAAATATGCGTCCTAGAGCGAAAAGGACTTTAATTCGTGACTACCCCCAAAAAATTGAAAAATCCACCCAAAACCTAAAAAAATTTAAATTTTTATATGAAAAACTTCTTTTGCCCATATCTCCTAAACTAAGCGTCCTAGTGCGAAAAGGACTTTAATTCGTGACTACCCCCAAAAAATTGAAAAATCCACCCAAAACATAAAAAAATTGAAATTTTTATATGAAAAACTTCTTTTGCCCATATCTCCTTAAATATGCGTCCTAGAGCGAAAAGGACATTAATTCGTGACCACCCCCAAAAAATTGAAAAATCCACCCAAAACCTAAAAAAAATGAAATTTTTATATGAAAAACTTCTTTTGCCCATATCTCCTTAAATATGCGTCCTAGAGCGAAAAGGACTTTAATTCGTGACCACCCCCAAAAAATTGAAAAATCCACCCAAAACCTAAAAAAATTTAAATTTTTATATGAAAAACTTCTTTTGCCCATATCTCCTAAACTAAGCGTCCTAGAGCGAAAAGGACTTTAATTCGTGACTACCCCCAAAAAATTGAAAAATCCACCCAAAACCTAAAAAAAATTTAAATTTTTATATGAAAAACTTCTTTTGCCCATATCTCCTTAAATATGCGTCCTAGAGCGAAAAGGACTTTAATTCGTGACCACCTCCAAAAAATTGAAAAATCCACCCAAAACCTAAAATTATTGAAATTTTTATATGAAAAACTTCTTTTGCCCATATCTCCTTAAATATGCGTCCTAGTTCGAAAAGGACTTTAATTCGTGACTACCCCCAAAAAAATTGAAAAATCCACCCAAAACCTAAAAAAATTTAAATTTTTATATGAAAAACTTCTTTTGCCCATATCTCCTAAACTAAGCGTCCTAGAGCGAAAAGGACTTTAATTCGTGACTACCCCCAAAAAATTTAAAAATCCACCCAAAACCTAAAAAAATTTAAATTTTTATATGAAAAACTTCTTTTGCCCATATCTCCTTAAATATGCGTCCTAGAGCGAAAAGGACTTTAATTCGTGACTACACCCAAAAAATTGAAAAATCCACCCAAAACCTAAAAAAATTTAAATTTTTATATGAAAAACTTCTTTTGCCCATATCTCCTTAAATATGCGTCCTAGAGCGAAAAGGACTTAAATTCTTGACCACCCCCAAAAACTGAAAAATCCACTCAAAACCTAAAAATATTGAAATTTTTATATGAAAAACTTCTTTTGCCCATATCTCCTTAAATATGCGTCCTAGAGTGAAAAGGACTTTAATTCGTGACTACCCCCAAAAAATTGAAAAATCCACCCAAAACCTAAAAAAATTTAAATTTTTATATGAAAAACTTCTTTTGCCCATATCTCCTTAAATATGCGTCCTAGAGCGAAAAGGACTTTAATTCGTGACTACCCCCAAAAAAATGAAAAATCCACCCAAAACCTGAAAAAATTTAAATTTTTATATGAAAAACTTCTTTTGCCCATATCTCCTTAAATATGCGTCCTAGAGCGAAAAGGACTTTAATTCGTGACCACCCCCAAAAAACTGAAAAATCCACTCAAAACCTAAAAATATTGAAATTTTTATATGAAAAACTTCTTTTGCCCATATCTCCTTAAATATGCGTCCTAGAGCGAAAAGGACTTTAATTCGTGACTACCCCCAAAAAAATTGAAAAATCCACCCAAAACCTAAAAAAATTGAAATTTTTATATGAAAAACTTCTTTTGCCCATATCTCCTAAACTAAGCGTCCTAGAGCGAAAAGGACTTTAATTCGTGACCACCCCCAAAAAAATGAAAAATCCACCCAAAACCTAAAAAAATTTAAATTTTTATATGAAAAACTTCTTTTGCCCATATCTCCTTAAATATGCGTCCTAGAGCGAAAAGGACTTTAATTCGTGACCACCCCCAAAAAACTGAAAAATCCACTCAAAACCTAAAAATATTGAAATTTTTATATGAAAAACTTCTTTTGCCCATATCTCCTTAAATATGCGTCCTAGAGCGAAAAGGACTTTAATTCGTGACCACCCACAAAAAGTTGAAAAATCCACCCAAAACCTAAAAAAATTGAAATTTTTATATGAAAAACTTCTTTTGCCCATATCTCCTTAAATATGCGTCCTAGAGCGAAAAGGACTTTAATTCGTGACTACCCCCAAAAAATTGAAAAATCCACCCAAAACCTAAAAAAATTTAAATTTTTATATGAAAAACTTCTTTTGCCCATATCTCCTAAACTAAGCGTCCTAGAGCGAAAAGGACTTTAATTCGTGACCACCCCCAAAAAATTGAAAAATCCACCCAAAACCTAAAAAAATTGAAATTTTTATATGAAGAACTTCTTTTGCCCATATCTCCTTAAATATGCGTCCTAGAGCGAAAAGGACTTTAATTCGTGACCACCCTCAAAAAATTGAAAAATCCACCCAAAACTTAAAAAAATTTAAATTTTTATATGAAAAACTTCTTTTGCCCATATCTCCTTAAATATGAGTCCTAGAGCGAAAAGGACTTTAATTCGTGACCACCCCCAAAAAACTGAAAAATCCACTCAAAACCTAAAAATATTGAAATTTTTATATGAAAAACTTCTTTTGCCCATATCTCCTTAAATATGCGTCCTAGAGCGAAAAGGACTTTAATTCGTGACTACCCCCAAAAAATTGAAAAATCCACCCAAAACCTAAAAAAATTTAAATTTTTATATGAAAAACTTCTTTTGCCCATATCTCCTAAACTAAGCGTCCTAGTGCGAAAAGGACTTTAATTCGTGACTACCCCCAAAAAATTGAAAAATCCACCCAAAACATAAAAAAATTGAAATTTTTATATGAAAAACTTCTTTTGCCCATATCTCCTTAAATATGCGTCCTAGAGCGAAAAGGACATTAATTCGTGACCACCCCCAAAAAATTGAAAAATCCACCCAAAACCTAAAAAAAATGAAATTTTTATATGAAAAACTTCTTTTGCCCATATCTCCTTAAATATGCGTCCTAGAGCGAAAAGGACTTTAATTCGTGACCACCCCCAAAAAATTGAAAAATCCACCCAAAACCTAAAAAAATTTAAATTTTTATATGAAAAACTTCTTTTGCCCATATCTCCTAAACTAAGCGTCCTAGAGCGAAAAGGACTTTAATTCGTGACTACCCCCAAAAAATTGAAAAATCCACCCAAAACCTAAAAAAAATTTAAATTTTTATATGAAAAACTTCTTTTGCCCATATCTCCTTAAATATGCGTCCTAGAGCGAAAAGGACTTTAATTCGTGACCACCTCCAAAAAATTGAAAAATCCACCCAAAACCTAAAATTATTGAAATTTTTATATGAAAAACTTCTTTTGCCCATATCTCCTTAAATATGCGTCCTAGTTCGAAAAGGACTTTAATTCGTGACTACCCCCAAAAAAATTGAAAAATCCACCCAAAACCTAAAAAAATTTAAATTTTTATATGAAAAACTTCTTTTGCCCATATCTCCTAAACTAAGCGTCCTAGAGCGAAAAGGACTTTAATTCGTGACTACCCCCAAAAAATTTAAAAATCCACCCAAAACCTAAAAAAATTTAAATTTTTATATGAAAAACTTCTTTTGCCCATATCTCCTTAAATATGCGTCCTAGAGCGAAAAGGACTTTAATTCGTGACTACACCCAAAAAATTGAAAAATCCACCCAAAACCTAAAAAAATTTAAATTTTTATATGAAAAACTTCTTTTGCCCATATCTCCTTAAATATGCGTCCTAGAGCGAAAAGGACTTAAATTCTTGACCACCCCCAAAAACTGAAAAATCCACTCAAAACCTAAAAATATTGAAATTTTTATATGAAAAACTTCTTTTGCCCATATCTCCTTAAATATGCGTCCTAGAGTGAAAAGGACTTTAATTCGTGACTACCCCCAAAAAATTGAAAAATCCACCCAAAACCTAAAAAAATTTAAATTTTTATATGAAAAACTTCTTTTGCCCATATCTCCTTAAATATGCGTCCTAGAGCGAAAAGGACTTTAATTCGTGACTACCCCCAAAAAAATGAAAAATCCACCCAAAACCTGAAAAAATTTAAATTTTTATATGAAAAACTTCTTTTGCCCATATCTCCTTAAATATGCGTCCTAGAGCGAAAAGGACTTTAATTCGTGACCACCCCCAAAAAACTGAAAAATCCACTCAAAACCTAAAAATATTGAAATTTTTATATGAAAAACTTCTTTTGCCCATATCTCCTTAAATATGCGTCCTAGAGCGAAAAGGACTTTAATTCGTGACTACCCCCAAAAAAATTGAAAAATCCACCCAAAACCTAAAAAAATTGAAATTTTTATATGAAAAACTTCTTTTGCCCATATCTCCTAAACTAAGCGTCCTAGAGCGAAAAGGACTTTAATTCGTGACCACCCCCAAAAAAATGAAAAATCCACCCAAAACCTAAAAAAATTTAAATTTTTATATGAAAAACTTCTTTTGCCCATATCTCCTTAAATATGCGTCCTAGAGCGAAAAGGACTTTAATTCGTGACCACCCCCAAAAAACTGAAAAATCCACTCAAAACCTAAAAATATTGAAATTTTTATATGAAAAACTTCTTTTGCCCATATCTCCTTAAATATGCGTCCTAGAGCGAAAAGGACTTTAATTCGTGACCACCCACAAAAAGTTGAAAAATCCACCCAAAACCTAAAAAAATTGAAATTTTTATATGAAAAACTTCTTTTGCCCATATCTCCTTAAATATGCGTCCTAGAGCGAAAAGGACTTTAATTCGTGACTACCCCCAAAAAATTGAAAAATCCACCCAAAACCTAAAAAAATTTAAATTTTTATATGAAAAACTTCTTTTGCCCATATCTCCTAAACTAAGCGTCCTAGAGCGAAAAGGACTTTAATTCGTGACCACCCCCAAAAAATTGAAAAATCCACCCAAAACCTAAAAAAATTGAAATTTTTATATGAAGAACTTCTTTTGCCCATATCTCCTTAAATATGCGTCCTAGAGCGAAAAGGACTTTAATTCGTGACCACCCTCAAAAAATTGAAAAATCCACCCAAAACTTAAAAAAATTTAAATTTTTATATGAAAAACTTCTTTTGCCCATATCTCCTTAAATATGAGTCCTAGAGCGAAAAGGACTTTAATTCGTGACCACCTCCAAAAAATTGAAAAATCCACCCAAAACCTAAAATTATTGAAATTTTTATACGAAAAACTTCTTTTGCCCATATCTCCTTAAATATGCGTCCTAGAGCGAAAAGGACTTTAATTCGTGACTACCCCGAAAAAATTGAAAAATCCACCCAAAACCTAAAAAAATTGAAATTTTTATATGAAAAACTTCTTTTGCCCATATCTCCTAAACTAAGCGTCCTAGAGCGAAAAGGACTTTAATTCGTGACTACCCCCAAAAAATTGAAAAATCCACCCAAAACCTAAAAAAAATTAAATTTTTATATGAAAAACTTCTTTTGCCCATATCTCCTTAAATATGCGTCCTAGAGCGAAAAGGACTTTAATTCGTGACTACACCCAAAAAATTGAAAAATCGACCCAAAACCGAAAAAAATTGAAATTTTTATATGAAAAACTTCTTTTGCCCATATCTCCTAAACTAAGCGTCCTAGAGCGAAAAGGACTTTAATTCGTGACTACCCCCAAAAAATGGAAAAATCCACCCAAAACCTAAAAAAATTTAAATTTTTATATGAAAAACTTCTTTTGCCCATATCTCCTTAAATATGCGTCCTAGAGCGAAAAGGACTTTAATTCGTGACTACCCCCAAAAAATTGAAAAATCCACCCAAAACCTAAAAAAATTTAAATTTTTATATGAAAAACTTCTTTTGCCCATATCTCCTAAACTAAGCGTCCTAGAGAGAAAAGGACTTTAATTCGTGACCACCCCCAAAAAATTGAAAAATCCACCCAAAACCTAAAAAAATTGAAATTTTTATATGAAAAACTTCTTTTGCCCATATCTCCTTAAATATGCGTCCTAGAGCGAAAAGGACTTTAATTCGTGACCACCCTCAAAAAATTTAAAAATCCACCCAAAACCTAAAAAAATTTAAATTTTTATATGAAAAACTTCTTTTGCCCATATCTCCTTAAATATGCGTCCTAGAGCGAAAAGGACTTTAATTCGTGACCACCCCCAAAAAAATGAAAAATCCACCCAAAACCTAAAAAAATTTAAATTTTTATATGAAAAACTTATTTTGCCCATATCTCCTTAAATATGCGTCCTAGAGCGAAAAGGACTTTAATTCGTGACCACCCCCAAAAAATTGAAAAATCCACCTAAAACCTAAAAAAATTGAAATTTTTATATTGAAAACTTCTTTTGCCCATATCTCCTAAACTAAGCGTCCTAGAGCGAAAAGGACTTTAATTCGTGACTACCCCCAAAAAATTGAAAAATCCACCCAAAACATAAAAAAATTGAAATTTTTATATGAAAAACTTCTTTTGCCCATATCTCCTAAACTAAGCGTCCTAGAGCGAAAAGGACTTTAATTCGTGACCACCCCAAAAAAATTGAAAAATCCTCCCAAAACCTAAAAAAATTGAAATTTTTATATGAAAAACTTCTTTTGCCCATATCTCCTTAAATATGCGTCCTAGAGCGAAAAGGACTTTAATTCGTGACTACCCCCAAAAAATTGAAAAATCCACCCAAAACCTAAAAAAATTTAAATTTTTATATGAAAAACTTCTTTTGCCCATATCTCCTTAAATATGCGTCCTAGAGCGAAAAGGACTTTAATTCGTGACTACCCCCAAAAAATTGAAAAATCCACCCAAAACCTAAAATTATTGAAATTTTTATATGAAAAACTTCTTTTGCCCATATCTCCTTAAATATGCGTCCTAGAGCGAAAAGGACTTTGATTCGTGACCACCCCCAAAAAATTGAAAAATCCACCCAAAACCTAAAATTATTGAAATTTTGATATGAAAAACTTCTTTTGGCCATATCTCCTTAAATATGCGTCCTAGAGCGAAAAGGACTTTAATTCGTGACCACCCACAAAAAGTTGAAAAATCCACCCAAAACCTAAAAAAATTGAAATTTTTATATGAAAAACTTCTTTTGCCCATATCTCCTTAAATATGCGTCCTAGAGCGAAAAGGACTTTAATTCGTGACCACCTCCAAAAAATTGAAAAATCCACCCAAAACCAAAAAAAATTGAAATTTTTATATGAAAAACTTCTTTTGCCCATATCTCCTTAAATATGCGTCCTAGAGCGAAAAGGACTTTAATTCGTGACCACCCCCAAAAAATTGAAAAATCCACCCAAAACCTAAAATTATTGAAATTTTTATATGAAAAACTTCTTTTGCCCATATCTCCTTAAATATGCGTCCTAGAGCGAAAAGGACTTTAATTCGTGACTACCCCCAAAAAATTGAAAAATCCACCCAAAACCTAAAAAAATTGAAATTTTTATATGAAAAACTTCTTTTGCCCATATTACCTTAAATATGCGTCCTAGAGCGAAAAGGACTTTAATTCGTGACTACCCCCAAAAAATTGAAAAATCCCCCCAAAACCTAAAAAAATTGAAATTTTTATATGAAAAACTTCTTTTGCCCATATCTCCTTAAATATGCGTCCTAGAGCGAAAAGGACTTTAATTCGTGACTACCCCCAAAAAATTGAAAAATCCACCCAAAACCTAAAAAAATTGAAATTTTTATATGAAAAACTTCTTTTGCCCATATCTCCTTAAATATGCGTCCTAGAGCGAAAAGGACTTTAATTCGTGACCACCCCCAAAAAATTGAAAAATCCACCCAAAACCTAAAAAAAATTTAAATTTTTATATGAAAAACTTCTTTTGCCCATATCTCCTTAAATATGCGTCCTAGAGCGAAAAGGACTTTAATTCGTGACCACCCCCAAAAAATTGAAAAATCCACCCAAAACCTAAAAAAATTGATATTTTTATATGAAAAACTTCTTTTGCCCATATCTCCTTAAATATGCGTCCTAGAGCGAAAAGGACTTTAATTCGTGACTACCCCCAAAAAAGTGAAAAATCCACCCAAAACCTAAAAAAATTGAAATTTTTATATGAAAAACTTCTTTTGCCCATATCTCCTTAAATATGCGTCCTAGAGCGAAAAGGACTTTAATTCGTGACCACCCCCAAAAAATTGAAAAATCCACCCAAAACCTAAAATTATTGAAATTTTTATATGAAAAACTTCTTTTGCCCATATCTCCTTAAATATGCGTCCTAGAGCGAAAAGGACTTTAATTCGTGACTACCCCCAAAAAATTGAAAAATCCACCCAAAACCTAAAAAAATTGAAATTTTTATATGAAAAACTTCTTTTGCCCATATCTCCTAAACTAAGCGTCCTAGAGCGAAAAGGACTTTAATTCGTGACTACCCCCAAAAAATTGAAAAATCCACCCAAAACCTAAAAAAAAATTAAATTTTTATATGAAAAACTTCTTTTGCCCATATCTCCTTAAATATGCGTCCTAGAGCGAAAAGGACTTTAATTCGTGATTCCCCCCAAAAAATTGAAAAATCCACCCAAAACCTAAAAAAATTGAAATTTTTATATGAAAAACTTCTTTTGCCCATATCTCCTTAAATATGCGTCCTAGAGCGAAAAGGACTTTAATTCGTGACCACCCCCAAAAAATTGAAAAATCCACCCAAAACCTAAAAAAATTTAAATTTTTATATGAAACACTTATTTTGCCCATATCTCCTAAACTAAGCGTCCTAGAGCGAAAAGGACTTTAATTCGTGACTACCCCCAAAAAATTGAAAAATCCACCCAAAACCTAAAAAAATTTAAATTTTTATATGAAAAACTTTTTTGCCCATATCTCCTTAAATATGCGTCCTAGAGCGAAAAGGACTTTAATTCGTGACTACCCCCAAAAAATTGAAAAATCCACCCAAAACCTAAAAAAATTTAAATTTTTATATGAAAAACTTCGTTTGCCCATATCTCCTTAAATATGCGTCCTAGAGCGAAAAGGACTTTAATTCGTGACTACCCCCAAAAAATTGAAAAATCCACCCAAAACCTAAAAAAATTTAAATTTTTATATGAAAAACTTCCTTTGCCCATATCTCCTTAAATATGCGTCCTTCTTTTGTCCATATCTCCTTAAATATGCGTCCTAAAGCGAAAAGGACTTTAATTCGTGACTACCCCCAAAAAATTGAAAAATCCACCCAAAACCTAAAAAAATTTAAATTTTTTTATGAAAAACTTCTTTTGCCCATATCTCCTTAAATATGCGTCCTAGAGCGAAAAGGACTTTAATTCGTGACTACCCCCAAAAAATTGAAAAATCCACCCAAAACCTAAAAAAATTTAAATTTTTATATGAAAAACTTCTTTTGCCCATATCTCCTTAAATATGCGTCCTAGAGCGAAAAGGACTTTAATTCGTGACCACCTCAAACAAATTGAAAAATCCTCCCAAAACCTAAAAAAATTTAAATTTTTATATGAAAAACTTCTTTTGCCCATATCTCCTTAAATATGCGTCCTAGAGCGAAAAGGACTTTAATTCGTGACCACCCCCAAAAAATTGAAAAATCCACCCAAAACCTAAAATTATTGAAATTTTTATATGAAAAACTTCTTTTGCTCATATCTCCTTAAATATGCGTCCTAGAGCGAAAAGGACTTTAATTCGTGACTACCCCCAAAAAATTGAAAAATCCACCCAAAACCTAAAAAAATTTAAATTGTTATATGAAAAACTTCTTTTGCCCACATCTCCTAAACTAAGCGTCCTAGAGCGAAAAGGACTTTAATTCGTGACTACCCCCAAAAAATTGAAAAATCCACCCAAAACCTAAAAAAATTTAAATTTTTATATGAAAAACTTTTTTGCCCATATCTCCTTAAATATGCGTCCTAGAGCGAAAAGGACTTTAATTCGTGACTACCCCCAAAAAATTGAAAAATCCACCCAAAACCTAAAAAAATTTAAATTTTTATATGAAAAACTTCGTTTGCCCATATCTCCTTAAATATGCGTCCTAGAGCGAAAAGGACTTTAATTCGTGACTACCCCCAAAAAATTGAAAAATCCACCCAAAACCTAAAAAAATTTAAATTTTTATAGGAAAAACTTCCTTTGCCCATATCTCCTTAAATATGCGTCCTTCTTTTGTCCATATCTCCTTAAATATGCGTCCTAAAGCGAAAAGGACTTTAATTCGTGACTACCCCCAAAAAATTGAAAAATCCACCCAAAACCTAAAAAAATTGAAATTTTTATATGAAAAACTTCTTTTGCCCATATCTCCTTAAATATGCGTCCTAGAGCGAAAAGGACTTTAATTCGTGACTACCCCCAAAAAAATTGAAAAATCCACCCAAAACCTAAAAAAATTGAAATTTTTATATGAAAAACTTCTTTTGCCCATATCTCCTTAAATATGCGTCCTAGAGCGAAAAGGACTTTTATTCGTGACTACCCCCAAAAAATTGAAAAATCCACCCAAAACCTAAAAAAATTGAAATTTTTATATGAAAAACTTCTTTTGCCCATATCTCCTAAACTAAGCGTCCTAGAGCGAAAAGGACTTTAATTCGTGACTACCCCCAAAAAATTGAAAAATCCACCCAAAGCCTAAAAAAAATTAAATTTTTATATGAAAAACTTCTTTTGCCTATATCTCCTTAAATATGCGTCCTAGAGTGAAAAGGACTTTAATTCGTGACTCCCCCCAAAAAATTGAAAAATCCACCCAAAACCTAAAAAAATTGAAATTTTTATATGAAAAACTTCTTTTGCCCATATCTCCTTAAATATGCGTCCTAGAGCGAAAAGGACTTTAATTCGTGACCACCCCCAAAAAATTGAAAAATCCACCCAAAACCTAAAAAAATTTAAATTTTTATATGAAAAACTTCTTTTGCCCATATCTCCTAAACTAAGCGTCCTAGAGCGAAAAGGACTTTAATTCGTGACTACCCCCAAAAAATTGAAAAATCCACCCAAAACCTAAAAAAATTTAAATTTTTATATGAAAAACTTTTTTGCCCATATCTCCTTAAATATGCGTCCTAGAGCGGAAAGGACTTTAATTCGTGACTACCCCCAAAAAATTGAAAAATCCACCCAAAACCTAAAAAAATTTAAATTTTTATATGAAAAACTTCGTTTGCCCATATCTCCTTAAATATGCGTCCTAGAGCGAAAAGGACTTTAATTCGTGACTACCCCCAAAAAATTGAAAAATCCACCCAAAACCTAAAAAAATTTAAATTTTTATATGAAAAACTTCTTTTGCCCATATCTCCTTAAATATGAGTCCTTCTTTTGCCCATATCTCCTTAAATATGCGTCCTAAAGCGAAAAGGACTTTAATTCGTGACTACCCCCAAAAAATTGAAAAATCCACCCAAAACCTAAAAAAATTTAAATTTTTATATGAAAAACTTCTTTTGCCCATATCTCCTTAAATATGCGTCCTAGAGCGAAAAGGACTTTAATTCGTGACTACCCCCAAAAAATTGAAAAATCCACCCAAAACCTAAAAAAATTTAAATTTTTATACGAAAAACTTCTTTTGCCCATATCTCCTTAAATATGCGTCCTAGAGCGAAAAGGACTTTAATTCGTGACCACCTCAAAAAAATTGAAAAATCCTCCCAAAACCTAAAAAAATTTAAATTTTTATATGAAAAACTTCTTTTGCCCATATCTCCTTAAATATGCGTCCTAGAGCGAAAAGGACTTTAATTCGTGACCACCCCCAAAAAATTGAAAAATCCACCCAAAACCTAAAATTATTGAAATTTTTATATGAAAAACTTCTTTTGCCCATATCTCCTTAAATATGCGTCCTAGAGCGAAAAGGACTTTAATTCGTGACTACCCCCAAAAAACTGAAAAGTCCACCCAAAACCTAAAAAAATTTAAATTGTTATATGAAAAACTTCTTTTGCCCACATCTCCTAAACTAAGCGTCCTAGAGCGAAAAGGACTTTAATTCGTGACTACCCCCAAAAAATTGAAAAATCCACCCAAAATCTAAAAAAATTTAAATTTTTATATGAAAAACTTCTTTTGCCCATATCTCCTTAAATATGCGTCCTAGAGCGAAAAGGACTTTAATTCGTGACTACCCCCAAAAAATTGAAAAATCCACCCAAAACCTAAAAAAATTGAAATTTTTATATGAAAAACTTCTTTTGCCCATATCTCCTAAACTAAGCGTCCTAGAGCGAAAAGGACTTTAATTCGTGACCACCCCAAAAAACTTTAATTCGTGACTACCCCCAAAAAATTGAAAAATCCACCCAAAACCTAAAAAAATTTAAATTTTTATATGAAAAACTTCTTTTGCCCATATCTCCTAAACTAAGCGTCCTAGAGCGAAAAGGACGTTAATTCGTGACCACCCCAAAAAAATTGCAAAATCCTCCCAAAACCTAAAAAAATTTAAATTTTTATATGAAAAACTTCTTTTGCCCATATCTCCTTAAATATGCGTCCTAGAGCGAAAAGGACTTTAATTCGTGACCACCCCAAAAAAATTGAAAAATCCACCCAAAACCTAAAAAAATTGAAATTTTTATATGAAAAACTTCTTTTGCCCATATCTCCTTAAATATGCGTCCTAGAGCGAAAAGGACTTTAATTCGTGACTACCCCCAAAAAATTGAAAAATCCACCCAAAATCTAAAAATATTGAAATTTGTATATGAAAAACTTCTTTTGCCCATATCTCCTTAAATATGCGTCCTAGAGCGAAAAGGACTTTAATTCGTGACTACCCCCAAAAAATTGAAAAATCCACCCAAAACCTAAAATTATTGAAATTTTTATATGAAAAACTTCTTTTGCCCATATCTCCTTTAATATGCGTCCTAGAGCGAAAATGACTTTAATTCGTGACAACCCACAAAAAGTTGAAAAATCCACCCAAAACCTAAAAAAATTGAAATTTTTATATGAAAAACTTCTTTTGCCCATATCTCCTTAAATATGCGTCCTAGAGCGAAAAGGACTTTAATTCGTGACCACCTCCAAAAAATTGAAAAATCCACCCAAAACCTAAAAAAATTGAAATTTTTATATGAAAAACTTCTTTTGCCCATATCTCCTTAAATATGCGTCCTAGAGCGAAAAGGACTTTAATTCGTGACCACCCCCAAAAAATTGAAAAATCCACCCAAAACCTAAAAAATTGAAATTTTTATATGAAAATCTTCTTTTGCCCATATCTCCTAAACTAAGCGTCCTAGAGCGAAAAGGACTTTAATTCGTGACTACCCCCAAATAATTGAAAAATCCACCCAAAACCTAAAAAATTTAAATTTTTATATGAAAAACTTCTTTTGCCCATATCTCCTTAAATATGCGTCCTAGAGCGAAAATGACTTTAATTCGTGACCACCCCAAAAAAATTGAAAAATCCACCCAAAACCTAAAAAAATGAAATTTTTATATGAAAAACTTCTTTTGCCCATATCTCCTAAACTAAGCGTCCTAGAGCGAAAAGGACTTTAATTCGTGACTACCCCCAAAAAATTTAAAAATCCACACAAAACCTAAAAAAAAATTAAATTTTTATATGAAAAACTTCTTTTGCCCATATCTCCTAAACTAAGCGTCCTAGAGCGAAAAGGACTTTAATTCGTGACCACCCCCAAAAAATTGAAAAATCCACCCAAAACCTAAAATTATTGAAATTTTTATATGAAAAACTTCTTTTGCCTATATCTCCTTAAATATGCGTCCTAGAGCGAAAAGGACTTTAATTCGTGACCACCCCCAAAAAATTGAAAAATTCACCCAAAACCTAAAAAAATTTAAATTTTTATATGAAAAACTTCTTTTGCCCATATCTCCTTAAATATGCGTCCTAGAGCGAAAAGGACTTTAATTCGTGACCACCCCCAAAAAACTGAAAAATCCACTCAAAACCTAAAAAAATTTAAATTTTTATATGAAAAACTTCTTTTGCCCATATCTCCTTAAATATGCGTCCTAGAGCGAAAAGGACTTTAATTCGTGACTACCCCCAAAAAATTGAAAAATCCACCCAAAACCTAAAAAAATTGAAATTTTTATATGAAAAACTTCTTTTGCCCATATCTCCTAAACTAAGCGTCCTAGAGCGAAAAGGAATTTAATTAGTGACTACCCCCAAAAAATTGAAAAATCCACCCAAAACCTAAAAAAATTTAAATTTTTATATGAAAAACTTCTTTTGCCCATATCTCCTTAAATATGCGTCCTAGAGCGAAAAGGACTTTAATTCGTGACCACCCCCAAAAAATTGAAAACTCCACCCAAAACCTAAACAAATTTAAATTTTTATATGAAAAACTTATTTTGCCCATATCTCCTTAAATATGCGTCCTAGAGCGAAAAGGACTTTAATTCGTGACCACCCCCAAAAACCTGAAAAATCCGCTCAAAACCTAAAAAAATTTAAATTTTTATATGAAAAACTTCTTTTGCCCATATCTCCTTAAATATGCGTCCTAGAGCGAAAAGGACTTTAATTCGTGACTACCCCCAAAAAATTGAAAAATCCACCCAAAACCTAAAAAAATTTAAATTTTTATATGAAAAACTTCTTTTGCCCATATCTCCTAAACTAAGCGTCCTAGAGCGAAAAGGACTTTAATTCGTGACTACCCCCAAAAAAATTAAAAATCCACCCAAAACCTAAAAATATTGAAATTTTTATATGAAAAACTTCTTTTACCCATATCTCCTTAAATATGCGTCCTAGAGCGAAAGGGACGTTAATTCGTGACCACCCCAAAAAAATTGAAAAATCCACCCAAAACCTAAAAAAATTGAAATTTTTTTATATGAAAAACTTCTTTTGCCCATATCTCCTAAACTAAGCGTCCTAGAGCGAAAAGGACTTTAATTCGTGACTACCCCCAAAAAATTGAAAAATCCACCCAAAACCTAAAAAAATTGAAATTTTTATATGAAAAACTTTTTTTGCCCATATCTCCTTAAATATGCGTCCTAGAGCGAAAAGGACTTTAATTCGTGACCACCCCCAAAAAATTGAAAAATCCACCCAAAACCTAAAAAAATTTACATTTTTATATGAAAAACTTCTTTTGCCCATATCTCCTTAAATATGCGTCCTAGAGCGAAAAGGACTTTAATTCGTGACCACCCCAAAAAATGGAAAAATCCACCCAAAACCTAAAAAAATTTAAATTTTTATATGAAAAACTTCTTTTGCCCATATCTCCTTAAATATGCGTCCTAGAGCGAAAAGGACGTTAATTCGTGACCACCCCCAAAAAGTTGAAAAATCCACCCAAAACCTAAAAAAATTTAAATTTTTATATGAAAAACTTCTTTTGCCCATATCTCCTAAACTAAGCGTCCTAGAGCGAAAAGGACTTTAATTCGTGACAACCCCCAAAAAATTGAAAAATCCACCCAAAACCTAAAAAAATTGCAATTTTTATATGAAAAACTTCTTTTGCCCATATCTCCTAAATTAAGCGTCCTAGAGCGAAAAGGACTTTAATTCGTGACTACCCCCAAAAAATTGAAAAATCCACCCAAAACCTAAAAATATTGAAATTTTTATATGAAAAACTTCTTTTGCCCATATCTCCTTAAATATGCGTCCTAGAGCGAAAAGGACTTTAATTCGTGACCATCCCCAAAAAATTTAAAAATCCACCCAAAACCTAAAAAAATTGAAATTTTTATATGAAAAACTTCTTTTGCCCATATCTCCTTAAATATGCGTCCTAGAGCGAAAAGGACTTTAATTCGTGACCACCTCCAAAAAATTGAAAAATCCACCCAAAACCAAAAAAAATTTAAATTTTTATATGAAAAACTTCTTTTGCCCATATCTCCTTAAATATGCGTCCTAGAGCGAAAAGGACTTTAATTCGTGACCACACCCAAAAAATTTAAAAATCCACCCAAAACCTAAAAAAAATAAATTTTTATATGAAAAACTTCTTTTGCCCATATCTCCTTAAATATGCGTCCTAGAGCGAAAAGGACTTTAATTCGTGACTACCCCCAAAAAAATTGAAAAATCCACCCAAAACCTAAAAAAATTTAAATTTTTATATGAAAAACTTCTTTTGCCCATATCTCCTTAAATATGCGTCCTAGAGCGAAAAGGACGTTAATTCGTGACCACCCCCAAAAAGTTGAAAAATCCACCCAAAACCTAAAAAAATTTAAATTTTTATATGAAAAACTTCTTTTGCCCATATCTCCTAAACTAAGCGTCCTAGAGCGAAAAGGACTTTAATTCGTGACAACCCCCAAAAAATTGAAAAATCCACCCAAAACCTAAAAAAATTGCAATTTTTATATGAAAAACTTCTTTTGCCCATATCTCCTAAATTAAGCGTCCTAGAGCGAAAAGGACTTTAATTCGTGACTACCCCCAAAAAATTGAAAAATCCACCCAAAACCTAAAAATATTGAAATTTTTATATGAAAAACTTCTTTTGCCCATATCTCCTTAAATATGCGTCCTAGAGCGAAAAGGACTTTAATTCGTGACCATCCCCAAAAAATTTAAAAATCCACCCAAAACCTAAAAAAATTGAAATTTTTATATGAAAAACTTCTTTTGCCCATATCTCCTTAAATATGCGTCCTAGAGCGAAAAGGACTTTAATTCGTGACCACCTCCAAAAAATTGAAAAATCCACCCAAAACCAAAAAAAATTTAAATTTTTATATGAAAAACTTCTTTTGCCCATATCTCCTTAAATATGCGTCCTAGAGCGAAAAGGACTTTAATTCGTGACCACACCCAAAAAATTTAAAAATCCACCCAAAACCTAAAAAAAATAAATTTTTATATGAAAAACTTCTTTTGCCCATATCTCCTTAAATATGCGTCCTAGAGCGAAAAGGACTTTAATTCGTGACTACCCCCAAAAAAATTGAAAAATCCACCCAAAACCTAAAAAAATTTAAATTTTTATATGAAAAACTTCTTTTGCCCATATCTCCTAAACTAAGCGTCCTAGAGCGAAAAGGACTTTAATTCGTGACTACCCCCAAAAAATTGAAAAATCCACCCAAAACCTAAAAAAATTTAAATTTTTATATGAAAAACTTCTTTTGCCCATATCTCCTTAAATATGCGTCCTAGAGCGAAAAGGACTTTAATTCGTGACTACCCCCAAAAAATTGAAAAATCCACCCAAAATCTAAAAAAATTGAAATTTTTATATGAAAAACTTCTTTTGCCATATCTCCTAAACTAAGCGTCCTAGAGCGAAAAGGATTTTAATTCGTGACCACCCCCAAAAAATTGAAAAATCCACCCAAAACCTAAAATTATTGAAATTTTTATATGAAAAACTTCTTTTGCCCATATCTCCTTAAATATGCGTCCTAGAGCGAAAAGGACTTTAATTCGTGACCACCCCCAAAAAATTGAAAAATCCACCCAAAACCTAAACAAATTTAAATTTTTATATGAAAAACTTCTTTTGCCCATATCTCCTGAAATATGCGTCCTAGAGCGAAAAGGATTTTAATTCGTGACCACCCCCAAAAAACTGAAAAATCCACTCAAAACCTAAAAAAATTTAAATTTTTATATGAAAAACTTCTTTTGCCCATATCTCCTTAAATATGCGTCCTAGAGCGAAAAGAACTTTAATTCGTGACTACCCCCAAAAAATTGAAAAATCCACCCAAAACCTAAAAAAATTTAAATTTTTATATGAAAAACTTCTTTTGCCCATATCTCCTAAACTAAGCGTCCTAGAGCGAAAAGGACTTTAATTCGTGACTACCCCCAAAAAATTTAAAAATCCACCCAAAACCTAAAAATATTGAAATTTTTATATGAAAAACTTCTTTTACCCATATCTCCTTAAATATGCGTCCTAGAGCGAAAAGGACGTTAATTCGTGACCACCCCAAAAAAAATGAAAAATCCACCCAAAACCTAAAAAAATTGAAATTTTTATATGAAGAACTTCTTTTGCCCATATCTCCTTAAATATGCGTCCTAGAGCGAAAAGGACTTTAATTCGTGACCACCCCCAAAAAATTGAAAAAATCCACCCAAAACCTAAAAAAATTTAAATTTTTATATGAAAAACTTCTTTTGCCCATATCTCCTTAAATATGCGTCCTAGAGCGAAAAGGACGTTAATTCGTGACAACCCCCAAAAAGTTGAAAAATCCACCCAAAACCTAAAAAAAATTAAATTTTTATATGAAAAACTTCTTTTGCCCATATCTCCTAAACTAAGCGTCCTAGAGCGAAAAGGACTTTAATTCGTGACTACCCCCAAAAAATTGAAAAATCCACCCAAAACCTAAAAAAATTGAAATTTTTATATGAAAAACTTCTTTTGCCCATATCTCCTAAACTAAGCGTCCTAGAGCGAAAAGGACTTTAATTCGTGACTACCCCCAAAAAATTGAAATATCCACCCAAAACCTAAAAATATTGAAATTTTTATATGAAGAACTTCTTTTGCCCATATCTCCTTAAATATGCGTCCTAGAGCGAAAAGGACTTTAATTCGTGACCACCCCCAAAAAATTGAAAAATCCACCCAAAACCTAAAAAAATTTAAATTTTTATATGAAAAACTTGTTTTGCCCATATCTCCTTAAATATGCGTCCTAGAGCGAAAAGGACTTTAATTCGTGACCACCCCAAAAAATGGAAAAATCCACCCAAAACCTAAAAAAATTGAAATTTTTATATGAAAAACTTCTTTTGCCCATATCTCCTTAAATATGCGTCCTAGAGCGAAAAGGACGTTAATTCGTGACCACCCCCAAAAAGTTGAAAAATCCACCCAAAACCTAAAAAAAATTTAAATTTTTATATGAAAAACTTCTTTTGCCCATATCTCCTAAACTAAGCGTCCTAGAGCGAAAAGGACTTTAATTCGTGACTACCCCCAAAAAATTGAAAAATCCACCCAAAACCTAAAAAAATTGAAATTTTTATATGAAAAACTTCTTTTGCCCATATCTCCTAAACTAAGCGTCCTAGAGCGAAAAGGACTTTAATTCGTGACTACCCCCAAAAAATTGAAAAATCCACCCAAAACCTAAAAATATTGAAATTTTTATATGAAAAACTTCTTTTGCCCATATCTCCTTAAATATGCGTCCTAGAGCGAAAAGGACTTTAATTCGTGACCACCCCCAAAAAATTGAAAAATCCACCCAAAACCTAAAAAAAATGAAATTTTTATATGAAAAACTTCTTTTGCCCATATCTCCTTAAATATGCGTCCTAGAGCGAAAAGGACTTTAATTCGTGACCACCTCCAAAAAATTGAAAAATCCACCCAAAACCAAAAAAAATTAAAATTTTTATATGAAAAACTTCTTTTGCCCATATCTCCTCAATTTGCGTCCTAGAGCGAAAAGGACTTTAATTCGTCACCACCCCCAAAAAATTTAAAAATCCACCCAAAACCTAAAAAAATTTAAATTTTTATATGAAAAACTTCTTTTGCCCATATCTCCTTAAATATGCGTCCTAGAGCGAAAAGGACTTTAATTCGTGACTACCCCCAAAAAATTGAAAAATCCACCCAAAATCTAAAAAAATTGAAATTTTTATATGAAAAACTTCTTTTGCCATATCTTCTAAACTAAGCGTCCTAGAGCGAAAAGGACTTTAATTCGTGACCACCCCCAAAAAATTGAAAAATCCACCCAAAACCTAAAATTATTGAAATTTTTATATGAAAAACTTCTTTTGCCCATATCTCCTTAAATATGCGTCCTAGAGCGAAAAGGACTTTAATTCGTGACCACCCCAAAAAATGGAAAAATCCACCCAAAACCTAAAAAAATTGAAATTTTTATATGAAAAACTTCTTTTGCCCATATCTCCTTAAATATGCGTCCTAGAGCGAAAAGGACTTTAATTCGTGACCACCCCCAAATAATTGAAAAATCCACCCAAAACCTAAACAAATTTAAATTTTTATATGAAAAACTTCTTTTGCCCATATCTCCTGAAATATGCGTCCTAGAGCGAAAAGGATTTTAATTCGTGACCACCCCCAAAAAACTGAAAAATCCACTCAAAACCTAAAAAAATTTAAATTTTTATATGAAAAACTTCTTTTGCCCATATCTCCTTAAATATGCGTCCTAGAGCGAAAAGAACTTTAATTCGTGACTACCCCCAAAAAAATTGAAAAATCCACCCAAAACCTAAAAAAATTTAAATTTTTATATGAAAAACTTCTTTTGCCCATATCTCCTAAACTAAGCGTCCTAGAGCGAAAAGGACTTTAATTCGTGACTACCCCCAAAAAATTTAAAAATCCACCCAAAACCTAAAAATAATGAAATTTTTATATGAAAAACTTCTTTTACCCATATCTCCTTAAATATGCGTCCTAGAGCGAAAAGGACGTTAATTCGTGACCACCCCAAAAAAATTTAAAAATCCACCCAAACCTAAAAAAATTGAAATTTTTATATGAAGAACTTCTTTTGCCCATATCTCCTAAACTAAGCGTCCTATAGCGAAAAGGACTTTAATTCGTGACTACCCCCAAAAAATTGAAATATCCACCCAAAACCTAAAAAAATTGAAATTTTTATATGAAGAACTTCTTTTGCCCATATCTCCTTAAATATGCGTCCTAGAGCGAAAAGGACTTTAATTCGTGACCACCCCCAACAAATTGAAAAATCCACCCAAAACCTAAAAAAATTTAAATTTTTATATGAAAAACTTCTTTTGCCCATATCTCCTTAAATATGCGTCCTAGAGCGAAATGGAAAAATCCACCCAAAACCTAAAAAAATTGAAATTTTTATATGAAAAACTTCTTTTGCCCATATCTCCTTAAATATGCGTCCTAGAGCGAAAAGGACGTTAATTCGTGACCACCCCCAAAAAGTTGGAAAATCCACCCAAAACCTAAAAAAAATTTAAATTTTTATATGAAAAACTTCTTTTGCCCATATCTCCTAAACTAAGCGTCCTAGAGCGAAAAGGACTTTAATTCGTGACTACCCCCAAAAAATTGAAAAATCCACCCAAAACCTAAAAATATTGAAATTTTTATATGAAAAACTTCTTTTGCCCATATCTCCTTAAATATGCGTCCTAGAGCGAAAAGGACTTTAATTCGTGACCACCCCCAAAAAATTGAAAAATCCACCCAAAACCTAAAAAAATTGAAATTTTTATATGAAAAACTTCTTTTGCCCATATCTCCTTAAATATGCGTCCTAGAGCGAAAAGGACTTTAATTCGTGACCACCTCCAAAAAATTGAAAAATCCACCCAAAACCAAAAAAAATTTAAATTTTTATATGAAAAACTTCTTTTGCCCATATCTCCTTAAATATGCGTCCTAGAGCGAAAAGGACTTTAATTCGTGACCACCCCCAAAAAATTTAAAAATCCACCCAAAACCTAAAAAAATTTAAATTTTTATATGAAAAACTTCTTTTGCCCATATCTCCTTAAATATGCGTCCTAGAGCGAAAAGGACTTTAATTCGTGACTACCCCCAAAAAATTGAAAAATCCACCCAAAACCTAAAAAAATTTAAATTTTTATATGAAAAACTTCTTTTGCCCATATCTCCTAAACTAAGCGTCCTAGAACGAAAAGGACTTTAATTCGTGACTACCCCCAAAAAATTGAAAAATCCACCCAAAACCTAAAAAAATTTAAATTTTTATATGAAAAACTTCTTTTGCCCATATCTCCTTAAATATGCGTCCTAGAGCGAAAAGGACTTTAATTCGTGACTACCCCCAAAAAATTGAAAAATCCACCCAAAATCTAAAAAAATTGAAATTTTTATAGGAAAAACTTCTTTTGCCCATATCTCCTAAACTAAGCGTCCTAGAGCGAAAAGGACTTTAATTCGTGACCACCCCCAAAAAATTTAAAAATCCACCCAAAACCTAAAATTATTGAAATTTTTATATGAAAAACTTCTTTTGCCCATATCTCCTTAAATATGCGTCCTAGAGGACTTTAATTCGTGACTACCCCCAAAAAATTGAAAAATCCACCCAAAACCTAAAAATATTGAAATTTTTATATGAAAAACTTCTTTTGCCCATATCTCCTTAAATATGCGTCCTAGAGCGAAAAGGACTTTAATTCGTGACCACCCCCAAAAAATTGAAAAATCCACCCAAAACCTAAAAAAATTTAAATTTTTATATGAAAAACTTCGTTTGCCCATATCTCCTTAAATATGCGTCCTAGAGCGAAAAGGACTTTAATTCGTGACTACCCCCAAAAAATTGAAAAATCCACCCAAAACCTAAAAAAATTGAAATTTTTATATGAAAAACTTCTTTTGCCCATATCTCCTGAAATATGCGTCCTAGAGCGAAAAGGACTTTAATTCGTGACCACCCCCAAAAAACTGAAAAATTCACTCAAAACCTAAAAAAATTTAAATTTTTATATGAAAAACTTCTTTTGCCCATATCTCCTTAAATATGCGTCCTAGAGCGAAAAGAACTTTAATTCGTGACTACCCCCAAAAAATTGAAAAATCCACCCAAAACCTAAAAAAATTTAAATTTTTATATGAAAAACTTCTTTTGCCCATATCTCCTAAACTAAGCGTCCTAGAGCGAAAAGGACTTTAATTCGTGACTACCCCCAAAAAATTTAAAAATCCACCCAAAACCTAAAAATATTGAAATTTTTATATGAAAAACTTCTTTTACCCATATCTCCTTAAATATGCGTCCTAGAGCGAAAAGGACGTTAATTCGTGACCACCCCAAAAAAATTTAAAAATCCACCCAAAACCTAAAAAAATTGAAATTTTTTTATATGAAAAACTTCTTTTGCCCATATCTCCTAAACTAAGCGTCCTAGAGCGAAAATGACTTTAATTCGTGACTACCCCCAAAAAATTGAAATATCCACCCAAAACCTAAAAAAATTGAAATTTTTATATGAAGAACTTCTTTTGCCCATATCTCCTTAAATATGCGTCCTAGAGCGAAAAGGACTTTAATTCGTGACCACCCCCAAAAAATTGAAAAATCCACCCAAAACCTAAAAAAAATTAAATTTTTATATGAAAAACTTCTTTTGCCCATATCTCCTAAATATGCGTCCTAGAGCGAAAAGGACTTTAATTCGTGACCACCCCAAAAAATGGAAAAATCCACCCAAAACCTAAAAAAATTGAAATTTTTATATGAAAAACTTCTTTTGCCCATATCTCCTTAAATATGCGTCCTAGAGCGAAAAGGACGTTAATTCGTGACCACCCCCAAAAAGTTGAAAAATCCACCCAAAACGTAAAAAAAATTTAAATTTTTATATGAAAAACTTCTTTTGCCCATATCTCCTAAACTAAGCGTCCTAGAGCGAAAAGGACTTTAATTCGTGACTACCCCCAAAAAATTGAAAAATCCACCCAAAACCTAAAAAAATTGAAATTTTTATATGAAAAACTTCTTTTGCCCATATCTCCTAAACTAAGCGTCCTAGAGCGAAAAGGACTTTAATTCGTGACTACCCCCAAAAAATTGAAAAATCCACCCAAAACCTAAAAATATTGAAATTTTTATATGAAAAACTTTTTTTGCCCATATCTCCTTAAATATGCGTCCTAGAGCGAAAAGGACTTTAATTCGTGACCACCCCCAAAAAATTGAAAAATCCACCCAAAACCTAAAAAAATTGAAATTTTTATATGAAAAACTTCTTTTGCCCATATCTCCTTAAATATGCGCCCTAGAGCGAAAAGGACTTTAATTCGTGACCACCTCCAAAAAATTGAAAAATCCACCCAAAACCAAAAAAAAATTTAAATTTTTATATGAAAAACTTCTTTTGCCCATATCTCCTTAAATATGCGTCCTAGAGCGAAAAGGACTTTAATTCGTGACCACCCCCAAAAAATTTAAAAATCCACCCAAAACCTAAAAAAATTTAAATTTTTATATGAAAAACTTCTTTTGCCCATATCTCCTTAAATATGCGTCCTAGAGCGAAAAGGACTTTAATTCGTGACTACCCCCAAAAAATTGAAAAATCCACCCAAAACCTAAAAAAATTTAAATTTTTATATGAAAAACTTCTTTTGCCCATATCTCCTAAACTAAGCGTCCTAGAGCGAAAAGGACTTTAATTCGTGACTACCCCCAAAAAATTGAAAAATCCACCCAAAACCTAAAAAAATTTAAATTTTTATATGAAAAACTTCTTTTGCCCATATCTCCTTAAATATGCGTCCTAGAGCGAAAAGGACATTAATTCGTGACCACCCCCAAAAAATTGAAAAATCCACCCAAAATCTTAAAAAAATGAAATTTTTATATGAAAAACTTCTTTTGCCCATATCTCCTTAAATATGCGTCCTAGAGCGAAAAGGACTTTAATTCGTGACCACCCCCAAAAAATTGAAAAATCCACCCAAAACCTAAAAAAATTTAAATTTTTATATGAAAAACTTCTTTTGCCCATATCTCCTAAACTAAGCGTCCTAGAGCGAAAAGGACTTTAATTCGTGACTACCCCCAAAAAATTGAAAAATCCACCCAAAACCTAAAAAAATTTAAATTTTTATATGAAAAACTTCTTTTGCCCATATCTCCTTAAATATGCGTCCTAGAGCGAAAAGGACTTTAATTCGTGACCACCTCCAAAAAATTGAAAAATCCACCCAAAACCTAAAATTATTGAAATTTTTATGTGAAAAACTTCTTTTGCCAATATCTCCTTAAATATGCGTCCTAGAGCGAAAAGGACTTTAATTCGTGACTACCCCCAAAAAATTGAAAAATCCACCCAAAACCTAAAAAAAATTAAATTTTTATATGAAAAACTTCTTTTGCCTATATCTCCTAAACTAAGCGTCCTAGAGCGAAAAGGACTTTAATTCGTGACTACCCCCAAAAAATTTAAAAATCCACCCAAAATCTAAAAAAATTTAAATTTTTATATGAAAAACTTCTTTTGCCCATATCTCCTTAAATATGCGTCCTAGAGCGAAAAGGACTTTAATTCGTGACTACCCCCAAAAAATTGAAAAATCCACCCAAAACCTAAAAAAATTTAAATTTTTATATGAAAAACTTCTTTTGCCCATATCTCCTAAACTAAGCGTCCTAGAGCGAAAAGGACTTTAATTCGTGACCACCCCCAAAAAATTGAAAAATCCACCCAAAACCTAAAAAAATTGAAATTTTTATATGAAAAACTTCTTTTGCCCATATCTCCTTAAATATGCGTCCTAGAGCGAAAAGGACTTTAATTCGTGACCACCCTCAAAAAATTGAAAAATCCACCCAAAACCTAAAATTATTGTGACTACCCCCAAAAAATTGAAAAATCCACCCAAAACCTAAAAAAATTGAAATTTTTATATGAAAAACTTCTTTTGCCCATATCTCCTAAACTAAGCGTCCTAGAGCGAAAAGGACTTTAATTCGTGACTACCCCCAAAAAATTGAAAAATCCACCCAAAACCTAAAAAAATTTAAATTTTTATATGAAAAACTTCTTTTGCCCATATCTCCTTAAATATGCGTCCTAGAGCGAAAAGGACATTAATTCGTGACCACCCCCAAAAAATTGAAAAATCCACCCAAAATCTTAAAAAAATGAAATTTTTATATGAAAAACTTCTTTTGCCCATATCTCCTTAAATATGCGTCCTAGAGCGAAAAGGACTTTAATTCGTGACCACCCCCAAAAAATTGAAAAATCCACCCAAAACCTAAAAAAATTTAAATTTTTATATGAAAAACTTCTTTTGCCCATATCTCCTAAACTAAGCGTCCTAGAGCGAAAAGGACTTTAATTCGTGACTACCCCCAAAAAATTGAAAAATCCACCCAAAACCTAAAAAAATTTAAATTTTTATATGAAAAACTTCTTTTGCCCATATCTCCTTAAATATGCGTCCTAGAGCGAAAAGGACTTTAATTCGTGACCACCTCCAAAAAATTGAAAAATCCACCCAAAACCTAAAATTATTGAAATTTTTATGTGAAAAACTTCTTTTGCCAATATCTCCTTAAATATGCGTCCTAGAGCGAAAAGGACTTTAATTCGTGACTACCCCCAAAAAATTGAAAAATCCACCCAAAACCTAAAAAAAATTAAATTTTTATATGAAAAACTTCTTTTGCCTATATCTCCTAAACTAAGCGTCCTAGAGCGAAAAGGACTTTAATTCGTGACTACCCCCAAAAAATTTAAAAATCCACCCAAAACCTAAAAAAATTTAAATTTTTATATGAAAAACTTCTTTTGCCCATATCTCCTTAAATATGCGTCCTAGAGCGAAAAGGACTTTAATTCGTGACTACCCCCAAAAAATTGAAAAATCCACCCAAAACCTAAAAAAATTTAAATTTTTATATGAAAAACTTCTTTTGCCCATATCTCCTTAAATATGCGTCCTAGAGCGAAAAGGACTTTAATTCGTGACCACCCTCAAAAAATTGAAAAATCCACCCAAAACCTAAAAAAATTTAAATTTTTATATGAAAAACTTCTTTAATATGCGTCCTAGAGCGAAAAGGACTTTAATTCGTGACCACCTCCAAAAAATTGAAAAATCCACCCAAAACCTAAAATTATTGAAATTTTTATATGAAAAACTTCTTTTGCCCATATCTCCTTAAATATGCGTCCTAGAGCGAAAAGGACTTTAATTCGTGACTACCCCCAAAAAATTGAAAAATCCACCCAAAACCTAAAAAAATTTAAATTTTTATATGAAAAACTTCTTTTGCCCATATCTCCTTAAATATGCGTCCTAGAGCGAAAAGGACTTTAATTCGTGACTACCCCCAAAAAATTGAAAAATCCACCCAAAAACCTAAAAAATTTAAATTTTTATATGATAAACTTCTTTTGCCCATATCTCCTTAAATATGCGTCCTAGAGCGAAAAGGACTTTAATTCGTGACCACCCCCAAAAAATTGAAAAGTCCACCCAAAACCTAAAAAAATTGAAATTTTTATATGAAAAACTTCTTTTGCCCATATCTCCTTAAATATGCGTCCTAGAGCGAAAAGGACTTTAATTCGTGACTACCCCCAAAAAAATTGAAAAATCCACCCAAAACCTAAAAAAATTTAAATTTTTATATGAAAAACTTCTTTTGCCCATATCTCCTTAAATATGCGTCCTAGAGCGAAAAGGACTTTAATTCGTGACTACCCCCAAAAAATTGAAAAATCCACCCAAAACCTAAAAAAATTTAAATTTTTATATGAAAAACTTCTTTTGCCCATATCTCCTTAAATATGCGTCCTAGAGCGAAAAGGACTTTAATTCGTGACCACCCCCAAAAAACTGAAAAATCCACTCAAAACCTAAAAATATTGAAATTTATATATGAAAAACTTCTTTTGCCCATATCTCCTTAAATATGCGTCCCAGAGCGAAAAGGACTTTAATTCGTGACCACCCACAAAAAGTTGAAAAATCCACCCAAAACCTAAAAAAATTGAAATTTTTATATGAAAAACTTCTTTTGCCCATATCTCCTTAAATATGCGTCCTAGAGCGAAAAGGACTTTAATTCGTGACTACCCCCAAAAAATTGAAAAATCCACCCAAAACCTAAAAAAATTTAAATTTTTATATGAAAAACTTCTTTTGCTCATATCTCCTAAACTAAGCGTCCTAGAGCGAAAAGGACTTTAATTCGTGACCACCACCAAAAAATTGAAAAATCCACCCAAAACCTAAAAAAATTGAAATTTTTATATGAAAAACTTCTTTTGCCCATATCTCCTTAAATATGCGTCCAAGAGCGAAAAGGACTTTAATTCGTGACCACCCTCAAAAAATTGAAAAATCCACCCAAAACCTAAAAAAATTTAAATTTTTATATGAAAAACTTCTTTTGCCCATACCTCCTTAAATATGCGTCCTAGAGCGAAAAGGACTTTAATTCGTGACCACCTCCAAAAAATGGAAAAATCCACCCAAAACCTAAAATTATTGAAATTTTTATATGAAAAATTTCTTTTGCCCATATCTCCTTACATATGCGTCCTAGAGCGAAAAGGACTTTAATTCGTGACTACCCCCAAAAAATTGAAAAATCCACCCAAAACCTAAAAAAATTTAAATTTTTATATGAAAAACTTCTTTTTCCCATATCTCCTAAACTAAGCGTCCTAGAGCGAAAAGGACTTTAATTCGTGACTACCCCCAAAAAATTGAAAAATCCACCCAAAACCTAAAAAAATTTAAATTTTTATATGAAAAACTTCTTTTGCCCATATCTCCTTAAATATGCGTCCTAGAGCGAAAAGGACTTTAATTCGTGACCACCCCCAAAAATTGAAAAATCCACCCAAAATCTAAAATTATTGAAATTTTTATATGAAAAACTTCTTTTGCCCATATCTCCTTAAATATGCGTCCTAGAGCGAAAAGGACTTTAACTCGTGACCACCTACAAAAAGTTGAAAAATCCACCCAAAACCTAAAAAAATTGAAATTTTTATATGAAAAACTTCTTTTGCCCATATCTCCTTAAATATGCGTCCTAGAGCGAAAAGGACTTTAATTCGTGACCACCTCCAAAAAATTGAAAAATCCACCCAAAACCAAAAAAAATTTAAATTTTTATATGAAAAACTGCTTTTGCCCATATCTCCTTAAATATGCGTCCTAGAGCGAAAGGGACTTTAATTCGTGACCACAACCAAAAAATTTAAAAATCCACCCAAAACCTAAAAAAAATTTAAATTTTTATATGAAAAACTTCTTTTGCCCATATCTCCTTAAATATGCGCCCTAGAGCGAAAAGGACTTTAATTCGTGACTACCCCCAAAAAATTGAAAAATCCACCCAAAACCTAAAAAATTGAAATTTTTATATGAAAAACTTCTTTTGCCCATATCTCCTAAACTAAGCGTCCTAGAGCGAAAAGGACTTTAATTCGTGACCACCCCAAAAAAATTGAAAAATCCACCCAAAACCTAAAAAAATTTAAATTTTTATATGAAAAACTTCTTTTGCCCATATCTCCTTAAATATGCGTCCTAGAGCGAAAAGGACTTTAATTCGTGACCACCCCCAAAAAATTGAAAAATCCACCCAAAACCTAAACAATTGAAATTTTTATATGAAAAACTTCTTTTGCCCATATCTCCTTAAATATGCGTCCTAGAGCGAAAAGGACTTTAATTCGTGACTACCCCCAAAAAATTGAAAAATCCACCCAAAACCTAAAAAAATTTAAATTTTTATATGAAAAACTTCTTTTGCCCATATCTCCTAAACTAAGCGTCCTAGAGCGAAAAGGACTTTAATTCGTGACTACCCCCAAAATATTGAAAAATCCACCCAAAACCTAAAAAAATTTAAATTTTTATATGAAAAACTTCTTTTGCCCATATCTCCTTAAATATGCGTCCTAGAGCGAAAAGGACTTTAATTCGTGACTACCCCCCAAAAAATTGAAAAATCCACCCAAAACCTAAAAAAATTTAAATTTTTATATGAAAAACTTCTTTTGCCCATATCTCCTAAACTAAGCGTCCTAGAGCGAAAAGGACTTTAATTCGTGACTACCCCCAAAATATTGAAAAATCCACCCAAAACCTAAAAAAATTTAAATTTTTATATGAAAAACTTCTTTTGCCCATATCTCCTTAAATATGCGTCCTAGAGCGAAAAGGACTTTAATTCGTGACTACCCCCAAAAAATTGAAAAATCCACCCAAAACCTAAAAAAATTTAAATTTTTATATGAAAAACTTCTTTTGCCCATATCTCCTTAAATATGCGTCCTAGAGCGAAAAGGACTTTAATTCGTGACTACCCCCAAAAAATTGAAAAATCCACCCAAAAACCTAAAAAATTTAAATTTTTATATGAAAAACTTCTTTTGCCCATATCTCCTTAAATATGCGTCCTAGAGCGAAAAGGACTTTAATTCGTGACCACCCCCAAAAAATTGAAAAGTCCACCCAAAACCTAAAAAAATTGAAATTTTTATATGAAAAACTTCTTTTGCCCATATCTCCTTAAATATGCGTCCTAGAGCGAAAAGGACTTTAATTCGTGACTACCCCCAAAAAGATTGAAAAATCCACCCAAAACCTAAAAAAATTTAAATTTTTATATGAAAAACTTCTTTTGCCCATATCTCCTTAAATATGCGTCCTAGAGCGAAAAGGACTTTAATTCGTGACTACCCCCAAAAAATTGAAAAATCCACCCAAAACCTAAAAAAATTTAAATTTTTATATGAAAAACTTCTTTTGCCCATATCTCCTTAAATATGCGTCCTAGAGCGAAAAGGACTTTAATTCGTGACCACCCCCAAAAAACTGAAAAATCCACTCAAAACCTAAAAATATTGAAATTTATATATGAAAAACTTCTTTTGCCCATATCTCCTTAAATATGCGTCCCAGAGCGAAAAGGACTTTAATTCGTGACCACCCACAAAAAGTTGAAAAATCCACCCAAAACCTAAAAAAATTGAAATTTTTATATGAAAAACTTCTTTTGCCCATATCTCCTTAAATATGCGTCCTAGAGCGAAAAGGACTTTAATTCGTGACTACCCCCAAAAAATTGAAAAATCCACCCAAAACCTAAAAAAATTTAAATTTTTATATGAAAAACTTCTTTTGCTCATATCTCCTAAACTAAGCGTCCTAGAGCGAAAAGGACTTTAATTCGTGACCACCACCAAAAAATTGAAAAATCCACCCAAAACCTAAAAAAATTGAAATTTTTATATGAAAAACTTCTTTTGCCCATATCTCCTTAAATATGCGTCCAAGAGCGAAAAGGACTTTAATTCGTGACCACCCTCAAAAAATTGAAAAATCCACCCAAAACCTAAAAAAATTTAAATTTTTATATGAAAAACTTCTTTTGCCCATACCTCCTTAAATATGCGTCCTAGAGCGAAAAGGACTTTAATTCGTGACCACCTCCAAAAAATGGAAAAATCCACCCAAAACCTAAAATTATTGAAATTTTTATATGAAAAACTTCTTTTGCCCATATCTACTTACATATGCGTCCTAGAGCGAAAAGGACTTTAATTCGTGACTACCCCCAAAAAATTGAAAAATCCACCCAAAACCTAAAAAAATTTAAATTTTTATATGAAAAACTTCTTTTTCCCATATCTCCTAAACTAAGCGTCCTAGAGCGAAAAGGACTTTAATTCGTGACTACCCCCAAAAAATTGAAAAATCCACCCAAAACCCTAAAAAATTTAAATTTTTATATGAAAAACTTCTTTTGCCCATATCTCCTTAAATATGCGTCCTAGAGCGAAAAGGACTTTAATTCGTGACCACCCCCAAAAATTGAAAAATCCACCCAAAACCTAAAATTATTGAAATTTTTATATGAAAAACTTCTTTTGCCCATATCTCCTTAAATATGCGTCCTAGAGCGAAAAGGACTTTAACTCGTGACCACCTACAAAAAGTTGAAAAATCCACCCAAAACCTAAAAAAATTGAAATTTTTATATGAAAAACTTCTTTTGCCCATATCTCCTTAAATATGCGTCCTAGAGCGAAAAGGACTTTAATTCGTGACCACCTCCAAAAAATTGAAAAATCCACCCAAAACCAAAAAAAATTTAAATTTTTATATGAAAAGCTGCTTTTGCCCATATCTCCTTAAATATGCGTCCTAGAGCGAAAGGGACTTTAATTCGTGACCACAACCAAAAAATTTAAAAATCCACCCAAAACCTAAAAAAAATTTAAATTTTTATATGAAAAACTTCTTTTGCCCATATCTCCTTAAATATGCGCCCTAGAGCGAAAAGGACTTTAATTCGTGACTACCCCCAAAAAATTGAAAAATCCACCCAAAACCTAAAAAAATTGAAATTTTTATATGAAAAACTTCTTTTGCCCATATCTCCTAAACTAAGCGTCCTAGAGCGAAAAGGACTTTAATTCGTGACCACCCCAAAAAAATTGAAAAATCCACCCAAAACCTAAAAAAATTTAAATTTTTATATGAAAAACTTCTTTTGCCCATATCTCCTTAAATATGCGTCCTAGAGCGAAAAGGACTTTAATTCGTGACCACCCCCAAAAAATTGAAAAATCCACCCAAAACCTAAACAATTGAAATTTTTATATGAAAAACTTCTTTTGCCCATATCTCCTTAAATATGCGTCCTAGAGCGAAAAGGACTTTAATTCGTGACTACCCCCAAAAAATTGAAAAATCCACCCAAAACCTAAAAAAATTTAAATTTTTATATGAAAAACTTCTTTTGCCCATATCTCCTAAACTAAGCGTCCTAGAGCGAAAAGGACTTTAATTCGTGACTACCCCCAAAATATTGAAAAATCCACCCAAAACCTAAAAAAATTTAAATTTTTATATGAAAAACTTCTTTTGCCCATATCTCCTAAACTAAGCGTCCTAGAGCGAAAAGGACTTTAATTCGTGACTACCCCCAAAAAATTGAAAAATCCACCCAAAACCTAAAAAAATTTAAATTTTTATATGAAAAACTTCTTTTGCCCATATCTCCTTAAATATGCGTCCTAGAGCGAAAAGGACTTTAATTCGTGACTACCCCCAAAAAATTGAAAAATCCAGCCAAAACCAAAAAAAATTTAAATTTTTATATGAAAAACTTCTTTTGCCCATATCTCCTTAAATATGCCTCCTAGAGCGAAAAGGACTTTAATTCGTGACCACCCCCAAAAAACTGAAAAATCCACTCAAAACCTAAAAATATTGAAATTTTTATATGAAAAACTTCTTTTGCCCATATCTCCTTAAATATGCGTCCCAGAGCGAAAAGGACTTTAATTCGTGACCACCCACAAAAAGTTCTTTTCTAAACTAAGCGTCCTAGAGCGAAAAGGACTTTAATTCGTGACTACCCCCAAAAAATTGAAAAATCCACCCAAAACCTAAAAAAATTTAAATTTT
This sequence comes from Haematobia irritans, assembly GCF_050003625.1. Classification (NCBI taxonomy): domain Eukaryota; kingdom Metazoa; phylum Arthropoda; class Insecta; order Diptera; family Muscidae; genus Haematobia; species Haematobia irritans. The sequence goes on along the minus strand of NC_134398.1, from coordinate 153,073,968 downwards.
TATATGAAAAACTTCTTTTGCCCTTATCTCCTTAAATATGCGTCCTAGAGCGAAAAGGACTTTAATTCGTGACCACCCCCAAAAAATTGAAAAATCCACCCAAAACCTAAAATTATTGAAATTTTTATATGAAAAACTTCTTTTGCCCATATCTCCTTAAATATGCGTCCTAGAGCGAAAAGGACTTTAATTCGTGACTACCCCCAAAAAATTGAAAAATCCACCCAAAACCTAAAAAAATTTAAATTTTTATATGAAAAACTTCTTTTGCCCATATCTCATTAAATATGCGTCCTAGAGCGAAAAGGACTTTAATTCGTGACCACCTCCAAAAAATTGAAAAATCCACCCAAAACCAAAAAAAATTTAAATTTTTATATGAAAAACTTCTTTTGCCCATATCTCCTTAAATATGCGTCCTAGAGCGAAAGGGACTTTAATTCGTGACCACCCCCAAAAAATTGAAAAATCCACCCAAAACCTAAAAAAAAATTTAAATTTTTATATGAAAAACTTCTTTTGCCCATATCTCCCAAACTAAGCGTCCTAGAGCGAAAAGGACTTTAATTCGTGACTACCCCCAAAAAATTGAAAAATCCACCCAAAACCTAAAAAAAATTAAATTTTTATATGAAAAACTTATTTTGCCTATATCTCCTAAACTAAGCGTCCTAGAGCGAAAAGGACTTTAATTCGTGACTACCCCCAAAAAATTTAAAAATCCACCCAAAACCTAAAAAAATTTAAATTTTTATATGAAAAACTTCTTTTGCCCATATCTCCTTAAATATGCGTCCTAGAGCGAAAAGGACTTTAATCCGTGACTACACCCAAAAAATTGAAAAATCCACCCAAAACCTAAAAAAATTGAAATTTTTATATGAAAAACTTCTTTTGCCCATATCTCCTAAACTAAGCGTCCTAGAGCGAAAAGGACTTTAATTCGTGACTACCCCCAAAAAATTGAAAAATCCACCCAAAACCTAAAAAAATTTAAATTTTTATATGAAAAACTTCTTTTGCCCATATCTCCTAAACTAAGCGTCCTAGAGCGAAAAGGACTTTAATTCGTGACTACCCCCAAAAAATTGAAAAATCCACCCAAAACCTAAAAAAATTTAAATTTTTATATGAAAAACTTCTTTTGCCCATATCTCCTTAAATATGCGTCCTAGAGCGAAAAGGACTTTAATTCGTGACTACCCCCAAAAAATTGAAAAATCCACCCAAAACCTAAAAAAATTGAAATTTTTATATGAAAAACTTATTTTGCCCATATCTCCTTAAATATGCGTCCCAGAGCGAAAAGGACTTTAATTCGTGACCACCCACAAAAAGTTGAAAAATCCACCCAAAACCTAAAAAAATTGAAATTTTTATATGAAAAACTTCTTTTGCCCATATCTCCTTAAATATGCGTCCTAGAGCGAAAAGGACTTTAATTCGTGACCACCCTCAAAAAATTGAAAAATTCACCCAAAACCTAAAAAAATTTAAATTTTTATATGAAAAACTTCTTTTGCCCATATCTCCTTAAATATGCGTCCTAGAGCGAAAAGGACTTTAATTCGTGACCACCTCCAAAAAATTGAAAAATCCACCCAAAACCTAAAATTATTGAAATTTTTATATGAAAAACTTCTTTTGCCCATATCTCCTTAAATATGCGTCCTAGAGCGAAAGGGACTTTAATTCGTGACTACCCCCAAAAAATTGAAAAATCCACCCAAAACCTAAAAAAAATTGAAATTTTTATATGAAAAACTTCTTTTGCCCATATCTCCTAAACTAAGCGTCCTAGAGCGAAAAGGACTTTAATTCGTGACCACCCCAAAAAAATTGAAAAATCCACCTAAAACCTAAAAAAATTGAAATTTTTATATGAAAAACTTCTTTTGCCCATATCTCCTTAAATATGCGTCCTAGAGCGAAAAGGACTTTAATTCGTGACCACCCCCAAAAAATTGAAAAATCCACCCAAAACATAAACAATTGAAATTTTTATGTGAAAAACTTCTTTTGCCCATATCTCCTTAAATATGCGTCCTAGAGCGAAAAGGACTTTAATTCGTGACTACCCCCAAAAAATTGAAAAATCCACCCAAAACCTAAAAAAATTTAAATTTTTATATGAAAAACTTCTTTTGCCCATATCTCCTAAACTAAGCGTCCTAGAGCGAAAAGAAATTTAATTCGTGACTTCCCCCAAAAAATTGAAAAATCCACCCAAAACCTAAAAAAAATTTAAATTTTTATATGAAAAACTTCTTTTGCCCATATCTCCTTAAATATGCGTCCTAGAGCGAAAAGGACTTTAATTCGTGACTACACCCAAAAAATTGAAAAATCCACCCAAAACCTAAAAAAATTGAAATTTTTATATGAAAAACTTCTTTTGCCCATATCTCCTAAACTAAGCGTCCTAGAGCGAAAAGGACTTTAATTCGTGACTACCCCCAAAAAATTGAAAAATCCACCCAAAACCTAAAAAAATTTAAATTTTTATATGAAAAACTTCTTTTGCCCATATCTCCTTAAATATGCGTCCTAGAGCGAAAAGGACTTTAATTCGTGACCACCCCCAAAAAACTGAAAAATCCACTCAAAACCTAAAAATATTGAAATTTTTATATGAAAAACTTCTTTTGCCCATATCTCCTTAAATATGCGTCCTAGAGCGAAAAGGACTTTAATTCGTGACCACACCCAAAAAATTGAAAAATCCACCCAAAACCTAAAAAAATTGTAATTTTTATATGAAAAACTTCTATTGCTCATATCTCCTAAACTAAGCGTCCTAGAGCGAAAAGGACTTTAATTCGTGACTACCCCCAAAAAACTGAAAAATCCACCCAAAACCTAAAAAAAATTAAATTTTTATATGAAAAACTTCTTTTGCCCATATCTCCTTAAATATGCGTCCTAGAGCGAAAAGGACTTTAATTCGTGACCACCCCCAAAAAATTGAAAAATCCACCCAAAACCTAAAAAAATTTAAATTTTTATATGAAAAACTTCTTTTGCCCATATCTCCTAAACTAAGCGTCCTAGAGCGAAAAGGACTTTAATTCGTGACCACCCCCAAAAAATTGAAAAATCCACCCAAAACCTAAAATTATTGAAATTTTTATATGTAAAACTTCTTTTGCCCATATCTCCTAAACTAAGCGTCCTAGAGCGAAAAGGACTTTAATTCGTGACCACCCACAAAAAGTTGAAAAATCCACCCAAAACCTAAAAAAATTTAAATTTTTATATGAAAAACTTCTTTTGCCCATATCTCCTTAAATATGCGTCCTAGAGCGAAAAGGACTTTAATTCGTGACCACCCTCAAAAAATTGAAAAATCCACCCAAAACCTAAAAAAATTTAAATTTTTATATGAAAAACTTCTTTTGCCCATATCTCCTTAAATATGCGTCCTAGAGCGAAAAGGACTTTAATTCGTGACCACCTCCAAAAAATTGAAAAATCCACCCAAAACCTAAAATTATTGAAATTTTTATATAAAAAACTTCTTTTGCCCATATCTCCTTAAATATGCGTCCTAGAGCGAAAAGGACTTTAATTCGTGACCACCCCCAAGAAATTGAAAAGTCCAGCCAAAACCTAAAAAAATTGAAATTTTTATATGAAAAACTTCTTTTGCCCATATCTCCTTAAATATGCGTCCTAGAGCGAAAAGGACTCTAATTCGTGACCACCCCAAAAAAATTGAAAAATCCACCCAAAACCTAAAAAAAATTGAAATTTTTATATGAAAAACTTCTTTTGCCCATATCTCCTTAAATATGCGTCCTAGAGCGAAAAGGACTTTAATTCGTGACCACCTCCAAAAAATTGAAAAATCCACCCAAAACCTAAAATTATTGAAATTTTTATATAAAAAACTTCTTTTGCCCATATCTCCTTAAATATGCGTCCTAGAGCGAAAAGGACTTTAATTCGTGACCACCCCCAAAAAATTGAAAAGTCCACCCAAAACCTAAAAAAATTGAAATTTTTATATGAAAAACTTCTTTTGCCCATATCTCCTTAAATATGCGTCCTAGAGCGAAAAGGACTTTAATTCGTGACTACCCCCAAAAAATTGAAAAATCCACCCAAAACCTACAAAAATTTAAATTTTTATATGAAAAACTTCTTTTGCCCGTATCTCCTTAAATATGCGTCCTAGAGCGAAAAGGACTTTAATTCGTGACTACCCCCAAAAAATTGAAAAATCCACCCAAAACCTAAAAAAATTTAAATTTTTATATGAAAAACTTCTTTTGCCCATATCTCCTTAAATATGCGTCCTAGAGCGAAAAGGACTTTAGATCGTGACCACCCCCAAAAAATTGAAAAATCCACTCAAATCCTAAAAAAATTTAAATTTTTATATGAAAAACTTCTATTGCCCATATCTCCTAAACTATGCGTCCTAGAGCGAAAAGGACTTTAATTCGTGACTACCCCCAAAAAATTGAAAAATCCACCCAAAACCTAAAAAAATTTAAATTTTTATATGAAAAACTTCTTTTGCCCATATCTCCTTAAATATGCGTCCTAGAGCGAAAAGGACTTTAATTCGTGACCACCCCCAAAAAATTGAAAAATCCACCCAAAACCTAAAATTATTGAAATTTTTATATGAAAAACTTCTTTTGCCCATATCTCCTTAAATATGCGTCCTAGAGCGAAAAGGACTTTAATTCGTGACCACCCCAAAAAAATTGAAAAATCCACCCAAAACCTAAAAAAATTGAAATTTTTATATGAAAAACTTCTTTTGCCCATATCTCCTTAAATATGCGTCCTAGAGCGAAAAGGACTTTAATTCGTGACTACCCCCAAAAAAAAATTTAAATTTTTATATGAAAAACTTCTTTTGCCAATATCTCCTTAAATATGCGTCCTAGAGCGAAAAGGACTTTAATTCGTGACTACCCCCAAAAAATCAAAAAATCCACCCAAAACCTAAAAAAATTTAAATTTTTATATGAAAAACTTCTTTTGCCCATATCTCCTTAAATATGCGTCCTAGAGCGTAAAGGACTTCAATTCGTGACCACCCCCAAAAAATCGAAAAATCCACCCAAAACCTAAAAAAATGAAATTTTTATATGAAAAACTTCTTTTGCCCATATCTCCTTAAATATGCGTCTTAGAGCGAAAAGGACTTCAATTCGTGACCACCCCCAAAAAATCGAAAAATCCACCCAAAACCTAAAAAAATTAAATTTTTATATGAAAAACTTCTTTTGCCCATATCTCCTTAAATATGCGTCCTGGAGCGAAAAGGACTTCAATTCGTGACCACCCCCAAAAAAATCGAAAAATCCACCCAAAACCTAAAAAAATTTAAATTTTTATATGAAAAACTTCTTTTGCCCATATCTCCTTAAATATGCGTCCTAGAGCGAAAAGGACTTTAATTCGTGACCACCCCAAAAAAATTGAAAAATCCACCCAAAACCTAAAAAAATTGAAATTTTTATATGAAAAACTTCTTTTGCCCATATCTCCTTAAATATGCGTCTTAGAGCGAAAAGGACTTTAATTCGTGACCACCCCCAAAAAATTGAAAAATCCACCCAAAACCTAAAAAAAAATGAAATATTTATATGAAAAACTTCTTTTGCCTATATCTCCTTAAATATGCGTCCTAGAGCGAAAAGGACTTTAATTCGTGACCACCCTCAAAAAATTGAAAAATCCACCCAAAACCTAAAAAAAATTTAAATTTGTATATGAAAAACTTCTTTTGCCCATATCTCCTAAACTAAGCGTCCTAGAGCGAAAAGGACTTTAATTCGTGACCACCCCAAAAAATTGAAATCTCCTACCAAAACCTAAAAAAATTGAAATTTTTATATGAAAAACTTCTTTTGCCCATATCTCCTTAAATATGCGTCCTAGAGCGAAAAGGACTTTAATTCGTGACCACCCCAAAAAAATTGAAAAATCCACCCAAAACCTAAAAAAATTGAAATTTTTATATGAAAAACTTCTTTTGCCCATATCTCCTTAAATATGCGTCCTAGAGCGAAAAGGACTTTAATTCGTGACTACCCCCAAAAAATTGAAAAATCCACCCAAAACCTAAAAAAATTTAAATTTTTATATGAAAAACTTCTTTTGCCCATATCTCCTTAAATATGCGTCCTAGAGCGAAAAGGACTTTAATTCGTGACCACCCCCATAAAATTGAAAAATCCACCCAAAACCTAAAAAAATTGAAATTTTTATATGAAAAACTTCTTTTGCCCATATCTCCTTAAATATGCGTCCTAGAGCGAAAAGGACTTTAATTCGTGACTACCCCCAAAAAATTGAAAAATCCACCCAAAACCTAAAAAAATTGAAATTTTTATATGAAAAACTTCTTTTGCCCATATCTCCTAAACTATGCGTCCTAGAGCGAAAAGGACTTTAATTCGTGACTACCCCCAAAAAATTGAAAAATCCACCCAAAACCTAAAAAAATTTAAATTTTTATATGAAAAACTTCTTTTGCCCATATCTCCTTAAATATGCGTCCTAGAGCGAAAAGGACTTTAATTCGTGACCACCCCCAAAAAATTGAAAAATCCACCCAAAACCTAAAATTATTGAAATTTTTATATGAAAAACTTCTTTTGCCCATATCTCCTTAAATATGCGTCCTAGAGCGAAAAGGACTTTAATTCGTGACCACCCCAAAAAAATTGAAAAATCCACCCAAAACCTAAAAAAATTGAAATTTTTATATGAAAAACTTCTTTTGCCCATATCTCCTTAAATATGCGTCCTAGAGCGAAAAGGACTTTAATTCGTGACTACCCCAAAAAAAAAAATTTAAATTTTTATATGAAAAACTTCTTTTGCCAATATCTCCTTAAATATGCGTCCTAGAGCGAAAAGGACTTTAATTCGTGACTACCCCCAAAAAATCAAAAAATCCACCCAAAACCTAAAAAAATTTAAATTTTTATATGAAAAACTTCTTTTGCCCATATCTCCTTAAATATGCGTCCTAGAGCGAAAAGGACTTCAATTCGTGACCACCCCCAAAAAATCGAAAAATCCACCCAAAACCTAAAAAAATGAAATTTTTATATGAAAAACTTCTTTTGCCCATATCTCCTTAAATATGCGTCCTAGAGCGAAAAGGACTTCAATTCGTGACCACCCCCAAAAAATCGAAAAATCCACCCAAAACCTAAAAAAATTAAATTTTTATATGAAAAACTTCTTTTGCCCATATCTCCTTAAATATGCGTGCTGGAGCGAAAAGGACTTCAATTCGTGACCACCCCCAAAAAAATCGAAAAATCCACCCAAAACCTAAAAAAATTTAAATTTTTATATGAAAAACTTCTTTTGCCCATATCTCCTTAAATATGCGTCCTAGAGCGAAAAGGACTTTAATTCGTGACCACCCCAAAAAAATTTAAAAATCCACCCAAAACCTAAAAAAATTGAAATTTTTATATGAAAAACTTCTTTTGCCCATATCTCCTTAAATATGCGTCTTAGAGCGAAAAGGACTTTAATTCGTGACCACCCCCAAAAAATTGAAAAATCCACCCAAAACCTAAAAAAAATGAAATATTTATATGAAAAACTTCTTTTGCCTATATCTCCTTAAATATGCGTCCTAGAGCGAAAAGGACTTTAATTCGTGACCACCCTCAAAAAATTGAAAAATCCACCCAAAACCTAAAAAAAAATTTAAATTTGTATATGAAAAACTTCTTTTGCCCATATCTCCTAAACTAAGCGTCCTAGAGCGAAAAGGACTTTAATTCGTGACCACCCCAAAAAATTGAAATCTCCTACCAAAACCTAAAAAAATTGAAATTTTTATATGAAAAACTTCTTTTGCCCATATCTCCTTAAATATGCGTCCTTGAGCGAAAAGGACTTTAATTCGTGACCACCCCAAAAAAATTGAAAAATCCACCCAAAACCTAAAAAAATTTAAATTTTTATATGAAAAACTTCTTTTGCCCATATCTCCTTAAATATGCGTCCTAGAGCGAAAAGGACTTTAATTCGTGACTACCCCCAAAAAATTGAAAAATCCACCCAAAACCTAAAAAAATTTAAATTTTTATATGAAAAACTTCTTTTGCCCATATCTCCTTAAATATGCGTCCTAGAGCGAAAAGGACTTTAATTCGTGACCACCCCCATAAAATTGAAAAATCCACCCAAAACCTAAAAAAATTGAAATTTTTATATGAAAAACTTCTTTTGCCCATATCTACTTAAATATGCGTCCTAGAGCGAAAAGGACTTTAATTCGTGACCACCCCAAAAAAATTGAAAAATCCACCCAAAACCTAAAAAAATTGAAATTTTTATATGAAAAACTTCTTTTGCCCATATCTCCTTAAATATGCGTCCTAGAGCGAAAAGGACTTTAATTCGTGACCACCCCAAAAAAATTTAAAAATCCACCCAAAACCTAAAAAAATTGAAATTTTTATATGAAAAACTTCTTTTGCCCATATCTCCTTAAATATGCGTCTTAGAGCGAAAAGGGGTTTAATTCGTGACCACCCCCAAAAAATTGAAAAATCCACCCAAAACCTAAAAAAAATGAAATATTTATATGAAAAACTTCTTTTGCCCATATCTCCTTAAATATGCGTCCTAGAGCGAAAAGGACTTTAATTCGTGACCACCCTCAAAAAATTGAAAAATCCACCCAAAACCTAAAAAAAATTTAAATTTGTATATGAAAATCTTCTTTTGCCCATATTTCCTAAACTAAGCGTCCTAGAGCGAAAAGGACTTTAATTCGTGACCACCCCAAAAAATTGAAATCTCCTACCAAAACCTAAAAAAATTGAAATTTTTATATGAAAAACTTCTTTTGCCCATATCTCCTTAAATATGCGTCCTAGAGCGAAAAGGACTTTAATTCGTGACCACCCCAAAAAAATTGAAAAATCCACCCAAAACCTAAAAAAATTGAAATTTTTATATGAAAAACTTCTTTTGCCCATATCTCCTTAAATATGCGTCCTAGAGCGAAAAGGACTTTAATTCGTGACTACCCCCAAAAAATTGAAAAATCCACCCAAAACCTAACAAAATTTAAATTTTTATATGAAAAACTTCTTTTGCCCATATCTCCTTAAATATGCGTCCTAGAGCGAAAAGGACTTTAATTCGTGACCACCCCAAAAAAATTGAAAAATCCACCCAAAACCTAAAATTATTGAAATTTTTATATGAAAAACTTCTTTTGTCCATATCTCCTAAACTAAGCGTCCTAGAACGAAAAGGACTTTAATTCGTGACCACCCCCAAAAAACTGAAAAATCCACTCAAAACCTAAAAATATTGAAATTTTTATATGAAAAACTTCTTTTGCCCATATCTCCTAAACTAAGCGTCCTAGAGCGAAAAGGACTTTAATTCGTGACCACCCCCAAAAAATTGAAAAATCCACCCAAAACCTAAAAAATTGAAATTTTTATATGAAAAACTTCTTTTGCCCATATCTCCTTAAATATGCGTCCTAGAGCGAAAAGGACTTTAATTCGTGACTACCCCCAAAAAATTGAAAAATCCACCCAAAACCTAAAAAAATTGAAATTTGTATATGAAAAACTTCTTTTGCCCATATCTCCTTAAATATGCGTCCTAGAGCGAAAAGGACTTTAATTCGTGACCACCCCCAAAAAATTGAAAAATCCACCCAAAACCTAAAAAAATTTAAATTTTTATATGAAAAACTTCTATTGCCCATATATCCTAAACTAAGCGTCCTAGAGCGAAAAGGACTTTAATTCGTGACTACCCCCAAAAAACTGAAAAATCCACCCAAAACCTAAAAAAAATTAAATTTTTATATGAAAAACTTCTTTTGCCCATATCTCCTTAAATATGCGTCCTAGAGCGAAAAGGACTTTAATTCGTGACCACCCCCAAAAAATTGAAAACTCCACCCAAAACCTAAAAAATTGAAATTTTTATATGAAAAACTTCTTTTGCCCATATCTCCTTAAATATGCGTCCTAGAGCGAAAAGGACTTTAATTCGTGACTACCCCCAAAAAATTGAAAAATCCACCCAAAACCTAAAAAAATTGAAATTTGTATATGAAAAACTTCTTTTGCCCATATCTCCTTAAATATGCGTCCTAGAGCGAAAAGGACTTTAATTCGTGACCACCTCCAAAAAATTGAAAAATCCACCCAAAACCTAAAATTATTGAAATTTTTATATGAAAAACTTCTATTGCCCATATCTCCTAAACTAAGCGTCCTAGAGCGAAAAGGACTTTAATTCGTGACTACCCCCAAAAAACTGAAAAATCCACCCAAAACCTAAAAAAAAATAAATTTTTATATGAAAAACTTCTTTTGCCCATATCTCCTTAAATATGCGTCCTAGAGCGAAAAGGACTTTAATTCGTGACCACCCCCAAAAAATTGAAAAATCCACCCAAAACCTAAAAAAATTGAAATTTTTATATGAAAAACTTCTTTTGCCCATATCTCCTAAACTAAGCGTCCTAGAGCGAAAAGGACTTTAATTCGTGACCACCCCAAAAAATTGAAAAATCCACCCAAAACCTAAAAAAATTGAAATTTTTATATGAAAAACTTCTTTTGCCCATATCTCCTTAAATATGCGTCCTAGAGCGAAAAGGACTTTAATTCGTGACTACCCCCAAAAAATTGAAAAATCCACCCAAAACCTAAAAAAATGTAAATTTTTATATGAAAAACTTCTTTTGCCCATATCTCCTTAAATATGCGTCCTAGAGCGAAAAAAATTGAAAAATCCACCCAAAACCTAAAAAAATTGAAATTTTTATATGAAAAACTTCTTTTGCCCATATCTCCTAAACTAAGCGTCCTAGAGCGAAAAGGACTTTAATTCGTGACCACCCCAAAAAAATTGAAAAATCCACCCAAAACCTAAAAAAATTGAAATTTTTATATGAAAAACTTCTTTTGCCCATATCTCCTTAAATATGCGTCCTAGAGCGAAAAGGACTTTAATTCGTGACTACCCCCAAAAAATTGAAAAATCCACCCAAAACCTAAAAAAATTTAAATTTGTATATGAAAAACTTCTTTTGCCCATATCTCCTTAAATATGCGTCCTAGAGCGAAAAGGACTTTAATTCGTGACCACCCCCAAAAAATTGAAAAATCCACCCAAAACCTAAAAAAATTGAAATTTTTATATGAAAAACTTCTTTTGCCCATATCTCCTAAACTAAGCGTCCTAGAGCGAAAAGGACTCTAATTCGTGACCACCCCAAAAAAATTGAAAAATCCACCCAAAACCTAAAAAAAATTGAAATTTTTATATGAAAAACTTCTTTTGCCCATATCTCCTTAAATATGCGTCCTAGAGCGAAAAGGACTTTAATTCGTGACCACCCCCAAAAAATTGAAAAATCCACCCAAAACCTAAAAAAATTGAAATTTGTATATGAAAAACTTCTTTTGCCCATATCTCCTTAAATATGCGTCCTAGAGCGAAAAGGACTTCAATTCGTGACCACCCCCAAAAAATCGAAAAATCCACCCAAAACCTAAAAAAATTAAATTTTTATATGAAAAACTTCTTTTGCCCATATCTCCTTAAATATGCGTCCTGGAGCGAAAAGGACTTCAATTCGTGACCACCCCCAAAAAAATCGAAAAATCCACCCAAACCCTAAAAAAAATTAAATTTTTATATGAAAAACTTCTTTTGCCCATATCTCCTTAAATATGCGTCCTAGAGCGAAAAGGACTTTAATTCGAAAAACTTCTTTTGCCCATATCTCCTTAAATATGCGTCCTAGAGCGAAAAGGACTTTAATTCGTGACCACCCCAAAAAAATTTAAAAATCCACCCATAACCTAAAAAAATTGAAATTTTTATATGAAAAACTTCTTTTGCCCATATCTCCTTAAATATGCGTCCTAGAGCGAAAAGGACTTTAATTCGTGACTACCCCCAAAAAATTGAAAAATCCACCCAAAACCTAAAAAAATGTAAATTTTTATATGAAAAACTTCTTTTGCCCATATCTCCTTAAATATGCGTCCTAGAGCGAAAAAAATTGAAAAATCCACCCAAAACCTAAAAAAATTGAAATTTTTATATGAAAAACTTCTTTTGCCCATATCTCCTAAACTAAGCGTCCTAGAGCGAAAAGGACTTTAATTCGTGACCACCCCAAAAAAATTGAAAAATCCACCCAAAACCTAAAAAAATTGAAATTTTTATATGAAAAACTTCTTTTGCCCATATCTCCTTAAATATGCGTCCTAGAGCGAAAAGGACTTTAATTCGTGACTACCCCCAAAAAATTGAAAAATCCACCCAAAACCTAAAAAAATTTAAATTTTTATATGAAAAACTTCTTTTGCCCATATCTCCTTAAATATGCGTCCTAGAGCGAAAAGGACTTTATTTCGTGACCACCCCCAAAAAATTGAAAAATCCACCCAAAACCTAAAAAAATTGAAATTTTTATATGAAAAACTTCTTTTGCCCATATCTCCTAAACTAAGCGTCCTAGAGCGAAAAGGACTCTAATTCGTGACCACCCCAAAAAAATTGAAAAATCCACCCAAAACCTAAAAAAAATTGAAATTTTTATATGAAAAACTTCTTTTGCCCATATCTCCTTAAATATGCGTCCTAGAGCGAAAAGGACTTTAATTCGTGACCACCCCCAAAAAATTGAAAAATCCACCCAAAACCTAAAAAAATTGAAATTTTTATATGAAAAACTTCTTTTGCCCATATCTCCTTAAATATGCGTCCTAGAGCGAAAAGGACTTCAATTCGTGACCACCCCCAAAAAATCGAAAAATCCACCCAAAACCTAAAAAAATTAAATTTTTATATGAAAAACTTCTTTTGCCCATATCTCCTTAAATATGCGTCCTGGAGCGAAAAGGACTTCAATTCGTGACCACCCCCAAAAAAATCGAAAAATCCACCCAAACCCTAAAAAAAATTAAATTTTTATATGAAAAACTTCTTTTGCCCATATCTCCTTAAATATGCGTCCTAGAGCGAAAAGGACTTTAATTCGTGACCACCCCCAAAAAATTGAAAAATCCACCCAAAACCTAAAAAAAATGAAATATTTATATGAAAAACTTCTTTTGCCTATATCTCCTTAAATATGCGTCCTAGAGCGAAAAGGACTTTAATTCGTGACCACTCTCAAAAAATTGAAAAATCCACCCAAAACCTAAAAAAAATTTAAATTTGTATATGAAAAACTTCTTTTGCCCATATCTCCTAAACTATGCGTCTTAGAGCGAAAAGGACTTTAATTCGTGACCACCCCCAAAAAATTGAAAAATCCACCCAAAACCTAAAAAAAATGAAATATTTATATGAAAAACTTCTTTTGCCTATATCTCCTTAAATATGCGTCCTAGAGCGAAAAGGACTTTAATTCGTGACCACCCTCAAAAAATTGAAAAATCCACCCAAAACCTAAAAAAAATTTAAATTTGTATATGAAAAACTTCTTTTGCCCATATCTCCTAAACTAAGCGTCCTAGAGCGAAAAGGACTTTAATTCGTGACTACCCCAAAAAAATTGAAAAATCCACCCAAAACCTAAAAAAATTAAAATTTTTGTATGAAAAACTTCTTTTGCCCATATCTCCTTAAATATGCGTCCTAGAGCGAAAAGGACTTTAATTCGTGACCACCCCAAAAAAATTGAAAAATCCACCCAAAACCTAAAAAAATTGAAATTTTTATATGAAAAACTTCTTTTGTCCATATCTCCTTAAATATGCGCCCTAGAGCGAAAAGGACTTTAATTCGTGACCACCCCAAAAAAATTGAAAAATACACCCAAAACCTAAAAAAAATGAAATTTTTATATGAAAAACTTCTTTTGCCCATATCTCCTTAAATATGCGTCCTAGAGCGAAAAGGACTTTAATTCGTGACTACCCCCAAAAAATTGAAAAATCCACCCAAAACCTAAAAAAATTGAAATTTTTATACGAAAAACTTCTTTTGCCCATATCTCCTAAACTAAGCGTCCTAGAGCGAAAAGGACTTTAATTCGTGACTACCCCCAAAAAAATTGAAAAATCCACCCAAAACCTAAACAAAAATTAAATTTTTATATGAAAAACTTCTTTTGCCCATATCTCCTTAAATATGCGTCCTAGAGCGAAAAGGACTTTAATTCGTGACCACCCCAAAAAAATTGAAAAATCCACCCAAAACCTAAAAAAATTTAAATTTTTATATGAAAAACTTCTTTTGTCCATATCTCCTAAACTAAGCGTCCTAGAGCGAAAAGGACTTTAATTCGTGACCACCCCAAAAACAATTGAAAAATCCACCAAAACCTAAAAAAATTGAAATTTTTATATGAAAAACTTCTTTTGCCCATATCTCCTTAAATATGCGTCCTAGAGCGAAAAGGACTTTAATTCGTGACCACCCCAAAAAAATTTAAAAATCCACCCAAAACCTAAAAAAATTGAAATTTTTATATGAAAAACTTCTTTTGCCCATATCTCCTTAAATATGCGTCCTAGAGCGAAAAGGACTTTAATTCGTGACCACCCCAAAAAAATTGAAAAATCCACCCAAAACCTAAAAAATTGAAATTTTTATATGAAAAACTTCTTTTGAAATTTTTATATGAAAAACTTCTTTTGCCCATATCTCCTTAAATATGCGTCCTAGAGCGAAACGGACTTTAATTCGTGACTACCCCCAAAAAATTGAAAAATCCACCCAAAACCTAAAAAAATTGAAATTTTTATATGAAAAACTTCTTTTGCCCATATCTCCTAAACTAAGCGTCCTAGAGCGAAAGGGACTTTAATTCGTGACTACCCCCAAAAAATTGAAAAATCCACCCAAAACCTAAAAAAATTTAAATTTTTATATGAAAAACTTCTTTTGCCCATATCTCCTTAAATATGCGTCCTAGAGCGAAACGGACTTTAATTCGTGACTACCCCCAAAAAATTGAAAAATCCACCCAAAACCTAAAAAAATTTAAATTTTTATATGAAAAACTTCTTTTGCCCATATCTCCTAAACTAAGCGTCCTAGAGCGAAAAGGACTTTAATTCGTGACCACCCCAACAAAATTGAAAAATCCACCCAAAACCTAAAAAATGAAATTTTTATATGAAAAACTTCTTTTGCCCATATGTCCTAAACTAAGCGTCCTAGAGCGAAAAGGACTTTAATTCGTGACTACCCCCAAAAAATTGAAAAATCCACCCAAAACCTAAAAAAATTTAAATTTTTATATGAAAAACTTCTTTTGCCCATATCTCCTTAAATATGCGTCCTAGAGCGAAAAGGACTTTAATTCGTGACCACCCCAAAAAAAATTGAAAAATCCACCCAAAACCTAAAAAAATTTAAATTTTTATATGAAAAACTTCTTTTGCCCATATCTCCTAAATTAAGCGTCCTAGAGCGAAAAGGACTTTAATTCGTGACCACCCCAAAAAAATTGAAAAATCCACCCAAAACCTAAAAAAATTTAAATTTTTATATGAAAAACTTCTTTTGCCCATATCTCCTTAAATATGCGTCCTAGAGCGAAAAGGACTTTAATTCGTGACCACCCCAAAAAAAATTGAAAAATCCACCCAAAACCTAAAAAAATTTCAATTTTTATATGAAAAACTTCTTTTGCCCATATCTCCTAAACTAAGCGAAAAGGACTTTAATTCGTGACTACCCCCAAAAAATTGAAAAATCCACCCAAAACCTAAAAAAAATTAAATTTTTATATGAAAAACTTCTTTTGCCCATATCTCCTTAAATATGCGTCCTAGAGCGAAAAGGACTTTAATTCGTGACCACCCCAAAAAAATTGAAAAATCCACCCAAAACCTAAAAAAATTGAAATTTTTATATGAAAAACTTCTTTTGCCCATATCTCCTAAACTAAGCGTCCTAGAGCGAAAAGGACTTTAATTCGTGACCACCCCAAACAAATTGAAAAATCCACCCAAAACCTAAAAAAATTGAAATTTTTATATGAAAAACTTCTTTTGCCCATATCTCCTTAAATATGCGTCCTAGAGCGAAAAGGACTTTAATTCGTGACCACCCCCAAAAAATTGAAAAATCGACCCAAAACCTAAAATTATTGAAATTTTTATATGAAAAACTTCTTTTGCCCATATCTCCTTAAATATGCGTCCTAGAGCGAAAAGGACTTTAATTCGTGACCACCCACAAAAAGTTGAAAAATCCACCCAAAACCTAAAAAAATTTAAATTTTTATATGAAAAACTTCTTTTGCCCATATCTCCTTAAATATGCGTCCTAGAGTGACTACCCCCAAAAAATTGAAAAATCCACCCAAAACCTAAAAAAATTGAAATTTTTATATGAAAAACTTCTTTTGCCCATATCTCCTAAACTAAGCGTCCTACAGCGAAAAGGACTTTAATTCGTGACTACCCCCAAAAAATTGAAAAATCCACCCAAAACCTAAAAAAATTTAAATTTTTATATGAAAAACTTCTTTTGCCCATATCTCCTTAAATATGCGTCCTAGAGCGAAACGGACTTTAATTCGTGACTACCCCCAAAAAATTGAAAAATCCACCCAAAACCTAAAAAAATTTAAATTTTTATATGAAAAACTTCTTTTGCCCATATCTCCTTAAATATGCGTCCTAGAGCGAAAAGGACTTTAATTCGTGACCACCCCCAAAAAATTGAAAAATCCACCCAAAACCTAAAAAAATTGAAATTTTTATATGAAAAACTTCTTTTGCCCATATCTCCTAAACTAAGCGTCCTAGAGCGAAAAGGACTCTAATTCGTGACCACCCCAAAAAAATTGAAAAATCCACCCAAAACCTAAAAAAAATTGAAATTTTTATATGAAAAACTTCTTTTGCCCATATCTCCTTAAATATGCGTCCTAGAGCGAAAAGGACTTTAATTCGTGACCACCCCCAAAAAATTGAAAAATCCACCCAAAACCTAAAAAAATTGAAATTTTTATATGAAAAACTTCTTTTGCCCATATCTCCTTAAATATGCGTCCTAGAGCGAAAAGGACTTCAATTCGTGACCACCCCCAAAAAATCGAAAAATCCACCCAAAACCTAAAAAAATTAAATTTTTATATGAAAAACTTCTTTTGCCCATATCTCCTTAAATATGCGTCCTGGAGCGAAAAGGACTTCAATTCGTGACCACCCCCAAAAAAATCGAAAAATCCACCCAAACCCTAAAAAAAATTAAATTTTTATATGAAAAACTTCTTTTGCCCATATCTCCTTAAATATGCGTCCTAGAGCGAAAAGGACTTTAATTCGTGACCACCCCCAAAAAATTGAAAAATCCACCCAAAACCTAAAAAAAATGAAATATTTATATGAAAAACTTCTTTTGCCTATATCTCCTTAAAAATGCGTCCTAGAGCGAAAAGGACTTTAATTCGTGACCACTCTCAAAAAATTGAAAAATCCACCCAAAACCTAAAAAAAATTTAAATTTGTATATGAAAAACTTCTTTTGCCCATATCTCCTAAACTATGCGTCTTAGAGCGAAAAGGACTTTAATTCGTGACCACCCCCAAAAAATTGAAAAATCCACCCAAAACCTAAAAAAAATGAAATATTTATATGAAAAACTTCTTTTGCCTATATCTCCTTAAATATGCGTCCTAGAGCGAAAAGGACTTTAATTCGTGACCACCCTCAAAAAATTGAAAAATCCACCCAAAACCTAAAAAAAATTTAAATTTGTATATGAAAAACTTCTTTTGCCCATATCTCCTAAACTAAGCGTCCTAGAGCGAAAAGGACTTTAATTCGTGACTACCCCAAAAAAATTGAAAAATCCACCCAAAACCTAAAAAAATTAAAATTTTTGTATGAAAAACTTCTTTTGCCCATATCTCCTTAAATATGCGTCCTAGAGCGAAAAGGACTTTAATTCGTGACCACCCCAAAAAAATTGAAAAATCCACCCAAAACCTAAAAAAATTGAAATTTTTATATGAAAAACTTCTTTTGTCCATATCTCCTTAAATATGCGCCCTAGAGCGAAAAGGACTTTAATTCGTGACCACCCCAAAAAAATTGAAAAATACACCCAAAACCTAAAAAAAATGAAATTTTTATATGAAAAACTTCTTTTGCCCATATCTCCTTAAATATGCGTCCTAGAGCGAAAAGGACTTTAATTCGTGACTACCCCCAAAAAATTGAAAAATCCACCCAAAACCTAAAAAAATTGAAATTTTTATACGAAAAACTTCTTTTGCCCATATCTCCTAAACTAAGCGTCCTAGAGCGAAAAGGACTTTAATTCGTGACTACCCCCAAAAAAATTGAAAAATCCACCCAAAACCTAAACAAAAATTAAATTTTTATATGAAAAACTTCTTTTGCCCATATCTCCTTAAATATGCGTCCTAGAGCGAAAAGGACTTTAATTCGTGACTACACCCAAAAAATTGAAAAATCGACCCAAAACCGAAAAAAATTGAAATTTTTATATGAAAAACTTCTTTTGCCCATATCTCCTAAACTAAGCGTCCTAGAGCGAAAAGGACTTTAATTCGTGACTACCCCCAAAAAATGGAAAAATCCACCCAAAACCTAAAAAAATTTAAATTTTTATATGAAAAACTTCTTTTGCCCATATCTCCTTAAATATGCGTCCTAGAGCGAAAAGGACTTTAATTCGTGACCACCCCAAAAAAATTTAAAAATCCACCCAAAACCTAAAAAAATTGAAATTTTTATATGAAAAACTTCTTTTGCCCATATCTCCTTAAATATGCGTCCTAGAGCGAAAAGGACTTTAATTCGTGACCACCCCAAAAAAATTGAAAAATCCACCCAAAACCTAAAAAATTGAAATTTTTATATGAAAAACTTCTTTTGAAATTTTTATATGAAAAACTTCTTTTGCCCATATCTCCTTAAATATGCGTCCTAGAGCGAAACGGACTTTAATTCGTGACTACCCCCAAAAAATTGAAAAATCCACCCAAAACCTAAAAAAATTGAAATTTTTATATGAAAAACTTCTTTTGCCCATATCTCCTAAACTAAGCGTCCTAGAGCGAAAGGGACTTTAATTCGTGACTACCCCCAAAAAATTGAAAAATCCACCCAAAACCTAAAAAAATTTAAATTTTTATATGAAAAACTTCTTTTGCCCATATCTCCTTAAATATGCGTCCTAGAGCGAAACGGACTTTAATTCGTGACTACCCCCAAAAAATTGAAAAATCCACCCAAAACCTAAAAAAATTTAAATTTTTATATGAAAAACTTCTTTTGCCCATATCTCCTAAACTAAGCGTCCTAGAGCGAAAAGGACTTTAATTCGTGACCACCCCAACAAAATTGAAAAATCCACCCAAAACCTAAAAAATGAAATTTTTATATGAAAAACTTCTTTTGCCCATATGTCCTAAACTAAGCGTCCTAGAGCGAAAAGGACTTTAATTCGTGACTACCCCCAAAAAATTGAAAAATCCACCCAAAACCTAAAAAAATTTAAATTTTTATATGAAAAACTTCTTTTGCCCATATCTCCTTAAATATGCGTCCTAGAGCGAAAAGGACTTTAATTCGTGACCACCCCAAAAAAAATTGAAAAATCCACCCAAAACCTAAAAAAATTTAAATTTTTATATGAAAAACTTCTTTTGCCCATATCTCCTAAATTAAGCGTCCTAGAGCGAAAAGGACTTTAATTCGTGACCACCCCAAAAAAATTGAAAAATCCACCCAAAACCTAAAAAAATTTAAATTTTTATATGAAAAACTTCTTTTGCCCATATCTCCTTATATATGCGTCCTAGAGCGAAAAGGACTTTAATTCGTGACCACCCCAAAAAAAATTGAAAAATCCACCCAAAACCTAAAAAAATTTCAATTTTTATATGAAAAAATTCTTTTGCCCATATCTCCTAAACTAAGCGAAAAGGACTTTAATTCGTGACTACCCCCAAAAAATTGAAAAATCCACCCAAAACCTAAAAAAAATTAAATTTTTATATGAAAAACTTCTTTTGCCCATATCTCCTTAAATATGCGTCCTAGAGCGAAAAGGACTTTAATTCGTGACCACCCCAAAAAAATTGAAAAATCCACCCAAAACCTAAAAAAATTGAAATTTTTATATGAAAAACTTCTTTTGCCCATATCTCCTAAACTAAGCGTCCTAGAGCGAAAAGGACTTTAATTCGTGACCACCCCAAACAAATTGAAAAATCCACCCAAAACCTAAAAAAATTGAAATTTTTATATGAAAAACTTCTTTTGCCCATATCTCCTTAAATATGCGTCCTAGAGCGAAAAGGACTTTAATTCGTGACCACCCCCAAAAAATTGAAAAATCGACCCAAAACCTAAAATTATTGAAATTTTTATATGAAAAACTTCTTTTGCCCATATCTCCTTAAATATGCGTCCTAGAGCGAAAAGGACTTTAATTCGTGACCACCCACAAAAAGTTGAAAAATCCACCCAAAACCTAAAAAAATTTAAATTTTTATATGAAAAACTTCTTTTGCCCATATCTCCTTAAATATGCGTCCTAGAGTGACTACCCCCAAAAAATTGAAAAATCCACCCAAAACCTAAAAAAATTGAAATTTTTATATGAAAAACTTCTTTTGCCCATATCTCCTAAACTAAGCGTCCTACAGCGAAAAGGACTTTAATTCGTGACTACCCCCAAAAAATTGAAAAATCCACCCAAAACCTAAAAAAATTTAAATTTTTTTATGAAAAACTTCTTTTGCCCATATCTCCTTAAATATGCGTCCTAGAGCGAAACGGACTTTAATTCGTGACTACCCCCAAAAAATTGAAAAATCCACCCAAAACCTAAAAAAATTTAAATTTTTATATGAAAAACTTCTTTTGCCCATATCTCCTAAACTAAGCGTCCTAGAGCGAAAAGGACTTTAATTCGTGACCACCCCAAAAAAATTGAAAAATCCACCCAAAACCTAAAAAAATGAAATTTTTATATGAAAAACTTCTTTTGCCCATATGTCCTAAACTAAGCGTCCTAGAGCGAAAAGGACTTTAATTCGTGACTACCCCCAAAAAATTGAAAAATCGACCCAAAACCTAAAAAAAATTAAATTTTTATATGAAAAACTTCTTTTGCCCATATCTCCTTAAATATGCGTCCTAGAGCGAAAAGGACTTTAATTCGTGACCACCCAAAAAAAAATTGAAAAATCCACCCAAAACCTAAAAAAATTTAAATTTTTATATGAAAAACTTCTTTTGCCCATATCTCCTAAATTAAGCGTCCTAGAGCGAAAAGGACTTTAATTCGTGACCACCCCAAAAAAATTGAAAAATCCACCCAAAACCTAAAAAAATTTAAATTTTTATATGAAAAACTTCTTTTGCCCATATCTCCTTAAATATGCGTCCTAGAGCGAAAAGGACTTTAATTCGTGACCACCCCAAAAAAAATTGAAAAATCCACCCAAAACCTAAAAAAATGAAATTTTTATATGAAAAACTTCTTTTGCCCATATGTCCTAAACTAAGCGTCCTAGAGCGAAAAGGACTTTAATTCGTGACTACCCCCAAAAAATTGAAAAATCGACCCAAAACCTAAAAAAAATTAAATTTTTATATGAAAAACTTCTTTTGCCCATATCTCCTTAAATATGCGTCCTAGAGCGAAAAGGACTTTAATTCGTGACCACCCAAAAAAAAATTGAAAAATCCACCCAAAACCTAAAAAAATTTAAATTTTTATATGAAAAACTTCTTTTGCCCATATCTCCTAAATTAAGCGTCCTAGAGCGAAAAGGACTTCAATTCGTGACCACCCCCAAAAAATCGAAAAATCCACCCAAAACCTAAAAAAATTAAATTTTTATATGAAAAACTTCTTTTGCCCATATCTCCTTAAATATGCGTCCTGGAACGAAAAGGACTTCAATTCGTGACCACCCCCAAAAAAATCGAAAAATCCACCCAAACCCTAAAAAAATTTAAATTTTTATATGAAAAACTTCTTTTGCCCATATCTCCTAAACTAAGCGTCCTAGAGCGAAAAGGACTTTAATTCGTGACTACCCCCAAAAAATTGAAAAATCAACCCAAAACCTAAAAATATTGAAATTTTTATATGAAAAACTTCTTTTGCCCATATCTCCTTATATATGCGTCCTAGAGCGAAAAGGACTTTAATTCGTGACCACCCCAAAAAAATTGAAAAATCCACCCAAAACCTAAAAAAATTGAAATTTTTATATGAAAAACTTCTTTTGCCCATATCTCCTAAACTAAGCGTCCTAGAGCGAAAAGGACTTTAATTCGGGACCACCCCAAACAAATTGAAAAATCCACCCAAAACCTAAAAAAAATTGAAATTTTTATATGAAAAACTTCTTTTGCCCATATCTCCTTAAATATGCGTCCTAGAGCGAAAAGGACTTTAATTCGTGACCACCCCCAAAAAATTGAAAAATCGACCCAAAACCTAAAATTATTGAAATTTTTATATGAAAAACTTCTTTTGCCCATATCTCCTTAAATATGCGTCCTAGAGCGAAAAGGACTTTAATTCGTGACCACCCACAAAAAGTTGAAAAATCCACCCAAAACCTAAAAAAATTTAAATTTTTATATGAAAAACTTCTTTTGCCCATATCTCCTTAAATATGCGTCCTAGAGTGACTACCCCCAAAAAATTGAAAAATCCACCCAAAACCTAAAAAAATTGAAATTTTTATATGAAAAACTTCTTTTGCCCATATCTCCTAAACTAAGCGTCCTAGAGCGAAAAGGACTTTAATTCGTGACTACCCCCAAAAAATTGAAAAATCCACCCAAAACCTAAAAAAATTAAATTTTTATATGAAAAACTTCTTTTGCCCATATCTCCTTAAATATGCGCCCTAGAGCGAAAAGGACTTTAATTCGTGACTACCCCCAAAAAATTGAAAAATCCACCCAAAACCTAAAAAAATTGAAATTTTTATATGAAAAACTTCTTTTGCCCATATCTCCTAAACTAAGCGTCCTAGAGCGAAAAGGACTTTAGTTCGTGACCACCCCAAAAAAATTGAAAAATCCACCCAAAACCTAAAAAAATTTAAATTTTTATATGAAAAACTTCTTTTGCCCATATCTCCTTAAATATGCGTCCTAGAGCGAAAAGGACTTTAATTCGTGACCACCCCAAAAAAAATTGAAAAATCCACCCAAAACCTAAAAAAAATGAAATTTTTATATGAAAAACTTCTTTTGCCCATATCTCCTAAACTAAGCGTCCTAGAGCGAAAAGGACTTTAATTCGTGACTACCCCCAAAAAATTGAAAAATCCACCCAAAACCTAAAAAAATTGAAATTTTTATATGAAAAACTTATTTTGCCCATATCTCCTTAAATATGCGTCCTAGAGCGAAAAGGACTTTAATTCGTGACCACCCCAAAAAAATTGAAAAATCCACCCAAAACCTAAAAAAATGAAATTTTTATATGAAAAACTTCTTTTGCCCATATCTCCTAAACTAAGCGTCCTAGAGCGAAAAGGACTTTAATTCGTGACCACCCCAAAAAAATTGAAAAATCCACCCAAAACCTAAAAAAAATTGAAATTTTTATATGAAAAACTTCTTTTGCCCATATCTCCTTAAATATGCGTCCTAGAGCGAAAAGGACTTTAATTCGTGACCACCCTTAAAAAATTGAAAAATCGACCCAAAACCTAAAATTATTGAAATTTTTATATGAAAAACTTCTTTTGCCCATATCTCCTAAACTAAGCGTCCTAGAGCGAAAAGGACTTTAATTCGTGACCACCCACAAAAAGTTGAAAAATCCACCCAAAACCTAAAAAAATTTAAATTTTTATATGAAAAACTTCTTTTGCCCATATCTCCTTAAATATGCGTCCTAGAGCGAAAAGGACTTTAGTTCGGTGGTCACGAATTAAATCTCCTTAAATATGCGTCCTAGTGCGAAAAGGACTTTAATTCGTGACCACCCCCAAAAAATTGAAAAATCCACCCAAAACCTAAAAAATTGAAATTTTTATATGAAAAACTTCTTTTGCCCATATCTCCTTAAATATGCGTCCTAGAGCGAAAAGGACTTTAATTCGTGACCACCCCCAAAAAATTGAAAAATCGACCCAAAACCTAAAATTATTGAAATTTTTATATGAAAAACTTCTTTTGCCCATATCTCCTTAAATATGCGTCCTAGAGTGACTACCCCCAAAAAATTGAAAAATCCACCCAAAACCTAAAAAAATTGAAATTTTTATATGAAAAACTTCTTTTGCCCATATCTCCTAAACTAAGCGTCCTAGAGCGAAAAGGACTTTAATTCGTGACTACCCCCAAAAAATTGAAAAATCCACCCAAAACCTAAAAAAAATTAAATTTTTATATGAAAAACTTATTTTGCCCATATCTCCTTAAATATGCGCCCTAGAGCGAAAAGGACTTTAATTCGTGACTACCCCCAAAAAATTGAAAAATCCACCCAAAACCTAAAAAAATTTAAATTTTTATATGAAAAACTTCTTTTGCCCATATCTCCTTAAATATGCGTCCTAGAGCGAAAAGGACTTTAATTCGGTGGTCACGAATTAAATCTCCTTAAATATGCGTCCTAGTGCGAAAAGGACTTTAATTCGTGACCACCCCCAAAAAATTGAAAAATCCACCCAAAACCTAAAAAATTGAAATTTTTATATGAAAAACTTCTTTTGTCCATATCTCCTTAAATATGCGCCCTAGAGCGAAAAGGACTTTAATTCGTGACCACCCCAAAAAAATTGAAAAATCCACCCAAAACCTAAAAAAAATTGAAATTTTTATATGAAAAACTTCTTTTGCCCATATCTCCTTAAATATGCGTCCTAGAGCGAAAAGGACTTTAATTCGTGACTACCCCCAAAAAATTGAAAAATCCACCCAAAACCTAAAAAATTGAAATTTTTATATGAAAAACTTCTTTTGCCCATATCTCCTAAACTAAGCGTCCTAGAGCGAAAAGGACTTTAATTCGTGACTACCCCCAAAAAATCGAAAAATCCACCCAAAACCTAAAAAAAATTAAATTTTTATATGAAAAACTTCTTTTGCCCATATCTCCTTAAATATGCGTCCTAGAGCGAAAAGGACTTTAATTCGTGACCACCCCAAAAAAAATTGAAAAATCCACCCAAAACCTAAAAAAATTGAAATTTTTATATGAAAAACTTCTTTTGCCCATATCTCCTAAACTAAGCGTCCTAGAGCGAAAAGGACTTTAATTCGTGACCACCCCAAAAAAATTGAAAAATCCACCCAAAACCTAAAAAAATGAAATTTTTATATGAAAAACTTCTTTTGCCCATATCTCCTAAACTAAGCGTCCTAGAGCGAAAAGGACTTTAATTCGTGACCACCCCAAAAAAATTGAAAAATCCACCCAAAACCTAAAAAAAATTGAAATTTTTATATGAAAAACTTCTTTTGCCCATATCTCCTTAAATATGCGTCCTAGAGCGAAAAGGACTTTAATTCGTGACTACCCCCAAAAAATTGAAAAATCCACCCAAAACCTAAAAAAATTGAAATTTTTATATGAAAAACTTCTTTTGCCCATATCTCCTAAACTAAGCGTCCTAGAGCGAAAAGGACTTTAATTCGTGACTACCCCCAAAAAATTGAAAAATCCACCCAAAACCTAAAAAAATTTAAATTTTTATATGAAAAACTTCTTTTGCCCATATCTCCTTAAATATGCGTCCTAGAGCGAAAAGGACTTTAATTCGTGACTACCCCCAAAAAATTGAAAAATCCACCCAAAACCTAAAAAAATTTAAATTTTTATATGAAAAACTTCTTTTGCCCATATCTCCTAAACTAAGCGTCCTAGAGTGAAAAGGACTTTAATTCGTGACTACCCCCAAAAAATTGAAAAATCCACCCAAAACCTAAAAAAATTTAAATTTTTATATGAAAAACTTCTTTTGCCCATATCTCCTTAAATATGCGTCCTAGAGCGAAAAGGACTTTAATTCGGTGGTCACGAATTAAATCTCCTTAAATATGCGTCCTAGTGCGAAAAGGACTTTAATTCGTGACCACCCCCAAAAAATTGAAAAATCCACCCAAAACCTAAAAAATTGAAATTTTTATATGAAAAACTTCTTTTGCCCATATCTCCTTAAATATGCGTCCTAGAGCGAAAAGGACTTTAATTCGTGACCACCCCCAAAAAATTGAAAAATCGACCCAAAACCTAAAATTATTGAAATTTTTATATGAAAAACTTCTTTTGCCCATATCTCCTTAAATATGCGTCCTAGAGCGAAAAGGACTTTAATTCGTGACCACCCACAAAAAGTTGAAAAATCCACCCAAAACCTAAAAAAATTTAAATTTTTATATGAAAAACTTCTTTTGCCCATATCTCCTTAAATATGCGTCCTAGAGTGACTACCCCCAAAAAATTGAAAAATCCACCCAAAACCTAAAAAAATTGAAATTTTTATATGAAAAACTTCTTTTGCCCATATCTCCTAAACTAAGCGTCCTAGAGCGAAAAGGACTTTAATTCGTGACTACCCCCAAAAAATTGAAAAATCCACCCAAAACCTAAAAAAATTTAAATTTTTATATGAAAAACTTCTTTTGCCCATATCTCCTTAAATATGCGTCCTAGAGCGAAAAGGACTTTAATTCGTGACTACCCCCAAAAAATTGAAAAATCCACCCAAAACCTAAAAAATTGAAATTTTTATATGAAGAACTTCTTTTGCCCATATCTCCTAAACTAAGCGTCCTAGAGCGAAAAGGACCCCCAAAAAATTGAAAAATCCATCCAAAACCTAAAAAATTGAAATTTTTATATGAAAAACTTCTTTTGTCCATATCTCCTTAAATATGCGTCCTAGAGCGAAAAGGACTTTAATTCGTGACCACCCCAAAAAAATTGAAAAATCCACCCAAAACCTAAAAAAAATTGAAATTTTTATATGAAAAACTTCTTTTGCCCATATCTCCTTAAATATGCGTCCTAGAGCGAAAAGGACTTTAATTCGTGACTACCCCCAAAAAAATGAAAAATCCACCCAAAACCTAAAAAATTGAAATTTTTATATGAAAAACTTCTTTTGCCCATATCTCCTAAACTAAGCGTCCTAGAGCGAAAAGGACTTTAATTCGTGACTACCCCCAAAAAATCGAAAAATCCACCCAAAACCTAAAAAAAATTAAATTTTTATATGAAAAACTTCTTTTGCCCATATCTCCTTAAATATGCGTCCTAGAGCGAAAAGGACTTTAATTCGTGACCACCCCAAAAAAAATTGAAAAATCCACCCAAAACCTAAAAAAATGTAAATTTTTATATGAAAAACTTCTTTTGCCCATATCTCCTAAACTAAGCGTCCTAGAGCGAAAAGGACTTTAATTCGTGACCACCCCAAAAAAATTGAAAAATCCACCCAAAACCTAAAAAAATTGAAATTTTTATATGAAAAACTTCTTTTGCCCATATCTCCTTAAATATGCGTCCTAGAGCGAAAAGGCCTTTAATTCGTGACTACCCCCAAAAAATTGAAAAATCCACCCAAAACCTACAAAAATTAAAATTTTTATATGAAAAACTTCTTTTGCCCATATCTCCTTAAATATGCGTCCTAGAGCGAAAAGGACTTTAATTCGTGACCACCCCAAAAAAAATTGAAAAATCCACCCAAAACCTAAAAAAATTGAAATTTTTATATGAAAAACTTCTTTTGCCCATATCTCCTAAACTAAGCGTCCTAGAGCGAAAATGACTTTAATTCGTGACCACCCCAAAAAAATTGAAAAATCCACCCAAAACCTAAAAAAATTTAAATTTTTATATGAAAAACTTCTTTTGCCCATAAATATGCGTCCTAGAGCGAAAAGGACTTTAATTCGTGACCACCCCAAAAAAAATTGAAAAGTCCACCCAAAATCTAAAAAAATTGAAATTTTTATATGAAAAACTTCTTTTGCCCATATCTCCTAAACTAAGCGTCCTAGAGCGAAAAGGACTTTAATTCGTGACTACCCCCAAAAAATTGAAAAATCCACCCAAAACCTAAAAAAATTGAAATTTTTATATGAAAAACTTCTTTTGCCCATATCTCCTTAAATATGCGTCCTAGAGCGAAAAGGACTTTAATTCGTGACCACCCCAAAAAAATTTAAAAATCCACCCAAAACCCAAAAAAAAAATGAAATTTTTATATGAAAAACTTCTTTTGCCCATATCTCCTAAACTAAACGTCCTAGAGCGAAAAGGACTTTAATTCGTGACCACCCCAAAAAAATTGAAAAATCCACCCAAAACCTAAAAAAAATTGAAATTTTTATATGAAAAACTTCTTTTGCCCATATCTCCTTAAATATGCGTCCTAGAGCGAAAAGGACTTTAATTCGTGACCACCCCCAAAAAATTGAAAAATCGACCCAAAACCTAAAATTATTGAAATTTTTATATGAAAAACTTCTTTTGCCCATATCTCCTTAAATATGCGTCCTAGAGCGAAAAGGACTTTAATTCGTGACCACCCACAAAAAGTTGAAAAATCCACCCAAAACCTAAAAAAATTTAAATTTTTATATGAAAAACTTCTTTTGCCCATATCTCCTTAAATATGCGTCCTAGAGCGAAAAGGACTTTAATTCGTGACCACCCCCAAAAAATTGAAAAATCCACCCAAAACCTAAAAAAATTGAAATTTTTATATGAAAAACTTCTTTTGCCCATATCTCCTAAACTAAGCGTCCTAGAGCGAAAAGGACTTTAATTCGTGACTACCCCCAAAAAATTGAAAAATCCACCCAAAACCTAAAAAAATTTAAATTTTTATATGAAAAACTTCTTTTGCCCATATCTCCTTAAATATGCGTCCTAGAGCGAAAAGGACTTTAATTCGGTGGTCACGAATTAAATTTCCTTAAATATGCGTCCTAGTGCGAAAAGGACTTTAATTCGTGACCACCCCCAAAAAATTTAAAAATCCACCCAAAACCTAAAAAATTGAAATTTTTATATGAAAAACTTCTTTTGCCCATATCTCCTTAAATATGCGTCCTAGAGCGAAAAGGACTTTAATTCGTGACCACCCCCAAAAAATTGAAAAATCGACCCAAAACCTAAAATTATTGAAATTTTTATATGAAAAACTTCTTTTGCCCATATCTCCTTAAATATGCGTCCTAGAGCGAAAAGGACTTTAATTCGTGACCACCCACAAAAAGTTGAAAAATCCACCCAAAACCTAAAAAAATTTAAATTTTTATATGAAAAACTTCTTTTGCCCATATCTCCTTAAATATGCGTCCTAGAGCGAAAAGGACTTTAATTCGTGACCACCCCCAAAAAATTGAAAAATCCACCCAAAACCTAAAAAAATTGAAATTTTTATATGAAAAACTTCTTTTGCCCATATCTCCTAAACTAAGCGTCCTAGAGCGAAAAGGACTTTAATTCGTGACTACCCCCAAAAAATTGAAAAATCCACCCAAAACCTAAAAAAATTTAAATTTTTATATGAAAAACTTCTTTTGCCCATATCTCCTTAAATATGCGTCCTAGAGCGAAAAGGACTTTAATTCGGTGGTCACGAATTAAATCTCCTTAAATATGCGTCCTAGTGCGAAAAGGACTTTAATTCGTGACCACCCCCAAAAAATTTAAAAATCCACCCAAAACCTAAAAAATTGAAAATTGAAATTTGAAAAACTTCTTTTGCCCATATCTCCTTAAATATGCGTCCTAGAGCGAAAAGGACTTTAATTCGTGACCACCCCCAAAAAATTGAAAAATCGACCCAAAACCTAAAATTATTGAAATTTTTATATGAAAAACTTCTTTTGCCCATATCTCCTTAAATATGCGTCCTAGAGCGAAAAGGACTTTAATTCGTGACCACACACAAAAAGTTGAAAAATCCACCCAAAACCTAAAAAAATTGAAATTTTTATATGAAAAACTTCTTTTGCCCATATCTCCTAAACTAAGCGTCCTAGAGCGAAAATGACTTTAATTCGTGACCACCCCAAAAAAATTGAAAAATCCACCCAAAACCTAAAAAAATTTAAATTTTTATATGAAAAACTTCTTTTGCCCATAAATGTGCGTCCTAGAGCGAAAAGGACTTTAATTCGTGACCACCCCAAAAAAAATTGAAAAGTCCACCCAAAATCTAAAAAAATTGAAATTTTTATATGAAAAACTTCTTTTGCCCATATCTCCTAAACTAAGCGTCCTAGAGCGAAAAGGACTTTAATTCGTGACTACCCCCAAAAAATTGAAAAATCCACCCAAAACCTAAAAAAATTGAAATTTTTATATGAAAAACTTCTTTTGCCCATATCTCCTTAAATATGCGTCCTAGAGCGAAAAGGACTTTAATTCGTGACCACCCCAAAAAAATTTAAAAATCCACCCAAAACCCAAAAAAAAAAATGAAATTTTTATATGAAAAACTTCTTTTGCCCATATCTCCTAAACTAAACGTCCTAGAGCGAAAAGGACTTTAATTCGTGACCACCCCAAAAAAATTGAAAAATCCACCCAAAACCTAAAAAAAATTGAAATTTTTATATGAAAAACTTCTTTTGCCCATATCTCCTTAAATATGCGTCCTAGAGCGAAAAGGACTTTAATTCGTGACCACCCCCAAAAAATTGAAAAATCGACCCAAAACCTAAAATTATTGAAATTTTTATATGAAAAACTTATTTTGCCCATATCTCCTTAAATATGCGTCCTAGAGCGAAAAGGACTTTAATTCGTGACCACCCACAAAAAGTTGAAAAATCCACCCAAAACCTAAAAAAATTTAAATTTTTATATGAAAAACTTCTTTTGCCCATATCTCCTTAAATATGCGTCCTAGAGCGAAAAGGACTTTAATTCGTGACCACCCCCAAAAAATTGAAAAATCCACCCAAAACCTAAAAAAATTGAAATTTTTATATGAAAAACTTCTTTTGCCCATATCTCCTAAACTAAGCGTCCTAGAGCGAAAAGGACTTTAATTCGTGACTACCCCCAAAAAATTGAAAAATCCACCCAAAACCTAAAAAAATTTAAATTTTTATATGAAAAACTTCTTTTGCCCATATCTCCTTAAATATGCGTCCTAGAGCGAAAAGGACTTTAATTCGGTGGTCACGAATTAAATCTCCTTAAATATGCGTCCTAGTGCGAAAAGGACTTTAATTCGTGACCACCCCCAAAAAATTGAAAAATCCACCCAAAACCTAAAAAATTTAAATTTTTATATGAAAAACTTCTTTTGCCCATATCTCCTTAAATATGCGTCCTAGAGCGAAAAGGACTTTAATTCGTGACCACCCCCAAAAAATTGAAAAATCCACCCAAAACCTAAAAAAATTGAAATTTTTATATGAAAAACTTCTTTTGCCCATATCTCCTTAAATATGCGTCCTAGAGCGAAAAGGACTTTAATTCGTGACCACCCCAAAAAAAATTGAAAAATCCACCCAAAACCTAAAAAAATTGAAATTTTTATATGAAAAACTTCCTTTGCCCATATCTCCTTAAATATGCGTCCTAGAGCGAAAAGGACTTTAATTCGTGACTACCCCCAAAAAATTGAAAAATCCACCCAAAACCTACAAAAATGGAAATTTTTATATGAAAAACTTCTTTTGCCCATATCTCCTTAAATATGCGTCCTAGAGCGAAAAGGACTTTAATTCGTGACCACCCCAAAAAAAATTGAAAAATCCACCCAAAACCTAAAAAAATTTAAATTTTTATATGAAAAACTTCTTTTGCCCATATCTCCTAAACTAAGCGTCCTAGAGCGAAAATGACTTTAATTCGTGACCACCCCAAAAAAATTGAAAAATCCACCCAAAACCTAAAAAAATTGAAATTTTTATATGAAAAACTTCTTTTGTCCATATCTCCTTGAATATGCGTTCTAGAGCGAAAAGGACTTTAATTCGTGACCACCCCAAAAAAATTGAAAAATCCACCCAAAACCTAAAAAAATTAAATTTTTATATGAAAAACTTCTTTTGCCCATATCTCCTAAACTAAGCGTCCTAGAGCGAAAAGGACTTTAATTCGTGACCACCCCAAAAAAATTGAAAAATCCACCCAAAACCTAAAAAAAATTGAAATTTTTATATGAAAAACTTCTTTTGCCCATATCTCCTAAAATATGCGTCCTAGAGCGAAAAGGACTTTAATTCGTGACCACCCCCAAAAAATTGAAAAATCGACCCAAAACCTAAAATTATTGAAATTTTTATATGAAAAACTTCTTTTGCCCATATCTCCTTAAATATGCGTCCTAGAGCGAAAAGGACTTTAATTCGTGACCACCCCCAAAAAATTGAAAAATCCACCCAAACCCTAAAAAAATTGAAATTTTTATATGAAAAACTTCTTTTGCCCATATCTCCTAAACTAAACGTCCTAGAGCGAAAAGGACTTTAATTCGTGACTACCCCCAAAAAATTGAAAAATCCACCCAAAACCTAAAAAAATTTAAATTTTTATATGAAAAACTTCTTTTGCCCATATCTCCTTAAATATGCGTCCTAGAGCGAAAAGGACTTTAATTCGGTGGTCACGAATTAAATCTCCTTAAATATGCGTCCTAGTGCGAAAAGGACTTTAATTCGTGACCACCCCCAAAAAATTGAAAAATCCACCCAAAACCTAAAAAATTGAAATTTTTATATGAAAAACTTCTTTTGCCCATATCTCCTTAAATATGCGTCCTAGAGCGAAAAGGACTTTAATTCGTGACCACCCCCAAAAAATTGAAAAATCCACCCAAAACCTAAAAAAATTGAAATTTTTATATGAAAAACTTCTTTTGCCCATATCTCCTAAACTAAGCGTCCTAGAGCGAAAAGGACTTTAATTCGTGACCACCCCCAAAAAATTGAAAAATCCACCCAAAATCTAAAAAAATTGAAATTTTTATATGAAAAACTTCTTTTGCCCATATCTCCTAAACTAAGCGTCCTAGAGTGAAAAGGACTTTAATTCGTGACCACGCCCAAAAAATTGAAAAATCCACCCAAAACCTAAAAAATTTAAATTTTTATATGAAAAACTTCTTTTGCCCATATCTCCTAAACTAAGCGTCCTAGACCGGGGGACCACCCCCAAAAAACTGAAAAATCCACCCAAAACCTAAAAAAATTTAAATTTTTATATGAAAAACTTCTTTTGCCCATATCTCCTTAAATATGCGTCCTAGAGCGAAAATGACTTTAATTCGTGACCACCCCCAAAAAATTGAAAAATCCACCCAAAACCTAAAAAAATTTAAATTTTTATATGAAAAACTTCTTTTGCCCATATCTCCTTAAATATGCGTCCTAGAGCGAAAAGGACTTTAATTCGAAAAACTTCTTTTGCCCATATCTCCTTAAATATGCGTCCTAGAGCGAAAAGGACTTTAATTCGTGACCACCCCCAAAAAATTGAAAAATCCACCCAAAACCTAAAAAAAATTGAAATTTTTATATGAAAAACTTCTTTTGCCCATATCTCCTTAAATATGCGTCCTAGAGCGAAAAGGACTTTAATTCGTGACCACCCCAAAAAAATTGAAAAATCCACCCAAAACCTAAAAAAATTGAAATTTTTATATGAAAAACTTCCTTTGCCCATATCTCCTTAAATATGCGTCCTAGAGCGAAAAGGACTTTAATTCGTGACTACCCCCAAAAAATTGAAAAATCCACCCAAAACCTACAAAAATGGAAATTTTTATATGAAAAACTTCTTTTGCCCATATCTCCTTAAATATGCGTCCTAGAGCGAAAAGGACTTTAATTCGTGACCACCCCAAAAAAAATTGAAAAATCCACCCAAAACCTAAAAAAATTGAAATTTTTATATGAAAAACTTCTTTTGCCCATATCTCCTAAACTAAGCGTCCTAGAGCGAAAATGACTTTAATTCGTGACCACCCCAAAAAAATTGAAAAATCCACCCAAAACCTAAAAAAATTGAAATTTTTATATGAAAAACTTCTTTTGCCCATATCTCCTTAAATATGCGTCCTAGAGCGAAAAGGACTTTAATTCGTGACCACCCCAAAAAAATTGAAAAATCCACCCAAAACCTAAAAAAATGAAATTTTTATATGAAAAACTTCTTTTGCCCATATCTCCTATACTAAGCGTCCTAGAGCGAAAAGGACTTTAATTCGTGACCACCCCAAAAAAATTGAAAAATCCACCCAAAACCTAAAAAAAATTGAAATTTTTATATGAAAAACTTCTTTGGCCCATATCTCCTAAAATATGCGTCCTAGAGCGAAAAGGACTTTAATTCGTGACCACCCCCAAAAAATTGAAAAATCGACCCAAAACCTAAAATTATTGAAATTTTTATATGAAAAACTTCTTTTGCCCATATCTCCTTAAATATGCGTCCTAGAGCGAAAAGGACTTTAATTCGTGACCACCCCCAAAAAATTGAAAAATCCACCCAAACCCTAAAAAAATTGAAATTTTTATATGAAAAACTTCTTTTGCCCATATCTCCTAAACTAAACGTCCTAGAGCGAAAAGGACTTTAATTCGTGACTACCCCCAAAAAATTGAAAAATCCACCCAAAACCTAAAAAAAATTAAATTTTTATATGAAAAACTTCTTTTGCCCATATCTCCTTAAATATGCGTCCTAGAGCGAAAAGGGCTTTAATTCGGTGGTCACGAATTAAATCTCCTTAAATATGCGTCCTAGTGCGAAAAGGACTTTAATTCGTGACCACCCCCAAAAAATTGAAAAATCCACCCAAAACCTAAAAAATTGAAATTTTTATATGAAAAACTTCTTTTGCCCATATCTCCTTAAATATGCGTCCTAGAGCGAAAAGGACTTTAATTCGTGACCACCCCCAAAAAATTGAAAAATCCACCCAAAACCTAAAAAAATTGAAATTTTTATATGAAAAACTTCTTTTGCCCATATCTCCTAAACTAAGCGTCCTAGAGCGAAAAGGACTTTAATTCGTGACCACCCCCAAAAAATTGAAAAATCCACCCAAAATCTAAAAAAATTGAAATTTTTATATGAAAAACTTCTTTTGCCCATATCTCCTAAACTAAGCGTCCTAGAGTGAAAAGGACTTTAATTCGTGACCACGCCCAAAAAATTGAAAAATCCACCCAAAACCTAAAAAATTTAAATTTTTATATGAAAAACTTCTTTTGCCCATATCTCCTAAACTAAGCGTCCTAGACCGGGGGACCACCCCCAAAAACTGAAAAATCCACCCAAAACCTAAAAAAATTGAAATTTTTATATGAAAAACTTCTTTTGCCCATATCTCCTTAAATATGCGTCCTAGAGCGAAAAGGACTTTAATTCGAAAAACTTCTTTTGCCCATATCTCCTTAAATATGCGTCCTAGAGCGAAAAGGACTTTAATTCGTGACCACCCCAAAAAAATTGAAAAATCCACCCAAAACCTAAAAAAATTGAAATTTTTATATGAAAAACTTCTTTTGCCCATATCTCCTTAAATATGCGTCCTAGAGCGAAAAGGACTTTAATTCGTGACCACCCCCAAAAAAATTGAAAAATCCACCCAAAACCTAAAAAAATTGAAATTTTTATATGAAAAACTTCTTTTGCCCATATCTCCTTAAATATGCGTCCTAGAGCGAAAAGGACTTTAATTCGTGACCACCCCCAAAAAATTGAAAAATCCACCCAAAACCTAAAAAAATTGAAATTTTTATATGAAAAACTTATTTTGCCATATCTCCTTAAATATGCGTCCTAGAGCGAAAAGGACTTTAATTTGTGAACACAAAAAAAATGAAAAATCCACCCAAAACCTAAAAAAATTATATTTTTATATGAAAAACTTCTTTTGCTCATACCTCCTAAACTAAGCGTCCTAGACCGAAAAGGACTTTAATTCGTTACCACCCCCAAAAAATTGAAAAATCCACCCAAAACCTAAAAAAATTGAAATTTTTATATGAACAACATCTTTTGCTCATATCTCCTAAACTAAGCGTCCTAGAGCGAAAAGGACTTTAATTCGTTACCACCCCCAAAAATTGAAAAATCCACCCAAAATTAAAAAAAATTGAAATTTTTATATGAAAAACTTCTTTTGCTCATATCTTCTTATATATGCGTCCTGGAGCGAAAAGGACTTTAATTCGTGACCACCCCCAAAAAATTGAAAAATCCACCCAAAACCTAAAAAATTGAAATTTTTATATGAAAAACTTCTTTTGCCCATATCTCCTTAAATATGCGTCCTAGAGCGAAAAGGACTTTAATTCGTGACTACCCCCAAAAAATTGAAAAATCCACCCAAAACCTAAAAAAATTGAAATTTGTATATGAAAAACTTCTTTTGCCCATATCTCCTTAAATATGCGTCCTAGAGCGAAAAGGACTTTAATTCGTGACCACCCCCAAAAATTGAAAAATCCACCCAAAACCTAAAAAAAAATTAAATTTTTATATGAAAATCTTCTTTTGCCCATATCTCCTTAAATATGCGTCCTAGAGCGAAAAGGACTTTAATTCGTGACCACCTCCAAAAAATTGAAAAATCCACCCAAAACCTAAAATTATTGAAATTTTTATATGAAAAACTTCTTTTGCCCATATCTCCTTAAATATGCGTCCTAGAGTGACTACCCCCAAAAAATTGAAAAATCCACCCAAAACCTAAAAAATTGAAATTTTTATATAAAAAACTTCTTTTGCCCATATCTCCTAAACTAAGCGTCCTAGAGCGAAAAGGACTTCAAAAACTAAAAAAATTTAAATTTTTATATGAAAAACTTCTTTTGCCCATATCTCCTTAAATATGCGTCCTAGAGCGAAAAGGACTTTAATTCGGTGGTCACGAATTAAATCTCCTTAAATATGCGTCCTAGTGCGAAAAGGACTTTAATTCGTGACCACCCCCAAAAAATTGAAAAATCCACCCAAAACCTAAAAAATTGAAATTTTTATATGAAAAACTTCTTTTGCCCATATCTCCTTAAATATGCGTCCTAGAGCGAAAAGGACTTTAATTCGTGACCACCCCCAAAAAATTGAAAAATCCACCCAAAACCTAAAAAAATTGAAATTTTTATATGAAAAACTTCTTTTGCCCATATCTCCTTAAATATGCGTCCTAGAGCGAAAAGGACTTTAATTCGTGACCACCCCAAAAAAAATTGAAAAATCCACCCAAAACCTAAAAAAATTGAATTTTTTATATGAAAAACTTCCTTTGCCCATATCTCCTTAAATATGCGTCCTAGAGCGAAAAGGACTTTAATTCGTGACTACCCCCAAAAAATTGAAAAATCCACCCAAAACCTACAAAAATGGAAATTTTTATATGAAAAACTTCTTTTGCCCATATCTCCTTAAATATGCGTCCTAGAGCGAAAAGGACTTTAATTCGTGACCACCCCAAAAAAAATTGAAAAATCCACCCAAAACCTAAAAAAATTTAAATTTTTATATGAAAAACTTCTTTTGCCCATATCTCCTAAACTAAGCGTCCTAGAGCGAAAATGACTTTAATTCGTGACCACCCCAAAAAAATTGAAAAATCCACCCAAAACCTAAAAAAATTGAAATTTTTATATGAAAAACTTCTTTTGTCCATATCTCCTTGAATATGCGTTCTAGAGCGAAAAGGACTTTAATTCGTGACCACCCCAAAAAAATTGAAAAATCCACCCAAAACCTAAAAAAATGAAATTTTTATATGAAAAACTTCTTTTGCCCATATCTCCTAAACTAAGCGTCCTAGAGCGAAAAGGACTTTAATTCGTGACCACCCCAAAAAAAATTGAAAAATCCACCCAAAACCTAAAAAAAATTTAAATTTTTATATGAAAAACTTCTTTTGCCCATATCTCCTAAAATATGCGTCCTAGAGCGAAAAGGACTTTAATTCGTGACCACCCCCAAAAAATTGAAAAATCGACCCAAAACCTAAAATTATTGAAATTTTTATATGAAAAACTTCTTTTGCCCATATCTCCTTAAATATGCGTCCTAGAGCGAAAAGGACTTTAATTCGTGACCACCCCCAAAAAATTGAAAAATCCACCCAAACCCTAAAAAAATTGAAATTTTTATATGAAAAACTTCTTTTGCCCATATCTCCTAAACTAAACGTCCTAGAGCGAAAAGGACTTTAATTCGTGACTACCCCCAAAAAATTGAAAAATCCACCCAAAACCTAAAAAAATTTAAATTTTTATATGAAAAACTTCTTTTGCCCATATCTCCTTAAATATGCGTCCTAGAGCGAAAAGGACTTTAATTCGGTGGTCACGAATTAAATCTCCTTAAATATGCGTCCTAGTGCGAAAAGGACTTTAATTCGTGACCACCCCCAAAAAATTGAAAAATCCACCCAAAACCTAAAAAATTGAAATTTTTATATGAAAAACTTCTTTTGCCCATATCTCCTTAAATATGCGTCCTAGAGCGAAAAGGACTTTAATTCGTGACCACCCCCAAAAAATTGAAAAATCCACCCAAAACCTAAAAAAATTGAAATTTTTATATGAAAAACTTCTTTTGCCCATATCTCCTAAACTAAGCGTCCTAGAGCGAAAAGGACTTTAATTCGTGACCACCCCCAAAAAATTGAAAAATCCACCCAAAATCTAAAAAAATTGAAATTTTTATATGAAAAACTTCTTTTGCCCATATCTCCTAAACTAAGCGTCCTAGAGTGAAAAGGACTTTAATTCGTGACCACGCCCAAAAAATTGAAAAATCCACCCAAAACCTAAAAAATTTAAATTTTTATATGAAAAACTTCTTTTGCCCATATCTCCTAAACTAAGCGTCCTAGACCGGGGGACCACCCCCAAAAAACTGAAAAATCCACCCAAAACCTAAAAAAATTTAAATTTTTATATGAAAAACTTCTTTTGCCCATATCTCCTTAAATATGCGTCCTAGAGCGAAAATGACTTTAATTCGTGACCACCCCCAAAAAATTGAAAAATCCACCCAAAACCTAAAAAAATTTAAATTTTTATATGAAAAACTTCTTTTGCCCATATCTCCTTAAATATGCGTCCTAGAGCGAAAAGGACTTTAATTCGAAAAACTTCTTTTGCCCATATCTCCTTAAATATGCGTCCTAGAGCGAAAAGGACTTTAATTCGTGACCACCCCCAAAAAATTGAAAAATCCACCCAAAACCTAAAAAAAATTGAAATTTTTATATGAAAAACTTCCTTTGCCCATATCTCCTTAAATATGCGTCCTAGAGCGAAAAGGACTTTAATTCGTGACCACCCCAAAAAAATTGAAAAATCCACCCAAAACCTAAAAAAATTGAAATTTTTATATGAAAAACTTCCTTTGCCCATATCTCCTTAAATATGCGTCCTAGAGCGAAAAGGACTTTAATTCGTGACTACCCCCAAAAAATTGAAAAATCCACCCAAAACCTACAAAAATGGAAATTTTTATATGAAAAACTTCTTTTGCCCATATCTCCTTAAATATGCGTCCTAGAGCGAAAAGGACTTTAATTCGTGACCACCCCAAAAAAAATTGAAAAATCCACCCAAAACCTAAAAAAATTGAAATTTTTATATGAAAAACTTCTTTTGCCCATATCTCCTAAACTAAGCGTCCTAGAGCGAAAATGACTTTAATTCGTGACCACCCCAAAAAAATTGAAAAATCCACCCAAAACCTAAAAAAATTGAAATTTTTATATGAAAAACTTCTTTTGTCCATATCTCCTTAAATATGCGTTCTAGAGCGAAAAGGACTTTAATTCGTGACCACCCCAAAAAAATTGAAAAATCCACCCAAAACCTAAAAAAATGAAATTTTTATATGAAAAACTTCTTTTGCCCATATCTCCTAAACTAAGCGTCCTAGAGCGAAAAGGACTTTAATTCGTGACCACCCCAAAAAAATTGAAAAATCCACCCAAAACCTAAAAAAAATTGAAATTTTTATAT
Organism: Haematobia irritans; assembly: GCF_050003625.1. Lineage (NCBI taxonomy): Eukaryota > Metazoa > Arthropoda > Insecta > Diptera > Muscidae > Haematobia > Haematobia irritans. The sequence goes on along the minus strand of NC_134398.1, from coordinate 153,034,035 downwards.
GAAAAACTTCTTTTGCCCATATCTCCTAAAATATGCGTCCTAGAGCGAAAAGGACTTTAATTCGTGACCACCCCCAAAAAATTGAAAAATCGACCCAAAACCTAAAATTATTGAAATTTTTATATGAAAAACTTCTTTTGCCCATATCTCCTTAAATATGCGTCCTAGAGCGAAAAGGACTTTAATTCGTGACCACCCCCAAAAAATTGAAAAATCCACCCAAACCCTAAAAAAATTGAAATTTTTATATGAAAAACTTCTTTTGCCCATATCTCCTAAACTAAACGTCCTAGAGCGAAAAGGACTTTAATTCGTGACTACCCCCAAAAAATTGAAAAATCCACCCAAAACCTAAAAAAAATTAAATTTTTATATGAAAAACTTCTTTTGCCCATATCTCCTTAAATATGCGTCCTAGAGCGAAAAGGACTTTAATTCGGTGGTCACGAATTAAATCTCCTTAAATATGCGTCCTAGTGCGAAAAGGACTTTAATTCGTGACCACCCCCAAAAAATTGAAAAATCCACCCAAAACCTAAAAAATTGAAATTTTTATATGAAAAACTTCTTTTGCCCATATCTCCTTAAATATGCGTCCTAGAGCGAAAAGGACTTTAATTCGTGACCACCCCCAAAAAATTGAAAAATCCACCCAAAACCTAAAAAAATTGAAATTTTTATATGAAAAACTTCTTTTGCCCATATCTCCTAAACTAAGCGTCCTAGAGCGAAAAGGACTTTAATTCGTGACCACCCCCAAAAAATTGAAAAATCCACCCAAAATCTAAAAAAATTGAAATTTTTATATGAAAAACTTCTTTTGCCCATATCTCCTAAACTAAGCGTCCTAGAGTGAAAAGGACTTTAATTCGTGACCACGCCCAAAAAATTGAAAAATCCACCCAAAACCTAAAAAATTTAAATTTTTATATGAAAAACTTCTTTTGCCCATATCTCCTAAACTAAGCGTCCTAGACCGGGGGACCACCCCCAAAAAACTGAAAAATCCACCCAAAACCTAAAAAAATTGAAATTTTTATATGAAAAACTTCTTTTGCCCATATCTCCTTAAATATGCGTCCTAGAGCGAAAATGACTTTAATTCGTGACCACCCCCAAAAAATTGAAAAATCCACCCAAAACCTAAAAAAATTTAAATTTTTATATGAAAAACTTCTTTTGCCCATATCTCCTTAAATATGCGTCCTAGAGCGAAAAGGACTTTAATTCGAAAAACTTCTTTTGCCCATATCTCCTTAAATATGCGTCCTAGAGCGAAAAGGACTTTAATTCGTGACCACCCCAAAAAAATTGAAAAATCCACCCAAAACCTAAAAAAATTGAAATTTTTATATGAAAAACTTCTTTTGCCCATATCTCCTTAAATATGCGTCCTAGAGCGAAAAGGACTTTAATTCGTGACCACCCCCAAAAAATTGAAAAATCCACCCAAAACCTAAAAAAATTGAAATTTTTATATGAAAAACTTCTTTTGCCCATATCTCCTTAAATATGCGTCCTAGAGCGAAAAGGACTTTAATTCGTGACCACCCCCAAAAAATTGAAAAATCCACCCAAAACCTAAAAAAATTGAAATTTTTATATGAAAAACTTATTTTGCCATATCTCCTTAAATATGCGTCCTAGAGCGAAAAGGACTTTAATTTGTGAACACAAAAAAAATGAAAAATCCACCCAAAACCTAAAAAAATTATATTTTTATATGAAAAACTTCTTTTGCTCATACCTCCTAAACTAAGCGTCCTAGACCGAAAAGGACTTTAATTCGTTACCACCCCCAAAAAATTGAAAAATCCACCCAAAACCTAAAAAAATTGAAATTTTTATATGAACAACATCTTTTGCTCATATCTCCTAAACTAAGCGTCCTAGAGCGAAAAGGACTTTAATTCGTTACCACCCCCAAAAATTGAAAAATCCACCCAAAATTAAAAAAAATTGAAATTTTTATATGAAAAACTTCTTTTGCTCATATCTTCTTATATATGCGTCCTGGAGCGAAAAGGACTTTAATTCGTGACCACCTCCAAAAAATTGAAAAATCCACCCAAAACCTAAAATTATTGAAATTTTTATATGAAAAACTTCTTTTGCCCATATCTTCTTAAATATGCGTCCTAGAAGGAAAAGGACTTTAATTCGTGACCACCCACAAAAAGTTGAAAAATCCACCCAAAACCTAAAAAAATTGAAATTTTTATATGAAAAACTTCTTTTGCCCATATCTCCTTAAATATGCGTCCTAGAGCAACAAGGACTTTAATTTGTGACCACCCCCCAAAAATTGAAAAATCCACCCAAAACCTAAAAAAAATTAAATTTTTATATGAAAATCTTCTTTTGCCCATATCTCCTTAAATATGCGTCCTAGAGCGAAAAGGACTTTAATTCGTGACCACCTCCAAAAAATTGAAAAATCCACCCAAAACCTAAAATTATTGAAATTTTTATATGAAAAACTTATTTTGCCATATCTCCTTAAATATGCGTCCTAGAGCGAAAAGGACTTTAATTTGTGAACACAAAAAAAATGAAAAATCCACCCAAAACCTAAAAAAATTATATTTTTATATGAAAAACTTCTTTTGCTCATACCTCCTAAACTAAGCGTCCTAGAGCGAAAAGGACTTTAATTCGTGACCACCCCCAAAAAATTGAAAAATCCACCCAAAACCTAAAAAAATTTAAATTTTTATATGAAAAACTTCTTTTGCCCATATCTCCTAAACTAAGCGTCCTAGAGCGAAAAGGACTTTAATTCGTGACTACCCCCAAAAATTGAAAAATCCACCCAAAACCTAAAAAAAATTAAATTTTTATATGAAAATCTTCTTTTGCCCATATCTCCTTAAATATGCGTCCTAGAGCGAAAAGGACTTTAATTCGTGACCACCTCCAAAAAATTGAAAAATCCACCCAAAACCTAAAATTATTGAAATTTTTATATGAAAAACTTCTTTTGCCCATATCTTCTTAAATATGCGTCCTAGAAGGAAAAGGACTTTAATTCGTGACCACCCACAAAAAGTTGAAAAATCCACCCAAAACCTAAAAAAATTGAAATTTTTATATGAAAAACTTCTTTTGCCCATATCTCCTTAAATATGCGTCCTAGAGCAACAAGGACTTTAATTTGTGACCACCCCCCAAAAATTGAAAAATCCACCCAAAACCTACAAAAATTTAAATTTTTATATGAAAAACTTCTTTTGCCCATATCTCCTAAACTAAGCGTCCTAGAGCGAAAAGGACTTTAATTCGTTACCACCCCCAAAAATTGAAAAATCCACCCAAAATTAAAAAAAATTGAAATTTTTATATGAAAAACTTCTTTTGCTCATATCTTCTTATATATGCGTCCTGGAGCGAAAAGAACTTTAATTCGTGAACACCTAAACAAAAAAAATGAAAAATCCACCCAAAACCTAAAAAAAATTTAAATTTTTATATGAAAAACTTCTTTTGCTCATATCTCCTAAACTAAGCGTCCTAGAGCGAAAACTACTTTAATTCGTGACCACCCCCAAACAATTGAATAATCCATCCAAATCCTAAAAAAATTGAAATTTTTGTATGACAAATTTGATTTGGCCATATCTCCTAAACTAAGCGTCCTTGAGCAAAAGGATTTTAATTCGTGACCACCCCCAAAAAATTGAAAAATCCACCAAGTCCTAAAACATTTGAAATGTTTACATGAAAAACTTGTTTTGGCCATATCTCCTTAAATATGCGTCTTAGAGCGAAGAGGACTTTAATTCGTGACCACCCCCAAAAAATTGCAAATCCACCCTATTCGTGACCACCCCCAAAAAATTTAAAAATCCACCCAAATCCTAAATAAATTGAAATTTTTATATCAAAATCTTGTTTTTGCTTCTAAACTAAAGTAAGCGTTCTAGAGCGAAATGGACTTTAATTCGTGACCACCCCCGAAAAAATTAAAAAAATCCACCCAAATCCTAAAAAAATTGAAATTTTTATATGAAAAACTTGATTTCCCCATATTTCCTAAACTAAGCGTCCTAGAGCGAAAAGGACTTTAATTCGTGACCACCCCAAAAAAGTTGAAAAATCCACACAAATCCTAAAAAAATTTAAAATTTTTTAATGAAAAACTTCTTTTGCCCATATCTCCTAAACGAAGCGAAAAGGACTTTAATTCGTGACCACCCAAAAAATTAAAAAATCCTCTCAAAACCTAAAAAAAATGAAATTTTTGTATGAAAACTTTCTTTTGCCCATATCTCCTAACCTAAGCGTCCTAGCCCGAAAAGGACTTTAATTCGTGACCACCCCAAAAAATTGAAAAATCCACCCAAAACCTAAAAAAAAATTAAATTTTTATATGAAAAACTTCTTTTGCTCATATCTCCTAAACTAAGCGACCTAGAACGAAAACTACTTTAATTCGTGACCACCCCCAAACAATTGAATAATCCATACAAATCCTAAAAAAATTTAAATTTTTATATGAAAAACTTGTTTTGCCCATATCTCCTAAACTAAGCGTCCTTGAGCAAAAGGACTTTAATTCGTGACCACCCCCAAACAATCTCCTAAACTAAGCGTCCTAGAGCGAAAAGGATTTTAATTCGTGACCACCCCCAAAAATTAAAAATCCACCAAAATCCTAAAAAATTTGAAATTTTTATATGAAAAACTTGTTAGGGCCATAACTCCTTAAATATGCGTCCTAGAGCAAAAAGGACTTTAATTCCTGACCACCCCCGAAAAATTTAAAAGAATCCACCCAAATCCTAAAACAATTGAAATTTTTATATGAAAAACTTGATTTTCCCATATTTCCTAAACTAAGCGTCCTAGAGCGAAAATGACTTTAATTCGTGACCACCCCCAAACAATTGAAAAATCTACCCAAATCTACAGAAATTGAAATTTTTGCATGACAAACTTGATTTGGCCATATCTCCTAAACTAAGCGTCCTTGAGCAAAAGGATTTTAATTCGTGACCACCCCCAAAAAATTTAAAAATCCATCAAAATCCTAAAACATTTGAAATGTTTATATGAAAAACTTGGTTTGGCCATATGTCCTTAAATATGCGTCTTAGAGTGAAGAGGACTTTAATTCGTGACCACCCCCAAAAAATTGCAAATCCACCCAATTCGTGACCACCCCCAAAAAATTTAAAAATCCACCCAAATCCTAAATAAATTGAAATTTTTATATCAAAAACTTGTGTTTTTGATATAAAAATTTCGCGTTATAGAGCGAAATGGACTTTAATTCGTGACCACTCCCAAAAACGTGAAAAATGCACCCAAATCCTCAAAAATTTTAAATTTTTTTATGAAAAACTTCTTTTGGCCATATCTCCTAGAGCGAAAAGGACGATAATTCGTGAAAACCCGCAAAAAATTTAGAAATCCACCCAAATTCTATAAAAATGAAATTTTTATATGAAAACCTTGTTTTGCCTATAGCTTCTAAAGTAAGCGTCCTAGAGTGAAAAGGGCTTTAATACGTAACCACCCCCAAAAAAATTGAAAAATGCACCCAAATCCTAAAAAAAATTGATAAAAAAATGCAATTTTTATATGAAAAACTTGTTTTGTCCATATCTCCTAAACTACGCGTCCTAGAGTGAAAAGGACTTTAATTCGTGACCACCCTCAAGAAATCAAAATTCATATGGAAATCTTCAAAAAATTCAACTTTTTATATGAGAAACTTATTTTGATCATAACTCCTTAAATATGTGCCCTAGAGCGAAAAAGGTCGTTAATTGGTGACCATAACTTCCCAGCAAAAAAAAAAAAAAAAATGGAAGTACTTCTAAGTGAGCAACTTCAAAAGCACTACCAAAAACTTTCCTCCAAATTTTATCTACTCTTTATTTTAACTACTCAGGAAATTCTTTTAATTCAATTTTTTATAACTCTTTAACTTTTTTTTTGTGTCAAATAGTTTAAAAACAGAGTAAGGATTAATAAAATGGTACAAATTATTTAAATCTTGTCAAAAAAAATGTTCAATCCATTCTAGAAAAATTGCGAATTTTGATGTCAAAAATTTCCAACAAAGGTTTGAATGCATTAAAAATCATAAAAAATTATAAAAAATATTTATTTGACAAAATATTACAGAATTTTTTCATTTACATCCAAAACATTGAATTCGGATCACACCTAAAGAAGTGATGCAAATTCAGTGCAACGGCTGTGGAAATGGTGCACATCCGTCCTATGACAAGCCCATGTTAAATTCATCGCTCCTGCGCCAATTTTGCACCACTTCCGGATCAAAAAGCACATTTTCACTACTTTTTTGGCGATGCTTTTTTTTGCTGGGTTCTTAAATATGGGTACTAGACCGAAAAGGACGTTGATTCTCAATCACCCCAAAAAATCACAATTCCTATGAAAACCCTCAAGAATTCAAATTTTTATATGAAAATTTTTTTTGGCCATAACTCCTTAAATATGTGCCCTAGAGCAAAAAAGGTCGTTAATTGGTGACCATTTCCAAAAAATCAAAATTCCTATGAAAATCCCAAAAATCTGATTTTCATATGAAATATGGCCATACCTCCTTAAATATGAGTTCTAGAGCGAAACTACGTTAATTCGTGACCACCCCCAACAAATCAAAATTCATATGAAAATCTTCAAAAAATTCAACTTTTTATATGAAAAACTTCTTTTGGCGCTAACTTCTTAAATATGTGTCCTAGGCCGAAAAGGACGTTAATTCTCAACCACCCTAAAAAATTGAAAATTCAATCCAAATTCTCATAAAATTGAAATTTTTACACGAAAACCATTTTTCTCTAATATGCTCTAAATTAAGCAACCTAGAGCGAAAAGGAGGTTAGTTCGGGATTATGCTCCAAAAAGTTGAAATTTTTAAATGAAAATCTTCTTGTGCTCATATCTTCTAAACTAAGCGGAGGTTCCGGACTGTGGTAAAATTTTTGTTCAGCGGTTGTTTATTACAACTAAACGATACCCGTTTTCCGTTGTCGTTGCGTATATAGATTTGTTGAGAGCCACCGTGGTGCAATGGTTAACATGCCCGCCTTGCATACACAAGGTCGTGGGTTCGATTCCTGCTTTGACCGAACACCAAAAAGTTTTTCAGCGGTGGATTATCCCACCTCAGTAATGCTGGTGACATTTCTGAGGGTTTCAAAGCTTCTCTAAGGGGTGTCACTGCAATGTGGAACGCCGTTCGGACTCGGCTATAAAAAGGAGGTCCCTTGTCATTGAGCTTAACATGGAATCGGGCAGCACTTAGTGATAAGAGAAAAGTTCATCAATGTGGTATCACAATGGACTGAATAGTCTAAGTGAGCCTGATACATCGGGCTTCCACCTAACCTAACCTATATAGATTTGTTCTACAGTTCATGGTTTACATTGAATGGAAATGGATGTTTGTGATTACGCGATAATGAAGTGATGATGCTTTTGATAGCGAAACCTTCACACTTTCGACCAAAGCCAAATGCTGAAAAATACAGTGAATTATATTTTTTCGTATGGAATTTTCAATCTATTCAACCACATTAAATCATAACTGCTCGTTATGGAAAATTTCCATTACTTGGTGAAAATTGTTTCATGTCATGGGGCATAAAAACTTTTCACACATACTACAGGCTGTATTATATTCAAACCATCAAGGTTGGGCCATTTTAATGGATGCGCGCACACACACACACCTAATAGAAAATTCAAATATTCCATCAAAATGGAGTTTTGAGTATGTCCTTGACGTTAGGTATGCATATCAATGAAGCTACAGCGGAAACAACACAACCATAACATTTTAATTTTAATATATATTTCTACTGAAGGACGCATTCTACAATAATATACATATATGTGTAACTGTCATTCCATTCATATCAGTTTGATATATGCGCTTTAATAAAACTAAAGCTAATAAAAATTTAAAACCAACTAACGAAATTCATATATAGTGTCTAATCCATTGAATTAAATTAGTAAATAAACAAATTCGCCACCGTTATGCGATTGATAATATGCCCAACTTGCAAGCCATTACACTACTAGATTTTTTGTAACAGTCTACACGCAAAGAAAAAAAAAAACGTTTGTAAAACGTGTACCGAAAACGTTTTTCTTTTGTTAGAGTTTTTTGAATTTCTTCGAAAATTTTAAACTTTTATCACCAAAAAATTCGTTTGTTACAAAATTTTTATTTTTTCAATAAAAAAAAAATATTTTTGAACCAACAACACATTCCATTTCGTTTATATCAAGCAATGTTCTTTTCTGACTTTAAGTCTTTAATAAGACACATTTTACAGTTCATAGTAAAAATTTAATATAGTAGTATTTAATGTTGAACATCTTTTCGGAATCTTTCGAACATATCTGGAATATATGTAAAAAAAAAACTTTTTGGAGTTCGGTCGAAGCAGGGCTCGAATCCACGACCCTTGGCATGCAAGGCGGACGTAGCAACCACTGCTACACGGTGCCCAACTAAATGTTTGTTTCTGTTAAATAAAGATTGTTTAATCGGCTCGTGGGCGCCGCAAGCTATGCTATATTAATATAACTTATATGGATAGTTAGCTATTGATGCCAATAACAGCTACGTAGCTCAGTGGATAGTGTGCTGGCTTACAAATTACATGGTCCGCGGTTCGATTCTTCGTCCTGGCGAAAGGTAAAATTTTAAAAAATTATAAAATCGTATAATTTCTTCTACAGTGCAAAAAAAGCGTCGCCAAAAAAGTAATGAAAATATTCTTTTTGGATCCGGAAGTGGTGCAAAATTGACGCAGAAGCGATGAATTTAACATGGGCTTGTCAAAGGACGGAAGTCCTCCATTTCAACAGCCGTTGCACTGAATTTGCATCACTTCTTTAGGTGTGATCCGAATTCAATGTTTTGGATGTAAATTAACAAATTCTGTGATATTTATACCCTGCTCCACACTGTGGAACAGGGTATTATAAGTTAGTGCATATGTTTGCAATACCCAGAAGGAGACGAGATAGACACATGGTGTCTTTGGCAAAAATGCTCAGGGTGGGCTCTTGAGTCGATATAGCGATGTCCGTCTGTCCGTCTGTCCGTGAACACATTTTTGTAATCAAAGTCTAGGTCGCAGTTTTAGTCCAATCGACTTCAAATTTGGCACAAGTATGTGTTTTGGCTCAGAATAGATCCCTATTGATTTTGGAAGAAATCGGTTCAGATTTAGATATAGCTCCCATATATATATTTCGCCCGATATGGACTTATATGGCCCCAGAAGCCAGAGTTTTAACCTAATTTGCTTAAAATTTTGCACAAGAAGAACAATTAGTACTGTAGTCAAGTGTGCTAAATTTTATTGAAATCGGTTCAGATTTAGATATAGCTCCCATATATATCTTTCGCCCGATATGGACTAATACGGTCCCAGAAGCCAGAGTTTTACCCCAATTTGTTTGAAATTTTGCACAGGGAGTAGAATTAGCATTGTAGCTATGCGTGCCAAACTTGGTTGAAATCGGTTCAGATTTAGATATAGCTCCCATATATAGCTTTCGGCCGATTTACACTCATTTGACCATAGAGACCAATTTTTTGCTCCGATTTAGTTGAAATTTTGCACAGGGAGTAGAATTAGCATTGTAGCTATGCGTGCCAAATTTGGTTGAAATCGGTTCAGATTTAGATATATCTCCCATATATAGCTTTCGCCCGATTTACACTCATATGACCACAGAGGCCAATTTTTAACTCCGATTTAGTTGAAATTTTGCACAGGGAGTAGAATTAGCATTATTGCTATGCGTGTCAAATTTGGTTGAAATCGGTTCAGATTTAGATATAGATCCCATATATATCTTTCGCCCTATTTACACTCATATGACCACAGAGGCCAATTTTTAACTCCGATTTAGTTGAAATTTTGTACAGGGATTAGAATAAGCATCATTGCTATGAAATTTGGTTGAAATCGGTTCAGATTTAGATATAGCTCCCATATATATGTTTTTCTGATTTCGACAAAAATGGTCAAAATACCAACATTTTCCTTGTTAAATCGCCACTGCTTAGTCGAAAAGTTGTAAAAATTACTCCAATTTTCCTACACTTCTAATACATGTATAGCGAGCGATAAATCATAAATAAACTTTTTCGAAGTTTCCTTAAAATTGCTTCAGATTTAAACGTTTCCATATTTTTTTAATAAAATTGTGTTCCACCCTAGTGTATTAGCCGACTTAAATTTTGAGTCTATAGATTTTGTAGAAGTCTATCAAATTCTGTTCAGATCGAGTGCTATTTAAATGTATGTATTTGGGACAAACCTTTATATATAGCCCCCAACATATTTGACGGATTTGATATGGTATCGAAAATTTAGATCTACAAAGTGGTGCAGGGTATAATATAGTCGGCCCCGCCCGACTTTAGACTTTCCTTACTTGTTTGTCAAATAAATAGTTTTTATAATTTTTAATGGATTCTAACGCTTGTCGGAAACGTTTAACATAAAATATTTTCAAAAATTCACAATTTTTTCAGATTGGATTTAGCATTTTTTTCGACAAAATTTAAATGATTTGTACTATGTTATGAATTCTTACTCATTTTTTAACCTATTTGAAACAAAAAAGTCAAAATTACCCATTAAAATTATGAAAAAAACCAAGTTATAAAAAATGAAATTAAAAGAACTTCCTGGGTAGTTAAAATAAAGAACATCATTGGGAGTGCATCTTCTGGAAGTGCTTTTAAAGTTGTGCCATTGAAAGAACTTCCAAATTTTTTTGCTGGGGATGGATACTTCACCACTGTGGAGGCTAAAATGTTTGCCAATTGCGACCAGCAAAGAAAAGCGTAGTCCAAAAAGCAATGAAAAATTCGTTTTGCATCCGGAAGTAGTGCAAATTTGGCTCAGAAGCGATGAATTTTATATGGTCTTGTCATAGGGTGGAAGTTATTTTTTTAAGCATCCGCTGCATTGATTTTGTATTAGTTCTTTATTTTAGATGTGATTCTATTTCAGTATTTCAGATTTCATTTTAAAAAAGTAAGTAAAAAATGAAAAAAAAAAAAAATATTTTTCTTAATTTTTTCGACTTCTATCAGTACATAGATAAATTTTGAATAAAGCTAGTAAATATTGTATCGCAAATTCCGTGTATATGGAGAAATGGATTGGCACACTTTTTCATTTTTATACCCTCCACCATAGGGTATATTAACTTGTCATTCCGTTTGTAACACATCGAAATATTGCTCTTAGACCCCATAAAGTATATATTCTGGGTCGTGTTGAAATTCTGAGTCGATCTATGCATGTCCGTCCGTCCGTCCGTCTGTTCAAATCACGCTAACTTCCGAACGAAACAAGCTATCGACTTGAAACTTGGTACAAGTAGTTGTTATTGATGTATGTCGGATGGTATTGCAAATGGGCCGTATCGGTCCACGTTTACGTATAGACCCCATATAAACGGACCATCAGATTTGGCTTGTGGAGCCTCTAAGAAAAGCATATTTCATCCGATCCACCTGAAATTTGGTACATGTTGTTGGTATATGGTCTCTAACAATCGTGCAAAAATTGGTCCACATCGGTCCATAATTTTATATATCCCCATATAAACCGATCCCCCGATTTGGCTTGCGGAGCCTCCGATCCGGCTGAAATTTGGTACATGGTGTTGGTATATGGTCTCTAACAACCATGCTAAAATTTGTCCACATTGGTTCATAATTATATACTCGTATAGCCCCCATATAAACCGATCCCCAGATTTGGTTTGCGGAGCCTCTAAGAGAAGCAAATTTCATCCGATCCGGTTGAAATTTGGAACATGGTGTTAGTATATGGTCTCTAACAACCGCGCCAGAGTTGGTCCACATCGCTTCACAATTATATATAGCCCCAATATAAACCGATCCCCAGATTTGACCTCCGGAGCCTCTTGGAGGGGCAAAATTCATCCGATCCGGTTCAAATTTGGAACGTGGTTTTAGTATATGGCCGCTAACAACCATACCAAAATTGGTCCATATCGGTATATAGCCGATCTACAATCACACAAAATTGGTCCATATCGGTTCATAATCATGGTGGCCCCTCGAGCCAAAAATAGTCTACCAAAAATTTATTTCTATAGAAACTTTTGTCATAATTTTATTTCTATAGAAAATTTTATTAAAATATAATTTCAAATTTGGAACGTGGTTTTAGTATATGGCCGCTAACAACCATACCAAAATTGGTCCATATCGGTATATAGCCGATCTACAATCACACAAAATTGGTCCATATCGGTTCATAATCATGGTTGCCCATCGAGCCAAAAATAATCTACCAAAAATTTATTTCTATAGAAACTTTTGTCAAAATTTTATTTCTATAGAAAATTTTATTAAAATTTCATTTCTATAGAAAATTTTGTCAAAACTTTATTTCTATAGAAAATTTTGTGAAAATTGTATTGCTATAGAAAACTTTTTGAAAATTTGATTTCTATAGAAAATTTTGTTAACATTTTATTTCTATAGAAAATTTTGTCAAAATTTTATTTCTATAGAAAACTTTGTCAAACTGAATCCCAGCTAGCATTTTTGTCGTTTTTTAAGCACTTTCGAGTCTTTTTCGAGTCTACTTGGCGATTAAAAAGGCAGAATATGAGCTCATTTTATGAACATAAAAGATTCTTTTGTCGGGAGAAAAACGTGACTACCCGCGACTCTTCTTTATAAATCATTTATGAGTCTTCTTCTATATTATTTTCTTTTCTTTTTCGACTCATTTTCTAGTAGCATTAAAGTCTTTTTTGATCAGTTTTAGTCTTAATATACATCATCTGCGATTGTTTTTCGAGTCGTTTTTCAATTGTGATTATAATCCCTTACGAGTCTTTAATGGATCACATATTACTCTATTTATGAGTCATTTAATAGTCATATTTCCAATCGCAAATGACTCTTCAAAGTGAACCCTTTCCCTTTAATTAGTAATACGTGGTTTTTTATTAATATAAATATTTATTATAAATATTTGTATTATAATTATTTTAATTAAAATACTTAGTATTTAATAACAAAATTATAAATAACAATCATTTGTTAATATTTTTTTAAATAAAAAAACCAATTCATTTTAATAAAATTAAATAAAAAATATATATATATACTTAATCACTTCTTTTCCTTTTTATCAAACGATCCTTAGCATGGACAAAATGTTTTTGTAGTACGACATTCATTTCCCTGTCTGTCGTTTTGTATTTAAGATGACATATATCTAAAAATATATAAGTGATTTTCTTGTAATAAAATTTAATTATTATTTGTATTATAAATATTTACTTACTTTTAATTAAAGTTATTATGAAAGATTTTTCAGCACTGGGCTTAGTGCTAGTCCCTTTTCACCCATATAATGTAGCCAGTTCATCGGAATATACTTTCCGAGCTGAATATCTTAAAAATTGTGCGGGTCCTTCTCCGCCGGTTTTTGCTATAAACTCTTTCTAAAAAATGTAAAAAGTGTTAAGAAAAATTATAAATTATCAATGTTATTTGTTAGTTTGTTTCGTCGTCTTTCATACTTACAATTTGTTTTAGCTTTTCTTCATTTTCCTGTAGCAAATTCTCAAATTCATTTAAATCGTTTTTATTATTAAATGGAAGTTTCTGACAATTTTATAGAGATTGCCCCGTTAATTGTGATTTAAAAAAAACACTTGCAATAACTCTGTAAGATCATTATTTGATCACCAAAAGTACTCGAAGATGACTCCTTTAGACGATTTTAAATCGAACATATTTTATGCCCATTAGCGCGAGTCAGTTTCGTGCCATTTTTTGGTCCCGTAACTGTTTAAGCAGTTTTTGATCACCAAAAGTACTCGAGGATGACTCCTCTAGACGGTTTTTGTTAGATTTTTGTTATTTTTTGTTGTATTTTATAACGAACTCATTTTACGCCCATTAGCGCGAGTCATTTTCGTATCGTATTATAATCACATAACTGACATAGCAGTTTTTGATCTCCTAAAGTACTCGAATATGACTCATTTACATGATTTTTGTTAAAACAATCACCCAAATGCTAGCTGGGATTATATACGTATTTAATCGGTATTTTTTGATTTAATATACACCACGTAGGGACTTATTTACAATTTAGAAGACGGTGTTACGAGGAGTTTACCGCAACTCAAGTAATTCGGTTGTGGATGTCAGTGTTTAGAAGAAGTTTCTACGTAATCCATGGTGGATGGTACATAAGCTTCGGCCTGGCCGAACTTACGGCCGTATATACTTGTTTTTTTAATTTCTATTACATTTATTATCCTTATGTGATTTATACACAGTAAATTTAAGACAATTTAAATTTATTGCAAAAACTCTTCAAAAGACATTCTTCATAAGTGAAAATTATATCCATCTCTAGAAGAGCATGTTTGGATGTACATTAAAAGTAATGCCTTGAGAAGAACTTCAACTTTATTGGCAGGGGATGAGTTGGATATCACTACACTATGGGTAAATTATTATTGAAATTTTGTGTAACATGTGGATATTCTGGCCCAAATCGGAAGTATTATAATATGGGAGTTATAACTTATTCTTCACCGATTTGAACCGAATTTGGCACACATTGCCAATATATTAAATATACCCTCAGTGCAAAATTTCAAGTAAATCGGAATGAAACGTTGGCTTCCAGTGGTCATATGAATCTAAATTGGGCGTAAGATATATATATGGGAGTCATATGACCAAACTACCCATGTTGTCCTTGTAAAATCGCCAGTCAAAAAATTTTTAAAATTACTCAAATACAAATATATCAACCGATAGATATATCCACTTTTGCGATATTGCATAAAAATGGCTTTATATTTAAATATTTGCCATATTTTCGTTTTACTAACACTATGCTCTGGTCCAGGACATTAGCCGACTTAAAATTTGTGTCTAGAGATTTCGTAGAAGTCTAAAAAACTGTGGCTCAATACAACTTTATATAAAGCACCAAAGAAATTTGAAGAATTGGAGATGGTCAATCTACAAATTGGTGCAGGGTATAATATAGTCGGCCTCGCCAGACTTTAGGCTTTCCTTACTTGTTACTGATATTAAACCACTTCTGAAATAAAATTGAAATCCCCATTGTTGTCCTTAAAGTTCAAAATGAAAAGAAATTATTTTCAAAAATATACAGTTGAAGACAAAGCAAATACTTCTAACTCATTTGCTGCAATTAAATCTGCCTCTTCAACCTAAATAAAAATAAAATCTCAGTATGTCAATTCACACGTATGCTGCTTAAGGACATAAAAACAATAAGAATTCAGTCATGTGAAACAGCCAATAAAACACTCTTGCCGTTTTTTTTTACATTTGAAAATCTTCAAAGAACCCATATTTCCTACCAATCAAATATTCTTACTACAAATGAATTCAAATCACACAAAGTCATGGAATAGACACTTAGCCCACCGGAAACAATCTGGCAAACCATTTTAACCCTGGGCAATGCCTCAGGACGAAACACACATTCCTGATCATTTAAACATCACTCTTTGTATCTGTTCGTGTCTATGGTTTTCGAATCCCCCAATCGAAAATGTCATAATGAATTGAATATTTAATTTCAATCAAATCAATGCACAACCACTATACCATCATTATTCAGCTTTTAGACAATGTCCAACATTGTATTTGGGCATCCTAAAGTGAGGACACACAAATAACTATTATCGAAAGAATGTGGATTTTATCAATTTCGGATTCTAAATAAAGGTCCTTGTGTTGTGTGCACCCTCAAAAAAAATCGCTTCTTTAACATATGTTCCAAACATATTTTGCAGGAAGCACATATATTATTGGATACTGCCGAAACATTAATATGTTTGTTTTATGTGAACATATGATATGTTTGGAAGCATTTTGAGCCCAAAAATATTATATGCTTGGAAGAATTTTTCCCAAAGACGATTGTGCTCATTCCCTAACATTATCGTAATTTTCACTTCCACGAAATTTTTAGTTCTTGGCACCTTTTTCTGTAATACAAATAATGTTGAAGAAATTATTCACTTTTATAAATTTTTTTAAATTTTACCTTTCGCCTGCACGGAGAATCGAACCGAGGACCATACTGTTTGTAAACCAACACACTATCCACTGGGCTACGTAGCTGTTATGGTCACCAGCAGATAATTATCGTTATAAGTTACATTTATATAGCATAGTTTGCAGCGCCCACGAGCCCATGCAAACATAACATTATTTAACAGAAACATACATTTGTTTGCCACGTGGAGCAGTGGTTAGCATGTCTGCCTTGCATGCAAAGGGTCGTGGGTTCAATTCCTGGTCCGACCGAACAATTTTTTTTGTTTTTTTTTTTTTTAATTTACACATTTATATTTATACTATATTAAATTTTTATTATGAAACTTCGAAATGTGGGTTATTAAAGATTTATAGTCAGTAACAGTGCTTGATATAAACGAAATTGGCTGATTTTTGGATAAAATATTATTTTTTTATTGCAAAAATAACAAACAAACTTTGTTTTTATACATTTTACTGCGTAATTTTTCACTATTTCCTCCTTATTTCATTTTACTGTCCCAACTCTAAAAAGAGTATAGTGCCCTTTTTGTTATTTTTATGAAGACCACTGATTTCTTTTAACGAACCAAGAAAAAAATTGTGCCCATAATGCCAAAATGATAAACAAAACACATGTCCACACATACATAAAATGCTGGGGCCAAATCACCGCAGTCGAAATCGAGTACTTCGTCTTCGTAATGTAGTTTACGCGGATCACCGCAGTCGTTATCGAATTGTTTCTACTCGAAGTTGAACACGATAGGTAGCATGCTATCGAAAACGAAGTATGTAGTGATTTTTGAGCAGAAAAAAGGCAAACAAAAAGAAAAAAGTTGGTGAAAATGTAATTATTATTCCATTTTGGCAAAATACATTTAAGAAAATATATTACTTGCATTTGGGGAATCGGCTCAAAGAAAGGAATGCTCAATAGCCGCTTCAAAAAAACTTATTTTTTCAAGAACATATTTAAAAGCTTCTTTTGACATATGAAAACGTCTTTTAAATCTATGGATGTTAAAAACACAATTCAGGCAATGCTAAAGGACTGCTTTTGTCACGAATATTTTTCCTTATTAATGCCACTTTGTACTCATCGTCTGAATCCGAAAACGAAGATAAAAACACTTGGATTCATAATATATTTTTACACATATATTTTAACACACAAAAACAATATAAATATCTCAGAAATAACATAATTTGATAACAAAACATTATTTTGAAATTCTACTCTCTTTCAATTTCTTATTACCATATGTTTACAGCAATGTAAAAAAAAGTAGTAGACAAAATAAATTACGATCGAATGCGGTGATGCAAAAATTTAATGCGATCGAAATGTTTCTCTATACGAAACAGAACTCGATGACGAATGCGGTGATTTGGCCCCTGCTCTCAAGGCGAAAACGTATGCTGTTTGTTTTTCATATGTCTATTCTCTTGGTTCGGAATGTCCATTCTCTTTATTCAAATTAAATAATATTTAGACTTAAGCATATCAAATTTTTGGCCTTATCATAAAACAGTTTTCCGAAACAACATGCAAGCGGTTTCACAGAAATTGTTCTCTTTTGATTCTTTCGGTGTGTTATGTTGATATCTTTCGTCAACTCTCCCGGTTTCCATCTCTATTTCTTTCTCTATACTCTCTCTGTCGCTTTGAATAAAATATCACAACATATGTATGTTTAGTCGAAATTTGTAAATTCATATATGTTGGCATTCACACATATGATTTTTATGAAACATTCATGCCCCAAACATAATATATTCTAACATATTAACATAGATGTCCCAAACATTTAGTGTTAGTTTAGGAACATTACATGTTTGCACTTAAATAAATTGTGCTTAAAAATTGTGCCCGAAACACATTTTGTTTATATCGGAACATATGAAAAACATATTTTTCTAAGAGTGTGTGTGTATGTGTGTGCGAACCAAAAGTGAGAATGGAATTCAATAAAAATGTTGCTTTCATAATGAAATTCATTCTTGCATGTGGTCAACACCCTTTTTTTGACAAAACACATTTAAGAATTTTAGCTTTGATTTTTCATGTGTTATGGATAAAAATGAGCAATTTAACCAAAAGAAAAAAGTTAAATGCTTAAAGTCGAAATATAAGTACACTAACCGAGTTTATTTTACAAAGACGAATTGAAGTATCTCCTTTGAAATTGCAAAAGGATTGGAAATAACTCTTATGCTGATATGTCGAAGATGGATGAGAGGACGGGCACATAAGTTGCGTACTCTGACATTGAAATCCTATTCCCTTTGCCGGACCACAACATATGCCGGAATAAGAGGAAACTTAAAGTCAAATGAAGTAGAGATAAAAGCTAGGATACAAAGGGGGCGCAATTAGAGAACGCACAGGCCCATTCATCCGAGTTGGATTCATGGGTACCGGAAACACGTATAGCCATATGGAACAGTGCAACAGTCGCAAGAGAGACGAAAATATCATTGCGTGATCATACAAAGAAGAAGACTGAAGAATTACAGTAGGCGGTCAGAAGGGTCTTCGAAATCCTCGAGTTGCGAATGATCATGTATGTAGGGCGTACTTTTGAGAGCGGAGGAGTCTATGAATATTTTATGTACTAACACAAAATAGTTCTGAATTTGTTAAATTTTGTAAATTTTACTACTTCGTATGACTTTAAAGATATGTTTGCAATTTTATACTCCAATTTTTTCCTTCAAATTACGAAATTTAAAAAATGAAATGAAAAAATTAATTATGTCTACTAAACTATTTTGAACTTGTCGAAAGTTATTATTTCATTAAAGTTCACAATTTTTTGGTGTTCACTGAATATATTTACATGATATTAACCTACAATTTAAGATGCGCAATGTACGAAATATTAAGGACAAATTGCTTTAATCTAATGAAATTTTATAATCTTTATTGCTTCACAAAAAAAATATTGAATTTAGGACACAAATTTTGCAAATTTTCGTCTCTCAGATAAAGTCGAATATCTTTGAATTAAGGCAAATTTTCTTTAAATTAAAGAAACCTATATTTGATTTACAGAAATCACCCTTAAATTAACTGAAATATAGAATCTTTAGGTTTAGTATAAAATCGCTTCAAATATAGGCTAAGTTTTATTTTGAACATTTCGCATTGTTGGTTTAAAGTTTATACGGAATTAAGGAAATATATTTTACTTATCCCCATTTTCATGAATCTCCGTTAGTGGTAAGTTAGCTAACGAACTTTTAAACCGTTCTATGGAACTATCTGTCATCATGTCTATATATTCCATGTGTCAGTTAGGAATTTAACTGCTGAAAATTTTTCAGTTAAAGTTAACCAGAGGAAAGATATTTACTTTCTTTTAACTGGCAGTTAAAGTCTGACGGAGCTACATGAAAATGGCCGTTGGAAGTATTTGTTATAATATGAATTTTTAAAGTGGCATTTGGTTGTACTTGAATAGTTTTATTAGCATACCGCGAAAAAAGAATGAAAATTCAATAAATGAGATCTGTATTCTAATTTTAATTTTATTATACCCTTAACCACATATTGGTCAGGGTATATATAATAACTTTGATCTGTCAAAAAATGTGCCTACCACAAATATTGATTGTAGACCCCATAAAATATATACTCATCGACTCAAAATCACCTTCTGAATTGATGTAGCGATTGGTGTCCGTCCGTCTGTCCGTCTACGGACGTCGGTTTATATATTTGTTGTTCGCAGGATTCCGGTCGCAATTATTAACCGATTTTGATGAAATTTTGTATACGTAGTTTTTTTGGCACAAGGACGAACGCTATTATCCCTTTCGACCCTAAAGTTGCCTGTGGGCTTTGAGACTCACTGTCAGCGTTGTTTTTGTTTTTGTTCATAAAACTGTAACGGTATCGAAAGCTACAAGTGTTTTCTTCAAGTTGGATGACAAATCAGCTAATTTGGTTGTCAATTAGCAAAAAAATTTTCATTACCTCAAGAAAAAATATTTGCGAATTTAAAAAGAGGTTTTTATACATGTGACTTTTTTCAAAAATTACAACTAAAATGTTGAAAGTTTTTATTAAATCTATTGTAGTACATGTCAAATAAAATATTTCTGGAAGTCATATCTTAGAATTGCAAAAAAACAACAGATGAGAAATTTTTAAAATTGAAAAGTTGCCTGTGGGCAACTTTGGGCAATTGTGGTAGTAAAATTACATATTTTTGAACATAAGGCCTGGAAAAAAAAGGTTTGAAAAACAATGATTTCGAAAAAATTTTAAACTTCAATTGGGATGTCCCAGTGACGAGAAATGCGGCGATGATGTGGAAAACATATCTGCAGTGCGGTGGGCAATTTGGAAGGAATCGTAAAAAGGGAGGAAGCCACTTCTTGGCAACATACTAGTGGATTAGCACGAATATTGACGCTTTATAATACTTTGGTTTTTTACACCGCCAGTTATATTGACATGGGTTAAAAACAAAAAAAAAAAACAATAAATTTTCGTGAGTCACGCGTGATTCGCGCGAAGCCGTGAATGAAATTTAAACGAAATCTCGTGAATATGCGTGAACGGGATTAAAGATAAATGTGTGGCGCGAATAAAAATCAAATTGTGTTCGTGATTGTGAGTGAGTAAACTTTCTCCGAAATCACGCTCCCGATAAAAATTTACTTTTAGGACCCAACCCACCCTCACGATCCAACTCACGCTCAAGATAAAATTCACGTTAACGATAAAATTCATGTTCACGATAAAATTCACACTCACGGTAAAACAGACACAAAAAGTCACAATCACGAACAAATTCACGTTCACGATTAAATTCAAGCTCACCGATTTTAGTCACCCTTACTTATTTAATCACGATTAAGATTTCAATAGCGTGAGTCACGAGAAATTTCGTTAATTACCAGAATTTTATTGAGCCACGAAAATTGTCATGTTCCGAAAATATTCGTGACTCACGAGATTTGTCGTGAATTACGAAAATTATCGTGAATCGTGCGAAAGCGTGAGACATAAACGTTGCTCATGTGTGATCGTGCGCGAGTATGACTTTTCATTTCGTGAATTCATTTCGTGAATTCATTTCGTGACCGTGAATTCCTACCCACATGTCGTGCGTGAGTACAAATATTTCTTCGTGAATGTGTTTGAGCGTGATTGAAATTCCACTCACGCGCGCATCTAAGTATATATTTACTGTAAAATAACAAAAAACATAACAAAAATCCAATAAAACGTAATACGTCTATCATTACAAAACAAACTATTTTGTAGTCACAATTGCCCAAAGTTGCCCACAGGCAACATTCTCTACCGCCTAAACGAATGGGCGTGGCGACCCGAAATTTTGGCTAGACGCTTCTTAAATGACTTCAACATGATTAAAAGTAAAAAACAAAATTTTTTAGCGATACCTATAAAAATTCGGGGTCGAAAGGGTTAAATATCGGATCAAAATTTTCCCATATATATGTATCGCCCAATTTCGATAAAATGGGTCAGATTGCCCTCATTTACTAAGCGATCAAATTTGCCACAAAGCAATCTAATTTACCACTCTTTAAGGGTGCCAATTTCATCGAAATCGGTTCAGATTTAAAATTTGGCATTAGTCCCTTATTTATTAACCGATCTTACTCAAAGTTGGGCAAATCTAATTTTCTATAGTACTTACTATATGTACAAAAAACATCGAAGTCGGTTCAGATTTAGCTGTAGTTTCCACATATATGCATTGCTCGATTTTCAAAAATGTTATCATAAAACCCTTATTTATGAACAGATGTTTCTTAAAGTTGGTCCACTTTAATCTTCTATAGTACTGACACTATGTGCACAAAATCATAGAAATCGATTCAGATTTAAATATAGCTCCCATACATATGTATCCCCCGATTTTACAAAGTTTTGTCACAATAGCCTTATTTATTAACGGATCTTACTCAAATTTAGCACAAAGTAACCTTTTGAGGTATCAACCAAACCTGCAAATAAAATCCAAATCGGTTCAGATTTAGATATAGCTCCCAAATTTGGCCATAAAACTCTTATTTATTAACCAATGTTACTCAATTCTCAAATATTGAAGTATTAGAAAACAGTTACACTTAACATACATGTAGCTCTTACATAAATATATTTTCCAAGTTTCACAAATTTGGATGTCTTACCCACACTAATTGAGCGATTTTAGGGTATAATCAGGGTATAATTACTTTGATCTGCAAAAAAATGCGGCTACCAGAAATATTGATTTTAGACCCCATAAAATATATAACGATCGACTCAGAATCACCTCCTGAGTCGATCTAGCGCTTGGAGTCCGTCCGTCCATGTATTTGTTGTTCGCAGGATTCCGGTCGCAATTATTAACCGATTCTAATGAAATTTGGTATGTGTTTTTTTTTTTGTGGACAGGGACGAACGCTATTGAATTTGGGAAAAAATCGGATCAAATTTACATATAGCTCCCAGATATATGTATCGCCCGATTTCGATAAATGAGATCAGATTGCCCTCATTTACTAACCGATTGGCGTCAAATTTGCCACAATGTAATATTTTTCATCACTCTTCAAGTCTGCTAAATTTCAGATTTAGATGTAGCTCTATAGATATAGTATCGCCCGATTTTCCCAAATTTGGCCATAAAGCCCTTATTTATCAACCGATCTTACTCAAACTTGGCTTATTTTAATCTTTTATAATACTAGCAATATGTGCAAAAAATCATCGAGATCGGTTCAAATTTAGTTATAGCTGCCATATATATGTATCGCCCGATTTTCCCAAATTTTGCCATACTTATCAACCGATCGTACTAAAATTTAGCACAAGGCGGCCTTCTGTGGTATCAACCAAACTTGCAAAATATCATCCAAATCGGTTCAGATTTAGATATAGCTCCCATATATATGTACCACCCGATTTTCAAAAATTTGCCGCTAATAACCTTATTTTTGGCCATAGTGGCCTCATTTATTAACCGATCTTACTCAAATTCAGCAACTGGTAATAAAACTACTGTAATATCACCTAAAATATCATCCAAATCGGTTCAGATTTAGCTCCAAAGATCTGGCATTTCTATTCAGATTGAGATAGAGCTCCCATAAACATGTGCCCTTAATTTTCATATATATGGAACGCTTTAATTCCCAAACCTATACCAATGATGCCCTACAAATGCTTGTGTATACTACAACACTACGGGTGGTTTAGGGTATGATATAGTCGGCCCGCCCGACTTTCTACTTTACTTACTTGTTTTTATAATGGATGCAATATTAGAGGCATACAAACTGTGTAGGTTCAGAATCAACTATAGCTCCTAATATCAGACATTTCTGTTCAGATTGTGATAAAACTCCCATAAGCATGTACCCCTTAATGTTATTACATGTGGAAATGCGGGTTATCTCACAATCCTATACCACTCATACCCTACAAACAACATTTACTAATTCAGTAGGGGTGGTTTAGGGTAAGATATAGTCGGCCCCGCCTGACTTTCTACTTTACTCATTTGTTTAATAATGGACTCAATATTAGTAGAATAGTAACTGTGTAGGTTCAGAATCAACAATAGCTCGTAATATCAGACATTTCTGTTCAGATTGTGATAAAACTGCCATAACCATGAAAAGCGGTTTATCTCCCAAACCTATACCATTGATACCCCACAGACAATGTTAACTAATTCAGCACGGGTGGTTTAGGTATGATATAGTCGGCCCCACCCGACTTTTTACTTTACTTACTTGTTTTGATAATGAACCCAATATTAGTGGCATACTAACTCTGTAGGTGCTAAATCAACTATAGCTCCTAATATTAGCCAAAATCCCATAACCATGTACCCCTATACCAATGATACCCCACATATGGTTATGTATGGTTATTTAAGTCAGTAGGGGTGGTTTAGGGTATGATATAGTCAGTCCCGCCCGACTTTACACTTTACTCACTTGTCGATTTTAGATTAAAACGAGATGGGGCTAAAAAATGTCTTTATTTTAAAGAAGCCGCATTTTTGGTTCGGAATCACTACAAAAATCCTTGTATCAAAGAGGACTTTTTTTTTAGTGTAGATTTTGATAGTTTTTATCAGTAAAATCGGTTTGAATATTACACTCGCGAGAGATTAAAGCTTGTACTCTTATTCTGCAAGGTTGAATGTGATTGAGCTTAACTCAGTCGGCAACGGGGTCTCCGTATCACATAGTTTACAGAGGACCATTTTTTATTTAGTACCCCATATAGACCGATCTTCCCTGTTGCCACGACAATTGCTCTGAATCGGGACAAAAAATGATGTTCGCACCTGTTACCTCACTTTAATGAATCTATTCTCCAATTCAATCAGACCTTTTGTGTTTCACTTTTATTGTAGTTAAGAATCGTTTTGCTCGATTTAATTTTTCATCTCTATATACCATTTGAATAGATACGAAGAGAAAAATACCGCATATTGAAATTTTCTTTTACATATGCTATTTGAATTTTATTACATCCATTACCAATTTCCCTTTACGTGTACATTGTAAGTCTGTCATTCATCTTAACAAACCATGCGACCATACAGAATTGACAATTTTGTACTGTGCTTTGTCGCAACCACAAAATTCAAACCAAAGTTACATTTCATAGCATCCACAAACCATCATTAATTATGGCATCATCAATGGTATTGATTGTGAGCTAATTACTTTCGCAGGACGGATAGATGAAAGATGGATAATGAAGGAAACCGCACAAGGCGCATCGATTCCATGGAAAATGAGGAAGAATGGCGCTGACTTAGGCTAAACGGAAACTTGTAAATCATCTATCCAAATATTGGTATCAGACGCCATAAACCATATATAAAGGGTGGCTGGTATGTAATGTAATAAAGTAAAATGCTATACTTATATCCACCACCATAGAATTGTGATGGAGTTTGTCATTCCGTTTGTAACGCATCACTTAAAACTTCATAATTCCTTACTTTCTAAGTTATAGCCAAAAGGACTGCATTGGAAGTGGGAAAAATCGATGGGGGATCCCGGGATGCGCTTCCAGTTTTTTTGTTTGGAAAATATTTTTATATATCACCTTAAAATAACTTCTTGTGAAAATTGAAAATTAAGTTCATCTCTAGAAGAGTCACTTTTGAGGTAGTTTAAAAGTAATGACCTACGAAGAACTTCCAAATTTGTTTGCTAAATTGTTCCTTGGTTTGCCTAACAGAAAGAGAGAGTGGCTAAAATTTTGCAAAAATAATAAATTGTGGAGCCCGTATCTCGGGAACTACATATAAATAATATTCGTATATAAAATCGAAATCGGTTTATAATTGCGGATTTGAAAGCTAAAACAAAATTTCATACCCGAGAAGTGACAAACTTTCAACGCCTATAGGTCAGCCCGAGGACTTATTAGGGACCCAACTTAGCGGAAAACACCTTAGCTTTCACGCAAAGAAAAAATATGTTGACATCTTTATCCGTTCAAAAATTGCTGAATTATTTCTAGTGATGGTCATTACAGTTCAGTGAAATGATCGCTCACTTCAGCTTTTTCCGATCAATGAACCAGTTCGGTCAGTTAGTTCACCACTTCAATGTCGGTCAGTGAGTGGTTCATTTCAGGTTCATAACAAGAACAGAAAAAAATATCACCAAAATATTTCCAATTAAAAAGTTAATTGAAGTTGAAAATTTTTTCAATTAATAAATTAATTGATACAATTAACTTTTTAATCATGATAGAGATATTAAGTTAATTAAGCCAATGATTGAAAATTTTAAAATTTTTAATTAAAAATCCGTTAATCCGTTAGTGCTACGTTAGCTAACGAACTTTTAAACCGTACTATGGATATGTCTGTCATCTTGTCTTTATATTCCATATGCCAGTTAGAAACTTACTGCTAAAAAAATTTCAGTTAAAGTTAACCGAAGAGAAGATATTTCGATTTTACTTTCTGTTAACTGGGAGTTAAAGTCTAACGGAGATACATGAAAATGGCCGTAAGTCAGTTAAAAAAGTGATGAACATTTTTTTAAATTTTTAATTAAAATTTTTTTCAAACAATCAATTGTTAATCCATATAAAAATTCTAAGCCAATTCAAAATGTAATTGAAAATAGTTACCTTTTTTAATTAATAAATTAATTGATTTTTGCAATCAACATCAATTAAATTTTTAATTGAATCAATTAAAAAATTAATTGAAATTTGGCAATGAAATCAATTAATTTTTTAATCAAGAATTTTTTCTATGCCCAATTAAAACTATGATTGATACTATCATTTTCGTGATTGAAGACATTTCAATTAAAAAATTAATTGGATCAATTAATTTCGTGATTGAATCAGAAAAAAATTTTTTGTGTGTATATACGGCCGTAAGTTCGGCCAGGCCGAAGCTTATGTACGCTCCACCATCGATTGCGTAGAAACTTCTTCTAAACACTGCCATCCACAATCGAATTACTTGAGTTGCGGTAACGCTTGCCGATGGCAAGGTATCTTAAAGCCTCCTAACACCGTCTGCTAAATTGTAAGTAAGTCCATACGTGGTATATATTAAATTAAACAAGTATATACGGCCGTAAGTTCGGCCAGGCCGAATCTTATGTACCCTCCACCATGGATTGCGTAGGAACTTCTACTAAAGGCTGTCATCCACAATCGAATTACTTGGGTTGCGATAACACTTGCCGATGGCAAGGTATCGTAAAACTTTTTAACACTGTCTTCTAAATTGTAAGTTAGTCCATAAGGGGTATATATTAAACAAAAAAAGGCCGATTAAATACGTATATAATTCAGTTTGACAAAATTTTCTATAGAAATAAAATTTTGACAAAATTTTCTATAGAAATAAAAACTTGACAAAATTTTCTATAGAAATAAAATGTTGACAAAATTTTCTATGGAAGTAAAATGTTGACAAAATTTTCTATAGCAATAAAATTTTGACAAAATTTTCTATAGAAATAAAATGTTGACAAAATTTTCTATAGAAATAAAATGTTGACAAAATGTTCTATAGAAATAAAATGTTGACAAAATTGTCTATAGAAATAAAATGTTGACAAAATTTTCTACAGAAATAATTTTTTTACAAAATTTTCTATAGAAATAAAATTTTGACAAAATTTTCTATGGAAATAAAATGTTGACAAACATTGCTATAGAAATAAACTTTTTACAAAACTTTCTATAGAAATGCAATTTTGACAAAACTTTCTATAGTAATAAAATTTGACAATTTTTACATGGCTGTTAGAGGCCATATACTAACGAAATGTACCAAATTTCAGCCGCATCGGATGACTTTTGCTCCTCCAAGAGGCTCCGGAGGTCAAATCTGGGGATCGGTTTATATGGGAGCTATATATAATTATGGACCGATATGGACCAATTTTTGCATGGTTGTTAGAGACCATATACTCACACTACGTACTAAATTTCAATTGGATCGGATGAATTTTGCTCATCCAAGAGGCTCCAGAGTTCAAATCTGGGGATCGGTTTATATGGGAGCTATATATAATTATGGACCGATATGGACCAATTTTTGCATGCTTGTTAGAGACCGTATACTAACATCAGGTACCCAATTTCAAACGGATCGGATGAATTTTGCCCCTCCAAGAGGCTCCGGAGGTCAAATCTGGGGATCGGTTTATATGGGAGCTATATATAATTATGGACCGATATGGACCAGTTTTTGCATGGTTGTTAGAGACCATATACTAACACCACGTACCAAATTTCAATCGGGTAGGATGAAGTTTGCTCCTCCAAGAGGCTCCGGAGGTCAAATCTGGGGATCTTTTTATATGGGAGCTATATATATTTATGGACCGATATGGACCAATTTTTGCATGGTTGTTAGAGACCGTATAATAACATCAGGTACCAAATTTCAACCGGATCGGATGAATTTTGCCCCTCCAAGAGGCTCCGAAGGCCAAATCTGGGGATCGGTTTATATGGGGGCTATATATAATTATGGACCGATATGGACCAATTTTTGCATGGTTGTTAGAGACCGTATACTTAGACCACGTACCAAATTTCAACCGGATCGGATGAATTTTGCTGCTCCGGAAGGCTCCGCAGGCCAAATTTGGGGATCGGTTTATATGGGGGCTATACGTAAACGTGGGCCAATATGGCCCATTTTCAATACCATCCGACCTACATCAATAACAACTACTTGTGCCAAGTTTCAAGTCGATAGCTAGTTTCGTTCGGAAGTTAGCGTGATTTCCACAGACGGACGGACAGCCGGACAGACGGACAGACGGACGGACGGACGGACATGCTTAGATCGACTCAGAATTTCACCACGACCCAGAATATATATACTTTATGGGGTCTTAGAGCAATATTTCGATGTGTTACAAACGGAATGACAAAGTTAATATACCCCCATCCTATGGTGGAGGGTATAAAAAGGCCGATTAAATACGTATATAATTCAGTTTGACAAAATTTTCTATAGAAATAAAATTTTGACAAAATTTTCTATAGAAATAAAAACTTGACAAAATTTTCTATAGAAATAAAATGTTGACAAAATTTTCTATGGAAGTAAAATGTTGACAAAATTTTCTATAGCAATAAAATTTTGACAAAATTTTCTATAGAAATAAAATGTTGACAAAATTTTCTATAGAAATAAAATGTTGACAAAATGTTCTATAGAAATAAAATGTTGACAAAATTGTCTATAGAAATAAAATGTTGACAAAATTTTCTACAGAAATAATTTTTTTACAAAATTTTCTATAGAAATAAAATTTTGACAAAATTTTCTATGGAAATAAAATGTTGACAAACATTGCTATAGAAATAAACTTTTTACAAAACTTTCTATAGAAATGCAATTTTGACAAAACTTTCTATAGTAATAAAATTTGACAATTTTTACATGGCTGTTAGAGGCCATATACTAACGAAATGTACCAAATTTCAGCCGCATCGGATGACTTTTGCTCCTCCAAGAGGCTCCGGAGGTCAAATCTGGGGATCGGTTTATATGGGAGCTATATATAATTATGGACCGATATGGACCAATTTTTGCATGGTTGTTAGAGACCATATACTCACACTACGTACTAAATTTCAATTGGATCGGATGAATTTTGCTCATCCAAGAGGCTCCAGAGTTCAAATCTGGGGATCGGTTTATATGGGAGCTATATATAATTATGGACCGATATGGACCAATTTTTGCATGCTTGTTAGAGACCGTATACTAACATCAGGTACCCAATTTCAAACGGATCGGATGAATTTTGCCCCTCCAAGAGGCTCCGGAGGTCAAATCTGGGGATCGGTTTATATGGGAGCTATATATAATTATGGACCGATATGGACCAGTTTTTGCATGGTTGTTAGAGACCATATACTAACACCACGTACCAAATTTCAATCGGGTAGGATGAAGTTTGCTCCTCCAAGAGGCTCCGGAGGTCAAATCTGGGGATCTTTTTATATGGGAGCTATATATATTTATGGACCGATATGGACCAATTTTTGCATGGTTGTTAGAGACCGTATAATAACATCAGGTACCAAATTTCAACCGGATCGGATGAATTTTGCCCCTCCAAGAGGCTCCGAAGGCCAAATCTGGGGATCGGTTTATATGGGGGCTATATATAATTATGGACCGATATGGACCAATTTTTGCATGGTTGTTAGAGACCGTATACTTAGACCACGTACCAAATTTCAACCGGATCGGATGAATTTTGCTGCTCCGGAAGGCTCCGCAGGCCAAATTTGGGGATCGGTTTATATGGGGGCTATACGTAAACGTGGGCCAATATGGCCCATTTTCAATACCATCCGACCTACATCAATAACAACTACTTGTGCCAAGTTTCAAGTCGATAGCTAGTTTCGTTCGGAAGTTAGCGTGATTTCCACAGACGGACGGACAGCCGGACAGACGGACAGACGGACGGACGGACGGACATGCTTAGATCGACTCAGAATTTCACCACGACCCAGAATATATATACTTTATGGGGTCTTAGAGCAATATTTCGATGTGTTACAAACGGAATGACAAAGTTAATATACCCCCATCCTATGGTGGAGGGTATAAAAGGCCGATTAAATACGTATATAATTCAGTTTGACAAAATTTTCTATAGAAATAAAATTTTGACAAAATTTTCTATAGAAATAAAAACTTGACAAAATTTTCTATAGAAATAAAATGTTGACAAAATTTTCTATGGAAGTAAAATGTTGACAAAATTTTCTATAGCAATAAAATTTTGACAAAATTTTCTATAGAAATAAAATGTTGACAAAATTTTCTATAGAAATAAAATGTTGACAAAATGTTCTATAGAAATAAAATGTTGACAAAATTGTCTATAGAAATAAAATGTTGACAAAATTTTCTACAGAAATAATTTTTTTACAAAATTTTCTATAGAAATAAAATTTTGACAAAATTTTCTATGGAAATAAAATGTTGACAAACATTGCTATAGAAATAAACTTTTTACAAAACTTTCTATAGAAATGCAATTTTGACAAAACTTTCTATAGTAATAAAATTTGACAATTTTTACATGGCTGTTAGAGGCCATATACTAACGAAATGTACCAAATTTCAACCGCATCGGATGACTTTTGCTCCTCCAAGAGGCTCCGGAGGTCAAATCTGGGGATCGGTTTATATGGGAGCTATATATAATTATGGACCGATATGGACCAATTTTTGCATGGTTGTTAGAGACCATATACTCACACTACGTACTAAATTTCAATTGGATCGGATGAATTTTGCTCATCCAAGAGGCTCCAGAGTTCAAATCTGGGGATCGGTTTATATGGGAGCTATATATAATTATGGACCGATATGGACCAATTTTTGCATGCTTGTTAGAGACCGTATACTAACATCAGGTACCCAATTTCAAACGGATCGGATGAATTTTGCCCCTCCAAGAGGCTCCGGAGGTCAAATCTGGGGATCGGTTTATATGGGAGCTATATATAATTATGGACCGATATGGACCAGTTTTTGCATGGTTGTTAGAGACCATATACTAACACCACGTACCAAATTTCAATCGGGTAGGATGAAGTTTGCTCCTCCAAGAGGCTCCGGAGGTCAAATCTGGGGATCGGTTTATATGGGAGCTATATATATTTATGGACCGATATGGACCAATTTTTGCATGGTTGTTAGAGACCGTATAATAACATCAGGTACCAAATTTCAACCGGATCGGATGAATTTTGCCCCTCCAAGAGGCTCCGAAGGCCAAATCTGGGGATCGGTTTATATGGGGGCTATATATAATTATGGACCGATATGGACCAATTTTTGCATGGTTGTTAGAGACCGTATACTTAGACCACGTACCAAATTTCAACCGGATCGGATGAATTTTGCTGCTCCGGAAGGCTCCGCAGGCCAAATTTGGGGATCGGTTTATATGGGGGCTATACGTAAACGTGGGCCGATATGGCCCATTTTCAATACCATCCGACCTACATCAATAACAACTACTTGTGCCAAGTTTCAAGTCGATAGCTAGTTTCGTTCGGAAGTTAGCGTGATTTCCACAGACGGACGGACAGCCGGACAGACGGACAGACGGACAGACGGGCAGACGGACGGACGGACGGACATGCTTAGATCGACTCAGAATTTCACCACGACCCAGAATATATATACTTTATGGGGTCTTAGAGCAATATTTCGATGTGTTACAAACGGAATGACAAAGTTAATATACCCCCATCCTATGGTGGAGGGTATAAAAAGACCGATTAAATACGTATATAATTCAGTTTGACAAAATTTTCTATAGAAATAAAATTTTGACAAAATTTTTAATAGAAATAAAATCTTAACAAAATTTTTTTTAGAAATAAAATTTTGACAAAATTTTCTATAGAAATAAAATTTTAACAAATTTTTCTATAGAAATAAAAATTAGACAAAATTTTCTATAGAAATAAAATTTTGGTAGATTATTTTTGACTCGAGTGGCAACCATGATTATGAACCAATATGGACCAATTTTTGTGTGATTGGGGATCGGCTATATAACTATAGACCGATATGGACCAATTTTGGTTTGGTTGTTAACGGCCATATACTAACACGACGTTCCAAATTTGAACCGGATCGGATGAATTTTGCTGCTCCAAGAGGCTCCGGAGGTCAAATCTGGAGAACGGTTTATATGGGGGCTATATATAGTTATGGACTGACTTATGGACCGATATGGACCAATTCTGGCACGGTTGGTAGTGACCATATACTAACACCATGTTTCAAATTTCAACCGGATCGGATGAAATTTGCTTCTCTTAGAGCCTCCGCAAGCCAAATCTGGGGATCGGTTTATATGGGGCTATATATGATTGTGAACCGATGTGGACCAATTTTTGCATGGATGTTAGAAACCATATGGTAACACCACGTTCCACATTTGAAACGGATCGGATGAATTTTGCTCCTCCAAGAAACTCCGGAGTTCAAATCTTGAGAACGGTTTATATGGGGGCTATATATAGTTATGGACTGATATGGAACAATTCTCGCACGGTTGTTAGAGACAATATACTAACACCATGTTCCATATTTCAACCGGATCGGATGGAATTTGCTTCTCTTAGAGGCTCTGCAAGCCAAATCTGGGGATCGGTTTATATGGGGGCTATATATAATTATGAACCGATGTGGACCAATTTTTGCATGGTTGTTAGAGACCATATACCATAATCATGTACCAAATTTTAGCCGGATCGGATGAAATTTGTTTCTCTTTGAGGCTCCACAAGCCAAATCTGGGGATCGGTTTATATGAGGGGCTATATATAATTATGCACCCAGCAAAAAAATTTGGAAGTTATTCCACAGACACAACTTTAAAGCACTTCCAGAAGATGTACTCCCAATGATGTTCTTTATTTTTACTACACAGGAAGTTATTTTCATTCAATTTTTTATAAAATGCTTGTTTCATATTTTTAATGGATTATTTCAACTTTTTTTGTTTCAAATTGGTTAAAGACAGTTCAAGAATTCATAAAATGGAACAAATCCTTTAAAATTTGTCGAAAAAAATTCCAAATCCAATCTGAAAAAATTGTGAATTTTTGAAAATATATGAGGTCAAACGTTTCCGACAAGCGTTAGAATCCATTAAAAATTATAAAAATTATTTATTTGACAAAATATCACAGAATTTTTTAATTTACATCCAAAACATTGAATTCGGATCACAACCAAAGAAGTGATGCAAATTCAGTGCAACGGCCGTTGAAATGTAGGACTTCCGTCCTATGACAAGCCCATGTTAAATTCATCGCTTCTGCATCAATTTTGCACTTCTTCCGAATCCAAAAAGAACATTGTTGTTGTGGACCAATATTAGCATGGTTGTTAGAGACCATATACCATCATCATGTACCAAATTTTAGCCGGATCGGATGAAATTTGTTTCTCTTTGAGGCTCCGCAAGTCAAATCTGGGGATCGGTTTATATGGGGGCTATATATAATTATGGACCGATGTGGACCAATTTTAGCATGGTTGTTAGAGACCATATACCAACACCATATTCCAAATTTCCGAGGCTCCGCAAGCCAAATCTGGGGATCGGTTTATATGGGGGCTATATATAATTATGGACCGATGTGGACCAATTTTCGCATGGTTGTTAGAGACCATATACCAACACCATGTACCAAATTTCCGCCGGATCGGATGAAATTTGCTTCTCTTTGAGGCTCCGCAAGCCAAATCTGAGGATCGGTTTATATGGGGGCTATACATAATTATGGACCGATGTGGACCAATTTTAACATGGTTGTTAGAGACCATATACCAACACCATGTACCAAATTTCCGCCGGATCGGAAGAAATTTGCTTGTCTTTGAGGCTCCGCAAGCCAAATCTGGGGATCGGTTTATATGGGGGATATACGTAAAAGTGGACCGATATGGCCCATTTTCAATACCATCCGACCTATATCAATAACAACTACGTGTGCCAAGTTTCAAGTCGATATCTTGTTTCGTTCGGAAGTTAGCGTGATTTCAACAGGCGGACGGACGGACATGCTTAGATCGACTCAGAATTTCACCACTACCCAGTATATATATACTTTATGGGGTCTTAGAGCAATATTTCGATGTGTTACAAGTATTAGTTTTGTTTTGTTTTATTTATTTTATAAAAATACATATGAAAATAATACCGAATATTTTACATGCAAAAAAATAAAACGATATGAGTTTACAGACTGAAAACTATGACAATGGCAAGGAAAGCAAAAATAACTGAGCGAACAAACTGCTTAGTTAGCTGAACTGGCATTGTGAGCGAAAAAGAACGCTTGATGTGAACTTGTTTAGTCCGTTCATTTCAGTGATCTGTTCAATTGAACTAGTTCGTTCGCGAACTACCCAACTCTAATTATTTCCAAAAAAGACCGTCAGGGAACTTGCACAAAGAATGGCACGAACATTTTTTCGTAACCATAGCAAAATGTCTTGGCCAGCCAGCGCCAAGAGTAAATTTTCATTCGGGATCCTTTGAAAAATTATTCTGTGTACGTCACTGACCGATGAAGTGTATTAAAATGCGAATTGTGAACTGTGCACCAGAACCAGAGTCAACAATCCATGTTCGATTTCGTACTAAAATTCAAGCTTCTAGTCTCCACCCAATACGTAATATTATCCTAGTTCTGTAGCATAACTAAGCCCCCGAAAACGTAATTTGAAAAATAGTAAAGGAATTTTTCTCTTTGAGGGACCCTCAACCTTCTAGATTATATAAAAGAATCTTTGCAACCAGTCATACATTCGAATTTATTATCATAATAGGAGCATTACTCAAAAACACACACACGCGCACACATGCCTCAACTCAAACTGAAGTGATGTCGACATAAAGAAAAAGTTTTACCCTCAAAGATAATGAATAATGTATCATCTCAACATTATTACCTCCACTCATTTCAGGACATAATCTCTGGTGCTCTTCCAAACAACCATCATGTCCTCCATTCACAATGACACTAGGAAACTCCACATACTATACTGGCGTTTCAATATTTCATTTAGGTCTTTTGATATTCTTGATTCGAAATAAATTCCAATGAGGAACAATGAAATCCACTAAAGAGGACAGGCAGAATATTTGGTCTTTGGAAAAGTTCTTGTTTTTCGATTTTCATTTGACCCAAATCTATAATGGAAAAATTCCATTTAAATTAAACCGCAACAACAATGAAAACTAAAAGCAGACATTGTCGACGAAATCTACAGCAAGCGCAAAAGGAAATCCCATTGAAATGAATCCAAGACATAGAAGAGATGATGAACGAATAGGGCGACAAAAAAAAAACACAAGGAGAAAAACTGAAAAAAACGGAAACAGACATTCCCAGACCACCACTGGCAGATGGTGTTTCCCCATACAATGTGCTCATATAGAACTCATCACCAATAGTTGAAATAGCCAAGAAGAAAACCTTGAAGCGTAAACCATAACAGACGAAACAATACCAAAAAAATGAAAACTAAATCCAATTCCTTTTTCTGGGTTTTTATTACCTACCGTTCTTTTTATAGCAAATAAATCATCGAACCTGAATTAAATTTTGTCCTTTGCTCATGAATAAATTTCAAATTAAAAAAGCTCTAGAACGAGCGATAACTCAAAGATATGAGTGTGTATACAAGTGTAGGCCGAACTATAACCTCAAAGATAGAGTGGACGGGGCTATAATGGTTACTACATTCAAAATGGATTTTGGCCTTCCATTGAATATTTTGATATTGATTCCGAGCCAAAAATGCGGCTTCTTTAAAATAAACACATTTTTAGAAGAATAGAATTTCTCTTTTTGCGATATAAAGGGTGATTTGTTAAGAGCTTGATAACTTTTTTTTAAAAAAAAACGCATAAAATTTGCAAAATCTCATCGGTTCTTTATTTGAAACGTTAGATTGGTCCATGACATTTACTTTTTGAAGATAATTTCATTTAAATGTTGACCGCGGCTGCGTCTTAGGTGGTCCATTCGGAAAGTCCAATTTTGGGCAACTTTTTCGAGCATTTCGGCCGGAATAGCCCGAATTTCTTCGGAAATGTTGTCTTCCAAAGCTGGAATAGTTGCTGGCTTATTTCTGTAGACTTTAGACTTGACGTAGCCCCACAAAAAATAGTCTAAAGGCGTCAAATCGCATGATCTTGGTGGCCAACTTACCGGTCCATTTCTTGAGATGAATTGTTCTCCGAAGTTTTCCCTCAAAATGGCCATAGAATCGCGAGCTGTGTGGCATGTAGCGCCATCTTGTTGAAACCACATGTCAACCAAGTTCAGTTCTTCCATTTTTGGCAACAAAAAGTTTGTTAGCATCGAACGATAGCGATCGCCATTCACCGTAACGTTGCGTCCAACAGCATCTTTGAAAAAATACGGTCCAATGATTCCACCAGCGTACAAACCACACCAAACAGTGCATTTTTCGGGATGCATGGGCAGTTCTTGAACGGCTTCTGGTTGCTCTTCACTCCAAATGCGGCAATTTTGCTTATTTACGTAGCCATTCAACCAGAAATGAGCCTCATCGCTGAACAAAATTTGTCGATAAACACATTTCGAACCGAACACTGATTTTGGTAATAAAATTCAATGATTTGCAAGCGTTGCTCGTTAGTAAGTCTATTCATGATGAAATGTCAAAGCATACTGAGCATCTTTCTCTTTGACACCATGTCTGAAATCCCACGTGATCTGTCAAATACTAATGCATGAAAATCCTAACCTCAAAAGAATCACCCTTTATTAATAAAGCTATTCACCTACAAACAAATGACAGTTCAAAAATCTAAATTATAACATATTCTACAAAAACTTTAAACTAAAGATACAGAATCCTCAAAATGAGCCATATTTTATTTTAAAAACCAAAAATGCATTATATCAGTCAATTTACTTTAGGAAAAATTTTCCTTAGTTCAAAGATATACGACTTTAACGGAGGGATGCAAATTTCCATAATTCGTGTCCTAAATTAAATGAAAAACATTTTTAAGCAATTATTTTAAATTTTCGTTTGAGTAAAATTTTCTTATTTTAAAGAAATTTGTTCTTAATAATGAATATCATAAAATTTAGGTTACATAATCTTACATATTAGGTCAATATATTTTTAGTGTATACTCGATCTAAAGATTTTGACCTTCCCTTAAGAATTTTAGTAATGATTCCGAGTCAAAGATGCTGTTTCATTCAAATTAGGTAATTCTTTAAGGAGCTGTCGTGCTTTAAATCTAGGCTCCACAAAACTAAAATTAGGACACACGTCTCATTTTTCGAATTTTTGTCCTCTTTTTGCGATATATTCTCAAACCTATTCATATAAAAATCCACTTTATGACAGATACTTCAAAGTAAAAAAATATTTTCCTAATTTCAAAAAAAAAAAATTGAATCAAAGATCGAAAGGACGAAAATTTCAAAGATTCTTTTTCTAACTTTGAAGAATACATTTTTTAAAGCTTTTATTTAAATTTTCTTTATTTGAAAAAAATTTAGTGTTAAGTATTATGTAAGTTGCATGTCCTAAAATTTAAGTTGAATAATCTTTTATATTAGACCAATATTTTTTCAGTGTAGGATTCAATCGTTGTTTGTGGGTAGGGTTTGTTCTTTTTTTAAGTTCCGGGTAAGTTCGTCTAACCAATTTACGCGAAATTTTCAGAGAACGTAGAGAGTGATCATATTTTTAATAAGTATATACGGCCGTAAGTTCGGCCAGGCCGTACCTTATGTACCCTCCACCATGGATTGCGTAGAAACTTCTATTTATCTGAGGGCTATATATAACTATATACCGATATGGACCTAGTTAGGCATGGTTGTTAACGGCCATATACTAGCACAATGTACCAAATTTCAACTGACTCGAATGAAATTTGCTCCTCCAAGAGGCTCCAAAACCAAATCTCGGGATCCGTTTATATGGCGGCTATATATGATTATGGACTGATATGGACCACTTTTGGCATGGTTGTTAAATCATATATTACCACCACGTACCAAATTTCAACCAGATCGAATGAGTTTTGCTTCTCCAAAAGGCACCGGAGGTCAAATCTGGGGATCGGTTTATATGGGGCCTATATATAATTATGGACCGATTTCGATCAATTTTTGCATGGGTGTTTGAGGCCATATATTAAAACCACGTACCAAATTGTAACTGATTCAGATGAATTTTGGTCTTCCAAGAGGGTCCGGAGGTCAAATCTGGTGATCGGTTTATATGGGGGCTATATATAATTATGGACCGATGTGGACCAATTTTTGCATGGTTGTTAGAGACCATATACCAACACCATGTACCAAATTTCAGCCGGATCGGATGAAATTTGCTTCTCTTAGAGGCTCGGCAAGCAAAATCGTGGGATCGGTTTATATGGGGGCTATATATTATTTGTGGACTGATATGAACCTGCATGGTTCTTGGATACCATATACTAACATCACGTACCAAATTTCAACCGAATCGGATGAATTTTGGGGGGATCGGTTTATATGGGGCCTATATATAATTATGGACCGATATCGATCAATTTTTGCATGGGTGTTTGAGACCATATATTAAAACTACGTACCAAATTGTAACTGAATCAGATGAATTTTGGTCTTCCAAAAGGGTCCGGAGGTCAAATCTGGTGATCGGTTTATATGGGGGCTATATATAATTATGGACCGATGTGGACCAATTTTTGCATGAATGTTAGAGACCATATACCAACACCATGTACCAAATTTCAACCGGATCGGATGAAATTTGCTTCTCTTAGAGGATCGGCAAGCCAAATTTGGGGGTCCGTTTATATGGGGGCTATACGTAAAAGTGGACCGATATGGCCCATTTGCAATACCATCCGACCTACATCAATAACAACTACTTGTGCCAAGTTTCAAGTCGATAGCTTGTTTCGTTCGGGAGTTAGCGTGATTTCAACAGACGGACGGACGAACATGCTCAGATCGACTCAGAATTTCACCACGACCCAGAATATATATACCTTATGGGGTCTTAGAGCAATATTTCGATGTGTTACAAACGGAATGACAAAGTTAATATACCCCCATCCTATGGTGGAGGGTATAAAAAAGGGTTTTTTATTTTTTTATATTTGGAGGGGGGATGGAAACCTCCCATTTGCCAATCCTTTTATTAAAATATTGTAAAAAAAGAAGAAAATCTCCTATTTTCTTAAAATATACAGAGTGCGTAGAGGGAAGTTATGAAATTAAATTAGGTTAACCGATTTTTTGATAATTGAACGGAGAGGAGGAGCTCCCGCTTATCCACTCCCGCTTTTTGAACATTGAAATAAAATTCTCTTATATTCTTGATACGATCAGGGAAGGTTGAGGTGATCTCTAGTCAAAATTTCTATACCTAAGTTTTCGATATTTGGTTGGTCAAAATTCTTCGATTTACTTGAAATAGAGGGAGATATACAGCTAGTAGGAGTTGCGGAGACGGTGGGGCGACCTCCCGCTTAGTCGACTGTTTGAACATTGAAATAAAGTTCTATGATTTTCTTGATAGTTTCAGAGAAGCAAACCAAAATTGCGAATTTTGGCCGGGCACAATTTGTCCGACTTGTTTTAAAGAATACTTAAAACTGCAGTTCTCCGTTTTTCTTAACACTTACAAAGAACGTGGGTGCGATTATGAAATAAATTTGGGGTACTTGGTTACTAGACATTTGGTCACGGAGATCACCCTTGTTTTGAAATTCGAACTTAAGTTTTCCGGTTTTTCTGAATGATAATGAAAAAACAAAAATTTTCCGATTTACGTGAAATTCACCAGATAATATTTGGGAAGTTGAAAGAGAAACCTATCCCCTCTCTCGGATTTTCATAAAATTAAAAAAAAAAAAACAAGTAATTACGGCCAGGCCGAATCTTATGTACCATACACCATGGATTCTTCTCTCGGCTCTTTCAATGTTTGTATTTCATTTTTTAAATCTCGTTTTTTGTAATATTTTACACGGACGAAAAATACTGTTTTTCATATGTTTCGGTGTAAAAATTTGTTTGTGTGGAATTCAAATTTTTAGCCTACACTTTAGATCGTCCATTGATATTGTTGCTGAAACCCATTGAAATAAATCTAGAAATAAAATCTACGAAGGGACAAACTAATGTAGTCCTCTTCCACAAACTTCATCTTTCGCATGTGTCACTATATGAGTGTGTATATATGGGTGTGTATATGTGTTCTAAGTGTGCGGTTACAATATCACCAAAATAAATAAAAAAAAATAGAGCACATTTCTCTCTGGCTACTGCCAACTGATGGTAAGTGCAATCTCAACAAGGACTGAGAAATATTACAAAATTATGCCCATTTTTTCTAGTTACTGCCTTTTTTAATGAGAGTTTGTATATGTTTTTCGCAGCCGTATGTAGAAGTGTGTATGTTTAAAAAAAAATTGTATATGTGTATGTGCGA
This sequence comes from Haematobia irritans, assembly GCF_050003625.1. NCBI lineage: Eukaryota > Metazoa > Arthropoda > Insecta > Diptera > Muscidae > Haematobia > Haematobia irritans. The sequence goes on along the minus strand of NC_134398.1, from coordinate 152,993,370 downwards.
AATCTTTTTTAAATCTTCAAATATGTATATATGTAAGTATTCCCAGAAAGGGGCTATTACCTTAGGTTCTTTTGGCAAACAAACAAAAAAATACAGACCTTATGACTGGGCCTTTTTTCAATTGCCTTCTTGTGTAATATAACTGCAGTAATTCAATTCGCTTCTCCATTTTCTTGCTTTGCAAGCACAGAGTAAAGGGGAAAAATTCATATTAGATTGGTATCAGATGACTTGGGAATTCGCTGCACCATTTGCAATCAATTTTCCATTGTTAATACTTTATTACAGCTCGCATTTTAAGTCCGATCATCTTCAAATTTGGTAATTGGATTTTACTTCGGCTACAAAACAATCACTATTTAGAAAATATCGGTTCAGATTTCTATATACCTATATATATCCATATATATATTTATAATCGATCTGATAAAAATAGAGGTGTTTATCAACCAATCTTCTACAAATTTCTTACATCCAAATATTTTGTAAGTCTCATAGAATATACAAAATATCAACTAAATCTTTTCAGATTTAGATATAGCTCCCATAGATTTAGATATAGCTCCCTAGCAGCTGGAGTTTAATCTGATTTCATTCAAACTTTGCACAAGTACAATTAATAGTGCTGTCATGTGTGCAAAATTTAATTGAAATCGATCCCGATAAATATGTAGCTCCAATATAGTCGGCCTCACTCGACTTTCTACTTTACTCACTTGTTGTAGCATGTAGTATATGACTACTATATCGAAGAATCATCGCTGGTATTTTAGAAAAAGGGATTTGTGGCCATATTTTCCCAAATCGGGCTAATATATGAGGAAGCTATATCTAAAACTAGACCGAATTGAACCTAATTCGGCCGACTTCTGTGGAATGTTGAAATTACTGTCTGTGAAAAAACAATTCCAATTAAATTAAAATCTCATTGATAAAATATTGGTGAGATCGGATGGGAAATAAGATATTTTCTACAATATTTGGTCAAATCTCTCTTGTATACATGGGATCTATGTTACATGTTTCATATAAATGTACCAAACTATGACAGAAATCAAATAAGTAGCGCCACATCACAACGATGAAAACAGCATTCGTTAGATAAACTATTTCTGTTGACATTGGCGTAATAAGTAATTTTAAGGATGATCATAAAAATGCCCTTTTAAAAAATGCTTTTGTTATGATAATTCACAAACGGTATAGAAATGAAAAATGGAAAACTCTGAGCATAGGTACATAGCCCATATTCTGCTACAAAAAAAGGATTATTTAACTTGAGAGAAAAACTATCAAAAGAAGAAAAAGGATTATGGAAATGTCATAGTCAACAAAAAATATTTCATAGATATAGAGCAACTATCCACTCTAAAGCCAAAGTTGTATTGTAAAATGTTAGCTATTTACTCATATTAATTGAATGAATCCAAAGAAATTGGAATAATTTATTTTTACCAGTTTATTGAAGGCAAATTTCTTATATTATTCTATTAATATTGAAAGAAGTTTTTTTTTTATAAGGAATTTTAATAGGAAATGGTAAATAAATTTTGCGGACCAATAAAATTTTATATTAAATATAAATATATTAGCATTTCTACAATAAAACTAACCAAAATCTATCCGCTTTGCTGTGTCTTCTTAGCATAATTCATAGTGAAAGGCTCCTCTTTGTAATGAAATGCATTGGAAGATGCCAACAAATTGTAATACAACGATTCTATATATTATTCAAGAATATTTTATGCTGAATAAGTCGCCATGAAAATTTGGATCTTGCACCATAAAATCAAAATGAAACATTTTGCTATCGTATCAATTCTAGACAGCCATCAAACTAGCTTAAGCCCAGGTAAGTTATCTTGGTGAAAGCTGCTTACTGGTTGCACTCTTTTTACTACATTCTGTATCTAAATATTCTTCTTATATACAGGAGATGTGTAATGTAACAAAACAAAACGCTATATTTTTATACCTTCCATAACAGAATGGAGGGTATACTCATTCAGAAATGCTAAGTCGTAACGGATATCGCTAGATCTGTCCGTTCGTCCGTCTTTCTAGTGATAACAATAACTTCCAAACGAAACTATCTATCGATTTGAAACCTGGCTTAAGTAGTTGTTATTTATGTAGGTTGGATAGTATTGCAAATTGATCCTCGGGCCAATTCTAGCTACAGCTCCTATATAAATCGACCCGGCATGATGTTAATTATGTCCTCCAACATCCATTGGTCCCTATCGATCCATAATTTTAAACCTCTTGCAAACCTATCCCAGAGTTGAGTCGGAGCTCCGTAGAGCTATAAATTTCATTCAATTCAGTTGAAATTTGGCACGTGTTGTTTGAATATGCCTTCTACCAAACGGGACCGGAGCCGTTTGCATGAGCAAATTTCATCCCATCCGGTTGAAATTTGATATGTGATGATAATATATGTCCTCTAACAACCATGCAAACATTTGTCGACATCTGTCCATACTTTATACATTCCGGAGCCTCTTGGAAGAACTGGTTTTATCCGATCAGTTCGAAATATGTTATCCGATCAGTTCGAAATATGTTATAACAACCATGCAACCATATAGGTCGATAAAAATAAATATATATTTATATAACCCAAACCATGCCACCGTGGTACAATTGTTAACATGCTCGCATTGCATACAAAAGAGTCATTGGTTTGGTGTTTCAACAAAACACAAAAAAATTAAGAGGTGGAGTAACCCCTCTCAGCAATGGTGCTGACAGTTGTGAGTGTTTCAAAGCTCCTCTAAGTTGTTTCACCACAATATGGAAGGCCGTTCGGACTCCGTTATAAAAAGGTAGTCCCTTGTCAGTGAGCTAAACATAGACTCAGTAGCATTCTTTAGTAGAACTTTATTCATGGTAGCAATTAATGGTGGTAAGACCAATTTTCGGTCAGGCCACATCTTATGTTTTTTAATTATTGTACCCTGCATTACACTGTAGTACAGGGTATACTAAGTTTGTGCATTTGTAAAATACCCATCGACTAAGAAATAAACTCTGAGTCGATTTAGCGTTGCCAATCTCTCTGTCCGCCCGTCTGCCTGTTCATGTATTTTTGTGTTCAAAGTACAGCTCCCCAAATTTGTTATAGGTTCTTACTTCAAATGCCAAATTTGAAATCGGTTACGAGTTAGATATAGCTCCCATTTATATCTTTCGCCTTATTTACACTCATATGGCTCTAGCTTTATCCCATATTTATACCCTTCACCATTACAGTGTATAATTATACCCTGCGCCACACTGTGGAACAGGGTATTATAAGTTAGTGCATATGTTTGCAACACCCAGAAGGAGACGAGTTAGACACATGATGTCTTTGGCAAAAATGCTCAGGGTGGGCTCCTGAGTCGATATAGCCATGTCCGTCTGTCCGTGAACACATTTTTGTAATCAAAGTTTAGATCGCAGTTATAGTCAAATCGACTTCAAATTTGGCAAAACACATACTTGTTTTGGCTCAGAATAGAACCCTATTGATTTTCGAAGAAATCGGTTCAGATTTAGATATAGCTCCCATATATAGCTTTCGCCCGATATGGACTTATATGGCCCCAGAAGCCAGAGTTTTACCATAATTTGCTTAAAATTTTGCACAAGAAGAACAATTAGTACTATGGTAAAGTATGACAAATTTTATTGAAATCGGTTCAGATTTAGATATAGGTCCCATATATATCTATCGCCCGATATGGACTAATATGGTCCCAGAAATCAGAGTTTTACCCCAATTTGGTTGAAATTTTGCACTAGGAGTACAATTAGTAGTGTAGTCAAGTGTGCCAAATTTTATTGAAATCGGTTCAGATTTAGATATAGCTCCCATATATATCGTTCGTCCGATTTACACTCATATGACCACAGTGGCCAATCTTTTACTCCGATTTAATTGAAATTTTGCACAGGGAGTAGAATTAGCATTATAGCTATTCGTGCCAAATTTGGTTGAAATCGGTTCAGATTTAGATATAGCTCCCATATATAGCTTTCGCCCGATTTACACTCATATGACCACAGAGGCCAAATTTTTGCTCCGATTTAGTTGAAATTTAGCACAGAAGTAGAATTAGTATTGTAGCTATGCGTGCCAAATTTGGTTGAAATCGGTTCTGATTTAGATATATCTCCCATATATAGCTTTGGAAGTTGTTCTACAAACATTTCTTTTAAAGCCCATCCCAGAATCCCCCATCGAGTTTTTTCAACTTCCGATGCAGTCCTTTTGGACAAGTCCAGAAACATTTTTTCTCAAGCGCATCGTGGGATCCTCCAATAATTTTTTTCCACTTCCGATGCAGTCCTTTTGGACAAGTGCCCAAACATTTCTTCTAAAGCGCATCTTGGGATCCCCCAATGAGTTTTTTCTACTTCCGAAGCAGTCCTTGTGGACAAGTATTAGAAAGAACGCAATCAGGCTATTTTAAGTGCAAATTTTGTATAATTTAATTTTACAAAAAAATAGAAAACTAATAAAAAACTAAAAAAATAGAAATTAATAAAAAAAAGGAAAACAATAATAAAAAAAATAAATTTCATCCACGCTGGGATTTGAACCTGTGCCGTTTGACTTTTTCGCTTCCATGGAAGTTCTTTTGAGAAGATTTTGCAAATTACGAGAATTTTCATTTTTTTTTATACCCTCCATCATAGGATGGGGGTATATTAACTTTGTCATTCCGTTTGTAACACATCGAAATATTGCTCTAAGACCCCATAAAGTATATATATTCTGGGTCGTGGTGAAATTCTGAGTCGATCTAAGCATGTCCGTCCGTCCGTCCGTCCGTCCGTCCGTCTGTTGAAATCACGCTAACTTCCGAACGAAACAAGCTATCGACTTGAAACTTGGCACAAGTAGTTGTTATCGATGTAGGTCGGATGGTATTGAAAATGGGTCATATCGGTCCACTTTTACGTATAGCCCCCATATAAAGGGACCCTCAGATTTGGCTTGTGGAGCCTCTAAAAGAAGCATATTTCATCCGATCCGGCTGAAATTTGGTATATGGTGTTGGTATATGGTCTCTAATAACCATGCAAAAATTGGTCCACATCGGTCCATAATTATATATAGCCCCCATATAAACCGATCCCCAGATTTGGCTTGTGGAGCCTCTAACAGAAGCATATTTCATCCGATCCGGCTGAAATTTGGTATATGGTGTTGGTATATGGTCTCTAACAACCATGCAAAAATTGGTTCACATCGGTCCATAATTATATATAGCCCCCATATAAACCGATCCCCAGATTTGGCTTGCGGAGCCTAAAAGAGAAGCAAATTTCATCCGATCCGGCTGAAATTTGGTACATCGTGTTGGTATATGGTCTCTAACAACCACGCAAAAATTGGTTCCCATCGGTCCATAATTATATATAGCCCCCATATAAACCGATCCCCAGATTTGGCTAGTGGAGCCTCTAAGAGAAGCATATTTCATCCGATCCGGTTGAAATTTGGTACATGGTGTTGGTATATGGTCTCTAATAATCATGCAAAAATTGGTCCGCATTGGTCCATAATTATATATAGCCCCCATATAAACCGATCCCCAGATTTTGGCTTGCGGAGCCTCAAAGAGAAGCAAATTTCATCCGATCCGGTTGAAATTTGGTACATGATGTTGGCATATGGTCTCTAACAACCTTGCAAAAATTGGTCCACATCGGTCCATAATTATATATAGCGCCCATATAAACCGATCCCCAGATGTGGGTTGCGGAGCCTCAAAGAGAAGCAAATTTGATCCGATCCGCTTGAAATTTGGTACATGATATTTGTATATGGTCTCAAACAACCGTGCAAAAATTGGTCCATATCGATTCATAATTATATATAGCCCCCATATAAACCGATCCCCAGATTTGGCTTGCGGAGCCTCAAAGAGAAGCAAATTTTATCCGATCCGCCTGAAATTTGGTACATGATATTGGTATATGGTCTCTAACAACCATGCAAAAATTGGTCCACATCGGTTCATAATTATATATAGCCCCCATATAAACCGATCCCCAGATTTGGCTTGCGAAGTGTCCAAGAGAAGCAAATTTCATCCAATCCGGTTGTAATTTGGAACATGGTGTTAGTATATGATCTTTAACAACCGTGCCAGAATTGGTCCATATCGGTCCATAATTAGATATAGCCCCCATATAAAACATTCTCCAGATTTGACCTCCGGAGCCTCTTGGAGGTGCAAAATTCATCCGATCCGGTTCAAATTAGGAACGTGGTGTTAGTATATGGTCGCTCGGTTCATAATAAAATTTTCATCATTGTCAAAATTTTGTTTCTATAGAAAATTTTGTCAAAAGTTTATTTTTATAGAAAATTTTGTTCAAATTTTATTTCTGTAGAAATTTTTGTCAAAATTTTCTTTCTATAGAAAATTTTGTCAAGATTTTTATTTCTATAAAAAATTTTGTGAAAATTTTATTTCTATAGAAAATTTTGTTAAAATTTTATTTCTGTAGAAAATTTTGTCAAAATTTTATGTCTACTTTGTCAAACTGAATTATATACGTATTGGATCGATCTTTTTTGATTTAATATATACCACGTATGGACTTACATACAATTTAGAAGATGGTGTTAGGAGGTTTTAAGATACCTTGCCATCGGCAAGCGTTACCGCAACTTAAGTAATTCGATTGTGGATGGCAGTGTTTAGAAGAAGTTTCTACGCAATCCATGATGGAGGGTACATAAGCTTCGGCCTGGCCGAACTTACGGCCGTATATACTTGTTTTTGTTGATTTTCAATGGAAAAATATATTTATATGAAAATATATGCCGAAAATAAAAAATAAAAACGATGCATGACATAAAAAAATAATTTTTTAGAAAAATATTTGATAAAAAATTGCCGCTGGTGAGATTTGAACCTGCGTTTCTTATTTTTTCGTTCATACTAATAAAGAACATCTCGAGAAGCAATAAGAATGTTATTCCTTGGTGTCGTATTACGATCATATCACAAACATTTGAATTGACCTTTCGACGCTTTATGTTCAATGGCGTTTGTGGCTGAGTGTGCTAAGGCGTTCTGTTATGGTGCCAGCAAACCCAGGTTCAACCCCTGGTCGAAGCGAAAAAGTTTTTCAAATTGTAAAAATTAGATAATAGGAAAATAATTGTGTAATAAAACATATTGATGAAAAAAAGTGAAATTGGTTGAAAAAATTTTTTTTTTCGCTTTTTAAATTTCTTCATTCAAATTAACTTCCAGGGCACAACTTCTAAAGCAATGCAAAGGATCCCAAAAGGGAGTACTTCCGTCCTATGACAAGCCCATGTAAAATTCATTGGAGATGATCCAAGTTTGCACTACTTCCGGATCACAGATTGGGGATCCAAACTATTTTTTTGGAAGCTCTTTTTTTGCTGGGTACATATATATCGAGTGATAAATCATAAATAAACTTTTGCGAAGTTTCCTTAAAATTGCTTCAGATTTAAATATTTTCCCATATTATTTTACTAACATTGTGTTCCACCCTAGTGCATTAGCCGACTCAAATTTTGAGTCTATACATTTTGCACAAGTCTATCAAATTCTGTCCAGATCGAGTGATATTTAAATGTATGTATTTGGGACAAACCTTTATATATAGCCCCCAACACATTTGACGGATGTGATATGGTATTGAAAATTTAGATCTACAAAGTGGTGCAGGGTATAATATAGTCGGTCCCGCCCGACTTTAGACTTTCCTTACTTGTTTTTCAATAACATTGTTTTTCATCCTATGGTGTTAGTCGATTTAAATTTCTAGTCTAGAGATTTTGTAGAAGTATACAAAATTTTGTCCAAATCGCTTCAGATTTAAATATTAATATATAGGACTATAAACTATGAGATAGCACCCGAATATAATTCCACCCTACTTGCTTGTGGGGTGGTAACCACGATTACCAATTGAGCCAAAAATAATCTACCAAAATTTGGAGAAAATTTTACCAAAAACTACCAAAGTCTTATTTTGCAAAATTTTATCTCTATAGACAATTTTCTCAAAATTTTATTTCTATAGAAAATTTTCTCAAAATTTTATTTCTATAGAAAAATTTCTCAAAATTTTATTTCTATAGAAAATTTTGTCAAAATTTTATTTCTATAGAAAATTTTGTCAAAATTCTATTTCTGTAAAAAATTTTGTCAAAATTTTATTTCTGTAAACAATTTTGTTAAAAATTTATTTCTATAGAAAATTTTCTAAAAATGTTATTTCTATAGAAAATTTTCTCAAAATTTTATTTCTATAGAAAATTTTCTCAAAATTTTGTTTCTATAAAAAATGTCTGAAGTACCACTTAGTTAGGAATATTTAGCAAAATTTACCAAAACCTCATTCTATTCTACCATTCTACTAAACAGTAAAAAATCTAAAATTTTTGGTAAAATTCTACCAACTGACCTCTTCGACAAATAAACCCTATCAATTTCTTTGTTCACAAACTGATCAATTTGAAATGGCTTCTCATCGGAGAAAATCAAATTCGGTAAGTGACCACTTTCGGCAAGTTAAGCAATACCTAGGCTCTTTCCAGTTCGACGTTTTTCGTGCACTTTTTTGAACAGTTATAGCCCTATCTAATTTTACAATATGTGTTGGTCCCGTTCTCGCGATAAGTTGAGCCCACGAACAAGATTTTTACCACTGCATCGTGTATTTCGATCAAATCTGGCCTTCAGATCATTTCTAAACTTGTAAACAATAACAAGTATAAACGGCCGTAAGTTCGGCCAGGCCGAAGCTTATATACCCTCCACCATGGATTGCGTAGAAACTTCTTCTAAACACTGGCATCCACAATCGAATTACTTGAGTTGCGGTAACGCTTGCCGATGGCAAAGTATTTTAAAACCTTCTAACACCGTCTTCTAAATTGTAAATAAGTCCCTACATGGTATATATTAAATCAAAAAAATACCGATTAAATACGTATATAATTCAGTTTGACAAAGTTTTCTATAGAAATAAAATTTTGACAAAATTTTCTATAGAAATAAAATTTTAACAAAATTTTCTATAGAAATTAAAATTTCAAAAAAATTTCTGTAGAAATAAAATTTTGACAAAATTTTCTATAGAAATAAAGTTTTGACAAAATTGTCTATAGAAATAAAATTTTAACAAATTTGAAATAACATATTGACAAAATTTTCTACAGAAATAAAATTTTGGTAGATTATTTTTGGCTCGAGTGGCAACCATGATTATGAACCGATATGGAGCAATTTTTGTGTGATTGGGGATCGGCTATATATAACTATAGACCAATATGGACCAATTTTGGTATGGTTGTTAACGGCCATATACTAACACGACGTTCCAAATTTGAACCGGATCGGATGAATTTTGCTCCTCCAAGAAGCTCCGGAGATCTAATCTGGAGAACGGTTTATATGGGGGCTATATATAATTATGGACCGATATTGACCAATTCTGGCGCGGTTGTTAGAGACTAACACCATGTACCAAATTTCAGCCGGATCGGATGAAATTTGCTTCTCTATATATAATTATGGACCGACGTGGACCAATTTTTGCACGATTGTTAGAGACCATATCCAACACCATGTACCAAATTTCAGAAAGATCGGAGGAAATTTGCTTCTCTTTGAGGCTCCACAAGCCAAATATGGGGGTCGGTTTATATGGGGGCTATATATAATTATGGACCGATGTGGACCAATTTTAGCATGGTTGTTAGAGACCATATACCAACACCATGTACCAAATTTCAGCAAGATCGGATGAAATATGCTTTTCTTAGAGGCTCCACAAGCCAAATCTGAGGATCCGTTTATATGGGAGCTATACGTAAAAGTGGACCGATATGGCCCATGTGCAATACCATCCGAGCTACATCAATACAACTACTTGTGCAAAGTTTCAAGTTGATAGCTTGTTTCGTTCGGAAGTTAGCGTGATTTCAACAGACGGACGGACATGCTTAGATCGACTCAGAATTTCAACACGACCCAGAATACTTTATAGGGTCTTAGAGCAATATTTCGATGTGTTACAAACGGAATGACAAAGTTAATATATCCCCCATCCTATGGTGTAGGGTATAAAAAATTGAATAAATCTGCCAGCTATCAGGCGATCGTTTTAGATATAAGAGCAACCTGAAGTTGATTTCAATACATATCAGCCGCACTGTATGGCCAATTTGCAATACTCATTTACCTTTTAAATTTAGTAGGACTGGTACAAAGTTCTATGTAGATATCTTACTTGAGGGGAACACCCGATTTGTCTTGGGAGAACCCCCAACATTCCTCTGAAATTTCAAGAAAATCCCAAAAACCCATTTGATTTGCCAAAAAGCTTGGTAAGGAAATGAATTTTCATTCGTTTATTTTTAGCCACTAACTATTACCATGCAAATCATTATCGATGCCTTTATTTTATGCATTGATTACACCACTTTAAGTAATGAACATTTTTATTTTAATGGATTTTTTTTTTTTCAAATATCATTTAAATCTCACAATTATATCAACAAAAGCGGAATCATGAAAATGCTTTCATTAGTGTTGGTGGTATCCATGGTCAACTCTGTTATATTTGTGCAACGAACATTAAAATAAATAATTATTTGCATTAATGGAATGCAATCTTTTCGAATGAAAATAATTTATGATAATTCACTTTTGACCCTAAAATAAATATGAATACGACAATAGTAAGATAATCAAAATGTATACTGCCGAGTAAATGAATGACTATAAATACGTTTGCCACAAACAAGAGCCTCCTCGCTCTCTGCGCAATTTTTCCACAAATTATATATGATCCTACGATGTGAAATAGGTCCATGAGAAAGAAATTAATGCTTGATGCCATGAGAAAAAGAAATTAATATAAAAAGTTTATCTTCATTTTTTTTTGACATTTTATAGTACGCAAGTAAGTTAATCAGGTTTAAAAATTATAAAATATCGAAAGTATACAAAATAGCTTAATTTGGATAGAAGGAATATGTTCACTTGCTAAAGCCAAATGTTATTTTTGGATGGGGAGGAAACAGATTGCCAAAAAATGTTGTTTTCTCTTAAGCGGACCTTAGACGGTCGGATAAACACTACGACAGAGGTTCGCCTATTTGTTGTGTGTTCGATCAAGTTTTACACTCACACTGCACGAACAAGTATGATAACAACATGAAGAAATAAGAAGAAGCATAAACACAAACAATGAAGATGGACGAAAAGTTAGGTGTAAAGCCATTTTTTAATAAAAAATGGAAGAAACAATAAAAATTCCAAGCTGAAAAAGCGATCCATCATTAATTCCATTGCAGAAATGCTTGTTTTAATTATGAAAATAAATTTGCTTTTTCTAATGTTTGGCGAACATGCCCTTACACGTGAAGATTTGTGCCTCCTAACCAGAAAAATCAAAGTTGTTTTGATTTTATGGCAACACGTCCCCCCAACACGCGAACATGGGCTTATATTAGCGGATTTGTCGGCGCAACGTGTTGTGTCGCAAAGTTTATCCGACCGTATAAGGTGCCCTTTACGTAGAGTGCGAACTGAAGAAAATATCGCAGATGTGTCGGCCAGTCTTACTTATGACCATCATTTATCGATTCGTCGCCATTCGCAACAATTGGGCCTCTTTTATCCGGAACGTGGACACTTTTGCGGAAGAATTTTGGTATGAAGCCTTTTTAAAATACAGTTGACGCCAGAATGGAAACCGAACTACCTATAACAACGCAAAATGTTTGGTGAATGGGCACTTGGAAAGTGTGCCGAAAATTCACTTTTTGATCGAAGAATAGGTTTGTATGCAAAATTGTCCATTTTGTAGTGGAGATCAGCCAGAAGCATTGCAAAATCTACCAAAACATCCATCTGTTTATGGGCTGGCAATAACATTGGACTTTGGGAGCCACCGTGGTGCAATGGTTAGCATGCCCGTCTTGCATACACAAGGTCGTGGGTTCGATTCCTGCTTCGACCGAACACCGAAAAGTTTTTCAGAGGTGGATTATTCCACCTCAGTAATGATGGTGACATTTCTGAGGGTTTCATAGCTTCTCTAAGTGGTTCCACTGCAATGTTGAACGCCGTTCGGACTCGGCTATAAAAAGGAGGTCCCTTGTCATTGAGCTTAACATAGAATAGGGCAGCACTCAGTGATAAGAGAGAAGTTCACCACTGTGGTATCAAAATGGACAGAATAGTCTAAGTGAGCCTGATACATCGGGCTGCCACCTAACATATCATTGGACCGTTCTTCTTCAAAGATGATACGAATCGCAACGTAACTGTGAATGGTGAGTCCTACCGTGAGATGTTATCCACTTTTTCGCATAAAATTCAAGAGCTTGACTTGCAAGACGTGTTGTATTTAAAATGTGGTACCGTATGCCACACAATGGAGTTATTGAGAGGCGAGTTCGGTGAACAGTTTATTTCACGTTCGGGACCCGACAATTGGCCGGCTAGATCATGTAACTGGCTATGATAAAGCTTATGTCAATACTGACAAGCCCGTTTCAATTGGTGCATTAAAAGACAATATTGAAGGATTACACTACTGTCATCAATGTTGCCAAAATTGGATGGACCATTTGAAGCACAATCGCGGTCAACATTTGATTTGAAATAATATTCCGACATTAAATTATATGAATCGTAATGTCGATTAAAAAAAAATATGAAAAAAAATTCCTATAACTCCTAAAAAATCACACTTTAGAAAGCGTGGGTCTAGAAGAAAAGTTTTATGCTATGGTCACACTGGGAAAATATTTGAAATATTTGATATTTGGGCAAACATTTGAAACTCATTTTGGTCAAATATTTGCCTAGTGTGACCATAGCCCTACACATACTGAGCAATTGTTTCGAAGATTTAACATCCGTCTTTTATGTTCCGTTTTTGGCTCGTAATAAATACCAGAATAATTTAAGTAAAGTCAAAACCTTTCTTTTTTCAATGTATATACTTTTTTTTAATGCATTCCAATGCTTGTCTGAAACGTTTGGGCTCAAATATTTTCAATCAATTTCGTCCGTCAATTTTCTAGAATAGATTAAGCATTCTGTTAAACAAAATTTTAATAATTTGTACCAATTTATTAATTCTTACTTTTTAACCTATTTTAAACAAAACAAGTACATACGGCCGTAAGTTTGGCCAGGCCGAATCTTATGTACCCTCCACCATGGATTGCATAGAAACTTTTATTAAAGACTGTCATCCACAATCGTCTTACTTGGGTTGCAGTAACACTTGCCGATGGCAAGATATCGTAAAACTTCTTACCACCGTGTTCTCAATTGTAAGTTAGTCCATACGGGGTATATATTAAACAAAAAAGGCCGATTAAATACGTAAATAATTCAGTTTGACAAAATTTTCTATAGAAATAAAACTTTGACAAAATTTTCTATAGAAATAAAATTTTGACAAAATTTTCTATAGCAATAAAATTTGACAAAATGTTCTATAGAAATAAAATTTTGACAAAATTTTCTATAGAAATAAAATTTTGACAAAATTTTCTATAGAAATAAAATCTTGACACAATTTTCTATAGAAATAAAATCTTGACACAATTTTGTATAGGAATAAAATTTTGACAACATTTTCTATAGTACTAACATTTTGACAACATTTTCTATAAAAATAAAATTTTGGTAGATTATTTTTGGGGAACTGTAGACCGATATGGACCAAATTTGGCATGGTTGTTAGAGGCCATATACTAGCGCAATGTACCAAATTTCACCACGAACCAAATTTCAACCGGGTCGGATGAATTTTGCTCCCCCAATAGCTACTGAGATCAAATCTAGGGATCGGTTTAAATGGGGGTTATATATAATTAACACCGGTATGGACCAATTTTTGCGTAATTGTTAGTGACCATATACTAACACCTGTACCAAATTTCAACCGGATCGGGTGAATTTTGCTCTTCCAAGGCGCTCCGGAGGTCAAACTTGGTGATCTGTTTATATGAGGGCTATATATAATTATGTACCGATGTAAACCAATTTTTGCATAGTTGTTAGAGACCTTGTACCAAATTTCAGCCGGATTGGATGAAATTTGCTTCTCTTAGAGGCTCCGCAAGCCAAATCGGGGGATCGGTTCATATGGGGGCTCTATATAATTATGGACCGATGTGAACCAATTTTTTCAAAGTTGTTAGCTTCTCTTAGAGGCTCCGCAAGCCAAATCTGGGTATCGGTTTATATGGGGGCTATATATAATTATGGACCGATATGGACCAATTTCTGCATGTTTGTTAAAGACTATATACTAACACCATGTACCAAATTTCAGCCGGATCGGATGAAATTTGCTTCTCTTGGAGGCTCCGCAAGCCAAATCTGGGATCGGTTTATATGGGGGCTATACGTAAAAGTGGACCGATATGGCCCATTTGCAATACTACATCAATAACAAATACTTGTGCCACGTTTCAAGTCGTTTGGAAGTTTTGTATGATTTCAAAAGACGGACGTACGGACATGCTTAGATCGACTCAGAATTTCACCACGACCCAGAATATATACACTTTATGGGGTCTTAGAGTAATATTTCGATGTGTTACAAACGGAATGACGAAGTTAATATACCCCCATCCTATGGTGGAGGGTATAAAAAGTAAAAATTACCCATTAGAAATATGAAAAACGCAAGTTATAAAAATCGAGTTTAAAGAACTTCTTTTGTAGTTTTTAAAATTATGCCTACTTGTGCAAAGTTTAAAGGTTATAGCTTGTTTCGTTCGGAAGTTAGAGTGATTTGAACAGAGAAAGGGACGAACGGAAATCGCTATATCGACATTGAATTTCACCATGAGTTTATGGGGTCTTAAAACAATATTTCGACGCCTTATAAACGGAATGAAAGTTGGTATACCCCCTATCCAGTGGCGTAGAGTATAAAATGTGCCAAATTAATCATTTATAGTCGAAATATTGCTCAATTGGGATTATTTAGGGCTGCTTATGTAGATGCGAGTAATTCTACAACAAATTTCATTATAATGTTCATGGACTAGCATAACATGTTTGGAACATATATGTTAATATGTTAGAACATATTATGTTTGGGACATAAAATATTTGTAAATGTAATATGCTTAGATGCAAACATATAAAGGGTGATTCTTTTGAGGTTAGGATTTTCATGCATTAGTATTTGACAGATCACGTGGGATTTCAGACATGGTGTCAAAGAGAAAGATGCTCAGTATGCTTTGACATTTCATCATGAATAGACTTACTAACGAGCAACGCTTGCAAATCATTGAATTTTATTACCAAAATCAGTGTTCGGTTCGAAATGTGTTTCGCGCTTTACGTCCGATTTATGGTCTACATAATCGACCAAGTGAGCAAACAATTAATGCGATTGTGACCAAGTTTCGCACTCAGTTTACTTTATTGGACATTAAACCAACCACACGAATGCGTACAGTGCGTACAGAAGAGAATATTGCGTCTGTTTCTGAGAGTGTTGCTGAAGACCGTGAAATGTCGATTCGTCGCCGTTCGCAGCAATTGGGTTTGTGTTATTCGACCACATGGAAGATTTTACGCAAAGATCTTGGTGTAAAACCGTATAAAATACAGCTCGTGCAAGAACTGAAGCCGAACGATCTGCCACAACGTCGAATTTTCAGTGAATGGGCCCTAGAAAAGTTGGCAGAAAATCCGCTTTTTTATCGACAAATTTTGTTCAGCGATGAGGCTCATTTCTGGTTGAATGGCTACGTAAATAAGCAAAATTGCCGCATTTGGAGTGAAGAGCAACCAGAAGCCGTTCAAGAACTGCCCATGAATCCCGAAAAATGCACTGTTTGGTGTGGTTTGTACGCTGGTGGAATCATTGGACCGTATTTTTTCAAAGATGCTGTTGGACGCAACGTTACGGTGAATGGCGATCGCTATCGTTCGATGCTAACAAACTTTTTGTTGCCAAAAATGGAAGAACTGAACTTGGTTGACATGTGGTTTCAACAAGATGGCGCTACATGCCACACAGCTCGCGATTCTATGGCCATTTTGAGGGAAAACTTCGGAGAACAATTCATCTCAAGAAATGGACCGGTAAGTTGGCCACCAAGATCATGCGATTTGACGCCTTTAGACTATTTTTTGTGGGGCTACGTCAAGTCTAAAGTCTACAGAAATAAGCCAGCAACTATTCCAGCTTTGGAAGACAACATTTCCGAAGAAATTCGGGCTATTCCGGCCGAAATGCTCGAAAAAGTTGCCCAAAATTGGACTTTCCGAATGGACCACCTAAGACGCAGCCGCGGTCAACATTTAAATGAAATTATCTTCAAAAAGTAAATGTCATGGACCAATCTAACGTTTCAAATAAAGAACCGATGAGATTTTGCAAATTTTATGCTTTTTTTTTTAAAAAAAAGTTATCAAGCTCTTAACAAATCACTCTTTATTAATTTCGAAATAGCCTATAAACATATACTCGTATATGTTAAAAAAGAGAGACCTAGAGAGTATGCTGCAAGTAAAATAATGGAATAAACCAATTGGAGCCCACAAAGAAAATTTCATTAAAATTTTTTACTACCAGTGTATGCCCTAAGTGAAACATAATATGTTTGAAGAATACAAACAATATTTTGTTTGGACCAATCCTGAAAATATATATGCTTGAAGCACAATGTGTTTGGGGTATATGTTACAGAAGCGATTTTTTTTTTGTGGGTGTACGTAGTTTTGACACATTTTAGGATGCACTTGTAGTGTGAATGGCTAAAAAATATGGTTAATTTTTCTATATATGTTAAGTGTAATAAAAATAAATCCATTATTTTTTCCAAAAGATGGTGTTGTTTACATGTATCTTGCTTTTTATAAGTGGGATCGGTTTCCTGCATCTTTGATATCGAAATTTGCCGCAGAGAATCGAGGAAGAAAAATTTTAGCATGTATTTTGAAACTATTTTTTATTACGAAATGTCATCTGTTTCAATCGTCATCCAGGGGAAGCAATTCGGAGTTACACAACGCGAAATACCCTTAAATTGTGCCATCTATCTTTTTTCTACACCTAATAATAAACGCTTGATTCGTATATGTATCTACTGTTCATTCCATTTGCTATTTCACTTGAAACAAAATAATTGATTTTATTAAATAACACTTTAAAATGCTAGTACTCGACAATAGAATGAACAAAATGACTCTTGTCCTATGAATACTAATGGCGTACTTGTGACATTTCCTAGATAAATAAATATTTGATAATGACACAAATACTAGTTTTGCCTCCAGTCGCAATCAAATATGGATGAAATAAATAAAAATTCTGTTTAAGATTGCCCCAAAATGTATGACCATTTCATTATTTTGAAATTATTTCCTTGCATTTTTATCGCATAACAGCCACATGGACATGACACATTAGCAATGGTCTTATCTATTGCTACAAATGAATAATGAAACGAATTTGATGTTATTTACGAAATTGTTTGCTTTTGAACAATAACTTTCGCACAGTGCTTCGAAAGGGGCAAACAAATATGTGATGTGCTCCGATTTTTATTCTTATTTCTGTCTGTTAGAGTTTATGATTTCGAGATTCGAACGCAAAAAAAAAATGCTGTAATTGACTTGAACTATTTTTTTTTTTCGAATTTTAAGATTTGTTTGGTTGAAAATTGGGATAAATTACGTGGATGGTGTAAAAAACCGAATGGTCGGATTTTATCCAAGCTAAATATTTTGTGTTGGTATTGATGGTGGTTTTTGAAAAATATTGCACGTCTCTTCGAATCAGTGAACGTCACGTCGCCAAAGGTGATGAGTTCCGATCATCCCTTGTAGCAGGGATCTCACTGTTGACCACAAATTACCGGTGACAATGACTAGGTTACATTCCTTCAGGTGCTCTAATCATCCGTTTCCTGATTCGAGGAGTGTTAGTACGACGGCGTTAATATCGCTCGTCTGCGAGTCTCACCGCTTCTGTTGGGAAGTTAGGCCTCATTAGGGCAATTCGACCAGCGGGTATGAAGCGAGTGGTTGCTGTTTCAATGATGTCCAGGTACATCCTCTGTGTAAAAAGAATGTGGAAGGGGCGGGAGCTCACTGAAGCGGCGATCGGTGTATTCTCTGACGCCGTCCCAATTGGCTTTCAATTGGTTGATATACGTCAGATGTTCGGAGGTTTCAAAATCGAAGGGTCGGTCAATGGTACCAATTATGGAGATGTGGTCTGATCGCAGTGAAATGACGGGTTGCCAGGACACGTCATTTATCAGACCAGGGAACGCTAAGGAAATGACTGGCCAACTGCTGGAATCACCAATAATCCTCGATCTGCTATGTTAAAGCTATGGCTCTCTGGTCATTACCTAGGAATTCATGGGGGATATTGAAGTTTCCTGGCACCAATCGTTTATGTCCACTCAAAGTGGGGCTATAACCTGGGGCACACCTACCAACTGGCGGGATATACACATTTTATATCTATATCTCGACAGTCCAGACTTGACTGCTACCACACTTATATTCGATGTAGGGGTCCTAGTGTCTTGCACAAGCGGCATAGGTCTATACTGCACGGAACGGTGCAATATGAAAGCCACCACATCCACTTCTAGGGCGTTCCATACGTAGTATCCATCGCAATGGTCTTGTTGGGTGTGATGTACTTTGAACTGCTGCTTTGAATCGAACTCAATTTGTATGGTTGAGCCGAACATTCCGGCCACAATATTTGGGAAGGCAGCAGGATAACGCTAATAAGACACATGTTGCATATCCCGTAAAAACTTATTTGGAAACAGTCAAGTCCTACCTCACAACACCTACAACTGGCGGGATATACACATTTTATATCTATATCTCGACAGTCCAGACTTGACTGCTACCACACATATATTCGATGTAGGTGTCCTAGTGCCTTGCACAAGCGGCATAGGTCTATACTGCACGGAACGGTGCAATATGAAAGCCAGGCCACCACATCCACTTCTAGGGCGATCCATACGTAGTATCCATCGCAATGGACTAGTTGGGTGTGATGTACTTTGAACTGCTGCAGTGAATCGAACTCAATATATACGGTTGAGCCGAACATTCCGGCCGCAATATTTGGAAAGGCAGCAGGATAAGCCACATGTTGCATATCCCGTAAAAACTTATTTGGAAAGACTCAAGTCCTACCTCACCCGATGTATAAATCAGACATTACTACGTCTGTTTACCACTTTTCATGATAGATAACGCATAACCTGGATGCATTTTTGTTCTTATGAAGAAACCAAAATTTGGGCCTATTCCTCGATTGAGATAAAAAGAATTAAATTTAACATCAGTTTAACGAGGACCACAAGTTCTGATATTCATCTTTCCACACAAAAAAATAATCCCTTAATTTTCTAATTTTGGTTTTATTACAATTTCCACAATCTTTAGCTTAAACTAAAGCCAAATTTTCCCGTAAGTAATTAAATAGCATCGGTGTTCTAACCTATTCCTATATGTAACAATTTTTTTTATCGATCCCACCTAATGTTCCATTGTATTCAGTCATTTTGTTGCCTATGAGACAAGTTGAATAATTTTCTTTTTTTTTACGTTTCATGGCTGAGATGTACACACATTTTCGCATGGATTAGTGAAACGACACCATCGCATTTACAACCACGCTGAGTGCAAGTTTTCAATTACACAAAAAACGTTTTCAATAAAAACCCAAATCACAGTAGTAGTACGTCGTATATGTTATGTATGAATGAATGAACTTATGTTTTTCGGTTGGTTCCCATGATGAAATGGGACATTTTTTGGTTTAGTTTAATTTTTTTGGTTGTTGAACTAGATCAACAAAAACTGCTGCCTCTTCACAAATCCAGAATATGCTCTCATAGAACCAAGGCAGGGAATGGAATGTGAAAACAAAATTTTTAAGATGAGAACAAAACTTTGTATAGAAACGTCAAATGACCCAGTTACATAGTGAAAAAATAAATAAACGTTTAAAACTCGGTCCAGTCCACTCGGTATAAGACTCAAGTTTCGAAGAAAAATCAATGATGGATTGACTAAAGCAACAAATACTTTTGAACGCTGTATAAGACATACAAATGTTTATTTATTTTACCCTAATACTATATGGTTCGAAGTAATATAGCCACTGCAATCAGTTCAATATTGACCATTCTCTTTGTCCATTCTGGTAATATTTCTGAGTGATTTAAAGTTTCTCTGGGTGGTTTCACTTTCGTCATTGAGCTAGAGTCGGGCATTCCAAATTGCTAAGAAAGAAGCTCACCATCTGTGGTACCACAATAAACTGAATAGTCTAAGTGAGCCTAAAATAAGGGGGTGCCTAATCTATCCTATTGGCACTAGGAAATAAGTCCTCAAAATGAAAAATGAAATATAATCCCAATATTCTCTGTATACAACAAAAACAACGATTTTTTCGGAGTTATTTCATACTTTTGGGAGCTATTTCGTTTCCCATTTCATTATGAAATATTTCTAGTGTTAGGTTAGGTGGCAGCCCGACGTATCAGGGACCTCCTTTTTATAGCCGAGGTCCCTTGTCATTGAGTTTTTACCGTTCTATTTGTCCACTTTTGGACGCAAGCGCCGGTATCACGATAACGAGCAATGGTAAAAATAAGATTAAGGGATTGTAAAGTTGTACGAAAAGATGATGCACAGTGCGGGTGAAAAACGGTTAAATTTGGGAAGAATAATTCTCGTATGTAAATTTCATAAGAAATTAACATAAAAGAACCAAATTTAATCATCTCACCCGGCCAGATCTCGCTAAAGACTATGGAAATGTGTAGTGGCCAACACTGAAACATATATGTATAGTCAGGCTTGCGAGATGGGTATCTGGCATTTTCTTTTCAGTAACTTAATGATGTCAATTCCCTTAATCTTCCTGTCCAACAAGCTCGAATAAATACTGTAATAATTTCAAGTTTAAATGATTTGGACATTGAACCAGCATTGATATCAGGCTAACATAAAAATGGTACGACAAACAATTTCTTCATATTTAAATACAGGAGAGCTCTAACGACAGCCTCTTTTATTTCTATCGAAAATTTTGTCAAAATTTTATTTTTATTGAAAATTTTGTCAACATTTTATTTCTAACGAAAATTATGTCAAATATTTATTTCTATAAAAAATATTGTCAAAATTGTATTTCTATAGAAAATTTTGTCAAAGTTGTATTTCTAAAGAAAATTTTGTCAAAATTGTATTTCTATAGAAAATTTTGTCAATATTGTATTTCTAAAGAAAATTTTGTCAAAATTTTATTTCTATAGAACAATTTTATTTCTATAGAAAATTTTATCAAGATTTTATTTCTATAGAAAATTTTGTCAAAATTTTATTTCTATAGAAAATTTTGTCAAAATTTTATTTCTATAGAAAAATTTGTCAAAATTTTGTTTTTTTTCTATAGAAAATTTTGTCAAAATTTTATTTGGTGATGGGTGATGGGGGTATAATAAGAATGGTGATGGGGGTATAATAAGTTTGTCATTCCCTGTGTAACACATCGAAATATCGATTTCCGACTATATAAAGTATATATATTCTTGATCAGGGAGAAATTCTAGGACGATATAAAAATGTCCGTCTGTCTGTTGTAATCACGCTACAGCCTTCAATAATAGTGCTATCGTCCTGAAATTTGGCATAGATTCGTCTTTTGTTCGAAGATGGGTTATATCGGTCCAAGTTTTGATATAGTCCCCATATAAACCGACCTCCCGATTTGAGGTCTTGGGCTTTTAAAAACTGTAGTTTTTATCCAATTTGCGTGAAATTGGAAATCTAGAGATATTTTAGGACCATCAAAAAGTGTACCGAAAATGGTGCCTATCGATCCATGTTTTGGTGGTTTCACTTTCGTCATTGAGCTAGAGTCGGGCATTCCTAATTGCTAAGAAAGAAGCTTAGCATGTTTTGGTATAGCACCCATATGGACCGATTTTGCTCCTTTGGACGTCTAGAAAGTGTATTTTCTATCCGATTTTCCTGAAATTGGAAATCTAGAGGTATTCTAGGACCATAAAGAGATGTGCCTAAAATGAGGTGTATCGGTCCATGTTTTGATAGAGCCCCCATATAGACCGATCTCTCGATTTTACTTCTTGGTCTTCTAGAATCCGCAATTTTTACCGAGTGTGCCTCAAATCGGAAATCTAGAGGTATTCTGGTACCTTAAAGAGGTGTGCCGAAAATGGTGAGTGTCGGTCCATGTGTTGATATAGCCCCCATATAGACGGATCTCCCGATTTGACTTCTTGGGCTTCTAGAATCCATAGTTTTTATCCAATTTGCCTGAAATTTGAAATCTAGAGGTATTCTAGGACCAGAAAGATGTGTGTCGACAATGATGAGTACCGGCCCATGTTTTGATATAGCCCCCATATAGACGGATCTCCCGATTTTACTTCTTGGGCTTCTAGAATCCGTAGCTTTTATCCAATTTGCTGAAATTTGAAATCTAGAGGTATTCTAGGAAAATAAAGAGATGTGCCGAAAATTGTGATTATCGGTCCATGTTTTGATATAGGCCCCATATAGACCGATCTCCCGATTTTACTTCTTGGGCTTCTAGAATACGTAGTTTTTACCCAATTTGCCTGAAATTGGAAATCTAGAGGTATTCTAGGACCATATAGGGGTGTGCCGAATATATTGAGTATCGGTACAGTTTTTGATATAGCCCCTTATAAACTGGCCCTCCGATTTGGGGTCTAGATTATAGAACTACAATTAAATGTGCTGAGTACTGTGTGCATCCTTCCATTTAACTCCTAGGGTTTGTAGAAATTGTAGTTTTTATCCGATTTGCCACAAATTGAAAATATACTGGCATTTTAGACCCATTACAAAGTGTATATGGTTTAGTGTTTATCGGTCCATTTAGTAAGGCCTCCATATAGACCGATTTCACTTATTGAGAGTACAGTAGATGCACTGCTAATGAAAATTGCTTGAAACTGTATGCAGAATTTCCAGATTTTACTTCTCGTAGTCATTTAAATAATTGGGATGAAATTCACAGATTTTAGATTGCAAATCAAGGCGTCATTTCATCATTTTCTTGCACTTACAAGAGATGTTTATGATTCCTCTAAAACTCAAACAAAAATGGTTCTTATAAATTCAGAATCTGATCTAGTCTTCATAGGTAAAATATTTACATTTATCTGTGGGAAGCGTACTGGTTGAACTGATCTGCTTGGGAAATTATCTGTCATCAAACTCCCCTTAAATTTTCAAAGGAAGCTATCATATTTGATTCATGGTGGTGGGTATTTAAGATTCGGCCCGACCGAACTTACTACTGTATATACTTTTTTTTTTTTTTGTTATTACCCACCACTATACAATAGTGACGGGGGTATAATCAGTTTGTCATTCCGTTTGTAACACATCGAAATATCGATTTCCGACTATATAAAGTATATATATTCTTGATCTGGGAGAAATTCCAAAGCGATATAGCCATGTCCGTCTGTCTGTTGTAATCACGCTACAGTCTGAAATTACGCACAAACTCGTCTTTTGTCTGCAGGCAGGTCAAGTTCGAAGATGGGCTATATGGGTCCAAGGTTTGATATAGTCCCCACATAAACCGACCCCCCCATTTGGGGTCTTGGGCTTATAAAAACCTTAGTTTCTATCCAATTTTCCTGAAATTGGAAATCTAGAGGTATTTTATGACCACAAAGAGGTGTGCCAAAAATGGTGAGTATCGGTCCATGTTTTGGTATAGCCCCCATATAGACCGATCTCCCGAATATATTACTAGGGTTCTAGAATCGATAGTTATTATCCAATTTGGTTGAAATTTGAAATCTAGAGGTATTTTAGGACCATAATGAGGTGTGCTACAAATGGTGAGTATCGGTCCAGGTTTTGGTATATCCCCCATATAGCAGAGATGGTCTGTATCAAACTTTTTTAGGTTTGCGACTGTCGCAAAGTTGTAAACGTCGTAAACGTCACATACGCGTCGTAAATGTAGAAAAAGTAACAAAAGTCGCAAACTGAAAATACTTTAGTCGCGTCGGCTAGGCAGCGAATTCGATGATATCCAAGACGATGGTAGGTGCGAAGAAGTTTCAATTCTTAGGAATGTTCAAAATTTTCGGTTTTAGTCCCCACATTTTCCCTATTGCCTTTTGCACGAATACAGGGTAACCGTGGATTTTCTCGTCCTTTCTTAGCTTTAAGTTCAGTCTCCTGTCCAATATAACTCCAAGGTATTTTACACACTCACTAACGGGAATTTCGATACAACCTAAGAAAATAGGCTTGACCATGGGAAAACTTTCACAAATTTCTGCAGAAACTCACAGCAAATGCTGTCAAACTAAATTAAAAAATGTTCAGGATTTCTTCTATTCAAAATTTGGTTTTCTACAGTAGGTTTACGACTTTTGCGACATACGTATTATACCGTCGCAAACGTATGTCGCAAAAGTCACAGTTTGTGACAGGGCAATCTCCCGATTTGGGGTCTTGGGCTTATAGAATCCGTAGTTTTTATCAAATTTGCCTGAAATTGGAAATCTAGAGGTATTTTAGAACACTAAAGAGGTGTGCCGAAAATGGTGAGTATCGGTCCATGTTTTGGTATAGCCCCCATATATACCGATCTCCAGTTTTTACTTCTTGGGCGTCTGAAATCTGCAGTTTTTATCCAATTTGCCTGAAATTAGAAATCTAGAGGTATTTTAAAACCCTAAAGAGGTGTGCTGAAAATGATGAGTATCGGACCATGTTTTTATATAGCCCCCATATAGACCGATCTCCAGATTTTATTCTTGGGCTTATAGAAACCGTGTTTTTATCCAACTTGCCTCAAATTGGAAATCTAGAGGTATTTTAGGACCATAAAAAGGTTTGCCGAAAATGGTGTGTATAGGTCCATGTTTTGATATAGCCACCAGATATACCGATCTCCCGATATTACTTTTTTGGCTTCTAGAAACCGTAATTGTTGTCCACTTTGAATGAAATCGAAAATCTGGAGGTTTTTATACCCACCACCATAGAATGGTGACGGGGTATAATAAGTTTCTCATTCCGTTTGTAACGCATCGAAATATCGATTTCCGACTATATAAAGTATATATATTCTTGATCAGGGAGAAATTCTAAGACGATATAAGCATGTCCGTCTGTCCGTCTGTCTGTCTGTCTGGCTGTCTGTTGTAATCACGCTACAGCATTCAATAATGGAGCTATCGTCCTGAAATTTGGCACAGAATCGTCTTTTGTCTGCGCGCAGGTCAAGTTCGAAGATGGGCTATATCGGGCCATGTTTTGGTATAGCCCCCATATAAACCGACCTCCCGATTTGGGGTCTTTCGCTTATAGAAACCGTAGTTTTCATCCAATTTGCGCGAAATTGAAAATCTAGAGGTATTTTGGGACCTTGAAGAGGTGTGCCAAAAATGGTGAGTGTCGGTCCATGGTTTGGTATAGCCCCCATATAAACCGACCTCCCGATTTGGGGTCTTTCGCTTATAGAAACCGTAGTTTTCATCCAATTTGCGCGAAATTGAAAATCTAGAGATATTTTGGGACCTTGAAGAGGTGTGCCAAAAATGGTGAGTGTCGGTCCATGTTTTGGTATAGCCCCCATATAAACCGACCTCCCGATTTTACTTCTTGGGCTTATAGAAACCGTAGTTTTTATCCAATTTGCCTGAAATTGGAAATCTAGAGGTATTTTTGGGCCATAAAGAGGTGTGCCGAAAACGGTTAGTATCAGTCGGTATTTTAGTATAGCCCCCATAAGAACGATTTCCCGATTTAACTCCTTAGGTTTCTAGAAACCGTACTTTTTATCCGATTTGCCTGAAATTGTAAATATTCTCGTATTTAAGGCTCACAAAAACGTGTATCGGATTAAGTTTTTATCGGTCCATTTGGTAATGCCTCCATATAGACCAATTTCACTTCTTGTGAGTATAGAAGGCGCACTGATCATGAAAATTGCTTGAAACTCAATGTAAAATTTCCAGATTTTATTTTTCGGGTGAAAATCTACAGATTTAAAATTTCAAATCAAGACGTTATTTTATAATTTTCTTGCACACTTACAAGAGATGTTAATGATTCCTCTAAAACTCAAACAAAAATGGTTCTTATAAATCCAGAATCTGATATAGTCCTCATAGGTGAAATCTTTAAATGTATCTTCGGGAAGTGTCCTCAAGTCCTCAAGCCCTCCTGAAATTTCAAAGGAAATCCTAATATTTGGTCCATGGTGGTGGGTATTTAAGATTCGGCCCGGCCGAACTTACTGCTGTATATACTTGTTAGGAATACAAATAGGTGTGCAAGAAATGGTTTTATTTTTTAGGCTTCTAGAATCCTTAGATTTTATCCAATTTGCCTGAAATTATAAATCTACAGGTATTTTAGGACCTTAAATATGAGAGCCGAAAATGGCGTGTATTGGTCCATGTTTTGGTTTATCTCCCAAATAGACCGATCTCCCGATTTTACTTCTTGGGCTTTTAGAAACCATAGTTTTTTATCAAATTTGCATGAAATTTTAAATCTAGAAGTATTTTAGGAACATAAAGAGGTGTACCGAACATGGCGAATATCGGTCCATGTGTACTGATAATGAAAATTGCTTGAAACTGAATAATAGTTTCCAGATTTTACTTCTGGTAATCATTTAAATAATGTTCGATTTTAAATCAGGGCGTTATTTCATTTTCATTTCATTTTCTTGCACACGATGGTTATGATTCCTCAAAAAGTCAAACAAATATGGTTCTTATAAATTCAGAATCTGATCTAGTCTTCATAGGTAAAATCTTTGAATTTATCTTCGGGAAGTGCACTTGTTGAACTGATCTGCCAAATCCTCCTGAAATTTTCACAGGAAACTATAATATTTGATTCACGGTGGTGGGTATTTAAGATTCGGCCCATCCGAACTTACTGCTTTATATACTTGTTTGTTTTATTCTTATTGAATATTAAATTAAATTTTGCTTGACACTTTTTAAATAGAATAATCTCTACAGAAATTGTGAGCACCGTTAATAGTAGCAAAAATTACATTTCAGAAAAATATTGCAATATATTTCCAAAGAAAATTTTGTTAACATCACAGAAAATAATATTATAATTTTTGAGCTAACAATAAATTGTTGTTACAGAAAATTTGTAAGTTCAACAAAATGTTTGTTGATATAACAAAATTGGTTGCTAAAGTGACTAAAATCGTAATTGTATTTACAAATTACGTTGTTAGCTCAAATTTAAACATAATATTAATTGTATTGACAATCAAATTAATTGATATTTTTTGTGTGATTTTATTTTTATAGAAAATTTTGTCTAAATGTAAGTTCCTCTTATGTTGAGGAATACATTGCAAAATCTACCAAACCATGAAGAATTCTACCAATCCGTAAACTTATTTTTCACTTCACACTTCTACAATACTTTTTTTCTCTGTGTATATGTAATATTATTAAAATGTGCCCACCATTGTTCTAAGCTATTGCTATAGGGAAAACGATTTCCATGTTATCGAGTGCAGACATAGAAATGAAAAAATGGGGAAATGGTAGTGCAAAAGAATCAACATCAGAAATCCATAGAAAATCCAGTTGTATGAATATCTTCACTACGATGGTGAGTTGAATGGAACCAAAAAGGGAGGAATACATGTCTTTTTTGCAGTCTTCTTTAGAATCGAATGCAGTTGTAAATCATACCAATGGGAGTTGCTTGTATATGTATGTATGGTACGGTTCAATTCGGTTAAAGTTGATATCTTTTTGCTCCAGCGCTTCCTGATTGAAATAATGTCATGTCCCAAGTAATGGCTTGCCACTGCATCTCACAAAGTAAGCGCAATAAGGGATAACAACAACAACAACCACATCAGTAATGGAGAACATGACATTCTACTGATTGCATCAATTGAAGCTTAGTTTAATACAATAGTAACGACGAAGACATCGAAAATATTGCCCACAATCTCAAGTAGCGAGGAAACCACCTTTAAACCGATAGTGCTGTAATAGAAGGTATTCTTTTTGGAGGCCCTTTTGAAGATTTATCACAGAACTCTATTATAAATTCAAGTCATCAACTTACGTTATGACGTTCGGTTGAATTTAGTCTCCGGCAAGCAAAATGTTCCAATTAGTCATACAACTGACGATATGACCAGACAACTCCACCATAGGATGTAACCCCATAAAGTGCTAAAGGCTAAGGAATAAAATTTTGACAAAATTTTCTAAAGAAATAAAATTTTGACAAAATTTTCTATAGAAATAAAATTTTGACAACATTTTCTATAGAAATAAAATTGTGACAAAATTTTCTTTACACCCTCAACAAAAAAATCGCCTCTTTAACATATGTTCCAAACATATTTTGCAGGAAGCACATATATTATTGGATACTGTCGAAACATTAACATATTTGTTTTATGTGAACATATTATATGTTTGGAAGCATTTTGAGCCCAAAAATATTATATGCTTGGAAGAATTTTTCCCAAAGACGATTGTGCTCATTCCCTAACATACTCTTAATTCTCACTTCCACGAAATATTTTAGTTCTTGGCACCTTTTTCTGTAATACAAATAATGTTGAAGAAATTATTCACTTTTATAAGTTATTTAAATTTTACCTTTCGCCTGCACGGAGAATCGAACCGAGGACCATACAGTTTGTAAGCCAACACATTATCCACTGGGCTACGTAGCTGTTATAGTCACCAGCAGATAAATATCGTTATAAGTTACATTTATATAGCATAGTTTGCAGCGCCCACGAGCCCATGCAAACATAATATTATTTAACAGAAACATACATTTGTTTGCCACGTGGAGCAGTGGTTAGCATGTCTGCCTTGCTTGCAAGGGGTCGTGGGTTCAATCCCTGCTCCGACCGAACACCATTGTTTTTTTTTTTTAATTTACGCATTTATATTTATACTATATTAAATTTTTATAATGAAACTTCGAAATGTGGGTTATTAAAGATTTATAGTCAGTAACAGTGCTTGATATAAACGAAAATAACAATTTTGTAACAAAAACCTGTTTTTGGTACAAAACTTTAAAATTTGGAAGGAATTCAAAAACTCTAGCAAAAGAAGAATGTGGAGTCGAGTATAAACATACATATATAATTTTATAATATAAACATAAATTTATTTAGGCGTGAACAGTTTTTTTACTAGCATTTAACACCATCGCTCTAAAATGCCTTTTATTTTTCTTTAATAATTAATTTTAAACAAAATAAACTTTTTAAATTGTTTTAGCTGCAAAACTCGAACTTAATGCTCGCTTTTAATATTTGAAGGTGTCCGTCAACTCCTCGTGGACTACTTATTATTAAAGAGGAACTAAACTTTGTTTTTATACATTTTACTGTGTAATTTTTCACTATTTCCTCCTTATTTCATTTTACTGTTCCAACTGTATAAAGAGTATAGTGCCCTTTCGTTATTTTTATGAAGACCCCTGATTCCTTTTAACGAACCAAGAAAAAAATTGTGACCATAATGCCAAAATTATAAACAAAACACATGTCCACACATACATAAAATGCTGCTCTCACGGCGAAAACACATGCTGTTTTTTTTTAATCTCTATTCTCTTGGTTCCGAATGTCTATTCTCTTTATTCAAATTAAATAATATATAGACTTAAGCTTATCAAATTTGTGGCGTTATCATAAACCAGTTTTCCGAAACAACATACAATCGGTTTCATAGAAATTGTTCTCTTTTGATTCTTTCGCTGTGTTATGTTGATATCTTTTGTCAACTCTCCCGGTTTCCATCTCTATTTCTTTCTCTATACTCTCTCTGTCGCTTTGAATAAAATATCACAACATATGTATGTTTAGTCGAAATTTGTAAGTTTATACATGTTTGCATTCACACAAATGATTTTTATGAAACATTCATGCCCCAAACATAATATATTCTAACATATTAACATAGATGTCCCAAACATTTAGTGTTAGTTTAGGAACATTACATGTTTGCACTTAAATATATTGTGTTTTAAAATTGTGCCCGAAACACATTTTGTTTATATCGGAACATATGAAAAACATATTTTTCTAAGAGCGTAGAAATAAAATTTTGCCAAAATTTTCTTTAGAAATAAAATTTTGACAAAATTTTCTATAGAAATAAAATTTTGACAAAATTTTCTATAGAAATAAACTTTTGACCAAATTTTCTATAGAATTAAAATTTTGACTAAATTTTCTATAGAAATAAAATTTTGACCAAATTTTCTATAGAAATAAAATTTTGATAAAATTGTCTATAGAAATAACATTTTGACAAAATTTTCTATAGAATTAAAATTTTGACAAAATTTTCTATAGAAATAAAATTTTGACGAAATGTTCTATAGAAATACAATTTTGACAAAATTTTCTATAGAAATGAAATTTTGACAAAATTTTTTATAAAAATGAAATTTTGACATAATTTTCTATAGAAATAAAATTTTTGACAAATTTGTTTAGGCAGTAGCCGACTATCAAACCCTTTTTCGGGAGGTTCAAGTGTAGTTCACGTTGGGTTGAGTGAATTACCCGAATTTATTCTGATAATTGGTTGATAGTTTTGCTGCAAGTAGAGGATGCTGATGAGGAATGTGGTAATTCCGAAACAGCTGTACATCCAACCATCTTGCAGTCTATAGGGCTTTGCCCAAATAAATTTGACAAGCATACTTTTCCTCTGTTGGTTAAGCTACACTTGTAGTTTAGTCAATGCATGGCTTTAAGCTGAGATCAAAAAACAAAAAACAACAATAACGATTGAAGAGAAGCCAACAATAACAAACAAAACGAATGAAGATAGAGGAAGCACGCTCAAAAACAAACCCAGCCAAATACATACAAATCGATGATTTGAGTTTGGCAAAGGAAAAGAGATATGCTGGCAAATTTGTTTAGGCAGTAGCCGACTATCAAACCCTTTTTCGGGAGGTTCAAGTGTAGTTCACGTTGGGTTGAGCGAATTTCCCGAATTTATTCTGATAATTGGTTGATAGTTTTGCTGCAAGTAGAGGATGCTGATGAGGAATGTGGTAATTCCGAAACAGCTGTACATCCAACCATCTTGCAGTCTATAGGGCTTTGCCCAAATAAATTTGACAAGCATACTTTTCCTCTGTTGGTTAAGCTACACTTGTAGTTTAGTCAATGCATGGCTTTAAGCTGAGATCAAAAAAAAAAAACAGAAATAAAAATTTGACAAAATTTTCTATGCTGATGAGGAATGTGGTAATTCCGAAACAGCTGTACATCCAACCATCTTGCAGTCTATAGGGCTTTGCCCAAATAAATTTGACAAGCATACTTTTCCTCTGTTGGTTAAGCTACACTTGTAGTTTAGTCAATGCATGGCTTTAAGCTGAGATCAAAAAAAAAAACAGAAATAAAAATTTGACAAAATTTTCTATAGAAATAAAATTTTGACAAAATTTTCTATAGAAATAAAATTTTGACAAATTTTTCTATAGAAATAAAATTTTGACAAAATTTTCTTTAGAAATAAAATTTTGACAACATTTTCTTTAGAAAAAAAATTTTGTCAAAATTTTCTTTAGAAATAAAATTTTGACAAAATTTTCTATAGAAATAAAATTTTGACAAAATTTTCTATAGAAATAAAATTTTGACCAAATTTTCTATAGAATTAAAATGTTTACCAAATTTTTATAGAAATAAAATTTTGACCAAATTTTCTATAGAAATAAAATTTTGATAAAATTGTCTATAGAAATAACATTTTGTCAAAATTTTCTTTAGAAATAAAATTTTGACAAAATTTTCTATAGAAATAAAATTTTGGCAAAATTTTCTATAGAAATGAAATTTTGACAACAATTTTTATAAAAGTGAAATTTTGGCAAAATTTTCTATAGGAATAAAATATTGACATTTTCTATAGAAATAAAATTTTGACAAAATTTTCTATAGAAATAACATTTTGACAAACTTTTCTAAAGAAATAAAAGTTTCTATAGAAGTAAAATTTTAACAAAATTTGCTATAGAAATAAATATAATACTTTTCCACTGTTGCTTAAGCTACACTTGTAGTTTAGTCAATGCATGGTTTCAAGCTGAAATCAAAAACAACAATAATGATGGAAGAGAAACCAACAATAACAAAAAAAAAAAAAAAAACGAATGAAATAAAATTTTGATACAGTTTTTTATAAAATTAAAATTTTGATCAAATTTTCACTGATGGGAAAGGCCATTCATTCATTCGAAGAAAACCCGAAACCACAAAAAGTAGTTTTTGATCAAATTAATATTTTTTATACCCTGTGTCACACTATGGAACAGGGTATTATAAGTTAGTGTATATGTTTGCAACACCCAGAAGAAGACGAGATATACATATGGTGTCTTTGGCAACATTGCTCAGGACCGGCCTCAGAGCCATGTCCGCGTGACCGTCTGTCTGTGAACACATTTTTGTAATCAAAGTATAGGCCGCCAGTTTAGTCCTACCGACTTCAAATTTTGCAAAAGTATGTGTTTTGGATCATGATTTTGAAAGAAATCGGTTCAGTTTTAGATATAGCTCCCATATATATCTTTCGCCCGATATCTACTATTATGGCCCCAGAACCCAGAATTTCAGTCTGATTTGATTTAAATTTTGCATTAGGAGTGCAATTGATAGTGTCGTAAAGTGTGCCGAATTTGGTTGAAATCGGTTTAGATTCAGATATAACTCCCATATAAAGGGTGATTTGTTAAGAGCTTGATAACTTTTTTTTAAAAAAAAACGCATAAAATTTGCAAAATCTCATCGGTTCTTTATTTGAAACGTTAGATTGGTCCATGACATTTACTTTTTGAAGATAATTTCATTTAAATGTTGACCGCGGCTGCGTCTTAGGTGGTCCATTCGGAAAGTCCAATTTTGGGCAACTTTTTCGAGCATTTCGGCCGGAATAGCCCGAATTTCTTCGGAAATGTTGTCTTCCAAAGCTGGAATAGTTGCTGGCTTATTTCTGTAGACTTTAGACTTGACGTAGCCCCACAAAAAATAGTCTAAAGGCGTCAAATCGCATGATCTTGGTGGCCAACTTACCGGTCCATTTCTTGAGATGAATTGTTCTCCGAAGTTTTCCCTCAAAATGGCCATAGAATCGCGAGCTGTGTGGCATGTAGCGCCATCTTGTTGAAACCACATGTCAACCAAGTTCAGTTCTTCCATTTTTGGTAACAAAAAGTTTGTTAGCATCGAACGATAGCGATCGCCATTCACCGTAACGTTGCGTCCAACAGCATCTTTGAAAAAATACGGTCCAATGATTCCACCAGCGTACAAACCACACCAAACAGTGCATTTTTCGGGATGCATGGGCAGTTCTTGAACGGCTTCTGGTTGCTCTTCACTCCAAATGCGGCAATTTTGCTTATTTACGTAGCCATTCAACCAGAAATGAGCCTCATCGCTGAACAAAATTTGTCGATAAAAAAGCGGATTTTCTGCCACTGATTTTGGTAATAAAATTCAATGATTTGCAAGCGTTGCTCGTTAGTAAGTCTATTCATGATGAAATGTCAAAGCATACTGAGCATCTTTCTCTTTGACACCATGTCTGAAATCCCACGTGATCTGTCAAATACTAATGCATGAAAATCCTAACCTCAAAAGAATCACCCTTTATATCTTTCGCCCGATATGCGCTTACATGGCCCAGAAGCCAGTAGTAGTGTGTTTAATTTTATTGAAATCGGTTCAGATATATATATGGCTCCCATATATATCTTTCGCTCGATATGGACTTATATGGCCCCAGAAGCCAGAGTTTTACGCTGATTTGCTTGAAATTTTGCACATGGCGTACAATTAGTAGTACCGTGTGCTATATTTGATTAAAATCTATTCAGATTTAGATATAACTTCCATATTAGTGTTTTTCCGAATTGGGCTAAACAGTCAAAATATCCACAATTTACTTGTAAAAGGAAAAATGTCTTTACTTGTTTAAATTTGGTAGATTTATGGTAAAATTTTCTTCAAAGTTTGGTAGATTATTTTTGACACGAGTGGCAAATCGTGCTTACAAATCGATACGCGATATCAGTATATGCCACCTAACAACCATGCACAAATTGGTTCATATCGGTTCGTAATTACATAAAGTTCCCATACCCGGAACCCATATTTGAGTTCTACGGCCTGATGGAGGAGAACATTTCATTCGATCCGGTTGGAACCTTAACTAAGTTTTAACCGATTCGGTGTAAAGGTGTAATTACAGTGTGAAGTATATGACTACAATATGAAATTTTGGGCGTGGTGCGGTCGCCAGAATTGGTTTGCACCTACTGAAGGATCGAATTTTATCCTAACTGTAAGAAAGTTGGTACGTGATGTTAGTCTATGGTCTCAAACTACCATGCAAAAAGTGGTCCATATTGATCTATAATTATATAGCTGCCGTATAGACTGATGGCGAGATTTGCCTTACAGAGCCTCCTGGAAGAGCAAATCTCATCCGATTCGGTTGGAATGTGATAAGTGAGGTTAATATAAGCCCTCTAATAACCA
Organism: Haematobia irritans; assembly: GCF_050003625.1. Taxonomy (NCBI): domain Eukaryota; kingdom Metazoa; phylum Arthropoda; class Insecta; order Diptera; family Muscidae; genus Haematobia; species Haematobia irritans. The sequence continues at coordinate 152,958,705 of NC_134398.1, read as the reverse complement.
TGCAAAAATTGGTCCATATCGGTCTATAATTATATATGGACCTCATATAAACCGATCCCCAGATTCGACATCCGGAGCCTCTTGGAGAAGTAAATTCTCTCCGAACCGGTTGTATTTCGCTACGTATATGCCCTCTGACAACCATACAAAAATTGGTCCATATCGGTTCATAATTATATATTAGCCTCTTGGTAGAGCAAAATAAATCCGATCCAGTTGAAAAGTGATACGTGATCTTAGTGCATGCCCTAACATTGCCCTAACATTTTTGAAAATTTGTCCCATAATATTATATATAGCTCCCATATAAACCAACCAGATTAAACTTCGGAAACCTGTTGAACGAAGAAATTTCATATCATTCGGTTAAAATTTGGACCTCTAATTACCTGCTGAAGGAAACCTGTTGAAGGAACAAATTTCATCTCATTCGGTTAAAATTTGGACCTATAATTACCAATCGAAAATTGGTTAATTTCGGATGATAATTATTTGTAGACTCCTCTGTAGGTTAGGTTAGGTGGCAGCCTGATGTATCAGGCTCACTTAGACTATTCAGTCCATTGTGATACCACATTGGTGAACTTCTCTCTTATCACTGAGTGCTGCCCGATTCCATGTTAAGCTCAATGACATGGGACCTCCTTTTTATAGCTGAGTCCGAACGACGTTCCACATTGCAGTGAAACCACTTAGAGAAGCTTAGAAACCCTCAGAAATGTCACCAGCATTACTGAGGTGGGATAATGCACTGCTGAAAAACTTTTTTGGTGCTCGGTCGAAGCAGGAATCGAACCCACGACCTTGTGTATGCAAGGCGGGTATGCTAACCATTGCACCACGGTGACTCCTCTGTATAAAACGATCAAGAATTTCATTTTTTATCGAACACATGGACTAACATACAAATAAGAAGACAATGTTAAAAGGATTTAAGATACCTTGTCATCGCTGTTGCCTCAACGACAAATGCTCGATTAGAAAATTCGATTTTTGTAGCCCTACAATGGGGAAGAATGTAAAAAGGCCTTCAACTGCAACCCATATTTCGACCCACATCTTTTGTAATGTTAATGCTGATGTCTTTGGGGACTCGAGCGTCTCCACCAACAACCAACAGTACAATACCGAATGAAATGATAATGACGCAAAGAGAAATTGAAACTCACGTCCATCCGGAAGCCTCATCAGCAGTAGCACCAGCATCATCACCATTCTCATCACCATCATCACAGTCACCATCATCAGCTTCATTTTTCTTCAATTGACATTTTCTGTTCCTTCCTGGATCTGGCTCCGGCCAACCAATTTTCTCCTTTGGAATGTTGACAATAATAAAGTTACTGCCATTCGTTCATCTGTCTGTCTCATGGTGTCCGGAACAAAACAACAAATTGAGGCTGCTGCAACTTTCCATGCCGTCGCGTAGAATGGATGAAGTACAGAATAGAATTCGCAAATAATAAATAGCTGATACAAGACATATTCCGGTTTAACGGATTTTCCTCTTCTTCTCAGCCCTGGGTACGTCGATAGACTAAGTTTAAACGAATTTTCTCAAAATCGAGTTTGGTATTAGTGGAATAGTTTGCTTATTTCTTTGGGGAAACGCTTGTTGTTGTTAGCCCAGAAGTGGGGGTGATATGCAACCAAACTGATTGATAAAAGATGGAATTTCGTAAAGCATTTCCAAACTAATTCGATCGGTTTGTAATTCAAAAAATTCGTCAATTATTTACGAAAGAAATTAAATTAAATAGCGGATTCAAATGAATTAACGAAAAGAACTCATGCGGCAACAAATAAAACTATTTCATGAAGTTACTATGAAACTAAATCAAAAGATTGAAAATAGAAAAATACCATGTTACCATGAGAAACTAAATCAAATTAAACATGAATATGTAGCAGCACTAGCTGTGGTTTCGTTTTTTCGCTTTTTGTATGTGAAAAATTTTTATCTTTTGCAAAGGTCGACATTTTTATACCCTCCACCATATGATAGGGTTATACTAACTTTCTCATTCCGTTTGTAGCGCATCGAAATATTGGTCTCAGACATTATAAAGTATATGTATATTCTGGATCGATTTAGCGATGTCCGTCCGTCTGTTACGATTGTCAAACAATCTACAGGTTTGTTTGTTGTCATTGATGTAGGATTGCAGATGGTATTGCAATTGAAAGAGCAAATTTCATAAGTATACGCTCTCTAATAATCATTCGCAAGTTGGTACATATCGGTCCATAATTATATACACTAATAGAAAAAATTACGTTCCACAATCGTGGACGGACGGTGACAAAATGAAACGGAAATGTTTCCAAAAAATCATAACGTGATGTTCACGATTTCATGCACGAGCGTTCACGATTTCATAAACGGCATTCGTTTTTCTTTGGCCATAAAAAGTCTTAAAATACTTGTTAGATGTTGTTATGGCAACTCCGCCGGTGGTACAAGGTGCTAAGACGACTGTAATCACAGTAGCGGAAATCTTTTTCTAATTTTGTTTATGTTTTAAGATCATGAACACTGGTTGTTTTTACATCGCTTGGTGTCATTTAATCGTTGTCAGATTGACACCGCCTGTTCTCCGTTTTTCACCACACTTGAACGGATCGTTTTGAGTACGCCGTTCATGATTTGTTCTATGACTGGAGAGATTCTATATTAACCAGCCACATGAGTTACGAAGTCAACCTCTTAGAGGAGCAAAATACATCCGATTCGCAGCAAAAAAAGCGTCACCAAAAAAGTAATGAAAATGTTCTTTTTGGATCCGGAAGTGGTGCAAAATTGACGCAGAAGCGATGAATTCAACATGAGCGTATCATAGGACGGAAGTCCTCCATTTCAACAGCCGTTGCACTGAATTTGCATCGCTTCTTTAGGTGTGATCCGAATTCAATGTTTTGGATGTAAATTAAAAAAAAAATCTGTGATATTTTGTCAAATAAATAATTTTTAATGGATTCTAACACCTGTCGGAAACGTTTGACCTCAAATATTTTCAAAAATTCACAATTTTTTCAGATTGGATTTAGCATTTTTTTCGACAAAATTTAAATGATTTGTACCATTTTATGAATTCTTACAATGTGGAACAGGGTATTATAAGTTAGTGCATATGTTTGCAACACCCAGAAGGAGACGAGATAGACACATGGTGTCTTTGTCAATAATGCTCAGGGTGGGTTCCTGAGTCGATCTAGCTATGTCCGTCCGTCCATCCATCTGTATATGAACACATTTTTGTGATCAAAGTCTAGGTCGCAGTTTTAGTCCAATCGACTTCATATTTGGCATACGTTTCTGTTTTGGGTCAGATTAGAACCCTATGGAAGAAATCGCCTCAGATTTAGATATAGCTTCCATATATATTTTTCGCCCGATATGGACTGCTCCCATATATATCTTTCGCCCGATTTTCCGTCATATGACCACATAGTTTAAAGTTGTAGTCCGATTTACGTGAAATTTTGCAAAGAGAGTAGAATTAACATACTAAGTATGCATGGAAAATTTAGTTGAAATCGGTTCAGATTTATATATAGCTCCCGTATGGACGTTTTTCTGATTTCGACACAAATGACCAAAACACCAACATTTTCCTTATAAAATCAATGCAGCGGATGCTTCAAAAGATTACTTTCGCCCTATGACAAGCCCATGTACAATTCTTTGCTTCTGAGCCAATTTGCACCACTTCCGGTTCCAAAAAAAGCTTTCATCGTTAACTTGGGAAGAATTCCAAATTTGTTTGCTGGGTACTTAATCAGCCTTATTTATCTGACATGGAGTCCATATGGGCTAATTTACAAGTTATAAGACAATATTAAAAAGTTTTAGTATACCTTGGTGAAGGGTACATAAAATTCGGCCTGGTCTAAATTTTGGCCGTATATATAATTTTGGCCGTATATATAAATTTGGCCGTATATATAAATTTGGCATACCAACAGTAAAACTGTTGGTATGCCAAATTTGGTTGAAATCGATTGAGATTTATATATGGCCCCCATATATATCTTTCGCCTGATTTAGACTTTTATGACCACAGAGGCCAAAGTTTTGCTCCGATTAAAATTTTGCAGAAATAGTATATTTAACATTCCAACTATGTATGCCAACTTTGTTCAAAATCAATTTAGATATGGCCCCATAAATATATTTCGCCCGATATACACTTATATATTCACCTTGATTTGCTTCAAATTTTGCACAAACAGTACAACTAACGATATCATCAGGGGTATAATTGAAATCGGTTTAATTTCATATATCCATCGAAAGCAAAATTTTCGTTTCGATTTACTTGAAATTTTGCACTAAGAGTAGAATTAACATTTTAGCTATGTGTGCCATATTTGGTCAAAATTGGTTTAGATTTCGATATAACTTCCTTATATATATGTGCGCCTGATTTCATATATTAAACCCATTTTCAATTGGATTGACTTGATAGTTTACACAGGGAATAGATTTAACATTTTATTTGAGTGTGTCGAATTTGACACAAATAAATAAAGCCTAAATACACCCACAATTTTACACAGTTCCGTGTTGATGTCCTCATATTGTAGTCATATCCCACACACTGTAATATCGGACTGTACACAGAACTATTGAGATTTTAAGAAGGCTCCGACTCACATCATCCGTGATGATGTCCTCATATTGTAGTCATATCCTACATACTGTAATATCGGACTGTACACAGAACTTTTGAAATTTTAAGAAGGCTCCGACCTTAGCATATTCCGCCCTATTTAGTCAAATATTGTTTTTAAAGCAAAATTTGGTCACCTATCTTGACAATATCTAGCCCATATTCTTCTAAAATCGCCACTGCTAAGTTTCAAACATTTTAAAAATGTCTAAAATTTACCTATACCTCAATACATACTCCCAGAAAAGGAATATGATCATTTTTGGACATCTGATTTTTGGACATCTGAACCCCACGTCGGGGTTAAAAAAAATGTTATCAGTACAGCATGAAGCATGAGCCATTATATGACTGTAGTACATTCTACTATCGAAATGTCTGATAGATTGACCCTTATTAGTTCTGTGGGATTGTTCGAGTATTTGTGTTTTTATGCAAGCTCAATTCCTATCAAAGACCCTAACATTTTTCCTAAAATGGGAAATTTTTTAAGTCTCCAAAATTGGTAAAGAATTATATTTTTTCTGTCGCATATGGAATAAAAACTTCAGCCAGACTGAATTCATAAACGTTTATATTTTCTTTATAGTACGTTTCATTTTCTTTTAAAATCTTATACTATAAATAGTTTCAAATAAAATATGTTAATCTTATATTAAGTTTATCCTTTATTTGACCCTTCGTTTCAATCAACTTAATATGATTTAGATGTCACCATTCCATCAGGCAAACTTTTGTAGGCACCAGTATAGTTGAAGCAAAATAGAAATAAATCAAAGAAAAAAAGGCAGTGAAGAAATGAAGAAACTTTTATAGTTCTATGTGGTGGGATGGTATATTTTTGATATATTTTCTATTTTTCATTTCCTTATTTTTCTCAACAATATGAAATATTTTATTATTTTTTAGATCAATGATACAAAAAAGGGAATACATTTTGGAATGAATATTTTTTTGACATTCTTGCTAAGTATGCATGGAACATGGATTTAGATCGATATGCATTGTTAGTACAATTTAACACTTTTTTGTCTTGGAATTAATACCAAAATTTATAGCGCAAAGAACGAAGCAAGCTTTTGTTCACCGTATTTGATCATATGAGAGTCAAATCTATGCTATAGATATAAAAATTGGGAACAATGAAACAAAAAATACTGCGTAAGATCAAAGATTTTATGTCCTTAAAATATTTGATATTGCAAAAGCTGCGGAACTTCTATCGATGAGGCCGTTATTTAGATGCTATATCAGCAATTTCATCAATTGTCAGGCAGCTATAAAGGCCCTGGGCAATACGAAAATAAGGTCGAAGGTAGTCATCCGCTGTCGTAGCGAGCTTACGGTTCTCACTGAACAGCATAATCTAACTCTGTGCTGGATACCTTGGCATTATGGCATAACTGGGAATGAAGAGGCAGAAGTACTGACTAAGGAAGGCGTAGGTGGCACGGTTAACGTCATTTCGAACGTTTTTCCTCCGCTTTCTTTGCAGGATCAATAGCAAATATGAAGATTTATGGAAGAGACGATGGGCTTCTTCTATAGGCTGTGAACAAACGAAACTGATATGGGACGAATATAATATTAGGAACTGTGAAATCCTGATATCATTGCAACGAGAGGATGTGAGGTCGATTACAGGTAATCGGTCTAGCGAATGATGATATGTGTAGGTTGTGTCTGGACCCCGAGGCTACGGAAGATTCACTTCACTTCCTGTGCCAGTGTCCTGCACTATCTTTCAGAAGAAACAAGATACTGGGCTCTTATTTCTTTCAGACTATGACCGACTTGCGAGAATGCAGCCTGAGGAGTATTCTCGCCTTCATCAAGGCATCGGTGTGGATGACCTAGGCGCATCCGAAGGACACATTATCATAGGTTAGGTTAGGTGGCAGCCCGATGTATCAGGATCACTTAGACTATTCAGTCCATTGTGATACCACATTGGTGAACTTCTCTCTTTTCACTGAATGCTGCTCGATTCCAGATTAAGCTCAATGACAAGGGACCTCCTTTTTATAGACGAGTTCGAACGGCGTTCCACATTGCAGTGAAACCACTTAGAGAAGCTTTGAAATCCTCAGAAATGTCAACAGCATTACTGAAGTGGGATAATCAACCGCTGAAAAAACTTTTTGGTATTCGGTCGAAGCAGGAATCGAACCCACGACCTTGTGTATGCAAGGCGGGCATGCTAACCATTGTATCACGGTGGCTCCCATTTTCAAAGAATGGACTCATTCCGGCCGGAGCGAGACAGACACGAAGAGCAAGATGGAAAGAAGTTTGAGGGACCGCAATGGACCAACTATGGTCTAAGTGGACACAAACCCGCTAGTTGGATTTCGTTTCATCCTACATAACCTAACCTAACTTAAAATAACCTTTAAAATTCTGTTTTTGCGTAGCATGCATATTTCTGATACAAAGATTTTTCATTTGACCAAAAGTTGATAAGCTTTTCATTGAAGTTCCTAAAAGTGCATAAAAAAGGTTTTGCTTCGCTTGCACAAAAGTGACTAGTCATCGAATTTGGCTTTCCATTCCAAGTTGAGCAGTCTGTAAAAAAAGAACAAAATTATCGAGTTTATTTGCCGAATTCAGATTACATTTTAAACCTTCGATTGGCAAAAGCGTCGCCCCATCTACCGTGGGTTCCAAATAAATGCCGAATATTATTGGGCAAATATCCTAATAACAGCGTTCAAGCCCTTGGTACAAAAACATTTCGCATGGACATCCCAACGAGACTCGGGGCCGTCGCTTTAAGCATTCGTCATCCATGAATGGCCTAAAACCGAGGATCATTGCTTCATTTCTATCGCACAATAGTTACTAAAATCTGAGGATCTTAGTCCGTTGGACATTTTGAAGAGAAAGTTTGGCACTAAAAAAATACCAAAGTGTCGATTATTTCAAAACAGCGCTTCGCCAGGAATGGACCAAAATTCCGCAAAGCCACTTTCGCACTTTATTGCCTTGCATGAATTTTTCAATGATTCACAAAACCCAATTCCACTTTCATCAAACCAAAACCATTATTATATATTTCCTCTTTTCAATGTTTATCGGCTCATTCTACCCAGCCATATTGGATTTATTGTCATTGGCACTCTTGCCATGGTCCCTGGGGACAAAGATGTTTTGTGTGTTTGATGTTTGATTCGTTTAAATTGTGGCAAAAAAAAAAAAAAAGAAAGAAGGCTAAAATTTTCCAACATTTTGTCATCTGAAGGCGAGTGAGGAAAGATGTTGCGAAACCAGTACAAATGCCATTACCACTGACAACAACGATGACGGCAGAATCAAGAAAATCATTGATGGCAAAGAGAAAAAAAAACAACGGGAAAAGGAACCATAATGGACGGCAGACATAATGCTTCAGCGAACATTTGGAAAATGTGATTAGGGCCAAAGTGCAAAGGTTGTTTCAAAATTTGGCGACATGTTTGTCGTGCTCATTTTCTTTCCATGCCTTTTTGTCTATATTTTGTGTTGAGGTTTGTTTTATTTTTTTTTTATTAGATTTGGGCCAGCATATTTCCATTGTTTTGCAATTTTAAGATGATGAAATATGATATATACCGTATTGCGGACTAACAGTTTTTTATGCAAAATAAATTCTACATGTAACTCTAATTTTGTAATAATACCCCTACTTCTTCATATAAAGGTGTTTCCAATAAAAGAATTTTTGGTACACAGAAAAAAAGTGAACACTTTTATGGGAAAAATGAACTACCTCGTGTGAAAATAGATATAAATTGCATTCCATTTTTTCAATGCGGTTCAAACTATAATTTGTAGATTTAATTATCGAATTTTCATTCCGTTTTTTCGATATACCAATAAATATCAGTTTAAAAAATCAAATTTCAACTGCTACTTCAAAGTCAAAAATGTTGTCTTAGTATCTAAAAAATCAAAGATATGATATCTCATAAAGATAATTTTGCGTTATTATACCCTGCCCCACACTGTACAGGGTATTATAAGTTAGTGCATATGTTTGCAACACCCAGAAGGAGACGAGATAGACACATGGTGTCTTTGGCAATAATGCTCAGGGTGGGTCCCTGAGTCTATGTAGCCATGTCCTCACCGTCCGTCCGTCCGTCCGTCCGTCCTGTGAAGACATTTTTGTGATCAAAGTCTAGGTCGCAGTTTAAGTGCAATCGCCTTCAAATTTTGGACAAGTTCCCGTTTTGGGTCAGAATAGAACCCTATTGATTTTGGAAGAAATCGGTTCAGATTTAGATATAAAGGGTAAATTGTAAGGGCCGATGTTGAATGTGAACCACACCTAAACGCCAAGTTTTTTCCGAATTTTATTTGACATTTCTCTATTTCAGACTTACTCAATTTCAACCATGGGCGTCGTGAATGGGCAGAATGGTTCCAAGAAATGGCAACAGTGGATGATGAGTTTTCGAAGAAAATCATCTTCAGTGATGAGGCTCATTTTCACCTCAGTGATTCGTCAATAAACAGAATTGCCGCATTTGGGCGAATGAGAATGCAAGAGTGATTGTCGAAAACCAATGCACCCACACGCAAAAAAAAAAAAACGTTTGGAAAACGTGTACCGGGAACGCTTTTCTTTTGTTAGAATTTTATGAATTGCTTCGAAAATTTTAAACTTTTATCACCAAAAAAAAAAATCGTTTGTTTCAAAATTTTTATTTTTTCAATAAAAAAAGTTATTTTTGAAACAACAACACAGTCCATTTCGTTTATATCAAACACTGTTCTTTTCTGACTTTAGGTCTTTAATAAGACACATTTTACATTTCAAAATTTAATATACTACAATGTAATGTTGAACATTTTTTCGAAATCTTCCGAACAAACTTTGGTCGAAGCAGGGATCGAACTCACGACCCTTGGCATGCAAGTCGGACGTAGCAACCACTGCTCCACGGTGCCAAACTAAATGTTCTGTTTCTGTTAAATAAACTTTGTTTATTCGGTTCGTGGGCGCCGCAAACTATGCTATATAAATTTAACTTATATGGATATTTATCTATTGATGACCATAACAGGTACATAGCTCAGTGGTTAGTGTGTTGGCTTACAAAGTGCATGGTCCGCGGTTCGATTCTCCGTCCAGGCGAAAGGTAAAAAAATTTAAAATGTATAAAATCGTATAATTTCTTCTACATTGTTGGTATTACAGGAAAAGGTGTTAAGAACTAAAAAACCTCGTGGATGTGAGAAAGATGTGAGGGAAAATGCAATTAGCAAGAAAACAATGTGTTTTTTAGTTTGTCTTTATGAAATTGTTTTTACATCCTGGAAAAGAATAAACGTTTATCACAAAAAGTATATACTTTTTTTCCAAATACACTTCCTTACACCGAAAAGCAAATGAGAAACGAACTTTGTTTGTCTAAAATTTCGTTTGGGAGGAAAGAATTATTTTTTTGCGTGCACAAAGAGTGCGGTGTTTGGTGCGGTTTATGGGCTGGCGGCATCATTGGGCCGTATTTTTTCCAAAATGAGGCCGGTCAGGCAGTTACTGTGAATGGTGTTCGCTATCGTGAGATGATAACGAACTTTTATGGCCCGAATCGGAAGATATGGATGTGGACGATATGTGGTTTCAGCAGGATGGTGTCACTTGCCACACAGCTAACGAAATAATGACTCTTTTGCGCAACAAATTCAATGGCCGTGTTATCTCACGTAATGGCGATGTCAATTGGCCGCCAAGATCATGTGATTTGACACCGTTGGACTTTTTTCTTTGGGGTTATTTGAAAGAAAAGGTGTACGTCGATAAGCCAGCAACAATTCAAGAGCTAAAGGATGAAATAATTCGGCACATTAACGGCATAGAACCTCCATTATGTCTCAGCGTCATCGAAAATTTGGACCATCGGATGAAGGTGTGCCACCGAGGTGGCGGCGCTCATTTGGCCGATATTGTGTTCCATACATAATTCAGTAATACCTATATATCATAATAAAATAAAATTACAACAATTTCCTAAATAGTTTGTGTTTTATTCAAAATCAACATCGGCCCTTGAAATTTTAACCACCCTTTAGCTCCAATACATATCTTTCGCCCGATTTGGACTTGTATGGACCCAGAAGCCAACGTTTTAGCCCAATTTGGCTGAAATTTTGCACCAGGAGAACAATAAGTAGTGTAGTTAATTGTGCTACATTTTATTGAAATCGGTTCAGATTTAGATATAGCTCCCATATACATCTTTCGCCCGATATAGACTTATATGCCCCCAGAAGCCAGAGTTTTAGTCCAATTTGGCTGAAATTTTGCACAAGGAGTACAATTGGTAGTGTAGTCAAGTGTGCTATATTTTATTGAAATCGGTTCAGATTTAGATATAGCTCCCATATATATATATCTTTCGCCCGATTTTCCGTCATATGACCACAGAGTTCAAAGTTATAGTCCGATTTACGTGAAATTTTGCACATGGAGTAGAATTAAAGTACTAAGTATGCATGTGAAATTTGGTTGAAATCGGTTCAGATTTCTATATAGCTTCCATATATATGGCTTTCTGATTTGGGCAAAAATGACCAAAATACCCACATTTTCCTTATGAAATCGCCACTGCTAAGTCGAAAACTTGGAAAAGTGACTCAAATTTTCCTTTATTTCTAATACATATCTATCGACCGATAAATCATAAATACACTTTTGCGAAGTTGGTTTGGTTCAGATTAAAATGTTTCCCATATTTTTTTACTAACGTAGGGTACCATCCCAGGACATTAGCCGACTTAAATTTTAAGTCTAACGGCCATTTTCATGTAGCTCCGTTAGGCTTTAACTGTCAGTTAACAGAAAGAAAAATTGAAATATCTTTTCTCCGGTTAACTTTAACTGAAAAATTTCAGCAGTTAAGTTTCTAACTGGCATATGGAATATATACGCAAAATGACAGATATCTAGATATCATGGTTTAATAATTCGTTAGCTAACGTAGCACTAACGGAGCTTCATGAAAATGGGGGTAAAGGTTATAAATTTTGTTCAGATGGAGTCAGATTTAAATGTATGTATTTGGGACAAAAACCTTTATATATAGCACCCAACACATTTGACGGATTTGATATAACCCTTAAATTGCTGCAATTTACTATAAAATTTAATTTTATAAAAAACACAACTAACGCTTCGTTCGAATGCACATATATGTATTTCCACTAAAGATTTTCTATCCAGACTTTAATCCCTACATAGATTTCCATATGCTGAAGATGCAAGCATTGTAATTACTGCAAAAGCACACTTAGTATTACACACAGACACAAATCAACATTGAACTCGTAATTATATTTATGTGCGGCATGTAGTGCAGATGTAATCTCATTAAAATCCAATAAGTTAAATTATATCCATTATTATCGGCCGATGTTGTAACATGCCTCCGTGATGACGTTAACGACAGTGATGATGCATGATGAGAAATGCACTGAGGGAAAAAATTATGTTTTCGTGTAAGAAATTACATCGTATATTTATTTGGAATCAGGAATGCAATTGAACAATCATTGCAAGGTACAGGGTACACCGAAAGACACAATATTTTACTCCGGAACGAAAATTCGCTTTGTATTTACTTTAAACTCGAATTTATGACTGACTTTTTAACGCATCGAAATATTGGTCTCAGAACCCATTAACATTTTTTCCGATTCAATCACAAAATTAGTTGATCCACTTGATTTTTTTAATTAAAATATCTTCATTTTTTTATTGATTCAATTTAATTTAAATGATATTGATTGCAAAACTCAATAAACTTTCATTCATTTTCGTAACAGAATTGGTGTTTTTGTTCGATTAAAAATAAATTATAAATTTTTTTCAAATAAATTTTAAATTAAAAATTCAAAAATTTTCCATCGTGGTTTTAACTTAGTCTTCCGAGTTTTATTAAAAAGTTAATTATATCAATAAATTTTTCAATCAAAAATTTTTAATTAAAAATAAAAAAAATATATACGCGTTATTAAGAATTACGCAACCCAAATTTTAGGACGCGCAATTTACAAAATATTAAGAACAAATTCTTTAAAATTATGAAATTTTAACTAAAATAAATTTGATAATATTTTCTTCAATTTTTATACCCACCACTATAAAATGGTGACAGGGGTATAATGCGTTTGTCATTCCGTTTGTAACAAATCGAAATATCGATTTCTGACTATATAAAGTATATATATTCTTGATCAGGGAGAAATTCTAAGACGATATAAGTTAGGTTAGGTTATCAGGTATCACAATGGACTGAATAGTCTAAGCGAGGACTATTCAGTCCATTGTGATACCACAGTGGTGAACTTCTTTCTTATCAATGAGTGCTTCCATGTTAAGCTCAATGACAAGGGACCTCCTTTTTATAGCCGAGTCCGAACGGCGTTCCACATTCCAGTGAAACCACTTAGAGAAGCTTTGAAACCCTCAGAAATGTCACCAGCATTACTGAGGTGGCATAATCCACCTCTGAAAAACTTGTTGGTGTTCGGTCGTAGCAGGAATCGAACCCAGGACCTTGTGTATGCAAGGCGGGCATGCTAAGCATTGCACCACGGCGGCTCCCCACGATATAACCATGTCCGTCTGTCTGTCTTTCTGTTGTATTCACGCTACAGTCTTCAATAGTAAAGCAATCGTGTTGAAATTTTGCAGAAACTCGTCTTTTGTTTGCAGGCAAGTCATGTTTTGATATAGTCCCCATATAAACCGACCTCCCGATTTGGGGCCTTGGGCTTATAGAAACAGTAGTTTTTATCCACTTTGTCTGAAATTGGAAATCTAGAGGTATTTTAGTACCATAAATAGGTGTGCCAAAAATGATGAGTATCAGTCCATGTTTTGGTATAGCACCCATACAGACCGATTTCCCGATTTTATTTCTTGAGCTTTTATAATCCATATTTTTATCCAATTTGCCTGAAATTGGAAATCTATAGGTATTTTAGGACCATAAAGAGGTGTGCCAAAAATGGTGAGTATTGTTCCATGTTTTGGTATAGCCCCCACACAGACCGAGCTTCTAGAATTCTTAGTTTTTATCCAATTTGCCTGAAATTTAAAATCTAGAAGTATTTTAGAACCATAAAGAGGTGTGTCAAAAATGGTGAGTATCGGTTTATGTTTTGGAATAGCCCCATATAGACCGATCTCCCAATTTTATTTCTTGGGCTTGGGAAACAGTAGTTTTTATCCAATTTGCGTGAAATTGGAAGTCTAGAGGTATTTTAGGACTATAAAGAAGTGCGCCGAAAATGGTGAGTATCGGTCAATGTTTTGATATAGCCCCCATATAGACCGATCTCCTGATTTTACTTCTTGGGCTTATAGAATCCGCATCGGTCCATTTGGTAAGGCCTCCACATTTCTTGAGGGTATAGAAACTGCTTGAAACTGAATGAAAAATATCCTGTTTTTACTTCTAGTAATCATTTAAAAAATGGGAGTGAAAATTTGCAGATTTTAGATTTTAAATCAAGGGGTTATTTCATCATTTTCTTGCACATTTACAAGAGATGTTAATGATTCCTCTAAAACTCAAACAAAAATCTCATCTAGTCTTCATAGGTAAAATCTTTAAATTTATCTTCGGGAAGAGTACTGGTTGGGAGCCACCGTGGTGCAATGGTTAGCATGCCCGCCTTGCATACACAAGGTCGTGGGTTCGATTCCTACGACCGAACACCAAAAAGTTTTTCAGCGGTGGATTATCCCACCTCAGTAATGCTGGTGACATTTCTGAGGGTTACAAAGCTTCTCTAAGTGGTTTCACTGCAATGTGTAACGCCGTTCGGACTCGGCTATAAAAAGGAGGTCCCTTGTCATTGAGCTTAACATGGAATCGGGCAGCACTCAGTGATAAGAGAGAAGTTCACCACTGTGGTATCACAATGGACTGAATAGTCTAAGTGAGCCTGATACATCGGGCTGCCACATAACCTAACCTAACCTAACCTAACCTACTGGTTGAACTGCTCTACTTGGGAGAATATTTGTCGTCAAACCCCCTGAAATTTCAAAGGAAACTATAATATTTGATTCATGGTGGTGGGTATTTAAGATTCGGTCCGGCCTTACTTACTGCTGTATATACTTGTTTTTTATTAAATTTTTATTTGATTTAAAGAAATCGTCCTTAAATTAACTGAAATATTGAATATTTATCCCAGCAAAAAAAAAGCGTCGCCAGAAAAGTAGTGAAAATGTTCTCTTTGATCCGGAAGTGGGGCAAAATTGGCACCGAAGCGATGATTTTAAAAAGGGCTTGTCATAGGACGGATGTCCACCATTTCAACAGCCGTTGCACTGAATTCGCACCACTTCCTAAGGTGTGATGCGAATCCAGTGATTTGGATGTGAATAAAGAAATTTTGTGATATTTTGACAAATAAATAATTTTCAAAATTTGTTATGATTTTTAATGCATTATAACGGTTCTCTGGAACGTTTAACATCAAATATTGTTAAAAATTCGCAATTTTTCTGGAAAGGATTTAGCATTTTTTTTCGGCAAAATTTAAATAATTTGCACTATTTTTTTAATTTTTGATATGTTTTTAACCCATTTGAAGCAATAAAATTTTAAATTTCCCATTAAAAATATGAAAAAAGCGAGTTATAAAAAATTGACTCAAATGAACTTCCTGTGCAGTTAAAATAAAGAACATCTTTGGGAGAACATTTTTGAAGTGCTTTTAAAGTTGTGCCTTAAGAAGAACTTCCACATTTTTTTGCTGGGTATATTTAAGATAAAAACGCTTTAAATATAGGCTAAAACTTTTTTTGAGGATTTAGTCTAAAGTTTGTTTGAAATTAAGAAACCCTTGCATGGTTACATTACACCACGTTGTAAGTCTATATCTGTCTACACTGAAAAAACGCAAGCGCGGTTCCAAAGATTTTGTCTTTACTTTAACAATTTTGGTATTGTTTCCGAGCCAAAGAAGCGTAGAATACAAGTAAGGATACTTTTATGACACAATTTTCATTTAAATTTGGGTTTTGCATACTTACTTTTAGTAAGCAAATTTTCATTTTTCGTTTTTTTCAGATTTTTTTTCTTCATATGCTATCAAAGTCCTTTAAAAGCGAATTAACGACAACTTTATTTTCCTAATGCAGGCTCGACTTCCAGTAGAAATTATGCTATGTTTCAAGTAAAAAACATCTTTAAACTAAAGTGTTGAAAAGCATGTCCTATTTTTGAACGATTTTTTGCTTTGTAGTCAAGATGCAAAAAGACAACAAATTTAAATTTCATTGAATTTAAAGAATTTTTCTGAATTATTAAAGTCAAGTTGACCTTAGTCCAAACATTTTTTCTTTCATGTTATGATACCAATTTTTAAGTGAAATCACTTAATTATAAGGACAATACGACTTCATTGAAAAGTTTATCGCCTTTTGGACAAGGAAAAAAACTTTATATTAGAGAAATGCGTCTTCTACGCTAAGCAAAATTTGCATTCTCATTTTAAGGACATAAAATCTTTGGCCTCACGACAATATTTTTTTTAGTGAATAATTAAATAAAGTCCCCAAATAACTATCCCCAGATTTAACTGCCGGAACTTCTTGAAGTTACATGATATAAGTATATGCTCTCTAACAACCATGCAAAAATTGGTCCTTATCGGTCCATAATAAAGGGTGATATGGTCAAAATTTGGTCAATATAAACTTGACGTATTTCTTTCAATTTTGCATTTAAAAAACCTGAACACCCCTCATTTTGAAGGTGTGTGTGTGTAGAATGTTGCTCCTATTTTGATTTTGGAATTCACTCCTCAGTTGTCAAAATGATAAAAAAAAATTCGACGGCCAAAGCGCGATCCCGGAGACTGTACACGACGATGCTGACGAAGTTTGACTGCGTGGTAATGGACGACGAAACCTACGTCAAAGCCGACTACAAGCAGCTTCCGGGACAGGAGTTTTATACGGCAAAAGGAAGGGGAAAGGTAGCAGATATTTTCAAGCACATAAAACTGTCAAAGTTCGCAAAGAAATATCTGGTTTGGCAAGCCATCTGTTCCTGTGGCTTGAAAAGCAGCATTTTCATAGCTTCCGGGACTGTCAACCAAGAAATTTACGTGTAAGAGTGTTTGAATAAACGTCTGCTGCCTTTCCTGAAGAAACACGGTTGTTTCGTACTGTTTTGGCCGGATTTGGCATCTTGCCATTACGGTAAAAAGGCCATGGAGTGGTACGCCCCCAACAACGTGTAGGTGGTTCCTAAGGACAGGAACCCTCCCAACACGCCAGAGCACCGCCCAATTGAGAAATACTGGGCTATTGTCAAGCAGAACCTAAAGAAGACCAAAAAACTGCTAAGGACGAGCAGCAGTTCAAGGCAAACTGGCTTTCTGCGGCGAAGAAGGTGGACAAGGTGGCTGTACAAAATCTGATGGCAGGTGTCAAGCGTGAGGCCCGACAATTCGGATTTGGAAAACCGAAAGCCTAACTGAATATTTTTACTGGATTTTATACTAATTGAACTTGAAAAAGAAATTTAATTTAATTTTTTAAATAAACGATTTCACCGATTTACACGCGTTTCCCTTGACCAAATTTTGACCGTATCACCCTTTAATATATAGCCACCATATAAACCAATCCCTAAATTTTAATTACGGAGTCTCTTGGAGGAGCAATTTTATCTGATATGGTGCACAGAAAAAAGTTGCTTGTAATTTATAACAAGTTTTGAACTTCTATTTAGTCAATCGCACTTCTACCCAGTTAGGTCAAATTTCAAAAATTTTGTGAAAATTTCGAAATAATTATTATTTTGAAATCTTTTGTAGTTCATGGGTCTATTTAAAATTAGTTAAAGATTTTATTTAAAGTGGTGTACTCTGATATAGTTTGAAATTACAAAAATTTGGTCATTGTTTCGTGCCAGCAACGAAATTATTGCTTACACATATTACAAATTTTTTTCATATCAGTGTGTTCAATTTCATAAAAATTAATTGTGGTTTTTCTTAAATGGTAGTGAAAATGACCATGATTTGACCCTTAAGAAAGTTTTACCGCCATCAAGATCATTTTTTTTTCATGGTTCGGGAAATTTTTACCAATGTAACTGATGCCTTACTTACGACTCTTCTGCAATAGTTGAATGGCCACAATACTTTCGCTTTGCAATTACGATAAATGCAATATTTTGCATTTACTTTTTAAATTGGATGAGATGGTTGAATTGCATGGGTCTTTACCATCTGCGTTTGTCTCATCTGTCGTTTTTAAAATTTGTATATATATGTGCTTAAGTAAATACTTACTTGCGTAAATATGTGGAAATATATGTCAATGTTCGTAGGTCCCTTAAGGAGTTTGAGAGAGTCCTACATTCGTATACTGGACTATTTTTTTTTTTTTTGTATTGACCCCATTCAGGTAACCGGAGATTGAAAATTGCAAATAAATGACAATTACAAAATGTGAAAAATAGGGTTCACATACACCTCAAAAGTTAGTGGTCAGGCGCATTTGAAACAATGCAATATGTATACAAAAGAAATGTCCTTTGTTAAACTGGTGCTAAAATTAACTTATGTTTATTGTAAAATAATTATAAAATTTTAAAATCTCTAAAAAAAGACCATCAATGTGAAGTGAAAACGGTGGTCATTTAAGAGACATTATTTCTCATACTTAGTTTAAAACAATTGCCTTTTATATAATCTGGAAGAATAAATAGAAAACAAGTATAAACAGCCGTAAGTTTGGCCAGGCCAAATCTTATGTACCCTCCACCATGGATTTCGTAGAAACCTCTACGAAAGACTGTCATCCACAATCGAATTACTTGGGTTGTGGTATCTTAAATCGTTTTCTAAATTGTGAGTTAGTCCATACGTGGTATACATTAGACAAAATAAAAAGTATGTGTAGATAAGTCTACAAATAATTACGAATCGATGTGGGCTATTGCACGGTACGTAGGGAGCCAGAATTGAAATATGGAGGTCGCTTATATGGGGACTATATACAATTATTCTTGATTGATGATATTGATGGACCAATTGTTGTGTGATTGGGGATCGATTTATCTGAGGGCTATATATAACTATAGACCGATATGGAGCTAGTTAGTCATGGTTGTTAACGGTCATATAAATACTAGCACAATGTACCAAATTTCAACTGACTCGGATGAAATTTGCTCCTCCAAGAGGCTTCAAAACCAAATCTCGGGATCGGTATATGGGGGCTATATATGATTATGGACTGATATGGACCACTTTTGGCATGGTTGTTAAATATCATATACTACCACCACGTACCAAATTTCAACCGAATCGGATGCATTTTGCTCTTCCAAGGGGCTCCGGAGGTCAAATCTGGGGATCGGTTTATATGGGGGCTATATATAATTATGGACCGATTTCGACCAATTTTTGCATAGCAGTTGGAGGCCATATATAAACACCACTTACCAAATTTCAACAGAATCATATGAATTTTGGTCTTCCAAGAGGCTCCGGAGGTCAAATCTGGTGATCGGTTTATATGGGGGCTATATATAATTATGGACCGATGTGGACCAATTTTTGCATGGTTGTTAGATACCATATACTTACACCATGTACCAAATTTCAGCCGGATCGGATGAAACTTGCTTCTATATAATTATGGACCGATGTGGACCAATTTTTGCATGGTTGTTAGAGACCATATACTAACACCATGTACCAAATTTCAGCCGGATCGGATTAAATTTGCTTCTCTTAGAGGCCTCGCAAGCCAAATCGGGGGATCGGTTTATATTGAGGCTATATATAATTATGGACCGATGTGGACCAATTTTTGCATGGTTATTAGAGACCATATACTAACACCATATACCAAATTTCAGCCGGATCGGATAAAATTTGCTTCTCTTAGAGGCCTTGCAAATTTGGGGGTCCGTTTATATGGGGGCTATACGTAAAAGTGGACCGATATGGCCCATTTGCAATACCATCCGACCTACATCAATAACAACTACTTGTGCCAAGTTTCAAGTCGATAGCTTGTTTCGTTCGGAAATTAGCGTGATTTCAACAGACGGACGGACGGACGGACATGCTCAGATCGACTCAAAATTTCACCACGACCCAGAATATATATACTTTATGGGGTCTTAGAGCAATATTTCGATGTGTTACAAACGGAATGACAAAGTTAATATTCCCCCCATCCTATGGTGGAGGGTATAAAAATTAATTAACGAAAAATTCATGTAACTTTTCCACCCCTTGGTTTCCTTAGGCCCTTCTCGTATATAGCCACCATATAAACCGACACCCGAATTTGATTTCTAGACCCTCATGAGTGAACAAATTTCAACCGGTTTGGTTGGCATTTGGTGTGCGATGTTAGTATATGGACTATAATTGCCATGCATAAATTGTGGACCAATTGGCTCATAATTATATTTAGACTCCTTCATAAAATATATTTTTTTTCACAAATTCAACCGAATTACAAAAACGTGAGGAATTTATCGATTGTCTAATCGACACAATTGTGGTTAATCAACACAAAAGTTCGAAATGCTTCCCCTCGAATAAAGCAAACATAAATATACACATTTAACCATATCAATTTGTAAGCAAAAAAAAAAACAACTTATTAATGAGTATACGGAAAGCAATAATAATTTGCCACTAGAGGTATTGCTTAATCGATCGTACAGTAAAATACTTAAATCCAAAATAAAAAAAAATATGTATTCCAAATCAAATGGCTGTGTTACGGTCTAATTTAATCGCGCCGGAGCGGAATCACTTCTTTTCCCTTCGCCAATGTGCTCAATTTCTTCAGTTCAGAATAGAGTCGGTCAAAAATAATTCGATTTAGAACAGCTTTTAGATAGTTTTTTTTTTTCAATTCTGCATATGTTTGCAACTATTGCGTCTTTAGCAATAATGCTTGGGATCAAACCCTTATGGATCTAGCTAGATCCGTCTGTGTGTGAACACATTTTTGTAATCAATGTCAAAGTCGCAGTTTTAGTCCAATCGACTTCAATTTTGACACAGATATGTATTTTGGGTGGTCAGAAAGAACCCTATTAATTTTGGAGGAAATCAGTTCAGATTTCGATCTCCCATATATATCATTCGATTTACGTTCCGGAGTTATATATTGCTCTCATATATACGACTGATTTAGACTCATAAGACCACCGTAGATCAAAATTTCACTCCGAGTTACTTAACAGAGAGTAGCAAATCGCCCGATTTACACCCATAAGGCCACCGTAGGCCAAACTTTCACTCCGATTTACTTGAAAGAGAGTAGAAATGCCATTTAAGTAATGCATTCTAGATTTGGTCAAAATCGACACAGATTTAGACATGGCTCTCATATATACTACAGTAGAATTCATTTATAGCAACCTCGGTTATAACGACCATCCGTTTATAACGACGGATTTTCAAAGCAAGTTTGGTTCTTAATAGTTTGTACATGCGCAAGCATTCGCTTAGAACGACTCCGGTTTTAGCGACCATCTGCTTTTAACGACCAATTTGCACGTCTGCGTTGGAATGGACATTCGGTTATAACGACGATGTAAGTTCTGTGTACTAATTTTTATTTTTTTTTTTTTCATTCCATTTTTTGTCGTCAGCCAATACTAAATAAAGAAACATATACTGCGGGGAATCACAGAATTTGTTTTCGACTGTCCCAAACAGAGGTGCAAATGACAAAGAAGAAATATTCAAACCATACACATCCACTTTTTAATTACCAGCGGTGTTATAGAAATGTTTTATGTACATAAGAATCTGTAATCCAGCTCAACCAAACGCAGGTAAGGTTGCGTGCTCCACTTTTACTTGGATAAATACTGATATATCAGAGAGTTTATATAGTTCCGTTGAAATTATTGAAAGTAAATTATAAAAAGAAATTCTTGTAAGTAGAACATACCACAATTCTAAACTATTTCCAATCTCAATAAATATGAATATACATGATAAAAAAAAACTTAAAAATATTGTGTACACTTATTTGGATACAACGACGTGTTTTTGAATAAAACACAAACTATTTAGGAAATTATTTTAATTTAATTTTATTATGATATATTGGTATTACTCAATTATGTATGAAACAAAATATCGACCAAATGGGCGCCGCGACCTCGGTGGCACACCTTCATCCGATGGTCCAAATTTTCGATGACGCTGAGGCATAATGGAGGTTCTATGCCGTTAATGTGCCGAATTATCTCATCCTTTAGCTCTTGAATTGTTGCTGGCTTATCGACGTACATCTTTTCTTTCAAATAACCCCAAAGAAAAAAGTCCAACGGTGTCAAATCAAAAGAGCCATTGTTTTGTTAGCTCTGTGGCAAGTGGCACCGTCCTGCTGAAACCACATATCGTCCACATCCATATCTTCCAATTCGGGCCATAAAATGTTCGTTATCATCTCACGATAGCGAACATCATTCATAGTAACTGCCTGACCGGCCTCATTTTGGAAAAAATACGGCCCGATGATGCCGTCAGCCCATAAACCGCACCAAACAGTCACTCTTTGTGGGTACATTGGTTTTTCGACAATCACTCTTGGATTCTCATTCGCCAAAATGCGGCAATTCTGTTTATTGACGAATCCACTGAAGTGAAAATATGCCTCATCACTGAAGATGATTTTCTTCGAAAATTGATCATCCACTGTTGCCATTTCTTGGAACCATTCTGCCCATTCACGACGTCCATGGTTCAAATTGAGTATGTCTGAAATAGGGAAATAAAATTCGGAAAAAAACTTGGCGTTTAGGTGTGGTTCACATTCAACATCGGCCCTTACAATTTAACCACCCTTTATTAACGAACAATTTTCGTTGGCACAATTTTAATGAAATTTAAGTCGAAAACTTCTAAAAATGACTGAAATTGTTCTTTACTTCTAATACATATCTATCGACGGATAAATCATAAATGCATTTTTGGGAAGTTGTCTAACAATTGTTTCAGATATTAAAATTTCCCATAATTGTTTTAATAACATTCCCAGCAAAAAAAGCATCACCAAAAAAGTAGTGAACATTTTCTTTT
This sequence comes from Haematobia irritans, assembly GCF_050003625.1. Taxonomy (NCBI): domain Eukaryota; kingdom Metazoa; phylum Arthropoda; class Insecta; order Diptera; family Muscidae; genus Haematobia; species Haematobia irritans. The sequence goes on along the minus strand of NC_134398.1, from coordinate 152,935,942 downwards.
TGGATCCGGAAGTGGTGAAATATTGGCGCAGAAGCGATGATTTTAACATGAGCTTGTCATAGGATGGATGTTCACCATTTCAACTGACGTTAGGTTAGGTTAGGTTATGTGGCAGCCCGATGTATCAGGCTCACTTAGACTAATCAGTCCATTGTGATACCACAGTGGTGAACTTCTCTCTTATCACTGAGTGCTGCCCGATTCCATGTTAAGCTCAATGACAAGGGACCTCCTTTTTATAGCCGAGTCCGAACGGCGTTCCACATTCCAGTGAAACCACTTAGAGAAGCTTTGAAACCCTCAGAAATGTCACCAGCATTACTGAGGTGGGATAATCCACCGCTGAAAAACTTTTTGGTGTTCGGTCGTAGCAGGAATCGAACCCACGACCTTGTGTATGCAAGGCGGGCATGCTAACCATTGCACCACGGTGGCTCCCTTCAACAGACGTTGCACTGAATTTGCATCACTTCTTAAGGTGTGATGCGAATCCAGTGATTTGGATGTGAATAAAAAAAATTTGAGATATTTTGACGAATAAATAATTTTTAAAATTTTTTATGATTTTTAATGCATTATAACGCCTGGCATGGAACGTTTGACATCAAATATTTTCAAAAATTCGCAATTTTTCTAGAAAAGATTTAGCATTTTTTCGGCAAAGTAAGTATAAACAATTTCGATATGTTTTGTCAAAATTTTTAATTGAAATTACTTTAGTCCATTTGCTTTTCAACCCGTATGCATTGCCATATAAAATTCGATTAATGTAAAATGGTTAAGTTGTTACTCTTATCGTAATTATTATTACTTTACCTGATGAAAATTTCTCAAATTAATGTAATGTTAATGTCTTTCGGTAATTGTTATACGAGTACTATAATCGCACATTTCATAAATGCCATTCCAATACAGTGGAATGCACTTGTAGGTGCATGTGTACAAAATATTATTTTAGCAGGCAAGATATAGCATGATATAAATTGTATTAAATTTAAAAAAATACTTTAAATTTATATTTTGACATGTTTAATTTTAATTATTCATTAGGTCCTAAGATTAGCATTTTTCTCCGTTTTAACACTTTTATACTGGACGATTATTTTGTTTTAAGTAGACATAACCCATCAAAAAAATGGGGCACTATTTCAGCAGGATTGTAAGGGAGAGAGACAGTACCAACTGCTTACAAAACAACCGAATCAGCGCTGATTTTTGTGGGCGATGTACCGATTTAGAGCACACTCAAAAAAAGTTTACTTGGATCCAAAGATTTTGATCTTCCCTTAACGATTTTGGTATTGATTCCGAGCCAAAGATGAGGCTTCTTTAAAGTAAAGATATTTTTCCGGACCTCCCTGGCATTAAATCTAGGATCAATAAAATTAAAATTGGATACAGATCTCATTCATCGAATTTTTTCTCTCAATATAGGTATTTATGTACAAACAAATTCCAATTTCAAAATTCATATTATGCCAGGTACTTCAAAGTAAAAACAGTTTTCTTAATGCTAAAAAAACTTTAAACCAAAGACTATATTTTAAGCGTTTTTATCTTAAATTTAAAAATTCAATATGTCAGTTGAGTTAAAGACGATTTCTTTAAATTAAAAATGCTTTTCTTTATTTTAAGGAAAATTTGGCTTACTTCAAAGATCTACAACTTCAGCAGACAATCGCAAAATTTCAAAATTTGTGTCCTAAATTTAATGAAAAAAATTTTTGAAGCAAGGATTAAAAAACTTTCTTTTAATTAAAATGACATTGTTTTAAATAATTTTGTGCTTAGCATTGCGTAAATTTTGAGTCCTAAAATTCAAGTTGCATAATCTTCGATATTAGGTCTATATTTTTTTCAGTGCAGCTTCTACATAAGGCTGATATAACAGGTTGGCCGATAAGTCCCCGGTCTGAAACATAGATGGCGTCGCCAGTATTAAATGCATATTATTTTTATATAGTACCAACCTTCAAATGATTCGTGTCAAAATTTGACGTCTGTAAGTCCATTAGTTTGTGAGATAGAGCGTCTTTTGTGAAGCAACTTTTGTTATTGTGAAAAAAATGGAAAAAAAAAGGAATTTCGTGTTTTGATAAAATACTGTTTTCTGAAGGGGGAAAAAACGGTGGAAGCAAAAACTAGGCTTGATAATGAGTTTCTGGACTCTGCCCCAAAGAAATCAACATTAATTGATTGGTATGCAAAATTCAAGCGTGATGAAATGAGCACGGAGGACGGTGAACGCAGTGGACGCCCGAAAGAGGTGGTTACCGACGAAAACATCAAAAAAATCCACAAAATGCTTTTGAATGGCCGTAAAATGAAGTTGATCGAGATAGCAGAGGCCTTGAAGATATCAAAGGAACGTGTTGGTCATATCATTCATCAATATTTGGATATGCGGAAGCTCTGTGCAAAATGGGTGCCGCACGAGCTCACATTTGACCAAAAACAACAACGTGTTGATGATTCTGAGCGGTGTTTGCAGCTGTTAACTCGTAATACACCGGAGTTTTTCCGTCGATATGTGACAATGGATGAAACATGGCTCTATCACTACACTCCTGAGTCCAATCGACAGTCGGCTGAGTGGACAGCGACCGGTGAATCGTCTCTGAAGCGTGGAAAGACTCAAAAGTCCGCTGGCAAAGTAATGACCTCTGTTTTTTGGGATGCGCATGAACTAATTTTTATCGATTATTTGGAGAAGGGAAAAACCATCAACAGTGACTATTATATGGCGTTATTGGAGCGTTTGAAGGTCGAAATCGCGGCACCATATGAAGAAAAATAAAGTGTTGTTCCACCAAGACAACGCACCGTGCTACAAGTGATTGAGAACGATGGCAAAAATTCATGAATTGGGCTTCGAATTGCTTCCCCACCCACCGTATTCTCCAGATCTGGCCCCCTGCGACTTTTTCTTGTTCTCAGACCTCAAAAGGATGCTCGCAGGAAAAAAATTTGGCTGCAATGAAGAGGTGGCCTGAGGCCTATTTTGAGGCAAAACCGAAGGAGTACTACCAAAATGGTATCAAAAAATTGGAAGGTCGTTATAATCGTTGTATCGCTCTTGAAGGGAACTATGTTGAATAATAAAAACGAATTTTGACAAAAAATGTGTTTTTCTTTGTTAGACCGGGGACTTATCAGCCAACCTGTTAATTGCTCATTTTAATAGAAATATTGCTCAGAAGTGATATAAAGGGTGATTTGTTAAGAGCTTGATAACTTAAAAAAAAAAAAACGCATAAAATTTGCAAAATCTCATCGGTTCTTTATTTGAAACGTTAGATTGGTCCATGACATTTACTTTTTGAAGATAATTTCATTTAAATGTTGACCGCGGCTGCGTCTTAGGTGGTCCATTCGGAAAGTCCAATTTTGGGCAACTTTTTCGAGCATTTCGGCCGGAATAGCCCGAATTTCTTCGGAAATGTTGTCTTCCAAAGCTGGAATAGTTGCTGGCTTATTTCTGTAGACTTTAGACTTGACGTAGCCCCACAAAAAATAGTCTAAAGGCGTCAAATCGCATGATCTTGGTGGCCAACTTACCGGTCCATTTCTTGAGATGAATTGTTCTCCGAAGTTTTCCCTCAAAATGGCCATAGAATCGCGAGCTGTGTGGCATGTAGCGCCATCTTGTTGAAACCACATGTCAACCAAGTTCAGTTCTTCCATTTTTGGCAACAAAAAGTTTGTTAGCATCGAACGATAGCGATCGCCATTCACCGTAACGTTGCGTCCAACAGCATCTTTGAAAAAATACGGTCCAATGATTCCACCAGCGTACAAACCACACCAAACAGTGCATTTTTCGGGATGCATGGGCAGTTCTTGAACGGCTTCTGGTTGCTCTTCACTCCAAATGCGGCAATTTTGCCATTCAACCAGAAATGAGCCTCATCGCTGAACAAAATTTGTCGATAAAAAAGCGGATTTTCTGCCAACTTTTCTAGGGCCCATTCACTGAAAATTCGACGTTGTGGCAGATCGTAAGTCTATTCATGATGAAATGTCAAAGCATACTGAGCATCTTTCTCTTTGACACCATGTCTGAAATCCCACGTGATCTGTCAAATACTAATGCATGAAAATCCTAACCTCAAAAGAACCACCCTTTATAATCTTGAGTATAGCATTGTTGGCGTGAAGGTAAACAGCACTACCTTCATGCATCTATACTGCATGAATTGGTTGCAATAACGTAAACGAATGATCATAAACTAGTTTAATTACTCGTTTACGTTAGTGACGCCGATTCATGCAGTGTGGATGCACTGCCTTCTTTATTGTATACCAAAAAGCGCAACTAAACTCTTACTGCTGAAGTATTTTTTGCTGGGAAGAGTGATCAAAAAGGGTGGATAAAAACCGATGGACCGGTTTATCCTCTTACAGCAATAGTCGGTTTTCGTGAAAATTCCATTTTCGGTGAACCGGTAGAACCGGTCTTTTCAATGACTCAACAACCGACTTTCGGTTTTTATTTTTTCCGTTTAAAATTGCCATGTTAATGCCGAATCACATGCAATAAAAAAACTTCTAAATACATTTGAAATTAAAAATTTTTGTCAAAATTTTAAAAAAATTATCGAATTATTTTTTTCGTAGAATTTTTGCGAAGGGAAAAATAAGATTTTCCCATCACAATTTCTTATTTTTATGAAAACCGGTTGAACCGTTTATGTCGGTTATTTGTTTCAAAACATACCGTCCGCCAGTTTAGGGAAAAAGTCCGAGTTTTCAAAACCGAGAAAAACCGAATTTCAAAAAACCCGGTTTTTTATCACTCTAGTAACCACACTACAATGGGACAAACTTAAATGATTTCAATCGTTTATCTACATCATAAGCACCCATCTTCCGAATTCTAATTTTATTAGCATAAATTTATTTTAGCAATAAATTTGGTTATTTTGGTTTCATTAAAAATTAAAAACCTACATTCAATAAATAGAGCTTAAATTTTCTTCTTTACTTACCAAACATTTTTTTCACATTCGTTGTTTTGGCCATGAAGTTAGAGTGAAGTATTACTCTTAACTACCAAAGATTTATCACCATGAGCTTTACCACTGTAAGTGCTTCAGTTTGTTTTGTCACACAAATAGTTTTTTTTATCAGTGATTTTCTTGACTTTTGAAGTGAACATTACACTGAACAAACTTTGGTAGTAATACTATGTGTAGACAAAATAAAACATTAAACTTCAAATAAATTTGGGTCGGTAAATTTGATATTTTGATATCAATTGTTCATTTTTAGGTAAAACTTTAACAATATGAGAATAAATAGTTGCACAAAACGATATTTCGATGTTTTGCAAAGAAAATTGGAAGCTTAAGTTAAGAAACGAAAAAAAGTCATTTTATACTGGGCGAGTAGGCTTAAAAGGTCAAATCTTAAGCAATTTTAGTGTGGTTACTTAGGGGTAAAAAGTTAACATGATTTCAAAATTTTACCAGAGCAATATATCTATGAATTAAAAAAATAATGAAAAAGCTTATTCCAGGATGCTGGTTATAGAAAGATAACCAAAAAAAGCAATAGAAAATTTCTTTTGGATCCGGACAGTGAAGTAAAAATGAAGTGGAGTAAAATCGGATCAGAAGCACTGAATTTTGCATTAACTTGTATTGCTTTTCATTTAATTATTTCCAGGATTCAGAATTCTATTAAATCCCTCAACAATAGGATAGAGGTATATTAATTAAGAAAATGGTACAAATTTTTAAAATTTTGCCAAAAAATGCAAAATTCATTTCAGAAAAATCGATAATTTTCGAAAATATTCGAGGTCAAACGTTTCAGATAAGCATTAGAATGCATCACAAATCATAAAAAAATTATAAAAATTATTTATATGACAAATATCACAAAATTTGTTAATTCACATTCATGAACTCTCTGCTCAAAGTTTGTTGACTTCTCAAAAATATCAAAATATCCAGTACGCCAAAATATATTAGCAAATCATTTTTACTGGTGTAGAATCAGCACTAGCTATACAAAAAAATCTAGCAGAACTTTTAAATATCATTTTGCAGTTGCTGCTAGTATTTCTTTAAATAAAATTTCCATAAATCATGCCTAAGAATGCATTTTTTTTTGTGGGGCACGAAGGGGAGAGAGGACAAATTCGTTGCTTTTTTCTGCATTCCTGATATAGGGCTGCTTAATTTTTGTTCGCTTAGCGTGATGTCCTCAACTTTACACATTAACGAAGATGCATTGCAGTTGGAATAAACCATCTATCTGTCATGTTGTGGCTTTTTGCTTGCCATATCTGTCCTTATGGATGTCTGTCCAGACTGTGTAAATTACCCTGCCCCCAGTGTTTGTGATTGCTTGAGATGAGTTTGTGTGTGTATAAGTTAATTGGTACCCTATACCAATTTGTACTCGTTACTTCGAGCAATTGAGCCAAAAAGAAAAAGCAATAGATTTTGATTCCTGTTCAGAAAAAATATGGATATAGGAAATTCAAACTGCATACAGGCTGGCAGATATGGTTGTTTTTCATTTCTAAACCACTCGTCTGAGAGCAGACATATTTATTCCAGTCACAGTTCATTTTATTGTGTACAAACTTAAAAAGACGTTTTGATCTATTGCTTTCAGAAATTTATGGTGGAATTTAAGCGTGATAGTATGATTGCAGTGTTGCATCGTGTTCAAATATGAAAATAAGAAGAAACAAAAACGTCGACAACACAAGAAATTATCCGAAAAGTGAAGGTCAGATTTGATCGAAATACATGCCACAGGTGGTAAAAAGAAACTTGTTCATGAGCTGAACATATTACGAAAACGGATGCAACACATGTTGTAAAAAAACTTTGAATAAAGTAATTGAAGTTCTGCAAAGATCAATAGCTCAGCGATGCATAAAAAAGTTAGACTGAAAAGAGCCAAGGAGTTGGATCACTTGCACGGGAGTGGGAAGTTACCGATATTGGTTTTCTCCGAAAATAAGCCATTCCAATTTGAGTACCAGGCGTCGGCGATGCCAATGGTGTGTATCGCCGTAACGGCTAATGGTCGCTCATATTCCTGCTCATATTTATCGACCGTGGGGTCAAAATATATGGCGCTTATTTTCGAGAGATTGTCCTAGAGTTACCATTTAAGCCCTGGACAGACAAAAATTTCGACCTCAGACCATGGAAATTACAACAACACTCAGCACTCGAATAGCCTAGAAAAAAGGTTTCTCTCTTAATTTCTAGTTCACAATGGCTACCAAAATCAATCACTCAATGAATCCTTAGGACTTTTACATCTGGGCTATTTTGGAGAGTAAGGCTGATACTAACAAGTATATACGGCCGTAAGTTCGGACAGACCGAATTTTATGTACCCTCCACTATGGATTGCGTAGAAACTTCTACGAAAGACTGTCATCCACAATCGAATTACTTGGGTTGTGGTAACTTAAAACTTCTTAACATCGTTTTCTAAATTGTGAGTTAGTCAATACGTTGTATATATTAGACAAAAAAGTTATGTATAGGTAAGTCTACAAATAATCACGAATCGATGTGGACTTTTGCACGGCACGTAGAAAGCCAGAATTGAAATATGGGGGTCGCTTATATGGGGACTATATACAATTATGAACTTGATATGGACCAATTTTTGTGTGATTGGAGATCGATTTATCTGAGGGTATGGTTGTTAACGGCCATATACTATCACAATGTACCAAATTTCAACTGACTCGGATGAAATTTGCTCCTCCAAGAGGCTCCACAACCAAATCTCGGGATCGGTTTATATGGGGGCTATATATGATTATGGACTGATATGGACCACTTTTGGCGTGGTTGTTAAATATCATATACTACCACCACGTACCAAATTTCAACCAGATCGGATGAATTTTTATTCTCCAAAAGGCACCGGATGTCAAAGCTGGGGATCGGTTTATATGGGGGCTATGTATAATTGTGGACTGATATGAATTAGTGTTGTAAATTTTGATTACTTTTGACTACTCGTTACTACTCGTTACTTTTGAATTGAGTACTCGTTACTACTCGTTACTTTTATAAAAAAATTATAAAAAAGACATTGTGGGCACTTTTTAATAATATCTTCCTCTTTTTTAAAAACAGTATAGAAAAGCAAATTACATTAGCCAGTTTTATTCTAGTGTTATAAAATGTGGTGTTGTAGATATATGGGTCTCGTTAGAAAAAGATTTTCACCAATCATTCAAATTTTTAGAGCCAATTTCGTATTCACTATTTGGTATTTTTCGTCAGGGTATATCTAAATGACATTGTGTATTACTGATGCTTGCAATTTGCAAACTTTTTAAATCCATCATTTTCCACCATTGACAGTGGATGAAAATATTTAGTGATCATTTTTATCGTGAGACCCAATGTTGAAATTTTCCAAGGGTTTTTGAATAAGCTTGGGTACCTTCTCTGAAAACAATTGGATTGAACCAGCTGAAAACAACGACATTATTATTCATACTATTCGCATGAGACGTGATCCATATGATGCTTTAAATTATAGCTCCCACCTACACCCAATGCAAATTTTTTCAAATGCAAACGTTTTTAAGAAATCAGATAAATTTTTCACTTTCTTCAAAGGTGAAGTCATATATCCTTTTCGTGTTATTTTAACTGATAAAACGATTTTCGAAAACTTCAATTAATATTTTCCAAGAAGTCAAGAATTTTACTTCCAAACCGCCAACTACTTACCGTCAGAAGAAAAAAACTGGCATTGAAGATATTGAGTACTCTTTTACTAGTAACGAGTACTCAAAAAATTAGTCAGTAACGAGTACTTGTAATCAAATACTCGTTACTTTCCCAACACTAATATGAATCAATTCCTGTATGGTTGTTGGATACCATATACTAACATCATGTACCAAATTTCAACAAAATCGGATGAATTTTGCTCTTCCAAAGGGCTCCGGAGGTCAAATCTGGGGATCGGTTTATATGGGGCCTATATATAATTATGGACCGATATGGACAACTTTTGCATGGTCATTACAGACCATATACTAACATCATGTACCAAATTTCAGCCGGATCGGATGAAATTTTCTTCACTTAGAGGCCCCGCAAGCCAAATCGGGGGATCGGTTTATATGGGGGCTATATGTAATTATGGACCAATGTGGTCCAATATTTGCATGGTTGTTGGAGACCATATATTAACACCATGTACCAAATTTCAGCCGGATCGGATGAAATTTTCTTCTCTTAGAGGCCCCGCAAGCCAAATCGGGGGATCGGTTTATATGGGGGCTATATGTAATTATGGACCGATGTGGTCCAATCTGTGCATTGTTGTTCGAGACCATATACTAACACCATGTACCAAATTTCAGCCGGATCGGATGAAATTTGCTTCTCTTAGAGCAATCGCAAGCCAAATTTGGGGGTCCGTTTATATGGGGGCTATAGGTAAAAGTGGACCGATATGTCCCATTTGCAATACCATCCGACCTACATCAATAACAACTACTTGTGCCAAATTTCATGTCGATAGCTTGTTTCGTTAGGAAGTTAGCGTGATTTCAACAGACGGACGGACGGACATGCTCAGATCGACTCAGAATTTTACCACATCCCAGAACATATATACTTTATGGGGTCTTAGAGCAATATTTCGATGTGTTACAAACGGAATGACAAAGTTAATATACCCCCATCCAATGGTGGAGGGTATAAAAAATGCCAAAGCGTCAAGATGACGCTTCGCCGGTAAGGAACATAATACCGCTGCGTGCGATGGCTTTGTCGGCCGTTTCAAGGGCATAATTCGTTCCAAAGATAGCCATTTCGAACAAATGCAATTTTTGACATTTTTGTCCCTAAAAATGGTATCTCATAATGATTGTATCCGTTGTTTGTGCGTTGATAACTACAGCGACAATTGAGCTACATGGGTCAGAGGATAGTAGCCTAAACTGTACGGTCCGCGGTTCGATTCTCCGTCTATATAAGAGCTAAAATTTGAATTTGAATGGTAAGATTATAAAATTTAATATTTCTTCTATATTGTTTGTATTATAGAAGAAAGTGCAGAGAAGTAAATGGAACGTGGAAGTAGGAAATATAACAGAGAAAATGTAAGTAGCTAAATATTAAAAGAAATAGTTTTTATTAAATTATTTTCACATCCTGTAAAAAAGGAAACATTTGGAGTTTCAAATTATTTAGTGCTATACGTTCAAGAGAGACACAACCAGAGAATGAAGCCGACCTATTTTTGTCGGAGGCGGCTAATACTAATTTTTTGCCTTCGGCGGCAGCGGCTTGATGGCTAAGCCGATATAAATATGTCTTATCGACGGCGGACAATTATCCATAATAAAATCAATTTGATGTTATCCGAATGGTAATGAGATTAGGTGTACAACTTATCTTACAATCACATTTACACATAATTCAAATGTTCTGACCCAAATTTTTGCAAAATTATTATAGCAACTTGATACTGACGGATTTTGGGTGGAAAGTTAAACATTTTGACAAAAAATGCAACCATTATTAATAATTTTTTCTGATTCAAATCAATATTTTTGATTAATTGGCGGCTAACTTTGAGTCGAGATGAGTCGACAAATTTGGCGACGGCTTCGACTGGTAAAAACTAGTCGGCGGCGGCTAAAATCGGCGGCGCGACTCGGCGGCTTCATTCTCTGGACACAACTTAAGGCAAACATATTTATTTTAGAAATTTTTGGAACTATTTTGTATGAATTTCGAATTAAGTAATACGAGTACTGTGAAGTTCATCAATGTGGTATCACAATGGACTGAATAGTCTAAGTGAGCCTGATACATCGGGCTGCCACCTAACCTAACTTAACCTAATACTGTGAAGTATCACATATATACAAGTTTTTTCTCATATTTAGTTCATGTCATTAATGTAACCAAAAAAATACTTATACCCTGTTTCTGTACGTAGAACGAGAGTATTTCAAATGAAAAAAAAATTATTTGGGTTTCTCTATGTCGACAGGCAAGTCACTTCATATTTTGTTGTCGAGTACCAAACGAACATATTCAATAAGTGTCAAGAAAAAAAGTAAAAACAATTTTGAAATTTGAATCAACTCTCAGGCCAAAAATTTGAAAGTACTCATTTTTGATAATCAATGTACTCTCATACAAACGATATGAACTTTCAAAAATAGAGAAACCCAAATTGATTCGAATGACTGCTTTTCAGTCGACTGGATTTTCGTTCGACATACAGAAACAGGGTATTAAAATAAAAAAAAATTGTTCACATTAGGCAAATTTATAGTTAGTTATCTCCTACCACAAGGCAAGCATTTCGATTGTGGATGACAGTATTTAGTATAAAATTTTACGCAAGCCATGGTGAAGGGTACATAAAAATTGGCCTGCTCATATATACTTGTTATTATTCAAAATCAGTGTTAGTCCGTATGTAATGCAGATATTTGAAGTTTCATATGCAACTATAATCGCGCGTGTGAGTGTATGTATTCATGCTTATAAGTTTGTATATGTAAAAAGCTGCGTTGGCAAATTTGGCAAAATTTATGGGGCGTAAGCCTCTTATGCCTAATGAGATATGAATGTGCGTTTCTACAAACTGACACATTCAAAAAGCGTGAAGCTGGTATTGTTGTTTGTACGAGTAAACAATCTCGGATGTCAACTTAGCTACACTCTACCCAGTCATACAGCAGCCGGTCATAGATGTTAGCTTAGGTTAGGTGGTATCACGATGTATCAGGCTTGGACTATTCAGCCCATTGTGATAACGCGGTCGTGAAATTTTCTCTTATCACTGAGTGCTGCCCGATTCCACGTTGAGCTCAATGACAAGGGATCACCTTTTTATCGTCGAGTCCGAAACCAGTGAAACCACTTAGAGAAGCTTTGAAACACTCAGAAATGTCACCAGCATTACTGAGGTGGGATAATCCACCGCTAAAAAACTTTTTGGTGTTCGGTCAAAGCAGAAATCGAACCCACGACCTTGTATATGCAAGGCGCGCACCACGGTGGTTCCCCTATTTTCACAGGAGTTAGGTCATAACATAGGAGTTAGTCAATAACACTGGTTTAAATAAGTCTATAAATTAACCATGACTTATCTTACCAACCATCTGTTAAGAAAATTCATCTCACTCTTTTTTTTCCAATTTATGGTCATCATATCTTTGACCCAATAGGTTCGTACATAAGCAGAGATTGTCGATTTTGGAGGAAGATCAGCCAGAAGCATTGCAAAATCTATCAATACATCCAGAAAAAGTCACAGTTTGGTGCGGTTTATGGGCTGATGTCATCATTGGACCGTACTTCTACAAAGATGATGCGAATCGCAACGTAGGCGCTACCGTGAGATGACATCCAACTTTTTTGCCCAAAATGCAAGAACTTGATTGGCATGGCATGCTGTTTCAATATAACGATGCTACATGCCACCCAGCACGGGTAAAAGTGGAGTTATTGAGAGGCAATTTCGTTGAAAATTTTATTTAACGTTCGGGACCGGTCAATTGGCCCCCTAGATTGTGCGATTTAATGCATTTAGATTATTTTTATACCCTGCGCCACACTGTGGAACAGGGTATAATAAGTTAGTGCATATGTTTGCAATACCCAGAAGGAGACGAGATAGACACATGGTGTCTTTGGCAAAAATGCTCAGGGTAGGTCCGTGAGTCGATCTAGCCATGTCCGTCTGTCCGTCTGTCCGTCCGTCTGTCTGTGAACACATTTTTGTGAACAAAGTCTAGGTCGCAGTTTTAGTCCAATCGACTTCAAATTTGGCACAAGTTTCTATTTTGGGTCGGAATAGAAACCTATTGATTTTGGAAGAAATCGGTTCAGATTTAGATACAGCTCCCATATATATCTTTCGCCCGATATGCACTTATATGAACCCAGAAGCTAAAGTATTACCCTGATTTGGTTGAAATTTTGCACAAACATCACGCTTAGTCGTGTAGTTAAGTGTGAAAAATTTGATTGCAATCGATTCAGATTTAGATATAGCTCCCATATATATCTTTCGCCGGATTTTCCGACATATGACTACAGAGGTCAAAGTTGCAGTCCGATTTAGTATGCATGTCAAATTTAATTCAAATCGGTTCAGATTTCGATATAGCTCCCATATATATGTTTTTCCGATTTGAGCAAAAATAGCCAGAATACCCACATTTTCCTTATAAAATGACCAGTGCTAAGTCGAAAACTTGTAAAAGTGACTCAAATTTCCCTTCATTTCTAATACATATCTATCGACCGATAAATCATAAATACACTTTTGCGAAGTTGCCCCAAAATTGGTTCTGATTTAAATGTTACCCATATTTTTTCCTAACATTGGGAGCCACCGTGGTGCAATGGTTAGCATGCCCGCCTTGCATACACAAGGTCGTGGGTTTGATTCCTGCTTCGACCGAATACCAAAAAGTTTTTCAACGGTGGATTATCCCACCTCAGTAATGCTGGTGACATTTCTGAGGGTTTCAAATCTTCTCTAGTGGTTTCACTGCAATGTGGAACGGCGTTCGGACTCGGCTATAAAAAGAGGTCCCTTGTCATAGAGCTTAACATGGAATCGAGCAGCACTCAGTGATAAGAGAGAAGTTCACTAATGTGGTATCGCAATGGACTGAATAGTCTAAGTGAGTCTGATACATCGGGCTGCCACCTAACCTAACCTCTATAGGCATTTAATCTGCCTCCATATGGACTAAGACAAGTGTTACCACAACCCATGTAATTCGATTGTAGATGATAGTTTTTAGTAGAACTTTGTACGCAATCCATGGTGATGGGTACATTAGATTCGTCCTGGCTGAGCTTACAGGCGTTTGTACTTTTTTTGTTTGTTTTAATTTCCCTACAGTTCTTAAAAAAATCACTTTATTTGAATGCATTCCATACTCACTTGTTGTTAAATTTTCTATTCTATTCTTCTATCTGTGCAACTATGTTAGGAGAATATTGAATTGCTTAGCTATAGCGTTGAGAGAATTACTGGAGAATTATCTGGACTTATTTTAGGTTTATGAAAACGTATACCACATATTTCGGTCAGTCGTCCGACCAACGGATATACCGTTTTGAATTTTTGGGTATCTGGGAACCGTAATTTTTGTCCGGTTGTCCTGCAATTATAAATCTAGAGCTATGTTCAATCATAAAAGATGTATCAAACTTGGTTTGTATAGGTAAGGGTTTGATATAATCCATATATACACCGGTCCCTCGATTTAAATTGCAGAGTAAATTTTCTCGAGTTTAGACCTGGCGCATATTCGAGTTAAGGGGGATAAAAATCTATAGGAGTTCGATTTCATAACATATGAAAGGCATTATTTTATTGGATTTTTTTGTACACTTCAACGAGATATTTAAGATTCCTTTGGAAGTCCAACATAAATATTTTTAGGTAATACGCTACAATGAAATATTTTGGAAAGAAAATACTATATTTCATTCATGGTGGTGGGAATTTAAGATTCGGCCGGGCCGAACCTAATACTGTATATACTACTGGAAATGCGTCACATTTGAAGAATAATGAGGTAGATGATAAAAAAAGAAGATTTCCGGCCCATGTAATATTCATTGCTTCTGATCCGATCTTTCACATCTTCCGGATTCAGTAAGAACATTTGCATTGCTGAATATTTTTTCTTTGCTGTGTACTGGATTCCCAGGAGATAAAATTGTTGTCAAACAGTGGTATCGTTGTATCTGTTCTATGTAGCTCAAATGGTGCCGTGAAAACTGATAACCTGATGATGTAATCATTGATTTTATTGATTTTCTTCAGTGATCATCGACTTGTGAAAAGTCCATGTAATATTCATTGCTGCTGATACGATCCTTTTTCGTTGACCATAGGTTATAATACCCCTAGACCTATGCCGTAAATCGTAAATAAAGTTGAGTTTTGTTGAAGAATTCGTATATAACGTAGTTCGATTGTTTACCATTAGTTTTAATTTTCACACAATTTTGATGAAAATATTTTTGTTTTCGGTTATATTTCCATTGAGCATTGTTGTTTATTCAAAGGATTACTCAAAGATGTGACAAATACCACAATGATGAAATTTCTCTTAGCTTTTCAATATTTGGTCTCATTGTGTTGACAATGAAATGAATGAAATATCCATGTGTTCAAAGATTTATTTAATTTTAAATGGTATCGGACAAATGATGATGATTTTGTAAAATGGAAGAAGATTTAATTTATGTGGAAAACAAATCGTAGAATATATATAGTTAACAAGGGACTTTTGGTAGGTTCCTTTTCTATAGTATGCAGGTTTAGTAATATTTCATCGAAATATTGACTATACAAAGAACACAGAATTTTTAATGAGTTTGAAATTTCAATAAAATGTACGCTGAAGTAAGGTTATGGCTGTCAATTATGGAGCTATGGTGGCGGAATGTGTATTAGATGAAAGAATAGTTTCGACACACGTCATTATATCTCTGATGTTCAACATGGGTTCGTAAAGAATCGCTCGACAGTTACAAAATTATTAGTATTTACTCATTTCTGTTTAAATAGTCTAGAGGAGGGGTACCAAGTTGATACTATATACTTGAATTTCTGCAAAGCTTTTGATAAAGTTTCGCATAGTATTTTGCTTGCAAAGCTTTACAAAATTGGTTTTCACTCAAGTTTACTGCAGTGGTTACAGTCTTCTTTAGGTTTTAGAAGATGCTTTGTTTGTGTGGATGCTTCAATATCGGAGCCCTATATTGCTACTTCTGGAGTTTCCCAAGGTAGTATTCCGGGCCCTTTGTTATTTATATTATTCCTTGATGATGTAACATTTTATTGCCATTTTGCAAACTGTTTGGTTTATGCGGATGACATTAAGATATTTTCAAATATTATGAGCTTATCTGATGTAATCTTGCTACAATCTGATTTATATAGATTATTCTCGTGGTGTGAATTGAATTTGTTGCCCTTGAATGTGTCTAAATGCGTTTACCTATCCTACTCGAGAAGAATTAATGTCCCAAATTCTTCTTATCTTATAAATAATCAGTAGCTGTTAAAGGTTGAGCATATTCGTGATTTGGTGGTAGTTTTTGATGCTAAATTTTTCTTCAAATTACATATAGACTATATAATGCCTAAGGCTTATTCGAAGTTGGCATTTGTTAAACGGAATTCTAAGGAATTCTTAGATCCATATACTAGAATGATATTATACACGAGCTTTGTGAGATCTAGGCTGGAATATGCCGATATTGTTTAGAATCCTTTATATACTCGTACTATGCATTGCGATCGAATTGAGAAATTGCAGAAGGAGTTCATAAAGTTTTCATTATTGTCTGTGCCTTTTGCTAATCCATTTCGATTCTCTTCAATCCCGTAGATTAAAGTTTTCAGTTTTGATTATGTTATTTAAAAAATAATTAATGGATTTATTGATAGTCTGTCTTTTAGAGTTGATTGGTTTTAATGTATTGGTACATTGGGAACGATGGCAAAAATTCATGAATTGGGCTTCGAATTGCTTCCCCACCCACCGTATTCTCCAGATCTGGCCCCCAGCGACTTTTTCTCTGGGGATCGGTTTATATGGGGATTATATGTAAACGTGGTCCGATATGGACCAATTTTTGCATTGGTATTAGAGGTCATATACTAACACCATGTACCAAATTTCAACCGGATCGTATGAAATTTGCTCCTCTTAGAATCAAGTGTACTAAATTGAAATTTGAAAGAGAATTACGTCTTAAATGTATCCTTACTTCGATTCTCCGTTTCATAGGCTCGGAATCAATACCAAAATCATTAGCATAAAGACAAAACCTATGGAACCAGATGTGCCTTTTTCCCGGTGTAGAAAAAAAAAACAGATTAAATACCTGTAGTCAACTTTAGTTCTTGATCGATTTATACTGAATAGTCAATAAATAATTTTGAACCGATATGGACCAATTTTCGCATGGTAATTAGGGGGTCAAATTTGCCCTTTCCACACTGAAAAAAAAGCATGCCCGGTTCCAAAGCTTTTGTCTTTACTTTAAAAATTTTGGTATTGATTCCGAGCCAAAGAAGCGGAGAATACAAGTAAGGATACTTTTAAGACACAATTCTCTTTTAAATTTGGGTTTTGTGTACTTGCTTCTAGGAAGCAAATTTTAATTTTTCGGTTTTTCAGCTTTTTTTCTTCATATGCCATCAAAGTCCCTTAAAAGCGAGTTAAAGACAACTTTATTTTCCACATTCAGACTCGACATTCGGTAGAATTTATGCTATGTTTCAAGTAAAAAACGTCTTTAAAATAAAGTGTTGAAAAACATGTCCTATATTTGAACGATTTTTTGCTTTGTAGTCAAGATGCAAAAAGACAACAAATTTAAAGACAATTTCATTAATTTTAAAGATTTTTTCTGAATTATTAAAGTCAAGTTGACCTTACCTCAAAAAAATTTTTTTTCATGTTATGATACCCATTTTTAAATGAAATCACTTAATTATAAGGAAAATACGACTTCATTGAAAAGTTTATCGACTTTTGGACAAGGAAAAAAACTTTATATTAGAGAAATGCGTCTTCTATACTAAGCAAACTTTGCATTCGTATTTTAAGGACATGAAATCTGTGGCCTCACGACAATATTTTTTTCAGTGCAGAGGCTCTGGAAGTGAAATATGGGGATTGGTTTATATGGAGGCTATATCTATTTATAAAACGATATTAACCAATTTTTCCATGGTTGTTAGAGGACATATACTTACAAATTTCGAGCAGGTCGGATGGAATTGACTGCTACAAGAGGCTCCGTAATCCAAAACAGGGATTCGGTATATATGGAAGCTATACCAACCTATATCAATAACAGCGACTTGTGCCAAATTTCATGTCTATAGGTTTTTTCGTTCGGAAGTTGACGTGATTACGACAGATGGCCGGGCGGACATCGCTACATCGATCAACCGAATCGGAAGAAATTTGCTCCTCCAGGAATTTACGGCAATCAAATCTTCTCCAGATTCTGATGTAGCTTCCATAAATTTAACTACGTGAATCGTACGATTTAATCCGATCTTCTTGAGGTATTATATTTCTTTCCACGATGGGTTCTCAGAAGAAACTATTACCATTATATTTTTCTGTTTTCTTTAACATGTTGGCTGATATGAATTGGGCTTCGAATTGCTTCCCCACCCACCGTATTCTTCAGATCTGGCCCCTGCGACTTTTCCTTGTTCTCAGACCTCAAAAGGATGCTCGCAGGGAAATGGCTGCAATGAAGAGGTGATCGCCGAAACTGAGGCCTATTTTGAGGCAAAACCGAAGGAGTACTACCAAATGGTATCAAAGAATTGGAAGGTCGTTATAATCGTTGTATCACTCTTGAAGGGAACTGTGTTGAATAATAAGAACGAATTTTACAAAAAATGTGTTTTTCTTTGTTAGACCGGGGACATATCAGCCAACTATTAATAATTATTACTATTAATAATTCCGCCGAATCTTATATACCCACCAGATTCGGCGGAATTGACCAAATTTACGACAGCATATACTTATTAGTTAGTACGTACAACATACAACATAATACTATAAAATACTTGTATTTAAGTGAGTCTGAAGTAGTAGGTTGCCATTATATCAAAATAATGAAAATGGCTTAACTTATTTGCTTTTCAAACCTATTCATTACATGTGCTAATGTACCTTTTTGGTTTGCTTTGCAAAATAAGTCTCAAGTGAGTATCATATATAAAAGAAATTCCGAAGGATTTTCAAGATGATAAAATGTACTATCCTCATAATTTTTTGAACAATTTTGCCATAGAGAATGCTCTTGTTGTTGACGTTTATTCCATTTAAATTTCGAAATCTATAACTTTAATGAGTGGAAAGATTGCCAAAAACATCCCATTTCTGGGTTATGTTTTCACTCATGTTTAATAGGAGTTTCACTTCGAACATACGAGCATCAACGGCACAAAATGGCACACTCACCCTAGTAAATCTCTGAATATCTAAATGGAATAAGATTTTATGTAAATTTTTCTAGACTTTATTTTTTGCGATGGTGCCTCAGGGTGGTAAGGATGCTGTTATAACTGCGGCTAGAATCATTTTTTTATTCTCGTTTTTTTTTTGCATTTTATTTATCCTCATAGCTGATAAAACAACATGGTCGACATGGTCCCCAATTCAAAGATATACCTCTCTCCACACTCATAACTACAGCCACATATTTACATATCCAGATGTATGTGTGGGGTCCTTGTGGACATAAAGTTGTTTGGTTTTCATGTTTTTGTCGGTTGAAATTCATAGTTGGAAAATAAATTTGATTAAGTTATAAAACATTTTTTTTTCGTGGATCTTTTGGCTTGGTTTTTAGTGAGAAGCTTGTATAGGCTTCGGAGGGTAGTAAGGGTCATCTGCATGTGGGAGTGTTATGGAGATTTATTCAGTGGTCAAACCCAAAATAAACACAAATACAAAGCGACAAGAAGAAGACCACAAAAATATTATCGTAAACATTGAGATAGACAGACACATGTAGTATAAATAAAATGTTCACAAAAATTAGCTGTTGTGAAAACATCCGCCAAATATTGGCTGGAAATAAATAATGGTACTACAGCGTATTATTTGAAAAGATAAATCTCAAACAGGATGAACAGGACAACGAAGATTAAAATAAATTTTTGTTGGATTAATTCAAACTTAACGTAGAGAAATAATAGTTTAACTTAAAATTAAACTAATTGTTTAATTTTGTACCTTTCACCACTACGGTGGTACGGGGTATAATAAGTTTGTTCATTTGTATGTAACGCCAAGAAGTAGCTTTCGATTTTGCGATGTCCGTCTGTAAATGTATTTTTGTGTGAAAAGTACAGCTCACAGTTTAAGTTCGATCGTCCTCACATTTGGTATTGGGTCTTTCTTCGGGTCAAAGATAATCGCTATTGATTTTGGAAAAAATTAGTTCATATTTAGATACAGCTGTCGTATATGTATATTTATCACCGATTTGATAATAATTGTCTTGGTTATGAATCAAGGTTGCTAATTTGGATTTTTTCCCACTATATCTGGCTTGTTTTAAAGTCATTTAACGGGAAAAAATACATTTAGCTTTAGGTTTTTTTTTGCTTTTTTTTCATGACCCATTAACCCATTTTATTTTCGACATGTTTCTGTCGGTTTTATCTAACCCTTGTTGCCACAATAAGGTTTTGCACATATTTCAAAGCTCAAGTAAGACATTAGCAATGATTCCCGCCGCTATATGACGTAGCTTGGTACAAAATACACCTTGTTTGAAATCTGTTTACACGTTTATGGTTTTCTCATTAAATTTTCTCATCTAATATATAACAAGTATATACAGTAGTAAGTTCGGCCGGGCCGAATCTTAAATACCCATCACCATGAATCAAATATAATAATTTCCTTTGCAAATTTCAGGGTGGTTTGATGACAATTTTCCCAAGTAGATCAGTTCAACCAGTACGTTTCCCACAGATAAATGTAAAGATTTTACCTATGAAGCATAGATCAGATTCTGAAATTATAAGAACCATTTTTTGTTTGAGGTTTAGAAGAATCATAAACATCTCTTGTAAGTGCAAGAAAATGATGAAATAACGCCTTGATTTGAAATCTATAATCTGTGGATTTTCATCCCAATTATTTAAATGACTACGAGAAGTAAAATCTGGGAATTTAGCATTCAGTTTCAAGCAACTTTCATGATCAGTGCCCCTTCTATACCCTCAGTAAGTGAAATCGGTCTATATGGAGGCCTTACCAAATGGACCGATAAAACTAAATCATATACACTTTGTTATGGTACTAAAATGCAAGTATATTTTCAATTTGTGGCAAATCGGATAAAAACTAAAATTAAATTTCGGTTTAATGGGAGCTATACCAAAACATGGAAAGATACACACTGTATTCAGCACATTTAATTGTAGTTCTAGAATCTAGATCCCAAATCGGAAGGCCGGTTTATAAGGGGCTATATCAAAAACTGTACCGATACCCAATATATTCGGCACACCGCTTTATGGTCCTAGAATACCTCTAGATTTCCAATTTCAGGCAAATTGGATAAAAACTACGGATTCTAGAAGCCCAAGAAGTAAATCTGGAGATCGGTCTATATGGGGGGCTATATCGAAACATGGTCCGATAATCACCATTTTCAGCAAATCTCTTTATTTTCCTAGAATAAATCTAGATTTCCAATTTCAGGCAAATTGGGTAAAAACTACGGATTCTAGAAGCCCAAGAATTAAAATCGGGAGATCGGTCTATATGGGGGGCTATATGGAAACATGGTCCGATAATCACCATTTTCGGCAAATCTCTTTATTTCCTAGAATACCTCTAGATTTAAAATTTCAGGCAAATTTGTTAAAAACTATGGATTCTAGAAACCCAAGAAGTAAAATCGTGAGATCGGTCTTTATGGGGGCTATATCAAAACATGGACAGATACTCACCATTTTCGACACACGTCTTTATGGTCTTAGAATACCTATAGATTTCAAATTTCAGGCAAATCGGATAGAAAATTCACTTTATAGACACCCAAAAAGCAAAATAGGTCCATATGGGGGTTATACCAAAACATGGACCGATAGGTACCATTTTCGGTACACTTTTGGATGTTCCTAAAATACATCTAGATTTTCAATTTCAGGTAAATTGGATAAAAACTAAAGCTTATATAAGCCCAAGACCCCAAATTGGGAGGTCGGTTTATATGGGGACTATATTAAAACCTGGACCGATATAGCCCATCTTCGAACTTGACCTGCCTGTAAACAAAAGACGAATATGTGCCAAATTTCAGGACGATAGCGCCATTATTGAAGGCTGTAGCATGATTACAACAGGCAGACGGACGGACATGCTTAAACGTCTTAGAATTTCTTCCTGATCAAGAATACATATACTTTATATAGTTGGAAATCGATATTTCGATGTATTACAAACAGAATGACAAACTTATTAACTATACCCCCGTCACCATTCTATGGTGGTGGGTATAAAAATAAGTCGGGGTTTCCTTCCTGACGCAATAACTCCAGAACGCACGAACCGATTTCGGTTTTGCATTCGTTGGAAAGGTCTCGAGCTCCGTAAGACAAAGAAAGCAAAGGAAATTCAAGAAAAGTTTCAACGGAAAAGTGGGAAAATCTTTTTTATATACAGCGCACATTACAGAATTTTATATTTTGAATTCATACCGTTGCTTTTGTTGTAAAATAATTGTATTTTTTTCACATGAAAATTGTTCGGAGAACAAGAGGGTAATGATCTGGTGTAGGAGGGGGACATCCCCCTTGCCCGACTTTTTCAAAATTGGGCCAAAGTTATCCGATTTGGGTGGAATTTCCAAGGAAAGTTAGAGGTGATGTCTAGACAAAGACCCGCTATTTTATTTTTCGATATTTGGTCGCGGAGGTGGACAACCCCTTTATACGATTTTATAAATATATAAATTGGAACAAAATTATCCGATTTGTTTGAAATTTTCAGCGAAGGTTGAAGGGGGCGTCTAGGCAAAAACCAGCTACTTTATTTTTCGATATTTGGTCGATGATGGGGGCTTCCCATTTATCCGACTTTTTTTTTAAGTACAGTGAAAAAACTAAAATTTGTCGACTTACTGAAATTTTATGGAGAACTAAGTAACTACATACCGTGAAACAATTACACTTTTCCAATTTACTTGAAATTGACAGAGGATGTGGGGTAGGTTATATTTTTATAATGGATATCTGATTTTGTGATATTTTGAAGGGAAGAGGAGCCTCCCATTGCCCTGCTGTTTATAATTTGCTTGAGATTTTCTGGGACGTCTGCACAATATACGCTATATCATTTTTCGATATTTGGACGGGGAGGTAGACCTTCTCTAAAACTGAAAAAGGCTAGAATTCTCAAGTTTACTTGAAATTTACAAAGGTTATGAAATCAATATGGTGTACTGGAGTTTTGGGTATTTGGATGGGAACCTTCTTCTTGTCCCACACTATGCAACTTGAAGGAAAGTTACAGATTTTCTTGCAATTTGCAGAGAAAGTGAAGTCCCTTTAATAAATATAGAGCAAAATCTAACCTTCTCCGATTTACTTGAAATTGGGAAAAGATGATTAAATTTATACAGGGTATATGATTTTTCGATGTCTGGTTGGGGAAGTGGAATAGTGAATTTGGGTAGTTTGTGAAATGAATATAGAGTACGTGACTTTACGATATCTGGTGGGAGTGGTGCGAAGGAGGGGGTTTTTTTTTGCCCGATTTTTTGAAAATAGAAAGTAGAGGATTGTCGATAAATGGGAACTCGGTACATAATCTTATGATTTTTTCCACAAGCTTCGGCCAGATTTTTTAAAATAAAAAACTTACATTTACATGAAGTTGACAGGCAACATAGAGGGTGCTTAATTTTCCGGTATATGTTTGGAAAACGAATGTTCTCCGTGTCCAACACTTTAACAAATGTTAATATAGTCAATTTTACTTTTTCCGATTTATTGAACGGTATGTTGAGGAGAAGTATACCTCCCCTTGACAAACCACGCATTCACAGGAAATGTAGAAGATTGTCCAATGATTTGAATACATAACAATTAAAATCAAAAAATTGGTTGAAAGTGAACAGCCCCTACCCGACGTTTGTTAAGCCTGTCCGTTTTACATCTGCATAACCGCTCTATTTCTGTATATAAACGAAAAAGCAAGTAGTCCGATTTTTTTGAAATGTACAAGACAAGTGCGTGGAAACCATGGAGTGATTAATCAGTACTTCAGTTTTTGTGCCAGACTTCTCCTGACCCTACTTTTTAAAGAGTTCAAATCTTTTCGAATTTGTTTTCAGATCGAAGGATATGGTTGACTAAGTTAACGAAAATATGCTTCGGGAGGCGTCGCGAAGCGGGCCGGGTTACTCTAGTTATTATATTATTTTCAATTTATTACGTATTCTCATTAAAAATCTAGCAGAAAACTTGCTGAATTTTCAGCAGCCTTGTAAAGGAAGAAAAGTCAAGAAGCACTTGCCCTTGCAAGGAATTCATCGATGCATTTATAAAGAAATGTCCCACTTAAATACGCTTCGTCTATGTATATTTCAACGCTTTCAGAAAAACACAAAATATGGATGTGGAGAGTACGAAATCGTAACTTGTCACATAGTTCTAAGAAGTCGTGATAAAATACACAAACAACTCTTCTTTCCAGGAGTGCAATCTTGTAAGCGAGATACGAAGCACCCGCTTACCCTAGTACAGCTCAGCTGCGCTCATTTCAGCACCACTATTATTTACATAATTTAAGTACGTTTTTATACCCTTCACCACTACTGTGGTACAGGGTATAAGTTTGTGCATTTGTATGTAACGCCAAGAAAGAAAAGTCTGAGACCCATCGTTTAGTATACCGATCGTCTTAGAATTAAATTCTGAGTCGATTTAGCGATGTCCGTCTGTCTGTCTGTCTGTTAATGTATTTTTGTGTGCAAAGTACAGCTCGCAGTTTTAGTCCGATTGTCCTAAAATTTGGTATGGGGTCATGTTTCGGCTCAAAGACGATCCCTATTGATTTTGGAAAAAATCCGTTCAGATTTAGATATAGCTGCCATATATATTTTTCACCGATCTGGTATTAATTGGCGTGTATATCAACCGATCTTCCTCAAATTCCGTACATCCCAATATTTTATGAGTCTTGAAAAACTTGCAAAATATCATCCAAATCGGTTCAGATTTAGATATAGCTCCCATATATAGCTTTCGCCCGATTTACACTCCTTTGTCCACAGAGGCCAATTTTTTGCTCCGATTTAGTTGAAATTTTGCACAGGGAGTAGAATTAGCATTGTAGCTATGCGTGTCAAATTTGGTGGAAATCGGTTCAGATTTAGATATAGCTCCCATATATAGCTTTCGTCCGATTTACACTCATATGACCACAGAGGCTAATTTTTTGCTCCGATTTAGTTGAAATTTTGCACAGGGAGTATAATTAGCATTGTTGCTATGCGTGCCAAATTTGGTTGAAATCGGTTCAGATTTAGATATAGCTCCCATATATATGTTTTTCTGATTTCGACAAAAATGGTCAAAATACCAAAATTTTCCTGGTAAAATCGCCACTGCTTAGTCGAATAGTTGAAAAAATGACCCTAATTTTCTTAAACTTCTAATACATATGTATCGAGCGATAAATCATAAATAAATTTTTGCGAAATTTCCTTAAAATTGCTTCAGATTTATATGTTTCCCATATTTATACCCTTCACCACTACTGTGGTACAGGGTATAATAAGTTTGTGCATTTGTATGTAACGCCAAGAAGGAAAAGTCTGAGACCCATCGTTTAGTATACCGATCGTCTTAGAATTAAATTCTGAGTCGATTTAGCGATGTCCGTCTGCCTGTCTGTCTGTCTGTCTGTCTGTCTGTCTGTCCGTCTGTCTGTCTGTTGATGTATTTTTGTGTGCAAAGTACAGCTCGCAGTTTTAGTCCGATTGTCCTAAAATTTGGTATAGGGTCCTGTTTCGGCTCAAAGACGATCCCTATTGATTTTGGAAAAAATCGGTTCAGATTTAGATATAGCTGCCATATATATTTTTCACCGATCTGGTCATAATTGGCGTGTATATCAACCGATCTTCCTAAAATTCTGTACATCCGAATATTTTATGAGTCTCGAAAAACTTGCAAAATATCAGCCAAATCGGTTCAGATGTAGATATAGCTCCCATATATAGCTTTCGCCCGATTTACACTCATGTGCCCACAGAGGCCAATTTTTTGCTCCGATTTAGTTGAAATTTTGCACAGGGAGTAGAATTAGCATTGTAGCTATGCGTGCCAAATTTGGTTGAAATCGGTTCAGATTTAGATATAGCTCCCATATATAGCTTTCGCCCGATTTACACTCAAATGACCACAGAGACCAATTTTTTGCTCCGATTTAGTTGACATTTTGCACAGGGAGTATAATTAGCATTGTAGCTATGCGTGCCAAATTTGGTTGAAATCGGTTCAGATTTAGATATAGCTCCCATATATAGCTTTCGCCCGATTTACACTCAAATGACCACAGAGGCCAATTTTTTGCTCCGATTTAGTTGAAATTTTGCACAGGGAGTATAATTAGCATTGTAGCTATGCGTGCCAAATTTGGTTGAAATCGGTTCAGATTTAGATATAGCTCCCATATATAGCTTTCGCCCGATTTACCGATCATAAATAAACTTTTGCGAAGTTTCCTTAAAATTGCTTCAGATTTAAATGTTTCCCATATTTTTTGTACTAACATTGTGTTCCACCCTAGCGCATTAGCCGACACAAATTTTGAGTCTATAGATTTTGTAGAAGTCTATCAAATTCTGTCGAGATCGAGTGGTATTTAAATGTATGTATTTGGTACAAACCTTTATATATAGCCCCCAACACGTTTGACGAATGTGATATGGTATCGAAAATTTTGATCTACTAAGTGGTGCAGGGTATAATATAGTCGGCCCCGCCCGACTTTAGACTTTCCTTACTTGTTTTTACTAACATTGTGTTCCACCCTAGTGCATTAGCCGACTTAAATTTTAAGCCTATAGATTTTGTAGAAGTCTATCAAATTCTGTCCAGATCGAGTGATATTTAAATGTATGTATTTGGGACAAACCTTTATATAGCCCCCAACACACTTGACAGATGTGATATGGTATCGAAAATTTAGATCTACAAAGTGGTGCAGGGTATAATATAGTCGGCCCCGCCCGACTTTAGACTTTCCTTACTTGTTTGTCTTATACTCGTATGTGTAGAATGAAGCGCTGTATTCTGCACTAAAAATGTTGTGAGGAAGAGTAGTACACACACTATGGACACTATAATTGTACTGCTTCCAAATTTACAATTATTTTTTGCTGGAAAAGTAGATGTGAATGTGGAATTTATTATTTTTTGATAAAAAAAAAAAAAAAAAAAATATATACATAAAATCCAAAATTTCGTAAAGAGTTCTCAAATTGATCGGATCATAGACTATTATGAGCGCGATAAGAACAAATTTGCAGATTTCGAATTGAATTTGAATTACATTGACGACAAATAGGCAACAATAGTTCTGTTTGCGAAACTTTTATTCAATGAAAACATGAAAGAGAAAATATCAGCCAAATCGGTTCAGATATAGATATAGCTCCCATATATATCGTTTGTGTTATATGACACCATAGGCCAGCATTTCATATTGGTTTGTTTAAAATTTTGTACAAGGAGTACAACTGAGAGTATCGTCAAGTATGCTAAAATTTGTTTGAAATCGGTAAAGATTTACATATAGCTACCATATATACCATATCTACCATATCTCTTTCGTCCGATTTACACTCTTATCACAATGCACTGAATAATCTAAGTGAGCCTGAAACTAAATCGGGCTCTCACTTTAACCTACACTCTTATGACCACGGAGGCCAAAGGTTTACCCACGTAAAATTTTGTAGAAAGAATACAATTAATATTTTAACTATGCGTGACAAATTGGGTCAAAAGCGGTGCAAATTTAGATATAGCTTGCATGTATATCATTCGGCCGATATGCACTTATATGGTCATACAAGCCAAAGTTTAACCTTGGTTTGCCTCAAAGTTTGCACAAAGAATACAATTGAAAGAGTCGTCAAGTATGCACAAAATGGTTGAAATCAATTTTGATTTAGATATAGCTCCCATATATATCCTACGTCCGATTTTGATTCATATGACCATCGCAGGCCAAGGTTTCATTCCGATTTATTTGAAAATTTGCACTGAGAGTTTTATTAACATTTTAGTAATGTGTGCCAAATTTGAACATTATATGCTTGTATTGTGTTAAAAATTTCGAGTTCCAAACATATAATTTTTACACCCAAACATATGAAAAACAGTCTCTTTCGTCCGTGTGTCAACTTTACATAAGGAGATTTGGAGACTTTCTAACATAATACTCCATATCATTGTTTATAGTAAAATTTCGCTAAAATTTCCTTTAGTCACAGATATAAATATACAATAAATCAGAAATATCTCCTATTGCAGACTATTCTATCTAACATATGTATGAGTATTAGTTCATAAGGGGAAATATGTATGTATATAAATTAATGGTCACATAAGGGACTCCATTATGTTATCGCTCATAAGCACATAGATAAACACTACTTTACTAACACTGCTACGATTTGTAATTGAACCACAAAGGACATGGGAAGACATAAATTTGTTTTAGAGAGAATATATGAGCGGATGCATAAACCTCTTTGAACTCACAAACACAAAAACGAATGCATTGTGCTTTGGTTACATGCTACAATATTACATTGTTGAACATACTGCACTTGTGTATTTGGTTACATGGTAGTAACCCAAGTGCCAATGAGTTCAGTTGTTGGATTGTTGCACAAGAAGTGGGAGATGAATGATAGTGAAACTGTCATAATTTTGAAGACGAAAAAGCAAATTCTTTTTAAAGGCTTTTACTTTAATGTGGTATTACAATGGACTGAATAGTCTAAGTGAGCCTGAATATTAATCGGGCTGCCACTTTAACCTAACCTAACCTAACCTAACCTAACCTAATCTAACCTAACCTAACCTAACCTAACCTAACCTAAGGCTTTTACTTCACTTATTACAAACAAGGATATTATTTTTTAAATGTTTGACTTTTTCTACGTTACAGGTGAGGTTATTCAATTTTAGATTCCCTATGAAAGTAATTATTATACATATCATACGCACCCATGTACAATCATAGACACCCATACACGATGACGGATGTGATGGATGCAAATAGTTTGTCATATGTTTGCCGTTCTGTTTGTAACACGTCGAAATATCGATTTCTGCCTATAAAGATATATACTCTTGATCGGGGAGAAGTAATAATCCTTCAATAATGCAGCTATCGTCCTCAAATTTGGCACATATTCGTTTTTTGTCAGCAAGCAGGTCGAGTTCGAAGATGGGCTATATCGGTCCTGGTTTTGATATAGTCCTTATATAAAGCAACCCCTGATTTGGCTTCTAAACATCACAGTTTTTATATAGTTTTTCTTAAACTATAAATTTAGAGCTATTTCCGATCCACAAATATGTGCCGGATATAATATTTATGCATCCATATTTAGGTGTTGCATCCATATAGACCAATCTCACGATTTGATTTCTTAAGCACCTAGGTACCGCAATTTTTATTGCAATTACCCGAAACTTATTAGCATAATAGGAGTTATTTTATCGGCGACCATGTAACATTTCCACCTGCAACCATGTTTGCTCCGTGAACATAGTTCTAAGAAAAATAAAATTGTCCTCATCTAAAATGTTATTATATTGATAAAAAGAATTTAGTTTGAATCAAAAGACAATGGTCACGATCTAAAATGTTATGGTATACGTCAAAAATGTTTTTCTTCCAGTTAAAAGAACATGGTCACAACCTAAAATGCTTTGATCTATATGGAAAAAAAATTTTTCGTCGTCGAGGAATGGATGCCACTTGAGAAAAGAAAACACAAAATTAACTTTATTTATTTGTTTTTATTTATTTATAAACTAATTTATTGTTTATTTGTATTTACAGTGTCGTGCAAGCAAACATCACATATTTTTACACACTCTATTTTGGTTCAATTTCAACAATAAGTAATCATTCCATATTTGCGTCGTGCCCATCAAATGTACAAACGCAGGCATTACGTAACTGCAAATAAAAATAAATTATACCATAAACAAAATGCAGAACCAAAACCAAGTAATTTTTATACCCTCCACCATAGGACGGGGGGTATATTAACTTTGTCATTCCGTTTGTAACACATCGAAATATTGCTCTAAGACCCCATAAAGAATATATATTCTGGGTCGTGGGGAAATTCTGAGTCGGTGCTAAGATTTGGCTTGCGGAGCCTCTTGGAGGAGCAAAATTCATCCGATCCGGTTGAAATTTGGTACATGGTGTTGGTATATGGTCTCTAACGACCATGCAAATTTGGTCCATACCGGATTACAATTATATATAGCCCCCATATAAATCGATCCCCAGATTTGGCTTGCAGAGCCTCTAAGAGAAGCAAATTTCATCCGATCCGGCTGAAATTTGGTACATGGTGTTAGTATATGGTCCCTAACAACCATGCAAAAATTGGTCCACATCGGTCCATAATTATATATAGCCCCCATATAAACCGAACCCCAGATTTGGCTTGCGGAGGCTCTAAGAGAAGCAAATGTCATCCGAATTTTGGTACATGATG
Organism: Haematobia irritans; assembly: GCF_050003625.1. Taxonomy (NCBI): domain Eukaryota; kingdom Metazoa; phylum Arthropoda; class Insecta; order Diptera; family Muscidae; genus Haematobia; species Haematobia irritans. The sequence continues at coordinate 152,905,601 of NC_134398.1, read as the reverse complement.
TTAGTATATGTTCTATAATAACCATGCAAAAATTGGTCCGCATCGGTCCATAATTATATATAGCACCCATATAAACCGATTCCCAGATTTGACCTCCGGAGCCTCATGGATGAGCAACATTCATACGATTCGGTTGAAATTAGGTACGTGGTGTTAGTATATGGTTTCTAACAACCATGCAGGAATTGGTCCATATCGGTCCATAATTATATGTAGCCACCATATTAACCGATCCCCAGATCCGGATCCCAGATTTGACTTTCGGAGCCCCAATTAAACCGATCCCCAGATTTGACCTCCGAAGCTCATCCGATCCGGTTGAAATTTGGTACGTGGTGAAATTTGGTACATTGCGCTAGTGTATGGCCGCTAACAAGCATGCCAAATTTGGTCTATATCGGTCTATAGTTATACATAGCCGATTCCCAAAAAATAATATACCAAAATTTTATTACTATAGAAAATTTTGTCATAATTTTATTACTATACAAAATTTTGTCAAGATTTTATTTCTATAGAAAATTTTGTCAAAATTTTATTTCCGTAGAAAACTTTGTCAAAATTTTATTTCTATAGAAAATTTTGTCAACATTTTATTACTAAACAAAATTTTGCCAAAATTTTATTTCTGTACAAAATTTTGTCAAAATTTTATTTCTATAGAAAATTTTGTCAAAATTTTATTTCTATAGAAAATTTTGTCAAAATTTTACTACTATAAAAAATGTTTTCAAGATTTTATTTCTATAGCAAATGTTGTCAAAATTTTATTGGTGTGGAAAATTTTGTCAAAATTTTATTTCTATAGAAAGTTTTGTCAAAATTTTATTACTATACAAAATTTTTGTCGACTTTATTTCTATAGAAATTTTTTCAACCTTGTCAAAATTTTATTGTAATTTTGTAAAACTGAATTATATACGCATTTAATCGGCATTTTTTTATACCCACCACCATAGAATGGTGAGGGGGGTATAATAAGTTTGTCATTCCGTTTGTAGCACATCGAAATTTGCCTGAAATCTAGAGGTATTTTATGATAATAAAGAGGTGTGCCAAAAATGGTGAGTATCGGTCCATGTTTTGGTATAGCCCCCATATAGACCGATCTCCCGATTTTACTTCTTGGGCTTATAGAAACCGCAGTTTTTATTCAATTTACCTGAAATTGGAAATCTAGAGGTATTGTAGGACCACAAATACGTGTGCCAAAAATTGTGAGTATCGGTCCATGTTTTGGTATGGTCCCCATATAAAACGACCTCCCGATTTGGGGTCTTGGGCTTATAGAAACCAATTTGTCTGAAATTGGAAATCTAGAGGTATTTTAGGACCATAAAGAGGTGTGCCGAAGAGGTGAGTATCGGTCCATATTTTGGTACAGCCCCCATATAGACCGATTTCCCGATTTTACTTCTTGGGCTTCGAGAATCCGAAGTTTTTATCCTATTTGCCTGAAATTGCAAATCTAGAGGAATTTTCGGGTCATAAAGAGGTGTGCCGAAAACGGTGAGTATCGGTCCATATTTTAGTATAGCCCCCATAAGAACGATCTCCCGATTTAACTCCTTGGGTTTCTAGAAACCGTAGTTTTTATCTGATTTGCCTGAAATTGTAAATATTCTGGTATTTTAGGCTCACAAAAACGTGTATCGGGTTAAGTTTTTATCGGTCCATTTGGTAATGCCTCCATATAGACCGACTTCACTTCTTGAGGGTGTAGAAGGCGCACTGATCATGAAAATTGCTTGAAACTCAATGTAAAATTTCCAGATTTTACTTCTACAGATTTAAGATTTCAAATCAAGACGTTATTTTATAATTTTCTTCCACACTTACAAGAGATGTTAACGATTCCTAAAAAAACTCAAACAAAAATGGTTCTTATAAATCCAGAATCTGATATAGTCCTCATAGGTGAAATCTTTAAATTTATCTTCGGGAAGTGTTCTCAAGTCCTCAAGCCCTCCTGAAATTTCAAAGGAAACCCTAATATTTGGTTCATGGTGGTGGGTATTTAAGATTCGGCCCGGCCGAACTTAGTGGTGTATATACTTGTTTTTCATATATTTATGTAGAAGTCATATAAGTATGTATAAACCAACGTAGATAGAGAATAGGGGTCAAATCGGAATACAACAGTGCCTTTTACAACCATTAAGACAAATTTATTATACCTTCAATTATATCAAATTTGCTATAGTTTGCATAAAATTTATTTTTATTGAAAAAATAAAAAAAAAAATTATATTTTACTATATTTATTTTTATCTTGATTTTAAAACTCAAGTGTGAGTACATATACAGTACTTTGCCACTTTGTCTTTAAATTACGATTTATATTTGTTTATTATGAATACACTCGAGATACACATGTAGTTCTTAATATTCTCTCTAATATTAAACAAAAGATTTATTTTCAAGATAGGACACACACATTTTAATATATATCATAAAGTGCAATGCAAATTGACTTAAGAGTACTTTCTAAAATATCAAAAAAAAAAAAATAAATAAATAAATACATAAATAAATAAATAAGTAAAAAAGAAATATACATGGACAGATCGAAAAACAGGAAATAAATGTATGTAATATTTGCACCTTTCACCACTACTGTGATACAGGGTATAAGATTCCGAGTCGAATTAGCGATGTCCGTCTGGCTGGTTATCAGTTGATGTATTTTTGTGTGTAAAGTACCGATCGCAGTTTAAATACGATCGTCCTCTAATTCTGCAAAGAGTGTAACTTTGATAAAAAGACTATCCTTATTGATTTTAGCAAAAAATCGGTTAAGATTTAGATATAGCTGTATCATATATCTTTTACCCGATATGTACTTATATGGTCCCAATGGTCAGAGATTCATAGTTATTTGCTTTAAATTTTCCACAAGAAGTACATTCGTTAGTACTGCAAAGTGTGCCAAATGTGATTGATATCGGCTCAGTTTCGATATATCACCTATATATCTTTCGCCCGATTTAACTTCTAAAACCTCAGAGGCAAAAGTGTTACTCTGATTTGCGTGAAATTTCGCAACTATGCAAATTTGGTCAAAATCGAATCAAAGTTAGCTATAGCTCCCATAGATATCTTTCCTTCGATATGGGTTCAAGTGTTTCCTCGTCGCCTCCGCATGTCTTGTATAAACTCTACTACATCTATACGATACAAGTGTGCTTTGGAGCAGTGTTGCCAGGTAATTTTTGATTCTTCCCCCCAAATCTTATGAAAAAAACCCCTAAATTGGTCTAGACTTTTTTCAAAAACCCCCAAAAATTTTAAGTATGTAAAAAGTACAAAAAGAGACCCAAAATTTCGTTAAAAATCCTGTATTGATACACTATAAAAATTAAATTTAACACAAATATAAATATAAACTGAAAGAAGATTTTTTCTGAGGAACAAAATTTTAGACAAAATAAGTTTTTTATGCTAAAAATTTTCTTTTGAAGTAAATAAAAATCATTAGATAAATTCATTACACCACTTGTCACAAATTCGGGTTCGATTCCTGCTTCGACAGAACACCAAAAAGTAACACCTCAGTAATACTGGTGACATTTCTGAGGGTTTCAACGCTTTTCTAAGTGGTTGCACTGCAATGTGGAACGCCGTTCGTACTCGGCTATAAAAAGGAGGTCCCTAAGTGAGTCTAAGTGAGCCTGATACATCGGGCCACCACCTAACCTAACTTTGTTTTTAATTGTATCAAATATTAAAAATGCCCCTTCAACAGATGCGTTTAAAAAAGAATGTCATTGCATACTTGCTTGTATTTAAGAATATGGGTTGACTTCTCTTATTTTTTTCTCAAAATTCATACCAGAATTGTTCCAAATTTTGTTGAGAATTGCTCCACTTTATAAGATCTACGATATTTTCTTTTACCCCCAAAAATCCCCCCAAATAAATGTTACCCCTAAAAATCCCCCTAAACGTGTAAAAAACCCCTAAATTTGGGGGGAAACCACCAACCAGGCAACACTGCTTTGGAGTCCACTTGTCCAGTCATAATTCCAACAACGCTACTTTCTTTTTAGTATTAATATATTAATATTTTTATATGGTACCAACCTTCGAATGATTCGTGTCAAAATTTGACGTCTGTAAGTCAATTAGTTTGTGAGATAGAGCGTCTTTTGTGAAGCAACTTTTGTTATTGTGAAAAAAATGGAAAAAAGGAATTTCTTGTTTTTTTTTGATCAAATACTGTTTTCTGAAGGGGAAAAATACGGTGGAAGCAAAAACTTGGCTTGATAATGAGTTTCCGGACTCTGCCCCAGGGATATCAACTATAATTGATTGGTATGCACAATTCAAGCGGAGTGAAATGAGCAAGGAGGACGGTGAACGCAGTGGACGCCCGAAAGAGGTGGTTACCGACGAAAACATCAAAAAAATCCACAAAATGATTTCAATGACCGTAAAATGAAGTTGATCGAGATAGCAGAGGCCTTAAAGATATCAAAGGAACGTGTTGGTCATATCATTCATCAATATTTGGATATGCGGAAGCTCCGTGCAAAATGGGTGCCGCGCGAGCTCACATTTGACCAAAAACAACAAAAACAACTCGTAATACACCCCAGTTTTTCCGTCGATATGTGACAATGGATGAAACATGGCTCCATCACTACACTCCTGAGTCTAATCGACAGTCGGCTGAGTGGACAGCGACCGATGAACCGTCTCCGAAGCGTGGAAAGACTCAAAAGTCCGCTGGCAAAGTAATGGCCTCTGTTGTTTGGAATAATTTTTATCGATTATCTTGAGAAGGGAAAAACCAACAACAGTGATTATTATATGGCGTTATTGGAGCGTTTGAAGGTCGAAATCAAGGCAAAACGGCCCCATATGAAGAAGAAAAAAGTGTTGTTCCACCAAGACAACGCACCGTGCCACAAGTCATTGAGAACGATGGCAAAAATTCATGAATTGGACTTCGAATTGCTTCCCCCACGCACCGTGTTCTCCAGATCTGGCCCCCAGTGACTTCTTCTTGTTCCCAGACCACAAAAGGATGCTCGCAGGGAACAAATTTGGCTGCAATGAAGAGGTGATCGCCGAAACTGAGGCCTATTTTGAGGAAAAACCGAAGGAGTACTACCAAAATGGTATCAAAAAATTGGAAGGTCGTTATAATCGTTGTATCGCTCTTGAAGGGAACTATGTTGAATAATAAACATGAATTTTGACAAAAAAATGTGTTTTTCTTTGTTAGACCGGGGACTTATCAGCCAACCTGTTATATTCTGGGTCGTGGTGAAATTCTGAATCGATCTAAGCATGTCCGTCCGTCCGTCTGTTAAAATCACGCTAACTTCCAAACGAAACAAATTATCGACTTGACACTTGGCATAAGTAGTTGGTCATAAGTAGGTCAGATGGTATTGCAAATTGGACCATATTTGACCACTTTTACGTATAGCCCCCATATAAACCGACCCCCAGACGTGGTGTTAGTATATGATCTCTAACAACCATGCAAAAATTGCTCCATATCGGTCAATAATTATATATAGCCCCCATATAAACCGATCCCCAGATTTGACCTCCGGAGGAGCAAGTTTCGTCCGATTCAGTTGAAATTTGGTACATTGGGCTAATATATGGCCGTTAAAAACCGTGCCTATCTAGGCCCATATCGGTCTATAGTATATCGGTCTATGGTATATAGTCTTTAGATAAACCGATCCCCAATCACACAAAAATGTGTACATATCGGTTCATAATTGTATATAGTCCCACCCCAATCCATGGTGGAGGGTACATAGGTTAGGTTAGGTTAGGTGGCAGCCCGATGTATCAGGCTCACTTAGACTATTCGGTCCATTGTGATACCACACTGGTGAACTTCTCTCTTATCACTGAGTGCTGCCCAATTCCATGTTAAGCTCAATGACAAGGGACCTCCTTTTTATAGCCGAATCCGAACGGCGTTCCACATAGCAGTGAAACCACTTAGAGAAGCTTTGAAACCCTCAGAAATGTCACCAGCATTACTGAGGTGGCATAATCCACCTCTGAAAAACTTTTTGGTGTTCGGTCGTAGCAGGAATCGAACCCACGACCTTGTGTATGCAAGGCGGGCATGCTAACCATTGCACCATGGTGGAGGGTACATAAGATTCGGCCTGGCCGAATTTACGGCCTTATATACTTGTTCAAGTTATTCTCTTTTGCATTTACATTTGACATTCATTCATTTCGTGCATTATGATAATTCGTTTCAATTCTCACCAACTGAAATTGCAACAGCCATCAGCAGGAACGTCTTCATCATCCGGATGGTTGAGATGGCAGTTGATTTTAGATGAAATCACAACTAAATTTTCCAGAGCACTTCAGTAGGCAAACAATAATGTACGAAATTGATTTTCAACAAGGAGCCACATCCATGTTCAAGTCAACGAGCAACTTGTAACAGTCGGTAATATCGTTCATTGTCACTCAACATCGTTCGACAGCGTTCGGTTCCAGGCAGCTGCACGGCGACAGCTTGTTCAAAGGACAGGATATTAAAAGTATTCTGTTGGAGTATGGCATTATAGTCAGTCAGCATATCAAAGTTGCCATGTTTGAAAATGTGTAAGCCAGGTAGCGAATGGATGTGTCAGCAGCAGAACTACTCTAGGTAACAATCTTAAGATTGTTTGCAGGTGTTAGGAATATTCATTAGGATGGATCCAAGCGTATCGAAAGAAACAAGACTTTTTTTGTTAGATTTTATGATTAAATAAAACTACGCTATTTTACAAAGGACATGTGGATATGAGACGTAAACTAAACTCCAACATAAATGTTCAAATTTATAATGGATATCTGACTGCTTTATATGAGATGACACAAAAAAATACTGTTTCACCAAATATATTCAACGATGCTGATTACATGGTATACAGAGTGGCTGATATGTAATGCAACAATCAGTTAAAATTTGTTCGAATTGGTTACTTTTGGTGCGACTTGTCTCCTTCAAAGAGACGACAAAGCCATCACACGCAGCACGAAAAAGGCTCTAGCGGAGAGCCATTTTGAGATGATATACACTTGGTATTGTTTAGTGCCTATTATACTCGGTATTGTTTAGTGCCAACCATAATTTCCAAAATAACCCAGGCGCAAAAGCCTAGGGAAAGAGATTCGGAGATTTGGGTTACCATTGTGAGGCAAAACTGAATGGAGGGACCTCATTTTTGAGTTACGCTTGAGTCCTGTTGGAATGTCTATGGTCTGCTGCAGAAAATTTTGAATGCCCAAGACTTCAATACTGTCTTTAGGATATTTTCGATCTTCTGGCCAATTGAAGATGTACTTGTTCAGCTGATCTCTTTGGCAAGTAAATCCCATAATTTTGTTTATTCACAAATTGCTCCATTTCGAATGACTTCCCATCGAAGTAAACCAAATTTGGTAACTGGGCAATTTCGTTAAAGTGAAGCAACTCCCTGGATAGATGAGCTCTTGCCATTTGTAATTTTCCAGCCAAAAATAAAGCTCCATTTGACCTCATCTTTCAATAACGGTATTTACGTTTAGTACTGCATGACCGGAGCTACAACACTGAAGAAAGTCAATTGCTATGTCCACTAGATAGGGTCACGGCCTAAAGGAAAAGTTGATGCGGTCACCCCCCAGTTTTGTAGCATGTTCGAAGACAATTTCAGAACACCAAAACTTTTTTTCCGTGCACCCTACGACCCCCCGAAATTTTAGAATTTTAAAACAGTAGGCTCTCAAATTGTTCTAGCAAAAACACATGCCGTACGTAATGCAAACAAAGAGTATGTATACAAAGGTACCGTTAGAAATTTACAGATAAACAGGTTTTGTGTTCTAAATAACGATATGCATGTGGTTTCGATCGGATATCATGACAACACAGCAAAAACTATTTGGTGGTGTGTAGGGTGACCTATTGAATTTTTAAAATGTCTGTACCTTTTTTTTTATGAATATAAGTAAATACTTCAAAAGCATATTTTATTAAGATCTTTATAATAGTTATCAGAAATGGGCATCATAGGGGTATACGAAGCGAAATAAAAAAATTTAAAATCAAATTTGACGTCGGAGTCAAAAATGGCCAATGCACGAAATATAGCCCCTGATCAACGACGAACAACGATATGCGTTTCTTTTCGATCGGACCTCAAATGACGACACAGCACAATAAATTGTATTTCGGGGGGTCGTAGGGTGCACGGAAAAAAGTTTTGGTGTTCTGAAATTGTCTTCGAATATGCTACAAAACTAGGGGGTGACCGCATCAACTTTTTTCGTGACCCTATCTAATGTCCACTCTAGTGAGCTAAAACCCAACCCTAATGTTCATGTTTTTGTGAAAAAACTTTCAAACATCATTAATTTAGTATCTACTCGATTTATACCGATATTCTTACTTTACTGCGATTTGTGATTGTTCAACCGAATGCCATTTGGGTTCTTTTCGAAGCACTATCTGTAATCACTATCTGCTACCAAATACCTCGCAGCAGGTGGCATGGATTTAAAAGACAAACGACATTTTTTTGTGCAATATAATTTCTTTAAATGTAAATAAATAAACGTACATTTATGAAGCGATAATAGCCTCTATACTAATATATTTGCTATGAAATAATTTTTGTTTAAGATAAAGGGAATATTTAATTAGTCTCATAGTAGCGTAGCGTAGTCTTAGTGTAGTGTATTATTTATACAGTCCCAGCGGCGGAAATCGCTCTTCATAAGGCCTTTTAAAAGGCATTTATTTGCAGACACAAGGCATTGACTTCCCATTACATATTCATTGTATTTTTACACAGGGTGTCATAGCCGACCAAGGGCTCCGACTTCAACTTACAGCATAAGGTCTAATATAAGGTCATTATTTTAAGGCCTTTTAGGAATTGTCTCAAATAAGTTATTTATAATGTGTGATAAAATAAGGCCTTTTATAATGTATACATCAAAAGGCTTTATGAAGCATATATAAATAGAGGCCTCTTAATAGGAGTTTAAAATAATGCCTATTTAATGCCTTTTTATGAAGGCTGTTTAAAAGGCCTTGTTTACATACCTTATATAGGACCTACTCCAAATTTCATATATAAATAAGAAACCCAAAATTCTTTTTACTTTTTCTTTTTATTTATTTATTTTATATTATTTTGTACTATATAAAATTGTACTATAAAAAATAAATCACCTTCTTCATAAGAACTGATTTCGTATTGGACGTCTGATTTCCACATATTGAACATTGAACATTGGCTTTCATGGTAGAAGTTGCCGCTAAATAAATAAGTAAAATTATTATAAAATTATTATTATTATGTAATTCAATATAGTATATTAGTCAAAAAATATATACTTACCGCATATTTCACACTTCAGCTACTTAAAAAAAACAAACACCGCGACTTGCTCCAACGAAATCACAAACCCGAATGAAGAAACACGTGTTGCTTTAAATTGTGCAAAATTATTTTTATTCTTAACTTTCGGTTACTTATAAACTTGCGGCATAAGGGCTTATGAGAACATGACTTGTTTTTTTTTTAAGCCGTTATATTGTTTGTGCGTTGTCGCAAAACTTATGAATTGGCTTACGGCATAAGGGCTTTTCAAAGGTCTCGTAAATTATAAGATCTTGCTATGGGAATATGAGTTGCTTTTTAAAAATCGTTTTATTTTGCCTCGTTGCAAGAGCTGATTGTAATTCACAATACCAAACAAGGCCTATAGGAGTTCTTTAAAATGTGTCTTTAAACATATGTCCCAGATAAGCAATTTCTAAAGGCCTCAACAAGAATGCTATGAGAAATGGGATAGCGATCTTAGTAAATAAAGACCTTTTTTAAGGCCTGTTTTTCGCAATGAATGAGTATCAACTTTTTTTTGTAAAGAAGGAAGAGGTCTTACAAAAGGGATTATTTTATAAGACCTAATCATATGAGTATTGCCTCTAAAATAAGGGCTCCGTGAATGCTTTAAATCGAAAGTGCTATCGATTTACGCCGCTGGGGTACTGAAACTTTGGATACAGTTTTGGGTGCTATTTATACACATCGTACCACATCGTGGTACCAGAAATGCCCTGAGTCGGTCTACCCAGAATGAAAAAAAAAACAAATTATTTGATAAAAAATACGAAAATCCAAATGAATTATTTATCCATTTTCCTGCCATAAACTTTTTAAAAGATTCAACGTATACAACGATGTTTTATCGGAAATAGTTTCAAATTTTAACTGATAAAAAATCCACTACTCAACAAACATGTCGTACACGGACGAAAAAGACTGTTTTTCATATGTTTGGGTGTAAAATTTATATGTTTGGAACTCAAATTTCTAAACACAATATTTTTAAGTGCAAGCATATATTGTTCATAAACTAGCATAACATGTTTGGGACATATATGTTAATATGTTATAACATATTGTGTTTGGGACATAAAATGTTTGTAAATATAATATGCTTGGATGCAAACATATTAATTTAGAAATATTAATTTAGAAATAGGCTATAAACATATATGTGTTTAGAAAGAGAGTGTATGCTGGAAGTAAAGTAATGAAAGTAACCAATTGGGAAACCTTAAAATGGGAAAGTATATGGGAAAGTTATATGGGAAACATTTAAATCTGAAGCAATTTTACGGAAACTTCGCAAAAGTTCATTTGTGATTTATCGCTCGATATATATGTATTAGAAGTTTAGGAAAATGAGAGTCATTTTTACAACTTTTCGACTAAGCAGTGGCGATTTAACAAGGAAAATGTTGGTATTTTGACCATTTTTGTCGAAATCAGAAAAACATATATATGGGAGATATATCCAAATCTGAACCGATTTCAACCAAATTTGGCACGCATAGCTACAATGCTAATTCTACTCCCTGTGCAAAATTTCAACTAAATCGGAGTCAAAAATTGGCCGCTGTGGTCATATGAGTGTAAATCGGGCGAAAGCTATATATGGGAGCTATATCTAAATCTGAACTGATTTGGCTGATATTTTGCAAGTTTTTCGAGACTCATAAAATATTCGGATGTACGGATGTAATTTGAGGAAGATCGGTTGATATACACGCCAATTATGACCAGATCGGTGAAAAATATATATGGCAGCTATATCTAATTCTGAACCGATGTTTTCCAAAATCAACAGGGATCATCTTTGTGCCGAAACAGGACCCTATACCAAATTTTAGGACAATCGGACTAAAACTGCGAGCTCTACTTTGCACACAAAAATACATCAACAGACAGACAGACAGACAGACAGACGGACATCGCTAAATCGACTCAGAATTTAATTCTAAGCCGATCCGTATACTAAAAGGTTGGTCTATGATTACTCCTTCTTGGCGTTACATACAAATGCGCAAACTTATTATACCATGTACCACAGTAGTGGTGAAGGGTATAAATATTCGTATAAAGGGTGATACGGTCAAAATTTGGTCAAGGGAAAACTCGTGTAAATCGGTGAAATCGTTTATTTCAAAAATCAAATTAAATTTCTTTTTCAAGTTCAATTAGTATAAAATTCAGGAAAAATGTTCAGTTAGGCTTTCGAATTGCCGGGCCTCACGCTTGACACCTGCCATCAGATTTTGTACAGCCACCTTGTCCACCTTCTTCGCCGCAGAAAGCCAGTTTGCCTTGAGCTGCTCGTCCTTAGCAGTTTTTTCGTCTTCTTTAGGTTCCGCTTGACAATAGCCCAGTATTTCCCAATTGGGCGGAGCTCTGGCGTGTAGACGATACACCCAGCTTATTTGCGGCATCTCGGAGAGAGAGGTTAGGGTTTCGCTTGAAACTACCGGCAACTCTATTTGTCGTCTCAGCGGCTTCCGGTTTTCGATTTCCCCCCGATCCAGACTTCCTGGCTGTCGACAAACGTTCCCCAAACACTTTAATTACATTTGTAACGGTTGATTTGACAACTTTTAGCGATTTTGCCAGCTTTGCGTGCGAGTAGCTCGGATTTTCGCGATGAGCGAGAAAAATTTTGATACGCTGCTCTTCTTGCTTGGGCGGCATTTTGACAACTGAAGAGTGAATTCCAAAATCAAAATAGGAGCAACATTCTAAACACACACACCTTCAAAATGAGGGGTTTTCAGGTTTTTTAAATGCAAAATTTAAAGAAATAGGTCAAGTTTATATTGACCAAATTTTGATCGTATAACCCTTTATTTCGGCGTCCCAACTTTTTTATCAAACACAAAATCGATTAAAAAATTCAAACAATCAATGCAAAACCTTATCAATTTTTTTATAATTTTTTTGTTTATTTTTTTTTTATCAAAATTTAGCAAGGTTGTTGTCCGTCCTTCCGCCCATGAATTTGTTGTTCAAAGGATTGCGGTCGCAATTATTAACCGATTTTGATTAAATTTGGCACAATTCGTTACGATTTTTCCCAACTTTGGCCATAAAACTCTTATTTATTAACCGATTTTACTCAAATTTGATCAACACTGATCTTCTATAGTAGTAACTATACCTGCGAAGAATCATCAAAATCGGCTCAGATTTAGATATAGCTCCCATATATAGGTATCGTCCGATGTTTGCAAAATTTGGCCATAATAGTCTTGTTTATTAATCGATAGTACTTAAATTTACCACAAAGTAACCTTCTTTGATATCAACCAAACTTTCAAAACATCATCCAAATCGGTTCCGATGTAGATACAGCTCCCATTTTAGATTTAGATATAGCTCCCATTCATTTATTGACCCTTACTCAATATATCATAATCTTATGTATATCAACCACATTTGAAACTATATTATCTAAATCGGTTCAGATTTCAGATATCGCCCGATTTTACCAAAATTGGCCGTAATATCCTTATTTACTATCCGATCATTCTCAAAGTTTGTACAATGTAATATTCCATAGTATAAACTAACCCCGTCAAAATAATAGAAATCAGCTCAGATAAGATATAGCTCCTATCTATGTATCTTCCGATATCCCCAAATTTTACCACACTACTCTTATTTATTAACCACTGTTACTCCAATTTCAAATGTTGATGTATTAACCGATCTTATTTAAACTTACATATAGCACTTACCTAAAAATGTAGTATTATGTTATTTAAATCGGTTCTGATTTAGATATCGCCCTATTTTACCAAAATTTAACATTCTTATCGGTCTTATTTAGACTTACATATAGCTCTTACATAAATTTATAGCCCCAATTTTCACAAATTCGGCTATATTATTGGCCACGCTAATAGCAATTTCTTCCTCTTTAATAATGTACACAATATTAGTAACCCAGCAAAAAAGCGTCGCCAAAAAAGTAATGAAAATGTTCTTTTTGGATCCGGAAGTGGTGCAAAATTGACGCAGAAGCGATGAATTTAAAATGGGCTTGTCATAGGACGAAAGTCCTCCATTTCAACAGCCGTTGCACTGAATTTGCATCACTTCTTTAGGTGTGATCCGAATTCAATGCTTTGGAAGTAAATTAAAAAATTCTGTGATATTTTGTCAAATAAATAATTTTTATAATTTTTAATGGATTCTAACGCTTGTCGGAAACGTTTGACCTCAAATATTTTCAAAAATTCACAATTTTTTCAGTTTGGATTTAGCATTTTTTGCGACAAAATTTAAATGATTTGTACCATTTTATGAATTCTTAGTCTGTTTTTAACCTATTTGAAACAAAAAAGTTAAAATTATCCATTAAAAATATAAAAAAACGAAGTTATAAAAAATTGAATCAAAAGAACTTCCTGGGTAGTTAAAATAAAGAACATCATTGGGAGTGCATCTTCTGGAAGTGCTTTTAAAGTTGTGCCTTTGGAAGAACTTCCAATTTTTTTGCTGGGAACTAAATAACTCTGTAGGTGCAAAATCAAGTTCAGCTCCTTATATCAGGTATTTGTGTTCATATTGAGATGAAGCTCTCATAAGCATGTACCCCTTAGATTAGGTTAAAGTGGCAGCCCGATTTGCTTACATAGACTATTCAGTCCATTGTGCTTAATGTTCTTAAATATGGAAGTGCGGTTTATATCTCAAACCTTTCTCAATGATACCCTACAAATGCATCGTGAGGCTAAAGATTTCATGTCCTTAAACTACGAATGCAAATTTAGCTTAGCATACACTCAAAAAAAAGTGAACTCTCTATTTCACTAAAGCCAATTTAACTTTATTTTAGTTCATGGAATTGTTATGTTTGGAGAAAGTTTCATTTACTCTAATAATTTTTTGCGTATGTTAGTTAAATGAACTAAAAAACTGGAAAAAATTATCCTCAAATTAAGCAAAAAGATTTACTAAATTCGCGCTTCCCACAAAATAGTTCATTATTTCTTTAAATTTGTAAATTTTACCAAAAATGCATTCATCATGAACTTCGTATGTCACTAAAGACATTCTTGCATTTTTTAACTCCAAGTTTTTCCTTCAAACTACAAAATTTTCTTTGACAAGTGAAAAAAATTAATTATGCCTAATAAATTTTCTTGCATTTGTCGAAAAATATTTACTTATTTTTGTGATATCGGCGACATGTCAGCGTTTGTAATACTGTTTAGTTAAAATTTTCTAAAAATATTCAAAATTTTCTAAAATTAACCAAAAATTTTCTACCTGGTGGGTTCACTGTTTTTTCAGTGTAGAAGACGCATTTCTCTAATATAAAGTTTTTTTCCTTGTTCAAAAGTCGATAAACTTTTCAATGAAGTCGTATTGTCCTTATAATTAAGTGATTTCACTTAAAAATGGGTATCATAACATGAAACAAAAATTTTTTGGAGTAAGGTCAACTTGACTTTAATAGTTCAGAAAAATTCTTTAAAATTAATGAAATTGTGTTTAAATTTGTTGCCTGTTTGCATCTTGGCTACAAAGCAAAAAATCGTTCAAAAATAGGACATGTTTTTCAACACTTTATTTTAAAGACGTTTTTACTTGAAACATAGCATAAATTCTACTGGAAGTCGAGTCTGAAATTGCAAAATAAAATTGTCATTAACTCGTTTTTAAAGGACGTTGGCATATGAAGAAAAAAACTGAAAAACGAAAAATTAAAATTTGCTTCCTAGAAGCAAGTACACAAAACCCAAATTTAAAATAGAATCGTGTCTAAAAAGTATCCTTACTTGTATTCTCCGCTTCTTAAGCTCGGAATCAATACCAAAATTGTTAAAGTAAAGACAAAATCTTTGGAACCGGGCATGCTTTTTTTCAGTGTAGGGGTGGTTTAGGGTATGATATAGTCGGCCATTTACCTGAAAAATATTTTTGGGTTGTGTATGCCTAAACGCTGCAATCAATAGTCAATTCACCACTTTTTCTTTTGATCCCCAATTTATTGCTCTTGTTTCCAAAAACAGCAGACTACTATGGCTTCAGTCATTTCACTCACAAAAGGTTATTGTTTTGATGGCAAGAAGATCGACACTTCTAAAATTTTGTCAGCATGTTAACACTTTGCTCGGATCCTTCTTCTTGGACTTTTTTATTTCAAAACTTTGACTCCCGGCCTTCGTAGCAATCTTAACAAGTTGCATATATTCTAATCAACACCATCTGTACATAAACCAAAAATATGTGTTATTTAAACGCACACAAGCACACACATACACAGATAGTGAAAACATTTTGCACATAAAGGACTCGAGTGTGGTATTCTCCCAGCTGACTTTATGTTTTGCAAAATCCTAAGAGGACATTTATCTTATTACTGCTACTCGTATTTAAAAGCAAAAAAAAATCGAAACAAAAGCGAAGCAAATAGCAACAAAGGACACACATAAACACTGCAAATGAAAACTAAGCTCAACTAAGTATCCACCCAAAGTACCACAACAATAATCATGGTAATGTGGAAAATGCTCATAATAACAAATGAAAATCGGACAACAAACGCAGATAAGGCAAAACATGGTTATAGAAAAACAATAGAAGAATTTTGGCTAAACAGAAATATATTTTTTATTTGGAAAGCGATATTAATATCATATGAAATTATTTATAGATTATTTTGGAAATAGTGTTGCCTACTTTTAGGCGTGGACGGTCAGTGAAAACTACTTTGCAAAAATAAAAAGGCAAAAATACAAAACTTTCTTTAATGATTTTACTTTTAAATTGTCAGGCTTCTATGGGGATACATTCTCAAAAATTCCATCTTAACTAAAACAAAACGCAACCATTATTTAAATGGTATAGGTCCACTACGAACCAGTCCTTGGAGTAAAGAGACAATGCTATGGAAATCCGTTTGCAATTATTACAAAGCCAAGCAATGACAACCAAATGTGCTCGAAATTAAAATAAACCAAAACATAAATAAAGGTCTACAGCCAACACCCCAGAAGGGAGAAGCGAATGACAAGCATAGCTGGTAATCATGGGAACGGATGCTGACAGGATTACTTCAACAATCAAGAATCAGACTTGGAATGTAATTTCCACAATAATGTTTTCATGAT
Source organism: Haematobia irritans (assembly GCF_050003625.1). Taxonomy (NCBI): domain Eukaryota; kingdom Metazoa; phylum Arthropoda; class Insecta; order Diptera; family Muscidae; genus Haematobia; species Haematobia irritans. The sequence continues at coordinate 152,889,130 of NC_134398.1, read as the reverse complement.
AATTAAAATGCCATCAAGCATATATTGTGTGAAAGATATAACTACTCGGACATACTATAGATTCAATATTAAACAAAATCTCATTTATTTCATGTTGCCATTTGTTTTTTTTGGAGACCATTATATAAATACGAGAGAAACTGTAAGAAATGGCCCCAAACATATAAGCTAAAAAAATCACTTTGTGTTCATTTCATGCATGTATAAAAAAATAGAAAGAGGAGATCTATTTTAGTGCATTAGTAAGTATGTCTATGAGAGTCTTACACGTTGGATAGTGATTGCAGTATTTTTCATGCGAAGATTTCTGCGATCACAACAGCTGCTGAGTCGCTGTTAATGAGACCGTTATACAGAAGCGAATCAGCTTCTTCATCGACAGTCAAGCAGCTATAAAAGCCTTATGCAACGAAAATCTCGTTAGATTTTCGCACTAAATGTTTTTATACCCACCACCATGGAATGGTGATGGGAGTATAATAAGTTTGCCATTCCGTTTGTAACACATCGAAATATCGATTTTCGACTATATAACGTATATATTCTTGATCAGGGGGCAATTCTAAGACGATATAACCATGTCCGTCTGTCTGTCTGTATGTTGCAATCAACGCACAGTGGGGTTTTTGATGTCAAAATTGGGAATTAATTCGAGGTAGCTTTCCCCGTTTATAGTTTTAACTTTTTTCGGTCAAATTCACTAAAAGACATGAAACCAATCAAATTTTAAATATTTTTTAGTTCACATTTTATTTGTTTTCCATTAGTTAATTTGCAACAAAAAAAAAAAGAATGAATATCTGCTTTTTGATCTGATTCTTAACAATTATTATCATCATCATCGCCATCATCATCAACATCATCATCAGTAAAATTACTATATGTATCATTATCAACATCAACACTGGCATTTTGATCACCATAAAGATTTGACTCAAATATCAACATTTGATCCATAGGCAATTTTTGGGGTTTCTTCTCTTTTAATTTTCTCATTTATGATATAACTGGATCCGAAGTAATTAACAGTCTTTTAAATATGTCTTCATTTGACTTTTCCCTAGAACATTTTCGCGAAAAATGCTCTCTAAAATTTTTAAAATCTTTGTTTCGAGCTTCTTGCGCTTCTTCCGACAACTGTCCAATTGGAAGTAAAGCGTGGTTAATTATTTCTGCTCCATGTAACAAATATTTGTGCACAGTTGGGGACATATAGTACCAGGGGTACATATTAGGATTTTGCCATATGATTGTGCTATTGCACATTAATTTTATTGGCGCTTTAGAAAACACTCAAAACTAATTCTTAAGACACCAATAATTTACATTTATATCGCACTCAAGGAAAACGTAAAATAACTCCAACTTCAAACATATATAGTGACACAACGGTACTTGTCAAAGACACAATTTTTGCGCTAGTGATGTGGAATTTTGTGTACTTTTACCGACTATAAAAATTTTTTCGGTTCTCCTAAATTTAATTTTTCAATTAATTCCAATTTTTGGTATCAAAAACCCCAATGTGCAACGTACAGCTTTCAATAATGGAGATATCGTCCTGAAATTTGGCACAGATTCGTTTTTTTTTTTTTGTGTGCAGGCAGGTCAAGTTCGAAGATCGGCTATATCGGTCCATGTTTTGATATAGCCCCCATATAAACCGACCCTGCGCCACACTGTGGAACAGGGTATTATAAGTTAGTGCATATGTTTGCAACACCCAGAAGGAGACGAGATGGACACATGGTGTCTTTGGCAATAATGCTCAGGGTGCGTCCCTGAGTCGATCTAGCCATGTCCGTCTGTCCGTATGTCTGTGAACACATTTTTATGATTAAAGTCTAGGTCGCAGTTTTAGTCCAATCGACCTCATATTTGACACAAGTTTCTGTTTTGGATCAGAATAGAACTCTATTGATTTTGGATGAAATCGGCTCAGATTTAGATAAAGCTCCAATATATATCTTTCGCCCGATATGCACTTATATGGGCCCAGAAGCCGGAGTTATACCCTGAATTGCTTGAAATTTTTCATAAACATAACACTTGGTCGTGTAGTTAATTTTGATTGAAGTCGGTTAAGATTTAGATATAGCTCCCATATATATATTTCGCCCGATATTCACTTATATGGCCGGAGAAGCCAGAGTTTTAACCTAATTTGCTTGAAATTTTCCATAAGGAGAACAATTAGTCAAGTATGCCCAATTTTATTGAAATCGGTTCAGATTTAGATATAGCTCCCATATATATTTATATATATATATATATATATATATATATATATATATATATATATATATATATATATATATATATATATATATATATATATATATATATATATATATATATATATATATATATATATATATATATATATATATATATAAATATATATATATATATATATATATATATATATATATATATATATATATATATATATATATATATATATATATATATATATATATATATATATATATATATATATATATATATATATATATATATATATATATATATATATATATATATATATATATATATATATATATATATATATATATATATATATATATATATATATATATATATATATATATATATATATATATCTTTCGCCCCATTTAGACACATATAACCACAGAGACCAAAGTTTTATTCCGATTTATTTGAAAGTTTGCACAGGGAGTAGAGCTAGGGTTCTTGATATGCATGCTAATTTTGGTTCAAATCGGTTCAGATTTAGGTATAGCTCCCATATATATCTTTCACCCGATTTTCCGTAATATGACCACAGAGTTCAAAGTTGTAATTCGAATTACTTGAAATTTTGCACAGGGAATAGAATTAACATTGCAGCTATACATGCAAAATTTGGTTAAAATCGGTTCAGATTTTGATATAGCTTCCATTTTTTCGATTTGGGCAAAAATGGCCAAAATAACCACCTTTTCCTTATAAAATCACCACTGCTAAGTCGAAAACTTTTCCAAATTACTCCAATATTCCTATAATTCTAATACACATCTATCGACCGATAAATCATAAACACACTTTTGCGAACTTGCCCCAAAATTGGTGCAGATTTATATGTTTCCTTTTTTTATACCCTTCACCACTACTGTGGTACAGGGTATAATAAGTTTGTGCATTTGTATGTAACGCCAAGAAGGAAAAGTCTGAGACCATTCTGAGTCGATGTAGGAATGTCCGTCTGTCTGTCTGTTGGTGTATTTTTGTGTGCAAAGTACAGCTCGCAGTTTTAGTCCGATTGTCCTAAAATTTGTTATAGGGTCCTGTTTCGGCTCAAAGACGATCTCTATTGATTTTGGAAAAAACCGGTTCAGATTTAGATATAGCTGCCATATATTTTTCACCGATCTGGTCATAATTGGCGTGTATATCAACCGATCTTCCTCAAATTCCGTACATTCGAATATTTTATGAGTCTCGAAAAACTTGCAAAATATCAGCCAAATCGGTTCAGATTTAGATATAGCTCCCATATATAGCTTTCGCCCGATTTACACTCATAGGACCACAGAGGCCAATTTTTAACTCCCATTTAGTTGAAATTTTTCACAGGGAGTAGAATTAGCATTGTTGCTATGTGTGCCAAATTTGTTTGAAATCGGTTCATATTTAGATATAGCTCCCATATATATGTTTTTCTGATTTCGACAAAAATGGTCAAAATACCAACATTTTCCTTGTTAAATCGCCACTGCTTAGTCGAAAAGTTTTAAAAATGACTCTAATTTTCCTAAACTTCTAATACACATATATCGAGCGATAAATCATAAATAAACTTTTGCGAAGTTTCCTTAAAATTGCTTCAGATTTAAATGTTTCCCATATTTATACCCTTCACCACTACTGTGGTACAGGGTATAATAAGTTTGTGCATTTGTGTGTAACGCCAAGAAGGAAAAGTCTGAGACCCATCGTTTAGTATACCGATCGTCTTAGAATTAAATTCTGAGTCGATTTAGCGATGTCCGTCTGTCTGTCTGTCTGTCTGTTGGTGTATTTTTGTGTGCAAAGTACAGATCGCAGTTTTAGTCCGATTGTCCTAAAATTTAGTATAGGGTCCTGTTTCAGCTCAAAGACGATCCCTATTGATTTCGGAAAAAATCGGTTCAGATTTAGATATAGCTGCCATATATATTTTTCACCGATCTGGTCATAATTGGCGTGTATATCAACCGATCTTCCTCAAATTCCGTACATCCGAATATTTTATGAGTCTCGAAAAACCTGCAAAATATCAGCCAAATCGGTTCAGATTTAGATATAGCTCCCATATATAGCTTTCGCCCGATTTACACTCATTTGAGCGTTTTTTTGGGACAGAGACAATCGCTATTGGTTTTGGAAAAAATCGGTTCAGATTTAGATATAGCTGCCATATATATTTATCCCCGATGTGGTCATAGTTAGCTTGTTTATCGACCGATTTTCTTGAAATACCGTACACCAAATATTTTATGAATCTCGAAAATCTTGCAAAATATCAGCCAAATCGGTTCAGATTTAGATATAGCTCACATATATATCTTTCGTCCGATTTAGACTCATATGACCGCAGAGGCCAAAGTTTACTACCGATCTTCGTGAAATTTTGCACAGAGGGAAGTATTGACATTCTACCAATGCTTAGTAAATTTGATTGAAATCGGTTCAAATTTAGATATAGCTTTCGTCCGATTTGAACTTATATGGCCACAAAAGCCAGAGTTTTTGTTGTGATTTGCTTCAAATTTTGCACAAGGGGTACGTTTAACGATACTATTGTATGTGCCAAATATGGTCAAAATCGATTCAGATTTAGATATAGCTCCCATATATATCTTTCGTCCGATTTGAACTTATATGGCCAGGGTTTTGCCGTGATTTGCTTCGAATTTCGCACAAGGAGTACGTTTAGGTAATTGTAATTGTGGTAATTGTGCCATATATGGTTGAAATCGGTTCAGATTTAGATATGGCTCCCATATATATCTTCCGTCCGATTTGCACTCATATGACCAGGGAGGCCAAAGTTGTACTCCCATTTACGTGAAATTCCGCATAGATAGCAGAATTATTATTCTAACTATACATGTCAAATTTAATCAAAATCGGTTCAGATTATATATAGCTCCCATATATACGTACACCAGAGTTGGGGAAATATGGTAGACTGTTACACATTTTAGACCCATTTTCAATGGAAGTTCCCTACAATTATCTGGATAGCGTTAGCCGATTTAAATTTTAATTCTAGAGATTTTGTAGAAGTAAAAAATTGTCTCCTTTATATAGCTTCCAGCAAATGTGAAGTAGTTGAGATGGTAACACAAATTTTGGCCTACATAGGGGTGAAGGGTGCAATATAGTCGGCCCGCCCGACTTTAGACTTTACTTACTTGTTTTTTTCTAACTTTATGTTCCACCCCAGGGCATTAGCCGACTTAAATTTTAAGTCTATAGATTTTGTAGAAGTCTAAAAAATTTTGTCCAGATCGGGTCAGATTTAAATAGATGTACATGGCAACATAAACCTTTATATATAGCAACAAACGCATTTGACGGATTTGATATAGTATCGAAAATGTGGATCTACAAGGTGGTGCAGGGTATAATATAGTCGGCCCCGCCCGAATTTAGACTTTTCTTACTTGTTTTTATCCGATTTGCCTGAAATTGGAAATCTGAAGGTATTTTATGACCAAAAATAGGTGTGTCGAAAATGGTGCCTATCGGTCCATGTTTTGGTATAGCCCCAATGTAGACCAATGTAATCAACGTACATCTTTCAATAATGGAGATATCGTCCTGAAATTTGGCACAGATTCGTTCTTTGTGTGCAGGCAGGTCAGGATCGAAGATGGGCTATATCGGTCCATGTGTTGATATAACCCCATATAAACCGACCACCCGTTTTTGGGTCTAGGCCTTCTAGAAACCTATTTTCTATCCGATTTGTCTGAAATTGGATTTGTCCCTGAAATTGTAAATATACTGGCCACAAAAACCTGTATCGGATTTAGTTTTTATAGCTCCATTTGGTAAGGTCTCCATATAGACCGATTTCAGTTCTTGAGAGAACGCTCACTGATCTTGAAAATTGCTTGTAAATGAATGTAAAATTTCCCGATTTTACTTCTCGTTATCATTTTAATAATGGGAGTAAAAATCTTCTGATTTTAGATTTCAAATCAAAGCGTCATTTCATAGATTTCAAATCAAAGCGTCATTTCATTTACACGAGATGTTATGATTCCCCAAAAACTCAACCAAAAATGGTTCTCATAAATCCAGAATCCGATCTAGTCATCATAGGTAGAATCTTTAAATTTATCTTCAGGAAGCGTATTGGCTGAACTGATCTGCTTGGGAGAATATCTGTCATCAACCCCCTGAAATTATATATTATCATGTAATTCGCAACGACTAAGAGTTTTCGGCGGAAACTATTATATTTGATTCCGGCCGAACTTACTGCTGTATATACTTGTTGTTGTTATTTTGGTAAACTCAAATAGCGGGATGAAAACAAAACTTTTTAATCTGTCTATAATAATCCCCAATGCAGCACTAGAGACTTGTACGAGACTTGAAAAATGAATTCTCTCGCTCAGTAAGAATATAGCCTCTCGTTTCTCAACAAAATATTGAAAACAACAACTACTACTTATATTTATATATTTCACTATTCCAGGTTTTTGGTTCTTCTGAATTTGTTTTACCAACAGAATCAACTGATTTGAAAATATTGAAAGTCTTTCGGTGATAAAAACTAGCAAATTATTTCAGACTTCATCAATTTTTTTTGATTTGTATCAAATATCTACGACCGATATAACTCAAAAAAAAAGTATATATGGCCGGAAGTTCGGCCAGGCCGACGCTTATGTACCCTCCACCATGGATTGCGTAGAAACTTCATCTAAACACTGCCATCCACAATCGAATTACTTGGGTTGCGGTTACGCTTGCCGATGGCAAGGTATCTTAAAACCTCCTAACACCGTCTTCTAAATTCTATGTAAGTCCATACGTGGTATATATTGAATTAAAAAAGACCTATTGAATACGTAAATCATTCAGTTTGACAAAATTTTCTATAGAAATAAAATTTTGACAAAATTTTCTATAGAAATAAAATTTTGACAAAATTTTCTATAGAAATTAAATTTTGACAAAATTTTCTATAGAAATGAAATTTTAACAAAATTTTCTATAGAAATGAAATTTTAACAAAATTTTCTATAGAAATAAAATTTTAACGAAATTTTCTATAGAAATTAAAATTTGACAAAATTTTCTATACAAATAAAATTTTGGTAGATTATTTTTGGCTCGAGTGGCAACCATGAACCGATATGGACCAATTTTTGTGTGATTGGGGATCGGCTACATATAACTAAAGACCGATATGGACCAATTTTGGTATGGTTGTTAGCGGTCATATACTAACACCACGTTCCAAATTTGAACCGGATCGGATGTTAGAGACCATACACTAACACCATGTTTCAAAATTTCAACCGGATCGGATAAAATTTGTTTCTCTTTGAGCTTCCGCAAGGCAAATCTGGGGATCGGTTTCTATGGGGGCTATATATAATTATGGACCGATGTAGACCAATTTTAGCATGGTTATTAGAGACCGTATACCAACACCATGTACCAAATTTCAGCCGGATGGGATGAAATTTGTTTCTCTTTGAGACTCCGCAATCCAAACCTGGGGATCGGTTTACATGGGGGCTATATATAATTATGGACCGATGTAGACCAATTTTTGTATGATTGTTAGAGACCATATACTGACACCATGTACCAAATTTCAGCCGGATCGGATGAAATTTGCTTCTCTTAAGGGCCTCGCAAGCCAAATCGGGGGATCGGTTTATATGGGGGCTATATATAATTATTGACCGATGTGGACCAATTTTTGCATGGTTGTCAGAGACCATATACCAACACCATGTACCAAATTTCAGCCGGATCGGATGAAATTTGCTTCTCTTAGAGGCCTCGAATACCAAATTTTGGGGTCCTTTTATATGGGGGCTATACGTAAAAGTGGACCGATATGGCCCATTTGGAATACCATCCGACCTACATCAATAGCAACTACTTGTGCCAAGTTTCAAGTCGAAAGCTTGTTTCGTTCGGAAGTTATCTTGATTTCAACAGATGGACGGACATGCTTAGTTCGACTCAGAATTTCACCATGACCCAGAATATATATACTTTATGGGGTCTTAGAGCAATATTTCGATGTGTTACAGACGGAATGACAAAGTTTATATATCCCCATCCTATGGTGTAGGGTATAAAAAATAATACATGTAACAATTCGAAATCCTTTGGTCTTGTTTTTAAAAGGATTATCTTATTATCGTATACTTCGAAATATTCTGTGATAGGTATTGCGGGCTTAGTCAATGCTAAATGTTCCTTATAAGTTTACTTCGAAGTAAAACCGATACTTTTAAAAGAGCAGTTTGTCAGGTTTAAAACCTCAGTAAGGCTAATGAAGCAGGCCGAGATCGGCTAGAATATTTTATTTATTCCTGAAAGAATATTTTCTACACTAAGATAGACTTGGATTTAACAATTCAGAAAAATTCTTCAAAATTAATTAAACCATCTTTAAATTCGTCGCGTTTTGAGGTCAGCAAAACTAAAATACTATCAAAAAAGTAGAAATCTTTAAAACCACGCGTTTTACTAGAACAACGCAAAAATTCCAATAAGATATGTAAAGCAATTTCTGGATTTCGTTATGTTGGTTGCCGTTCGTTTTTTGTAAACCTCTATAATTTTATCGCCAAATTCGATTTTTTGCAATTTTCTTCTATTTTTCGCATTGCCATAGCTCGAAAAAGGTTGTAAAATTTTTTTGTAGTCCTCAGCAAAGTTGTTGCTCTCGACCAACAAAAATCCTTAAAACATTAATGACCATTTTCATGTAGCTCCGTTAGGCTGTAACTGCCAGTTAACAGAAATAAAAATTGAAATATCTTTTCTCCGGCTAACTTTAACTGAAAAATTTTCTGCAGTTAAGTTTCTGATTGGCATATGGAATATATACGCAAGATGACAGATATGAACCTAGAAGGGTTGAAAGTTCGTTAGCTAAAGTTGCACTAGCCGAGCTTCATGAAAATGGGGGTAAGTCGGCAATTTCATCTTCATGCTCACAGCCCCAAACATGTCGAAGAAGTACCACTTTTTACCAGGGATCCGGAGCGGTCCATTTTTTTCGCTCCGCTCCGCTCCCGCTCCGGAGAAAAAAAACCACTCTGCTCCTCGCTCCGCTCCGAGAAAAAAAAAATCGCTCCGCTCCTCTTCGAGAAAATTATAGTACAAACATTGTATTATTTGTTCAATTGAGTTTTATTTTATTTAGAAAAATCGGGCGATACATATATATGGGACCTATATCTAAATCTGAACCGATTTCGATGAAGTTTTCAGACTTAAAGGGGGATACAGAAGTTTATTTTGTGCTAAATTTGACCACGATCGGTTAGTAAAAAAAGTGCAACGTGACCCCATTTGTCGAAATCGGGCAATACACTGATAGAAAAAGTTTCGTTATATTAACGAAATGTTTCATTAAAAGTGAGCCAATGAAACAAATTCGTTAATACAATGAAATTTTTCGTTATTATAACGAATTTTTTGTTAATCAACGTAACGTTTCGTACTATTAACGATTTATTTCATTGTATTAATGAATATTTTTCGTTATATCAATGAAAATGTTTCGTTGGCTCAATTTTAATGAAATTTTCTTTGTGTGTACATATATATAGGAGCTATATCTAAATTTGATCCGATTTCTTCCAAATTCAATAACGTTCGTCCTTGTGCCCTAAAAAACTCCCTGTACCAAATTTCATCAAAATCGGTTAATAATTGCGACCGAAATCCTGTGAACAACAAATACATGGACAGACGGACGGATGGACGGACGGACACCAAGCGCTAGATCGACTCAGGAGGTGATTCTGAGTCGATCAGTATATATTTTATGGGGTCTAAAAGCAATATTTCTTGTAGGCACATTTTTTGGCAGATCAAACTTATTATACCCTAACCTCTATGTGGTTTAGGGTATAATGACTTTAAAACAATGTGTTTAAATATTTTATTAATTTTGAAGATTTTTTCAGAAATATTAAATCCATTTTGACTTCATTAAAACGAAATTTTCATTCATGTTAGGATACACATTTTTATGTCGAATCACTTAGCTATAAGGACAAACAGACTTCATTGAAAAGTTTAGAGACTTTTAGACAAGGAAAATCTTTTTTTCAGAGAAATACGTCTTCTATTCTAAGCAAAATTCGTATTCGTATTTTAAGCATGTGATTTGGCCTCCCGACAATATTCTTTGCGGTACTATTTAATATGTGATAGAAACCAAATTTATGAAAATGGACCAAAATGGACCAAATTCTGTTTGGTCTGACCATCGGACCAAATTTAAAAATTAGAAATCTTTTGGACCAATTTTGGTCCGATCGGACCAAAACGGCAACGCTGATTGGAATTGAAAGTCTATACACAGAGTAGAAGTAACTACTCTCCGAAAGTTTTTTTATACCCTCCATCATAGGATGGGGGTATATTAACTTTGTCATTCCGTTTGTAACACATCGAAATATTGCTCTAAGACCCCATAAAGTATATATATTCTGGGTCGTGGTGAAATTCTAAGTCGATCTAAGCATGTCCGTCCGTCCGTCCGTCCGTCCGTCTGTTGAAATCACGCTAACTTCCGAACGAAACAAGCTATCGACTTGAAACTTGGCACAAGTAGTTGTTATCGATGTAGGTCGGATGGTATTGAAAATGGGCCAAATCGGCCCACTTTTACGTATAGCCATATAAAGGGATCCTCAGTTTTGGCTTGTGGAGCCTCTAACAGGAGCATATTTCATCCGATCCGGCTGAAATTTGGTACATGGTGTTGGTATATGGTCTCTAACAACCATGCAAAATTGGTCCACATCGGTCCATAATTATATAGACCCCATATAAAGCGATCCCCAGATTTGGCTTGCGGAGCCTCAAAGAGAAGAAAATTTCAACCGAGCCGGCTGAAATTAGGTACATGATGTTGGTATATGGTCTCTAACAACCATGCAAAAATTGGTCCATATCGGTCCTTAATTATATATAGCCCCCATATAAACCGATCCCAAGATTTGGCTTGTGGAGCCTCTAAGAGAAGCATATTTCATCCGATCCGGCTGAAATTCGGTACATGATGTTGGTATATGGTCTCTAACAACCATGCAAAAATTGGTCCACATCGGTCCATAATTATATATTGACCCCATATAAACCGATCTCCAGATTTGGCTTGCGAAACCTCAAAGAGAAGCAAATTGCATCCGATCCGGCTGAAATTTGGTACATGGTGTTGGTATATGGTCTCTAACAACCGTGCAAAAATTGGTCCACATCGGTCCATAATTATATATAGCGCCCATATAAACCGATCCCCAGATTTGGGTTCCGGAGCCTCAAAGAAAAGAAAATTTCATCCGATCCGCCTGAAATTTGGTACATGATATTGGTATATGGTCTCTAACAACCATGCAAAAATTGGTCCACATCGGTTCATAATTATATATAGCCCCCATATAAACCGATCCCCAGATTTGGCTTGCGAAGTCTCCAAGAGAAGCAAATTTCATCCAATCCGTTTGTAATTTGGAACATGGTGTTAGTATATGATCTTTAACAAGCGTGCCAGAATTGGTCCATATCGGTCCATAATTATATATAGCCCCCATAAAAAACGTTCTCCAGATTTGACCTCCGGAGCCTCTTGGAGGAGCAAAATTCATCCGACCCTGTTCAAATTAGGAACGTGGTGTTAGTATATGGTCGCTAACAACCATACCAAAATTGGTCCAATCACACAAAAATTGGTCCATATCGGTTCATAATCATGGTGGCCACTAGAGCCAAAAATAGTCTACCAAAATTTTATTTCTATAGAAAATTTTGTCAAAAATTTATTTCTATAGACAATTTTGTCAAAATTTTATTTCTAGAGTAAATTTTGTTAAAATTTTATTCGGTTCATAATAAAATTTTCATCATTGTCAAAATTTTATTTCTATAGACAATTTTGTTCAAATTTTATTCGGTTCATAATCATGGTTGCCACTCGAGCCAAAAATAATCTACCAAGATTTTATTTCTATAGAAAATTTTGTCAAAAGTTTATTTCTATAGAAAATTTTGTGAAAATTTTATTTCTATAGAAAATTTTGTTAAAATTTTATTTCTGTAGAAAATGTTGTCAAAATTTTATGTCTACTTTGTCAAACTGAATTATATACGTTGGATCGATCTTTTTTGATTTAATATATACCACGTATGGACTTACATACAATTTAGAAGATGGTGTTAGGAGGTTTTAGGATACCTTGCCATTGGCAAGCGTTACCGCAACTTAAGTAATTCGATTGTGGATGGCAGTGTTTAGAAGAAGTTTCTACGCAATCCATGATGGAGGGTACATAAGCTTCGGCCTGGCCGAACTTACGGCCGTATATACTTGTTTTTGTTTTGCAACAGACGTAGAGAAGAGGTTTTGTTATATTTGTAATGTGTGTGTGTGTATGTTTATGTTTGCAACAACCTCCATCGACATCAGTCTGTGGTATACCTACGAATATTTTTACTCAGATCTAGTGTTACCTAATTTCGCTTTTTTTCCCCTTTATTGTATAATAAATGTATATGCGCACATTTTTCAACCAAAATTGAAACTATCCATAATTTAAATTAAATTTTCGAGAACTAATATCAGAAATAAGAGAATGCCAGGATATAGTACAATAGTAAAGCAAATATGAATGTCCTTACACTGAAAAAAAGCATGCCCGGTTCCAAAGATTTTGTCTTTACTTTAACAGTTTGGGTATTAATTCCGAGCCAAAGAATCGGAGAATACAAGTAAGGATACTTTAAAGACGTAATTCTCTTTTAAATTTGGGGGTTATGTAATTGCTTCTAGGAAGCAAATGTTAATTTTTCATTTTTTTAAAATTTTTCGTCAGTTGTTATCAAAATCCTTTAAAAACGAGTTAACGAGTTATTTTTTTTTCCATATTAAGACTCGACTTCCAGTAGAAATTATGTTATGTTTCAAGTAAAAAGCGTCTTTAAAATAAAGTGTTGAAAAACATGTCTTATTTTTTAACGATTTTTTGCTTTGTAGGCAAGATGCAAAAAGGAAACAAATTTAAAGACAAATTTATTAATTTTAAAGAATTTTTCTTAATTATTAAAGTCATGATATGATATGTTATGATACACATTTTTAAGTAAAATCGCTTAATTATAAGGACATTACAACTTCATTCAAAAGTTTATTGTCTTTTGGACAAGAAAAAAAACTTTATTTTAGAGAAATGCGTCTTCCATGTTAAGCAAAATTTGCATTCTTATTCTAAGGACATGGAATCTTTGACTTCACGACAATATTTTTTTCAGTGTAGAAAACTAAAAAATTAAATATAAATAAGATCGTTTAATTGCATTTATTTGACGTTCATTACAAACATCTTTGTAGTAATACGGGATGAAATTGATCGAAATTACTGTTGTTACTTTTACAACACTTACTAGAGATATATTTTGACATTTGCCGTTTTTGAAAACAATTACTAAAAAAACACGTTGTGTTTTCCCCAATGTACGTACGTACAAAAATACATATCGTACATTTTAAACGTTTACTCACACTACGCTAAGTACTAGCTAAATTTGAAATTACCTACACAGTGTAATTTCAAAGTTACACATTTCATTCAAGTAATATTTTATTCGGAGCGGAGCGGTTTTTCATTTGGAAACCGCTCCGCTCCGGATTTTAGAAATGCCGCTCCCGCTCCGGCAAAAAAAGGGCTTGCTCCGCTCCGCTCCACGCTCCGGATCCCTGCTTTTTACACCTAACATATTTTTCCCGTTTGTCGACTACAGCGCTTGAACTACTGAAAACTTTACCAAACAATCAAAGGAAGAAATGTAGCCTATACAATTATAAAAACCGTTTTAGTACATATCAACTTTATACGACCGCTTCTTGAGAAACATTTTTGAAATTTACTTAGTTCTTTCGTACACAACAAGAAGAACAACGAATTTGATAAATACGCATTTATTTTGTTATTTCGTATATAAAAAAGGAAAAAAATAAAACAAAAATACTTGTATGGAGGACTTTGATACAGCACAATGAAAAGTTGCAAAACATTTAATTAATGAAGAACTGTGCCCTAGTTTAAAATACGCAAAATCTAAATGAATTGGGTTTTACATGTGCCGTTAATGCAAGTAAGTAATGACATAGTCTTTGTAACTGATAAGCTTATTTTCCAGACTAAATTCCTGGCCATTTTTTCAGGATTTCGAAAGAATTTTGAATTAAGTTTTTGTGGTCACAACTTAAACTCCTTTCGCTCTAGGATGTATGCAGGCGGAGAAGACATATATGTGATTATCTCAAGAGCACATTATTTGAACATTTTTACACCAAAAATGTTTTTTTTTTTATACCCTCCATCATAGGATGGGGGTATATTAACTTTGTCATTCCGTTTGTAACACATCGAAATATTGCTCTAAGACCCCATTAAGTATATATATATATATATATATATATATATATATATATATATATATATATATATATATATATATATATATATATATATATATATATATATATATATATATCTGGGTCGTGGTGAAATTCTGAGTCGATCTAAGCATGTCCGTCCGTCCGTCCGTCCGTCTGCTGAAATCACGCTAACTTCCGATCGAAACAAGCTATAGACTTGAAACTTGGCACAAGTAGTTGTTATCGATGTAGGTCGGATGGTATTGAAAATGGGCCATATCGGTCCACTTTTACGTATAGCCCCCATATAAAGGGACCCTCAGATTTAGCTTGTGGAGCCTCTAACAGAAGCATATTTCATCCGATCCGGCTGAAATTTGGTATATGGTGTTGGTATATGGTCTCTAACAACCATGCAAAAATTGGTTCACATCGGTCCATAATTATATATAGCCCCCATATAAACCGATCCCCAGATTTGGCTTGCGGAGCCTCAAAGGGAAGAAAATTTCATCCGATCCGGCTGAAATTTGGTACATGGTATTTGTATATGGTCTCTAACAACCATGCAAAAATTGGTCCATATCGGTCCTTAATTATATATAGCCCCCATATAAACCGATCCCCAGATTTGGCTTGTGGAGCCTCTAAGAGAAGCATATTTCATCCGATCCGGCTGAAATTTGGTACATGGTGTTGGTATATGGTCTCTAACAATCATGCAAAAATTGGTCCACATCGGTCCATAATTATATATAGCCCCCATATAAACCGATCCCCAGATTTGGCTTGCGGAACCTCAAAGAGAAGCAGATTTCATCCGATCCGGCTAAAATTTGGTACATGATGTTGGTATATGGTCTCTAACAACCATGCAAAAATTGGTCCACATCGGTCCATAATTATATATAGACCCCATATAAACCGATCTCCAGATTTGGCTTGCGAAGCCTCAAAGAGAAGCACATTGCATCCGATCCGGCTGAAATTTGGTACATGGTATTGGTATATGGTCTCTAACAATCGTGCAGAAATTGGTCCACATCGGTCTATAATTATATATAGCGCCCATATAAACCGATCCCCAGATTTGGGTTGCGGAGCCTCAAAGAGAAGCAAATTTCATCCAATCCGGTTGTAATTTGGAACATGGTGTTAGTATATGATCTTTAACAACCGTGTCAGAATTGGTCCATAATTATATATAGCCCCCATATAAAACGTTCTCCAGATTTGACCTCCGGAGCCTCTTGGAGGAGCAAAATTCATCCGATCCGGTTCAAATTAGGAACGTGGTGTTAGTATATGGTCGCTAACAACCATACCAAAATTGGTCCAATCACACAAAAATTGGTCCATATCGGTTCATAATCATGGTTGCCACTAGAGCCAAAAATAATCTACCAACATTTTATTTCTATAGAAAATTTTGTCAAAATTTTATTTCTAGAGAAAATTTTGTTAAAATTTTATTCGGTTCATAATAAAATTTTCATCATTGTTAGAATTTTATTTCTATAGAAAATTTTGTCATAATTTTATTTCTATAGAAAATTTTGTTCAAATTTTATTCGGTTCATAATCATGGTTGCCACTCGAGCCAAAAATAATCTACCAAGATTTTATTTCTATAGAAAATTTAGTCAAAAGTTTATTTCTATAGAAAAATTTTATTTCTGTAGAAATTTTTGTAAAAATTTTCTTTCTATAGAAAAATTTGCCAAAATTTTCTTTCTATAGAAAATTTTGTCAAAATTTTCTTTCTATAGAAAATTTTGTCAAAATTTTTATTTCTATAGAAAATTTTGTGAAAATTTTATTTCTATAGAAAATTTTGTTAAAATTTTATTTCTGTAGAAAATTTTGTCAAAATTTTGTGTCTACTTTGTCAAACTGAATTATATACGTATTGGATCGATCTTTTTTGATTTAATATATACCACGTATGGACTTACATACAATTTAGAAGATGGTGTTAGGAGGTTTTAAGATACCTTTCCATCGGCAAGCGTTACCGCAACTTAAGTAATTCGATTGTGGATGGCAGTGTTTAGAAGAAGTTTCTACGCAATCCATGATGGAGGGTACATAAGCTTCGGCCTGGCCGAACTTACGGCCGTATATACTTGTTTTCAACTAACATAAAATGCTTGCCGAAATCAGATATATAATTTCCTAGAAAATAACATGGTTGCGACACACATATTATATGCTTCACATCCAAAACTAATATTTTGTTCTGGAAACATGTTTGAGGCGAAGGATGAGAGCAAAATAAGTTTTTCATACAAAAATCGATTTTTTCACTGCATATACATATACATAATCTTACTGATATTCTAACAAATTTAAACATCATACCTATTACCTTTTAACATTTCCAATTTTTGTTTCTCCAATTTGTTTCTCCAACACTAAAAACCCTTCCGTCATCACACCACCTCTGTTACTAAACTTTCAATGAGTGAAAGACTTTAATCAGATTTTCTCTCACACGTGTTTAGTCAATAGCTTTTTTTCCATATTCCACTTTTAAATCCTTCTCCTCACTGGTACTTTTCGTAATTGAATTGTGAAACCATTTCGTTTACAACATTTATGGTTGGTTGTCCAGTTGAAGAAGGAGAAGCAGAAGAAGAAGGTAGCATGCATTCGTAATCTTGTAATTTTCAGACTACAAGAGCTTTGCAAACACAGTTGAATTTAAAGTTTCCATGTAGATTTTTAATTGATTAAAGCTTTTGTTTGTTTTACGGATTACATTTGTTAAAGGCCAAAGTGTTGAGGCAATTGCTTTTAATTTTTGGGCAAGAAGTCAAATGGAAGACAAGTGATTTGTCTTTTATTTGATTTATTTTGTTTTTATATTCTCATGGAAGGCAGCTACGTAGTAAGTGATTCTTGTAATGAATGAAAGAAGTGTTTCTAAAAGCTGAAAGTCCTTACATCACTCTATGTGTCGAATGTATGTCTGTCTATCTTAAATATATGTGTCTGATTAAACGATTCCTTTTGAATGAGTAATTGACTTTAATTTTGAAACAAGGCAATATGAAATGGTTTCCACATTGAAAAACAACATGTCCGGTTACAAAAATGTTGTCTTTGTATTAATAAGTTTGGTATTGAATATGAGTCAAAAAAGCGGAATGTTGAAGTAGGAATACCTTTAAAGGTGAGTACTATGTTCGGTTTTTTCACCAAAACACTAAATTAAAAGTACAAAAATATTTATCAAGACTATTATATTTTTATCAAGTCTTATCAAATAATGGATGGAAAAGATCCAATGAATTGATTGATAATCATTTTATATGTCTAAATTAATTAATTAAGAAAAGTAACCGTGAAAAAAGCTGGTTTTCAGCTTGAAAACTGAACATAGTACTCAGCTTAAGACACAATTCTCTATGAAATTAGAGTTTTTAGTACTAGATTCCAGGAAACAAATTTTAATTCATTCGTTTTTTCAGCTTTTTTCTTCATGTGCTATAAAAGTCTTTTATATATAAATTATATTATTATTATATATTTTACTTTACTTATTTGTTTTAAAATTTAAGTCGGCTAATGTTCTGGGGTGGAACAAAATGTTAGTAAATATTTTATTTATTTATTTATTTATTTAGTGTAAATTAATTTACAAAAAATATAAAAAGTAACATTAGGACTGGTTGCCAGGACCTTCACCTAAAATATTTAATAATTGTTTATTGCTTTTAAGAAAAAATTTTAAATCATTATATATTTCTAAGAATGCTAGCTGGTAGGTGAGATTTCAGTTGGGAGTAATCAATTTCCTGAATAGATGCTGTAAGCGATTTTGAGTAGTTATGGTTGTTGAGGCAGGATAGTAGATGGTTCATGTTTAATGGGTTATTACAGTTTTGACAAGCGGGGCGTTGCTGATTTTTTATGATGCGTTCGTGAGTTAGCTTGGAATGGCCTAATCGTAGTCTGATGAGGATTTTTTGTTGTTGTCTAGATAGTTGGCTCGGATAAATCGGTTTTGAAAAATTGGGATTGATTGATTTATAATATGCATTTACGCCAATTTGGGTTTATTGCTTTAGTTGTGGATATATTAGGTTCTTCAGATCTTTCTTCCTGTAGTTGTTAATCATTATTGTGGGTGAATTGCTAGCTAATTTAGCGGTCTTATCAGCGAATTCGTTTCCCTTAATGTTAACATGAGCTGGTGTGTATTGGATTTTGGTATTTTTGCTACGCACTAGTTGTTCTTTAACACGGCTTATGAATAGGTCGGAGGGGTTAATTGAGCTTAGCGATTTAATTGAAGAATTGCTATCAGTGCATATAAGAAGTTTTTCTTTGATGGCTTTAACTTTAGAGCTTCTTCGATGGCTGTTAATTCTGATGTGAAAATTGAGGTGTAATGTGGTACTGAATCTATTTTAAGGACATGATTGTTTTCGTCTACTAAGGCAAATGAATTTGCTTTAATAGTTTTCGAGCCATCACAGTACCAAATGGTGTATCCTTGGGATTTGAATTCGTTAATTTGTTCTAAATGAAGTTGCTGGAGCTCCTCTAGAGACGAGTATTTTTTTCTACCATCTATGTTATTTACGAAATTAATGGTTCGTATCTACCCATGGAGGTTGCATGACGCGAAATCTGGATGGTTTATTTAAAGAAATTGAGAACTCTTCTATCATGTCAGATATTTGTGCAATAGTTGTAGGAATTTTTGGTTTCCGTTTAGTTTTCCTGTAGTTATTAGCTTCATTATATATTATGTTAGATCTAATTTGAGAAGTTTTAAAGATTTGATTCGCCAGAAGAGATTTAAACCTTTGCTCGATCGATGGTAAGTCTAGTTCGGCTAAGATATTGTTAATCGGGGTGGTTCGGAAAGCTTGGAAAATTATGCGTTAGTAAAAAACAAGTAAGTAAAGTCTAAAGTCGGGCGGGGCCGACTATATTGTGCCCTTTACCACTGTGTATACCAAAATTTCTGATACCATCTGAACTCCTTCAAATTTATTGGGAGCTCTATAAAGGTCTATATTCTCTTAGACAAATATTTAAATATGAACCTATTTGGACAAAATTGTTTATGCTTCTACAAAATCTCTAGACTTAGAACTTTTATTGAAACATAATATTAGTGAAAAACAAGTAAGGCAAACCTAAAATCGGGCGGAGCCTAATATATTATACTCTTCACAATTGTATAGGCTAAAGTTTTTGCCATTTACGATGTTTAAAGTACGATTGTTGTGAGTAAATCATAATTGAAATTGTGTGTAACGTATGGGTATTCCGGCCATATTTGCCCAAAATCGTAAGTATGTATATAAGGGAGATATACCTTATTCTTAACCGATTTGAACAAAATTTGGTACAAATTGCCAAGATATTAACCCTCTAATGTCCCAATTTTGTTTGCCAGCTTATTAAATATTAAATGTTAACGACACAAAAGCAAGAAAACTAAAATTCAGTATATGCTGCAAAGCCTCTTGAACAGTTTCACCTTAGTTTTCATTTTATTTTACACATTTGTGTTGTCTTAAGGTGTGTTTTACTAAAAGCTTCCTTATTTAATGAGGACCTCCTAAAGGCGGTCAAGTAAATTTGAATGAAACTTTAGCATCCGGTCATCATATGAATCTAAATTGGGCATAAGACATATATGTGTAAATCGGGAGAATGATATGTATAGGTCCTATAACTATATCGGAACCGATTTCAACAAAATTTGGCATGCATAGATATTATTATTATTCTTATTAATTCTACTATTATTATTAAATCTACTCTATGTGCAAAGTCTCATGTAAATCAGAGTAAAAATTTGGCCTCTATGAGCGTATGAGTCTACATCGGGGGAAAGATATATAAGGGATCTATATTTCTGTGGAAATTTTGATGTTTTTGACTAAAAAATTTAAAACGAAAAAAATTGTGTGATAAGTAAAATTATACGCACATAATGTGTGAATAATTTAAGGAGAAATATTCAAAAATTGTACGTAGATGATCCTTTGTACAAATAGGATTGTAATTTCTACACTCAAAAAAATGTGAACCCTCCACGAAGGAAAATGTGGAAAATTTTAACTAGACTATATTACAAAACCCGCTATCATGGCCATATGGCAAAATAAGTAAATATTTCTCGACAAATTTAAGAAATTTTATTAGACATAATTTTGTTTTTTTATACCCTCCACCATATGATGGGGGTATATTAACCTTGTCATTCCGTTTGTAACACATCGAAATATTGCTCTAAGACCCCATAAAGTATATATATTCGATCTAAGTATGTCTGTCCGTCCGTCCGTCTTTTGCAATCATGCTAACTTCCGAACGAAATAAGCAATCGTCTTCAAACTTGACATAAGTAGTTGAGTCTAGTTATACCCTCCACCGTAGGATTAACTTTGTCATTCCGTTTGTAACACATCGAAATATTGCTCTAAGACCCCATAAAGTATATATATTCTGGGTCGTGGTGAAATTCTGAGTCGATCTAAGCATGTCCGTCCGTCCGTCTGTTGAAATCACGTAACTTCCGAACAAAACCAGCTATCGACTTCAAACTTGGCACAAGTAGTTGCTATTGATGTAGGTCAGATTGTATTGCAAATGGGCCATATTGGACCACTTTTACGTATAGCCCCCATATAAACAGACCCCTCTAACAACCATGCAAAACTAAAAAAATATCGGTCAATAATTATATATAGCCCTAATATAAACCGATCCCCAGAATTGACCTCCGGAGCCTCTTAAAGGAGCAAAATTCATCCGAACAGGTTAAAATTTTGTATGTGGTGTTAGTATATGGTCTCTAACAACCATGCAAAAATTGGTCCATATCAGCCAATAATTATATATAGCCCCCATATAAACCGATCCCCAGATTTGTCCTCCGGAGCCTCTTAAAAAGCAAAATTCATCCGATCCGGTTAAAATTTTGTATGTGGTGTTAGTATATGGTCTCTAACAACCATGCAAAAATTGGTCCATATAGGTCCATAATTATATATAGCCCCAGATTTGATCTCCGGAGCCTCTTAGAGGAGCAAAATTCATCTGATTCGGTTGAAATTTGGTACGTGGTGTTAAAATATGGCCGCTAATAACCATGCCAAAATTGGTCTATATCGGTCTATAGTTATAAAGGGTGATTCTTTTGAGGTTAGGATTTTCATGCATTAGTATTTGACAGATCACGTGGGATTTCAGACATGGTGTCAAAGAGAAAGATGCTCAGTATGCTTTGACATTTCATCATGAATAGACTTACGATCTGCCACAACGTCGAATTTTCAGTGAATGGGCCCTAGAAAAGTTGGCAGAAAATCCGCTTTTTTATCGACAAATTTTGTTCAGCGATGAGGCTCATTTCTGGTTGAATGGCTACGTAAATAAGCAAAATTGCCGCATTTGGAGTGAAGAGCAACCAGAAGCCGTTCAAGAACTGCCCATGCATCCCGAAAAATGCACCGTTTGGTGTGGTTTGTACGCTGGTGGAATCATTGGACCGTATTTTTTCAAAGATGCTGTTGGACGCAACGTTACGGTGAATGGCGATCGCTATCGTTCGATGCTAACAAACTTTTTGTTGCCAAAAATGGAAGAACTGAACTTGGTTGACATGTGGTTTCAACAAGATGGCGCTACATGCCACACAGCTCGCGATTCTATGGCCATTTTGAGGGAAAACTTCGGAGAACAATTCATCTCAAGAAATGGACCGGTAAGTTGGCCACCAAGATCATGCGATTTGACGCCTTTAGACTATTTTTTGTGGGGCTACGTCAAGTCTAAAGTCTACAGAAATAAGCCAGCAACTATTCCAGCTTTGGAAGACAACATTTCCGAAGAAATTCGGGCTATTCCGGCCGAAATGCTCGAAAAAGTTGCCCAAAATTGGACTTTCCGAATGGACCACCTAAGACGCAGCCGCGGTCAACATTTAAATGAAATTATCTTCAAAAAGTAAATGTCATGGACCAATCTAACGTTTCAAATAAAGAACCGATGAGATTTTGCAAATTTTATGCGTTTTTTTTTTTTTAAAAAGTTATCAAGCTCTTAACAAATCACCCTTTATATAGCTGCTCCCCAATCACACAAAAATATGTCCATAAAGGTTCATAATCATGGTTGCCACTTGAGCCAAAAATAATCTACCAAAATTTTATTTCTATAGAAATGTTGTCAAAATTTAATTTCTATAGAAAATGTTGTCAAAATTTTAATTCTATTGAAAATTTTATGAAAATTTTATTTCTATAGAAAATTTTGTCAAAATGTTATCTCTAAAGAAAATTTTGACAAAATGTTATTTCTATAGAAAATTTTGCTAAAATTTTATTTCTATAGAAAATTTTGTTAAAATTTTATTTCTGTTGTTTTTTTATCTCAGCTTAAAACCATACGTTGACTAAACTACAAGTGTAGCTTAACCAACAGAGGAAAAGAATGTTTGTCAAATTTATTTGGGCAAAGCCCTATAGACTGCAAGATGGTTGGATGGACGCACGTTTCGGAATTACCACATTCCTCATCAGCATCCTCTACTTGCAGCAAAACTATCAACCAATTATCAGAATAAATTCAGGCAGTTCATTAAACCCAACAATGAACCACACTTGAACCTTCCGAAAAAAGTTTTGTATGATAGCCGGACAAAACCAACAATAACAAAACAAAACGAATGGAAAATTTTATTTCTATAGAAATTTTTTTCCAAATTTGACTTCTATAGAAAATGCTGTAAAAATTTTGTTTTGTCAAAAAAATGTTTTTTTCTATGGAAACTTTTATCAAAATTTTATTTCTATAGAAAGTTTTGTCAAACTTAATTATATACATATTTAATCGCGTTTTTTGGACTACCTTGCAATTTAGAGGACGGTGTTAGGAAGTTTTAAGATACCTTGCCATCGGCAAGTGTTACCGCAACCCAAGTAATTCGATTGTGGATGACAGTCTTCAGTAAAAGTTTCTACGCAATCCATGGTGGAGGGTACATAAGCTTCGGCCAGGCCGATCTTACGGCCGTATATATTTGTTTTTAATTTGGTTTTCGTTGTACCAAAATATACTTTTTGGCAAATATCCGAATCGTTTCCATCTCATTTTATCCTATATACTACGTTTGACTTATCTTCTTTCTTAATTTTGGATTTTATATAATTTTTGAACAATACAAACAATATTTTGTTTGGACCTAATGTGAAAATATAAATGCTTGAAGCAGAATGTATTTGGGAGTATATATTTCAGAAGCGATTTTTTCTATGATGTATAAAGGGTGATTTGTTAAGAGCTTGATAACTTTTTAAAAAAAAAAAACGCATAAAATTTGCAAAATCTCATCGGTTCTTTATTTGAAACGTTAGATTGGTCCATGACATTTACTTTTTGAAGATAATTTCATTTAAATGTTGACCGCGGCTGCGTCTTAGGTGGTCCATTCGGAAAGTCCAATTTTGGGCAACTTTTTCGAGCATTTCGGCCGGAATAGCCCGAATTTCTTCGGAAATGTTGTCTTCCAAAGCTGGAATAGTTGCTGGCTTATTTCTGTAGACTTTAGACTTGACGTAGCCCCACAAAAAATAGTCTAAAGGCGTCAAATCGCATGATCTTGGTGGCCAACTTACCGGTCCATTTCTTGAGATGAATTGTTCTCCGAAGTTTTCCCTCAAAATGGCCATAGAATCGCGAGCTGTGTGGCATGTAGCGCCATCTTGTTGAATCCACATATCAACCAAGTTCAGTTCTTCCATTTTTGGCAACAAAAAGTTTGTTAGCATCGAACGATAGCGATCGCCATTCACCGTAACGTTGCGTCCAACAGCATCTTTGAAAAAATACGGTCCAATGATTCCACCAGCGTACAAACCACACCAAACAGTGCATTTTTCGGGATGCATGGGCAGTTCTTGAACGGCTTCTGGTTGCTCTTCACTCCAAATGCGGCAATTTTGCTTATTTACGTAGCCATTCAACCAGGTATGAGCCTCATCGCTGAACAAAATTTGTCGATAAAAAAGCGGATTTTCTGCCAACTTTTCTAGGGCCCATTCACTGAAAATTCGACGTTGTGGCTCGTTAGTAAGTCTATTCATGATGAAATGTCAAAGCATACTGAGCATCTTTCTCTTTGACACCATGTCTGAAATCCCACGTGATCTGTCAAATACTAATGCATGAAAATCCTAACCTCAAAAGAATCACCCTTTATATGGATTTTGTTTCGACTCCAGGACCCCCTAGCTACGCCAATAAACATAAAAACCGTGGCGAATTCCACCAAAAATTTTAATTCTGTCTTCACATGAATTTCGAAAATAACTTCAGATTAAAAATTTTTTGAAGGGGTATCTTATTCTGCGAAATATTCTGTGAAGAATATGGTTAACTTAGTTAACCCAAAATGTTGGTGGTTTGGCTATGTTTAAATATAAAAGAAATTAAAAACGCTATCATATAAAGCATGAACTGTTAATGAGTCTATGTCAACGGACGGTAGTCCATCCAAAGTTTACATTAATTTCCATCAGGTCATTACTTTGCATTAGGGCATTCATTTCAATGGCTGCATCCTTAGTGCATGTAACATTTATAAAAACTTGTTAAACTCCCACACTTATGTGAAAGCAATAAAAAAGGACAACACTGACTAAGCAGGCCAAGTGGTTTTGTGTAGTCGGTCACTTTGTGATGTTGAATAAAAAAAAAATATGCCTGGTGCGACTGTAATTTAACGTCAATGGTTTTGCGGTGGCTATGCGTTTCCAATATGAAACGTTTGCCTATATCACAAGCAAACATGGTCCGTATAGATTCTTCCAATATGAGTCGTACTCCTAAAGCGTATGTACAGATGTACTTGCTGGCGGTTAGGTCAGACGGCAACGTTCCACGGTGGGATTCATAACGGAATTGGCAACCAAATGGTTGAGTATGTGGCGGCATGACAGATACCTCGTATATTGTGTCATGTTGTTTTCTGGTTTTCATCCATGGCGCCACCATTTGAAAAAGTTTCACAGGAAAGAAAACGCAATCAACCAAATATAATAGGATAGAACGATTTCCACGGAAAAAAGGCTAGCCAGATTCTAAAGGTTTTGTCTGTACACTAATAATTTAGGTACTAAATCCAAGCCAAAGAAGCGGAGGCATTATTCTCTGTTAGATTGGAATTTTGTGTACTTGATACTAGGAAAACCAATGGAATTTATGAGTTTTTCCTGTTTTTCTTTCTACTCTGAAACGTGTTAACCACAACTTAAATTTCCAAATTGAGAGTCAACTTCAATACTAATTGTGTTATGTCTCAAGTAAAAAGAAAATTTAACATAAAGCGATGAAAGAATCTTCTATTAAGTCACCGCCATAGGATTGTGAGGTATTGTAACTTTGCCCATAAAGTATATATACTACGTCGTGGAAAAACTCTAAGTCGATCTAGCAACGTCTGTCCATCTGTCGAATGATATTGCAGATGGGCCATGTTGGACCATTTTTATGTATAGACCCCATATAAACCTATTCTCAGTTTTGGAGTCTATTAGAAAAGCAAATTTCATCCAATCCAGTTGAAATTTGGTACGTGATATATCGAGGGACCTGTGACTTGAATATGGGGTTGTCAGTGGCCGGCTAATATCACACATTAAGATATGACTTGAAGTCATTCTAAGGTACACGTCCTAGTACCACGGTTGCCACAGTCCCAACAAAAACTTCTATTACCAGGTATGAGTACTCTCTTATAAGTTAGTTTTGTATTCTCGGTCTTTTTCTATCCCTTTCTCTCCCTCTGTTTATATTTATGGTACAATTTGTACTTTGAAAGACCGATTAAATACGTATAAAATCCAGTTTGAATAATTCTATAGAAATAAAATTTTGACAAAATTTTCTATAAAAATAAAATTTTAACAAAATTTTCTATAGAAATAAAGTTTTATAAAATTTTCTATAGAAATAAAATTTTGACAAAATATTCAATAGAAATAAAATTTTGGTAGATTATTTCTGGCTCGTGTGGCAACCATGATTATGAACCGATATGGACCAATTTTTGTGTGATTGGGGATCGGCTATATATAACTATAGTCCGATATGGGCCACTTTTGGAATGGTTGTTAGCGGCCATATACTAACACCACGTTCCAAATTTGAACCGGATCGGAAGAATTTTGCTCCTCCAATAGGCTCCGGAGGTCAAATCTGGAGAACGGTTTATATGGAGGCTATATATAATTATGGACCGATATGGACCAATTCTGGCACGGTTGTGAGAGACCATATACTAACACCATGTTCCAAATTTCAACCGGATCGGATGAAATTTGCTTCTCTTAGAGGCTCCGCAAGCCAAATCTGGGGATCGGTTTATATGGGGGCTTTATATAATTATGGACCGATATGGATCAATTTTTACATGGTTGTTATAGACCATATACCAAAACCACGTACCAAATTTCAGCCGGATCGGATGAAATTTGCTTCTCTTTCAGGCTCCGCCCGCCAAATCTGGGGATCGGTTTATATCGGGGCTATATATAATTATGAACCTATGTGGACCAATTTTTGCATGGATGTTAGAGACCATATACTAACACCACGTTCCACATTTGAACTGGATCGGATGACTTTTGCTCCTCCAGGAAGCTCCGCAAGCCAAATCTGGAGATCACTTTAAATGGGGGCTATATATAATTATGGACCGATGTGGACCACTTTTAGCATAGTTATTAGAGACCATATACCAACACTATGTACCAAATTTCAGCTGGATCGGACCGGAGGCTCCGCAAGCCAAATCAGGGGATCGGTTTATATGGGGGCTATATATAATTATGGACCGATGTGGACCAATTTTAGCATGGTTGCTAGAGACCATATACCAACACCATGTACCAAATTTCAGCTGGATCGGATTAAATTTGCTTCTCTTTGAGGCTCCGCAAGCCAAATCTGGGGATCGGTTTATATGGGGGCTATATATAATTATGGACCGATGTGGACCAATTTTTGCATGGTTGTTAGAGACCATATACCAAAACCATGTACCAAATTTCAGCCGGATCGGATGAAATTTGCTTCTCTTTCAGGCTCCGCACGCCAAATCTGGGGATCGGTTTATATGGGGGCTATATATAATTATGAACCGATGTGGACCAATTTTTGCATGGTTGTTAGAGGCCATATACGAACACCATGTACCAAATTTCTGCAGGATCGGATGAAATTTGCTTCTCTTTGAGGCGTCGCAAGCCAAATCTGGGAATCGGTTTATATGGGGGATATATATAATTATGGACCGATGTGGACCAATTTTTGCGAGGTTGTTAGAGCCCATACCAACACCAAGTATCTAATTTCAGCTGGATCGGATGGCTTATGCTTCTCTTAGAGGCTTCGCAAGCCAAATCTGAGGTTGCGTTTATATGGGGGCTATACGTAAAAGTGGACCGATATGGCCCATTTGCAATACCATCCGACCTACATCAATAACAACTACTTGTGCCAAGTTTCAAGTCTATAGCTTGTTTCGTTCGGAAGTTAGCGTGATTTCAACAGACGGACGGACGGACGGACGGACGGACGGACATGCTTAGATCGACTCAGAATTTCACCGCAACCCAGAATATATATACTTTATGGGGTCTTAGAGCAATATTTCGATGTGTTACAAACGGAATGACAAAGTTAACATACACCCATCCTATGGTGGATGGTATGAAAATAAAGGGTTTCAGCAGGATTCGAACCCAGACCTCTAGATATAATTTTAATTACTATTATTAATAAAATGAATCAATTTTGGTCTACACAGGTAAGTTATTATTTTTAGATCCCACGTAATACTACAAGTAGTAAGTTTTTGATTACCGGTATTACTGAAAGAATCACTAGTGCTTACCCAGCTTTTGCTGAGGTTGGTAGAATTCTACCAAAAAACGGTAGATTTTTTACTTTTTGGTAGATTAGTAGAATTCTTAATATTTTGGTAGATTTTACAAAATATTCCGCTGCAATTGAAAGATACTTCAATGTTCTACAGAAATAAAATTTTGACAAATAAGACTTTTGAAAACTTTTTTTTTATAGAAATAAAATTTTGACAACATTTTCTATTGAAACAAAATTTTGAAAAAAAATATATAAACATAAAATTTTACAAAAATTTTCTATAGAAACAAATTATCATTTTTTCTATGGAAATAAAATTTTACCAAAATTTTCATTAGAAATAAAATTCTTACAAAATTTCCTATAGCAATTAAAATCTGACAATATTTTCTATAGAAATACAATTTTGACAACATTTTCTACAGAAATAAAATTTTGACAAAATTTTCTATAGAAATAAAATTTTAACAAAATTTTCTATGGAAATAAATTTTTACAAAATTTTCTAAAGCAGTAAAATTTTCACATTTTCTATTGAAACAAGATTTTGAAGAAAAATATATAATAATAAAATGTTTGTCAAAATTTTCTATAGAAATAAAATTTTAACAAAATTTGCTATAGAAATAGATTTTTGACCAAATTTTCTATAGAAATAAATATTTTTTTTACAAAAATTTTCTACAAATTCAATATAAAACATAAAATACATTTTGATCAAAAATTCCAAATTTTTTTTTTTTTTTTGTTAGTTTGAAAGTTTTTTGGTAAAATGTTCTTCAAATTTTGGTAGATTATTTTTGGCAAGATTGACAATCGTGCCTGGTACACATCCTAGTATTCGTTACATCCCACTACCTAGAGAGACAACATTAAACCCGCAAACAACCACACACACACACACCGATATAAATTTCCAGTCAGTTCGAAGCATACAATGCGTTGACCAAATTTTGTTTATGGCCAAAAACAACAAAACAACATCAATGTGCAACGAATTGTAGTACAAAATGGCTGGCGATTCTGTTGCATTGGCCAACCATTGTAGCCACAGTTTTAATGGCGAGTGAGCGTGTACACAGTGACCGATTGTGGGTGTTTCGAAGATTTTGGTGCGTGCTTTTACGCCTCCTTGTTTATGTTATCCAGCCACAAAGCCAAAAATACCTTGGATGACTATAAATGCCATCGAGAGAGATGGTGCACGCGTGGCGTTTTTTGAATGGTCTTCAGTTCCGGTAGTCCTTGTGTGCTTTTCGCTGCAGCGGAATAGTGGCGACTGGAAGTCTCATGTCAGAATATAAAGTGGCATATTCCCGACCTCTATAGTGTCCATACTAAATTGAGATTCAAAACATTTGCTATCGATATGAGATACATGTTTCATTTACACTATTAATTAAATATCAATACCCATAGCGGCATTGCTTAAAGGGAAGTAGATCATACTAATAATTTTGTTATGGGATCACATCTGACACTGGAAAATATTTCAAATATAGACCTATATAGAAATATAATACTCCAATACGGTGCGGACAGAAAAGTAGGTATGCCTTAGTATTTACGTTTAAGTGAAAATCCCTACACGTTAAGAAAACATTAGTTTAGGAATATGCTAGGTTAGGCATAGTGGCACCCCAATATTTTTATACCCTTATCAATAAGATGAAAGGTATACCAACTTTGCCAATATTAGTCTTAGACCCCATAAAGTATATATTGTGGGTCGTAATTACATTCTGAGGCGATCTAGCCATGTCCGTCTGTTGAAATCACGCTAACTTCGATCCATAATTATATATGGCCTTTTGCGCGAGTAAATTTAATCCGATCCCGTTGAAATGCATTACGTGACGGCAGTATATGCGCTCTAACAACCATGCAAAAATTTGTCCATATCGGTCCATAGAATTACACAGCAAAAAAATGAAAGTTGTTCCCCAAATATTTCTCTTAAAACGCATTCCGGTATCCCCCGTCGACTTTTTTCACTTCCGATGCAGTCATTTGGACAAGTCGTACAGAGTATGGAATTAGGCAGTTATAATTGAAAAATTTATGTTGTGGACAATGAAATTTCGCATCTTCCATGGGAGTTATTGTGAGAAGGTTTTTCCAATTACGAGTATTTTTAATTTTGTGTTGATTTTTAATGGCAAAAATATATTTATACATAAATACATGCCGAAAATAAGAAAATAAAAATAATGATATATTGACAAAAAAAACCGCTCATGAGATTCTATACTGCGTTCTTTATTTTTTCGCTCATACTAATGAAGAACATCTCGAGAAGCAGTTAAAGGGTGATACGGTCAAAATTTGGTCAATATAAACTTGACGTATTTCTTTAAATTTTGCATTTAAAAACCCTGAACACCCCTCATTTTGAAGGTGTGTGTGTGTAGAATGTTGCTCCTATTTTGATTTTGGAATTCACTCTTCAGTTGTCAAAATGCCGCCCAAGCAAGAAGAGCAGCGTATCAAAATTTTGCTCGCGCATCACGAAAATCCGAGCTACTCGCACGCAAAGCTGGCAAAATCGCTAAAAGTTGCCAAATCAACCGTTACAAATGTAATTAAAGTGTTTGGGGAACGTTTGTCGACAGCCAGGAAGTCTGGATCGGGGGGAAATCGAAAACCGGAAGCCGCTGAGACGACAAAGAGAGTTGCCGGTAGTTTCAAGCGAAACCCTAACCTCTCTCTCCGAGATGCTGCAAATAAGCTGGGTGTATCGTATACAACCGTGCATCGAGCCAAAAAACGAGCCGGACTATCGACTTACAAGAAGGTAGTGACTCCACATCGCGATGACACGACGATGCTGACGAAGTTTGACTGCGTGGTAATGGACGACGAAACCTACGTCAAAGCCGACTACAAGCAG
Source organism: Haematobia irritans (assembly GCF_050003625.1). NCBI lineage: Eukaryota > Metazoa > Arthropoda > Insecta > Diptera > Muscidae > Haematobia > Haematobia irritans. The sequence continues at coordinate 152,857,658 of NC_134398.1, read as the reverse complement.
CTTCCGGGACAGGAGTTTTATACGGCAAAAGGAAGGGGAAAGGTAGCAGATATTTTCAAGCACATAAAACTGTCAAAGTTCGCAAAGAAATATCTGGTTTGGCAAGCCATCTGTACCTGTGGCTTGAAAAGCAGCATATTCATAGCTTCCGGGACTGTCAACCAAGAAATTTACGTGAAAGGGTGTTTGAATAAACGTCTGCTGCCTTTCCTGAAGAAACACGGTTGTTCCGTACTGTTTTGGTCGGATTTGGCATCTTGCCATTACGGTAAAAAGGCCATGGAGTGGTACGCCGCCAACAACGAGCAGGTGGTTCCCAAGGACAAGAACCCTCCCAACACGCCAGAGCTCCGCCCAATTGAGAAATACTGGACTTTTGTCAAGCGGAACCTAAAGAAAACCAAAAAAAATGCTAAGGACGAGCAGCAGTTCAAGGCAAACTGGCTTTCTGCGGCGAAGAAGGTGGCCAAGGTAGCTGTACAAAATCTGATGGCAGGTGTCAAGCGTGAGGCCCGGCAATTCGGATTTGGAAAAGCGAAAGCCTAACTGAATATTTTCCTGAATTTTATACTAATTGAACTTGAAAAAGATATTTAATTTGATTTTTGAAATAAACGATTTCACCGATTTACACGAGTTTTCCCTTGACCAAATTTTGACCGTATCACCCTTTAGATTGTTATTCCTTGGTTTCATATTACGATCATATCACAAACATTTGAATTGACATTTCGACGCAGTGTGTTTAACGGCGTTTGGGGCTGAGTGAGTTAAGGTGTTTTGTTTTGGTGCCAACAAACCCAGGTTCAACCCCTGTTGAGGCAAAAAGGTTTTGCACATTGTAAAAAGTAGACAATAAGAAAATAGAAGTATAAACAAATAAGGAAAGTCTAAAGTCTGGCGGTGCCGACTATATTATACCCTGCAACACTTTGTAGATCCACAATTTCGGTATCATCAAATCCGTCCAATGTGTTGGGTGCTATATATAAAAACACAATGTTATGTATTAGAAGTTTAGGAAAATTAGAGTTATTTTTACAACTTTTCGACTAAGCAGTGGCGATTTTACAAGGAAAATGTTGGTATTTTGACCATTTTTGTCGAAATCAGAAAAACATATATATGGGAGCTATATCTAAATCTGAACCAATTTCAACCAAATTTGGCACGCATATGTGCAAAATTTCAATTAAATCGGAATAAAAGATTGGCCATCGTGGTTATATGAGTGTAAATCGGGCGAACGATATATATGGGAGCTATATCTAAATCTAAACCGATTTCAATAAAATTTGGCACACTTGACTACACCACTAATTGTACTCCTAGTGCAAAAGTTCAACCAAATTGGGGTAAAACTCTGGCTTCTGGGACCGTAGTAGTCCATATCGGGCGAAAGATATATATGGGAGCTATATCTAAATCTGAACCGATTTCAATAAAATTTGACACACTTGACTACACTACTAATTGTTCTTGTGCAAAATTTTTAGCAAATTAGAGTAAAACTCTGGCTTCTGGTGCCATATAAGTCCATATCGGGCAAACCGATTTCTTCCAAAATCAATAGGGTTCTATTCTGAGCCAGAACACATACTTGTGCCAAATTTGAAGTCGATTGGACTAAAACTGCGACCTGGGCTTTGATTACAAAAATGTGTTCACGGACAGACGGACATGGCTATATCGACTCAGGTGCCCACCCTGGGTGTTGCAAACATATGCACTACCTTATAATACCCTGTTCCACAGTGTGGCGCAGGGTATAAATATGGAAAACATTTAAATCTGAATCAATTTTTAGGCAACTTTGCAAAAGTGTATTTATGATTTATCGGTCAATAGCTATGTATTACAAGTAAATATAGGAAAATAAAAGTTATTTTTACACGTTTTCGACTCAGAAGCGGCGATTTTACAAAGGAAAATTTGGCCATTATTATGGCCATTTTTGCCGAAATAAGAAACACATATATATGCTATATCTAAATCTGAACCGATTTCAACCAAATTTGGTATGCATAGTTACAATGTTATTTCTACTCCCTGTGCAAAATTTCACCTAAATCGGATTACAACTTTGACCACTGTTGTCATATGAGTGAAAATCGGGGAAAGTTATATATGGGAGCCATATATAAAACTGAACCGATTTCAACCAAATTTGGCACACATAGCTACAATATTAATTCTACTTCCTGTGCAAAGTTTAAAGTAAATTAGGGCAAAACTCTGGCTTCTGGGGCCATATAGGTGCATATCGGGCGAAAGATATATATGGGAGTTATATCTAACTCTGAACCGATTTCAACCAAATTTGGCATGTAAAGCTACAGTATTAATTCTACTCCTTGTGCAAAATTTAAAGCAAATCAGGCTGAAATTCTGGCTTTTGGGGCCCTATAAGTAGATATCGATCGAAAGATATATATGAAAACTTTTATTTTTATGGTAATTGGACTTGTAGTTTTATGTATAAATTCAGTAAAATATACGATTATAATGTCAAAAAAAATGTTTATTTGGAAGCCAATTTTTGTCTTATTTATCAACCTTCATACCAAATGCGCCACCTCAAGATATTGAGTTAGGAAGCTGTAATTTTGCATACATATTTCCATTACTATGGATCAATGTTTGAGAAGGCAGGAAACTTAAAATTAAAAAAAAAAATTCACTCCACCCTAATGCTCAGATCGACTCAGAATTTCACCACGACCCAGAATACTTTATGGGGTCTTAGATTTCGATGTGTTACAAACGGAATGACAAAGTTAATATATCCTATGGTGGAGGGTATAATTAAATCACAACCTTTTACCCCTAGCATACATGGAATCGAGCATACCAGATTTGTAACAATCAATTCACCGTTTTTTTGTGAGCAATTTTCACCACCTCATTCATTTTACCATCACTACAAATCATGTGATGAGTTAAATGCTCCACTATTAAAATGTCCATAATCGGCTTTCAATCAGTGGCGCATTTACAACCCCTCACATATCAACCTCAAGGATGCCTTTGTCATCCTAATTGATATCGCTTTCTACATGACTTTCTTGCACTCACGTACCAAAAAGGTGAGGGTGTCTCTTGTAGTCCATTAGACAGCATTTAGGTACGTGTTTCATACGCCGTGTGTTCGGACCAAAGACGACAGTCTAATTATAATAGCGCAGGCTTATGAAACCAATTTACTTAGAGGTGGTGGGGGCATGCATTAACATGCATATATTCTGCATACAGTACGAGATGCTTTTAATGCTGTTTTCCGGTGATTAGTGTTGGTTGTTCCAATTCGTTTTGATGTGGTCTCGCTATGGTAACGAAAAAATGCCAGCCACAACGACGTCAAGCAGAAAACGCATATTGATTGGGCGACCGCAACACCTACATATATTGCAATGTGGTTAACAGCTAGCAAGGGTATATCGTATTGAGAACACGAGAGTAAAGTAGAAAAAATTATCACAATGACCTGAATAGTCTAAGTGAGCCTGCAAATAAATAGGGCTGCCCCTTTAAGTAGAAAATCGGGGGACCGACTATATCATATCCTAAACCACCCCTACTGAATTAGTAAGCATGCACATTTGTGGGGTCTCATTGAAATATGTTTGGGAGATAAACCGTATTTCCATATTTAAGCTTTATGTCAATATGGATAGAAATTCCTGATATTAGGAGTTATACATGATTCTATACCTACAGAGCTAGTATTCCACTAATATTTAGCCCATTACACTAGGCAACAAATAACAAACTTTTCTCTGTGAATTGTTTCTAGCATATTTTTTCTTATTGATTATGACCTACTAAACACGAAAATGATTTTTAAAAAATTTTCTGTCGATTGGTTTTCGAGACACAATTTTTTTTTAAATTTTTGGAGGTACACTTCTAAGTTTGAGCATATCTTTCGTTTTCTTTAACCTTTTTGATCTTAGTACTACTCAAATTAAAGAAAATTGAGCCGTCTACAACTAATTCTCAGAAAATTTTCAAATCGGGTAAGTAGTTTGGATGTTGGCGGCTTGAAAAGGTTAAAAAACGGCGTTTTTTTAGTAAAAATGTGGCAGAAAAAACCATATAAAGATTCATATAAAATATAAAAAAATTGCTAACAGCAATTTTGGGTTTTTTACGTATAGCTGAAATTTTTATAAAGAAAATAAGCCCTTACTTAACAAAATCGAACAACAAATAGCGGACTTATAATTTTTTTGGTAAATGACCGAAAAGACCAAATCAACGCATCAACGCTGTTTTCCACATGGCATAAAATGTACAGTTATATTTTTGTTTCTACTCATTTGGTTTTTTTGGGCGTTGATTATAACTCCGCTATTTGTTGTTCGATTTTGTTAAGTAACGGCTTATTTTCTTTGTAAAAATTTCCGCTATACGTAAAAAACCAAAATTGCTGTTAGCAATTTTTTTATTTTTTATATGAATCTTTATATGTTTTTTTCTGCCACATTTTTACTAAAAAAACGCCGTTTTTATACCCACCACCATAGAATGGTGACGGGGGTATAATAAGTTTGTCATTCCGTTTGTAACGCATCGAAATATCGATTTCCGACTATATAAAGTATATATATTCTTGATCAGGGAGAAATTCTAAGACGATATAACGATGTCCGTCTGTCCGTCTGTCTGTCTGTCTGTCTGTCTGTCTGTTGTAATCACGCTACAGTCTTCAATAATGAAGCAATCGTGCTGAAATTTTGCACAAGCTCGTCTTTTGTCTGCAGGAAGGTCAAGTTCGAAGATGGACTATATCGGTCCAGGTTTTGATATGGTCCCCATATAAACCGACCTCCCGATTTGGGGTCTTGGGCTTATAGAAATCGTAGTTTTTATCCAATTTGCCTGAAATTTGAAATCTGGAGGTATTTTATGACCACAAATACGTGTGCCAAAAATTGTGAGTATCGGTCCATATTTTGGTATAGCCCCCATATAGACCGATCTCCCGATTTTACTTCTTGGGCTTATAGAAACCGCAGTTTTTATTCAATTTACCTGAAATTTGAAATCTAGAGGTATTGTAGGACCACAAATATGTGTGCCAAAAATTGTGAGTATCGGTCCATATTTTGGTATAGCCCCCATATAGACCGATCTCCCGATTTTACTTCTTGGGCTTATAGAAACCGCAGTTTTTATTCAATTTACCTGAAATTTGAAATCTAGAGGTATTGTAGGACCACAAATATGTGTGCCAAAAATTGTGAGTATCGGTCCATATTTTGGTATAGCCCCCATATAGACCGATCTCCCGATTTTACTTCATGGGCTTATAGAAACCGCAGTTTTTATTCAATTTACCTGAAATTGGAAATCTAGAAGTATTGTAGAACCACAAATACGTGTGCCAAAAATTGTGAGTATCGGTCCATATTTTGGTATAGCCCCCATATAGACTGATCTCCCGATTTTACTTCTTGGGCTTATAGAAAACGCAGTTTTTATTCAATTTATCTGAAATTGGAAATCTAGAGGTATTGTAGGACCACAAATACGTGTGCCAAAAATTGTGAGTATCGGTCCATATTTTGGTATAGCCCCCATATAGACCGATCTCCCGATTTTACTTCTTGGGCTTATAGAAACCGCAGTTTTTATTCAATTTATCTGAAATTGAAAATCTAGAGGTATTGTAGGACCACAAATACGTGTGCCAAAAATTGTGAGTATCGGTCCATATTTTGGGATAGCCCCCAAATAGACCGATCTCCCGATTTTACTTCTTGGGCTTATAGAAACCGCAGTTTTTATTCAATTTACCTGAAATTTGAAATCTAGAGGTATTGTAGGACCACAAATATGTGTGCCAAAAATTGTGAGTATCGGTCCATATTTTGGTATAGCCCCCATATAGACCGATCTCCCGATTTTACTTCTAGGGCTTATAGAAACCGCAGTTTTTATTCAATTTACCTGAAATTTGAAATCTAGAGGTATTGTAGGACCACAAATATGTGTGCCAAAAATTGTGAGTATCGGTCCATATTTTGGTATAGCCCCCATATAGACCGATCTCCCGATTTTACTTCTTGGGCTTATAGAAACCGCAGTTTTTATTCAATTTACCTGAAATTGGAAATCTAGAAGTATTGTAGGACCACAAATACGTGTGCCAAAAATTGTGAGTATCGGTCCATATTTTGGTATAGCCCCCATATAGACCGATCTCCCGATTTTACTTCTTGGGCTTATAGAAACCGCAGTTTTTATTCAATTTACCTGAAATTTGAAATCTAGAGGTATTGTAGGACCACAAATATGTGTGCCAAAAATTGTGAGTATCGGTCCATATTTTGGTATAGCCCCCATATAGACCGATCTCCCGATTTTACTTCTTGGGCTTATAGAAACCGCAGTTTTTATTCAATTTACCTGAAATTTGAAATCTAGAGGTATTGTAGGACCACAAATATGTGTGCCAAAAATTGTGAGTATCGGTCCATATTTTGGTATAGCCCCCATATAGACCGATCTCCCGATTTTACTTCTTGGGCTTATAGAAACCGCAGTTTTTATTCAATTTACCTGAAATTTGAAATCTAGAGGTATTGTAGGACCACAAATATGTGTGCCAAAAATTGTGAGTATCGGTCCATATTTTGGTATAGCCCCCATATAGACCGATCTCCCGATTTTACTTCTTGGGCTTATAGAAACCGCAGTTTTTATTCAATTTACCTGAAATTTGAAATCTAGAGGTATTGTAGGACCACAAATATGTGTGCCAAAAATTGTGAGTATCGGTCCATATTTTGGTATAGCCCCCATATAGACCGATCTCCCGATTTTACTTCTTGGGCTTATAGAAACCGCAGTTTTTATTTGGAAATCTAGAAGTATTGTAGGACCACAAATACGTGTGCCAAAAATTGTGAGTATCGGTCCATATTTTGGTATAGCCCCCATATAGACTGATCTCCCGATTTTACTTCTTGGGCTTATAGAAAACGCAGTTTTTATTCAATTTATCTGAAATTGGAAATCTAGAGGTATTGTAGGACCACAAATACGTGTGCCAAAAATTGTGAGTATCGGTCCATATTTTGGTATAGCCCCCATATAGACCGATCTCCCGATTTTACTTCTTGGGCTTATAGAAACCGTAGTTTTTATCCAATTTGTCTGAAATTGGAAATCTAGAGGTATTTTAGGATCATAAAGAGGTGTGCCGAAAATGGTGAGTATCGATCCATATTTTGGTATAGCCCCCATATAGACCGATTTCCCAATTTTACTTCTTGGGCTTCTAGAATCCGAAGTTTTTATCCTATTTGCCTGAAATTGGAAATCTAGAGGTATTTTCGGGTCACAAAGAGGTGTGCCGAAAATGGTGAGTATCGGTCCATATTTTAGTATAGCCCCATAAGAACGATCTCCCGATTTAACTCCTTGGGTTTCTAGAAACCGTAGTTTTTATCTGATATGCCTGAAATTGTAAATATTCTGGTATTTTAGGCTCACAAAAACGTGTATCGGATTAAGTTTTTATCGGTCCATTTGGTAATGCCTCCATATAGACCGACTTCACTACTTGAGGGTGTAGAAGGCGCACTGATCATGCAAATTGTTTGAAACTCAATGTAAAATTTCCAGATTTTACTTCTACAGATTTAAGATTTCAAATCAAGACGTTATTTTATAATTTTCTTGCACACTTACAAGAGATGTTAATGATTCCTCTAAACCTCAAACAAAAATGGTTCTTATAAATCCAGAATCTGATATAGTCCTCATAGGTGAAATCTTTAAATTTATCTTCGGGTTGTGTCCTCAAGTCCTCAAGCCCTCCTGAAATTTCAAAGGAAACCCTAATATTTGGTTCATGGTGGTGGGTATTTAAGATTCGGCCCGGCCGAACTTACTGCTGTATATACTTGTTTAACCTTTTTAAGCCGCCAACACCCAAACTACTTACCCGATTTGAAAATTTTCTGAGAATGAGTTGTAGACGGCTCAATTTTCTTTAATTTGAGTAGTATTAAGATCAAAAAGGTTAAAGAAAACGAAAGATATGCTCAAACTTGGAAGTGTACCTCCAAAAATTTAAAAAAAAAATCGTGTCTCGAAAACCAATCGACAGAAAATTTTTTAAAAATCATTTTCGTGTTTAGTAGGTCATAATCAATAAGAAAAAATATGCTAGAAACAATTCACAAAATGGCTGTTGGCTAGTGTTATTAAACAAGTGAGTAAAGTAGAAAGTCGACTATATCATACCTACCGAATCATATCATACTACCGAATTTGTACAAGAACGAAAAATACTGTTTTTCATATGTTTGGGTGTACAAATTATATGTTTAGAGTTGAAATTTTTAGCACATTATTTTTGAGTGCAAGCATATAATGTTCTTAAACTAGCATAACATGTTTGCGAAATATATTTTAATATGTTAGAACATATTATGTTTGGGACATTTCTAAATTTTCTAAATATAATATGTGTTGGATGCAAACATATATTAATTTAGAAATTGCCTATAACCATATATGTATTTAGAAAGAGAGACCGAGCATACTCTGCAAGTAAAAAATGGAAGTAACCAATTGGCGCCTTACAAATATATACACACAAAGAAAAATTTAATTAAAAGTTTTTTTGTCTACCAGTTTATGTCTATGGTGAAACGTAATATCCACTCAAAAAAATTTGGAAGTTTTTCTAAAGGCACGACTGATGTTGATGTTCTTCATTTTAACTACACAGGAATTTTTTTTTAATTTAAATTTTTATAATTCCTTTTTTCATATTTTTATACCCTCCACCATAGGATGGGGGTATATTAACTTTGTCATTCCGTTTGTAACAAATCGAAATATTGCTCTAAGACCCCATAAAGTATATATATTCTGGGTCGTGGTGAAATTCTGAGTCGATCTGAGTAAGTCCGTCCGTCTGTTGAAATCACGCTAACTTCCGAACGAAACAAGCTATCGACTTGAAACTTGGCACAAGTACTTGTTATTGATGTATATTGATGGTCGGATGGTATTGCAAATGGGCCGTATCGGTCCACTTTTACGTATAGCCCCCATATAAACGGACCATCAAATTTGGCTTGCGATTGCTCTAAGAGAAGCAAAATTCATCCGATCCGGCTGAAATTTGGTACATGGTGTTAGAATATGGTCTCTAACAACCATGCAAGAATTGGTCCATATCGGTCCATAATTATATATAGCCCCCATATAAATCGATCCCCAGGTTTGTCCTCCGGAGCCTCTTGGAGGAGCAAAATTCATCCGATCCGGTTGAAATTTGGAACATGGTGTTAGAATGTGGTCTCTAGCAACCATGCAAAACTTGGTCCACATCGGTCCATAATTATATATAGCCCCCATATAAACCGATCCCCCGATTTGGCTTGCGGAGCCTCTAAGGGAAGCAAATTTCATCCGATTCGGCTGAAATTTGGTACATGGTGTTGGTATATGTTCTCTAATAACCATGCAAAAATTGGTCCACATCGACCCATAATTATATATAGCCCCCATATAAGCCGATCTCCAGATTTGACCTCCGGAGCCTCTTAGAGGAGCAAAATTCATACGATCCGGTTGAAATTTGGTACGTGGTGTAAGTATATGATCTTCAACAACCATGCCAGAATTGGTCAATATCGGTCCATAATTATATATAGCCCCCATATAAATCGATCCCCAGATTTGTCCTCCGGAGCCTCTTGGAGGAGCAAAATTCATCCGATCCGGTTGAAATTTGGAACATGGTGTTAGAATGTGGTCTCTAACAAACACGCAAGAATTGGTCCATATCGGTCCATAATTATATATAGCTCCCATATAAACCGTTCCCCAGATTTGATCTCCGGAGCCTCTTGGACGAGCAAAATTCATGCGATCCGGTTGAAATTTGCAACGTGGTGTTAGAATGTGGTCTCTAGCAACCATGCAAAACTTGGTCCACATCGGTCCATAATTATATATAGCCGATCCCCAATCACACAAAAATTGGTCCATATCGGTTCATAATCATGGTTGCCACTCGAGCCAAAAATAATCTACCAAAATTTTATTGTTATAGAAAACGTTGTCAAAATGTTATTTCTATAGAAAATTTTGTCAAAATTTTATTTATGTAGAAATTTGTTTCCAAATTTTATATCTATAGAAAATTTTGTCAACATTTTATTTTGTCTAAATTTTATTTCTATAGAAACTTTAAACTTAATTATATACGTATTTAATCGGCCTTTTTTAGTTTATAATATACCACGTATGGACGTATGTAGTATATATTACGGTGTTAGGAAGTTTTAAGATACCTTGCTATCGGCTTCAGTAGAAGTTTCTACGCAATCCATGGTGGAGGGTACATAAGTTCGGCCTGGCCGAACTTACGGCCGTATGTACTTGTTAATGGGTAATTTTAACTTTTTTATGTTTCAGATTGGTTAAAAAAAGAGTAAGAATCAATAAATTGGTAAAAATTATTCAAATTTTGTCGAAAGAAATGCTAAATCAATTCTAAATAAATTGCGAATTTTTGAAAATACTTGAGGTCAAAGATTTCAGGCAAGCGTTAGGCGTGAAAAAATTTTAAAATTATTTATTTTCCAAAACATCACAACATTTGCTATTTCACATCCAAAACACTGACTTCACATCACACCATAAGAAGTGATGCAAATTCACTGAAAGAGCTGTTAAAATGGTGTACATCCGTCCTATGACAAGCTCATGTTAAATTCATAGCTTCAGTTTCGCACCACTTCCGGAACCAAAAAACATTTTCACTACTTTTTTGTCGACGCTATTTTGCTGAGATGTTTGCACAGTACACACAATATTTTGTTTGGACCAATCCTGAAAATATATATGCTTGAAGCAGAATATGTTTGGAAGCATATGTTACAGAGACAATTTTTTTTTCAACCGGATTGGATGAATTTTTGCTCTTCGAAGAAGCTCCGGAGATCAAATGTGGGTATCGGTTTATACTCCTATGGGGGCTATATATAATTATGGACCGATATGAACCAATTTTTGTATGGTTGTTAGATACTAGAGGTCTGCATCGAATAACTTTTCACTACATGTATGCAATTCGATGTCGAATATAGTACATACACTGTCTTTCTCTCAGAGCGCAAGTAGTGAATTAAAGAGAACACTTGCTTGTCAAATACCACCAAGTACTTATCCGAAACAATATGTGTTCCGAAAAAAAGGAACAATAAAAATGTAAGTACTTGAGAAAAAGTACAACATGGATTCTCTTCACTTCACGTGGTACCACAAGTATTTCTCAGTTATATGCGAAGCAAAACTTTCCATTATTATTAACCATAGATATGTATGTATATCACATATTTCATACATTTATGTATGTCACACACTTACCTTAACGTTTGCCGTTCTTTATAACAAACCAAAACATATATTATTGAGAGTAACTGTTTTCTTTTTATATTTCTGAAACTGCACGTGGTACATGGAGTACTCTATGAAGTTTTATTTTCGACGCGATCACTCTGAGTACACCTCAATAAGAGAGAAAGAGAATATGTGTTTGTTGGTAGTGAAGACATCAGAGTAGCAACAAGAAGTTACTCGTGGCTTTTGGTGTTCATCAAAATGTGTACCAATAGTTTTGCGACTCTCTCAAATAGATGTACTCATGTAGCAAGTACACGTGTACTCTGCATTTACAAATGGAATTATGCAGACCTCTATTAGATACCACATACTAACACCACACGGACGAAAAAGACTGTTTGTGTTTGGAACTCAAATTTTTTAACACGTACAGAATTTCATCCGGATCAGATGAATTTTCCTCCTCCCAGAGGATCCGCAAGGAAAATATGGGAATCGATTTATATGGGGGCTATATATAAGTATGGTCCAATTTTTGCATGGGTGTTAGAAGCCTTAATAAACGCTACGTACCAAATTTCAACCGGATCGGATGAAATTTGCTTCTCTAAGATGCACAGCAAGCCAAATACGGGGGTCCGTTTATATGGGGGCTATACGTAAAAGTGGTCCGACATAGCCCATTTGCAATACCATCCGACCTACATGAATAACAAGTACTTGTGCCAAGTTTCAAGTCGATAGCTTGTTTCGTTCGGAAGTTAGCGTGATTTCCACGGACGGACGGACATCGCTAGATCGACTCAGAATTTCACCACGACCCAGAGGGTATAAAAAGAGGAAATCATTCAATTACTGTGGGTAATATAGACACATTTGAACAAATCGAGCAATATATTTATGTAAAAGCTATACCTAGTTCTGAATAAGATCGGCTAACAATAACAATAATATAGTCAAATTTAGGTTAGGTTAGGTGGCAGCCAGATGTATCAGGCTATTCAGTCCACATTGGTGAACTTCTCTCTTATCACTGAGTGCTGCCCGATTCCATATTAAGCTCAATGACAAGGGACCTCCTTTTTATAGCCGAGTCCGAACGGCGTTCCACATTGCAGTGAAACCACTTAGAGAAGCTTTGAAACCCTCAGAAATGTCACCAGCATTACTGAGGTGGGATAATCCATCGCTGAAAAACTTTTTGGTGTTCGGTCGAAGCAGGAATCGAACTCACGATGCATGACGGGCATGCTAACCATTGCACCACGGTGGCTCCCTAGTCGAATTTGGAAAAATAGGGTGATAATTATATATGAGAACTTTATCTAAATAAGAATCGATTTGGATGATCTTTTGCAGGTGTGGTTGAGACCACAGACGGTTGACTTGTGCTTGTTGTGAGTAAGATCGGTTAATAAATAGGGGTATTATGGTCAAAAATAAATTTATTAGGGCCAAATATTTAAAATCGGGCAAAACAAATAAATGGGAGCTTTATCTAACTCGGAACCGTTGATATTTTGCAGATTTGGTGGATACCACAGAGTGTTAACTTGCGATAAATTTGAGTAAGGCCTGTTAATAAATAAGGTTATTATGACAAAATTTTGCAAAATCTAAATATGAACCCATTCGAATGATTCTTAGCAAGCAAAATTAGATTTTTGCTTGCTAAGATTTTGCCAAATCTTATGATCATTTCATAAATAAGGTTTTTATATCCAAATTTTGGAAAATCGGTTAAATAAATAGGGTTATTATGGCAAAAATTTTGAAAACCGGGCGATACATAAATAAAGGAGCTATATCTAAATCTGAACCGATTTGGATCAGACTCATCTCAACACCAAGGCTGTGGAGCCAATTTTGCTCGACTCCGACTCCAGCATTTCTTATTAGCCTCGACTCCTACTCCGGAGTCGACTCCAGGTAGTGTACCTAAATTTAATTTTAACAGTATTCCAATTGTAATTTAAAGGTTTAGTGTTCCAAAAATTGACCGATATAAGTATTCTATTTTGCAATATGCGTTTATATGGCCAAAAGAACTCTAATTTTAATTTTTGATACGACTCGACGACAAATCTCTGCATTTTAGGGATGTCGATAACTCTACATTTTAATTTCAGGCCAATAAATTAAAATACGACACAAGACTATATAGACACCGCATAAAAATATGGGTGGATAACAACAATCTCCAGAATATGAATTTATAAAAACACAAAATTTCAAAAAATAATTAGGCTTCAAGAATTTTATGAAGTAAAATCCTGGTATTGGTCTATATAGGCATTTTATAAAAAATAAATCCATATAAAAAAGAACAAGTATATACACGCAAAGAAAAAAAAACGTTTGGAAAACGTGTACCGAAAACGTTTTTCTTTTGTTAGAGTTTTTTGAATTGCTTCGAAAAGTATACACTTTTATCACCAAAAAAATTCGTTTGTTACAAAATTTTTATGTTTTCAATAAAAAAAGTTGTTATTGAACCAACAACACAGTCCATTTCGTTTATATCAAACACTGTTCTTTTCTGACTTTAGGTCTTTAATAAGACACATTTTACAGTTCATAGTAAAAATTTAATATAGTAGAATGTAATGTTGAACATTTTTTTCGGAATTTTACGACAATGTCTGGAATATATGTAAAAAAAACTTTGGTCGAAGCAGGGATCGAACCCACGACCCTTGGCATGCATGTCGGATGTAGCAACCACTACTCCACGGTGCCCAACTAAATGTATTTTTCTGTTAAATAAACTTTGTTTAATCGGCTCGTGGGCGCCGCAAGCTATGCTATATAAATATAACTTATATGGGTAATTGTCTATTGATGACAATAACAGCTACATGGCTCAGTGGATAGTGTGTTGGCTTACAAATTACATGGTCCGTGGTTCAATTCTCCGTCCAGGCGAAAGGTAAAAAAAATTTTAAAATGTGTTACAGAAAAAGGTGCTAAGAACTAAAAAACTTCGTGGAAGTGAGAAAGATGTGAGGGAAAATGCAATTAGCCAGAAAAAAAATTTTTTGAGTTAGTCTTTATGAAATTGTTTTTACATCCTGGAAAAGAATAAACGTTTATCACAAAAAGTATATACTTTTCTTCCAAATACACTTCCTTTCAAGGAAGAGCAAATGAGAAACGAACTTTGTTTGTCTAAAATTTCGTTTGGGAGGAAAGAATTATTTTTTTGCGTGTACGGCCGTCAGTTCGGCCAGGCCGAATCTTATGTACCTTTCACCATGGATTGCGTAGAAACTTCTACGAAATACTGTCATTCACAATCGAATTACTTGGGTTGTGGTATCTTAAAACTTCTTAACATCGTTTTCTAAATTGTGAGTTAGTCCATATGTGGTATATATTAGACAGAAAAGTTATGTATAGGTAAGTCTACAAATAATTATGAATCGATATGGACTTTCTTATGAACTTGATATGGACCAATTTTTGTGTGATTGGGGATCGATTTATCTGAGGGCTATATATAACTATAGACCGATATGGACTTAGTTAGACAGGTTGTTAACGGAATCGGATGAATTTTGCTCTTCCAAGGGGCTCCGGAGTTCAAATCTGGGGATCGGTTTATATCGGGCCTGTATATAATTATGGACCGATTCCGACCAATTTTTGCATGAGTGTGTGAGGCCATATATTAATACCACGTACCAAATTTCAACTGAATCAGATGAATTTTGGTCTTCCAAAGGCACCAGAGGTCAAATCTGGTGGTCGGTTTATATGGGGGCTATATATAATTATGAATCGATGTGGACAAAATGGTTGTTAGAGACCATATACTAACACCATGTACCAAATTTCAGCCGGATCGGATCAAATTTGCTTCTCTTAGAGGCTCCACAAACCAAATCGGGGGATCGGTTTATATGGGGGCTATATGTAATTAAGGACCGATGTGGACCAATTTTTGCGTGGTTGTTAGAACCATATACTAACACCATGTACCAAATTTCAGCCGGATCGGATGAAATTTGCTTCTTTTAGAGGATTCGCAAACCAAATTTGGGGGTCCGTTTATATGGGGCTATACGTAAAAGTGGACCGATATGGTCCATCCGACCTACATCAATAACAACTACTTGTGCCAAGTTTCAAGTCAATAGTTTGTTTTGTTCGGAAGTTAGCGTAATTTCAACAGACGTGCGGACGGACGGACATGCTTAGATCGACTTAGAATTTCACCACGACCCAGAATATATATACTTTATGGGGTCTTAGAGCAATATTTCGATGTGTTACAAACGGAATGACAAAGTTAATATACCCCATCCTATGGTGGAGGATGGACTAATCAGATAGAAAGTTTAGTTGTTATAAAATGTAGTGTGTCAGATATATAAAACAAACATAAACTGTCATAAATTAGGACGGGCGGAATTTTAAATAACCACTACCATACAACAGAAGAGAAGAATAGCTGGACAGTTAGGAATATTGTTTCTATAGAAGTAAAATGGTGAAACATCGATTTATAAATGGTCTATCAGTTATGGACATTAGAGGCCATTAATTTAACCTTCTAATGCTTCATTTAATAAGAAAGCTTTTAGTAAAACACACCTTAAGACAACAAAAATGGGCAAAATAAGAAGAAAACTTATTTGAAACTATTTAAGAGCCTTTGCAGCATATGCTGAATTTTACCGTATAAATTGTTCTTGCTTAGTTCTCTTGCTTTTGTGTCGTTAACATTGAAAATGTATTCAGCTGGCAAAAAAATTGGGGCATTAGAGGGTTAATGTAAAAAATTTCGAGTGACATTGATGAAACAAACTTTCTCCCAGAAGTCCGCTTCAGATGGCACGTTGGCAGAGGTTTAATTTAAAATTACAGCTTCCAAGGACATCGGCTATATATGGAGATTTCTCAAATAATTATCTCCATATACAAAATCTGGGCCGACGGGAAATTTCCGCATTTATTTAAGGATCTCAAATAACTCAAAATTTCTGATAAATCTTATGAAAATTTTAGACTGGGTAAAATTTCTTAAAACAAATCTGAGATGGGTTTATATGTAAGTGATATATCACAAAATTGTCCGGTATGACCCATCTTCGAACTCGACATGCCCGCCAAAAATTCAGAACGTTGGGCTCAACTGCTATATTGCCTTAAAATTGTACGTTTATCAAGGGTTAAAAATCGATAGTTTAATATTCTAGTAAAACCTACTTTTTATTTCACCGTGAAATTTCACCCATATAAATACACTTCGATTAGCCTGAAATCCAGTACTTAGTTTTTCGTGGTTCAATTAAAATCCCAAACGAATCTAATTTGTCGAAATATTTCTTTAGTTACCAAGATGTGAAGTGTTTTTCAAATTTTGCTTCGCCGGAGTCGAAGTCGAGCAAAATTTATACGACTCCTGCTCCGACTCCAGCAAAATCTTCAGAATCCGACTCCAAGACTCCGACTCTACAGCCCTGCTCAACACATATAGTAATATAGTAGCAGTTTTATAGCCACATTGGGGAAAATCGGTGATACATAAAGGGTGATTCTTTTGAGGTTAGGATTTTCATGCATTAGTATTTGACAGATCACGTGGGATTTCAGACATGGTGTCAAAGAGAAAGATGCTCAGTATGCTTTGACATTTCATCATGAATAGACTTACTAACGAGCCACAACGTCGAATTTTCAGTGAATGGGCCCTAGAAAAGTTGGCAGAAAATCCGCTTTTTTATCGACAAATTTTGTTCAGCGATGAGGCTCATTTCTGGTTGAATGGCTACGTAAATAAGCAAAATTGCCGCATTTGGAGTGAAGAGCAACCAGAAGCCGTTCAAGAACTGCCCATGCATCCCGAAAAATGCACTGTTTGGTGTGGTTTGTACGCTGGTGGAATCATTGGACCGTATTTTTTCAAAGATGCTGTTGGACGCAACGTTACGGTGAATGGCGATCGCTATCGTTCGATGCTAACAAACTTTTTGTTGCCAAAAATGGAAGAACTGAACTTGGTTGACATGTGGTTTCAACAAGATGGCGCTACATGCCACACAGCTCGCGATTCTATTGCCATTTTGAGGGAAAACTTCGGAGAACAATTCATCTCAAGAAATGGACCGGTAAGTTGGCCACCAAGATCATGCGATTTGACGCCTTTAGACTATTTTTTGTGGGGCTACGTCAAGTCTAAAGTCTACAGAAATAAGCCAGCAACTATTCCAGCTTTGGAAGACAACATTTCCGAAGAAATTCGGGCTATTCCGGCCGAAATGCTCGAAAAAGTTGCCCAAAATTGGACTTTCCGAATGGACCACCTAAGACGCAGCCGCGGTCAACATTTAAATGAAATTATCTTCAAAAAGTAAATGTCATGGACCAATCTAACGTTTCAAATAAAGAACCGATGAGATTTTGCAAATTTTATGCGTTTTTTTTTAAAAAAAAGTTATCAAGCT
The DNA here is from genome assembly GCF_050003625.1 of Haematobia irritans. NCBI lineage: Eukaryota > Metazoa > Arthropoda > Insecta > Diptera > Muscidae > Haematobia > Haematobia irritans. The sequence goes on along the minus strand of NC_134398.1, from coordinate 152,839,833 downwards.
CTTAACAAATCACCCTTTATATATGGGAGCTATATCTAAATCTGAACCGATTTCGATGAAATTTTCCTTGATGATAATCTATTAGTAAATAAGCAAAATACGACCATAAATATTGGGCGTAGATATGTATAGGGGCTATTTGTTAATTTGATCCGATTTGTTTTTTGCAAATTCAATAGCGTTCGTCCTTGCGCCAGAAAAACGTCATATACCAAATTTCATGAAATCCTAGAAACAACAAATACATGGACAGATGGACGGATGGACACGAAGGTCTAGATAATCTCGGGAGGTACTTCTGACTTGATAGGTATAAAGTCAATATTTCTGGCAGGCACATACTTTTGGTAGATCAAAGTTATTATACCGTGACCAATATGTGGTTTAGGGTATAAAAATACGTGTAAAATACTTCATGTGGACTTGGTGTCTACAATAAATCTGTCACAAATTTTAATTATAGTCCAGTGTAAACAAATCAAGTAAATGTGACTCAGATGTCGAACAGGTGCAAACTCAATTCATTTTGTCCTTTAATGGAATGGATTTCAAAGGAAATATCAGAGTTTATAAATTATTTAAAAATTTGTTTCGGAGAGTCGAACCACGAACCATTCGTGTATTGGTGCTCTACACTCATCAATAAACAAATATCGTTATGTTCATAAGCACACTAGTAACGCATACATACAAGCAGAAATATTTATAGATCATTGTGTAATGTACACACGAAGCGCGTGTAAAGAAACTTTGTTTAAAGAAAATAATCACTTTTATTTGCAAATAGAATAAAATTGTTTTCGTCAGTAATCGACCTTAAATGAAAGTTATTCTTTTTCAAATATTCCAATCGACACTAATAAATTGGCAATGGTGTTCTCTTTCACTTTATTTTCGTATGCCACTGTCCACCAACATTTGAGTACTAATGCTAAACCCATCTTCAGAAACATGCCCGTTTTACCATGGGCTGGTATTAAAGTTCACATGAATTCGTCACTATTTGAGGTTAGGCAGTATTTTTCATTACTAACTAAAATCCCAAAGGGACATTCGGCCATCATACAAATTTTCACTTACGTCTGCTCAATTGCATGTAATTTCTTCCATAAACTCTTCATAGCTTTGAATGGTACAAAAGCTCATTTCAATTTGCAATTACTAATGTCCGCTGGAAAGTGCCTACCATACACAGAAAGAAAAGTATAGTGTTTTATGGAGAAATGTTCTTGTGCGAAAATTGAACTAAGTGTAAAGCATTTTTTTTTTAGATTTCTACAATGGAATATTAAGATTTGTACTACCATTTATGGAATTGCTACTTCGGCCAGGTCGAATCTTATATACCCTTCACCATGTATTGTGTAGAAATTTCTAAAATCGAATTATATGGGTTGTGGTAACAAGGTATCTTAAAACTTCTTAACATTGTCTTCGAAATTTTGCACGGTTTTCGTGCTAAACAAATAGTGCTGATAGCAAAATATTGGTTGTCTCGATAATTCAACATATTATCAGCATAGACAACAGTTGATTGTTCTAAGCACATAACAAATCGAATTGGTTGTGATTGCCAATATATGGTTCATCTACTCATATATTAGTTATCCAAACAAATGTGTTTCCAATTATGTCACACAACAGTTGGTTGTAGTAACACATTGTATCAGTTATTTCTTGATAGTAGCTGGGACCAAATATATCGGTTGGCAAAAGAATTAGTTGTCCCAACAAATTTGTTTTCTGTGTGTATATTAGACAAAAAAGGCAGACTAAATATTTATATAAGCCAATTAAATTATTGATCTCTTTATAAACTAATATGAACCAATTCAACCGGTAATTCTCGCTGGATCGAATTAAATTTGAACCTCCAAGAATCTCCGGAAATCAAATCTGGGGACTGGTTTATATAATTTTTGCGGGTTTAGTAGAAAGCATTAACTGATATCATATACAAAATTTAAGCCTGATCGGATAAAAGTTACATATCCAGGAGGCTCAAGAAGAAAACTTTGGGGATATGGGGCTATATATAATTATAAACCGATATGGACCAATTTGTGTATGGTTGTTAGAGGGCACATGCTATCACCTCGCACCAAATTTCAACCGGATGGGATGAAATATGCTGCTCCTAGACGCTCCGCAAACCAAATCTGGTGATCGGTTTTTATGCGACTATATATAATTATGAACCACTATGGACGAATTTTGCAATTATTGTTAGAGACCACTTTCTAATACCACGTACAAAATATCAACCGGATCGGATGAAATTTTCTCCTCTAAGAGGCACCGGGAGCCAAATCTGGGAGTGGGTTTATATGGGTACATGCGTAAACATGGTCCGATATGGCCCATTTGAAATACCATCAAACCTACTTGTTCCAAGTTTAAAATCGATGGCTTGTTTCGTTCGGAAGTTAGCGTGATTTCAACAGACGGACTGAGACTGAGACAAATATTTTGATATATTACAAACAAACCCCCATCCTATGGTCTAGGGGATTATCATAGTAATCACTAGCTAGTTCATTCATACTATTTTTGAGATGTGTTCGAAAAAAAATATTCTGCTTTAGTTAGCATTGAACTTATTTGTACTGTCATTGAAATTCATACCCGCGATTAGTACATAAAATGTTTGAGACATAATAAACAAGCAAGCAAAGTCTAAAGTCGGGCTGGGCCGACTATATTATACCCATCACCACTTTGTAGACCAAAATTTGTGTTACCATCTTTCAAATTTGTTGGGAGTTATTATGAAGATCTACACGCAAAGAAAAAAAAACGTTTGGAAAACGTGTACCGAAAACGTTTTTCTTTTGTTAGAGTTTTTTGAATTGCTTCGAAAAGTATACACTTTTATCACCAAAAAAATTTATTTGGTACAAAATTTTTATTTTTTCAATAAAAAAAGTTATTTTTGAACCAAAAACACAATCCATTTCGTTTATCTCAAACACTGTTCTTTTCTGACTTTAGGTCTTTAATAAGACACATTTTAAAGTTCATAGTAAAATTTAATATAGTAGAATGTAATGTTGAATATTTTTTCGGAATCTTTCGACCATCTCTGGAATATATGTAAAAAAAAAAAAAACTTTGGTCGAAGCAGGGATCGAACCCACGACCCTTGGCATGCAAGTCGGACGTAGCAACCACTGCACCACGGTGCCCATATAACATATAAGTTATATTTATATAGCAAGCTATGCTATATAAATATAACTTATATGGGTAATTGTCTATTGATGACTATAACGGCTACATAGCTCAGTGGATAGTGTGTTGGCTTACAAATTGCATGGTCCTCGGTTCGATTCTCCGACCAGGCGAAAGGTAAAAAAAAATTAAAATTTATAAAATCGTATAATTTCTTCTACATTGCTTGTATTACAGAAAAAGGTGCTAAGAAATAAAAAACTTCGTGGAAGTGAGAAAGATGTGAGGGAAAATGCAATTAGCCAGAAAAAAATTTTTTTGAGTTAGTCTTTATGAAATTGTTATTACATCCTGGAAAAGAATAAACGTTTATCACAAAAAGTATATACTTTTCTTCCAAATACACTTCGTTTCAACGAAAAGCAAATGAGAAACGAACTTTGTTTGTCTAAAATTTCGTTTGGGAGGAAAGAATTATTTTTTTGCGTGTATACTTCCATATATAAATATTTATATCTTAACCGATTTGGAGATCATTTTTGTACTTCTACAAAATCTTTAGCATTAATATTTAAATTGGCTAGCGCCCTGGGGTACAACACAATATTAGTAAACAAATATGGGAAATATAAAGCTGAGCAATTTTAATGCAATTGTACAAAAGAGCATTTATGATTTATCGGGCGATACATGTGTATTGGAGATATAGGACAATTTGAGTAATATTTACAATTTTTGCTACTTGGCAGTGGCTATTTTACAAGGATATTGGTTAGATCTCGCCAAGATATTGGAACAATTGGGGATTGTGATATATTATATGGCCAAGTCGGGCAATATTTCCACAAGTCGGAGCCCTATTTAAAACTCAACCGTTGTGTGAAAGGTCTGGTTTTACAGTGTGCGGGATATGACTACGATATGGGGAAATCGTCAGAGAATTTTGTGTAAAATGTGGGTAGTTTGGTCATATTTGCATAAACCGGAAGAACAAATATGTGGAGGCTTTTTCTAAATCTGAACCAAATTAGATCAATCTTGGCAAACTTAAATAGCATATTAAATATATTCTCTGTAGAAATTATCTAGTCAATTGGATGAAAATCCCATTGAAAATGGGTCTAGAATATGAAACATTCTACCATATTTCCCCAACTCTGGCGTACATATATATGGGAGCTATATCTAAATCTGAACCGATTTTGACCAAATTTGACATGCAAATCAGGGCAAAACGCTGGCTATATATAAATCTGAGCCGATATGAACCAAATTTGGCACACTTAACGATACTATTACATGTACTCCTTGTGCAAAATTTGAAGGAAAGCAGTGCAAAACTCTGGCTTTTGAGGCCATACAAGTGCAAATCGGACGAAAGATGTATATGGAAGCTATATCTAAATCTAAACCGATTTGGCTGATATTTTGCATATTTTACGAAAGCCCCAAAACATTTGGCTGTGCGAAATTTTAAGAAAATACTTTGATAAATAAGTCAATTATGATCACATCGGTGATAAATATATATGGCAGCTATATCAAAATCAATAGCGATTGTCTTTGAGCCAAAGTAAAACTCTGTGCCAAATTTGAGAACGATACGACTGTACTTTTCACACAAAATTACATATACAGACAGACTGACGGACACCGCTAAATCGACTCAGAATTTAATTCTAAGCCGATCGGTATACAAAACGATGGTTCTCAGACTTTTCCTTCTTGGCGTTACATACAAATGCATAAACTTATTATACCCTGTACCATAGTAGTGGTGAAGGATATAAAAAGAAAGAAAGGCCGGGGGAGTTTCTTAGAAATTAGAAAAAAAAAAATAAATTAAATTTACCATCAGTTTAACAATGTACGTTTTTTCTGTGTAGATGGCTAGGATGGACTGGTTTGATGGTTTATCGTCTGACAATGGATATAACATTTTTTCAAAATAACATTATGTGATTTTCAATTTCGAATTATCACATTTTAAAAATTTTCAAAATTGATTGACTTTTTATATTTCGCAATATCTGTTGTTATTATACTGCCTAGTTAGCAACAGGTCAATGCTAGCGACATCTGTTGACAAAAATTAGAATAAAATTTTAATATAATAATGAGCTTTGCACCTTCAATTGTTAAAAGCTATCACAGATGTCGCTTTAGGGTAACATTCTAATATACACAACATCCGCATATCGATTTATTGTATTTTATTAAATTCAAACAATAATGGCGAAAAGAAAACAAGTATATACGGCCGTAAGTTCGGCCAGGCCGAATCTTATGTACCCTCCACCATGGATTGCGTAGAGACTTCTACGAAATACTGTCATCCACAATCGAATTACTTGGGTTGTGGTATCTTAAATCGTTTTCTAAATTGTGAGTTAGTCCATACATGGTATATATTAGACAAAAAAGGTAAGTATACAAATAATTACGAATCGATATGGACTTTTGCTTATATGGGGGCTATATACAACTATGAACTTGATATGGACCAGTTTTTGTGTGATTGGGGATCGATTTATCTGAGGGCTATATACAACTATAAACCGATATAGACTTAGTTTAGCATGGTTGTCAACGGCCATATACTAGCACAATGTACCAAATTTCAACTGACTCGGATGAAATTTGCTCCTCCAAGAGGCTCCAAAACCAAATCTCGGGATCGGTTTATATGGGGGCTATATATGATTATGGACTGATATGGACCACTTTTGGCATGGTTGTTAAATATCATATACTACTACCACGTACAAAATTTCAACCAGATCGGATGAATTTTCCTTCTCCAAAAGGCACCGGAGGTCAAATCTGGGGTTAGGTTTATATGGGGGCCATATATAATTATGGACTGATATGAACCAATTCATGCACGGTTGTTGGATACCATATACTAACATCACGTACCAAAGTTCAACCGAATCGGATGAATTTTGCTCTTCCAAGGGGCTCCGGAGGTCAAACCTGGAGATCGGTTTATATGGGGGCTATATATAATTATGAACCGATTTCGACCAATTTTTGCATGGGTGTTTGAGGCCATATATTAACACCACGTATCAAATTTCAACTGAATCAGATGAATTTTGGTCTTCCAAGAGGCTCCGGAGGTCAAATCTGGTGAACGGTTTATATGGGGCTATATATAATTATGGACCGATTTCAACAAATTTTTGTATAGTCATTAGAAACCATATACTAACACCATGTACCAAATTTCAGCCGGATCGGATGAAATTTGCTTCTCTTAGAGGCTCCGCAAGCCAAATCGGGGGATCGGTTTATATGGGGGCTATATAATTATGGACCGATGTGGACCAATTCTTGCATGTTTGTTAGAGACCATATACTAACACCATGTACCAAATTTCAGCCGAATCGGATGAAATTTACTTCTCTTAGAGGATTAGCAAGCCAAATTTGGGGGTCCGTTTATATGAGTGCTATATGTAAAAGTGGACCGATATGGCCCATTTGCAATACCATCCGACCTACATCGATAACAACTACTTATGCCAAATTTCAAGTCGATAGCTTCTTTCGTTCGGAAGTTAGGGTGATTTCAACAGACGGACGGATGGACGGACATGCTCAGATTGACTCAGAATTTCACACACGACCCAGAATATATAGAGCAATATTTCGATGTGCTACAAACGAAATGACGAAATGAAAGTTAATATACCCCCATCCTATGGTGGAGGGTATAAAAAAGCCACCGGTTGCAGTTCTCTGATCCGCATATCGATTTATTGTATTTGATTAAATTTAATCAATAATGGCGAAAAGAAAATAACTAAAGCAGACCCGATTGTATTAAATTAAAAACTACAGTGGGTCCCAACATTTTGTAAGGTCTTGTAGGTCAGTAATATGTGCATCATCTTGAGCATAAAAAATGTAACATAAAGCACACAATATTGGCTAAAATTTTATTTTATTATTTTATTTATCATCCGATGTGTCAAACATTTCCCGATTGGTTTGTGTGGGAAGAGTCATAAATGCTTCTTTCCGTTTAGCTATATAGGAGAAAATTGAAATTACAAAAATTTTGACAGTGCTACTACAAATTCCAGTTTTTTCCTTTATCATGTCTTTTGATATCCTTTTCTTTTTACTTATTATCATTTTCATACGAGTGGATGATGGACATTTCTGAAATAAAAAAAAAGTAAATAAAAAAATTAATTGAAAATCACTAAGAATATGTGTAGGTTGGCATAAAAATCCGAAGAGATAGAGCTAAAATCAAGCAGAACCGACATTTCAAAATTGTGAATGGATGTTTACAAAACCAAGAACAATTGCTAATGGAAAAACTAACCAACGAACGTTCTTCTTTTCATGAAAATGTGTTCACAAATTTAACTACTGGCGTTCATTTAATTAACCCTCTCAAGCCCGAATTAAAATGCACTGATCTAAAAAAAAAAAACAAATAAGGAAAGTCTAAAGTCGGGCGGGGCCGACTATATTATACCCTGCACCACTTTGTAGATCTAAATTTTCGATACCATATCACATCCGTCAAATGTGTTGGGGGCTATATAAGTTATGATGGTTGGGTCTTTGAATAGAAAAAAAATAATTTCTTAGAGTCGCCTGGACTCTTTCAATTTCCCAACCAAAAAAAATAAAAAACTTTTTACTTTAGTTGACGACGCGTCGAGCGCCGGACTACTCATTTATTGGATGAATAAAAATGAAGTGTACTTAGCTACAGTTCATTACTTAAAACTATGGCTTACAAATATTAATCAAAATGCTTATTAATTAATTTTACATTTTTTACTTTATTTCTTGTTAAATCGAACTCTGCAGTATTAATACAAAAAAATGAAATATTGCAAATGGCTTTGTTTGCATTTTCCTATGAATTTGGGTTATCGACTTGATTTTATTATTAATTCAAATTTTACTGACAATGTGGAATTGAATTCGGAAAGAAATGAAAAAAGGGTTCGAATTACAAGTTAGTGAACCTTTATTGTGTCAATGCACTTGCAGCTACTGTATTTGCATTTCAAAATGCAAACAAAGTTCTTTTTCTTTTGGTATTAATAACCTATGTGCCGTTAACTCTTCCCCCTTTAAAAACGATTGTCCTCAATCGTTAAAAATAAGGTAAGTCATCAATTTTGTGGGGTCTCGACTCATGTGATTTAGGCTGAGCAATTGTCTGCATTGCGCCAACACTTGGGGCTACTGAGTGAACAACTATTTTCTTTCCTTTCCTTGCAAGAAATATGACTAGTACCGAAATTAAAGGCAACAGAGTAAATGAAGAAAAAGCAGTATATTTTACGACTACAGAATCCGACTTAAGTTTATTTATAATTTTGGTGTTATTTATGTGCAAGTAATTGAGCATTTCCAATGATAGTAAGCTAACGAATTCATCTTCAACAGGTGCTTGTTGCATTACTGGGGGTGAAACTTCCAGATGGGGAGCTTCCAAATTCCTGTATAATTTGTTGTTAATTTTTAGAGTTACATTACGAAACTTTATCAAATATGTTCCATTAATGGTTTTATTATTTATGCTGCCGGTAAAATCATTAAGAAATATTACACCTGGGGAAATGATTTCTACTTGAGGTATGTGGTAACCATAGGAAATTGGACAAGATGAATTCGTTCCACTAAGAAGTGGTGAAATACATGTGTCGTTGGATATGTCAACGATTTGCTCATTTTTACATATAGTAAAGTTGTTTATTACAGGGCATTTCTTTAGTAAACCGAATATTTTGTGATTATTTTTCATGATCGTATTAAATTTAACATTTATAATTTTACCATTTCTTTTAACCGCTTTGATATCATAAATTTCATATGTTTCTTTACTGGTCAATGGAATTACAATTACATACAAAATTTTTCCTTGATTATACAATACTTTTATGTCTGCAAATTCGAGCGCTTCCTCCGTGGATGAAAATGAAAATTCGTCTTCTGCTATGTTTTTTAATACTACTTTTATTTCTTCTTTATTAAGAAGAACTGAGTTTATTATATTCTGCTTTGCCCATTGTATGGCATATTTTATATTCATCAGTTCTTCTTTTACAAAACGTAGTTTTATTTGCACGCTGATTGCAATTTCATTTGTAAAGTCGCTAGACTTTTTTATAGCATTATTAATCTGGTTTGTTATGTTTGTGAGTTTATTCAATCTTTTAGAGAACATTTCATTTATGATTACTTGTTTATTATTATTTATTACAGATTTATTTAGTATTTCCGTTATAGCTTCAAGATCGTCGTGATCAGGAGATCCGGCGATGTATTTCCAAGCGGTTCCTAATATATTAATGGCTCTCTTACTTCTAATGTACTCCTTAGGTTCTAGGGATTCTAGGATGTTGTTAATTTGATACAATTCATGGTTAAGTAATGAAAGGAATGGGTTCGATTTGGGAATAGAGTGTTCTATCTGGGATCTTATTTCGTCCAAAAAATTTTTATATCTGTCGAACTCAATGATATGAAGGACCTTAACTGAACTGTCCTGAATTTTTCCATGCCCGTTGTTGATAGTTACGAGGTGGGATAGGGTATGATTCATAATTTTCAGTTCATTTGCGGAGGTAGAATGGAGAATTAGGAGGATTCTGTAAGGGGAAAAAGATAGGGTAAGGAGGGATGGAGTAGGGTAAGGTTAAGTTTTTATATTGGTCTTGTGGACAACCCTTCCTGATTCTGTGGTAACTGAATTGGAATTATTTTCTTTTACAACTTCTCTTTTGAATTTTGGTGACAATTTCGTCCCTAAACGCTTATTGACTTTTACATAAATGACATCGCCTGTTTTATATTGCTTAATTGGTTCACGATTTTTATTATGATTTTTTAGGTCAATTGCTTGTTTGTCTTTTAGTCTTTGTATGTTATCTTGTCGAGCCTTTTCATACGTCTCGGGGTCTGTACTAACTCTTCGACCAAAGAATACTTCAAGTGGCCTTTGACCTGTTGTGCTATGAATTGTGTAGTTATATTCGTAAATCGCTCTGTCCAGTAGTTCTATGAATGTGTTGTTTGTACGTTCACTTTTCAAGCATCGCATGATTTCTGTCAGGGTAGAATGAAAACGTTCGACCTGGCCATTCACTGTACTGGCGTACGGTGGGGCTCTATAAATTTTTATTCCTAACTGGTCTTGTAACATAAAGGTTATCGTTGCTGAGTTTAGCGATGGTTCGTTGTCAAATACAACCATTTTTGGGACGCCGTACGAGAAAATGAGTTTTCTTAAGGGCTCTTTAATGTCCTCAATTGCTCTGGATTTAATCAGCTTACCTTGGGCGTATTTTGAGAACTTATCTATGGCCGTAAGGACAAGTTGTTTCTCAGTCCTGTAAATGTCAATATGGATAATTTCTCCGGGGTATGTCGGTATTGGAGTTTCCTTTAATTCAGGTTTCGGCGGGTGCCTATCATACTTATTTTCTTTACATACTGTACATTGTTTAACTATGTTATTAATTTTTTTGTTCATGCTGGGAAAATAAAATCTTTCCAGAATTTGTGCCCTGTTCTCTTTGCTGTTTCTGTGGGCTCTCGTATGTGTGCTAATAATTATTTCCTCTTGTCGCTGTTCGTTTTTTACATCTTCGACTTGGAGATTCGTGAATCTAATACGATATTTCGCAAAGTGAAGTGGGTAAATTTCTTGAATTTTTCCCATTAATGCTTCTGGAGCCTTAATGCCATTTATTACTGATGGGTTTAGATATTTTTTCAGGGTTGAAACTATTTGATTTGCGCTGTACTCTGTTTCTGATATAGAGTGTCTGTGTACAGTCGGAAACACGATTTCGAATTTGTATGGAGCTGTTAGGTTTGAATCGAAAATAATTTGATTTTTAAAGACATTTATTGGAGCTTCGACACTATAAATGAGATTGTGTGATGAGCTGTCATCACTATGTGTCATTTCAGACATTGAATTGATGGGCGATTGCGCTGGCAATCTCGAGAGGGCGTCAGCTACAACATTACTTTTCCCTGGTTTGTAGAACAATTCATAGTCGTATTCCTCTAGGATAGCTTTCCATCGCTTCATCTTGTTGTTATTGTTTTTATTACTTAAAGCGTAGGTGAGAGGTTGATGGTCAGTGAAAATTTTGACCTTAGCTGCACCATATAGAAAATTCCTAAGGGAGTTAAGGGCCCAAATTATGGCGAGCATTTCTTTTTCATTTGCCGCATAATGCTCTTCGGCCTTGCTTAACGTCCGAGATATAAAAGTGATTGGTTTATCCTTTTGTGAGAGAACTGCACCTAGAGCAAACTCTGATGCGTCGGTTGTTAGCTCAAAATGTTCCTCATAGTTCGGATAAGATAGCAATAAATCGCTTGACACTAAAGAATTTTTTAGTTTTTTAAATGCTTCCACTGCTTCCTCGTTAAGTTCTACAGAGACTTTGGAAGATTGCCGTTTTGACACATGACCTTCTTCTCCTCTTAGGAGGGAGGTAAGTGGTTTCGCTAACTTGGCATAGTCCCTTATAAAGCGGCGATAATAGCCGGAAAGGCCTAGAAAAGACCGAAGTTCCTTAAGAGTTCGTGGCTGTGGGAAGTTTGCTATCGCTTCAACTTTTTTTGGGTTAGTTTTAATACCTGCCTGCGATATTACGAATCCTAGAAACTCAACTTCTTGTTTGAAAAAATGACACTTGTCCAATTGAATTTTCATATTGGCGTCTTCTAGGGTCCTAAAAACATTTTCGATATCCCTGATGTGATCTTCTTCGGATTTACTGTAGATGACTATGTCATCGATGTAGACGTAGCATGTTCTGCCTATAAAATCACGAAGGATATCGTCAAGTGCACGCTGAAAGATCGACGGCGCGTTCTTCAGACCGAATGGTAGACGTGTGAATTCGTATTTTCCGTTATTTATTGAAAAAGCTGTCTTTTCGATATCCGTACTTTTGAGCGGGATTTGATGGAATCCGCTTTTAAGATCTAAAACAGAGAAATATTTACTATTTCCCAATTTTGCAAGAACATCCGATATTTCCGGAATGGGATATCTGTCTGAAATTGTAACAGAATTTAATTTCCTGTAATCTATTACCATTCGAAATTGTTTGTTTCCTTGGGAGTCAGGTTTTTTGTCGACAATCCATACAGGAGAATTGTATGGTGATCGTGACGGGCGTATGATTCCGTCATTTAACAATTTTTCAACTTGGCTCTCAACTTCACGTTTTAATGAGGCTGGATAGGGATAGAATTTAGTGTACACGGGGGAGTCAGTTGATGTACGAATTTCTCCTACTACTTTCGTAGTATAGGTAAGTTTCTCGTCTGGTTCCGAGAAAAGTTTGGGAAATTTGATGACCAAATCTTCCATGACTCTTTGCTGATCACTGCCGATTTGTTCGTCTTGCAGCTTAATTGTGTTCACACTTTGGCTCAATAATTGCCTAAGATTAATCTTAGTTTTTTGCCTAATTATCATACAATTTTTGCTAGTGTAGATGACTGCGTCTAAAGCTTTTAAACTATCGTTACCTAAGATTCCGTGAAATGATTTAAGAGTGGGCATTAAGAAAAATTTAAGTTTATCATTTTGACCGAAAAGATTTATGTAAGTATGGGAATTTATTTGAACATTTCCCGCTACAGATTTCGCGTAGAAAGGAAACTTGTTGGGGATTACTTTTTTAACAAGATTAGGCTGAATATAATTTTTACTTGAACCGGTATCAACAAGAATTTTAAGAATTTCACCGCTCTTCGTTCGACATTCGAAATATGGGAGCGAAGAGCTCGTCATCCTAAAAAATGAATATCGAATAGTTCTCTGTCTAATTCCTCGTCAACTTCTTCGTCCAAATTATCGTCTTGATCCGGGGCAGTATCGTAATATCCTGCTGCCGCTTGATAGTAAGCCTCTTCCTCATCGATTACGTCGTCATGGTAGGCATTATCCTCACGTTCGGTATCAATGTGATAATTTCGTTGCACTTTAAAAGGTTGAATATTTTGCTGAGAAGGTGGATTCATTGGTCGTTTGCCTAAAAACTGTTGTTGGGTCGGCCTATTGGCGTAGTTCACCTGTTGGGAACGAATGCTTCTGTCGACATCCATCGGCACTGGTGGTTTTGGTGCTGTTGGACGCTGTGGTGGTTGTCTTGGTTGCATATTGGGAATTTGATCAACCACATTATTGTTTGGTTTCGCAGTGAATGGGTTTTGGGGGCGAGGGATGTAGGCTAGTTGTGGGAAAAATGGTTGTTTGTTTCTATGTGTATTATTTTTTGGTGGCAAGGAGGTTGGTGGATATTGATAATTTCTCCTTGTGGGTTGGCTATTGAAATTTTGTGCGTGGTTGGTACGAAATTTCTGATTTTCTAGTTTGAGGCATAAGTGGAGTGCCTGAGGAAGATCGGCTGGTTCTCTCATACCAAGCAATCTTGGTAGATCGCCATTAAGACCTCTTATGAAGGTATCGAGTGCCTTACCTCGGTATGTTTGTGTTAGTAAGTCGAGGGCTTCGCCTCCTACGTCAAGACCGCCTAGTTTGTTTAGGATGAGTGACAGATGCGAGTACACAGCTTGATAGAATTCTTGTACTGTCGAGTTTCCTTGAATTAGTCCAGTCATTTGGTATTCAAGTGTCGACACGTCTCTCTTGTCCGCGTAATGTAAGGTCAAGCATTTGGAGATTGCTGACCAATCTAAAGGTGTGTTATAGGATTCTAGGGCAATGTCTGCGTTTCCTACTATCTTATTCCTAATAATGTTAAGAATACCATAATATTTCGGTGTACCTTTAAAGCGTTCATAAATTTTCAAAATTCTATCTACGCTTTTCTTCCAGGAATTGAATTCTCCTGGTTTGCCTGAGAATTCCCTAAGACATTTAACTACGTCTGGTATTTTGTCCAGATCCCCTAAATTTCCTAAGTGCTGTTCATCAATTGTCTGGTCCACAGCATTTGCGTGGAAAGCATTAGGATTCAGTGATGCCTGTAGCATTCTAGGTACCTGACTATTAATTATTTCTGAAATAACCGTCCGAAGTTCACCTAAATTAAATTGTCCGAGAGTATCACCACGAGATAAATTAGGAGGGTTAGGATCGGAGTTCGAGGGTGGGACATTTAGAACCGCAGGTCGTACTAAGGTATTAGGATTCGACATTTTTTAGAATTAAAATTTATTAAATTTTACAAGAGTAAATTAGTCTCTTAGTCTCAACAACAAAAATTAAGTATTATTTTCCAAATAAGTGTATTAAAACGCAGCTTTTTGCTTACTTTTGTGCTTTGTTTAAATTTATCACCAAAACTTTATTCACAATTTGTAAGTGACGGATTTTTGTTACTTAGATTTGTCAACAGAGCTTTTATAAATAGTTCATGTTCATTTATAAAGTGAATGTATTTTATATTAAATTGGTAATAAATCCTATGGATTTTTATGTTTCTTTGTTTTTCATATATTAGGGTAAGGGAAAAAAAATTTAATTATTAATTTGTTTTAAATAGTAAGTATCAAATACAATTCAATTTTTTTTAAATCCTATGGATTGTGTTCTCTTTTGTTTTTATTATATTTTTGACAATAGGTAGTGAATACAATGTTATTATATTGGTAATTAGATTTTATTTTGTAATATTAGCAGATAATTAATCGATTCGTATTTTTCCTTTAATTTTTTTATATTTGCTTTATTCTTTTTTGTGTTTATTTAAAGTAAACAATTAAATTGATATCAATCCTATGGATTTTACTTTTTCTTTTAATTGCTAAATTTCTGATTTTTTTTCTTTTACAGATTTTTGTTTTTCTTATTCTTTTTTGTGCTTAAAAAATTTTAATGACTTACAATAGTATTGTTGATGGCTTCATTTCCAGCGTTTCTTTGGTGACTTTTTCCAGCGTTCCGTCTTCTTGGTTGTCCTTTGGGAAACCCACTTTCCGTCTACTTTAGATTTACTGGTTCCTTCTTATCAATGGCTGTTGATTGTTATTTACTCCACTATGTGAATTTTTTAATTTATGTTTGTATTTTTCTTCTCTATGTAAGTCTTTAAGTCTTTATGTTTTTAAGTTTAAGTTTTTTTCTTTTATTATGTGATTTTCTCTCTACTATGTAGATTTTTGTTTTTCTTTATAATGTTTTATGTCCATTTACTTTTGACAAAGTTTTTTTTGTTTTTCACATTTATTGTTTGATTTTTTTTTTTCTCCACTATGTGGATTTTTATTTTTCTTTATTATATTTGACAAAGTTCAACTTGTTTTATTTTCACTTTCACAAGTCTTTCGTTTTCGTCGCGGGTAAAGCGGCTTGTGATTCTACACAACCCTTTTTCCGAAGATACTCGGGGGCCTGACCTTTACAACTTAAATTTATCACGACAGTTTTTTCACGGGATTGTACGCGGTGATCTACGATTTTCACTCGCGACACTTTTTTTATTCGCTCGGGCGCCAGTTATGATGGTTGGGTCTTTGAATAGAAAAAAAATAATTTCTTAGAGTCGCCTGGACTCTTTCAATTTCCCAACCAAAAAAAAATAAAAAACTGTTTACTTTAGTTGACGACGCGTCGAGCGCCGGACTACTCATTTATTGGATGAATAAAAATGAAGTGTACTTAGCTACAGTTCATTACTTAAAACTATGGCTTACAAATATTAATCAAAATGCTTATTAATTAATTTTACATTTTTTACTTTATTTCTTGTTAAATCGAACTCTGCAGTATTAATACAAAAAAATGAAATATTGCAAATGGCTTTGTTTGCATTTTCCTATGAATTTGGGTTATCGACTTGATTTTATTATTAATTCAAATTTTACTGACAATGTGGAATTGAATTCGGAAAGAAATGAAAAAAGGGTTCGAATTACAAGTTAGTGAACCTTTATTGTGTCAATGCACTTGCAGCTACTGTATTTGCATTTCAAAATGCAAACAAAGTACTTTTTCTTTTGGTATTAATAACCTATGTGCCGTTAACTTATATATAATGGTTTGTCCCAAATACGTACATTTAAATATCACTCGATCTGGACAGAATTTGATAGACTCCTACAAAATCTATAGACTCAAAATTTAAGTTGGGCTAATGCACTAGGGTGTATTTTTAACGTTTTTTGTTTCAAATAGGTTAAAAACAGAGGAAGACTTTTTAAAATGGTACAAATCATTTAAATTTTGTCCGTTGTAATTTATATAAATTGGCCGCTAAGTGGCTGCAAATTACATGATGAAAATAAAAATAAATAAATACAATCTGAAAAACTTGTGAACTTTTGAAAATATATGAGGTCAAACGTTTCCGACAAGCGTTAGAATACATTAGAAATTATAAAAAATTATAAAAAATATTTATTTGACAAACTATCATAGAATTTTTTTAATTTACATGCAAAACATTGAATTCGGATCACACTTACAGAAGTGATGCAAATTCAGTGCAACGGCTGTTGAAATGGAGGACTTCCGCCCACGTTAAATTCATCGCTTCTGCATCAATTTTGCACCACTTCCGGATCCAAAAAGAATATTTTCATTACTTTTTTGGCCACGCTTTTCTTGCTGGGTGGTGAAAGGTGTACACTCACGGTTGTTATAATTTTGTCCACTTATGAGAGGTTAATTTTAATGTATTAATTTAGCAAACGTCCCCAGACAACTGTCCACGTTTAGGAGATGTCCGGTTTTAGAGTGTCCAATTTTGAGAGGTTTCACTATATATATATTTGTCATTTGTAGTCGGCCTCGGCTACATCAGCATTACTGAGAGGGGATAATCCGCCGCTGAAAAGCTTTTCGGTGTTCGATCGAAACTAGGATTGCACCCATTACTTTTGTATAAAAGGCGGGCTTGCTAACCATTGCACTTTGATAGCTTGCGATAATTGTGATTTTCTAAATGGATTTTTATTTACGAAATCTGCTTTTCAGTGGGTTACACGAATTTCGTGCAAAAGTGTAGGGGCTCACTATTGCATCAGCCATAAAGTCTTCAGAATTGGTCAAATATTCTCAAAGTTTTTAAATCATATGAATGAGCAATGTATTCCAATCCAAATGGTGTACCAAAACTGTTTTTCTGTTTGATTGGAAAGTCTCACCCGATCTTACCTTAATTGACGCATAAAGTTAATTTTCATTCTCGGTTCTGAAAGTTTAATGAATTGTTCATCCATGAATTTAAATTGTGAAGTTTGATCTATAGCAAATTCGCTAGGAGGTATACGGTTAAATAGGAAATCCGGTTCATTATCGATCTTATCTTTCGGTTGACAAACTACTGCATCATATGGTGGTGCATAATCTCGAGTATATGAAGTGGACAGACAAATTGGAGATCGTAGATCTGGTATTTCCTTATGAAGATGAGAACTGGCAACCACAATTGAGATTAAATGAATTGTAAAATAAATTTGAATTATTTTATAATTATTTACTATTATCTTGACTTACTCATTAATGGCATATGATTGAAATGTTATTTGCTTTTTGGCCACTACTTTTGATTTGGGTAATTTTGTTTGACCTTCCTCTAGCGCTTCATGCGTTGTACTTTTTGGCAGGTTTGGATGGGATTCGGTATAATACCAGTCCCCGGAATTTCTACATTTATTCATATTCTTGTTTGCTTATTTAAAACTATTGTGCTAATGACATTGACATTTCTCAAAAGTTTTTAAAGGAAGTATGTACTCAAAAATAAAGTGACACTGAAGGAAAAATCGCCAATACACAAAACAAAAAAATACTTTTGATCAATCTAGCCATATTTTCCTAAACTGGTCGAATAAATTTAGAATGGCTATAGTGGGAGCCATCGTGGTGCAATTGTTAGCATATCCGCTATGCATACTATGGATCCTGGGTTCAACCCAATTTTCGACAGAACACCAAAAAGTTTTTCTGCTGTGATTTACCCACTCGCAATAATGCTGATAATATTTCTAAGTGTTTTAAAGCCTCTTTTAGTTTTTTAATGGTAATGTGAAACGCCCTTGGGACTCCGCTATAGAAAAGGGGTCGATTGACATTGAATATCACAATGGACTGAATGGTCTAAGAGAGCTTGAAAATAAATCGGGCTGCCAAACCTTAAACCTATTGACATTGAACTAAGCATGGAATCGGGTAATATTCAATGATTAAAGAAATTGGTATCACAGTGGTCTAAATAATATAAGTGAGCTTGAAATAACTTGTTGCCCGAGCCATGCTATCAGATGATAACAATTTTTTCATCATTGCCTTCACAAACAAAGTTATTTATAATGGAAATTAAGAGTGAATGCTTTATATTTGGCTTGAAAACCACAAGTGACAATCGTTAGAATCCTCCAGCATTTAGATGTGAATAAGTCTCATGTTTCTCGTACAATTGCTCGTTATATGTTAGTGATAGTGACAGTGTTCAAAAACAATACCAGAAACGCCCGTAAAGGCCAGATTTGATCGAAATCCACGCTGCAGTGGTGAAAAACTTAGACGTAACACATATTGAAAAATGTGATTGGGCTAAAGCCATTGGACTTCCAAAACGTTTTAGGATTTGTTTCGCTTGTCACTTACCGAATTTGTGCTTCTCTAATGAGAAGCAAATCCAATTTGAGCAGCTTGTGTTTACTTGCCAAATAGTTCAAAATATACACTTTTGTGCGCCGCCGTAATGGCCGGTGGTCGCTTCCCACTCGTATTCATCGTGGGGTTGCAATAAATCAGGAAAATTTCCAAAAGACAGAACTGAATGTTGACAAAATTTTCTATAGGAATAAAAATTTGACAAAATGTTCTATAGAAATAAAATTTTTCTATAGAAATAAAACTTTGAAAAAATTTTCTATAGAAATCAATTTTGACTAAATTTTCTATAGAAATAATATTTTGACAAAATTTTCTATAGAAGTAAAATGTTGGCAAAATTTTCTATAGGAATAAAAATTTGGCAAAATGTTCTATAGAAATAAAACTTTTAAAAAAATTTCTTTAGAAATAAACTTTTGAACATATTTTCTATAGAAAAACAATTTTGACAAATTTTTATGTAGAAATAAAACTTTGATAAAATTTTCTATAGAAATCAATTTTGACAAAATGTTCTATAGAAATAAAATTTAACAAAATTTCCTACAGAAATAAAATTTTCTACATAAATAAAGTTTTGAACACAAATTCTATAGAAATATAATTGGACAAAATTTTCTTTAGAAATCAAATGTTGACAAAATTTTCTATAGGAATAAAAATTCGACAAAATGTTCTATAGAAATAAAAATTTTGAAAAATTTTTCTATAGATGTAAAACCTTGAAAAAATGTTCTTTAGAAACAAACTTTTGACAATATTTTCTATAGAAATACAATTTTGACAAATTTTTATATAGAAATAAAACTATGACAAAATTTTCTATAGAAATCAATTATTACAAAATTTTCTATAGATATAAAATTTTACTTAATTTCCTACAGAAATAAAATTTTGAAAAAATTGTCTACATACATAAAATTTTGACAAAAATTTTCTATAGAAATAAAATTTTGACAAACTTGACCGCTAAAAATTCCGTATTATAGATCAGATTATGCAAACAACGATCCGTTACGAAGGTTATGCCTTCTGTTCAATAAATACTATGCCATTATAAATCTGTCTGAGCAACGAGTTGTTCTGAAGAGAAATATTATTTTACACTTAAATCAGTAGTTATTTTTATCTTTGTACATATTAGTCTGTAAGGATTTTTTATCTATAACTTAATAAAAAAACAAGTAAGGAAAGTCTAAAGTCGGGCCGGGGCCGACTATATTATACCCTGCACCACTTTGTAGATCTAAATTTTCGATACCATATCACATCCGTCAAATGTGTTGGGTGCTATATAAAAAGGTTCGTCCCAAATACATACATTTAAATATCACTCGATTTGGACTGAATTTGACAGGCTTTTACAAAACCTATAGACACAAAATTTAAGTTGGCTAATGCACTAGGGTGGAACACAATTTTAGTAAAAAAAATGGGAAACATTTAAATCTGAAGCAATTTTAATGAAACTTCGCAAATTTTATTTATGATTTATCGCTCGATATATATGTATTAGAAGTTTAGGAAAATTAGAGTCATTTTTACAACTTTTCGGCTAAGCAGTGGCGATTTTACAAGGAAAATGTTGGTATTTTGACCATTTTTGTCGAAATCAGAAAAACATATATATGGGAGCTATATCTAAATCTGAACCGATTTCAACCAAATTTGGCACGCATAGCAACAATGCTAATTCTACTCCCTGTGCAAAATTTCAACTAAATCAGAGTTAAAAATTGGCCTCTGTGGTCATATGAGTGTAAATCGGGCGAAAGCTATATATGGGAGATATATCTAAATCTGAACCGATTTCAACCAAATTTGGCACGCACAGCTATAATGCTAATTCTACTCTCTGTGCAAAATTTCAACTAAATCGGAGCAAAACATTGGACTCTGTGGTCATATTTGTGTAAATCGGCCTAAAGCTATATATGGGAGCTATATATTAATCCGAACCGATTTCAACCAAATTTGGCACGCATAGCTACAATGCTAATTCTACTCCCTGTGCAAAATTTCAACCAAATTGGGGTAAAACTCTGGCTTCTGGGACCGTATTAGTCCATATCGGGAGAAAGATATATATGGGAGCTCTATCTAAATCTGAACCGATTTCAATAAAATTTAGCACACTTGACTATAGTACTAATTGTTCTTCTTGTGCAAAATTTTAAGCAAATTAGGATAAAACTCTGGCTTCTGGAGCCATCTAAGTCCATATCGGGCGAAATATATATATGGGAGCTATATCTAAATCTGAACCGATTTCTTCCAAAATCAATAGGGATCTATTCTGAGCCAAAACACATACTTATGCCAAATTTGAAGTCGATTGGACTAAAACTGCGACCTAGACTTTGATTACAAAAATGTGTTCACGGACAGACGGACATCGCTATATCGATTTAGGAGCCCACCCTAAGCATTTTTGCCAAAGACACCATGTGTCCATCTCGTCTCCTTCTGGGTGTTGCAAACATATGCACTAACTTATAATACCTATAGAAAATTTTGTCAAAATTTTATTTCTATAGAAAATTTTGTCAAATTCTATTTCTATAGGAAATTTTGTCAAAAAAAAATTTTTTTTCTGTAGAAAAGTTTGTCACAATTTTATTTTTATAGAAAATTTTGTCAAAATTTTAT
The DNA here is from genome assembly GCF_050003625.1 of Haematobia irritans. Taxonomy (NCBI): domain Eukaryota; kingdom Metazoa; phylum Arthropoda; class Insecta; order Diptera; family Muscidae; genus Haematobia; species Haematobia irritans. The sequence continues at coordinate 152,818,412 of NC_134398.1, read as the reverse complement.
TTCTATAGAAAATTTTGTCAAAATTTATTTCTATAGATTTTTTTTCAAAATTTTATTTCTATAGAAAATTTTGTCAAAATTTCATTTCTGTAGGAAAATTAGTCAAATTTTATTTCTATAGAAAATTTTGTCAAAGTTTTATTTCTACATAAAAATTTGTCAAAATTGTATTTCTATAGAAAATTTTGTCAAAAGTTTATTTCTAAAGAAAATTTTTTCAAAGTTTTAATTCTATAGAAAAAAATTTCAAAATTTGTATTTCTATACGGCATTTTGTCAAATTTTTATTCCTATAGAAAATTTTGTCAAAATTATATTTTTATAGAATTTTTTTTTTCAAAATTTTTTTCTCTATAGACAATTTTTTCAAAATTTTATTTCTGTAGGCAATTTAGTCATATTTTATTTCAATAGAAAATTTTGTCAAAATTGTTTTCTATAGAAAATTTTGTCAAAGTTTTATTTCTACATAAAAATTTGTCAAAATTGCATTTCTATAGAACATTTTGTCAAATTGTTATTCCAATAGAAAATGTTGTCAACATTTTATTTCTAAAGAAAATTTTGTCAAAATTATATTTCTATAGAAGTTTTTTTCAAAATTTGATTTCTATAGAAAATTTTGGCAAAATTTTATTTCTATACAAAATTTTGTCAAAATTTTATGTATGTAGAAAAACTTTCAAAATTTTATTTCTGTAGGAAATTTAGGCAATTTTTATTTCTATAGAAGATTTTGTCAAAGTTTTATTTCTATAGTTATTGTTGTTTTTGATCTCAGCTTAAAGCCATGCATTGACTAAACTACAATTGTAGCTTAACCAACAGAGGAAAAGTATGCTTGTCAAATTTATTTGGGCAAAGCCCTATAGACTGCAAGATGGTTGGATGTACAGCTGTTTCGGAATTACCACATTCCTCATCAGCATCCTCTACTTGCAGCAAAACTATCAACCAATTATCAGAATAAATTCGCGTAATTCACTCAACCCAAAGTGAACTACACTTGAACCTTCCGAAAAAGGGTTTTGATAGTCGGCTACTGTCTAAAACAAATTTGCAAACATATCTCTTTTCCTTTGCCAAACTCAAATCATCGATTTGAATGTAAATGTCTGGGTTTGTTTTTGAGCGTGCTTCCTCTATTTTCATTCGTTTTGTTTGTTATTGTTGGCTTCTCTTCAATCGTTATTGTTGTTTTTGATCTCAGCTTAAAGCCATGCATTGACTAAACTACAAGTGTAGCTTAACCAACAGAGGAAAAGTATGCTTGTCAAATTTATTTTGGCAAAGCCCTATAGACTACAAGATGGTTGGATGTTTTATTTCTATATAAAAATTTGTCAAAATTATATTTCTATAGAAAATATTGTCAAAATTTTATTTCTAAAGACAAATTTTTCAAAGTTTATTTCTATAGAAAAATTTCTCTAAATTTTTATTTACATTTTGTCAAATTTTTATTCCTATAGAAAATGTTGTCAACATTTTATTTCTATAGAAATAGAAATACAAATTTTGAAATACAAATTTTGAAATTTTTTTCTATGGAAGTAAAACTTTGAAAAAATTTTTCTTTAGAAATACAATTTTGACAAATTTTTATGTAAAAATAAAACTTTGACAAAATTTTCTATAGAAATCAATTTTGACAAAATTTTCTATAGAAATAAAATTTGACTAATTTTCCTACAGAAATGAAATTTTGACAAAATTTTCTATAGAAATAAAATTTTGAAAAACAATCTATAGAAATAAATTTTGACAAAATTTTCTATAGAAATAAAATTTTGACAAAATTTTCTATAAAAATAAAATTGTGACAAACTTTTCTACAGAAAAAAAAATTTTGACAAAATTTCCTATAGAAATAGAATTTGACAAAATTTTCTGTAGAAATAAAATTTTGACAAAATTTTCTATAGAAATAAAATTTTGACAAGATTTTCTATTGAAATAAAACCTGGACAAAATTTTCTATATAAATAAAATTTTGACAAAATTTTCTATAGAAAGAAAATTTTGACAAAATTTTGCATAGAAATAAAATTTTGACAAATTATTTTTGGTTCGAATGGCTGTCAACCAAGAATGGTTTATTTCTGACAATCAAACTCTTGGGATCTCAATCCGTTGCACTTTTGAGCTTGGAAAATTTTGGAGAGTAAGGATGGTACTAAAAATACTACAATGCCGATCATGTCAATGCGGGTCAAAACAGCGCAGAGCAATTTTCGTGCAGGTGATGGATTTTTGGGCTGTTTGAAGACGATAATTCGTGTCATAAATGTCAATTCGAACAAATTTAAAGTGATTATAAAATTTGATGTTATTTCAGAAGTTTTTTGCCTTTGAACCATAAAATTAGAAAATTGAAAGAAATATAGCACTTTCCTATTTTGTATCATGATATGTATTAGCCTCAGAGTCGATGTAGCCCCACTATGAACCCATCCACTGATTTGATTTCTTGAGCCTCCTGTAGATGTAAGTTTCATCCGATTATGGCCCCTATAGGTCTATAAGTATATATAGTCTCATATAAACCGATCGTTAGATATGAGTTTTCAACTCTCTTGGAGGTACATTAGTTTGAAAAAGTAGTGGATTTATCAACCAGTTAGACAAAGGATTCAACATTTTGGAGCATCTATCTTTCACCGCAGTTCTAATGTTAACAAGTATATACGGCCGTAAGTTCGGCCAGGCCGAATCTTATGTACCCTCCACCATGGATTGCGTAGGAACTTCTACTAAAGGCTGTCATCCACAATCGAATTACTTGGGTTGCGATAACACTTGCCGATGGCAAGTTATCGTAAAACTTTTTAACACTGTCTTCTAAATTGTAAGTTAGCCCATACGGGGTATATATTAAACAAAAAAAAGGCCGATTAAATACGTATATAATATAGTTTGACAAAAAAAATTTTGACAAAATTTTCTATAGAAATAAAAACTTGACAAAATTTTCTATAGAAATAAACGTTTGACAAAACTTTCTATAGAAATGAAATTTTGACACAACTTTCTATAGTAATAAAATTTGACAAAATTTTCTATGGAAATAAATTTGGTAGATTATTTTTGGCGATATGGACCAATTTTTGTGTAATAAGTCATCGGCTATATATAACTAAAGACCGATATTGACCAATTTTTACATGGCTGTTAGAGGCCATATATTGACAAAATGTACCAAATTTCAACCGCATCGGATGACTTTTGCTATATATAATTATGGACCGATATGGACCAATTTTTGCATGGTTGTTAGATACCATATACCAAACACCATGTACCAAATTTCAACTGGATCGGATGAATTTCGCTCCTCCAAGAGGCTCCTGAGGTCAAATCTGGGGATCGGTTTATATGGGAGCTATATATAATTATGAACCGATATGGACCAATTTTTCCATGGTTGTTAGAGACTATATACTAACACCACGTACTAAATTTCAATTGGATCGGATGAATTTTGCTCCTCCAAGAGGCTCCGGAGTTCAAATCTGGGGATCGGTTTATATGGGAGCTATATATAATTATGAACCGATATGGACCAATTTTTGCATGGTTGTTAGAGGCCGTATACTAACATCAGGTACCAAATTTCAACAGGATCGGATGAATTTTGCCCCTCCAAGAGGCTCCGGAGGTCAAATCTGGGGATCGGTTTATATGGGGGCTATATATAATTATGGACCGATATGGACCAATTTTTGCATGGTTGTTAGAGACCGTATACTAACATCAGGTACCACATTTCAACCGGATCGGATGAATTTTTCCCCTCCAAGAGGCTCCGGAGGTCAAATCTGGGGATCGGTTTATATGGGGGCTATATATAATTATGAACCGACATGGACCAATTTTTGCATGGGTATTAGAGACCGTATACTAAGACCACGTACTAAATTTCAACCGGATCGGTTTATATGGGAGCTATATATAATTATGGACCGATATGGACCAATTTTTGCATGGTTGTTAGAGGCCGTATACTAACATCAGGTACCAAATTTCAACCGGATCGGATGAATTTGCTGCTCCGGGAGGCTCCCCAAGCCAAATTTGGGGATCGGTTTATATGGGGGCTATACGTAAACGTGGTCCGATATGGCCGATTTTCAATACCATCCGACCTACATCAATAACAACTACTTGTGCCAAGTTTCAAGTCGATAGCTTGTTTCGTTCGGAAGTTAGCGTGATTTCCACAGACGGACGGACAGCCGGACAGACGGGCAGACGGACGGACGGACAGACGGACGGACGGACGGACATGCTTAGATCGACTCAGAATTTCACCACGACCCAGAATATATATACTTTATGGGGTCTTAGAGCAATATTTCGATGTGTTACAAACGGAATGACAAAGTTAATATACCCCCATCCTATGGTGGAGGGTATAAAAATAGAGAAATTTTGCTGGTGCCTACTTCTGTCTTTTAAAAGGATACTGTACTTAGACATAGTACAAAAGGAAGTCAATCATTTTTTTGTAAATTTTTCACTTTCGTTTGTCGCTATTTTCATGACCATGTGTCACACTGTGCACATTATTATTTACAACATCGATGTATTGTGGTATTATGTTGGTACTGGTGTAGATAAATTTTACATTCTTCAACATTTATCTAAATATTAATATCGATAGAAGAGCTTCTCATGGATTACAACCACATGTCAATTAATTGTTTTACTGCAAAGCGTTGATTTTTGCTTTGTATTCTCAACTATACGACAACCACATCAACAGAAATTAAATACAGAGATTAAATATGCCTACAATGGAAATATAGGAAAAAATGTACTTTTCTAGAGAAAGTGGTATATGAGAAGTCAATTATTCTCTTAAAATATTGCTAAATAATAACAACTTTTTATTTTTAGCTATATTACTTTTGGTCAATAAACATCACGATCGAACCAGAGGTATACCGTGATATTAAGCGATTGCACCTAACATATAATTAGGAATTTTTCTATACATGTCATAAAAAAATGTACTTTATGTTAATATTCACTCATCTTTGTCCATCTTATCATCTTAAGTCATTTGTTTGAGATGCTATGAGCAAATCTACAATAAGCTAATAATATATTAAACCGCATTTCATTCACCATTTAGTATCAAGAAATCGCTTCACTAATGCTATTGATTCGCGGCATATCGTTCATAATTGCAAAATATTAAAAATGCGGTATTTAATTTTATACCTCGCGTTTATTGCAAATTGTGTCATAATTATTAGTGGCGAAAGGTGATAAGGCAATATTTATTATTATTATGACTATTACTGTACTTTAGATGATAATATCTAAACAATTAATTCAAGTTTGTGTTTATTTTTGACAATGGATGTTTAAAAATAAAATTATAAATCAAAGAAAATTTGTTAAGAAAGAATAACATTGAGCAGCACCGATATTATGTTATTATACACTGCAGCATTCTGTATACTAACATTCATTTTGTTCTTTTTAGTAAATCTTTGTAATATAAATGTGTATAAGCTTAAATTGGAGTGAAATGAATGGTAACTATTAAATGAAAACCATTACACAAAAAAGTGGAAACTCAAGAAAATTAATATAAATCGGGAAGTCTAATACACCGATATGGACCAATTCATGAGTGATTATTTCAGTGTGAATACTGATTTGTGTTAAAAATTTCTGCATTTGCTTTCATGGTGGTTTCTCTTTTTGCTGCGTGTAAAATTTCAAGTCGGGACCGTGCGAAGACTCAGCATTCTGATGGCTCAAGAAATAAAATATGAGGATCGGTGTGTATAGAGCCTATAACTAATAATAGAGCTAATATTTATGCTATCCACCTAACTTTGTCATTCCGTGTGTAACACATTGAAATTTTGGTCTCAGATACTATTAAGTACATATTCTAGGTCGGCGTGAAATTCTGAGTCGATCTAGCGTCGTCTAACTGTCCGTCTTCGGCCCACAGCAACACCATTAGCGGTGCACAGTGGTTCAAAATCTCATTTTTGGAAATAATTCTGCATCGGTTGAACGGATAAAGCTATCAATATAATTTTCGTTGTGTGAAATTTCCTCTAAGTTTGCAACTTCGCGGTTCCCTTGTGCGTCCACGGGCGTTGAAAGTTGGTCACTTCGGGTGTATGAAATATTCCCCAAAGTTTCAAAATTCGGAATCGCAAATCGCAAGAAATTAGTTTTCTTGTAACGAAAAAATTGAGATACTCTCGGACTCAAATACAATTTTAAATGAACTTCTCATTAAAGAGAAATTTATTACCAAGATTTAACTATAAGACTTTCAAGGATAAGAAATTATGGGCAAATTTTTGGCCACCCAAAAATAACATTTTGCTCTTAAAACATGTTTGAGGTGATCATATTCCTTCCCTGGGTGTGGTTTGCTGATCCTCTAAGAGAAGCAAATTTCATCCGATCCGGCTGAAATTTGGTACATGATGTTAGTATATGGTCTATAACAACCATGCAAAAATTGGTTCATATCGGTCCATAATTATATATAGCCCCCATATAAACCGATCACCAGGTTTGACCTCCGGAGCCTCTTGGAAGACCAAAATTCATCAGTTTCAGTTGAAATTTGGTACATGGTGTCAGCATATGATCTCAACAACCATGCAAAAATTGGTCTACATCGGTCCATAATTATATATAGCCCCCATATAAACCGATCCCCCGATTTGGCTTGCGGAGCCTCTAAGAGAAGCAAATTTCATTTGATCCAGCTGCAATTTGGTACATGGTGTTAGTATATGGTCTCTAATGACCATGCCAAAATTGGTCCACATCGGTCCATAATTATATATAGCCCCCATATAAACCGATCACCAGATTTGAGCTCCGGAGCCTCTTGGAAGACAAAAATTCATCTGATTCTGTTGAAATTTGGTACGTGGTGTTAATATATGGCCTCAAACACCAATGCAAAAATTGGTCGTAATCGGTCCATAAACCGATCCCCAGATTTGACCTCCGGAGCCCCTTGGAAAAGCAAAATTCATCCGAGTCGGTTGAAATTTGGTAAGTGATGTTAGCATATGGTATCCAACAACCATGCAGGAATCGGTTCATATCAGTCCATAATTATATATAGCCCCCATATAAACCGATCCCCAGATTTGACCCCCGGTGCCTTTCGGAGAAGCAAAATTCATTCGATCTGGTTCAAATTTGGTACGTGGTGGTAGTATTTTATAGATATTTAACAACCATGCCAAAAGTGGCCCATATCAGTCCATAATCATATATAGCCCCCATATAAATCGATCCAGAGATTTAGTGTTGGAGCCACTTGGAGGAGCAAATTTCATCCGAGTCAGTTGAAATTTGGTACATTGTTCTAGTATATGGCCGTTAACAACCATCCCTAACTAGGTCCATATCGGTCTCTAGTTATATATAGCCCTCAGATAAATCGATCCCCAATCACACAAAAATTGATCCATATCAAGATCATAATTGTATATAGCCCACATATAAGCGTCCCCATATTTCAATTCTGGCTCCCTACGAACCGTGCAAAAGTCCATATCGATTCGTAATTATTTGTAGACTTACCTATATATACCTTTTTTGTCTAATATATACCACGTATATACTAACTAACAATTTAGAAAACGATGTTAAGAAGTTTTAAGATACCACAACCCAATTTATTCGATTGTGGATGACAGTCTTTCGAAGAAGTTTCTACGTAATCCATGGTGGAGGGTACATAAGATTCGGCGTGGCCGAACTTAAGGCCGTATTTGCTTGTTTTTTTTTTTTAATTTTGAAACCTGGGGGATTTTTTTAGCTGTCAAATCCGCAATTATTAACCAATTGATCGATTGTCTTTTCTTTGCTGGATGGAACTTGAAAACTTAGAGGAAAATGCCTCAGCCTTCACACGAAGAAAATAATTGTTTGGATGCGTTCAAAGTTAAAAAAAGCAGAATTATTTGATAAAATCTATTTGGAACCACTGCACGGCATTTGATTGCTGGTGGTCAATCCAAGACGTAAATTTTCAGCTGACCTCTTTGGCCAGTAAACCCGATTATTTGTTTGTTCATAAACTGCTGAATTTCGAATGGCTTCTCATCACTATATTCGGTACCTGGCCACTTTCGTCCAAGTGAATCAACTCCTCGGCTCTTTCCAGCCTTACTTTGTTTATGCATCGGTGAGCTTCAATGGCCTTAGTCGGAGCTCATTTTTCAATATGTACTGAATCCGTTCTCGCGATATTTTCACCTAACGAGTTAATATCTGCCACTGCGGTGTAGATTTCGATCAACTTTGGCATTCACTTTTTGGACGACTTTTGGTCTTACTGTTTTTTTTTTTTTTTTCGTTCAATAAAATGAACTTTTACTGAAAAAAATCCGTTAGACCCCAGCAAAAAAAACCGTCGCCAAAAAGGTAGTGAAAATTTTCTTTCTTGATCCGGAAGTGGTGCAAAATTCGATTTATAAAAATTTGAATTAAAAGAACTTCCTGTGTAGCGAACATCATTGGGAAAACATTTTTGGAAGTGCTTTTAAAGTTGTGTCTTTAGAACAACTTCCAGTTTTTTTCTATGTCTTTACTGGTTAAAGGGATTTAGAAATGAAGTCAGTTGCAGTACATATCAACCACGATATTTTGTAGACTTCGTTGATACTATGCAAGATTATATTGAGCGACCTTGATTAAGATAGGTTAATAAATAACAATTTTCCTTAAATCGGGCGATATGGGATATTTTGCCGATTTCGATGATAATTTGCTAACTTGCGGAATGAGGAATTTTATTTTATAGTTTTATGAGGTTTTGGATCCTTATTCAGATATACAGTATCAATGAATGTTAAAAATGTTCAACTGTTTCTTACTCTAGTTCGCAGGGAGCCACCGTGGTGCAATGGTTAGCATGCCCGCCTTGCATACACAAAGGCCGTGGGTTCGATTCCTACTTCGACCGAACACCAAAAAGTTTTTCACCTCAGTAATGCTGGTGACATTTCAGAGGGTTTCAAAGCTTCTCTAAGTGGTTTCACTGCAATGTGGAACGCCGTTCGGACTCGGCTATAAAAAGGAGGTCCCTTGTCATTGAGCTTAACATGGAATCGGGCAGCACTCAGTGATAAGAGAGAAGTTCACCAATGTGGTATCACAATGGACTGAATAGTCTAAGTGAGCCTGATACATCGGGCTGCCACCTAACCTAACCTACTCTAATTCGCACGATATTCATTCTCAACCTTATTCCATTTTCAGTTACTATTCATTAGCAGCGCCAGGTATTATTAAATCAAATCGTAAATACATGGTAGTTTTATCGCTCCATGAAGCAAAAGAATCGGCAAAATTCCATGTTAAAATTCAAGGACCTAGTTATCATCTGCAGACAGTGGCCTATCTGGAACCATACGAGACACGTGCCATAATATTTTTACCTCCTAAATTAGCCGAAGGTCCGCACAAGTTGATCGTCGAAGGTCTCAGTGGCTTAATATTTCGAAATGAAAGTAAAATAATCGCTGATGCCGGGGTAGGACCCAAGATTTACATTCAAACGGATAAAGCTGTCTTCAAGCCAGGAGATGAAGTTCAATTTCGGGTCGTCATATTAGATGAGCATACGCGACCATTGGAAGTTGCAGAACCAATACGAATTGATATCATGGTAAGTAAAGGTTTTTTGGAATTAAGAAAACATTTTCTACATTGAAGTATCTATTATTAAATGGCACTACTATGGTACAGGGTATAATAAGTTTGTGCATTTGTATGTAACGCCGAAACGGAGTAGTCATAGACCCATTTTAGTATACCGATCGGCTTAAAATTAAATTCTGAGTCGATTTAGCGATGTCTGTCTGTCCGTCTGTGTGTCTGTTGATGTATTTTTGTGTGCAAAGTCCAGCTCGCAGTTTAAGTCCGATCGTCATCAAATTTGGCATACGTCTCTTTATCGACTCATGGACGATCCCTATTGATTTTCGGTTCAGATTTAGATATAGCTGCCATATATATTTAGAACCGATCTGGTCATAAATGATGTATTTATTAACCGATCTTCTTCCAATTTCGTATAATCGGATATGTTGTGAACCTCGTAAATTTTGCAGAATATACGTCAAATCGGTTAAGATTCAGATATACTCCCAATGAAAATGGGAGAAAATATATTTTCGGTTTTCATAAAAAATTAAGAATAAATTTAAAAGACGTTTTCAAAATCTTTTTTATATTTTAGATTGAGAACTTTTTTATTAAAAACCAAAAAGAATATTTAATATTTCACATTTAATATATATCTTACAACAAAAAACAAAACATACTTCAAATCCAGTGACACCCACAAAATGGCCCACTTGAAATATTTTTTCTTAAAAACTAAAAAAAGGTAAAATAAATTTATATTTAATATTTTATTGGGAATCCTCTTTGTTTAATGACATCTTTAAGTCGTTTTTGCATAGAATCCATTAATTTTTTGGCTCTGGCTGATATTCTTCCATTCAATCCTAAAGCTTTTTTCAAGTCCTCTTTGCTAGAAATCTCGTGTTTTCTTATTTCTGTTTCCAGTTTTTGCCATAGGTTTTCAATTATGTTTAAATCTGGGGACTGTGGAGGCGTTTTTATGACACTGGGACAATTGTGTAGAAGCCAATCTTTTACTATAAGTGCCGTATGCTTCGGGTCGTTATCTTGATAGAAATGAAACGACTCCAGTAAGCCCAATTTTTCGACACTTTGTTTCAAATTTTCTTTTAAAATGTTGAGATACTGTATTTTGTCCATGTTTCCTTCTATAAAACAGAGGTTACCAACTCCAGCTGCTGAACAGGCACCCCATACCATAACATGGCCCCCACCATGCTTTATTGTCGGACGTAAATACTTAGAATTAAGTTCTTGATTTGGTTTTCTCCATACATTAACTCTTCCATCGGAACCAAAAATGTTATATTTACTTTCATCTGTAAATATAACATTATTCCAGAAAGAAATATCCTTCAAAATGAAGTTTTGGGCAAACTCCAATCTATTTTTTTTTGTTTTTGGCAGAAATAAATGGCTTTTTTCTTGCTATACGACCGTTCAAACCGGCTCTCCGTAGTACTCTTCGGATGGTTTCTGCACTACACTGTATGTCAAGATACTTTCAACCATATCTCTAAGTTTTGGAGCACTTAATCAAGGATTTTCTTTGGATTTACGTACAATTCACCGTTCTTGACGATCATCGAAAATTTTTTTAGGATTTATTCTGATTTTGCTGTGAACTCTTTTTTCAGAATTATATCGTTTTAAAATGTTTTTCACGGTTCCGCGTGGTACTTGAACAATATTAGCTATTTTTCGTTGACTTTGCCATTTTTAGAGTGGCTTATTATAAGCTCTCGAATGTCGTTTGACGTATGGCGTCCCATTTTTCCCAATAGATTAAAAACAACTTCTGTTGCAGATATACTAACATGAAATGACAAAGAAGTTCGGAGCAATCAAAATTAAACCTTTATTCGTCGATTTACTACCATTAGAACCGTTATCAAACGGTCTGTTAGAGATGGCCCATTTTAAGTGTAAGATGAAATATCGATACTTATCGATTATCATTGTTTTTTTATACGTTTTTGTACATAACTAGTGAGCGACGGACATTACATTAAAAAGTACGTGATGTAAACTTAGTTTAACCAGGGTTTACACATAGTTATTGTATATACTTGCCACAATATTTGACAAATATTACTTTTGTCAAAGGTGGGCCATTTTCATTGGGAGTCACTGTAGCTCTCATATATAGCTATTGCCTGATTTAAATCTAAAGATTAAAAATTTCAGATAATTTAATGACGAATTCTTTGAATCAAAAATGTGAAAATTTTCATTAGTTCAAAGACATACGACTTTACCGGAGGGACGCAAAATTTCCAAAATTTGTGTCCTAAATTAAAAAAAAAAATGAAGCAAAGATTATAAACTTTAAAGAAATTTGTCCTCAATATTTTTGTTGCGTTATCTTTAATATCACGTAATTATTTTTTTCAGTGTATATATAGCATTTTTTTTTCGACGTAGCATAACTCAATTAACCCATTCGGTACGCAGTTAAAATTTGCCTAGTTTGTGACTTAGCTAACTACAATTCACAATGTCTCTTAGTGGACATTTTCGAAACTCGTATTCATTTGTGACATTTTTCTATACTACACGTTTACTTCTAGGACGGCAAGAGCAACCGTGTTAAACAATTCAAAGATATAAAGCTGCACAAAGGTGTTTATAAAAATAAATTTCAACTCTCCGAATATCCAGTGATGGGTGACTGGACCATATTGGTATCTATAAGCGGCAAATATGATTACAGCCAATCGAAGATCATAAAAGTTCAAAAATATATTTTACCAAAATTTAGTGTCTACATTAAAATACCCCCTGAGGGTTGTTTACGATCCAATTGTCATTTTAAGGCTGCAATCTATGGAAAATATACATTCGAAAAATATGTGGAGGGTGATCTTATTATCAGAATCATCGCCCAGCTTCCACATAACAAGGAAAAAGTGATTGAAGAGAAGCAACTCTATACCAATGGTTTACAAGCCCTCGAATTTAGTTTTGACGTTGACGAATTGTTATCTGCATATGGATTGTATGTGCAAGCTAATCTTACAGAAAAGCACACAGGACTGACACACAGTGATCAACAATATCTTTACATCAATAATGAACCATATAAAATCTATGTCGACGATAATGCAATAGAATTTCGCAACAGTATACCTTACAGCTTGAAGGCCCGTGTAACACATTGGAATGGTTTGCCATTAAGGAATGCACAAAGCCCACTCATAATGAAACATGGATCAAAGGAATACACAGCCAGTTTGGATAAGAATGGTGAAGCGACATTCAAATTTGATCACGATAAAAATCACAATCATTACTTCCGTTACGAAAATTCCACCTATACATTTTACAATGTTTTCTCGGATAAAACATTGGGCGAGAAGAAAACTGAATCTTATTTCACGCTTAACATAAAAGGCGATCGGTAAGTTTAGAATTGTCAGTAAGGACAATATGACTTCGCAAATATTTTAAAATCTTTTATGTGCTAAATTGTAATCTTATGTTACATTAAGTAAAAAAACTGTAAAACAAAAGGACCGTTATTGAATAGATTTCGATATAGCTCCCATAGAGCTAGAGAGGGTGAAACCAACCCTTAGAAAGGGGGGTTAGTTCCCACTTAGACCATGTTGATTCATAGTGTTTCCTCATAGCTGTTTTCTCTCGGGTTCCAAAATGAACTTTCTAGGTCTTCCATCCCGAAGCTTGCCTTCATAAGTATATCCTTCAGATTGCGGTTTCTTATATAGGAAATATCCTGAAAGAAGAAGGAGTATCTTGTTTCTTCTAAAAGATAATGCTGAACACTGGCACAGAAAATTGTTGGAGTCTTCCGTTGCCTCCTGTTCTAGACGTCATCTACAAATATCATCAGTCATTAAGCCAATCCTTACCATGTGTTTTCCAAGTATGTTATGTCTTGTTATGATACCTATTAGTGGACACAAATCATTTCTATGTGTCGCCATCAGGAAATCAGAGTTCTTTTGTGCTCTTGTCGTTCCATATCAGTTTGGTCTGCTTGCAATCTGCAGAGAAAGCCAAAGGTCCTTTCCATAAGTCATTGTATTTGACATTGGTTCTGTAAGTATATAAAGATGTTATTCGTTCCGCGTGAGCCTTCTTCAGCCAGCACATCCGCCTTCTCATTACAACATACAGACAGACGGACATCGCTAAATCGACTCAGAATTTAATTCTAAGCCGATCCGTATACTAAAAGGTTGGTCTATGATTACTCCTTCTTGGCGTTACATACAAATGCACAAACTTATTATACCCTGTACCACAGTAGTGGTGAAGGGTATAATCATATAAGCCCCCATATAAACCGATCCCGAGATTTGGTTTTGGAGCCTTTTGGAGGAGCAAATTTCATCCGAGTCAGTTGAAATTTGGTACATTGTGCTAGTGCTAGGTCCATACCAGTCTATAGTTATATATACCCCTCAGATAAATCGTTCCCCAATCACACAAAAATTGGTCCATATCAAGTTCATAATTGTATATAGCCCCCATATATGCGACCCCAATATTTCAATTCTGGCTCTCTACGTACCGTGCAAAAAGTCCATATCGATTCGTAATTATTTGTAGACTTAACTATACATAACTTTTTTTTCTAATATATACCACGTATGGACTAACTTACAATTTAGAGAACGATGTTAAGAAGTTTTAAGATACCACAACCCAAGTAATTCGATTGTGGATGACAGTCTTTCATAGAAGTTTCTACGCAATCCATGGTGGAGGGTACATAAGATTCGGCCTGGCCGAACTTACGGCCATATATGCTTGTTGTTCTCGAATCCCACAATATAAAAGGCAACCCTCGTAGTAGATTATCGAATTGTACCTACTGATATATAGTTGATCAGAAAAAGATGATGATCAGAAACTTTTGAATTTCTCTCTTTTTGTTGACGATTTCAGATTATTTGTTATACCCTCCACATAGGATGGGGGATATATTAACTTTGTCATTCCGTTTATAATAAATCGAAATATTGGTCTCACAACCCATTAAGTTTATATATTCTAGGGCGTGGTGAAATTCAAAATCTATGTCTAGCGATGTCCGTCCGGCTGTTGCCGTTAACTTTCCAACCAAACAAGCTATCGACTTGAAACTTGGCATAAGTACTCGTAGTAGTATTGATGTAGGTCGAATGGTATTGCGAATGGGCTATATCGGACCAAGTATAGCCCCCATATTAAATGTAATGTAATAAATTAGTTGAATATGATTTATTTTGTAAAAAAAAAATATTCATCCTAATTCCTAACTCTACGAGGGTTAGTCTCTCAAGCCTTTAAGACCAGTTGAAATCCAATAGAAAACAATATTAGGGTCCAGTGATTGAGCTCTGATTGGTCGTAGAATTAACGTTCTCGACATAACATACATGCCAATTTGGTTGCTTACTCAGCCCACGCCAAATTTTTTTCGAAAAAGAGGAAGTCACTCTCATTAGCCAAAAGATAAAGAAAATAATAGCACCAAGATGTACGATAGTATGAAAAAGGGGTATTCAAACACAAAATTACGATAGGGTTATAAGTAGGGATGTCATTGCAGAAAATGGATGCTTACAAATAAAATGAGAGATTAGTTGAATTTTAACGATACATTTTCGGTTGCCTTAAATTGATCACGGGGAGCCACCGTGGTGCAATGGTTAGCATGCCCGCCTTGCCTACACAAGGTCGTGGGTTCGATTCCTGCTTCGACCGAACACCAAAAAGTTTTTCAGCGGTGGATTATCCCACCTCACTAATGCTGGTGACATTTCTGAGTGTTTCAAAGCTTGTCTAAGTGGTTTCACTGCAATGTGGAACACCGTTCGGACTCGGCTATAAAAAGTAGGTCCCTTGTCATTGAGCTTAACATGGAATCAGGCAGCACTCAGTGATAAGAGAGAAGTTCACCAATTGGTATCACAATGGACTGAATAGTCTAAGTGGGCCTGATACATCGGGCTGCCACCTCACCTAACCTAACCTAAATTTATCACGTCTAAGATTATTTAACTGTAGGTGTTTAATTACTTATTTTGCCAAGAAAAAAAACTTTCCATCGTTTATTACGAAAGCGATGGCAAATTTCGTAAGCAATCGACATGAGTCGTTGTTATAAGCGAAATCGACGGAAAAGCAAGGGAAATATTAATTATGAATTCTACCTATATCTCTGCTATGTATTAATGAAATAATTGTGGATAGGAGAAGGAATGTTAACACCTCAAACATGTTTCGAGAGCTTTATGTTATTTTTTCCGAAAACTGTGCATATAATTTTGGCGAGCGTAGTTATGTTTGCTGAGAAAACAATATTTTTAGCGACAAAAATGGAGGTGCTAACATTGCTCCTCTGCATGTGATGGACAAATTTAATCACGCAACGATTGGAATACTAGGCTATTGAATCGAAAATTGCAAAAAGGACATCCTTCTAATATCATTTTATATTTCATTGTTCTATTTCTTCCAAATAGGGTACGTATGGGTACGGATATTGAAGTAGAGGTTAAGTCCACTGTTGATATGCCATATTTGATCTACACTATTATGGCACATTCGAATATAATTCATGCCGATCGCATAAAATTGCCCCCAAACTCGAAGAATTACACTATCCTCATAACACCATCCATAGAAATGGTTCCGAAATCATTTGTCTATGTTTATTACATTGAAAATGGTATTCTGCGTTATGAAGAATTAGAAATACGTTTGCCTTTGGAATTTGAGAATAAGGTGAGAAGTTTCTTAGGGATACTTTTACGTTTTTTTTTTTCTTGGATCATATAATTTTGTTTGTACTTTTAGGTTACTGTTGGCGGACCCAAACAAGTTGCCCCCGGTCAAAATGTAACTCTTGCAATAAATGCTCAACCCCAATCACTTGTTGGAATTTTAGCAGTGGATTTAGGGGTGTTCTTGTTAGATAATTCATATGACCTTAAGAAAAATGAAATTCTACATTCATTAGAGAATGATTTCTCTCGGTTACCAATGCCTACAACTGTTTATCCTGGTGTGTTGTCTGGAATTATAACTCTAACGAATGCCCACTATAAATTTGTTCCTTTAAATAGTAAGTGAAATTTATTCGATCCATTAAAGGCCTCTTTTTATACCCTTCACCATAGGATGGAGGTATATTAACTTTGTCATTTCGTTTGTATCGAAATATTGCTCTAAGACCCCATAAAGTATATATATTCTGGGTCGTGGTGAAATGCTGAGTCGATCTAAGCATGTCCGTCAGTTCGTCTGTTGAAATCACGCTAACTTCCGAACGAAACAAGCTATCGTGAAATGGTATTGCAAATGGGCCATATTGGTCCACTTTTACGTATAGCCCCTATATACCCCCCGGACCGTCAGATTTCCCCCATATAAACCGATCCCCAGATTTGGCTTGCGGAGCCTCTAAGAGAAGCATATTTCATCCGAACCGGCTGAAATTTGGTATATGGTCTCTAACAATCATGTAAAAATTGGTCTATATCGGTCCATAATTATATATAGCCCCCGAATTAACCTATCCCCAGATTTGGCTTGCGGAGCCTCAAAGAGAAGCAAATTTCATCTGAACCGGCTGAAATTTGGTACATGGTGTTGGTATATGGTCTCTAATAACCATGTAAAAATTGGTCTTTATCGGTCCATAATTATATATAGCCCCCATATAAACCGATCCCCAGATTTGACCTCCGGAGCCTCTTGGAGGATCAAAATTCATCCGATCCGGTTCAAATGTGGAACGTGGTGTTCGTATATGGTCTCTAACGTCCATGCAAAAATTGGTTCATATAGGTTCATAATTAGATATAGCCCCCATATAAACCGATCCCTAGATTTGGCTTTAGAAGCGGAGCCTCTAAAAGAAGCAAATTTCATCCGATACGTTTGAAATTTGGAACATTGTGTTAGTATATGGTCTCTAACATCCGATCCCGTTCAAACTTGGAACGTGTTGTTAGCATATGGCCGCTAAAACCATACCAACATTTGTCAATATCGGTATATAGTTATATATAGCCGATCCCCAATCTCACAAAAAAATGGTCCATATCGGTTTATAATCATGGTTGCTACTCGAGCCAAAAATAATCTACCAAAATTTTATTTCTATAGAAAAATTTTTCAAAATTTTATTTATATAGAAAATTTTGTCAAAATTTTATTTCTGTGCAAAATGTTGTTAAAATTTAATTTCTATAGAAAATTTTGTCAAACTAAATTATATACGTATTTAATCGGTCTTTTTTAATTTATTATATATCACGTATGGACTTACTTACAATACAGAATACGGTGTTAGGAGGTTTTAAGATACCTTGCCATCTGCAAGCGTTACTGCAACCCAAGTAATTCGATTGTGGATGGCAGTGATTAGAATAAGTTTCTACGCAATCCATGGTACATAAGCTTCGGTCTGGCCGAACTTACGGCCGTATATACTTGTTTATTTTCTCTTTATTGAAATGTGTCTTGTATTACTTTATGGACCAAACCACACACTTTATATTTGGAATTGATTCCGTCGAATATAGGATGGTACGATAAGCCGAATTTCATAAACCGATATCGCAAATCGACATTTTGTCAGCAATAGGCGGTGGCAGATAACTATGGATCGATATGGACCAATTTTTGGCATGGTTGTTAGCGGTACTAACACAACCTACCAAATATCCGCGGAATAGGATATAATTTGCTCTTCCAAGACGCTCCCGAGGTCAAATATGGGGATCGGTTTATATGGGGCTATATATAATTATAGACCGATAAGGATCAATTTTTACATGGTTGTTGAAGACCATATACAAGCATAACGTACAACATTTCAACCGAATCGGATAAAATTTTCTCCTGCAAGAGGCTCCAAAAGTCAAATCTGGACATATAGGGAGGACAGCCGGGAAGGGCATCGCTAGATCTACTGAAAATTTCACCACGACCCAGAATATATACTTTAAGTTAATTCACAACTGGAGGATATAAAAAGTGATAGGGTTTATTTGCCAAAGAGGGCATATTTATAGTTCACAAGAAACAACTCTTCTCTACAAGAGTACAACCTGATAGGGGAGATAAGAAGCACCCGCTTATCCTATAGCATCTACGCAAATTTGAACACCACTTTTATTTTGATATTTTTCATTACTTTTAATTAATCCGGTCCTTTACAATGTAATAATTATTTTTATTTAATGTGAATATTGAAAACATTAAAGTTAATTCATTAGATTTCAACTATTTGCTTTTAAATCCTAATTTCAGATATGATGTTTGTCAGCCCAAAGTCTTGGAATGCTTTACGATTTCGAAGGAAGTTTCCAGAAACATGGATATTTGAAAATTATGAAGTGTAAGTAACAAACGATATGTGAACTTCAATATTTATAGCTTAAAATAAATAAAGAGATCGGCTTAAAATTTTATGTCATCCCGACTCAAATTTAGCGGCTAATTAATCACAAATATTGATTTCTATCACACAAATGTATTAATATTTTTGCCAAACTTTTGAACCTTCTGCCCACAATCAATCAGTATTACATTTTTTCAGTTGGCCAAAATGTAGCTCAGAAATTTTTAATAAAATATAAATTTGATTATACGATTGGTTGTACCACTAATCTCATAACCATTTGGATAACTTAAAATTGATTTTATAATTGATAATTGTCCGCCGCCGAATATACAAATTTATATCGGCTTAACCGTCAAGCCACCGCCGACGAAAATGGGTCGGCTTCATTCTCTGTGTAGGACAAAAGACCCCAAAATTTAAGATTTTTGTAACCTTCACCGTGTGACATATTGGCTACACCTAGAAGACAGATGAGACAACATTGCCCAGGGCCTCCCCCCAGAGTCGATTTAACAATGTGCATTTGTACGTCTGTCCGTCTAATGGTCTATACCCTATTCTTTTGAAATAAAAGTGTAAGCTTTTTTAGTTTATTCATCTTCAAATTTGGGTCTGAATCAATCCCTATTGATTTTGTATTTTGGCGATATCGGTTCAGATTTCTTTCGCGCGTTCTATGTTAGATTCCTATGACCACCAGTGGCCTAAGTTTCTCTCCGATATAATTCAAAAATTGCGATTCAGATTTAGATATACCTTCATATTTAAATGTATCTCATATTTGGGTACTGTAAGCCACATAGTGGTTAGGGTATAACAACTTTGATCTGTAAGAAATATTTATTTTAGACCCCATAAAGAGTCGATTTAGCCTGAACGATTCCGCACTCAATTTTCAAACGATTTTAATAAACTATCGTACAGGGTGCGTTTATATACACCAAAAGAATTCTCTTCGTTAATTTTACGAAGAATTCTTCATTAATTATTCTTCGTGAATTCTTCATTAAAACAACGAAATTTTCATTCATTTTCGTAAATTTTATGAAGAACGTTTTACGAATATACGAAACGTCTACGAAATATTCTACATTAATTTTTCTTCGTAAAAGTTTCTTACTTTTAATGAAACTTTCTTCACATTTCATGATTTTTGTAAAGAAAAACAAGTATATACGGCCGTAAGTTCGGCCAGGCCGAAGCTTATGTACCCTCCATTATGGATTCCGTAGAAACTTCATCTAAACACTGCCATCCACAATCGAATTACTTAAGTTGCGGTAACGCTTGCCGATGGCAAGGTATCTTAAAACCTCCTAACACAATCTTCTAAATTGTATGTAAGTCCATACGTGGTATATATTAAATCAAAAAAGATCGATCAAATACGTATGTAATTCAGTTTGACAAAGTGGACATAAAATTTTGACAAAATTTTCTACAGAAATAAAATTTTAACAAAATTTTCTATAGAAATGAACCGATATGGACCAATTTTTGTGTGATTGGACCAATTTTGGTATGGTTGTTAGCGAACATATACTAACACCACGTGCCTAATTTGAACCGGATTGGATGAATTGTGCTCCTCCAAGAGGCTCCGGAGGTCAAATCTGGAGAATGTTTTATATGGGGGCTATATATAATTATGGACCGATATGGACCAATTCTGGCACGGTTGTTAAAGATCATATACTAACACCATGTTCCAAATTACAACCGGATTGAATGAAATTTGCTTCTCTTGGAGACTTCGCAAGCCAAATCTGGGGATCGGTTTGTATGGGGGCAATATATAATTATGAACCGATGTGGACCAATGTTTGCATGGTTGTTAGAGACCATATACCAATATCATGTACCAAATTTCAGGCGGATCGGATGAAATTTGCTTCTCTTTGAGGCTCCGAAACCCAAATCTGGGGACCGGTTTATATGGGCGCCATATATAATTAAGGACCGATGTGGACCAATTTTTGCATGATTGTTAGAGACCATATACCAACACCATGTTCCAAATTTCGGATGAAATATGCTTCTCTTAGAGGCTCCACAACCCAAATCTGGGGATCGGTTTATATGGGGGATATATATAATTATGGACCGATGTGGACCAATTTTTGCGTGATTGTTAGAGACCATATACCAACACCATGTACCAAATCTCAGCCGGATCGGATGAAATATGCTTCTCTTAGAGGCTCCACAAGCCAAATCTGAGGATCGGTTTATATGGGGGCTATGTATAATTAAGGACCGATATGGACCAATTTTTGCATGGTTGTTAGAGACCATATACCAACATCATGTACCAAATTTCAGCCGGATCGGATGAAATTTGCTTCTCTTTTAGGCTCCGCAAGCCAAATCTGGAGATCGGTTTATATGGGGGCTATATATAATTATGGACCGATATAGACCAATTTTTACATGGTTGTTAGAGACCATATACCAACACCATGTACCAAATTTTAGCCAGATCGGATGAAATATGCTTCTGTTAGAGGCTCCACAAGCCAAATCTGAGGGTCCCTTTATATGGGGGCTATACGTAAAAGTGGACCGAAAAATTCTGCGTTAAAATTTCTTCATAAAAAGTACGAAACATTTTCTTTAAAATAACGAAGAAATTTCATTGAAGTTGTAAAATTTCCGTTCGCGACATAAAATTTTCTCTGATAATCTGTTTTAGTGCATTGCTTTATTCCATTTTTTTATGTATGTCTACACGCAAAAAAATAATTATTTCCTCCCAAACGAAATTTTAGACAAACATTTGCTTTTCGTTGAAAGGAAGTGTATTTGGAAGAAAAGTATATACTTTTTGTGATAAACTTTTATTCTTTTCCAGGATGTAAAAACAATTTCATAAAGACTAACTCAAAAAAAATTTTTTTCTGCCTAATTGCATTTTCCCTCACATCTTTCTCACTTCCACGACACAAACAATGTAAAAGATATTATACGATTTTATAAATTTAAATTTTTTTACCTTTCGCCTGGACGGATAACCGAACCGCGGACCATGCAATTTGTAATCCAACACACTATCCACTGAGCCATGTAGCCGTTATTGTCATCAATAGACAATTACTCATATAAGTTATATTTATATAGCATAGCTTGCGGCGCCCACGAGCCGATTAAACAAAGTTTATTTAACAGAAAAATACATTTAGTTGGCCACCTTGGAGCAGTGGTTGCTACGTCCGACTTGCATGCCAACGGTCGTGGGTTCGATCCCTGTTTCGACGAAAGTTTTTTTTTTTTACCGTATATTCCAGATATGGTCGTAAGATTACGAAAAAACAATATTACATTCTACTATATTAAATTTTTACTATGAACTGCAAAATGTGTCTTATTAAAGATCTAAGAAAAGAACAGTGTTTGATATAAACGAAATGAACTGTGTTGTTGGTTCAAAAAAATAAAAATTTTGTAACAAACAAATTTTTTGGTGATAACAGTGTATACTTTTCGAAGCAATTCAAAAAACTCTAACAAAAGAAAAACGTTTTCGGTAACGTTTTCCAAACGTTTTTTTTTCTTTGCGTGTATGCTACTTCTCATTTGGGTAATAAAACAAAAAATTATTCAAAAACTTAAGATGTAAAGTAGTGTTGACATTTTTCACACTTGTTACTACACCCATATGCACTTTCGACTATAAAATTTTTTCTAAAAGTTCGAACATTTTTGAAAAAAAGTACGAAATATTTTCATAAAAAGTACGAAATATTTTCATAAAAAGAACGAAGATTTTTCATAAAAAGTACGAAGATTCTTCATAAAAGTACGAATTTTTTTCTTACAAACTACGAAAAAGTGTAAAAAGTACGAAATATTTCGTACTTTTAATGAAAAGTTTCTTTGGTTTGTAAAACAATGACAAATTTCGTACTTTTAACGAAATTTTTCGTTCGTTTTACGAAGAGAAAAATCCCTTAATGCTAATTCATCCGCCTTACCGAACCCTTATATGGTCTTGTAGTAAGGCATCAATAGAAGTGGCAGCTCAGTCATCTCATTGAACGATTGACGTTAGTCTGTGATAGCACTTTGTTCCTACACTGAAAAAAATATTTACGTGATATTAAAGATTACGCAACCAAAATTTTAGGATGCGAAATTCACCAAATATTAAGGACAAATTTCTTTAAAAGAACGAATTAATTAAAATAAAGTTTATAATATTTGCTTAAAAAATTTTTTTCATTAAATTTAGGATACAATATTTGCAAATTTGGGTCTATCCGTTAAAGTCACATGTCTTTGGACCAAGGCTAATTTTCCTTAAAGTAAAGAAACACATTTTGGATTTAAAGAAATTGTCCTTAAATTAACTGAAATATTGAAACTTTAGATTTAAGATAGAAACGCTTCAACTATACACCCAGAAAAAGGGGCTCTAATGCCAACTGAACATTATTTTAGTTCATGAAGATTAGTTGATTTTAGTTAAATTTTGCACAATATGAGTAAATGTTCCTTATGTGAATAATTTTTGCTAACTTTAATGACGTGAAATAAAAATAAGAAATAAAGTTGCATACAAATATAGTGCACAACTTTACTAAAAAATAAAATAGTTCATATTTTCCTAAAATGGCAGAAGTTTGCTTAAATTGATTTCATAAGTCTCTCAAATGAGTAAATTTTACTAAAATTGTACCTGTCATGAACTTCGTATAGCGCTAAAGACATTTTAACAATTTTTAAATCCAATTTTTCTTTCAACATATGAAATTTTCTTAAACAAGAGAAAAAAATTAATTACTTTTAATAAATTTTCTTCAATATGACAAAAATTAACTTATTTGTAACATGTTGCAATTAGAAAACTATTTTAGTTAAAATTTTCTAAAATAAACCTACATTTTCTTCCACGGTGGGTTCACTTTTTTTTGGGTGTAGGCTAAGACTTATTTTGAGGATTTAGCGTCCTTGGTTTAAAGTTTTTTGGAATTAAGAAAACATTTTGTACTTTGAAGTATCCGTAATAATTTGGATTTTTAAACTGGCATTTTTTTGTAAGTGAATAGCTTTATTAATATACCGGAAAAATAGAATGAAAATTCGATAAATGTATCGATAAATGTATTTGTAACCTAATTTTAATTTTTATTGGTTGTAAATATAAAGCCAGCTAGGTCGCTAAAAAATTTCTTTATTTTAAAAAAGCCGCATCTTTGGCTCGGAATCAATACCAAAATCCTTAAGGGAAGGTCAAAATCTTTGGATCCAAGTAAACTTTATTTCTCTATTGAACAGTTTTCTACAGTTTTCTCTTGAATTCCCTTCGATTTAGAATTTTTTG
Source organism: Haematobia irritans (assembly GCF_050003625.1). NCBI lineage: Eukaryota > Metazoa > Arthropoda > Insecta > Diptera > Muscidae > Haematobia > Haematobia irritans. The sequence goes on along the minus strand of NC_134398.1, from coordinate 152,794,068 downwards.
CCAGAGTCTTTAAATTTCCAAATTGCATTTCATTTTTATATTTTTGCAGAACAAATCAAACTACACAGCTGTCATTAGAAATTCCCGATACCATAACCACATGGCGCATAACAGCATTTTCGATAAATGAAAAAAGTGGATTCGGCATTGTTGATGGACCTACCGATATCACTACCATTCAGCCATTTTTTATTAGTCTAAATCTACCGTATTCGGTAAAACGAGGTGAAATTGTGACCATTTCAATTCTAGTTAACAATTATCAAGATCAAAGTGTGAATACCGAAGTAAAACTCTACAATGAGAATCATCAATTCTATTTCATGGAATCAAATATTTTCGATTCGGAGAAAGGTTTTGACGATCAGGAACGCATAAAACGTATCGATTTGCCAGCACAAACAGTTACCAGTACTAGTTTTCTAATAAATCCCAAAGAAGTTGGTGACATAACTTTACGCATAACGGCCACCAATGGCGTATCATCAGATGCCATTCTACAAAAGTTAAGAGTTGAACCAGAAGGCATACCAACTCGCCGTAATAAAGCCCTTCTTATGAGTGTACAACCATCACAAATGTTTAATGTTACATTTCCCTTAAAGATTCCTCAAAATATAGTCCCAGAATCTGAATTCATAACCCTCTCGGTGGGTGGTGATAATATGGTTCCAACCATTAAAAATCTAAATGAATTGGTATTAGCACCCACTGGTTGTGGTGAACAAAATATGGTCAATTTTGCCCCAAATATTTTGGTCTTAGAATATTTGAAAGCCACTGGTCAGTATTTTAAACAAAGAGCATTGGTGAAAAAAGCCAAAAAGTTTATCGAAAATGGTTATCAGCAGCAATTGTCCTATCGTCACAGCAATGGAGCTTACAGTGTATTTGGTCAGAGAACTGATAAGGAAGCCAGTACTTGGCTAACTGCCTACGTCATACGATTTTTTATGAGGGCTACAAAGTATCTTAATATTGAAGCTCATATCTTAGAAAGCGGTTTGGAATATCTATCAAAAGCTCAATTAAACGATGGCAGCTTTCCCTATACTGGTTATCTCTTCTATCCAGCTCAGCAAAATCGATTTGGTCACACTGCATTCGTGTTGATGACATTCTTGGAGGAAAAGGTAAGTCACAGTTAGTAGAATTCTACCAGAAATGGTAGCTATTGAATAAATTGGTAGAACTCATGATGGTTTGGTAGATTTTGTAAGATATTCCTCTCCAACTAAGAGGAACTTTACAATTTTTTATAGAAATAAAATATAGAAATAAAATTTTATCAACATTTTCCATAGAAAAAAAATTGACAAAATTTTCTATAAAAATAAAACCTTCACAAAATTTACCACAGAAATAAAATTTTGACACAATTTTATATAGAAATAAAATTTTGACAAAATTTTCTATAGAAGTAAAATTTAGTCAAAATTGTTTACCAAATTTTATAAAGAAATAAAATTGTGTAACTTCAGGTATACACTGAAAAAACAGTGAACCCTTTTCCATTGCAAAATGAACTAAACTGTAGTAATATTGACCATGATTTAGCCCTTAAGATTTTTTTCAACTTGTCTAGTTTATAATTCTCTTAAATTTTAGTTCATCTATAACATTGTATTTTAGTTCATTTTTACAATGCCATAAGATTTATATACCCCTACCAAGTTAAAAAGTCTGTATTATTTTGGTTTCTTGCTTATTTTTTGGGAAACCCGATAATAAAAATTGGTTAAGAGTCTCTTTAAAATGTCGACGACTAAACTATTTTTAAATCAGTCATTCCGTAGTACAGAGAAATTAAATAATTAAAGGAACAACAAACCGTTTTAATTAAAATTAAACTTTCTTTAAGCAAAAGTACTTTATTATAAAAACTTATGATGAAAGTTCTTAATACAATGTTTTTTGTGAATAAAAATGATGACCTCGTGGAACAGAGAGTAGTTCATTTGAACTCGCTGTTTGGACATTTTGACTTATCCTTTTTTATTCATCGTAGGTAATTTTTTCACATATCTTGCTGGAAAAAAATGGAAACAATAATGAAAATTGTTAAAAATGAACATCGTGTAATGAAATATAATTTTTAATTCTTCATTTTAGCTTGTAACTTACCATATTTAGGGGCATTTTATCAAATGGTGGAAGAAATTCAACTTTTCTTTGGAAAACGTATCTCATAAAATTTGTACCTGAAACAATTAGAGAAATAATGAAGTATTCTAAATAAACTCATAAAACTGTGTTGCTATCGATGTGAAGGATATAATAAAATAAATATTCTTGTTGAAAGAAAGCCAAAGTTTTAATATAAAACTTACCAATTCTCTATTAAATTGTACGCTGAGGGGAAATATAAAAATTTGGGTTACTCTGAAATTAAATATTTATTTTTTACATTAAATAAAATTATTAAATAGGTTTTCAAAAAATCTAATGAAAAAAATAATAATATGCATAAAAAACCAAATATTCTTGATAACCCTAGACAGTCATCATTCGTCAAAATGACGACACGTAATTTCATTATCGATTTAAAATGCATTTTAGTCTATTGTGAAATGGTAAATTTAAGTTATACTAATTAGACTGTTTTATGAATTTTTGTTTTGTACTAATTAAAACCAAATTGAATAAGAAAATAAATTCAAGTTTGGTTCACTTTTTCGCTCACGATGAAAATTATAGCGTCTTGAAATCAGCCGTAGTCAAAATGACGAAGGATGACGTTAATGTACAAAAAAAAGGATGACTGTCCAGGGTTAAAAGAAAGTCAAAGAATCCTTACCAATTCACTATTAAATTACAAGCAAAGGAGTACTAAACATTTGTCAAAATTTTTATGGGGTTATTCTGAAATTAAATATTTGTTTTTTACATTAAAAATATTACATTGGTTTTAAAAAAAATTGTTTAAAGAAATACTAAAATAAGGTATTAAAAACCTGTAATTTTGACGATAAAAATGTAAATATTCTAGTTGAAAGAAAGCCAATTTGTAAAAGAAAACTTACCAATTCTCTATTTTTTAAATTTGTTCGAATCCATCTGGAGTTGCTCTGAAATTAAATATTGCTTTTACAACAAAGAAAAACATTAAACTGGTTTCCAAGAAAATTAATTAACATATAATAATATACATAAAAAATATTCTTTTTAAAAGAAAGCCATATTAAAAAAACACTTACCAATTTATGACTAAACTGTACGCTGAGATATAACAAAAATTTTCCAAATTCATCTGGAATTGAATATTAATTTTTTCATTGAATAATAAAAATTTCAATACACCTTCAATTTCAACATTTTTACTAAATATTCTTAATAACTGTTTTCTAAACTACCGATAAAATATTAATAACTTTCATTTAAAAGGTTTAATAAACAAACACCAATATATGTCTCAAAAATCCAAAATATTCCATGCCTTTATATTCCCTTGTTGCATACCTACTCAAAAGATGCAACAGCCCACGCCAACGCCAACTATACAACTGAAGCATGCCAAACAAAACCAAGCAAAGCCAAAACATTCCTACAACAACAAAAACACATGTGCCTTTATTGAAAACAACACCTCATCCAGCCAAAAACCATCAACGAATAACAAACACACGCACACACAAACCACTAAATGAACAAAAATAAAAACAACCCCACGCTCATGTATACACAACAAAACTCAAGTAACATCATCTTTACATTAATCACATTCCGCTATTCCGATAAAGATCTCTGTACTGTGCATTAGTTCATCGCATCTGCTGGCAATTTACTCTAAGAATAATATTCGTAAAGGCACACCAGTTTATGAACGATGAAACGTTTAACTTAAAATTTGCAAAAATTTCATGAAATGTTATCTACCATTTTTGACGAAAATGTCTATAAATTTAATTACATGTGAACTAAAAATATTTCATTGGGTAAATTTTTACCAACAATTATTGACTATAGGAATTGTCAGTAAGAAATTGCTATCCACTTTCAAGTTCATTTTTCGTAAAAGAATATTTTCTCATACAAAAAAATCTTATAGTAAATTGCACTTATTATTTAGAAAGTACTTTACATTTCACAAGTAGTTTTATAGCATGACAAACGAATTTTTAACTACCAGTTAAGAAAATTTTTAAGGAAATTTCCATCGTATTTTGTAGGCCATGAACTAAACGATTGCTACTTAGAATTTGTAAAATTTCCTTTCCAGTAGTTAATTTTCGTTGAAGATACGAAAAATGAACTAAAATTCTGGAAAATTCTTGTAATAAATTATTGTAAAAATCTTCTTAAATTTACGAGACACTTTTTTTTCTGTGTACCAAATTTAAACCGAATCGGATAAATTTTGCTCTTCCAAGAGGATCCGGAGGTCAAATGTGGGGATCGGTTTATATAGGGCCTATATATAATTATGGAACGATTTCGACCAATTTTTGCATGGGTGTTTTAGGCCATATATTACCACCACGTACCAAATTTCAACTGAATCAGATGAATTATGGTCTTCCAAGAGGCTCCGGAGGTCAAATCTGGTGATCGGTTTATATGGGGGCTATATATAATTATGGACCGATGTGGACCAATTTTTGCATGGTTGTTAGAGACCATATACTAACACCATGTACCAAATTTCAGCCGGATCGGATGAAATTTGCTTCTCTTAGAGGATTCGCAAGTCAAATTTGGGGGTCCGTTTATATGGGGGCTATACGAAAAGTGGACCGATGTGGACCAATTTTTGCATGGTTGTTAGAGACCATATACTAACACCATGTACCAAATTTGAGCCGGATCGGATGAAATTTGCTTCTCTTAGAGGCTCCGCAAGTCAAATCGGGAGATCGGTTTATATGAGGGCTATATATAATTATGGACCGATGTGGACCAATTTTTGCATGGTTGTTAGAAACCATATACTAACACCATGTACCAAATTTCAACCGGATCGGATGAAATTTGATTCTCTTAGAGGGTTCGCAAGCCAAATCTGGGGATCGGTTTATATGGGGGCTATTCGAAAAGTGGACCGATGTGGACCAATTTTTTGCATGGTTGTGAGAGACCATATACTAACACCATGTACCAAATTTCAGGCGGATCGGATGCAATTTGCTTCTCTTAGAGGATTCGCAAGCCAAATTTGCCCGTTTATATGGGGGCTATACGTAAAAGTGGACCGATATGGCCCATTTGCAATACCATCCGACCTACATCAATAACAACTACTTGTGCAAAGTTTCAAGTCGATGGCTTGTTTCGTTCGGAAGTTAGCGTGATTTCAACAGACGGGCGGACGGACGGACATGGTCAGATCGACTCAGAATTTCATCACGACCCAGAATATATATACTTTATTGGGTCTTAGAGCAATATTTCGATGTGTTACAAACGGAATGACAAAGTTAATATACCCCCCATCCTATGGTGGAGGGTACAATAATCTTTAAAAATAAACCTCTGACAAAATTTTCTATAGAAATTAAATTATGACAAAATTTTCTATTGAAATCAAATTTTGAAAAAATTTTCTATTGAAATAAAATTTTGACAAAATTTTCTATAGAAATAAAATATTGACAACATTTTCTTTATAAGTAAAATTCTATATAAATATTTCCTTATAATTATATTTCATGTTAGCCTGATACCGAAACGGGCAATTGACGTCCAAATGCATTATATCTAGTTATACAATTATTTTTCGAGCTTTATGGACAGATATAGATTAAGGAACATGGTTAATAGAGCTATTGAAAAGAAAACGCCAGATACAAATCTATACACGCCTGGACTATACATGTTTCGGTTCGGGCGAATGAACCTTTCCACAGCCTTTAGTATAGATCTCTCTGGGAGCGATAACTCAATTTTGGGCGCTTTATGCTAACCCCTTATGGAGAAAACATTTGGGAACTTTCCTCTTACAAATTGAATCATCTTTTCTCCCACTGTACATCATCTTTTCATATAACTTACAAGCCCCTTAATCTTATTTTTCTTTCGTTTTGTTACATAGTAATGCAACAACACGAAATTTATTTTTAGAAATCTAATTTGTTAGAATTTTTCTTTATAATATTTTTTTTCTATATAAATATTGTATTTTTGTCAATATAAAGTGTTGACAAAATTTTCTATAGAAATAAAAATTTGACAAATTTTTATATAAATATAAAATTAAAAAAAGAATCTTTAAAAATAAAATTCTGACAAAATTTTCTACAGAGATAAAATTATGACAAAATTTTCTATAGAAATAAAATTATGACAAAATATTCTATAGAAATAAAATTATGATAAAATTTTCTATTGAAATAAAATTTTGACAAAATTTTCTATTGAAATAAAATTTTGACAAAATTTTTTATAGAAATAAAATATTGACAAAATTTTCTATATAAGTAAATTTTCTACAGAAATAAAATTTTGACGAAAGTTTCTAAGAAATAAAACTTGTTAGCAAAGAAAATTTTTCTATAAAAGTAAATTTTCTATAAAAATTTGAGAAAACTTTCTATAGAAATTAAATTTTCTATACAAATAAGTAAACAATTTTGACTGGCAACCATACACACGGTAGTCACCCGATACGGCCGAAAGTTCAGCCAAATCTTAAGTAGACTCCACCGGGGAATGGCGGACAAAGTTCTGCTAAAGACTGTTATCCATAATTGAAATACTTAGGTTGCCAAAGTCCAGATATTCTAAACACTTTTAATACCATATTGTGTTCTAAATTGTCCATAGTCAAATCTGGAGAAAAAGAGGTTTGAATATAATCATGAACCGATATGGACCCAGGTTTGTGCGATAGTTAGAAAGCATACACTGACATCGCGTACGAAATTTCAATCGGATCGAATATCAAATCTTCGGATCATTATAATAAGTTGGTGCACTTGTAAACTCAAAAAAAAAAAGTGAACTCTCTATTTCACTAAAGCCAATTTAACTTTATTTGAGTTTATGGAATTATTATGTTTGGAGAAAGTGTCCTTTACTGCAATATCTTTTTGCGTACGTTAGTTAAGATAACTAAAACCGAGGAAAAAAATATACATAAATGAAGCATAAAGATTAACTAAATTCGTGTCTTCCACAAAATAGTTCAGTATTTCTTTAAATTTGTAAATTGTACTACGAATGCGTTAATCATGAACTTCGTATGTCACTAAAGACATTCTTGTAATTTTGAACTCCAATTTTTTCCTTCAAACTACAAATTTTTCTTTAACAAGTGAAAAAACTTAATTATGTCTAATAAATTTTCTTGAATTTGTCGAAAAATATTTACTTATTTTTATGACATCGGCGTGATGCCAGCGTTTGTAATACTGTTTAGTTAAAATTTTTTACAAATATTGAAAATTTTCTAAAATTAACAGAAAGTTTTCTTCCTGGTGGGTTCACTGTTTTTTTCAGTGTATGTAATGCCAAAAAACTCCATTCTGAGACCGATCATCTTGGAATTAAATTCTGAGTCGATTTAGATATGTCCGTCTGTCTGTTGAGGTATTCTTTTATGTGCACAGTATCGGCGACCTATATTAAGATTTAACAATTAAGATACGTATCTACATTTCACACCCAGCACCAATGATTTCGCAATATTTTAGTTAAGATTTAGATAAGATTCAGACTGGCGTAAATGTTTCCCGATTTGGCCTAATATTATCACAAAAGCCTCAATTGAGCCCCTATCTTTTTTTAATCGATTTCAGAAATATTCCCAAAAATACCAAACAACCATTGATAATGCATTAAATTTCCTCAACAATCATCTGGATAAAATAGATGACTTGTATGCCTTGTCCATTATATCAGTGGCAATGAGAACGGCCAATCATCCTAATGCCGCCAAAATAATGAAGAAATTAAATGAACGGCAACAATCATCGGCCGATCACATATGGTGGACTCAAGGTGACAACAATCGTGTAAAGGATGTCGAAATAACGGCCTATGCTCTATTGGCTAATCTCCAGGATAATAGTGGAGATGCCAATGTGGCACAGAATATAGTCAAGTGGTTAACGGAGCAACGTAATGAACGAGGAGGTTTCAAAACCACCCATGACACAGTTGTGGGTCTACAAGCTCTGGTCCAATATTCCATGAAATATAATTCAGTAGATAATCTTAATGTGAAAGTTCAATACTCAGCCAAGAACAAGGAGGACAAGGTCTTGAAAACCGGAGCTATGAATGTGGATGCAAATAATGTTCTGGTTTTGCAAACAGAAGAGGTAAAACTGAGATTCATTAAAAAAAAAAAATTGTATCTAATGTAATTTTTATATCTTGCAGTTTCCGCAGTTAACACGATCCATTGATATCGAAGCCACTGGTATGGGCAATGCATTACTACAACTAGCCTACCATTACCACACCATCACTGTGGATAATTTTAAAAATTTCCTCATACAACCTAAGCCAAAGAAGTTAAATGCCAATGAAATGCATTTGGAAATCTGTTTCAGTTATATTCAAAATGCTTCTTTGCCCATGGTTTCAGCAACCAATATGATCATCATGGAAGTTAATCTTCCTTCCGGATACACATCACCTGAAGAATACAACAATGATTTACTCGATAATGAATTGATCGAAAGAATTGAATCGAAAAATTTCGAAACCACTGTAGTTGTATACTTTGCGAAGGTTCTTTCGGACAATAATAATTGCTTGCAAATATTGGCGGATAAAGTTCATGATGTTGTCAATCGTAAAGCGGCTTCTATAGTCGTTTATGATTACTACGATATAAATCGACATGATACAGCTTTTTATACCATATAATTTTTTTTTTATTTTTTTTTTTATTTATCTGATATATTTTTATTTATTTTGTACTAAAATTAATAAAAATCACCCATATTAAAGAAATAATGAAAGAACAAGTATATACGGCAGAAAATTCGGTTTGGTCGAATCTTAACAGATTGGCTGATAAGTCCCCGGTCTAAAAAGAAAACACACATTTTTTTGTCAAAATTCGTTTTTATTATTCAACATAGTTCCCTTCAAGAGCGATACAACGATTATAACGACCTTCCAATTTTTTGATACCATTTTGGTAGTACTCCTTCGGTTTTGCCTCACAATGGGCCTCAGTTTCGGCGATCACATCTTCATTGCAGCCAAATTTTTTCCCTGCGAGCATCCTTTTGAGGTCTGAGAACAAGAAAAAGTCGCTGGGGGCCAGATCTGGAGTATACGGTGGGTGGGGAAGCAATTCGAAGCCCAATTCATGAATTGTTGCCATCGTTCTCAATGACTTGTGGCTCGGTGCGTTGTCTTGGTGGAACAACACTTTTTTCTTCTTCATATGGGGCCGTTTTGCCGCGATTTCGACCTTCAAACGCTCCAATAATGCCATATAATAGTCACTGTTGATGGTTTTCCCCTTCTCAAGATAATCGATAAAAATTATTCCATGCGCATCCCAAAAAACAGAGGCCATTACTTTGCCAGCGGACTTTTGAGTCTTTCCACGCTTCGGAGACGGTTCACCGGTCGCTGTCCACTCAGCCGACTGTCGATTGGACTCAGGAGTGTAGTGATGGAGCCATGTTTCATCCATTGTCACATATCGACGGAAAAACTCGGGTGTATTACGAGTTAACAGCTGCAAACACCGCTCAGAATCATCAATACGTTGTTGTTTTTGGTCAAATGTGAGCTCGCGCGGCACCCATTTTGCACAGAGCTTCCGCATATCCAAATATTGATGAATGATATGACCAACACGTTCCTTTGATATCTTTAAGGCCTCAGCTATCTCTATTAGAGGTGTGCGCGTGAGTGAAATTTCACTCACACTCACGCACATTCACGAAGTCAAATATTTATTCACGCACGCTCACTAACGATACGTGTGGTAGCCAACCCCACTTACGCACATTCACGAAATGAAAACCAGTACTCACGCACGCTTACGCACGAATTACTTTTAAAGACTCACGTTCACGCACGATTCACGACAATTTCAGTGACTCACGACAAATTCACAAGACTCACGACATTTTCAGCAAAGGTAACAAAATTCAAAAATGGAATATAGTTACAGAGCTTAATTACTTTCAGTTAACATACGAGTAAGAATTAAATCTTATTTTTTTCGTGAGCGTGATTTTATCAAAACACGAAATTTCTTTTTTCCATTTTTGTCACAATAACAAAAGTTGCTTCACAAAAGACGCTCTATTTCACAAACTAATTGACTTACAGACGTCAAATTTTGACACGAATCATTTGAAGGTTGGTACTATATAAAAACAAGTAAGTAAAGCAGAAAGTCGGGCGGGGCCGACTATATCATACCCTAAACCACCCTTACTGAATTAGTAAACATAAGCATTTGTGGGGTAACATTGATATAGGTATGGGAGATAAACCGCAGTTGAATATTTAAGAAAATTAAGGGTACATGTTTATGGGTGCTTTGTATCAATCTGACTATAGCTCATAGCCAGTGTTGCCAGGGAAAATGTTCTGTTTACCCTACAAGGACAAAAAAAAATTCCCTACTTTCCCATACATTCCCAAACAATTTTCCCTTTTTCGTTCAATTTAAACAAATTTTACAAAACAAAAATGGTTCTAAGTACTTTATTATCCTAAAACATGAACATACAACGTATAACATATAACTTAGAATATAAATTTGTATTACCACCACGGTTGCCACAGTTGGTAGAATTCTAACCAAAATAGTATTTTTTTTTGTCAAATCTCTATAAAAATAAAATTTTGGAAAAAGTTTCTATAAACAATTTTTTGTGAGAAATTTCTGTACAGAAATAAAATTTTGACACTTAATTCTATAGAAATAAAATTTTGAGAAAAAAATCCATGGTAATAAAATTTTAAGAAAATTTTTTTATAGAAATAATATTTTGAAAAACATTTCTATAGAAATACAATTTTGACAAAATTTTCTATAGAAATAAAATGTTGACAAAATTTTCTACAGGAATAAAGTTTTGACAAAAATTTCTATAGAAATATTTGTTTGGTAGATTTGTGGTAATCTTCAAATTTTGTTAGATTTTTTTTGGACGAGTGGTAACTGTTGTTACCACACATTGTTAAAGATCAAGCCTTGCTGGCTTCTAATTTCCTAGAGCCACCAAAATGTAAAAATTATTACAAATTGTGTTGTCCCTACAGTGTGGTCCAACGTGCCTACAAGACGCTAAGTATTAGAAAACCCCTATATATAGGGAATTTCCCCTACTTCTAGCAACACTGGCTGTAATTGATATTGCACCTACCGAGTTAGTATACCACTAATATTGAGTCCATTATTAAAAAAAAAGAGAAAATCGTTCAATTAGTGTGGGTAATAAATCCAAATTTGTAAAAATTGAGCAATATTCTTATGTAAGAGCTACAAGTACGTATAAATACGATCGGCCAGTACATCAAAATTTGAAATCTGAGTAATATTGGTTAATAAATAAGAGTATTATGGCCAAATTTGGGAAAATCGAGCGATTCATATATATGGAAGCTATATCTAAATCGGAACCAATTTACATAATATTTTGCAAGTTTGATTAATGCCACAAAAGGTTACCTTGTGCAAGATTTGAGTAAGATCAGTTAAGAAATGAGGTCTGCATGGTAAAACATAAGGTTATTAGGGGCGAATTTTTCAAAATCGGGCGATACATATATGGGAGCTATATCTACATCTGAACCGATTTCGATGATTTTTTGCACATATAGTTAGTTCTACAGAAGACTATATTTAGCCAAATTTGAGTAAGATCTGTTGCTAAATAAGGGTTTTATAGCCAAATTTGGGAAAAATCGGGCGGTACATATATGGGAGCTATAGCTAAATCTGAACCGATTTCGATTATTTTTAGCACATATTGTCAGTACCATAAAAGATTAGAGTAAGCCAAGTTTGAGTAAGATCGGTTAATAAATAAGGTTTTTATGGCCAAATTTGGGAAAATCGGGCGATACATATATATGGGAGCTATATCGAAATCTGAACCGATTTGGATGAAATTTTGCAGACTTGAAGAACGATGAAAAAGATTACTTTTTGCCAAATTTGGTGACGATCCGTTTGAAAACAAACGCAACGTGACCCCATTTGTCGAAATCGGACGATACATATATATGGGAGCTATATCTAAATTTGATCCGATTTCTTCCAAATTCAATAGCGTTCGTCCTTGTTCCCAAAAAACTCCCTGTACCAAATTTTATCAAAATCGGTTAATAATTGCGACCGGAATCCTGTGAACAACAAATACATGGACAGACGGACGGACGGACGGACGGACACCAAGTGCTAGATCGACTCAGGATGTGATTCTGAGTCGATCGGTATATATTTTATGGGGTCTAAAATCAATATTTCTGGTAGGCACATTTTTTGGCCGATCAAACTTATTATACCCTAACCACTATGTGGTTTAGGGTATAATAATATGCATTTAATACTAGAGACGCCATTTATGTGTCAACCTGTTATGTTACCAATGAAAAAACTAAAAAAAATATCGCGAGGACAATAATTCTTGTCCTTAAAATTCAATTGCGAATTTTGTTTATCATAGAAGACGCATTTCAGTGATATAAAGTTTTCTTTCCTTATCCAAAAGTTGATAATTTTTTCAATTAAGTCGTTTTATCCTTATACTTAAGTGATTCGAATTAAAAATGGTTATCTTTAAATGAAGGAAAATTTTGTTTGACTACTTAACTCTGTTTGACAGATCAAGCAGAGCAGTTCAATCAGTACACTTCCCGAAGATAAATTTAAAACTTTTACCTATGAAGACTATATTAGATTCTGGATGTATACACTCAAAAAAAAAGTTTACTTGGATTCAAAGATTTTGAACTTCCTTTAAAGATTTTGGTATTGATTCTGAGCCAAAGATGCGGCTTCTTTAAAATAAAGAAATTTTTTAGCGACCCATCTGGCTTTAAATCTACGATCAACAAAATTAAAATTAGGATGTAGATCGTATTTATAGAATTTTCATTCTATTTTTCGGTATATTAATAAGCTATTCACGTACAAACAAATGCCAGTTAAAAAATTATAACGGATACTTCAAAGTAAAAAATGTTTTCTTAATTCTAAAAAAAACTTTAAACCAAAGACTCTAAATCCTCAAAATAAGTCTTAGACTATATTTGAAGCGTTTTTATCTTAAATCTATAGTTTCAATATTTCAGTTAATTTAAGGACAATTTCTTTAAATCAAGCATGAGTTTGTTTACTTTAAGGAAAATTTGCCTTAGTTCAAAGACATGCGACTTTAACGGAGGGACCCAAATTCGCAAAATTTGTGTCCTAAATTAAATGGAAAAAATTTTTGAAGCAAAGATTATAAACTTTATTTTAATTAAAATTTCATTGTTTTAAAGAAATTTGGTTGCGTAATCTTTAATATCACGTAAATATTTTTTTCAGTGTACAAAGCTTAAATATTTCTTTCAAAGTGATTTCATTCAAAATTGTATTTTAAAGACGATTTTACATGAAACAAAACATAAATTCCACTTTAAATTTCAGTCTGAAATGGGATTTTTAAATTTTTAAATGACTTTGAGAGCACATGAAGAAAATATCAGAAAACAAGTATATACAGCAGTAAGTTCGACCGAGCCGAATCTTAAATAGGCACCACCATGAATCAAATATTAGGGCTTCCTTTGGAATTTCAGGGGTGTCTTATGACAGATCAAGCAGAGCAGATCAACCAGTACACTTCGCGAAGATAAATTTAAAGATTTTACCTATGAAGACTATATCAGATTCTGGATTTATAAGAACCATTTTTGTATGAGTTGTCGAGGAATCATTATCTGTATGTAGATTTTCACCCGAGAAATAAAATCTGTAAATTTTACTTTGAGTTTCACGTAAGTTTCAGTGCGCCTTCTGGAGGTATAGAAGAATAGAAGTGAAATCGCTCTATATTGAGACCTTACCAAATGGACCGATAAAAACTAAATCCGATACCCGTTTTTGTGAGCCTAAAATACCAGAATATTTACAATTTCAGGCAAATCGGATAAACACTAAAAACCCCAGGGGTTAAATCGGGAGATCCTTCTTATAGGGGCTATGGTTAGGTTAGGTTATGTGGCAGCCCTATGTATCGGGCTCACTTAGACTATTCAGTCCATTGTGATACCACATTGGTGAACTTCTCTCTTATCACTGAGTGCTGCCCGATTCCATGTTAAGCTCAATGACAAGGGATCTCCTTTTTATAGCCGAGTCGGAACGGCGTTCCACATTGCAGTGAAACCACTTAGAGAAGCTTTGAAACCCTCAGAAATGTCACCAGCATTACTGAGGTGGGATAATCCACCGCTGAAAAACTTTTTGGTGTTCGGTCGAAGCAGGAATCGAACCCACGACCTTGTGTATGCAAGGCGGGCATGCTAACCATTGCACCACGGTGGCTATACTAAAACATGGACCGCTACTCACAGCTTTCGGCACACCTCTTTATGTCCAAAAATACCTCTACATTTCTAATTTCAGGCAAATCGGATGAAAGCTATGGATTCTAGAAGCCCAAGAATTAAAATCGGGATATCGGTCAATATGGGGGCTATACCAAAACATGAACCGATACTCACCATTTTTGGCACATCTCTTTATGGTCCGAAAACATCTCAAGATTTCCAATTTAAGGCAAATTGGATAAAAACTACGGTTTCTATTAGCCCAAGAAATAAAATCGGAAGATCGGTCTATATGGGGGCTATACCAAAAAATGGGCCGATACTCACAATTTTTGGCATACCTCTTTATGGTCCGAAAATACCTCTAGATTTCAAATTTCAGGAAAATTGGATAAAAACTACGGTTTCTATAAGCCCGAGAAATAAAATCGGAAGATCGGTCTATATGGAGGCTATACCAAAACAAGGAATAATACTCACCATTTTTGGCACACCTCTTTATGGTCCTAAAATACCTCTTGATTTATAATTTCAGGCGAATTGGATAAAAGCTACGATTTCTATAAGCCCAAGACCCCAAATCGGGAGGACGGTTTATATGGGGACTATATCAAAACTTGGACCGATATAGCCCATCTTCGAACTTGACCTGCCTGCAGACAAAAGACGAGATTGTGCAAAATTTCAGCAAGATTACTTCATTATTGAAGACTGTAGCGTGATTAAAATAGACATACAGCCAGAGACACAGACAGACGGACATGGTTATGTCGTCTTAGAATTTCTCCCTGATCAAGAATATATATACTTTATATAGTCGGAAACCGATATTTCGATGTGTTACAAACGGAATGACAAACTTATTATACCCCCCATCACCATTCTATGGTGGTGGTTTTAAAAACGAATAAATCCAAATTTGTTCCCTTGATACTATTTATCAAGTACTCAAAATTTATATATAAAAGAAAATGGTTAAAAGCAAGCACATACTGATATCACGTACCAAATTTCAACCGTATAGCAAGACAACTGTTTCTCCGAGAGTTAAATCTGGGGATCGGTTTAGGTTAGGTTTGGTGGCAGCCCGATGTATCAGGCTCACTTAGACTATTCAGTCCATTGTGATACCACATTGGTGAACTTCTCTCTTATCACTGAGTGCTGCCCGATTCCATGTTAAGCTCAATGACAAGGGACCTCCTTTTTATAGCCGAGTCCGAACGGCGTTCCACATTGCAGTGAAACCACTTAGAGAAGCTTTGAAACCCTCAGAAATGTCACCAGCATTTCTGAGGTGGATAATCCACCGCTGAAAAACTTTTTATTGTTCGGTCGAAGCAGGAATCGAACCCACGACCTTGTGTATGCAAGGCGGGCATGCTAACCATTGCACAACGGTGGCATCGGTTTATAAAAGTGGTCCAATATGGCTCAATTGCTATTGCCAATGGACTAACTATCTGACCAACATCAATGACAACTACTTGTGCCAAGTTTCAACAGATGGACGGACGGACGGACGGACAACGCTGGATCGATTCAGAATTTGACCACCACCTGGAGCATATTAACGTTCTGAAGAAATGATGTTCGCGAATACAAGTTGTATGATAAATTATCCGAGACACAAACCAGATCCTTTTTGACAGCCCTTAATGGTTTAATCACAATTTGGGAAAATAAAATATTTAATAAAAATAAGAACCGTGCACTGTACCTGCGCGATATATTTTGATATCAAACGAAAGGTCTTGAGAGTACTATAAAAGCAAATGGTTACCGCTTTCGTAAGAATTCTAGAAATGTTATTTTTTTTAAATTTGTTTAAAATTGAAATAAAGTTTAAAATTGCCCCAACTTCATTGCTTCTGCGCCACTACTTTTTTGGGGACGATTTTTACTGGGTATATGAGTTTGTTTTAAAAACTTTATTCTCGGATTGTGACCAAATGGTCTTACAAAATTAGGCGCTTTTTGATTTATAATATCTGTCGAAGAGTAAGACAAAGTTCAAAATTGAATCTGAAACAATATCGGCTATATGGGAGCCACCGTGGTGCATGCCCGCCTTGCCGATTCCTGCTACGACCGAACACCAAAAAGTTTTTCAGCGGTGGATTATTATTTTTTTACAATTTCAACCGTCGAACGGAACGGACGTGTTTTTCAATAGCGGATAAACTCATCGTAATAGGTACCTACTACGAATTTCAAGTGTGGTGGGATATTAAGCCACCATGCAGCGACCATGGGTTGCTAACTTCAGGGCCCAGTGGACGGGTATCGACTGGAGTTATAAATCTGGGCAATGACCAAGAGTTAGGCCCAATTAGTCGACCTGTAGACGGGTCGACAGGTGGCGACACTCTGACAAGTCGAACTTTTTCTAAGGTAACGACATCAAAAGGAGGTAATCCCTCACGAAAGAGATTCAAGGAACGCAGAAATGCTTTGTTTATCCTAAAGAAGTTAGGATCAGTCGACCCAAGCACGCTGTCGGCTAAACAAAGCGATTCCTTAAAATGGGCTCAAGGAATTCTTGAGACTGGAAAAAGGGAACGATCGCCGGATGAGCTGCCATCCTCCAAAAGGGATCAAAGATCGTTTGCCTCAGTTGCTAAAGATAACCTTGTGATGGCTATCATTAATAAAGGAGCATTGGACGGTATGGTTCCAAAGCAAAAATGGGGGGAAATTGAGAATGCTCTGTCTGTCGTCTACTCACAGGTGCTGGAAAAGTTTCCCGGCCCAGATCCTCGACACCAAGAGGCTGGTTGGTATCAAGGACGATTTAAGCTAGTCGCATTTGAGGACCAGAGGTCTATAGAATGTTTTAAAGCTGCTCTGATACTAATTGGTGAAGTTTGGGAAGGAGCTGCTCTAGAGTTAGTCGAGAAGCAAGACATACCGGCTAGACCTAGAGCACATGCCTGGATACCTGCAAACCCTTCTGACCCTGAATCTATTTTAAATAGACTGAAACGATGCAATCCAGATCTTCCAACAGCTGATTGGAAGGTTGGCCGTTTGGATGAAGTGGATGGACCAAGACGGCATGCAGTGTTTATATTGAACACTCAGTCTTTGCCACATCTGGCAAAGTCCCAGGGCCGTGTATGTTATGGCTTTCATTATATCCAAATGAAGGTGTATAAAAACGATCAGCTAAAGGATTCAGAAATGGACAAGCCTCTGTCTGAATCAGAAGTAAGCCGATCCTCTTGCGAAGTCGAGGGAGATACCAAAGTTGAAGACATGGATAGATACCGTATGCGGGAGGAGGCTTCTATTGCCTCAGAACTCACCAAAGTCGAACCTATGTTTATTGCGAGAGTCACCGATATCTCTGAAGAGGACATTCTTGATGACTCGATTGAAGCGGCTGATGTGACGGTTGTTGAAAATCTCGATGGTCCTACGGATCCTCCAGATAAATCTTCATCATTGTAAGGCTGCATGTGCTGCCTTAAAAGTTCTCCTGATGAAAGGGGACATAGACATAGTTCTTATTCAAGAACCATATGTTTATATAAACAAAATATGTGAATTAAGTACTCCGGGGTTCAAACTATTGCAGTATACTGGTAATGATGTAATTCGAGCCTGTATAAGTGCTAAAAACGAGCTTAACTTGTTTCTGCTTCCTTCAATGTGCAATGCAGACACTGTCGTTGCCAATTTAGAAATAGCCAAATGCAAATATTGGGTATCTTCGATCTATATGGGACATGACAGGGAGATGCCTCCATGTGCCGTTAAGACCTTAGTTGAGGAGTCACTGAAAACAAAGACGAAACTCATTATGGGATGCGATGCGAATGCACATCATAGTATATCGGGAAGTAGTGATACTAATGCAAGGGGAGAGTCGCTAATAGAGTTTATTTTGCGTACTAATCTGGTAGTTTGCAACAAGGGAGATGTCCCAACCTTTGTCACTAAAAACAGGCAAGAGGTTTTGGACATCACCTTGGCCTCGCAAGAACTAAATGAAATGATATCTGAGTGGCAGGTTTTAAGTGAACACAGCTTCTCAGATCATCGCTACATCAGTTTCAAATTTGATGTTCATATCACCAAGACCACATTTTCGCCAAATGTTAGGAAAGCTGACTGGAATAGGTATAGGGAATCGTTCAATATGATGATACCGGAAATAACAGAGACAAATATGAGAAATGTGCAAGATATCGAACACGCAGTGGAGCGGATTACTAAGGCCTTCAACATCTCACTGAAAGCTGCATGCCCTAGAGGAAAGCCAAGGGGGAAACATCGACCACCATGGTGGTCTACTGAATTAAGTAATATGAGGAAATCCTGCAGGAAGCTCTTTAACAAGGCAAAGTCCACCAGAGCCCCTGAGGACTGGGACGCTTACAAGAGGAATCTGAGAGGATACAAGCGAGAACTGAGAAAGGCTCAGCATAACTCTTGGAATGACTACTGCAGCAGTATTGAGAATACGTCCGAGGCTTCCAGACTACGGAAGGTTCTAGCATCCACCAACTCCGCTCCAGGTTTCATTAAAACATCGGAGGGAAATTGGACAACGTCCAGTGAGGAGACGCTGGAGGTACTATTGGACACACATTTTCCTGGAAATCAGACGGTTGAACCATGCACTGGCGGTGCCACAGTTGCTCAGCGGTCGTTTCCTGTCGAGGAAATTGTATCGGAAACTAGAATAAGATGGGCGCTAAATAGCTTTGGACCATTCAAATCCCCCGGACCTGATGGAATTACTCCGGCGGAGTTACAAGCTGTAACTGACAAAATTATCCCTTGGTTGTCAGTGATATATAAAGGATGTATCAACTTATCATACATCCCAGGAAAGTGGAGGGAAACAAAAGTCGTTTTCATACCTAAAGCGGGAAAAGCCTCTCACTCGAGGGCGAAGGATTTCCGACCAATCAGCTTATCCTCATTCCTACTTAAGACTCTGGAGAGGATGATAGATTTTTATCTTAGAACTAGCATCGATTCAAGGTTGTTCTCGAAAGGACAGCATGCATACTCGAAGGGCAGGTCTACTGAGACCGCACTACATGAACTAGTCAGCTTTATTGAAAGCTCACTATCTGTCAAAGAATACACAATCGTGGCGTTTCTAGACATCGAAGGGGCGTTCAAT
The DNA here is from genome assembly GCF_050003625.1 of Haematobia irritans. Lineage (NCBI taxonomy): Eukaryota > Metazoa > Arthropoda > Insecta > Diptera > Muscidae > Haematobia > Haematobia irritans. The sequence continues at coordinate 152,774,462 of NC_134398.1, read as the reverse complement.
AATGTCCATCCGAGCTCGATATTAAATGGACTGACAACTCTGAATGTTGATCCATGTATACTCAGGCTGTTAGACGAACTGCTAATGAAGAGACGTATTTCAGCCACACTAGGACAAGCAAACATACAAAGGTATGTGAACAGAGGCACTCCCCAAGGAGGAGTTCTATCACCTCTTCTTTGGAATGTTGCTATAAATAGCCTTCTGGTTACTCTAGAAAAAGAAAGGATAAAAGTGGTGGCATACGCAGATGATGTGGCTCTGGCAGTCAGGGGAAAATTCCCATCCACAATCAGAGATATTATTCAGAGGGCCCTCCGGATGACTGAGAAATGGGCGAAAGACAATGGTCTTGGGGTAAATCCTGCAAAGACAGAATTAGTCATGTACTGCAACGATCGCAAAACTCCCACGGTTAGGCCTATTTCCTTAGGGGGTATTGAAATTCCCTTTGGTGAATGTGCAAAATACCTTGGCGTTATTTTGGACAGGAAGCTGAACTTTAAGCTTAATATTGAAGAAAGGGCGAGAAAGGCAACTGTAGCTTTGTACTCGTGCAAAAAGGCAATAGGAAAAAAGTGGGGACTGAAACCAAAAATTGTGCATTGGCTATACACGGCAGTGGTTAGACCTATAATGCTATATGGTGTTGTAGTCTGGTGGCCGGCACTTCAGAAACCGACTTGTTTAGATAAAGTTCAGCGTATGGCGTGTTTGTGTATTTCAGGCGCATTCAGCAAGACAGGAACAAATTCCCTTAATGTCGTGCTGCATCTATTGCCTTTAGACATTTTGGCCAAACAGTCAGCTGCAACAACGGCTGTGCGGTTGCGCGAACTATCGCTGTGGTCGGAAAAAGGTTACGGTCACAGTTCTGTCCTCAAAATAATGCCAGATGTGCCTAACGTAGTGGATTACACTTTGGCGAGTCCACTTTTCGACAAGAAGTTTGAGACTCTAATCCCCAACAGTGAGGCGTGGTGCACACAGACCCCGGGGAATAAAGAATATATAGATTTCTACACTGATGGCTCCAAATTGGATGGACAAGTGGAGTTCGGAGTATATTCTAATGATCTGGAACTTCGAATAGCGAAAAGATTACCTAATCACTGTAGTGTTTTTCAGGCTGAAATATTAGCAATAAGAGAGGTGGCGAATTGGCTGAGAAGTAATGTTCCAAAAAATGTGGGCATTAATATATACTCAGACAGTCAACCTGCAATAAAATCCTTGGACTCTGTGTTCCTCAACTCGAAAACGGCCATCGACTGCCGCAAATCTCTCAATGAGATGGCTGAGCAGTACAATATTCACCTAATATGGGTGCCTGGCCATAGGAACATACCGGGGAACTGCGAAGCGGATGAGTTGGCAAGGCTAGGGACTACCTTACATATTCCAGGGGAACTAGAATTTGTTGGTATGCCCCTAGCTACCTGCAAGCTCATGCTACGTGAGAAGGCTGTTATGATGGCAAATGTTCGATGGGAGAATTGCAAGGGTTGTAACGACACCAAGCAAATATGGCCCCATTTCAACTTAAACCGCACACTAGATATGCTAATGTTCTCGAGACGTCAGATATCACTCCTGATATCTGCTATAACGGGTCGCTGCCTGATAGGCGATTGTGCAAAAACTATTGGCGCGAAGTATAATGACTATTGTATGAGCTGTCATGATGCGGAGGAAAAAGAATCAACTAAACACCTCTTGTGTGAGTGTCCTGCATTTTGTGTAAAGCGCAAGCAACTTTTAGGAGTATATAGCTTCAGATTACTGGCGGATCTGGAAAACGTTAACTTAAGCAGTCTGCTACTGTTTTTGGAACAATCTGGTTGGTTCAACAAAGAAAAATAATCAAGAAGGTTCAGCGGTTAAAACTAGAAGTGCCCATATGTAATAGGTACTTTTAGTTAATGTGGTATCACAATGGACTGAATAGTCTAAGTGAGCCTGAATCTTAATCGGGCTGCCACTTTAACCTAACCTAACCTAACCTATCCCACCTCAGTAATGCTGGTGACATTTCTGAGGGTTTCAAAGCTTCTCTAAGTGTTTTCACTGGAATGTGGAACGCCCTTCGGACTCGGCTATAAAAAGGAGGTCCCTTGTCATTGAGCTTAACATGGAATCGGGCAGCACTCAGTGATAAGAGAGAAGTTTTTATATGAATGTCCATGTATTAGCGTATATATTAAAATCTGTACCGATAGATTCGATCCTCCAACTTAATATGTAAGTAAAAAACAAGTCTGTATAATATTTCAGAACCATAGCATCAGAATTTCAAAGGGACCGTTTCCAAAAACGCTCACTATATATTTTAACGATCTCATAATAATCGATTTTTAATGAACAGGAACAAAATGACAAGACGGACGGATAAACACGACTCGTTATCTCGATATCGACTCCAGTATATCTGACATGCATAACGAAGATATGGTACCTTGACATCATAGTGGTTTAGGGTATGCTAAAGGGATAAAAGTGTTCTGAAAATGTATTCTTTAGTTCATATACAATACAAGGTCATACTTTCATGAACTCAATTATGATATATAGTATTTCTTTATGAGTCACAGGTTATTTATAATAAAACCACACGTTTTGAGACTTTTTTTTTATTTAGAAACTTGTCACTTTGTTGCTAAACCTAAAAATAAGCTCTTAAACCCCAGTCTATCAAGCGTGTGCAACTTTTAATGAATAGCAAATCAATAAGAACAGCCACGAGTCGTCACATTTTAAATAGAGCTTATCAAGTGAGATTCTGTAATTTTTATATACCCTCTACAATAGGATGATGAGCACCGCGAGTTTGTTAGTGCATTTGCAACACTTGGAGAAATTGATTCCAGTGCATATTGTTTGTAAATTTTTGTGATCAACATATGCAAATCAATGATGGCAGTCCTTTTTTTTTGACCCACAAAAAGATATGCTAAACCGTGATATGTATCGGCCCATATTTTGGTTCCTTCCCAATGTGTCTTATTCATAAAAGTCGCAATTTGCATCTGATTTGCCTGAAATTTGGGATACAAAAATAACACTATATACAATCTGTGTCATTCTGTTTTTTATACATTAAAATATTGGTCCCAGATCCCATAGAGTACATATATTTTTGGTCGTGGTGAAATTCTGAGTCGAACTAACATAGCGTCGTTTGTCCATCTGTTGAAATCATGCTAACATCCGAACGAAACAAGCTATCGAAACTTGGAACGAGTAGTTCTTATTGCAGTAGGTCGTATGATATTGCAAATGGGCCAAATTGGATTACTTTTTGGTATAACCCCCATATAAACCCATCCCATGTGAAGCAACTTTTGTTATTGTGAAAAAAAATGGAAAAAAGGGAATTTCGTGTTTTGATAAAATACTGTTTTCTGAAGGGAAAAATACGGTGGAAGCAAAAACTTGGCTTGATAATGAGTTTCCGGACTCTGCCCCAGGGAAATCAACAATAATTGATTGGTATGCAAAATTCAAGCGTGGTGAAATGAGAACGGAGGACGGTGAACGCAGTGGACGCCCGAAAGAGGTGGTTACCGACGAAAACATAAAAAAAAAAACACAAAATGATTTGGAATGACCATAAAATGAAGTTGATCGAGATAGCAGAGGCCTTAAAGATAATAAAGGAATGTGTTGGTCATATCATTCATCAATATTTGGATATGCGGAAACTCTGTGCAAAATGGGTGCCGCGCGAGCTCACATTTGATCAAAAACAACAACGTGTTGATCATTCTGAGCGGTGTTTGCAGCTGTTAACTCGTAATACACCCGAGTTTTTCCGTCGATATGTGACAATGGACGAAACATGGCTCCATTACTACACTCCTGAGTCCAATCGACAGTCGGCTGAGTGGACAGCGACCGGTGAACCGTCTCCGAAACGTGGAAAGACTCAAAAATCCTCTGGCAAAGTAATGGCCTCTGTTTTTTGGGATGCGCATGGAATAATATTTATCGATTATCTTGAGAAGGGAAAAACCATCAACAGTGACTATTATATGGCGTTATTGGAGCGTTTGAAGGTCGAAATCGTGGCAAAACGGCCCCATATGAAGAAGAAAAAAGTGTTGTTCCACCAAGACAACGCACCGTGCCACAAGTCATTGAGAACGATGGCAAAAAATCATTAATTGGGATTCGAATTGCTACCCCACCCACCGTATTCTCCAGATCTGGCCCCAAGCGACTTTTTCTTGTTCTCAGACCTCAAAAGAATGCTCGCAGGGAAAAAATGAAGAGGTGATCGCCGAAACTGAGGCCTATTTTGAGGCAAAACCGAAGGAGTACTACCAAAATGGTATCAAAAAATTGGAAGGTCGTTATAAACGTTGTATCGCTCTTGAAGGGAATTATGTTGAATAATAAAAACGAATTTTGACAAAAAATTTGTTTTTCTTTGTTAGACCGGGGGTTTATCAGCCAACCTGTTATATATAGCACCCGTATAAATCGATCCCCACACCCAGAGAAGGGATATGATCACATCAAACATGTTTTAAGAGCAAAATGTTATTTTTGGCCTCTTGACCTCCGTAGCCTCTTGAAGTAGCAAATTCCATCCGATTCGATTGAAATTTTGTTGTGTTAGTATATTGTCTGTAGCAACCATGCAAATATTGGTCATATCGGTCCATAATGATATATACCACCATATAAACCGATCCCCATATTTGATTTTCACAGCCTCTTGGAGGAGCAAATTTCATCCGATTTGGCTGATATTCGGCCATATACAAGGCCTGCCACAACAATGATCCTGCTATAAAATATAGCCCTCTTATAAAGCGACCCAAATATTTCACTTTTGGCTCTCCAATTACTGTTTAAAAATTTATTCATAGCGGTTCGTAATTATTTATAGACCCCTCTGTATATACCGGTCAATAACTGAATTATATAGGTATTTAATCTGCCGTTTTTTATCCGGCATATACCACATATGGACAAACTTGCAATATAAAAGTTTTAAGATACACTCAAAAAAAAGTTTAGTTGGATCCAAAGATTTTGACCTTCCCTTAAGGATCTTGGTATTGATTCCGAGCCAAAGATGCGGCTTCTTTAAAATAAAGACATCTTTGACGAACCTCCCTGGCTTTAAATCTAGGATAAATAAAATTAAAATTAGATACAGATCTCACTCATTGAATTTGTATCCTCTTTTTGCGATATATTAATAAAGGTATTTATGTACAAACAAATTCCAATTTAAAATCCAAATTATGACAGGTACTTCAAAGTAAAAACAGTTTTCTTAATGTAAAAAAAACTTTAAACCAAATATGCAAATCCTTAAAATAAGTCTTAGCCTATATTAGAAGCGATTTTAAATTTAAAAATGCAATATGTCAGTTGAGATAAAGACGATTCAAATTAAAAATGTTTTTCTTTATTTGAAGGAAAAATTGTCTTACTTCAAAGATATACAACTTCAGCAGAGAGACGGAGAGAATTTCAAGTTTTGTGTCCTAAATTTAATGAAACAATTTTCTTTAAGCAAGGATTGTAAACTTTCATTTAATTAAAATGTCATTATTTTAAAAAATTCTGTCCTTAACGTTGGGTAAATTTCGATTCCTAAAATTTAAGTTGCATAATCTTCCATATTAGGTCAATATTTTTTTCAGTGTACCTTGCCAACGACAAATGTTACCGCAACCCAAGTAATTATGGATTATAGCCTTTACTAGAAGTTTCCTCGCAATCCATGGTAGTGGGTACATAAGGTTGGACCTGGCCGCACATACGGCCGTAAGTACTTGCTTTAGAAAAAATCATGAACAGAATGGCCATTTCAAAACGATCCGTTGATGAAGATGAATCAACACACGTGTGATCTCAAACGGAGAACAGACGGTGTCAATCTGACAACGACAATATGACCCCATGTATTGTCAAAACAACAACCAACGTTCATTATCTGAAAACGTAATGGATTATCTGCCCCATACTCGTTAACATCCGCCTTGGCACGTAGTACACCGACGTAGTTCCCACAAACGTCTAACGAATATTTGAACACTTTTCATGGCCAAAGAAAGCCGTTCTGAAATTATGAACGCCCGTGGATGAAACGCGGTTGTCACAGTTGGTAGGATTCTACCAAAAATGGTGGATTTTTTACTGTTTTACTGGAAAATTGGTAGAATTAACATACTGATGTTTTGGTAGATTTGGAAAAATATTCTCCTCCAACTAAGAGGTACTTCACAAATTTTCTATAAAAATAAAATGTTGACAACATTTTCTATAAAAATAAAATGTTGACAAAATTTTCTTTAGAAATAAAATTAGGACAAAATTTTCTATAGATAATATTAGAACAAAATTTTCTATAGAAATATAATCTTGACAAAATTTTCTATAAAAATAAAATTTTGACAAAATTTTCTATAGAAATACAATTTTAACAAAATTTTTAATAGAACTAAAATATTGACAAAGTTTTCTTTAGAAATAAAAATTTTTATGGAAATAAAATTTTGATAATATTTTCTATGGAAATATAATTTGACAAAATAAAATATTTTGTTTGGTATTTTTTTTTTTTTTTTTTGGTAAAATTATTATGTGACCAAGATGATGGGTATTTAAGATTCGACGCGGTCGAACTTATGGCTGTATACATATACTTGTTTTTTAAATAAAACATAATACAAATTAACAGGCTAGCTCAGTTTCAAGTGATCGATGATCCAATATGAGTCAACGATGTTATCCGTATTTGTTAGTCATTTTGATAGCTTCTATTACACCAGTTTTATGTCTAAGGTAATAAATTGAATTTAGAAAAAACCATACCTTCATAGATGTAAATAGTAAAATTTGTAATTTTTTATTTCAGTCACTATTCTATAGTTGCGCCTGGTACGATACGTTCCAATCGTAATTATTCAGTGTGTATTTCACTGCATAATGCCCCTACAGATGCCATTATACGTCTCACCATCTCTTCACAGAATAGCTCTTTCAGCCTAAGCCAAGATGTATCTTTGCAACCATATGAATCAAAATTGGTGGAATTCATACCACCCAAATTGAATGGGAGATTTCAATATGCTTTGAATGCTCAAGGTGTTAAGGGTATATCCCTAGATAGAACTAAAAAATTGTATGTCTTAACTAACGGTGGACCCAGAGTGTATATTGAAAGTGACAAGGCTCTCTATAAACCAGAAGATATTGTTCAGTTTCGTGTTATTGTTCTGGATGAACATGTTCAAGTAACAAAAATCATAGAACCAATTCGAATACAAATTTTGGTAAGTTTTTGATTGTTTATTTTTTTTTTATGCAATAAGAAATTCAAATTGTATGCAACTACACCCAGAGAAGGAATATGATCACCTAAAACATGTTTTAAGAGCAAAATGTTATTTTTGGATGGTGACCATGTAACATGGTTTTCGCAACCATGTTATTTTCTCGGAAATCATGTATCTGATTTCGGCATGCAGGTTATATTTGACGAAAAAATAACATTTTAGTGACAAACATGTTACATGGTCACCATACAAAAATAACATTTTGCTCTTGAAACATATTTGAGGTGATCATATTCCTCTCTGCGTGTATGTCATATCTACAATCTGTATCGAGAATGATTTGCGGGATGATTGATTTTATAGATCATATGATATATGATTTAGACCTGACTGATTATTTCAACAGACGAATAGACATGTCCAGATCGACTCAGATGCATTACAAACGGAATGACAAAGCATATTAATATCTCGCATACTATATATAAAAAAGTTACAACTCTTGTTTAAAACCGAGTTCTAGCTACTTTGCCTACTAGGACAAAAAAGATGGGGGGTATATAAACTTTGTCATTCCGTTTGAAGCACATCGAAATATTGGTCTCAGACTCCATAAAGTATATATATTCTGGGTCGTGGTGAAATTCTGAGTCGATTTAGCAATGTCTGTCCGTCCATCTGTCTCCTGAATTCACGGTAATTTCCGAACGGAAGAAGTTATAAACATGAAACTTGGCAGAAGTAGTTGTTGTTGATGTAGGTCGGATGGTATTGGAAATGGTCCATATTTACGTTTAGCCACCGTATAAACCGAACCCCAGATGTGGCTTGGGGTTTTTAGGTGGTGTTTATCTAAGCCCTCTGGCAACCATGCAAAAATTGGTCTATATTAGTACATAATTATATATCTTCCATATAAGCCGACCTCCAGTTTTTGCCGATCCGATGCCCTCTAAAAACCGTGCAAAAATTTTTCCACATCAACCATCATTATACATAGCCCATATTAACCGATCCTGGAGGAACAAATTTTATCTGATCCGTTTGAAATTTGACTCTCTAATTACTTTGCGTATTGGTTCACAATTATTTATAGACTCATCCATATAGGTTTTGTTTAAATTAGACTCCGTATGGACTAACTTCTAATTTAAAAGACAATGCTAAGAAGTTTTTAGATACCTGATGTCGGTCTTAAGTCTGATTGTCTTTAGTATAACTTTTTAGTAAGGCCATGGATATTATTCTTGTTTTGTTTTTTATACCCTCCACCATAGGATAGGGGGTAAATAAACTTTGTCATTCCGTTTGTAACACATCGAAATATTGCTCTAAGACCCCATAAATTATATATATTCTGGGTCGTGGTGAAATTCTCAGTCGACCTAAGCATGTCCGTCCGTCCATCTGTTGAAATCACGCTAACTTCCGAACGAAACAAGCTATCGACTTGAAACTTGGCACAAGTAGTTGTTATTGATGTAGGTCGGACGGTATTGCAAATGGGCCATATCGGTTCACTTTTACATATAGCCCCCATATTAACCGATCCCCAGATTTGGCTTGCGGAGCCTCAAAGAGAAGCAAATTTCCTATCTTACTGAAATTTGGTAGATGGTGTTGGTATATGGTCTCTAAAAACCATGCTAAAATTGGTCCACATCGGTCCATAATTATATATAGTCCCCATATAAACCGATCCCCAGATTTGGTTTGCGGAGCCTCAAAGAGACACAAATTTCATTCGATCTACCTGAAACTTGGTACATGATGTTGGTATATGGTCTCTAACAACCATACGAAAATTGGTCCATATCGGTCCATAATTATATATAGCTCCCATATAAACCGATCCCCAGATTTGGATTGCGGAACCTCAAATAGAAGCAAATTTCATCCGATCCGACTGAAATTTGGTACATGGTTTTGGTATAAGGTGTCTAAAAACCATGCTAAAATTGGTCCACATCGGTCCATAATTATATATTGCCCCCATATAAACCGATCCCCAGATTTGGCTTGCCGAGTCTCTAAGAGAAGCAAATTTCATACAATCCGGTTGAAATTTGGAACATGGTGTTAGTATATGATCTCTAACAACCGTGCCAGAATTAGTCCATACCGGTCCATAATTATATATAGCCTCCATATAAACCGTTCTCCAGATGTGACCTCCGGAGCCTCTTGGAGGAGCAAAATTCATCCGATCCGGTTCAAATTTGGAACATGGTGTTAGTAACAACCATACCAAAATTGGTCCATATCGGTCTATAGTTATACACGCAAAAAAATAATTCTTTCCTCCCAAACGAAATTTTAGACAAACAAAGTTTTTCGCTGTAAGGAAGTGTATTTGGAAGAAAAGTATATACTTTTTGTGATAAACGTTTATTCTTTTCTAGGATGTAAAAACAATTTCATAAAGACTAACTCAAAAAAAAAAAAAAAACACATTGTTTTCTTGCTAATTGCATTTTCCCTCACATCTTTCTCACATCCACGAGGTTTTTTAGTTCTTAACACCTTTTCCTGTAATACCAACAATGTAGAAGAAATTATACGATTTTATAATTTTTAAAAAAAATTTTTTACCTTTCGACTGGACGGAGAATCGAACCGCGGACCATGCACTTTGTAAGCCAACGCACTAACCACTGAGCTATGTACCTGTTATGGTCATCAATAGATAAATATCCATATAAGTTATATTTATATAGCATAGCTTGCGGCGCCCACGAACCGAATAAACAAAGTTTATTTAACAGAAACAAACATTTAGTTTGGCACCGTGGAGCAGTTGCTACGTCCGACTTGCATGCCAAGGGTCGTGGGTTCGATCCCTGCTTCGACCAAAGTTTTTTTTCTTTTTTTTTACATATATTCGAGATATGTTTGGAAGATTCCGAAAAAATGTTCAACATTACATTGTACTATATTAAATTTTGAACTTTAAAATGTGTCTTATTAAAGAACTAAAGTCAGAAAAAACAGTGTTTGATATAAACGAAATGGGCTGTGTTGTTGTTTCAAAAATAACTTTTTTATTGAAAAAATAAAAATTTTGTAACAAACGAATTTTTTTGGTGATAAAAGTTTAAAATTTTCGAAGCAATTCAAAAAACTTTAACAAAAGAAAAACGTTTTCGGTACACATTTTCCAAACGTTTTTTTTGCGAGTATATAGCTGTTCTCCAATCACACAAAAATTGGTACATATCGGGTCATAATCATGGGTGCCACTCAAGCCAAAAATAATCTACCAAAATTTTATTTCTATTGAAAATTTTGTGAAAATTTTATTTCTATAGAAAATTTTGTTAAAATTGTATTTCTATAGAAAATTTTGTCAAACTGAATTATATACGTATATAATCGATCTTTTTTTATTTAATATATACCACGTATGGACTTACATACAATTTTGAAGACAGTGTTAGGAGGTTTTAAGGCAGGCGTTAGCGCAACTTAAGTAATTCGATTGTGGATGGTAGTGTTTAGAAGAAGTTTCTACGCAACCCGTAGTGGGTACATAAGATTCGGCCTGGCAGAACTTACGGCCGTATATACTTGTTTTTTTTTTTTTAATTTTATTGTTAAATATAACGGAAATAAGATAAAATTTTACAATCAGTTTAGATTTGTTCGATTTGGCTACCTTGGATACGAATGGCATTTAAGTGTCAGCCAAAGCCGTTGTAAGCTACACGAAAGTAACTCTGCGGTATTTTGGATCATTCCCGGTGAAGCGCCATCCTGAAATGATCGCCGCTTTGGCATTTTTAAGTACTAAACTTACTCTCCAAAATGGGACGATTTTATTCCTTCTCTGCGTATATGTTACAGAACCATTTTTTTCGACAGTGTAGAATTTAATTTTTTAAAATATTTGAATTTACTTTCCAATTTACAGGATGCCCAACGAAATCGTGTGAAACAATTTAAGGATATTCAATTGGATCGAGGTGTATATGCTGCGAAATTTCAATTGTCCAAACAACCAATATTAGGAACCTGGACTATTTCAGTTCATATAAGTGGCAAATATGATATGGACAAAGAATACACATTTAAAGTAGAGAAATATGTTTTACCCAAATTTAGTGTTCACATTGAAAACGATCGTTATTTACCAAGACAAGATGGAATTCTGAAAGCTACCGTTTATGGCAAATATACATATGGGAAATATGTTAAAGGTACTGTGGACATTGTTGTATTGGAATCTACTCGGGATTTTAAATTTAGCAAAAATCAAACACTTATTATCGACAACGATGATGTTAAAGCTGATCTTATTATGGATGTGAGAGACTTTGATTATTCATGGAAAGTTTATATTTTGGCAACCATGAAAGAGAAGCTTACCAATGCAACAGCTACCACTGAAAGTGAAATTCTTTTCGCATATAATCGTTATAATTTATTTGTCCCACTATCTGAAATTGAGTTTCGTGATGGTCAACCATATCGCCTTAAACTTCATGTGGAAAATTGGAATGGCTCTCCGGTTAGAGATAATTCCACAGCAGCCATTATGCGTTTATCCGGCAAGGAATATTCATCACACTTGGATGACAAAGGAATAGCACAATTTGAATTTGATTATGAACCCTCATCTACTTTTGGGTTTCAATTCAAAGATACAAAATTCACCTACGATAATACATTTGTGGAGCACACCAGTTATGATACAGATGATTCCAATTGTAAAATTACAATGAAGCCAAGAAGGTGAGTAGTGTTGGACATTAAGAAAAATGTTTATCGTATATCCCTATATAAACTATTATTAACAAATAAGATCGTTTTAAAATACATCACAATATCACATACATTCTTCCGTTCTTTCATAGGCTTATGGTACTATTTAGTACCATTTTAGTATGGTATTCAAAATTTCCTAATCGATTTGAAAAATAGCAAAACAACAATATATATTCTGTTGCCTGGTCTCCATCCAAAAATTACAGTTTGCTCTTGAAACATATTTACGGTGATCATATTCCTTCTCTGCGTGTATTCTACGGGAAATTGGTGTAAATTGCCCCTAACGGATCTATAACAGTACTGGTACAAGTGCTCCAGTTTGTCTCAATTTTTTATTACATTTTCATATAATTTATTGAATTGGTATACTCTTGACATATCATTTGAAATGAGTGCAAGTCGTGTCCTGCAAAGTAAACTAATGGCAAACCAAGTGACCGGTACCTTTCATTCCAGAACTGAGACTGGTACATACATATCAGGGACTAATCCTGCACCAGTCCTGGGGTTGATCCATTTCCCGTAGGGTAATTACCTATAGCTTCTCTTGAAGGAGGAAATTTCCGCCATTTGGTACATGGTGTTTTTATATGACATCTAACAGCCATGCGAAAATTCGTACATAATTACGTATAACTCCCATATAAACCAATCACCAGATTTGACTTCCGGATCCTCTAGAAAAAGCAAATTTTATTCGATACGTTTTAAATTTGGTACGTGAAGTTAGTATATGTTTCTAGCTACCATGCAGAATTTGGCCTATATCGGTCTAAAATTATATAGCCTTCATATAAAACTATCCCCAGATTTAAATGCCGGAACCCTTTGATGGAGCAAATTTCATCCGATTCGGGTGAAATTAGATACGTGATGTTAGTATAGCACATACTGACATAGCATATAGAACATTCTACTAATCGTGCACAAATTGGTCCATATTTGATTAAAACTATACAGCTCTCATATAAACCGATCCCCAGATTTGGCTTCCGGAGCCTCTTGGAAGAGAAAATCTGATACCATCCGATTTAAATTTGGTACGTGATATTACTAAGTGCCCTAAACAAACCAAAATTTGTTCATATCGGTTCATAATTATTTCCAGACTCTTTTATATAAAACGATCAAGATCTAAAGAGGCACATTGAAAATAAAGTGAATCCACCACGAAGACAAATTTTGGTTAATTTTAGAAAATCTTGATTGTTTTTAGAAAATTGTAATTAAAAAGCATTACAAACGCTGACATCACGCCGATATCATTAAAATAAGTACATATTTTTCGACAAATTCAATTATTTTTTCAATTGTTAAAGAATATTTTGTAGTTTGAAGGAACAAATTGGAGTTCAAAATTGCAAGAATGTTTTTAGTGTCATACGAAGTTCACGATGGACGAATTTGCAGTAAAATTTACAAATTTAAAGAAATAATGAACTATTTTGTGAGAAATACGAATTTAGTAAATCTTTATGCTTAATTTGTGTATAATTTTTGTTCCCGTTTTTTAGTTCATTTAACTAACGTACGCAAGAAATTATTGGAGAAAAGGAAACTTTCTCCCAACATACGAGGGCGATAAGTCCCCGGTCTAGCAAAGAAAAACATATTTTTTTGTAAAAATTCCTTTTTATTATTCAACATAGTTCCCTTCAAGAGCCATACAACGATTATAACGACCTTCCAATTTTTTTGATACCATTTTGGTAGTAGTAGTTTAGGTAGTTTCGGCGATCACCTGCGAGCATCCTTTTGAGGTCTGAGAACTAGAAAAAGTCGCTGGGGGCCAAATCTGGAGAATACGGTGGGTAGGGAAGCAATTCGAAGCTCAATTCATGAATTTTTGCCATCGTTCTCAATGACTTGTGGCACGGTGCGTTGTCTTGGTGGAACAACACTTTTTTCTTCTTCATATGGGGCCGTTTTGCCACGATTTCGACCTTCAAGCGCTCCAATAACGCCATATAATAGTCACTGTTGATGGTTTTTCCCTTCTCAAGATAATCGATAAAAATTATTCCATGCGTATCCCAAAAACCAGAGGCCATTACTTTGCCAGCGGACTTTTGAGTCTTTCCACGCTTCGGAGACGGTTCACCGGTCGCTGTCCACTCAGCCGACTGTCGATTGGACTCAGGAGTGTAGTGATGGAGCCATGTTTCATCCATTGTCACATATCGACGGAAAAACTCGGGTGTATTACGAGTTAACAGCTACAAACACCGCTCAGAATCATCAACACGTTGTTGTTTTTGGTCAAATGTGAGCTCGAGCGGCACCCATTTTGCACAGAGCTTCCGCATATCCAAATATTGATGAATGGTATGACCAACACGTTCCTTTAATATCTTTAAGGCCTCTGCTATCTCGATCAACTTCATTTTACGGTCATTCAAAATCATTTTGTGGATATTTTTAATGTTTTCGTCGGTAACCACCATTTTCGGGCGTCCACTGCGTTCACCGTCCTCCGTGCTCATTTCACCACGCTTGAATTTTGCATACCAATCAATTATTGTTTATTTCCCTGGGGCAGAGTCCGGAAACTCATTATCAAGCCAAGTTTTTGCTTCCACCGTATTTTTCCCCTCCAGAAAACAGTATTTTATCAAAACACGAAATTCCATTTTTTCCATTTTTTTCACAATAACTTCAGTTGCTTCATAAAAGACGCTCTATCTCAAAAACTAATTGACTACAGACGTCAAATTTTTACACGAATCATTTGAAGGTTGGTACTATATAAAAATAATATGCATTTAATACTAGCGACGCCATCTATGTGTCAGACCGGGGACTTATCAGCCAACCTGTTATGATAAATGCTCTCGCTTCTCTCGCTTCATATTTCCCATATTTTTATACCCTCCACCATAACACATCGAAATATTGCTCTAAGACCCCATAAAGTATATATATATTCTGGGTCGTGGTGAAATTCTGAATTGATCTGAGCATGTCCGTCCGTCCGTCCGTCCGTCTGTTGAAATCACGCTTACTTCCGAACGAAACAAGCTATCGACTTGAAACTTGGCACAAGTAGTTGCTATTGATTTAGGTTGGAATGTATTGCAAATGGGCCATATCGGTCCACTTTTACGTATCGCCCCCATATAAACGGACCCCCAGATTTGGCTTGCGATTGCTCTAAGAGAAGCAAATTTCATCCGATCCAGCTGAAATTTTGTGCATGGTGTTAGTATATGGTCTCTAACAACCATGCAAAAGTTGGCCCACATCGGTCAATAATTATATATAGCCTCCATATAAACAGATCCCCCGATTTGGAGTGCGGAGCCTCTAAGAGAAGCATGTTTTATCCGATTCGGCTGAAATTTGGTACATGGTGTTGGTATATGGTCTCTAATGACCATGCAAAAATTGGTTCACATCGGTTCATAATTATATATAGCCCCCATATAAACCGATCACCAGATTTGACCTCCGGAGCCCCTTGGAACAGCAAAATTCATCCGATTCGGTTGAAATTTGGAACGTGATATTAATATATGGTATCCAACAACCATGCAGGAATTGGTTCATATCAGTCCATAATTATATATAGCCCCCATATAAACCGATCCCCAGATTTGAACTCTGGTGCTTTTTGGAGAAGCAAAATTCATCCGATGTGGTTGAAATTTGGTACGTGTGGTAGTATATGATATTTAATAACCATGCCAAAAGTGGTCCATATCAGTCCATAATCATATATATCCCCCATATAAACCGATCCCGAGATTTGGTTTTGGAGCCACTTGGAGGAGCAAATTTCATCCGAGTCAGTTGAAATTGAACAACCATGCCTAACTAGGTCCATATCGGTCTATAGTTATATATAGCCCTCAGATAAATCGATCCCCAATCACACAAAAATTGGTCCATATAAAGTTCATAATTCTATATAGCCCCCACATAAGCGACCCCCATATTTCAATTCTGGCTGTCTACATACCGTGCAAAAGTCCATGTCTATTCGTAATTATTTGTAGACATACCCAGCAAAAAAAAAGCGTCGCCAAAGAAGTAATGAACATGTTCTTTTTGGATCCGGAAGTGGTCCAAAATTGACGCAGAAGCGATGAATTTAACATGGGCTTGTCATAGGACGGAAGTCCACCATTTCAACAGCCGGTGCACTGAATTTGCATCACTTCTTTAGGTGTGAGCCGAATTCAATGTTTTGGATGTAAATTTAAAACTTATGTGATATTATGCCAAATAAATAATTTTTATAATTTTTTATAATTTTTAATGAATTCTAACGCTTGTTGGAAACGTTTGACCTCAAATATTTTCAAAAATTCACAATTTTTTCAAATTGGATTTAGCATTTTTTTTCGACAAACTTTAAATGATTTGTACCATTTTATGAATTCTTACTCTGTTTTTAACCTATTTAAAACAAAAAAGTTAAAATTACCCATTAGGAGTATGAAAAAACCAAGTTATAAAAAATTGAATTAAAAGAACTTCCTGCACCCTCACAAAAAATCGCTTCTGTAACATATACTCCCAAAAATATTTTGCTTCAAGCATATACGTTTTTGGGTATTGCCCAAACATTTATATGTTTGATCTCTACCAATATATAAAATGTTTGAAAGCATATTGGTATAAACAATATATGTTTGGGTAGTCTAAGTTCCAAACATTTTGTATTTTTGCATCCAAATTCAATAATGTTGTCTTCCAAAAAACAATATGTTATTATGTGACCATATAATATGTTTGGAAGCATTTTGCACCCAAAAATATTATATGCTTAAAAAAAATTCTCCCAAACAATATTGTGCTCAAAATTTTATTTATTTATTTATATATTTACAATCATAATGAATTATGAAAATAAACAGGTAATATAGGTGCTAACAACATAGGTTTTCGACCTGAATGCTCAAAATTTTGTTTCTGCCCAATTGTATATTCCCCGACATCTTTCTCACTTCCACGAGATTTTTTAGTTCTTAGCACCTTTTTCTGTAATACAAACATTGTAGAAGAAATTATTCAATTTTATGATTTTTTTTTATTTTAATTTTACCTTTTGCCGGACGGGGATTCGAACAGCGGACCACACAGTTTGTAAGGATCAAAGAAGTAGCTGATCAATTGCCCAAGGAAAAATAAAATGTTAATTTTGTAATAACAAGCTACAACCACCAACTTAATTCAATATCGCTCCCTGTTAAATAGCGCTCCAAGCTACTAAACACATATATGTTTATAGGCTATTTCTAAGTTAATATATGTTTGCATTCAAGCATATTATATTTACAAACATTTTATGTCCCAAACATAATATGTTCTAACATATTAACATATATGTCCCAAACATGTTATGCTAGTTTATGAACATTATATGCTTGCACTCAAAAATATTGTGTTTAAAAATTTGTGTTCCAAACATATAATGTTTATAGCCAAACATATGAAAAACAGTCTTTTTCAACCGTGTGGGTAGTTAAAATAAAGAACATTATTGGGAGTGCATCTTCTGGAAGTGCTTTTAAAATTGTGCCTTTGGAAGAACTTCCAAATTTTTTTGCTGGGTAACTTTTTTGTCTAACATATATCACGTATGTACTAACTCACAATTTAGAAAACGATGTTAAGAAGTTTTAAGATACCACAACCCAAGTAATTCGATTGTCGATGATAGTCTTTCGTAGAAGTTTCTACGCAATCCATGGTGGAGGGTACATAAGATTCGGCCTGGCCGAACTTACGGTCATATATACTTGTTTTTACTAACATTGTGTTTCATTTCAGGGCGTTACCAGATTTCAATTTTAATATTAGAGATTTTGTAGAAGTACAAGAAATTGGCTCCATTATAAGTATTTGTATCTGGAAATGCAAACGCTTCCACCAAATTTGAAGTTGTTGAGATGGTAACACAAATGTTGGTCTACATAGTGGTGAAGGGTATAATATAGCCGGCCCCGCCCGACTTTAGACTTTACTTACTTCTGAGTCGTTGGGTAAAATTTTCTCCAAATTGTGCTAGATCATTTTTGGATCGAGAGACAACCGTGCACGTTATCCTTCCCTAACCGAATAATTGAGTTTGAAATATAAATACGTTTTTCGGTAGATATCTAAAGTTCAGATGGTTCCATTTTATTTCGGGATTTTAATACCTTTCGCAAATGTGAATTGAATTTAAAATAAAAATTTCAATTGGTTTTTACAGATCTGTTGACCTTAGTGAGCCTATTGAAATTGATGTATCAGATAGTCAGACATTACCTTACCTGATTTACACTCTTACAAGTCATGGAAATATCATACGAAAGGAATTCATTCGTTTGCCAGGGAATACAAATTCGCATACAATTAAAATTAAAGCTTCGATGGCAATGATACCAAACTCATATCTGTTTGTTTACTACATCATCGAAGATAAATTGCACTATTGCGAATTTACCATTCGCTTGCCTAAAATGTTCGTTAATCAGGTAAGTAAGGAAAACCCCCTTGTTTAATAATTGAATTTTTAAATTTGTAACGTTTCCATCGAATTTCAGTTAGCTATCACAGCCCCTAACACTGTTAAACCGGGCCAGAATATTACAATGAACATAAAGGGTAGGCCTAATTCAAGAATTTCCATTGTAGCTGTTGACAAAAGTGTACTGCTAATGGATTCAAGCAATATTTTACGAAAGGATACCATTATGGATGATTTATTGTACGACAGATCGTATGGGGTGCAACATATAAATGACTACGAGTATATTTACTCTCCAGGTTATAGTGCCGGATTAATTATATTTACAAGTGGAAAATACGATGAGCATGTATTTAGTAAGTTCTGTGGTTAATTTATTAGAAAATTACCTCGAAGTAATAGTAAGCAAATAATTTCGTCTTATAGGAATTCCATTAGAACCATCACCTTATAATAATCCTACACCAATTCGCTCAATTTTCCCAGAAACATGGATATTTAAAGATTTTGATATGTAAGTATTACCGACTTTATACACATGAAAAAAGTTCGTTGTTAACAACATTTGTGTTAAAAGAGAAATATTTGGAAACTTCAGTTCTAAAGAGAGAAAATTATTAGAAAGTGATATAAGGTATATATGGTCCAAGGATGACAAATCATGTTGACGAAAAAGTACTAAAAATCTATAAAAAATATACTTGTCGAAGCCAAAAGGTGCTAAAATTATATAATAATTTAAATACTATTGCAAAAGTGTGATTTTCTAAAAAAAAATATTTTGCAAAATTTTATTTCTATAGATAATTTTTTCAAAATTTTATTTTTACAGAAAATTTTGTCAAAAAGTTCTGTCTACAGATTTTTTTTTTTTTTTTTGAGAATTTTATTTCTATAGGAAATTTCGTCAAAATGTTATTTCCATAGAAAATTTTATCAACAATTTATTTCTATACAAAATTTTGTTTCTATAGAAAATTTTGTCAAAATTTTATTTTTATAGAAGATTTTTTGAAAAAAAATTTTTTTTAGAAAATTTTGACAAAATTTTATTTCTATAGAAAATTTTGTCAAAGTTTATTGCAAACGAAAATTTGTGAAGAAGTACCTCTTTGCAAAATCTACGAAAATCAAGAATTTTACCAATCTACAAAACAGTAAAAAATGTACCATTTTTTGTAGAATTCTAACATACCATCTGCAGCAACCGGATCAGGGGCCGGCTCTAAGCATTATTGCTAAAGACACCATGTGTGTATTTCGTCTCCTTCCGGGTGTTTCAAATATATGCACTATCTTATAATACTCTGTTCCTCAGTGTGGCGGAAAAAGAATCACATTTCACGTTTCACATTTGCCGACGAATGTGGTATAGACAATATTCCTCTCAAAACTGTTGAGATCCTGTAATAAAAACTAAAATATCCTCATTTTGGAATATGTTTATTTCTTCCATGTTCGTTTTTATACCCTAAACCACATAGTGGTCAGGGTATAATAAGTTTGATCTGCCAAAAAATGTGCCTACCAGAAATATTGATTTTAGACCACATAAAATATATACCGATCGACTCAGAATCACCTCCTGAATCGATCTAGCGCTTGGTGCCCGTCCGTCCGTCTGTCCATGTATTTGTTGCTCACAGGATTCCGGTCGGAATTATTAACTGATTTTGATGAAATTTGGTACAGGGAGTTTTTTGGGCACAAGGACGAAAGCTATTGAATTTGGAAGAAATCGGATCAAATAGATATAGCTTCCATATATATGTATCGCCCGATTTGGGCAAATGGGGTTACGTTGCGCTTTTTTACAAACGGATCGTCAACGGATTGGCAAAAAATAGTCTTTTTCATCGCCTTTCAAGTCTGCAAAATTTCATCCAAATCGGTTCAGATTTAGATGTAGCTCGCCCGATTTTCCCAAATTTGGCCACAAAACCCTTATTTATTAACCGATCTTACTCAAAGTTGGCAAAATATAATCTTCTATAGCACTAACTAGATGTGCAAAAAATCATCGAAATCGGTTCAGATTTAGCTATAGCTCCCATATATGTACCACCCGATTTTTCTAAATTTGGCTATAAAACCCTTATTTAGCAACCGATCTTACTCAAATTTGGCTAAATATAGTCTTCTGTAGCCGCGGTCAACATTTAAATGAAATTATCTTCAAAAAGTAAATGTCATGGACCAATCTAACGTTTCAAATAAAGAACCGATGAGATTTTGCAAATTTTATGCGTTTTTTTTTTAAAAAAAGTTATCAAGCTCTTAACAAATCACCCTTTATATAGCCGCTAACAACCATGCCAAAATTGGTCCATATTGGTCTATAGTTATATATAGCCGATCCCCAAAAATAATCTACCAAAATTTAGAAAATTTTGTTTATTACTATAGAAAATGTTGTTAAAATTTTATGACTATAGAAAATTTTGTCAAGGTTTTATTTCTATAGAAAATTTTGTCAAAATTTTAATTCTCTAAAAAATTTGGTCAAAATTGTAATAATATACAAAATTTGGTCAAAATTTTATTTCTATAGAAAATTTTGTCAAATTTTATTGCTATAGAAAATTTTGTCAAACTGAATTATTTACGTATTTAATCGGCCTTTTTTGTTTAATATATACCCCGTATGGACTAACTTACAATTGAGAAGACGGTGTTAAGAAGATTTAAGATACCTTGCCATCGGCAGGTGTTACCGCAACCCAAGTAATTGGATTGTGGATGACAGTTTTTAGTACAAGTTTCTATGCAATCCATGGTGGAGGGTACATAAGATTCGGCCTGGCCGAACTAACGGCCGTATATACTTGCTTTAAGTAATTTTTCCGATTTTCTTTCAGAACCAAGGCAAATTCATCTCTTACACTTCGGGTGCCCGATACCATAACTACATGGATTGTCAGAGCATTTTCTGTCAATGATGAAACTGGCTTTGGAATGTTGGAAGAACATCTTAATATAGAATCTTTTCAGCCATTCTTTATCAGTGTCAATCTGCCATATTCTATAAGGAGAGGAGAAACTGTAACCATACCAGTAACAATCTTCAATTATCTACAACAGAATCATGCAACCATGGTCTCTATGAAAGGAACCGGAAATGATGATTTCCAAATAATGGATGATGCAAATCATGCTTCAGCCAAAAAAGAAGATATTCGTAATATTACTGTTCCAGCAAATAATGGGAAAAGTTTAGAATTTCGAATATCACCCAAACGCATAGGCTATATCGATATACAAATAACTGCAAATAACTCCATAACCTCGGATGCTGTACTCCATAGGCTAAAAGTTGAACCCGAGGGCATTGTGCACAATCATAATCAAGATGAACTTTTCACCTTGTCCAATGGTGAATCAAAAACTATTACCTTTCAAGCTAATATACCTCGGGATATTGTAAGTGAATCAGAATATTTGGTTTTATCCATTAGTGGTGATATTATGGGAACCACATTGGATAATCTAGAGGACTTGGTGCAAAAACCAACAGGATGTGGAGAACAGAATATGATAAATTTCGTGCCGAATATTTTAATTTTGGATTATTTGAAATCGAGAAACCATGATAATAACCAACAATCAGCATTAATGACCAAGGCTAAAAATTTCATAGATACTGGCTATCAACAGGAATTGACTTATCGCCATCCCAATGGGGCATATAGTGTTTTTGGCCCTGAAAAATCTACCGAAAGTAATTGGCTCACTGCCTATGTTATTCGATTCTTTATAAAAGGCCTCAAATATTCAGCCATAGAACCAAGAATAATTGAAGAAGGTCTAAAATATTTGAGTACCCAACAAATGGAAGATGGCTCTTTTCCTCACCGTGGGCATCTTTTTAAACCAGCCCATCAAAATCAATATGGTTTTACAGCCTTTGTTATGCTGACATTTCTGGAAGATGGGGTATGAGACCTCTGATGAATTTTCAACATAACTTTCAATAATTTTCCATTTCAGAAATTCTCTCGAAAATTCAATACAGTTATTGACAAGGCTATGCAATTTCTCTACGCCAATGTAGATAGAGTCCAAGATACCTACTCTTTGGCCCTATTGGCTAATGCCTTTGAAAACGCCGGAAATAGTTCACAGGCCCAGAATATCCTAACAAAATTAGATTCCATGGCTCGAGAAGAGAATGGTCTCAAATGGTGGACAAGTAACAATAAAAATGAAGAGAGTGCCAATGATGTTGAAATTACTGCCTACATTCTATTGGCCCTTCCCGAAGTGCCAAACAATCAGTATTTGCCTATTTTCAATTGGCTTATAAAACAACGTAATCCTTATGGAGGATATGGGTCTACACATGATACAGTTGTGGGATTACAGGCCCTAATTAAATACGCCGGAAAATTATCACAGGCTCAGAATACTCTACTTAAAGTGCATTACATTGCTATGTGTGATAATGGAAAAAACGTAAAGGAAAATATTTTAGGAGTTGATAGTGACAATGAACTCATTCTGCAAAAGGAAGAGGTAAGTACACACAAAATAAAACTATCACCAAAATCGTTCTAATTAACATTTTTATTTAATTTTGAATTATGTTCAATTAAAAATTGAACATTATGGCAAAATATCATAAAATTTTTTAATTCACATCCAAAACACTGAAATCGCACCACATCATTAGAAGTGATGCAAATACACTGCAACTGCTGTTGAAATGGTGGACATGACAAGCCCATTATTCTGCACTACTTCTGAATCCAAAAAGAAATTTTCACTACTTTTATAGCGACGATTTTTTTCTGGGACCATATTGGGCACACCTGAAGATAATGTTCTGAAAGTTTAGAATACCTAAACATCGGTAACTGTTACCACAACCCAAGTAATTCAATTGTGGGTGACAGCCTTTAGTAGAACTGGCCGAACTTTCGGTCGTAACATATTTACTTGTTTTTACAATTTTTTTGTAAATATGTTACGACTTTCGGTCGTAACATATTTACTTGTTTTTACACATTTTTTTATCTTAAATAAACCGCAAATTTTCTCCGATTTGTATGAAATTTGTATTGATGTCTAGAGGTATTTAGACCCACAAAGACCAATGTCGAGTTTGTTATTTTATCAGTTGATTTGTTGAAGCCACAATCTTCTGATTACACTTCTTGAAGGCGCATTGGTCATCCAAACTGGTTGTAACTAAAATTAGCTTTTTTCGGACTTATTCGAACAATTGCAGTAAAAATCTACAGTAATTATATTTCAAATCAAGACATTATTTCATCATTTTCTTGCATGTTTACTTCAGATGTTTAAGATTCCCTTTAAACTCAAAAAAAAAAGGTAAATCCAAACCATATCTCAGCAAAACATAATTATACAATTGGAAGCACTTAAATATTACTGTAGGCACTACTATTCTGCGCAAAGTTTTAAGTGCCGAATTCAGCGCTAAGTAAGTTCTTCGTTAAAATATTTGTTAAAATATGGAAATGCTGAACTTAGGGCAATTTCGTACTGGAGTAAGCTGTCACATCCTCCTTCGCTTACCAATTTTCACTTCTTCACTTTTCTATAGAAATAAAATTTTGATAAAATTTTCTATAGAAATAAAATTTTGACAAAATTTTCTATAAAACAAAAATATTGACAAAATTCTATAGAACAAAAGTTTTGACACAATTTTCTATAGAAATACAATTTTGACAAAATTTTCTATAGAAATAAAATTTTAGTTGATTATTTTTGGCTCGAGTGGCAACCATGATTATAAACCGATATGGACCAATTTTTGTGTGATTAGGGATCGGCTATATACAACTATAGACCGATATAGACCAATTTTGGCATGGTTATTAGCGGCCATATACTAACCCACGTTCCAAATTTCAACCGGATCGGATGAATTTTGTTTCTCCAAGAGGCTCCGGAGATCAAATCTGGGGAACGGTTTATATGGGGGCTATATATAATTATGGATCGATACAGACCAATTGCATGGTTGTTAGAGACCATATAATAACACCACCTACCAAATTTTAACCGGATCGGATGAATTTTGCTCCTCCAGAAGGTTCCGGAGGACAAATCTGGGGATCGGTTTATATGGGGGCTATATATAATTATCGACCGATGTGGACCAATTTCTGCATGTTTGTTAGAGACCATATACCTACACTATGTACCAAATTTCAGCCGGATCGAATGAAATTTGCTTCTCTTAGAGTCTCCGCAATCCAAATCTGGGGATCGGTTTATATGGGCGCTATATATAATTATGGACCGATATGGACCAATTTTTGCATATTTGTTAAAGACCATATACTAGCACTATGTACCAAATTTCAGCCGGATCGGATTAAATTTGCTTCTCTTAGAGGGAGCAAGATAACTTGCGGAGCGCAAGCCAAATCTGGTGATCGGTTTATTGGGGGCTATATATAATTATAGACCGATTTGGACCAATTTTTGCATGATTGTTAGAGTTTATATATCTACACCATGTACCAAATATCAGCCGGATCAGATGAAATTTGCTTCTCTTAGAGGCTCCGCAAGCCAAATCTGGGGATCGGTTCATATGGGGGCTATATATAATTATAGACCGATTTGGACCAATTTTTGCATGATTGTGAGAGACCATGTACAAACACCATGTACCAAATTTCAACCGGATCGGATGAATTTTTCTCCTCCAAGAGGCTCCGCAAGCCAAATCTGGGGATCGGTTTATATGGGGGCTATACGTAAAAGTGGACCGATATGGCCCATTTTCAATACCATCCGACCTACATCAATAACAACTACTGGTGTCAAGTTTCAAGTCGATAGCTTGTTTCGTTCGGAAGTCAGCGTGATTTCAACAGACGGACGGACATGCTTAGATCGACTCAGAATTTAACCAGAATGTATATATACTTTATGGGGTCTTAGAGCAATATTTCGATGTGTTACAAACGGAATGACAAAGTTAATATACCCCCTTCCTATGGTGGAGGGTATAATAAATCAGTTGATGTGTTGCGTTTGAAGGATAAAAAAAAAGATTTTCGGACGATTTAATTCATTTTGTGTTCTATTGTTTTGTGTATTGTTGAATTTAATTCAAGGTAAGAATAACTCTTGCGGCCAGCAACGCGGACCGGGCCCATCTAGTATAATTATAAAAACGGAAGCTTGTTACAAATGTGTGTTCATTTCATAATTTTTAAAGGCAGTATATTACTGTCATCTACACGCTCACAAAAAATCGCTTCTGTAACATATACTCCCAAACATATTTTGCTTCAAGCATATACATTTTTGGGTATTGCCCAAACATTTATATGTTTGATCTCTTCCAATATATAATATGTTTGAAAGCATATTGGTCTAAACAATATATGTTTGGGTAGTCTAAGTTCCAAACATTTTGTATTTTTGCATCCAAATTCAATAATGTTGTCTTCCAAAAAACAATATGTTATTATGTGAACATATAATATGTTTGGAAGCATTTTGCACCCAAAAATATTATATGCTTAAAAAAATTCTCCCAAACAATATTGTGCTCAAAATTTTATTTATTTATTTACATATTTATAATCATAATGAATTATGAAAATAAACAGGTAATATAGGTGCTAACAACATAGGTTTTCGACCTGAATGCTCAAAATTTTGTTTCTGCCCAATTGTATATTCCCCCACATCTTTCTCACTTCCACGAGATTTTTAGTTCTTAGCACCTTTTTCTGTAATACAAACAATGTAGAAGAAAATATCCAATTGTATTTTATACCCTTCACCACTACTGTGGTACAGGGTATAATAAGTTTGTGCATTTGTATGTAACGCCAAGAAGGAAAAGTCTGAGACCCATCGTTTAGTAAACCAATCGTCTTAGAATTAAATTCTGAGTCGATTTAGCGATGTCCGTCTGTCTGTCTGTCTGTCCGTCTGTCTGTCTGTCTGTCTGTTGATGTATTTTTGTGTGCAAAGTACAGCTCGCAGTTTTAGCCCGATTGTCCTAAAATTTGGTATAGGGTGCTGTTTCGGCTCAAAGACGACCCCTATTGATTTTGGAAAAAATCGGTTCAGATTTAGATATAGCCGCCATATATATTTTTCACCGATCTGGTCATAATTGGCGTGTATATCAACCCATCTTCCTCAAATTCCGTACATCCGAATATTTTATAAGTCTCGAAAAACTTGCAAAATATCAGCCAAATCGGTTCGGATTTAGATATAGCTCCCATATATAGCTTTCGCCCGATTTACATTTGGCCACAGAGGCCAAGTTTTTGCTCCGATTTAGTTGAAATTTTGCACAGGAAGTAGAATTAGCATTGTATGTCAAATTTGGTTGAAATTGGTTCAGATTTAGATATAGCTCCCATATATAGCTTTCGCCCGATTTAGACTCAAATGACCACAGAGGCCAACCTTTTGCTCCGATTTAGTTGAAATTTTGCACAGGGAGTAGAATTAGCATTGTAGCTATGTGTGCCAAATTTGGTTGAAATCGGTTCAGATTTAGATATATCTCCCGTATATAGCTTTCGCCCGATTTACACTCGTATGACCGTAGAGACCAATTTTTAACTCCGATTTAGTTGAAATTTTGCACAGGGAGTAGAATTAGCATTATAGCTATGCGTGCCAAATTTGGTTGCAATCGGTTCAGATTTAGATATAGCTCCCATATATAGCTTTCGCCCGATTTACACTGATTTGCCCACAGAGGCCAATTTTTTGCTCCGATTTAGTTGAAATTTTGCACAGGGAGTAGAATTAGCGTTGTAACTATGCGTGCCAAATTTGCTTGAAATCGGTTAAGATTTGGATATATCTCCCATATAAAGCTTTCGCCCGATTTACACTCATATGACTACAGAGGCCAATTTTTAACTCCGATTTAGTTGAAATTTTGAACAGGGAGTAGAATTAGCATTGTAGCTATGCGTGCCAAATTTGGTTGAAATCGGTTCAGATTTAGATATAGCTCCCATATATATGTTTTTCTGATTTCGACAAAAATGGTCAAAATACCAACATTTTCCTTGTAAAATCGCCACTGCTTAGTCGAAAAGTTGTAAAAATGACTCTAATTTTCCTAAACTTCTAATACATATATATCGAGCGATAAATCATAAATAAGCTTTTTCGAAGTTTCCTTAAAATTGCTTCAGATTTAAACGTTTCCCATATTTATACCCTTCACCACTACTGTGGTACAGGGTATAATAAGTTTGTGCATTTGTATGTAACGCCAAGAAGGAAAAGTCTGAGACCCATCGTTTAGTATACCGATCGTCTTAGAATTAAATTCTGAGTCGATTTATCGATGTCCGTCTGTCTGTCTGTCTGTCTGTCTGTCTGTTGATGTATTTTTGTGTGCAAAGTACAGCTCGCAGTTTTAGTCCGATTGTCATAAAATCTGGTATGGGGTCCTGTTTCGGCTCAAAGACGATCCCTATTGATTTTGGAAAAAATCGGTTCAGATTTAGATATAGCTGCCATATATATTTTTCACCGATCTGGTCATAATTGGCGTGTGTATCAACCGATCTTCCTCATTTAATTTAATGAATTTAATTCAAGGTAAGAATAACTCTTGCGGCCAGCAACGCGGACCGGGCCCATCTAGTATAATTATAAAAACGGAAGCTTGTTACAAATGTGTGTTCATTTCATAATTTTTAAAGGCAGTATATTACTGTCATCTACACGCTCACAAAAAATCGCTTCTGTAACATATACTCCCAAACATATTTTGCTTCAAGCATATACATTTTTGGGTATTGCCCAAACATTTATATGTTTGATCTCTTCCAATATATAATATGTTTGAAAGCATATTGGTCTAAACAATATATGTTTGGGTAGTCTAAGTTCCAAACATTTTGTATTTTTGCATCCAAATTCAATAATGTTGTCTTCCAAAAAACAATATGTTATTATGTGAACATATAATATGTTTGGAAGCATTTTGCACCCAAAAATATTATATGCTTAAAAAAATTCTCCCAAACAATATTGTGCTCAAAATTTTATTTATTTATTTACATATTTATAATCATAATGAATTATGAAAATAAACAGGTAATATAGGTGCTAACAACATAGGTTTTCGACCTGAATGCTCAAAATTTTGTTTCTGCCCAATTGTATATTCCCCCACATCTTTCTCACTTCCACGAGATTTTTAGTTCTTAGCACCTTTTTCTGTAATACAAACAATGTAGAAGAAAATATCCAATTGTATTTTATACCCTTCACCACTACTGTGGTACAGGGTATAATAAGTTTGTGCATTTGTATGTAACGCCAAGAAGGAAAAGTCTGAGACCCATCGTTTAGTAAACCAATCGTCTTAGAATTAAATTCTGAGTCGATTTAGCGATGTCCGTCTGTCTGTCTGTCTGTCCGTCTGTCTGTCTGTCTGTCTGTTGATGTATTTTTGTGTGCAAAGTACAGCTCGCAGTTTTAGCCCGATTGTCCTAAAATTTGGTATAGGGTGCTGTTTCGGCTCAAAGACGACCCCTATTGATTTTGGAAAAAATCGGTTCAGATTTAGATATAGCCGCCATATATATTTTTCACCGATCTGGTCATAATTGGCGTGTATATCAACCCATCTTCCTCAAATTCCGTACATCCGAATATTTTATAAGTCTCGAAAAACTTGCAAAATATCAGCCAAATCGGTTCGGATTTAGATATAGCTCCCATATATAGCTTTCGCCCGATTTACATTTGGCCACAGAGGCCAAGTTTTTGCTCCGATTTAGTTGAAATTTTGCACAGGAAGTAGAATTAGCATTGTATGTCAAATTTGGTTGAAATTGGTTCAGATTTAGATATAGCTCCCATATATAGCTTTCGCCCGATTTAGACTCAAATGACCACAGAGGCCAACCTTTTGCTCCGATTTAGTTGAAATTTTGCACAGGGAGTAGAATTAGCATTGTAGCTATGTGTGCCAAATTTGGTTGAAATCGGTTCAGATTTAGATATATCTCCCGTATATAGCTTTCGCCCGATTTACACTCGTATGACCGTAGAGACCAATTTTTAACTCCGATTTAGTTGAAATTTTGCACAGGGAGTAGAATTAGCATTATAGCTATGCGTGCCAAATTTGGTTGCAATCGGTTCAGATTTAGATATAGCTCCCATATATAGCTTTCGCCCGATTTACACTGATTTGCCCACAGAGGCCAATTTTTTGCTCCGATTTAGTTGAAATTTTGCACAGGGAGTAGAATTAGCGTTGTAACTATGCGTGCCAAATTTGCTTGAAATCGGTTAAGATTTGGATATATCTCCCATATAAAGCTTTCGCCCGATTTACACTCATATGACTACAGAGGCCAATTTTTAACTCCGATTTAGTTGAAATTTTGAACAGGGAGTAGAATTAGCATTGTAGCTATGCGTGCCAAATTTGGTTGAAATCGGTTCAGATTTAGATATAGCTCCCATATATATGTTTTTCTGATTTCGACAAAAATGGTCAAAATACCAACATTTTCCTTGTAAAATCGCCACTGCTTAGTCGAAAAGTTGTAAAAATGACTCTAATTTTCCTAAACTTCTAATACATATATATCGAGCGATAAATCATAAATAAGCTTTTTCGAAGTTTCCTTAAAATTGCTTCAGATTTAAACGTTTCCCATATTTATACCCTTCACCACTACTGTGGTACAGGGTATAATAAGTTTGTGCATTTGTATGTAACGCCAAGAAGGAAAAGTCTGAGACCCATCGTTTAGTATACCGATCGTCTTAGAATTAAATTCTGAGTCGATTTATCGATGTCCGTCTGTCTGTCTGTCTGTCTGTCTGTCTGTTGATGTATTTTTGTGTGCAAAGTACAGCTCGCAGTTTTAGTCCGATTGTCATAAAATCTGGTATGGGGTCCTGTTTCGGCTCAAAGACGATCCCTATTGATTTTGGAAAAAATCGGTTCAGATTTAGATATAGCTGCCATATATATTTTTCACCGATCTGGTCATAATTGGCGTGTGTATCAACCGATCTTCCTCATTTAATTTAATGAATTTAATTCAAGGTAAGAATAACTCTTGCGGCCAGCAACGCGGACCGGGCCCATCTAGTATAATTATAAAAACGGAAGCTTGTTACAAATGTGTGTTCATTTCATAATTTTTAAAGGCAGTATATTACTGTCATCTACACGCTCACAAAAAATCGCTTCTGTAACATATACTCCCAAACATATTTTGCTTCAAGCATATACATTTTTGGGTATTGCCCAAACATTTATATGTTTGATCTCTTCCAATATATAATATGTTTGAAAGCATATTGGTCTAAACAATATATGTTTGGGTAGTCTAAGTTCCAAACATTTTGTATTTTTGCATCCAAATTCAATAATGTTGTCTTCCAAAAAACAATATGTTATTATGTGAACATATAATATGTTTGGAAGCATTTTGCACCCAAAAATATTATATGCTTAAAAAAATTCTCCCAAACAATATTGTGCTCAAAATTTTATTTATTTATTTACATATTTATAATCATAATGAATTATGAAAATAAACAGGTAATATAGGTGCTAACAACATAGGTTTTCGACCTGAATGCTCAAAATTTTGTTTCTGCCCAATTGTATATTCCCCCACATCTTTCTCACTTCCACGAGATTTTTAGTTCTTAGCACCTTTTTCTGTAATACAAACAATGTAGAAGAAAATATCCAATTGTATTTTATACCCTTCACCACTACTGTGGTACAGGGTATAATAAGTTTGTGCATTTGTATGTAACG
The DNA here is from genome assembly GCF_050003625.1 of Haematobia irritans. NCBI lineage: Eukaryota > Metazoa > Arthropoda > Insecta > Diptera > Muscidae > Haematobia > Haematobia irritans. Next base: position 152,743,165 of record NC_134398.1, on the reverse strand, counting down.
CCAAGAAGGAAAAGTCTGAGACCCATCGTTTAGTAAACCAATCGTCTTAGAATTAAATTCTGAGTCGATTTAGCGATGTCCGTCTGTCTGTCTGTCTGTCCGTCTGTCTGTCTGTCTGTCTGTTGATGTATTTTTGTGTGCAAAGTACAGCTCGCAGTTTTAGCCCGATTGTCCTAAAATTTGGTATAGGGTGCTGTTTCGGCTCAAAGACGACCCCTATTGATTTTGGAAAAAATCGGTTCAGATTTAGATATAGCCGCCATATATATTTTTCACCGATCTGGTCATAATTGGCGTGTATATCAACCCATCTTCCTCAAATTCCGTACATCCGAATATTTTATAAGTCTCGAAAAACTTGCAAAATATCAGCCAAATCGGTTCGGATTTAGATATAGCTCCCATATATAGCTTTCGCCCGATTTACATTTGCCCACAGAGGCCAAGTTTTTGCTCCGATTTAGTTGAAATTTTGCACAGGAAGTAGAATTAGCATTGTATGTCAAATTTGGTTGAAATTGGTTCAGATTTAGATATAGCTCCCATATATAGCTTTCGCCCGATTTAGACTCAAATGACCACAGAGGCCAACCTTTTGCTCCGATTTAGTTGAAATTTTGCACAGGGAGTAGAATTAGCATTGTAGCTATGTGTGCCAAATTTGGTTGAAATCGGTTCAGATTTAGATATATCTCCCGTATATAGCTTTCGCCCGATTTACACTCGTATGACCGTAGAGACCAATTTTTAACTCCGATTTAGTTGAAATTTTGCACAGGGAGTAGAATTAGCATTATAGCTATGCGTGCCAAATTTGGTTGCAATCGGTTCAGATTTAGATATAGCTCCCATATATAGCTTTCGCCCGATTTACACTGATTTGCCCACAGAGGCCAATTTTTTGCTCCGATTTAGTTGAAATTTTGCACAGGGAGTAGAATTAGCGTTGTAACTATGCGTGCCAAATTTGCTTGAAATCGGTTAAGATTTGGATATATCTCCCATATAAAGCTTTCGCCCGATTTACACTCATATGACTACAGAGGCCAATTTTTAACTCCGATTTAGTTGAAATTTTGCACAGGGAGTAGAATTAGCATTGTAGCTATGCGTGCCAAATTTGGTTGAAATCGGTTCAGATTTAGATATAGCTCCCATATATATGTTTTTCTGATTTCGACAAAAATGGTCAAAATACCAACATTTTCCTTGTAAAATCGCCACTGCTTAGTCGAAAAGTTGTAAAAATGACTCTAATTTTCCTAAACTTCTAATACATATATATCGAGCGATAAATCATAAATAAGCTTTTTCGAAGTTTCCTTAAAATTGCTTCAGATTTAAACGTTTCCCATATTTATACCCTTCACCACTACTGTGGTACAGGGTATAATAAGTTTGTGCATTTGTATGTAACGCCAAGAAGGAAAAGTCTGAGACCCATCGTTTAGTATACCGATCGTCTTAGAATTAAATTCTGAGTCGATTTATCGATGTCCGTCTGTCTGTCTGTCTGTCTGTCTGTCTGTCTGTCTGTCTGTCTGTTGATGTATTTTTGTGTGCAAAGTACAGCTCGCAGTTTTAGTCCGATTGTCATAAAATCTGGTATGGGGTCCTGTTTCGGCTCAAAGACGATCCCTATTGATTTTGGAAAAAATCGGTTCAGATTTAGATATAGCTGCCATATATATTTTTCACCGATCTGGTCATAATTGGCGTGTGTATCAACCGATCTTCCTCAAATTCCATACATCCCAATATTTTATGAGTCTCAAAAAACTTGCAAAATATCATCCAAATCGGTTCAGATTTAGATATAGCTCCCATATATAGCTTTCGCCCGATTTACACTCCTTTGTCCACAGAGGCCAATTTTTTGCTCCGATTTAGTTGAAATTTTGCACAGGGAGTAGAATTAACATTAAAGCTATGCGTGTCAAATTTGGTGGAAATCGGTTCAGATTTAGATATAGTTCCCATATATAGCTTTCGCCCGATTTACACTCATATGACCACAGAGGCCAATCTTTTACTCCGATTTAATTGAAATTTTGCACAGGGAGTAGAATGAGCATTGTAGCTAAGCGTGCCAAATTTGGTTGAAATCGGTTCAGATTTAGATATAGCTCCCATATATAGCTTTCGCCCGATTTACACTCATATGACCACAGAGGCTAATTTTTTGCTCCGATTTAGTTGAAATTTTGCACAGGGAGTAGAATTAGCATTGTTGCTATGCGTGCCAAATTTGGTTGAAATCGATTCAGATTTAGATATAGCTCCCATATATATGTTTTTTTGATTTCGACAAAAATGGTCAAAATACCAACATTTTCCTTGTAAAATCGCCACTGCTTAGTCGAATAGTTGAAAAAATGACCCTTATTTTCTTAAACTTCTAATACATATATATCGAGCGATAAATCATAAATAAACTTTTGCGAAATTTCCTTAAAATTGCTTCAGATTTATATGTTTCCCATATTTTTTTACTAACATTGTGTTCCACCCTAGTGCATTAGCCAACTTAAATTTTGAGTCTATAGATTTGTAGAAGTCTATCAAATTCTGTCCAGATCGAGTGATATTTAAATGTATTTTTTTGGGACAAACCTTTATATATAGCCCCCAACACATTTGACGGATGTGATATGGTATCGAAAATTTAGATCTACAAAGTGGTGCAGGGTATAATATAGTCGGCCCCGCCCGACTTTAGACTTTCCTTACTTGTTTTTTACTAACATTGTGTTCCACCCTAGTGCATTAGCCAACTTAAATTTTGAGTCTATAGATTTGTAGAAGTCTATCAAATTCTGTCCAGATCGAGTGATATTTAAATGTATTTTTTTGGGACAAACCTTTATATATAGCCCCCAACACATTTGACGGATGTGATATGGTATCGAAAATTTAGATCTACAAAGTGGTGCAGGGTATAATATAGTCGGCCCCGCCCGACTTTAGACTTTCCTTACTTGTTTTATTTTAATTTTACCTTTTGCCGGATGGGGATTCGAACAGCGGACCACACAGTTTGTAAGGATCAAAGAAGTAGCTGATCAATTGCCCAAGGAAAAATAAAATGTTAATTTTGTAATAACAAGCAACAATCACCAACTCAATTCAATATCGCTCCCTGTTAAATAGCGCTCCAAGCTACTAAACACATATATGTTTATAGGCTATTTCTAAATTAATATATGTTTGCATCCAAGCATATTATATTTACAAACATTTTATGTCCCAAACATAATATGTTCTAACATATTAACATATATGTCCCAAACATGTTATGCTAGTTTATGAACATTATATGCTTGCACTCAAAAATATTGTGTTTAAAAATTTGTGTTCCAAACATATAATGTTTATAGCCAAACATATGAAAAACAGTCTTCTTCATCCGTGTAGTAGTACTTTAGCGCTATAATGGTTCTAATATTAGAAATTGTTATGTGCATTATTAAGCGCACTAAAGTTGAAATGATTTCTCCATGTAAATGTACTGCTTCTAAAGCGCAGTAAATTTACATGGAGAAGCGCATTTAAGTGGGAAATTTCATTATAAATTCATCAGTGAATTCCTCGCGGAGGTAAGCGCTGATTGGCTTTGACTTCCTTTACAAAGCTGCTGAAAATTCAGAAGATTTTTGCTGGAATGTAGAAACTTTAAAATTAACTTGTAAGATTTGAACCGATCTTCTTGGGGTAATACGTTTCTTAAAATCGAACTGAAATTCCATACATATTTTCAAGAAACCCGCTACGGCGGTGGGTTCTCACAAGAAACTATTATATTTGATTCACTATGGGTATTTAAGATTCGGCCTGCCGAACTCACGGCTGCTTATTCTTGTTTTCGACTGGGATTGTCGTAGTAGATCCAGTTTCTATTACCAGTAACAAAGCGATAGAAAACCTCTTTCTTTGGTGGCTTCGTAGCTGCTGTACGCAAGTGAAAAATCGCCTTTCGATCTCTCTGAGCATCAACCTAATTTTCTGTCTTGGCTTATAACGCTTGACACGATTCCTCATCGATCATTGTCTGATGTTCAGCATTTTCAAACTTCTTCGTCTATCTTGGATGTTCTTTATCTTCCACATCAAAATCGGCTCTTCTGAAACACACAAACCAACTCTCACATGTTAAATCACAGCACACTCCGGATAAGCCTTACATTAAATCAAAACTTCCCCCAAAAATTGTTCACGCACAGAAAAACCATGTTTGGACATGGTTGCCGCATCCATTTAATGCTTAGCTAGAGCATGTAATTGCCGCGAAAACCATGTATTTTGTCTTTGTAAAAATAGTTTTCGAGCGGAGAAAAATTTATGGTGGCAATAAGCATTTGAATGGTTCTCAAATAGCGCAAACATGTTCTATCATTTAAATTATAGAATTTGAGACCATTAAATGGTCGGGAAAATCATGTACCTGACCATTCAATTTTTTTTACTTTTTTTACAGGGAAAAAAGTATTTTTATAGGTTAAGTATAGACATGTCTAGAACCATTACATGGCCATAAAGACCATTTACATTTTTTTCGTGACCATTTAATTTTTTAACTTGTTTGCAGCGAACAGAATTTTATAAAAACATTGAGCAGGTACACACGATTTTCATTTTGCGCGTCAGTCGTGTGTTGATTGTTTCTTGGAATGGACGGAGAATACGGATTTACTGTGTTTTGTGTTAATTTATTTATTCAGAAGTGGCACGTGGTTTTATGTGAACACAAAAAAGGAAAGTGTAATTGAAACAAATGTACCTGGTTTTTGTTCTGCCTTTTGCTATATGGTATCATTTATTTTTATTTGCAGTTACATGATGTCTGCGTTTGTACATTTGATGCGCACGATGTAAATATGGAATAATTACTTATTGTTGAAATTGAAATAAAATAGAGTGTGTAAAAATATATGATGTTTGCTTGAACGGCATTATAAATACAAGTAAACAATGAATTAGTTTATAAATAAATAAAAACAAACAAATAAAGTTAATTTTGTGTTTTCTTTTCTCAAGTGGCGTCCTTTTTTCGACGATGAAAAAAGTTTTTTCATAAAGATCAAAACATTTTAGGTTGTGACCATGTTCTTTAACTAGAAGAAAAATATTTTTAATGAATACCATAACATTTTAAATCGTGACCATTGTCTTTTCATTCAAACAAAATTCTTTTTATCAATATAATAACATTTTATATGAGGACAATTACATTTTTCTTAGAACCATGTTCACTGAGCCAACATGGTTGCAGGTTAAAATGTTACATGGTCGCCGCAAAAATAGCTCCTATCATATTATTTTGCTCTTCGAATATGATTGTGACAATCATGTTTCTTCTCTGCGTGTTGGGGGCATGAAATCAAATTGGGAGCCAAAAAACTATTTTGTCTATACTACGGAAAAATTACACATATTAAACCGGAAGCTATTGAATGAGGTTATAACATGGGTATATGTTATGTTAGTTTCAGTATTGTCTGATGCGTATATGTCGACATCTGTTCTCAACCCCGCATTACTAATTTCCCTACGAGTATGTAATACTCGTAATCAATATAAAATAGTTTCTATGAATTATCATTACCATACTCATTGATAATTTCATTATCTCTCTTATCATATAAACTGATAATTCCACCAATTTCCCGTATTTTTCCATTTCCAGCTTCCACGAAATACACGCTCTGTTAAAGTCGATATTATGGGTACTGGTAGAATATACCTTCAATTATCATATCAATATTACATATCTGATTTGCCAAAAGTATCCGCTTTAGTGCCTCCAAAGGAAATTGCAATACCTAGTGAACCCAGCACCACATCAATTCAATTTCCGAATATGCAACCACGTATGTTTCAATCAATAGCAGCGATCTATGAATATTTCACCATAAAACCCACAGCGAAAAGAACAGCAAGTAATGCCATGTCATTGGACATCTGTTGCACTTATAGGCCTATGACGGAGGAAGAGAAATTTACAAATATGGTTATACTAGAGGTTCAATTTCCCTCAGGTTTCACGGCAAATCCTGAAAATATTGAGAAATTACGTGATGAAGAATTTATCAGTCGCATTGATAGCCGAAATGATGGCACAAAACTAATGATCTACTTCGAAAAGCTGGAAGGCAATGAAGAACAATGCTTGAATATTCTGGCGGATAAGGGTTTCCAAGTTGATTCCCTTAAACCATCGGCAATTGTTATGTACGATTTTTACGATGACAAACGTCGTAGTACTACAATGTATCAGATTTAAGTTGTTTTATGTTAATAAATGAAATTAATTAATCACAACGAAAATTTATTGTATTATGAAGAGTATAGTTTTTTTAGGGGAAACTAAACTAAGATTACAATAAACAAATATATGATCATTAAACGTATTCTAATATTGCATGAAAACAAATAATGAAAGAACAAAATCGGACAGGTCATAGTTCGGTTCTCAAAATAATACCAGACATGCCAAACGCAGTGGATTACAATCAACCTTTTCGACAATAAACATAGAACACCAATTCCAAACATTGAATAAAGGTAAAAGGTACATTGGATGGACAAGTGAGTTTTTGGGTATACTCAAAACCCATTTAACTTAAAATCGCGAAAAGATTACTTAATCACTGTAGTGTTTTGTTGGCTTAAATATATACTCAGAAAGTGTTCCTCAATTCAAAAAAGGCAATGACTGCCGCAAATCTCTCAACGAGATAGCTCGGCATAACAATATTCACCTAACATGGGTGCCTGCCCATAGGAACTTATCAGAGAACCGCCAAGAGGATAGCTCGGCATAACAATATTCACCTAACATGGGTGCCTGCCCATAGGAACTTATCAGAGAACCGCCAAGAGGATGAGTTTACAAGACTAGGAACTATTTAATATATTCCAGGGGAACTAGAACTTGGTGGTATGCTTCGGACTAACTGCGTGAGAAGGCTGTTATGATAGCGAATGTTCGATGGAAGAATTGCAAGGGTTAGGTTAGGTTAGGTTAGGTGGCAGCCAGGCTCACATTGTCATACCACAGTGGTGAACTTCTCTCTTATCACTGAGTGCTGTCCGATTCCATGTTAAGCTCAATGATAAGGGACCTCCTTTTTATAGCCGAGTCCGAACGGCGTTCCACATTGCAGTGAAACCACTTAGAGAAGCTTTGAAACACTCAGAAATGTCACCAGCATTAGTGAGGTGGGATAATCCACCGCTGAAAAACTTTTTGGTGTAAGGTCGAAGCAGGAATCGAACCCAAGACCTTGTGTATTCAAGGCGAGCATGCTAACCATTGCACCACGGTGGCTCCCATTGCAAGAATTGTAACGGCACCAATCAAATATGACCCCATTTAAAAATAAGCCGCACACTCGATATGTTAGTATTTTCAATATGTCAGATATCACTCCTGATATCTGTATCTGCCATATCGTGAAGGAAAATGAATTGTAGTTTGTTGTGAGACGTAGGCAAAATTTAGGGGTATATAGTTAGATTACGGGCGGACCTAGAAAATGTTAACTTAAACTGTCTGCTAATGTTTTCGGCAGAATCTACAGAAGTAAAAACAAGTATATTGCGGCCCTAAATTCGGCCAGGCCGAATCTTATGTATCCACAAACATTGTAACATTGTCTTCTAAATTGTAAGTTAGTCCATATGGAGTCTATGTTAGACAAAAAAGACAGATTAAATACTAATATAAGCCTGGAAACCAGTTTCTGTTAATTGTCATATGTTGTAGAAACAATAAGCATTGTTCGACTGTTCACCACTTAGGTGAATTCTAACAAATTAGCTTTCTAAAAATAAATTTCGTGTTGTTGCATTACTATGTAAAAAAACGAAATAAAAATAAGATTAAGGGACTTGTAAGTTATATGAAAAGATGATGTACAGTGGGAGAAAAGATGATTCAATTTGTAAGAGGAAATTTCCCAAATGTTTTCTCCAAAAGGAGTTAGCATAAAGGGCCCAAAATTGAGTTATCTCTCCCAGCCAGATCTATACTAAAGGCTGTGGAAAGGTTCATTCGCCCGAACCGAAACATGTACAGTCCAGGCGTGTATAGATTGGTATCTGGCGTTTTCTTTTCAATGGCTCTATTAACCATGTTCCTTAATCTATATCTGTCCATAAAGCTCGAAAAATAATTGTATAATTAGATATAATGCATTTGGACGTCAATTGCCTGTTTCATTATCAGGCTAACATGAAATATAATAAGCCAATTTAGTTCTTGGTTGGTCTTTCGCTAATTAGAGAGCTAAATTTCAATCGGATCCAATGAAATGTTTTCCTCCATGAGGCTCCAGAAGTCAAATATGGGGGTCAGTTTATATAATCATGGACCGATATGGACCAATTTTTGCACGATTGTTAGATGGTATATACTAACGTCATGTACCAAATTTCAGTCTGATCGGATAAAATTTGCGACTCCAAGATGCTCCGCAAGCCAAATCTGGAAACCGGTTTATAAGGGACCTTTATATAATCATGGACCGATATGAACAAATTTTTGCACGATTTTTAGAGGCCGTATTCTAGCACCACGTACCAAATTTCATAATTTTAAAGGCAGATCAAATACCAATAATAATTAATTAGGGAACCAAATTTCAAACGGGTCCAATGAATTTTTTTCTCCAAGAGGCTGCAGAAGTCAAATATGGAGGTCGATTTATATGGGAGCTACATATAGTTATGGACATATACTAACCTCATGTACCAAATTTCAATCTGATCGGATAAAATTTGCTCCTCCAACAGGCTCCGCAAGCTAAATGTAGGGATCGGTTTATATGGGAGCTATATATAATTTTGGACCGATATGGAACAATTTTTGCATGGTTGTTACAGGCAATATACTAACCCCACGTACCAAATTTCAACCGGATCGGATGAAATTTGCTTCTCTAAGAGGCTCCGCAAGCCTCCGCACGGACGCACATCACTAGATCCAGTGCGATACAGAAATCTAGGTCTGGGACATATGTTACAAACGGAATGTCAAAACTAGTACAATCCCAATATGCAATTAGAAGCTAAAATATCTTTGTGACCATCTTAGACTTATCACACAAAACAAATCGTATACAAAAGTACACAATTGTGTATTGACATTTGATGATTTTTGATATATTTGTTTAAGATAATGAAGACGTGCCATCAATTTGTGAATATTACGATGTTCATTTAGTTGACAATCTACTCCAGACATTGTTTTCGTGACTGATCACTAAAAGCGTTATTCTGGTTTTTAAACAATTTAATAAATGTATAAGCTGTTTCTATTGATTGTGGTTATAATAATAACTTATATACACGTGTATACTTTCACTGTTATGCAAATATAATATAACTTCAAATGGTGAGATAACTAATAAAAATAAAAATAAGACCAAAAGTTTGACCACGCCTAATCCTACATAAGCCACTTGGATCGTGGATAGCGGAGTCCATATATAATCATAAGCGTAGTAAGGCCTCTGGGGGGAAGGCTAAGCCCTGTACAGAAAAAATTAGCCCCCCCCCACCTAGAATGTTAAAACCTATATATGATTTTCCATTATATAGTTACTGTAGTATAGATAGGGGGATATAGCCCCCCTGATTAAAAATGTCTAGATACGGCAATGTATATAATTATGAATGGTAGGCAGAGGCCATACACTGACATTGTACACCAATTTTCAAAAGGATCGGATGAAACTTTTTCCTATATCATATTCAAGAAGTTAAATCTGGAGACAAGTTTATTTGGGACCGATATAGAAATTTATGGACCGATATAGAAAATAGTTTGAATGGTTATTGTACAGTTCCGAGACGACTCAGATTGGAATTGACTATATTTGTTAATTTGTTTGCTCCCAGAACTGTATAAATTGAAAAAAAAAAAAACAAGTATATACGGCCGTAAGTTCGGCCAGGCCGAAGCTTATGTACCCTCCATCATGGATTGCGTAGAAACTTCTTCTAAACACTGCCATCCACAATGGAATTACTTAAATTGCGGTAACGCTTGCCGATGGCAAGGTATCTTAAAACCTCCAGTTCAGTTTGACAAAGTAGACATAAAATTTTGACAAAATTTTCTACAGAAAGAAAATATTAAAAAATTTTCTATGGAAATAAAATTTTCACAAAATTTTCTATAGAAATAAAAATTTTGACAAAATTTTCTATAGAAAGAAAATTTTGACAAAAATTTCTACAGAAATAAAATTTTAACAAAATTTTCTATAGAAATAAACTTTTGACAAAATTTTCTATAGAAATAAAATCTTGGTCGATTATTTTTGGCTCGAGTGGCAACCATGATTATGAACCGACTAAAATTTGAACAACATTTTCTATAGAAATAAAATTTTGACAAAATTTTCTATAGAGATAAAATTTTGACAATGATGAAAATTTTATTATGAACCGAATAAAATTTTAACAAAATTTTCTCTAGAAATAAAATTTTGACAACATTTTCTATAGAAATAAAATTTTGGTAGATTATTTTTGGCTCTAGTGGCAACCATGATTATGAACCGATATAAACCAATTTTTGTGTGATTGGATCAATTTTGGTATGGTTGTTAGCGACCATATACTAACACCTCGTTCCTACTTTAAACCGGATCGGATGAATTTTGCTCCTCCAAGAGGCTCCGGAGGTCAAATCTGGAGAACGTTTTATATGGGGGCTATATATAATTAAGGACCGATATAGACCATGTTCCAAATTACAACCGGATTGGATGAAATTTGCTTCTCTTGGAGACTTCGCAAGCCAAATCTAGGGATCGGTTTATATGGGGGCTATATATAATTATGAACCGATGTGGACCAATTTTTGCACGGTTGTTAGAGACCATATAGCAATATCATGTACCAAATTTCAGGCGGATCGGATAAAATTTGCTTCTCTTTGAGGCTCCGCAACCCAAATCTGGGGATCGGTTTATATGGGCGCTATATATAATTATGGACCGATGTGGACCAATTTTTGCATGATTGTTAGAGACCATATACCAACACCACATACCAAATTTCAGCCGGATCGGATGAAATATGCTTCTGTTAGACGCTCCACAAGCCAAATCTGGGGATCGGTTTATATGGGGGTTATATATAATTATGAACCGATGTGGACCAATTTTTGCACGGTTGTTAGAGACCATATAGCAATATCATGTACCAAATTTCAGGCGGATCGGATAAAATTTGCTTCTCTTTGAGGCTCCGCAACCCAAATCTGGGGATCGGTTTATATGGGCGCTATATATAATTATGGACCGATGTGGACCAATTTTTGCACGGTTGTTAGAGACCATATACTAATACCATGTACCAAATTTCAGCCGGATCGGATGAAATATGCTTCTGGTAGAGGCTCCACAAGCCAAATCTGGGGATCGGTTTATATGGGGGCTATATATAATTATGGACCGATGTGGACCAATTTTTGCATGGTTGTTAGAGACCATATACCAACACCACATACAAAATTTCAGCCGGATCGGATGAAATATGCTTCTGTTAGAGGCTCCACAAGCCAAATCTGGGGATCGGTTTATATGGGGGCTATATATAATTATGGACCGATGTGGACCAATTTTTGCATGGTTGTTAGAGACCATATACCAACACCACATACCAAATTTCAGCCGGATCGAATGAAATATGCTTCTGTTAGAGGCTCCACAAGCCAAATCTGGGGATCGGTTTATATGGGGGCTATATATAATTATGGACCGATGTGGACCAATTTTTGTATGGTTGTTTGAGACCATATACCAACACCATATACCAAATTTCAGTCGGGTGAAATATGCTTCTTTTAGAGGCTCCACAAGCCAAATCTGAGGGTCCCTTTATATGGGGGCTATACGTAAAAGTGGACCGATATGGCCCATTTTCAACACCATCCAACCTACATCGATAACAACTACTTGTGCCAAGTTTCAAGTCGATAGCTTGTTTCGTTCGGAAGTTAGCGTGATTTCAACAGACGGACGGACGGACATGCTTAGATCGACTCAGAATTTCACCACGACACAGAATATATATACTTTATTGGGTCTTAGAGCAATATTTCGATGTGTTACAAACGGAATGACAAAGTTAATATACCCCCATCCTATGATGGAGGGTATAAAAATAAACAGAGAAAAAGCAGGTTTTCCGTTTTAATTGTACTATAGGAATTTATTCCGAACAGCAGCTTCTTACCAGTAGAGGGGTTTCAACACAAGTGAAGTTAATTTTTTCAACAATGGCAGACATAATGATTTAGTACAATGTAAATTCATTTAAAGAAGGACAAATAATTATTAACAAATAAATTGAGTGAAAGCTTTTCCTATGTAATAGGGGAAGCATTAGAGTGACCATATTTTGACAAAAGAATTTAATTTGTATCTAAAACTTTCTTATAAATATAAGGTAATTCAGTTAATCGTAATTCATTTCAATTCGCTTCAATTCAATTCATGTTAAATTTTTAAAAATAAAAAGGTTTGTTGAACGGAGTTCAACAGTTATTTAAGGGCATATCACATACCTGTAGGAGCAATTTTCATCTGAACCATTTGAAATTTGGATCGTGATGTCAGTATATGTCTTCTAACATGCTAAGCAATAACTGAAATTACTTATATACGTATTTGCTCTATCTTTTTATCTTACATTGATTAAATAAAATTTTGATAAAATCGTCTTTGGAAATAACATTTTGACAAAATTTCCTATATAAATAAAATATAAATTAAATTTGGTAGTGTTTGCTATATTAATGCATTAAAATTAACCTCTCATAACTGGACACCTCAAAAATGTGGACAAAAATTAGGCGACCGTGGGTGTCTACTTTTCAGAGGTTTCACTGTGATTTGATTGTGGATAATATTCTGTGGATGACACCATGTACACAATCCAGGGTGGAGATTACATAAGATTCAGCGCACGTGGTGAAATTCTATGGATATCTAGCTATGTCCATCTGTGTGTCCGTAGATTGCCGTGTATTTCAAAAGGGGTATATTGGACTATATGTAGGTATATCCCTCAAGTAGATCGAACCCCAAATTTTATACTGTATATGATGTCAATATGTACAAACAATACAAATTAGTTGATATCAGTAAACAACTAAGATGTAACCCCACTAATGTAGACCAAGCTTTATTGTCTTTAATCCTAAGACTCAATATTTCACCTACACAGCAAAAAAAGAGCTTCCAAGAAAGTAGTTTGAATCTCCAATTTGTGATCCGAAACTAATGCAAGTTTGGGTCATCTCCAATGAATTTCACATGGGCTTGTCATAGAACGGAAGTACTCAATTTTTTGATCCTTTGCATTGTTTTAGAAGTTGTGCCTTGGAAGTTCCAAATGAACTTAAGAAATTTAAAAAAAAAAACTAAAAAGCAAAAATTTTCTCTAATTTCACATTTTATCTTTTTCAGTATTTTTTGTTACACTTTTATTATACCCTGCTCCACACTGTGGAACAGGGTATTATAAGTTAGTGCATATGTTTGCAACACCCAGAAGGAGACTAGATAGACACATGGTGTCTTTGGCAAAAATGCTCAGGGTGGGCTCTTGAGTCGATATAGCGATGTCCGTCTGTCCGTCTGTCCGTGAACACATTTTTGTAATCAAAGTCTAGGTCGCAGTTTTAGTCCAATCGACTTCAAATTTGGCACAAGTATGTGTTTTGGCTCAGAATAGATCCCTATTGATTTTGGAAGAAATCGGTTCAGATTAAAATATAGCTCCCATATATATATTTCGCCCGATATTGACTTATATGGCCCCAGAAGCCAGAGTTTTAACCTAATTTGCTTAAAATTTTGCACAAGAAGAACAATTAGTACTATAGTCAAGTGTGCCAAATTTTATTGAAATCGGTTCAGATTTAGATATAGCTCCCATATATATCTTTCGCCCGATATAGACTAATACGGTCCCAGAAGCCAGAGTTTTACCCCAATTTGGTTGAAATTTTGCACAGGGAGTAGAATTAGCATTATAGCTATGCATGCCAAATTTGGTTAAAATCGGTTCAGATTTAGATATAGCTCCCATATATAGCTTTCGCCCGATTTACACTCATATGACCACAGAGGCCAATTTTTTGCTCCGATTTAGTTGAAATTTTGCACAGGGAGTAGAATTAGCATTGTAGCTATGCGTGCCAAATTCGGTTGAAATCGGTTCAGATTTAGATATATCTCCCATATATAGCTTTCGCCCGATTTAACTCATATGACCACAGAGGCCAATTTTTAACTCCGATTTAGTTGAAATTTTGCACAGGGAGTAGAATTAACATTGTAGCTATGCGTGCCAAATTTGGTTGACATCGGTTCAGATTTAGATATAGCTCCCATATATATGTTTTTCTGATTTCGACAAAAATGGTCAAAATACCAACATTTTCCTTGTTAAATCGCCACTGCTTAGTCGAAAAATTGTAAAAATGACTCTAATTTTTTAAACTTTTAATACATATATATCGAGCGATAAATCATAAATAAACTTTAGCGAAGTTTCCTTAAAATTGCTTTATATTTAAATGTTTCCCATTTTTTTTACTAACATTGTGTTCCACCCTAGTGCATTAGCCAACTTAAATTTTGAGTATATAGATTTTGTAAAAGTCTATCAAATTCTGTCCAAATCAAGTGATATTTAAATGTATGTATTTTAGGACAAACCTTTATATATAGCCCCCAACACATTTGACGGATGTTATATGATATCGAAAATTTAGATCTACAAAGTGGTGCAGGGTATAATATAGTCGGCCCCGCCCGACTTTAGACTTTCCTTACTTGTTTTCCTATAACCTAATTTTTACAAATTGAAAAACTTCTTCGATTCCCCCGGTCTGGGTCTGTTGGCACCATAAAAGAGCGCTTTAGCACACTCAGCCACAAACTCCATTGAACACGATGCATATAAACGTCTGTTAAAATATTTGTGATACGAAACTAATATAACGTCACGGCATGACATTTTAACTACTTCTTGAGAAGTTCTTTTATATTTTGAATGAAAAAATGTGGTTCAAATCACACCACCTGCAATTTTTATACCCTCCACCATAGGAGGGGGGTATATCCTTATATCCTTAACTTTAGCTTTGTCATTCCGTTTGTAACACATCGAAATATTGCTCTAAGAACCCGTAAAGTATATATATTCTGGGTCGTGGTGAAATTCTGAATCTATCTAAGCATGTCCGTCCGTCTGTTGAAATCATGCTAACTTCCGAACGAAACAAGCTATCGACTTGAAACTTGGCACAAGTAGTTGTTATTGATGTAGGTGGGACGTATAGCCCCCATATAAACGGACCCTCAGATTTGGCTTGCGGAACCTCTAACAGAAGTATATATCATCCGATCCGGCTGAAATTTGGTACAGGGTGTTGCCATATGGTCTCTAACAATCATGCAAAAATTGGTCTACATCGGTCAATAATCATCGATTTGACTTGCGGAGCCTCTAAGAGAAGCAAATTTCATCCGATAGTATATTGTCTCTAACAACCAAGCAGGAATTGGTCCATATCAGTCCATAATTATATATAGCCCCCATATAAACCGATCCCTAGATTTGACTTCCGGAACCCCTTGGAAGAGCAAAATTCAGCCGATCCGGTTGAAATTTTATAAGTGGTGTTAGTATATGGTCTCTAACAACCATGCAAAAATTGGTCCATACCGATCCTAATTATATATAACGCCCATTTAAACCGATCCCCAGATTTGACCTCCTGAGCTCTTGGAGGAGCAAAATTCATCCGACCCGGTTGAAATTTGGTACGTGGTGAAATTTGGTACATTGCGCTAGTATATGGCAACCATGCCAAAATTGGTCCATATCGGTCTATATTTATATATAGCCGATCCCCAAAAATAATCTACCAAAATTTTATTTCTATAGAAAATGTTGTTAAAATTTTATTACTATAGAACATTTTGTCAAAATTTTATTTCTATAAAAAAATTTGTCAAAATTTTATTACTATAGAAAATTTTGTAAAAATTTTATTACTATACAAAATTTTGTCAAAATTTTATTTCTTAGAAAATTTTCTCAAAATTTTATTGCTATAGAAAATTTTGTCAAAATTTTATCAAAATTTGTCAAAATTTTATTTCAATAGAAAATTTTGTGAAACTGAATTATATACGTATTTAATCGGCCTGTTTTTGTTTAATATATACCCCGTATGGGCTAACTTACAATTGAGAAGACGGTGTTAAGAAGTTTTAAGATACCTTGCCATCGGCAAGTATTACCGCAACCCAAGTAATTCGATTGTGGATGACAGTCTTTAGTACAAGTTTCTATGCAATCCATGGTGGAGGGTACATAAGATTAGGCGTGGCCGAACTTACGGCCGTATATACTTGTTTTTTTATCAAATTTTTTCTAAAGAATTATTTTTTTATGTTATATATAACAGACTGCATCGGAAGTGAAAAAAAAATCGATGGGGGATTCCGGGATGCGCTTTATAAGACATTTTTGTGGAACAACGGACTGCATCGAAAGTGAACAGAAGTCGATGGGGGATTCCGGGATGAGCTTTATAAGACATTTTTGTGAAACAACTTCCTTTTTTGTTGGGTAATTTAATGGTTATTTCTTTAAAAAATCCTTTACTTTAAATAAAGTTTGCCTTGCTTCAAAGATGTACGACTTTAATGAGGGGGCGTAAATTTCAAAGATTTGTTCTAAATTTAAAAAAGAAAATGTTTAAACCAATGACTGTAAACTTTATTTTAATAACAATTTCTTTATTTTAAAGAAATTTTTCCTTAATATTGTATAAATTGCGTGTCCTAAAATTAGGTTGCTTAATTGTTCATATTAGGTCAATATTTTTTTAATTTTTATTTCATTTCTATCAATGTCCTTTGATAATTTAAATTTACAAATTCAGACTCGACTTCAAGTAGAAGTCCTGCTATGTTTCAGGTAAGTCTTTAAAAAGTGTTGAAAAAAATGTCATATTTTTAAATATCTGTTAGCTTTGCAGTCTAGATGCAAACGACGACTTCAATAACTATAATAAATTTTTCAGAATTATTAAGGCTCTGTCGATCGTAGTCAAACAAAATTTTCTCTCACGTAAAGATACGCAGTTTTAAGTCGAAGCACTTAACTATAAGGATAGAAGAACTTTGTTGAAAAGATTCTCGACATTTGGACAAGAAAAAAAATGCTTCTTCTATTCTAATCAAAATTCGCATTTTGTGTTTTAAGGTTAGCGAATATTTGGCAGTATTGTTTTCAGTGTGTGAACCACCGTTGTTAGTACAAGCACCAAAATCATTGTTTATATTTGTCTACAAAAATCCCAATTTAAGCGAACACCTCCCTATCAGTTCTACGAATTGAATTCACTTCCAATCATTTGTCTTTGTACTAAAGAAAGCACAAAAAGTGACCCCTTGGCATACAACGAAATTCAATATCGCCAAAGAATAACAACAATCATATGATGATAGCCTTTGTGTTGTCAACGAGAGAAGAGACGGCGCCAATGATATAAATAAATAAGCATCAAACAACAACAACAAACCGTCGGACAGACAGAGAAACAATTACAATTACGTCAGACACTCAAGCAGTCTTGTGGTTGTTGGGGATTCACTTGTTTTGGAGCCCTCTTTGCACAGCACAGCACACGCCCAAAGCAACTTAAAAACCGGCTACAAAGACTCGCTTTATTTTCATTGTTTACAATGCTTGTGTGTTTATCTCACAGAATCTATAAATTTTCGTATATATGTATACGTATGTGTATACATATTTTAATCTATGCACGTACAAACAAAAAATGCCGGCTTTTTTGTCCACATTCAAATCTCATATGGCTAACATATGATCGATAATCGACCGATCAAGTTATAGTCCCGAGAGCATAAAAAATGAGTGTGAGAATAAAACCAGCTATGTTGGAAACGTAATACGACTAATATGGTAAACGATAAGTATTGCCAGACTTTTGCTCTATTATCCCAATACTCAGAGCGTTTTAAATCATATTTCGTAGTTGTATTGAAATAAAATCAATTGATTGAAAAAAAAAATCAGTAACGTCGACAGATGGGCACCTTCTACTAGAATTATGTAGATTATAAAGGAAGAACACTAAGAAAATTGATAACCTCTCGTCAGATTAATAAACCAACTCAACTATACACCGAAAAAGTCCTTTAACTTAACGAACTAAAAAAAAAATATTGTCGTGAGGCCAAAGATTTCATGTCTCTAAAATACGAATGCGAATATTGATTAGCTCTATGCGAATCAACATTTCTCTGTTACAAAGTTTTTTCTTTGTCCAAAAGTCGATATACTTTTCAATGAAGTCGTTTTGTCCTTATAATTAAGTGGTTCGAGTTAAAATTATTTATCATTCCATGAAAGAAAATTTTGTTTATGTAAGATCAACATGTTTTTAATAATTTAGAAAAATAGGATATGGTTTTTCAATACTTTATTTTAAAGACGTCTTTTACTTGAAACTTAGCATAGTTTCTATTTGAAGTCGAGTCTGAATTTAAAAATATAAATTGTCGTTTTTAAAGGAGCTTGAGAGCCAATGAAAAAAGCTGAAAAAACGAATAAATTAAAATTTGATTGCTAAAATTGAGTACGCACATACTCTTATTTAAAAGAGAGTTGTGTCTTAATGTATGCTAACTCCAATTTTCAGCTTCTTGGATCGGAATCAATACCAAAATCTTTAGTGTAACATAAGGGCAGAATCTTTGGAGCCGGGCATACTTTTTTTCAATACGATTTATCATTGCAAATTCCTTCGCTTTAAATGTAATTAAAATGTTGGGGATATACTCGTAATAAGTATATCATTCCATTTAAAGGGTGATACGGTCAAAATTTGGTCAAGGGAAAACGCGTGTAAATCGGTGAAATCGTTTATTTAAAAAATCAAATTAAATTTCTTTTTCAAGTTCAATTAGTATAAAATTCAGGAAAAATATTCAGTTAGGCTTTCGCTTTTCCAAATCCGAATTGCCGGGCCTCACGCTTGAAATTGTCATCAGATTTTGTACAGCCACCTTGTACACCTTCTTCGCCGCAGAAAGCCAGTTTGCCTTTAACTGCTGCTCGTCCTTAGCAGTTTTTTGGTCTTCTTTAGGTTCCGCTTGACAATAGCCCAGTATTTCTCAATTGGGGGAGCTCTGGCGTGTTGGGAGGGTTCTTGTCATTGGGAACCACCCGCACATTGTTGGCGGCGTACCACTCCATGGCCTTTTTACCGTAATGGCAAGATGCCAAATCCGGCCAAAACAGTACGGAACAACCGTGTTTCTTCAGGAAAGGCAGCAGACGTTTATTCAAACACTCTTTCACGTAAATTTCTTGGTTGACAGTCCCGGAAGCTATGAAAATGCTGCTTTTCAAACCACAGGTACAGATGGCTTGCCAAACCAGATATTTCTTTGCGAACTTTGACAGTTTTATGTGCTTGAAAATATCTGCTACCTTTCCCCTTCTTTTGCCGTATAAAACTCCTGTCCCGGAAGCTGCTTGTAGTCGGCTTTGACGTAGGTTTCGTCGTCCATTACCACGCAGTAAAACTTCGTCAGCATCGTCGTGTACAGCCTCCGGGATCGCGCTTTGGCCGTCGTATTTTGTTTATCATCGCGATTTGGAGTCACTACCTTATTGTAAGTCGATAGTCCGGCTCGCTTTTTGGCTTGATGCGCGGTTGTAGACGATACACCCAGCTAATTTGCGGCATCTCGGAGAGAGAGGTTAGGGTTTCGCTTGAAACTACCGGCAACTCTCTTTGTCGTCTCAGCGGCTTCCGGTTTTCGATTTTCCCCCGATCCAGACTTCCTGGCTGTCAACAAACGTTCCCCAAGCACTTTGATTACATTTGTAACGGTTGATTTGGCAACTTTTAGCGATTTTGCCAGCTTTGCGTGCGAGTAGCTCGGATTTTCGCGATGCGCGAGCAAAATTTTGATACGCTGCTCTTCTTGCTTGGGCGGCATTTTGACAACTGAAGAGTGAATTCCAAAATCAAAATGGGAGCAAAATTCTACACACACACCTTCAAAATGAGGGGTGTTCAGTAGATAGGGTCGCGAAAAAAAGTTCATGCAGTCACCCCCCAGTTTTGTAGCATATTTGAAGACAATTTCAGAACACTAAAACTTTTTTTTTCCGTGCACCCTACGACCCCCCGAAATGCAATTTACTGTGCTGTGTCGTCATTTGAAGTCCGATCGAAAAGAAACGCATATCGTTGTTCATGGTTGATCAGGGGCTATATTTCGTGCATTGGTCATTTTTGACTCCGACGTCAAATTTGATTTTTAATTTTTTTATTTCGCTTCGTATACCCCTATGATACCCATTTCTTATAACCATTATAAAGATCTTATCAAAATATGAAACTTTTGCTTTGGAAGTATTTAATTATATTCATAAACAAAAAAGTTACAGAGATTTTAAAAAGTCAATAGGTCACCCTACACCATCAAATAGCTTTTGCTGTTTTGTCATGATATCCGATCGAAACCACATGCACATCGTTATTCACATCTACGAAATTAATTTGAAAGGTATTTAATACACACAAACTGTTTATCTGTAAATTTCTAACCGTATCATTGTATACATACTCGTTGTGTGCACTACGGCATTTTCTGCGTTATGCAAAGTTCTTGTGTTTTTGCTTGAACAACTTGAGAGCCTACTGTTTTAAAATCTAACAATCAATCTAACAATAAAAGTAAGTGGTAACGGAATTGTGGAAAATTACGAAGATCGTTATGCTGCTTACACATTGGTTAAATTTCTGCCTTTCAACATCTGACTACGCCGTATTTTTTTTTGCGTTTTCTTGTCATCTTCACAATGGTGAGCAATGTTGTCACATGAGTAAATACTTTAAACAAGAAAATATTAGATTAGATTTGTATTTGATTTGAGTACATTTCATGTTTAATAATTGTACAATTTTATTATGCGGCTAACAACTTTTTAGAATTAATTTATAACAAATCCTGTCGAGAATCAAGTTTTCTATGTTGTTGGCGACTTTTAATTTTGGATATTATATAACCCAATCGTTTATCGTCTGTAACATGACTAGTAGATTCATTTTTAACACTTGCGGTGCCTGCTTTCTTTAAATATAAAAGGAATTCAATAACTTGATGATTTGTTGGTAATTTAGTTTTGTCGATAACCCGAGCTTCGAATTTCATTTTGTTTTCACTTTTTTCAAATACTATCAACTGCCTTCTCTCACAAAAATATGGACAGACTTAAGAAATCATGTAGCGAAAGTGTTTGTTAGATTTTTTGCTAGAACAATTTGAGAGCCTACTGTTCTCAAATTGTTCTAGCAAAAACACATGCACTTTGCATAACGCAGAAAATGCCGTAGTGCACACAACGAGTATGTATACAATGATACGGTTAGAAATTTACAGATAAACAGTTTGTGTGTATTAAATACCTTTCAAATTAATTTCGTAGATGTGAATAACGATGTGCATGTGGTTTCGATCGGATATCATGACAACACAGCAAAAGCTATTTGATGGTGTAGGGTGACCTATTGACTTTTTAAAATCTCTGTAACTTTTTTGTTTATGAATATAATTAAATACTTCCAAAGCAAAAGTTTCATATTTTGATAAGATCTTTATAATGGTTATAAGAAATTGGCACCATAGGGGTATACGAAGCGAAATAAAAAAATTAAAAATCAAATTTGACGTCGGAGTAAAAAATGACCAATGCACGAAATATAGCCCCTGATCAACCATGAACAACGATATGCGTTTCTTTTCGATCGGACTTCAAATGACGACACAGCACAGTAAATTGTATTTCGGGGGGTCGTAGGGTGCACGAAAAAAAAAAGTTTTCGTGTTCTGAAATTGTCTTCAAGTATGCTACAAAACTGGAGGGTGACTGCATCAACTTTTTTTTTTGCCTTAGGCCGTGACCCTACCTAGTGTTCAGGTTTTTTTAAATGCAAAATTTAAAGAAATACGTCAAGTTTATATTGACCAAATTTTGACCGTATCACCCTTTATAAAACATCAAAATATCTGTTTCCGACTATATAGGCACAGATTCGTTTCTTGTTTGCAGGCAGGTCAAGTTCGAAGATGGTCTATATCGCTCTAGGTTCTTTTTATATCCACATATAAACCGACATACCTAATTGAGGTCCTGGGATTCTAGATCTCCCGATTTGAATTCTTGGGCTTCTAGAAAACATTGCTTTTATCCGATTGGACTGAAATCGGACATCTACAGATATTCTAGGACCACTAATAGGTGTGTCATAAATGATGTGTATCGGTCCATGTTTTGTATATATAGCCTCTATATAGACCGATCTCCCGATTTGACTTCTTGAGCGTCTTGGCATTCCAAATTTTCTTCGATTTGCCTGAAATTCAAAATCTAAGGTATGTTATTCTACCGAACCGAATGTACGCAATCCATGCTAAAGGATAAAAACTTTGCGACATATAGAGGTTTACTTACTGAGTGGAAGGCTACTTAATTATGATCGGTTTCGAGATTGGGGAATGAGCGGTATGGTTATTACAGACGGAGCTAAGCTAAGCGTACACGGACGAAAAAGACTGTTTTTCATATGTTCGGGTGTAAAAATTATATGTTTGAAACTCAAATTTTTTAACACAATATTTTTAAGTGCGAGCATACAATGTTCATAAACTAGCATAACATGTTTGGAACATATATGTTACTATGTTAGAACATATTATGTTTGGGAATTTTTGTCAAATATAATATGCTTGGATGCAAACATATATTTAGTTAGGTTAGGTTAGGTTAGGTGGCAGCCCGATGTATCAGGCTCACTTAGACTATTCAGTCCATTGTGATACCACATTGGTGAACTTCTCTCTTATCACTGAGTGCTGCCCGATTCCATGTTAAGCTCAATGACAAGGGACCTCCTTTTTATAGCCGAGTCCGAACGGCGTTTCACATGTAGTGAAACCACTTAGAAAAGTTATGAAACCCTCAGAAATGTCACCAGCATTTCTGAGGTGGGATAATCCACCGCTGAAAAACTTTTTCGTGTTTGGTCGAAGCAGGAATCGAATCCACGACCTTGTATATGCAAGGCGGGCATGCTAACCATTGCACCACGGTGGCTCCCGTATATATTTATTTAGAAATAGCCTATAAACAGATATGTTTTTAGAAAGAGAAACCTAGAGAGTATGCTGCAAGTAAAAGAATGGAAGTAACCAATTGGCGTCTTATATATGCACAAAGAAAATGTCATTAACATTTTTTTTCTAACAGTGTATGCCTAGGACAGTGTTGCCAGTATTTTTTTAGCCCTTGTCCCCAAATTATGATGTTTTCGTCCCCAAAAATCCTCACTTTAAATTTAAATTCCTCACAAAAGTCCCCAATACATTTTTGATAATTTTGGTGATCATCCTCC
The DNA here is from genome assembly GCF_050003625.1 of Haematobia irritans. Classification (NCBI taxonomy): domain Eukaryota; kingdom Metazoa; phylum Arthropoda; class Insecta; order Diptera; family Muscidae; genus Haematobia; species Haematobia irritans. The sequence goes on along the minus strand of NC_134398.1, from coordinate 152,719,632 downwards.
AAATGCTGGAGTTATGAAATTGGGAGTTCGGAGTTCCTTGTATTTATGAATGAATAAAGAAATAAGATTTTGACAAAAATTTATATATAGAAATAAAATTTTGACAAAATTTCCTATATAAAAAAAATTAAGAAAATTTTCTACATGGAAAATAAATTTGTAACAATTTTGAAAAAATTTTCTATATTGAAATAAAATTTTGCTAAAATCGTCTATATAGAAATAACATTTTGACAAAATTTTCTATATAAAAAACAAATTAAGAAAATTTTCTATATAGAAAATAAATTTGTGACAAAATGGTCTGTATGGAAATACAATTTTGAAAAATTGTTCTATATAGAAATAAAATGTTGATAAAATCGTCTACATAGAAATAAAATTTTGACAAATTTTCTATATAGAAATAAAATTATAAAATTTTGACAAATTTTTTTATATAGAAATAACATTTTGACAAAATTGTCTATAGAAATAAATTTTTGACAAAACTTTCTATTGAAAAAAAAAAAAAAATTCTATAAAAACAAAATTGTTAAAAAATTTTCTATAGAAATAAAATTTTGACAAAACTTTCTATAGAAATAAAATTGTGACCAAATTTACTATTGAAATAAAATTTTGAGAAAATTTTCTATATAGAAATAACATTTTGACAAAACTTTCTATTAAAAAATTAAAAAAATTTCTATAGAAATAAAATTGTGACAAAATTTTCTATAGAATGAAAATTTTGACAAAACTTTCTATTGAAACAAAAAAAAAATTAAAAAATTTTCTATAGAAATAAAATTGTTTCAAAATTTTCTATAGAAATAAAATTTTGACAAAATCTTCTATAGAAATAAAATTTTGACAAAATCTTCTATAGAAATAAAATTTTGACAAAATTTTCTATATATAAATAACATTTTGACAAAATTGTCTATAGAAATAAAATTTTGACAAAACTTTCTATAGAAATAAAATTGTGACAAAATTTACTATAGTAATAAAATTTTGACAAAATCTTCTATAGAAATAAAAGTTTGACAAAACTTTCTATGGAAATAAAATTTTGACAAAATTGTCTATAGAAATAAAATTTTGCCAAAAATTTCTATAGAAATAAAATGTTGACAAAATTGGCTAAAGAAATAAAATTGTGACAAAATTTACTATAGAAATAAAATTTTGACAAAATTTTCTATAGAAATAAAATTGTGAAAAAATTTGTATAGAGAGAAAATTTTGAAAAAAATTTCTATAGTAATAAAATTTTGACGAAATTTTCTATAGTAATAACATTTTGACAAAATTTTCTATAGATATTAAATCTTGACAAAATGTTGTATAGTAATAAAATTTTGACAAAATTTTTTATAGTAATAAAATTTTGACAAAATTTTCTATAGTAAAAAAATTTTGACAAAATTTTCAATAGTAATAAATTTTGACAAAATTTTCTATAGTACTCGCAATAAAATTTTGACAAAATGTTCTATAGAAATAAAATTATGAAAAAATTTTGTATAGAAATAAAATTTTGAACAAAATTTCTATAGAAATAAAATTTTGACAAAATTGTCTATACAAATAAAATTTTGACAAAACTTTCTATAAATATAATTGTGGCTAAGTTGTCTATAGAAATATAATTTTGGCAAAATTTCCTTTAGAAATACATTTTTGTTAAAAAAGATTAAACCGAGTTCTCGAAAAAAATCCCCACAAAAAAACCCCATATTTTGGAAAATTCCCTACCAAATCCCGAAGTCCCCTACTCAAAAATTTCGTCCCCATTCACGAAAATATATCCCCAATTTGGGAGAAAATCGGTAATACTGGCAACACTGGCCTAGGGGTGAAACATAGCATGTTTGAACAATACTAACAATATTTTGTTTGGACCAATTCTGAAAATATATAAGCTTGAAGCAAAATATGTTTGGGATATATGTTACAGAAGCGATTTTTTTGAGGGTGTATACACGCAAAAAGGAAATTTCTTTTCTGGGAAACAAATTTTTAGACCACCAAAGTTTTCTTTTGTTCGTAAAACTGTTTTTTTTAGGATAAACGAAGTTCGTTGGAAACAAACGTGCAACGAGTGCTATAGACAAAAATTTATTTGCCACTTCGTTTGTCTAAAACTTCGTTTCGGACGAAAGAATCATTTTTTGCGTATTTAACCTTTGAGGAAATCATTTCTTAGTATTTCCGTGGACTGCAAAAGAAATTGCATCGCCTCAGCGGTTATGCCTCCTCAGCCGAGAACACAAACGTATTAAAATTGGCTGCTGAATTCTGAGACATTTTCTAGTACATAAGTACATTTAGTGCCATCACTATCGGCAACATCAGCCGATCAACACAATACACACTTCATGTATTCATATAAGCCATACTCAGAGAGCATTTGCCGGTCAGTCGCTGTTTCACTTTTGTCTCGTTTGGTTGACGGTGTAACGAAAAAAAGCACCGGTTCGCGTCGTGAAAAATTGTGAAACTTTCGCATCCATCCAAAGAACAAATCATAAAAAAAGAACGCCACATCTACGCCGTTGATAACTCATCACGAGATGGGTCGAAGAATAAGTTTTGCTTTAGCGTTTTTACAAATTTTAATATTTGTCAATGCCACCGGGTGAGTGTCAATAGCCATGGCAATGGATTTCTGCGAATTTTTAAACGGGGAATTTTCAAAAAGTTCCAGTTGAGCAAACGTTTTGTCACCAGTCACGTTTGTTGCAACGAACTACATGTCGACAGCAATTAGTATTATCGATGTTTTATATTTATGTGTGTTTTGCGTTATTTTATGACTCTATCGAACACTCGTAAATTTTGTTGCACTTGTTAAAAACTATTGACTGAAGTTTGTTACTAGACAATGGCATGAGTTTTAATATAGATGGGTTTGGATGTGAATCACAACATTATAAACAAATAAAAAATGAAGGTTAAAACAACGAATGCAATGCAGGTTAAACCTTCGACTAGTGATGTCCATTACAGAAGACATTCATAAACGACCACATACTGAACAAAATATTAATAGCATATGAAGAATTATGAAATCTTAATTTTAGTACACGCAATTTACATAATATTAAGGACAAATTTCCTTAAACTTTGAAAGTTTTTATTAAAATAAGGTTCATAATCTTTGGTCTAAAAAATTGTTTATTAAATATAAGACATGAATCTTTGAAATTTGCGTTAAAGTAATTTATCTTTGAAAGAAGTAATTGAATAGTGTGGGCTAGGGAATCCACATAGTGGCCAGGGTTTTCTAAAATTTGACCTGAAAATAAATGTGCCACAAATTTTAACGTTATGTGCTTAACAGACTATCAGTTATTCCGGACGGAATGTCGGTGTTTGTAAAGAATCTTACAGTGTATCGGATCGATACGACTTGTCGGCGATGTCTAAATAATCGGTAAATGTGTTATCGATCCCATAAACATGCAGCAGTATCGATTATGCCTTCGGACTTAACTTATAATGTGCACAATATATGGGATATGTTCGACACGAGCACTGTCGTCCGGAATAACTGATAGTCTGTAAAGCGCCTAACACACCATAAAATATATACCGACCGACTCAGAATCTAGCCCTTGGTATTGGTTCGTCCGTCCATCCATGTATTTAATGTTCGTAGGGTTCCGATTTAAATTTTGGCCGATTTGGATGAAGTTTGGTAAATGGCATTTGTTTCCCCAAGGACGAATGCTGTCGACAAATACGGCGATATTATGATTAAATAATCAAACCGTTCGACGTAAAATTTAACACAAAGTAGTCTTTGATACAACTTTCAAGTATGCCAATTTTCATAGAAATTAGTTCAGGTGTAGATATAGCTTCCTTTATTTATGTACACGCAAAAAAATAATTCTTTCCTCCCAAACGAAATTTTAGACAAACAAAGTTCGTTTCTCATTTGCTCTTCGTTGAAAGGAAGTGTATTTGGAAGAAAAGTATATACTTTTTGTGATAAACGTTTATTCTTTTCCAGGATGCAAAAACAATTTCATAAAGACTAACTCAAAAAAAAAATTTTTTTCTGGCTAATTGCATTTTCCCTCACATCTTTCTCACTTCCATTTTATAAATTTTTAATTTTTTTTTACCTTTCGCCTGGACGGAGAATCGAACCGCGGACCATGCAATTTGTAAGCCAACACACTAACCACTGAGCTATGTAGCCGTTATTGTCATCAATAGACAATTACCCTTATAAATTATATTTATATAGCATAGCCTGCGGCGCCCACGAGCCGATTAAACAAAGTTTATTTAACAGAAAAATACATTTAGTTGGGCACCGTGGAGCAGTGGTTGCTACGTCCGACTTGCATGCCAAGGGGTCGTGGGTTCGATCCCTGCTAAGACCAAAGTTTTTTTTTTTTTACATATATTCCAGATATGGTCGGAAGATTCCGAAAAAATGTTCAACATTACATTCTTCTATATTAAATTTTTACTATGAACTGTTAAATGTGTCTTATTAAAGACCAAAAGTCAGAAAAGAACAGTGTTTGATTTAAACGAAATTGAAATTGATTGAAAAAATAAAAATTTTGTGCCAAACGAATTTTTTTGGTGATAAAAGTGTATACTTTTCGAAACAATTCAAAAAACTCTAACAAAAGAAAAACGTTTTCGGTACACGTTTTCCAAACGTTTTTTTTTTCTTTGCGTGTATCGCACGATTTTCCCAAATTTGGCTATAAAATCCTTATTTATTAACCGATCTCACTCAAGATTGGCAGAATGTAAGCTTCTATAGCACTAGGTTAAAGAGACAGCCCGATTAAAATTAAGGCCCACTTAGACTATTCAGTCCATTGTCTATAGCACTAACTATACTTTCAAAAAATCGTCAAAATCGGACAAAACGACTTCATTGAGAAGTTTATCGACTTTTGGACATGGAAAAATACTTAATAACATAGAAATGCGTCTTCTATCCTAATCAATATTCGCAATCGTATTTTAATGACATAAAATATTTTGCCTTACGGCAATATTTTTTTTCTCTGTGTGCATTAATTTAATGAAATTTTACTTATCTGAATTTTTCGAACCTATTGGAAATTATCAGTTGGGATTTTTGACATTGCTCGGTGTTTCAAAGCTGCTCTAAGTGTCGTGTAATGTGAAACCCATCACCCATCAATAAAGGAAAAGTTTAGCTCTTATGGACTGATGCAAGCCTTACATAACGGGCTGCAATTCCCACCTAACCAATATAACGATTTAATACTCGTATAATGCGAAACCCAAAAAAATTGCCCATATTGAGATTTACAAGTGTGAACGTGGTAACACTTCGTTATGTATGTATATTTAAATTTCTATCGAAATTTTTTCCTGCTTGAGACTTCCGAAGTTAAATTTTGGGGGTCGGTTTATATGGGGGCTATGTACAACTATACTCCAATTTTTGCAGAATTGTTAGAGGTTATATACTTTTAATTTACTTGGATCCTAAGTTTTTGACCTTCCCTTAAGGATGTTACTATTGATTCGAAGCCAAGAATCCGGTTTCTCTGAAATAAGAACATATCTACACCCTCAAAAAAAAATTGCTTCTGTAACATATACCCCAAACACATTTTGCTTCAAGCATATATATTTTCAGGATTGGTCAAAACAAAATATTGTTTGTAATGTTCAAAGTTATTATGTTTCACCTTAGGACATACACTGGTGGAAACAATTTTAATGAAATTTTCTTTGTTTGCATATATTTTTAAGGTGCCAATTGGTTACTTCCATTACTTTACTTGAAGCATTCTCTCTAGGTCTCTCTTTCTAAACACATATATGTTTATAGGCCATTTCTAAATTAATATATGTTTGCATCTAAGCACATTATATTTACAAACATTTTATGTCCCAAATATAATATGTTCTAACATATTAACATACAGTGCTGTTCAAAACAATTGCAAACACGTTCCCTGTTGAAAACTAACCGTAATTATAATGAAAATAAAAATAATAAAACACAAATTTTAATGCAATGTTGTTGCTTATTATGTCAATTTTAAAGATTCAAGGAAATAACGGAACTAACGATAAAGGTTTTTTTGATAATTTATAAATTTAAAAAAATTAGAGTTTTTTCCTGTTCAAAACATTTGCAACTAATATTAAGTGTCACATATATTTAAAAATAATTAAAGTATTTGTAACTTTTAACGATAAATGTTAATATGTTAGTTAATACTATAGCCATACCGTTTGATTACTTCTGCGCCATACTTTTTGCCATTGGTTAGGATTAAACGGTCAATGATATCCTATGGTTCAGGTTCAAATAGATTTCGTAAGCCTTTTGGAAAAATTTCGTGTCAATTTTTAAAATTTCGTACAGCTTTCCAAAGCTTGTTTTATGACTTTTACTTTAGTCGACTGAAAAGGCTAGTCAATTGCTCGCAATTTTTCATCGGAAATCCATTGTTTTACCACGTCACACGTGTCCTGGAGGTCATGATCGCGCAGAATAATCCATGCAGATGGTATTTCCCGGAATGCTTACGGCAATATCACATTAGACAAACTGTTTTTGTAGACTTCCGACAGCATAATACCCTCGACTCTATAAATCGGGCCAATAACTTGTACAGAAAAATACCCCCAGACCATAATATTGGCTCCACCATGATCGACCTAACTTTTTGTATTTCTTGGATTAAGGCTTTCCTTGCAGCCTTCGTACTAAATTTCTACCATGCGATCCATGCAAGTTAAATGTTGAGTCGTAGAAAATATATCACATATCCACTGCTCCTGAGGCCATTTAAGGTATTTTTGTAAAAATTGAAGGCGCGCTAACCTAGTTTTGAAATAAGTGATTTTTGACATTTTTGTATAATTGCACTCCGACTTCTGATGCTCCACATCTGATCGTTATGGTTAGTATACCCAATATGAATTTAATTTTTGACTTCTTTGGATGATATTTGATTGAATTGTTGCATAGGTCTTTTGATTATATGATCTTCTTTTGGCGTAGTCTTAGGTTTTATTCTACCCCAGTGTACAGTTTTGGTGCATCCACTGTTTATAACTCGAGACGCAGTTGGTTTTTGCATATTGTACTCTTCCGAAATTCGTTTTTGTGATACCCAAACTTTAAAATCATAGATAATTTGCTTTTTATTATGTAGATATGCTTATTGCCGGTAATTTTGTCGAATTATTAAAAAAATAGGGCATAAAGACCTATGACGACCAGATTATAACCAAATTAGGCAATGAACTTAACGATATTCCTGCAATGCCCTTTTAATACATTTAATCCATCTTCTTATAGGTCCTTATAACTATTTCAGGTAAAAACAAGTATATACGGCCGTAAGTTCGGCCAGGCCGAAGCTTATGTACCCTCCATCATGGATTGCGTAGAAACTTCTTCTAAACACTGCCATCCACAATCGAATTACTTAAGTTGCGGTAACGCTTGCCGATGGCAAGGCATCTTAAAACCTCCTAACACCATCTTCTAAATTGTATGACAAAATTTTCCATAGAAAGAAAATTTTGACAAAAATTTCTACAGAAATAAAATTTTAACAAAATTTTCTATAGAAATAAAATCTTGGTAGATTATTTTTGGCTCGAGAGGCAACCATGATTATGAACCGAATAAAATTTGAAATAAAATTTTGACAAAATTTTCTGTAGAAATAAAATTTTCACAATGATGAAAATTTTATTATGAACCGAATAATATTTTAACAAAATTTTCTCTAGAAATAAAATTTTGACAAAATTTTCTATAGAAATAAAATTTTGACAAAATTTTCTATAGCAAAAAATTTTGGTAGATTATTTTTGGCTCTAGTGGCAACCATGATTATGGACCGATATGGACCAATTTTTGTGTGATTGGACCAATTTTGGTATGGTTGTTAGCGACCATATACTAACACCACGTTCCTAATTTGAACCGGATAGTATGAATTTTGCTCCTCCAAGAGGCTCCGGAGGTAAAATCTGGAGAACGTTTTATATGGGGGCTATATATAATTATGGACCGATATGGACCAATTCTGGCACGGTAGTTAAAGATCATATACTAACACCATGTTCCAAATTACAACCGGATTGGATGAAATTTGCTTCTCTTGGAGACTTCGCAAGCCAGATCTGGGGATCGTTTTATATGGGGGCTATATATAATTATGAACCGATGTGGACCAATTTTTGCATGGTTGTTAGAGACCATATACCAATATCATGTACCAAATTTCAGGCGGATCGGATGAAATTTGCTTCTCTTTGAGGCTCCGCAACCCAAATCTGGGGATCGGTTTATATGGGCGCTTTATATAATTATGGACCGATGTGGACCAATTTTTGCATGGTTGTTAGAGACCCTATACCAATACCATGTACCAAAATTCAGCCGGATCGGATGAAATTTGCTTCTCTTTGAGGCTTTGCAAGCCAAATCTGGAGATCGGTTTATATGGGGGCTATATATAATTATTAACCGATGTGGACCAATTTTTGCATGGTTGTTAGAGACCATATACCAACATTATGACCAAATTTCAGCCGGATCGGATGAAATATGCTTATCTTAGAGGCTCCAGAACCCAAATCTAGGGATCGGTTTATATGGGCGCTATATATAATTATGGACCGATGTGGACCAATTTTTGCACGGTTGGTAGAGACAATATACCAACACCATGTACCAAATTTCAGCCGGATCGGATGAAATATGCTTCTCTTAGAAGCTCCACAAGCCAAATCTGGGGATCGGTTTATATGGGGACTATATATAATTAAGGACCGATATGGACCAATTTTTGCATGGTTGGTAGAGACCATATACCAACATCATGTACCAAATTTCAGCCGGATCGGATGAAATTTGCTTCTCTTTTAGGCTCCGCAAGCCAAATCTGGGGATCGGTTTATATGGGGGCTATATATAATTATGGACCGATGTGGACCAATTTTTGCACGGTTGTTAGAGACCATACACCAACACCATGTACCAAATTTCAGCCGGATCGGATGAAATATGCTTCTCTTAGAGGCTCCACAAGCTAAATCTGGGGATCGGTTTATATGGGGGCTATATATAATTATGGACCGATATGGACCAATTTTTGCATGGTTGTTAGAGACCATATACCAACATCATGTACCAAATTTCAGCCGGATCCGATGAAATTTGCTTCTCTTTTAGGCTCCGCAATCCAAATATGGGGATCGGTTTATATGGGGGCTACATATAATTATGGACCGATGTGGACCAATTTTTGCATGGTTGGTAGAGACCATATACTTACAGCATGTACCAAATTTCAGCCGAATCGGATGAAATTTGCTTCTCTTAGAGCAATCGCAAGCCAAATTTGGGGGTCCGTTTATATGGGGGCTATACGTAAAAGTGGACCGATATGGACCAATTTTTGCATGGTTGTTAGAGACCATATACCAACACCATATACCAAATTTCAGCCGGATCGGATGAAATATGCTTCTGTTAGAGGCTCTACAAGCCAAATCTGAGGGTCCCTTTATATGGGGGCTATACGTAAAAGTGGACCGATATGGCCCATTTTCAATACCATCCGACCTACATCAATAACAACTACTTGTGCCAAGTTTCAAGTCGATAGCTTGTTTCGTTCGGAAGTTAGCGTGATTTCAACAGACGGACGGACGGACATGCTTAGATCGACTCAGAATTTCACCACGACCCAGAATATATATACTTTATGGGGTCTTAGAGCAATATTTCGATGTGTTACAAACGGAATGACAAAGTTAATATACCCCCATCCTATGATGGAGGGTATAAAAACAAAATATAAGGCCCTTAAAGAAGAAAATATTATAGGGTGCTAGGTAGTTGCAAATGTTTTGAACAGGTCACATCATACGATTTTCCTAATTAGAATTTGGAAATACCACTCCATAACGATTATTTTTAAGTGAAAGCGAAACAATAATGTTATTATTATGGGAGATATACCAAGATTAAGTCCATGGTAGGGCTAGTTGCATATGTTTTCAATAGCGCTGTATATGTCCCAAACATGTTATGCTAGTTTACGAACAATATATGCTTGCACTTAAAAATATTGTGTTAAAAAAACATATAATTTTTACATCCAAACATATGAAAAACAGTCTTTTTCGTCCGTGTAGCTTTAAATCTAGCATCGATAAAAATAAAATTAGGATACAGATCTCATTTGTCAAATGTTCATTCTCTTTTTGCAATATATTAATAAACCAAATGCAAAAAACTCAAATTGTAACATATATTTCAAAGTCATCATAGGATGGGGGTATATTAACTTTGTCATTCCGTTTGTAACACATCGAAATATTGCTCTAAGACCCCATAAAGTATGTATATTCTGGGTCGTGGTGAAATTCTGAGTCGATCTAAGCATGTCCATCCGTCCGTCTGTTGAAATCACGCTAACTTCCGAACGAAACAAGATATCGACTTGAAACTTGGCACAAGTAGTTGCTATCGATGTAGGTCGGATGGTATTGAAAATGGGCCATATCGGTCCACTTTTACGTATAGCCCCCATATAAAGGGACCCTCAGATTTGGCTTGTGGAGCCTCTAACAGAAGCATATTTCATCTGATCCGGCTGAAATTTGGTACATGGTATTGGTATATGGTCTCTAACAACCATGCAAAAATTGGTCCATATCGGTCCTTAATTATATATAGCCCCCATATAAACCGATCCCCAGATTTGGCTTGTGGAGCCTCTAAGAGAAGCATATTTCATCCGATCCGGCTGAAATTTGGTACATGGTGTTGGTATATGGTCTCTAACAACCATGCAAAAATTGGTCCACATCGGTCCATAATTATATATAGCCCCCATATAAACCGATCCCCAGATTTGGCTTGTGGAGCCTCTAAGAGAAGCATATTTCATCCGATCCGGCTGAAATTTGGTACATGGTGTTGGTATATGGTCTCTAACAACCATGCAAAAATTGGTCCACATCGGTCCATAATTATATATAGCCCCCATATAAACCGATCCACAGATTTGGCTTGTGGAGCCTCTAAGAGAAGCATATTTCATCCGATCCGGCTGAAATTTGGTACATGGTGTTGGTATATGGTCTCTAACAACCATGCAAAAATTGGTCCATATCGGTCTTTAATTATATATAGCCCCCATATAAACCGATCCACAGATTTGGCTTGTGGAGCCTCTAAGAGAAGCATATTTCATCCGATCCGGCTGAAATTTGGTACATGGTGTTAGTATATGGTCTCTAACAATCATGCATAAATTGGTCCACATCGGTCCATAATTATTTATAGCCCCCATATAAACCGATCCCCAGATTTGGGTTGCGGAGCCTCAAAGAGAAGCAAATTTCATCCGATCTGGCTGAAATTTGGTATACGGTCTCTAACAACCATGCAAAAATTGGTCCACATCGGTCCATAATTATATATAGCCCCCATATAAACCGATCCTCAGATTTGGCTTGCGAAGCCTCAAAGAGAAGCAAATTGCATCCGATCCGGCTGAAATTTGGTACATGGTATTGGTATATGGTCTCTAGCAACCGTGCAAAAATTGGTCCACATCGGTCCATAATTATATATAGCGCACATATAAACCGATCCCCAGATTTGGGTTGCGGAGCCTCTAAGAGAAGCAAATTTCATCCGATCCGGCTGAAATTTGGTACATGGTATTGGTATATGGTCTCTAGCAACCGTGCAAAAATTGGTCCATATCGGTCCATAATTATATATAGCCCCCATATAAAACTTTCTCCAGGTTTGACCTCCGGAGCCTCTTGGAGGAGCAAAATTCATCCGATCCGGTTCAAATTTGGAACGTGGTGTTAGTATATAGTCGCTAACCATACCAAAATTGGTCCAATCGCACCAAAATTGGTCCATATCGGTTCATAATCATGGTTGCCACTAGAGCCAAAAATAATCTACCAAAATTTTATTTCTATAGAAAATTTTATCGAAATTTTATTTCTATAGAAAATTTTGTCAAAATTTTATTTCTAGAGAAAATTTTGTTAAAATTTTATTCGGTTCATAATAAAATTTTCATCATTTTCAAAATTTTATTTCTATAGAAAATTTTGTTCAAATTTTATTCGGTTCATAATCATGGTTGCCACTCGAGCCAAAAATAATCTACCAAGATTTTATTTCTATAGAAAATTTTGTCAAAAGTTTATTTCTATAGAAAATTTTGTTAAAATTTTATTTCTGTAGACATTTTTGTCAAAATTTTCTTTCTATAGAAAATTTTGTGAAAATTTTTATTTCCATAGAAAATTTTGTGAAAATTTTATTTCTATAGAAAATTTTGTTAAAATTTTATTTCTGTAGAAAATTTTGTCAAAATATTATATCTACTTTGTAAAACTGAATTATATACGTATTGGATCGATCTTTTTTGATTTTATATATACCACGTATGGACTTACATACAGATTAGAAGATGGTGTTAGGAGGTTTTAAGATACCTTGCCATCGGCAAGTGTTACCGCAACTTAAGTAATTCGATTGTGGGTGGCAGTGTTTAGAAGAAGTTTCTACGCAATCCATGATGGAGGGTACATAAGCTTCGGCCTGGCCGAACTTACGGTCGTATATACTTGTTTGATTTAATATATACCACGTATGGACTTACATACAATTTAGAAGATGGTGTTAGGAGGTTTTAAGATACCTTGCCATCGGCAAGTGTTACCGCAACTTAAGTAATTCGATTGTGGGTGGCAGTGTTTAGAAGAAGTTTCTACCCAATCCATGATGGTGGGTACATAAGCTTCAGCCTGGCCGAACTTACGGCCGTATATACTTGTTTTTAATTAAAAAAAAAATTAACTGAAGTTGCAAAATCCTCAAAATAAGTCTTTGCCTATATTTGAAGCGTTTTAATCTCAAATCTAAAGATTCAACATATCAGTTAATTTAAAGACGATTTCTTCTAAATTGTTTTTCTTTACTTTAGGGAATGTTTATCTTAGTTCAAAGACATATGTCTTTAATGGAGGGACGCAAATCTCCAAGATTCATATCCTAAATTTAATGAAAAATTTAATTAAGATTATATACTTTAAGCTAAGATTATATACTTTCTTTTAATTAAAATTTCATTATTTTAAAGAATTTTTTCCTTATAGTTCTATAAATTGCGTTTCATAAAGTTAATCTTTCATATTAGGGCAATATTTTTTTCAGTGCACCTATGAAATTACAATTGGATTGGATGAAATTTACCTCTGCAAAAGATTCCGGAAGTCAAATCTGGGTATTAGTTTATATGGGGGCTATATATAATTATAGACCGATATGGACCAATATTTCCATGGTTGCTAGAAACCGAACTAATATGAACTAATATCACGTACCAAATTATCTTTCAAGGTGCTCGGGAAATCAAATCTGTTGATCAAATACCATCCGACTTATATAAATAACAACTACTTGTAGAAAGGTTCAAGTCGATAGCTTGTTTGGTTCAGAAGTTAGCGTGATTTCAACAGACGGACGGGCGGATCGCTAGATCGTCTTAGACTTTCACCAACTCTCCATAAAAGACCAATATTTCGATTTATTATAAACCGGACAACAAAGTTAGTATACCCCCTTCCTATGGTGGAGGGTAATAAAATCTATATCCAATTTTGTGAGGATCGGATAAATATTGCAACTTGCATAACGAATTACAAATATTTAACCGGACGGACGCACGCAAAAATTGACAGCGAAATTAAATGGATTATAGTGGGGAAAACCGAGACTATTACTGATCGTAATATATTCAGAAATCTATTATTAATAAAACAAAAATTTTACAAAATATTTAAATACAATCATTAAAAAATCTTTTGGTGGGTTTATTGATGAAGTTCCGTCATGACCTTCGTCATAAGTTTATCAGCGTTGTTCTTTCATTCCAAAAAGAAATTAGGCTATCTTATGTTCTAATTTAATTTAAAAATCACATATATTTTTCATTTCTTAATATATACAATCTAAAACAGGTTCTCAATTCGAGTATAAATATTTTACCTTTAGTCAACAGTGGCTACCGTTACTGGTATTTCTTATCAACTGAATTCATTGAAACTAATTCTAGAGATTGGAAATCATTTCTCTTGAATGAGATAGACAAAAAAAAGAAAAAGTTTTGAATTGAGAAATTAAATTAGCATATGTCGGCATTTAGCTACTGTGAATTAATTAATGCCACATCCAACGAAGATTAAAAAAAAATATATAGACAATAAAATTTAGAAGATCAAAATAAAGTATGTTCAGTGTTATAAATTCCTTCCTTGCTCACAAGGATTACATGTGTAGCCTTATTTAGAGAATATTGAACTTTATTTTATTTTCATGAAAATTATTTGGTTTTTAATAAAATTTCCAAAACATGAGATATACAGTCGGCAAAAAAGAAAGTTATACACCAATCAATTTGAAATAAATTGTGAAAACCTCACATTTCCATCTCCGCATTTAATAGCGATATTGTATAATACACGTAAGACCAACCATCAAACGTAAATAAATTAAATTTTTGACAATATTAAATCTTTCAAATTTGTGGGTATTTTATATGAAAAATTATATTCTTATACGTGTATTTAAATCTGAACCGATTTGAAAAAAAGTTATTACACTTCTACAAAATATCTAACTCGGAGTAAAACTTAGGTTTCTGGCGTTAAATATATGAGTGAAAAGTGGAACAAAATTATACCTAAAATCTAATTTTTGCGGATAATATGAAAAAAATTTTGTTTTTCTTTGAAATAAATGTTTTATGTTTATACAAAGTTTTTGGAATATTTCATTTTTATAGAAAATTTTGTCAAAATATAATTTCCATTGAAAATTTTGTCAAAATTTAATTTCCATAAAAAATGTTGTCAAAATTTTATTCTAATAGTAAAATTTGGCAAAATCTTATTTCTATAGAAAATTTTTTCAACATTTTATTCCTATAGAAAATCAAAATTTTATTTCTATTTTATTTCTGTCGAAGATTTTGTCAAAATTTTATTTCTATAGAAAATTTTGTCAATATTGTAATTTTATATATAATCTTGTCAAAATTTTATTTTTATAGAAAATTGTGTAAAAATTTTATTTCTACAGAAAATTTTGTCACAATTGTAGTTCTATAGATAATTTTGTAAAAAATAAATTCCCATTGAAAATTTCGTCAAAATTTAATTTTTATAGCAGATTTTGTTAAAATTTTGTTTCTATAGATCATTTTGTCAACATTTTATTTCTAAAGCAAATTTTGTCAACATTTTATTTCTATAGAAAATCTTGTCAAAATTTTATTTCTGTAGAAAATTTTGTAAAATTTTTTTCGAAATTTAAATTCTAAAGAAAATTTTGTTAAAATGTTGTCAAAATTTTATTTCTATAGAAAATTTTTCGAAATTTCATTTTTATAGAAAATTTTGTTAAAATTTTATTTCTATAGAAAATTTTGTTGAAATTTTATTGCTATGGAAAATTTTGTTAAAATTTTATTGCTATAGAAAATTTTGTTAAAATTTTATTTCTATAGAAAATTTTGTTAAAATTTATTTTGATGGGAAATTTTATGGAATTTATTTCGGCATAAGCCGGCTATCATACAACCCCTTTTTTCGGAAGGTTCAAGTGTGGTTCATTGTTGGGTTTAATGAACTGCCTGAATTTATTCTGATAATTGGTTGATAGTTTTGCTGCAAGTAGAGGATGCTGATGAGGAATGTGGTAATTCTGAAACGTGCGTCCATCCAACCTTGCAGTCTATAGGGCTCTGCCTAAATAAATTTGACAAACATTCTTTTCCTCTGTTGGTTAAGCTACACTTGTAGTTTAGTAAATGTATGGTTTTAAGCTAAATAAAAAACAACAAAAATTGTATTTCTATAGAAAATTTTTTCAAAATTTTATTTTTATAGAAAATTTTGTAAAAATTTTATTTCTATAATAAATTTTGTCAAAATTTTCTTTCCATAGACAATTTTGTTAAAATTTTATTTCTAAAGAAAATTTTGTCAACATTTTATTTCTATAGAAAATTTTGTCCAAATTTTATTTCTGTAGAAAATTTTGTCAAATTTTTATTTTCTATAGAAATTTTTTTCGAAATTTAAATTCTATAGAAAATTTTGTTAACATTTTAGTTCTATAGAAAATTTTTCGAAATTTAAATTCTATAGAAAATTTTGTTAAAATTTTATTTCTATAGAAAATTGTGTCAAAATTTTACTTCTATTTTGTTAAAATTTTATTTCTATAGAAAAACTTTCAAACTTTCATTTTTATAGAAAATTTTGTCAAAATTTTATTTCTATAGAAAATTTTGTTAAAATTTTATTTCTATAGAAAATTTTTTCAAAGTTTCATTTTTATAGAAAATTTTGTTAAAATTTTATTTCTATAGAAAATTTTGTTAATATTTTATTGCTATGGAAAATTTTCTTAAAATTTTATTGTTATAGAAAATTTTTTTAAATTTTATTTCTATAGAAAATTTTGTTAAAATTTTATTCCTATAGAAAATTTTGTTAAAATTTTATTTCTATAGAAAATTTTTTCAAAATTTTATTTCTATAGAAAATTTTTTCAAAATTTTATTTTTATAGCAGATTTTGTAAAAAATGTATTTCTATAGAAATTTTTGTCAAAATTTTATTTCCATAGAAATTTTTGTCAAAATTTTACTTCTATTGAAAATTTTGTTAAAATTTTATTTCTATAGAAAATTTTGTTAATTTTTTTTCTATCTAATTTCTAGATAATTTTGTCAAAATTTTATTTATATAGACAATTTTACCAAAATTTTGACAATTTTGTCAAAACGTTATTTTCTATAGAAAATGTTGTCAAAATTTTACTTCTATTGAAAATTTTGTTAAAATTTTATTTCTATAGAAAATTTTGTTTACATTTTATTTCTATAGAAAATTTGGGTAAAATTTTTTTCTATAGATAATTTTGTCAAAATTTTATTTATTAGACAATTTTACCAAATTTTTTTTTTCTTTTTTAAAAATTTGTCAATTTTGTCAAAATTTTTTACTTCTTTTGAAAATTTTGTCAAAATTTTATTTCTATAGAAAATTTTGTCAAAATTTTACTTCTATTGAATTTTTTTTCAAAATTTTATTTCCATAGAAAATTTTGTCAAAATTGACAACGTTTGTTAAAAATTTTGTTAAAATTTTATTTCTATAGAAAATTTTTTACAAAATTTTATTTTTATAGAAAAAAAAAACGTTATCTAAAGTTTATTTCTATAAACAATTTTTGCCAAAATTTCATTTCTAAGAAAATTTTGTCAAAATTTTATTTCTATAGAAAATGTTGTTAAAATTTTGTTTCTATAGAAAATGTTGTAAATATTTTATTTCTATAGAAAATTTTGTTAAAATTTTATTTCTCTAGAAAACTTTGTCAAAAGTTTACTTCTATAGAAAATTTTGTAAAAATTTTATTTCTAAAGAAAACTTTATTTCTATAGAAAAATTTGTCGAAAATTTGGTCAAAATTTCATTTCTATAGAAATTTGTTTCATAATTTTAGTTCTATAGAGAGTTTTTTACAAAATGTTATTTCTATAAAAAATTCTGTCTAAATTTTATTTTATAGAAAATTTTGTTGAAATTTTATTTCTGTAGAAAATGTTGTGAACATTTTAATACTATAGAAAATTTTATTTCTATTAAATTGTACTTTAAATTACGGGGAATATTTTGCTTCAAGAGAAATATGAGCAACACGATGTCGAAAGGTATGGTGGAAGTCGTTTTATTCAGATGAGTTTCCAAAAGTATGAGTATTTTTTTGCTGGAATAACTTCACGGGTATTTCGTAATGCCATAAATCAAAATGCCTTTTGAAGCTTGTAAACAATCAAATTAACTGTCGCTGGAATAAACCGGTCAATTTACAGACGAGCGGTTTAGAAATAAGATCAATGTACAGTTGGTCGCCATGCATATCAGCTACTCGTTATATATGTAATAAAAAATTTAAACAATAAAATAAACAGGGAAAAACCGGTGTAGGATATAATCATTACAGACTCCAATCTAAAATAGGGTCGGGCACTGAATTAAACTTATTTTAATATATTCCAATTTTATTATATTTTAAAAACTTAATTAATTTTTTTTTATTTTGTATTTTAGATTTTATACCATTGTTGCTCCTGGTACAATCCAATCAAATTATGAATACACAGTTAGTGTATCCCTCCATGATACTTCGGAACCATCAACGGTTCAACTCAATATAACGAGTACCAAATACAATGCCAGCGAAACTGTTGAAGTCTCGCCAGATGGCACCAAAGTGGTACATTTCGATATTCCGAAAATCGAAAGTGGAGATTACAAATTGGTAACAAAGGGTCTAAAAGGTTTGACATTTGAAAATTCTACCGATTTAGTGTTTAAAGATGAGAAACCCAAGATATATATCCAAACAGACAAGGCCATATATAAACCTGGAGACTTAGTGCAATATCGCATATTGGCATTGGATGAAAATGCCAGACCAGCCAAACTGAAAGAGCCCATCAATTTGGGTATACGTGATGGTGCCGGAAATCATATTAAACAAATGAAGGATATCAAATTCACAAAAGGTGTATTCACAGACAAATTCCAACTATCCGAGCAACCTATCCTAGGCCACTGGACCCTGGATGTTACCGAAGGTATGGAAAATAAACAAAAAACCGAAAAGAAATTCGAAGTAGCCAAATATGTTTTGCCAAAATTCAGTGTAGAATTGGAGGCACCCAAAGATGTGGCTATATACGATGGTGTCATCAAATTGACCGTACGCTCCAAGTATACCTATGGCAAACCTATTAAGGGTAAAGCTACGGTATTAGTAGATCGTTCTCCTCGCACTGAAGCTGCCATGAAAACCATCGATATTGACGGCAAGGGCCATCTCGAATTTGATTTAGTCAAAGATCTTAAATTCGATAGAAAAGAATTCGATGCCATGAACAAGGATTCATATCGATACTATTCCTATTTGGCCCCACTGCAAGTTACAGCCTTGGTGACGGAAGGTTTTACAGGAAATGTGCAAAATAAAACAGTCTCCATTAACTTGGAGCAGGCCCGTTATCGTATCTCGGTCCCCGAATCCATATACGAATATACCCCTAATAAATCATTTGAAATCAAAGCCATCATCCAGAAATTGGATGGTAGTCCAGTTACCGATGCTAAGAGCAAGGCCAAGCTTACAATTAAGAAACAAACATACTATTGGGGAAGCTCTCAGGATAAATCGAACTCGGATACAGTTTTAGTCTATGAAAGTGAGGTCACTGGTGATGGATTGGCAACATTTATGGTAACAATACCCGACGAAGGATATTATGGTGATGTCTCTATAGAATTTGAAGAGAAAACACACTATATGCCTGGCCTGAGGTCGAAGGATGAAAAAGCAGTGAAAGAGGAAAACAAAAACGAAGAAGTCGGTCCTATCAAATTGGTGCAAAAAACTGAAAAGTAAGTAAATAGAATAAGAAAACTGAGCATCTTTCATTTTGCGATATAAGTACATTCTACAGGAAGTCATTGAAAGATTGTTTGATACTTTTTAAGTCGTATACTCCTTGAGGCGATCTAACGCATCCGTCCGTCTGTTGAAATCATGCCAACCTCCGAGCGAAACAAAACAATCGGCTTAAAACTTGAGTCATACAGTTGCACTGAAAAAAAATAATGTCCTGAGGCCAAAGATATTATGCGAATTGAACATGTCTAAGAAGACGCATTCCTCTGATATAAAGTTTTTTATTTGTCCAAAAATTGTTCAAATTTTCAATGAAGTCCCTTTGTCCTTGTAGTTAAGTGATTCGACTCTAAAATTGGCATCTTTACATGAAAGAAAATTTTGTTCGACTAAGGTCAACGTGGCTTTAGATATTCTGAAAACTTCTTCAAAATTAATGAAACCGTTCCTTAATTTGTTGAAATTTTGTATCTTAACTACAAAGCAAAAAAGCGTTCAAAAATAGGACGTTTTTATGCCTGAGTCGATCTAAATATGTCCGTCCGTCCGTCCGTCTGTTGAAATCACGCCAACCTCCGAGCGAAACAAGCTATCGGCTTAAAACTTGAGTCATACAGTTGCAGTGAAAAAAAAAAATAATGTCCTGATGCAAAAATATTATGTCCTAAAAAAACTGAAATCGTCCCTAATCGTCAGATTTGAATCCAAACAAGTATATACGGCCGTAAGTTCGGCTAGGCCGAATCTTATGTACCCTCCACCATGGAGTGCATAGAAACTTCTACGAAAGACTGTCATCCACAATCGAATTACTTGGTTTGTGGTATCTTAAAACTTCTTAACATTGTTTTCTAAATTGTGAGTTAGTCCATACGTGGTATATATTAGACAAAAATATTATGTATAGGTAAGTCTACAAATAAGTCTACGAATCGACATGGACTTTTACACGGTACGTAGAGAGCCAGAATTGAAATATGGGGGTCGCTTATATGGGGGCTATATAAGAATTAAGAACTTGATATGGACCAATTTTTGTATGATTGGGTATCGATTTATCTGAGGGTTATATATAACTATGGACCGATATAGACCTACTTAGGCATGGTTGTTAACGGTCATATACTAGCACAATGTACTAAATTTCAACTGACTCGGATGAAATTTGCTCCTCCAAGAGGCTCCAAAACCAAATCTCGGGATCGGTTTATATGGGTGCTATATATAATTATGGACTGATATGGACCATTTTTGGCATGGTTGTTAAACATCATATACTACCACCACGTACCAAATTTCAACCAGATCGGATGAATTTTACTTCTCCAAAAGGCACAGGAGGTCAAATCTGGGGATCGGTTTATATGGGGGCTATATATAATTATTGACCGATTTAGACCAATTTTTGCATGGGTGTTTGAGGCCATATATTAACACCACGTACCAAATATCAACTAAATCAGATGAATTTTGGTCTTCTAAGAGGCTCCGGAGGTCAAATCTGCTGATCGGTTTATATGGGGGCTATATATAATTATAGACCGATGTGGACCAATTTTTGCATGGCCATTAGAGACCATATAATAACACCATATACCAAACTTCAGCCGGATCGAATAAAATTTGTTTCTCTTAGAGGCTACGCAAGCCAAATCGGGGGATTGGTTTATATGGTGGCTATATGTAATTATAGACCGATGTGGACCAATTTTTGCATGGCCATTAGAGACCATATAATAACACCATATACCAAATTTCAGCCGGATCGGATGAAATTTGTTTCTCTTAGAGGCTCCGCAAGCCAAATCGGGGGATCGGTTTATATGGGGGCAATATATAATTATGGACCGATGTTGACCAGTTTTTGCATGGCCATTAGACACCATATAATAACACCATATACCAAATTTCAGCCGGATCGGATGAAATTTGTTTCTCTTAGAGGCTACGCAAACCAAATCGGGAGATCGGATTATATGGGGGCTATATATAATTATGGCCCGATGTGCACCAATTTGTTCATGTTTGTTAGAGACCATATACTCACACCATGTACCAAATTTCAGCCGGATCGGATGAAATTTGCTTCCATTAGAGGCTCCGCAAACCAAATCGGGGGATCGGTTTTTATGGGGGCTATATGTAATTATGGACCGATGTAGACCAATTTTTACATGGTTGTTACTAACACCATGTAACAGGTTGGTTGATAAGTCCCCGGTCTGACACATAGATGGTCGCTAGTATTAAATGCGTGTTATTTTTATATAGCACCGACCTTCAAATGATTCGTGTCAAAATTTTACATCTGTAAGTCAATTAGTTTGTGAGATAGAGCGTCTTTTGTGAAGCAACTTTTGTTATTGTGAAAAAAATGAAAAAGAAAGGGAATTTCGTTTTTTGATAAAACACTGTTTACTGAAGGGAAAAAATACGGTGGAGGCAAAAACTTAGCTTGATAATGAGTTTCCGGACTCTGCCCCAGGGAAATCAACAATAATTGATTGGAATGCAAAATTCAAGCGTGGTGAAATGTGCACGGAGAACCGTGAACGCAGTGGACGCTCGAAACAGGTGGTTACCGACGAAAACTTCAAAAAAATCCACAAAATGATTTTGAATGACCGTAAAATGAAGTTGATCGATATAGCAGAGGCCTTAGAGATATCAAAGGAACGCGTGCGTGCGGAAGCTCTGTGCAAAATGGGTGCCGCGCGAGCTCACATTTGACCAAAAACAACAACGTGTTGATGATTCTGAGCGGTGTTTGCAGCTGTTAACTCGTAATACACCCGAGTTTTTCCGTCGATATGTGACAATGGATGAAACATGGCTCCATCATTACACTCCTGAGTCCAATCGACAGTCGGCTGAGTGGACAGCGACCGGTGAACCGTCTCCGAAGCGTGGAAAGACTCAAAAGTCCGCTGGCAAAGTAATGGCCTCTGTTTTTTGGGATGCGCATGGAATAATTTTTTATCGATTATCTTGAGAAGGGAAATACCATCAACAGTGACTATTATATGGCGTTATTGGAGCGTTTGAAGGTCGAAATCGCGGCAAAACGGCCCCATATGAAGAAG
Organism: Haematobia irritans; assembly: GCF_050003625.1. Classification (NCBI taxonomy): domain Eukaryota; kingdom Metazoa; phylum Arthropoda; class Insecta; order Diptera; family Muscidae; genus Haematobia; species Haematobia irritans. Next base: position 152,696,994 of record NC_134398.1, on the reverse strand, counting down.
AAAATGTGTTGTTCCACCAAGACAACCGTGCCACAAGTCATTGAGAACGATGGCAAAAATTCATGAATTGGGCTTCGAATTGCTTCCCTGCCCACCGTAATCTCCAGATCTGGCCCCCAGCGACTTTTTCTTGTTCTCAGACCTCAAAAGGATGCTCGCAGGGAAAAAATGTGGCTGCAATGAAGAGGTGATCGCCGAAATTGAGGCCTATTTTGAGGCAAAACCAAAGGAGTCGTTATAATCGTTGTATCGCTCTTGAAGGGAACTATGTTGAATAATAAAAACGAATTTTGAAAAAAAAATGTGATTTTCTTTGTTAGACCGATGACTTATCAGCCAACCTGTTACCAAATTTCAGGCGGATCGGACGAAATTTGCTTCTCTTAGAACAATCGCAAGCCAAATTTGGGGGTCCGTTTATATGGGGGCTATACGTAAAAGTGGAACAATATGGCCCATTTTCAATACCATCCGACCTACATCAATAACAACTACTTGTGCCAAGTTTCAAGTCTATAGCTTGTTTCGTTCGGAAGTTATCGTGATTTCAACAGACTGACGGACGGACATGCTCAAATCAACTCAGAATTTCACCACGACCCAGAATATATATACTTTATGGGGTATAAAAATTAATTATTTTTAAAAAATTTTCTTCAATTTGACAAAAAGTATTAACTTATTTGTAACATGTTGCAATTAGAAAAATATTTTAGTTAAAATTTTCTAAAATAAATCAAATGGGTCATATCGCGTTACCTTTAGGCGTAGGCCGACCCCCAGAATTTATTTGTGGTTTGCGATCCATTTGAAATTTGGTACGCGTTGTTAATATTATATAATTATAAAATATAAAAAAATATATAATTTTGTGTAGCCTCTCACATAAACCGATCACGAGATTTTACTTCCAGAGCCTCTTGGATGAGTTAATATCATCTGATCCGGTTGAAATGTGTAACGTGATGTGTGTACACCGAAAAAAAAGTGAACTGTTTTATAGGAAGAATGAACTACCTCGCACGAAAATAGAACTAAATTTTACTCCACATTTTGAGATTTCCACAATGCGTTGTTAAAACCAGGAAATTTTAATACCCTGTTGTACTTTTTAACTGCAGTTCACGAAATTACATCCTTTCATAGAAGAAAAAATTAACTAAAATTAAAGAAGAAAATCAATGGCGCCAAATCGTGACCATTTATACCATAGAGTAGTTCATTCTTACTATTTTTGGGAGTCGTACGAAAATCTTCTCTTGCTTTAGTTCATATTGAACTTATGTGTATGGTTATTGAACTTTATACTCACGTTTAGTTCATAAAATTTTTGAGACATACTTAAAAAAAGTAAGATTTCATTAAGTTGTGGAAAATTTCGATAAAAATAATAAAATTTAACTACAAGCAAATAAATTTTTTTTCCAAAAAAAATAAGTTAAATTTAGCGTTAGTTTAACTACTGAAATTTTTTTCTGTGTATATGCCATTTATTCGTATATACTCTCTTATATAGGTAAGCCTCCGTTTATACCTTGCGCCATACCATGGAACCTGGTATTATAAATTAGTGCATATGTTTGCAACACCCAGAAGGAGACGATATAGAAAAAGGGTGTCTTTGATAAAATGCTTAAGGCCCGCGCCTGAGTTGATCTAGCCATGTTCATCTGTATGTAAATACATTTTTGTAAGTATAGGTTGCAGTTTTAACAAAATCAACATCAAATTTGGCACTAGGATCTATTTGGTGTCAAAATGGAGCTTTATTGATTTTGTAAGAAATCGATTCAAATTTGAATATAGTTCCCATTATATCTTTCGTCCGATATAGAATAGACAGTGTCGTATATTTCACACTGATTTAGCCACTATTATGTGAATTTGGTCAAAATCGGCTCAGATTATATATGATTCTGGAGCCACGTGGAGGGGCCAATTTCATCCGCTAAAATTTGTGACATGTCAATATATGCTCTACGCTACGAACCTTGGAAAAATTCGACTTTAAAAAACAAAAATATCAGTTTTAAAACTTATGCTGAAATTAATTTATATTTATTGTAAACAATTTATTTTGTTTTAGTTTATTTTTAAAATTGTGTAATATTCCCCAGCCCAAAGTATTTTTCTTTATTTCAAGTATGTCTCAAAAATTTCATGAACTAAATACAAATAACTTCAATGCTAACTAAAGCAGAAGTTTTTTTGTATACTTCTCTAAAATAGTAAGAATGAACTACAACGAGGTTAAAATGGCTTTGATCTGACGCCTAAGATTCCTTTTTTATTTTTATTTAATTTTGGCTTTTCGAGAAGGATGTATTTCGCAAATGTTAGTTACAAATCCAAAAAATCCAGAAAAAAAATAATTAATCTCAAAATTAGGAATACATTTTAGTTCAATTTCGGCACGAAATAGTTCATATCCTTCAAAAATTTTATATTAAAGAGAGCAGCTCTAAGACCCCATAAAGTATATTTATTCTGGGTCGTGGTGAAATTCTGAGTCGATCTAAGCATGTCCGTCCGTCCGTCTGATGAAATCACGCTAACTTCCGAACGAAACAAGCTATCGACTTCAAACTTGGCACAAGTAGTTGTTATTGATGTCGGTCGGACGGTATTGCAAATGCGCCATATCGGTCCACTTTTACGTAGGAGCCTCTAAGAGAAGCATATTTCATCCGATCCGGCTGAAATTTGGTACATGGTGTTGGTATATGGTCTCTAACAACCACGCAAAAATTGGTCCACATCGGTCCATGATTATATATAGGCCCCATATAAACCGATCCCCAGATTTCGCTTGCGGAGCCTCTAAGAGAAGCATATTTCATCCGATCCGGCTGAAATTTGGTACATGGTATTGGTATATGGTCTCTAATAATCATGCTAAAATTGGTCTACATCGGTCCATAATTATATATAGCCCCCATATAAACCGTTCTCCAGATTTGAACTCCGGAGCCTCTTGGAGGACCAAAATTCATCCGATCCGGTTCAAATGTGGAACGTGATGTTAGTATATGGTCTCTAATAACCATGCAAGAATTGGTCCACATCGGTTCACAATTATATATAGCCCCCATATAAACCGATCCCCGGACTTGACCTCCGGAGCCTCTTGGGGGAGCAAAATTCATGCGATCGGGCACAAATGTGGAACGTGGTGTTAATATATGGTCGCAAACAACCATACCAAAATTGGTCCATATCGGTCTTTAGTTATATATAGCCGATCTCTAATCACACAAAAAATATCCGTTCATAATCATGGTTGACACTCGAGCCAAAAATAATCTACCAAAATTTTATTTCTATAGAAAATTTTGTCAAAATTTTATTTCTATAGAAAATTTTGTCAAAATTTTATTTCTATAGAAAATTTTGTCAAAATTTTATTTCTATAGAAAATTTTGTCAAAATTTTATTTCTATAGAAAATTTTGTCAAAATTTTATTTTTATAGATAATTTTGTCAAAATTTTATTTCTATAGAAAATTTTGTCAAAATTTTATTTCTATAGAAAATTTTGTCAAAATTTTGTTTCCATAGAAAACTTTGTTAAAATTTAATTTCTGTAGAAAAGTTTGTCAAAACTTTATTTCTGTAGAAAATTTTGTCAAATTTTTTTTTTCTATAGAAAATTTTGTCCAATTTTTTATACCCTTCACCACTACTGTGGTACAGGGTATAATAAGTTTGTGCATTTGTATGTAACGCCAAGAAGGAAAAGTCTGAGACCCATCGTTTAGTATACCGATCGCCTTAGAATTAAATTCTGAGTCGATTTAGCGATGTCCGTCTGTCTGTCTGTCTGTCTGTCTGTCTGTCCGTCTGTCTGTCTGTTGATGTATTTTTGTGTGCAAAGTACAGCTCGCAGTTTTAGTCCGATTGTCCTAAAATTTGGTATAGGCTCCTGTTTCGGCTCAAAGACGATCCCTATTGATTTTGGAAAAAATCGGTTCGGATTTAGATATAGCTGCCATATATATTTTTCACCGATCTGGTCATAATTGGCGTGTATATCAACCGATCTTCCTCAAATTCCGTACATCCCAATATTTTATGGGTCTCGAAAAACTTGCAAAATATCATCCAAATCGGTTCAGACTTAGATATAGCTCCCATATATAGCTTTCGCCCGATTTACACTCCTTTGTCCACAGAGGCCAATTTTTTTCTCCGATTTAGTTGAAATTTTGCACAGGGAGTAGAATTAACATTATAGCTATGCGTGTCAAATTTGGTGGAAATCGGTTCAGATTTAGATATAGCTCCCATGTATAGCTTTCCTTGTAAAATCGCCACTGCTTAGTCGAATAGTTGAAAAAATGACCCTAATTTTCTTAAACTTCTAATATATATATATCAAGCGATAAATCGTAAATAAACTTTTGCGAAATTTCCTTAAAATTGCTTCAGATTTATATGTTTCCCATATTTTTTACTAACATTGTGTTCCACCCTAGTGCATTAGCCGACTTACATTTTAAGTCTGTAGATTTTGTAGAAGTCTATCAAATTCTGTCCAGATCGAGTGATATTTAAATGTATGTATTTGGGACAAACCTTTATATATAGCCCCCAACACATTTGACAGATGTGATATGGTATCGAAAATTTAGATCTACAAAGTGGTGCAGGGTATAATATAGTCGGCCCCGCCCGACTTTAGACTTTCCTTACTTGTTTGTCTATAGAAAACTTTGTCAACCTGAATTATACACGTATTTAGTCGGTCTTTTTTGATTTAATATATACCACGTATGGACTTACAATATAGAAGACGGCGTTAGAAGGTTTTAAAATACGTTGCCATCGGCAAGCGTTACCGCAACTCAAATAATTCGATTGTGGATGGCAGTGTTTATGTACCCTCCATGGTGGAGGGTACATAGCCTTCGGCCTGGCCGAACTTACGGCCGTATATACTTGTTTCCTATTTAATTAAACATCATCATATTGCATTATTTATTATCGACCCTCCTTATTGTATGAGGTACATTATCTCGAATGTCTTTTATTTATTCTAATAATTAGCAAAGACATCCACAAAACCACAATTGCTTTTAGGTATCAATAAATTATCGAAACTTTGAAAAAATAATTGAGGTTTCTCAAGATCAATGCAAACTTTTCATATGTGTTTATCTTTTAGACTGGAAACAACGCGGTTTTGTTTTAAGAAATTAAAACCAAAAATCAATGTCAATGTCTTAACAGTTGAGGACAACATGACAACTTGAAAGTAATTAATAAACTAATAATGAAAAAACCACATTGTGTCGTCCATAAAACTATTGTATACGATGAAGATGATTGATATAGGAATTTGTATGTATAGCCCCTTAGGTATTGGTGGGGCTAGGAAGTTTCTCTGGAAGGGTGGGGCGGTGTTAGCTCCCCGACTCGAAAAATTCAAATGAAAGCAGTTGGAATTATTAAAAAAATTATACACTGACAACAAACGCGTGCGTTTCCCAAGAGCCAAAGAAGTAGAGAATTGATTTATTTATACATTTATTTATTTATTGCTTAATTTATTTTAATTACAAATTATAAAAAAACTTATTTTACGGGCACTAGCAACTATTTAGAGGCTATCGGCCTAAGAGAATTGATGTAAGGATGCATTGATGGCACAATTATCTTTTAAATTTCAGTTTTGAATATTTGTTACTGGGAGACTAATTTTAATTTATTCGTTTTTTCATCCTTTCCCATCCAAATTTATCAAAAATAAGATTCATTTTTTTGTATAGACAATCACGAATCTTCTTTGAAAACTGGAAGATAATCTGAGAAATTAAGTCGAATTCCCAAAATGTCGTCTGGGGTCATCTCTCAGATCAGATCTCAAACATCAGGTACCCTATATATTTTCACAACCTTTCCCACGTTCTCGTTAGAATTCAAATAACTCCCAGACACGGGTTCCATCCTCCTTGCAAACAAAAGGTTCTGGATTCAATCCCATTTTCGACAGGACATCATAAAGTTTTTCGGCGGTGGTTTATCCCCTCACAGTAAAGCTGGTGACATCAGGGCTGCCAATTTTGCCGACTTATCGGCATTTTGATGATTTTTGACACAAAAAATAGCAAATGCCGACTTTCCGATTTTTGACTCGAAAATGACGATATTAGCTCCGCTAAAAAATGTTTAATGGAATTCAATTTTTTACCCCAAAATCCAACAAAAGAGAAACGGAAAGAGACTACATTGTCATTTTTCATATACAGAAATTGCAAATTATTAAATAAGGATATTATGGCAAAATTTCGCCAAACCGGGAGATACATATCTATGCCCTCATTCCAGAGTACACTAAGTCGACTTGGCATGGTTTGATGGAGTTCGCTGTTTTTTATTCGGATTGATGTGAATCGCATCCTGTCAAAACTTCGAATTTATTGGACATTTCTATCAAAAGTTATGGTTAATATTATACTTAGCCTGAGTCTAAAGTTTAAAAAAATGCCCAATCCAAAAAAAGCAAAAAGCTTTGTTCGGTCTAAAGTGGTCTAAGTCATTTTTAGCCATGTTCTATTATCACTATTTTGTGTTCGTACATACTAAAAAAATTATAAAAAATATAATTTTAAGACCGAAAATAAGGGAATTTCTATCTTATACGGGTTTTGAGAAATTTCAAAAACAAAACTTGTTTCCTGTAAAATTCACTTTTTAGACTTAGACAATGTAGACATCGATATATGGAAGCTATGTCTAAATCTTAACTGATTTTGATTGGTAAATAAATAATTCGATGAAATTTTGCGTACTTTAATGGTGCTTAATTACTTTGTATTAAATTTGAAGACGATCGATTAATTAAGAAGCGCAGTATGGCCACAGTTGCTACTCGAGCCAAAAATAATTTAACAAAATTTTCATTACTAAAAAACTACAAAACAAACAAATTATATTTGTAAAATTTTATATAGAAAATTTTGTCAAAATTTCATTTCTGTAGAAAATTTTGTCAACATCTTATTTTTATAGAAAATTTTGTCAAAATTTTATTTCTATAGAAAATTTTGTCAAAAATTTTTTTTTACAAAATTTTGTCCAAAAATTTTTTGTGTAGAAAATGTTGTAAAAATTTTATTTTTATTTCTATAGCAAATTTTGTAAAAATTTTATTTCTACAGAAAATTTTGTCAAAATTTTATTTTTATAGGAAATTCTGTCAAAATTTTATTTTTATAGGAAATTTTGTCAAAATTTTATTTCTATAGAAAATTTTATTTGTATACCAAACAGTAAAAAATCTGTCATTTTTGTTAGAATTCTACCAACTGCGGCAACTGTGAGTATGACCCCATTTGTTGAAATCGGGCGATACAAAATATGTGGGGCTATATTTAAATTTGATCTTTTTTTCAATAGCGTTCGCCCTTGTACAATAGCGTACAGTACAAAAATTCACATACAGGCATAACTATCCGATAAATTATAGAAATAATAAAAAAAAATACTGAATTAGTAGTTATATTTGAGAAAAATAAATTTTTATATTAATTGTTTTGAATTACATAGCATAGCATTGCATAAAAATGTTTTTTTTTTTTTTTGTTTAATGTTATTTTTATAAAAACTGAATATGAAATGAATAGTTTTGTTTTGTTTTTATACAAAACATATGGTTTATATTAATATTATTTAAATTCCCAATTTTTTTTACGATTTTTAAGATTAATGTGCCGATTATGAAGATTTTTTCGGAAAAAAGTAACGATTTTTCTTGAAATTTTATTGCCTGGGTGACATGTTTTAAAGTCTCCCCAATTGGTTTCACCATAATATGACACGCCGTTTGCAATCGGCTATAAAAAGGAGGTGATAATAAGGGAGTCATTGAGTTAATTAGGGATTCGGATAACACTCATCAGAGAAGTTCACAGTGGACTGAATAGAAGTATTTCTCCTCATCCAAATTTCAACAAACGAAGTACTCAACATTAATTTCATAACCTCCCCCTTATTATACCCTGCTCCACACTGTGGAACGGGGTATTATAAGTTAGTGCATATGTTTGCAACACCCAGAAGGAGACGAGATAGACACATGGTGTCTTTGGCAAAAATGCTCAGGGTGGACTCCTGAGTTGATATAGTCATGTCCGTCTGTCTGTGAACACATTTTTGTAATCAAAGTCTAGGTCGCAGTTTTAGTCCAATCGACTTCAAATTTGGCACAAGTATGTGTTTTGACTCCGAATAGAACCCTATTGATTTTGGAAGAAATCGGTTTAGATATAGCTCCCATGTATATATTTCGCCCGATATATGGTCCATGAAGCCAGAGTTTAGGGTATAACTCTGGCTTCAGGGCTTAAAATTTTGCACAACAAGAGAAAATAGTACTATAGTCAAGTGTGCCAAATTTTATTGAAATCGGTTCAGATTTAGATATAGCTCCCATATATAGCTTTCGCCCGATTTACACTCATATGACCACAGAGGCCAATTTTTTGCTCCGATTTGGTTGAAATTTTGCACAGGGAGTAGAATTAGCATTGTAGCTATGCGTGCCAAATTTGGTTGAAATCGGTTCAGATTTAGATATATCTCCCGTATATAGCTTTCGCCCGATTTACACTCATATGACCACAGAGGCCAATTAGCATTGTAGCTATGCGTGCCAAATTTGGTTGAAATCGGTTCAGATTTAAATATAGCTCCCATATATATGTTTTTCTGATTTCGACAAAAATGGTCAAAATACCAACATTTAATTTGTAAAATCGCCACTGCTTATTCGAAAAGTTGTAAAAATGACTCTAATTTTCCTAAACTTCTAATACACATATATCGAGCGATAAATCATAAATAAACTTTTGCGAAGTTTCCTTAATTTTGCTTCAGGTTTAAATGTTTCCCATATTATACCCTCCACCATAGGATGGGGGGTATATTAACTTTGTCATTCCGTTTGTAACACATCGAAATATTGATCTAAGACCCCATAAAGTATATATATTCTCGGTCGTGGTGAAATTCTGAGTCGATCTGAGCATGTCCGTCCATCCGTCCGTCTGTTGAAATCACGCTAACTTCAGACGAAACAAGCTATCAACTTGAAACTTGGCACAATTAGTTGTTATTGATGTAGGTCGGATGGTATTGCAAATGGACCATATCGGTCCACTTTTACGTATAGCCCCAAATAAACGGACCCCAAACTTGGCTTGCGATTGCTCTAAGAGAACCAAATTTCATCCGATCCGGTTGAAATTTGGTACATGGTGTAAGTATATGGCCTCTAACAACCATGCAAAAATTGGTCCATATCGGTTCACTTTTACGTATAGCCCCCATATAAACGGACCCCCCAAATTTGGCTTGCGATTGCTCTAAGAGAAGTAAATTTCATCCAATCCGGCTGAAATTTGGTACATGGTGTTAGTATATGGTCTCCAACAACCATGCAAAAATTGGTTCACATCGGTCCATAATTATATATAGCCCCCATATAAACCGATCCCCCGATTTGGCTTGCGGAGCCTCTAAGAGAAGCAAATTTCATCCGATCCGGCTGAAATGTGGTACATAGTGTAGGTATATGGTCTCTAACAAACATGCAGAAATTGGTCCACATCGGTCCATAATTATATAGCCCCCATATAAACCGATCCCCAGATTTGTCCTCCGGAACCTTCTGGAGGAGCAAAATTTTGTACGTGGTGTTATTATATGGTCTCTAACAACCATGCAAAAATTGGTCCATATCGGTCCATAATTATATATAGCCCCCATGGAAACCGTTCCCCAGATTTGATCTCCGGAGCCTCTTGGAGGAGCAAAATTCATCCGATCCGGTTAAAATTTGGAAAGTGGTGTTAGTATATGGCCGCTAATAACCATGCCAAAATTGGTCTATATTATATATAGCCGATCCCCAATCACACCAAAATTGGTCCTTATCGGTTTATAATCATGGTTGCCACTCGAGCCAAAAATAATCAACCAAAATTTTATTTCCATAGAAAATTTTGTCAAAATTGTATTTCTATAGAAAATTTTGTCAATATTTTTGTTCTATAGAAAATTTTGTCGAAATTTTATTTCTATAGAAAATTTTGTCTAAATTTTATTTCTATAGAAAATTTTGTCAAAATTTTATATCTATACAAACTTTGTCAAAATTTTATTTCTATAGAAAATTTTGTCAACATTTTATTTCTATAAAAATTTTGCCAAAATTTTATCTCTATAGAAAATTTTGTCAACATTTTATTTCTATAGAAAATGTTGTCCAAATTTTACTTCTATAGAAAATGTTGTTCAAATTTTATTTTGTCAAAAATGTATTTCTATAGAAACTTTTGTCAAAATTTTATTTCTATAAAAAATTTTGTCAAACTTAATTATATATGTATTTGATCGGCATTTTTTAGTTTATTATATACCACGTATGGACTACCTTGCAATTAAGACGGTGTTAGGAAGTTTTAAGATACCTTGCCATCGGCAAGTGTTACCGTAACCCAAGTAATTCGATTGTGGATTACAATTTTGAGTATAAGCTTCTACGCAATCCATGGTGGAGGGTACATAAGCTTCGGCCTGGCCGAACTTACGGCCGTATATCTTGTTACTTGTTTTTTTATATAAATTTTCCTATAGCTATTAAAAAATCGGCGTTCATATTTAAAAGTTAATTAAAATTTTACAAACTAAATAGCAGAATCTTGTTTTATGCAATATTAACGTATTCAGAATATAATGCCTGTATAAACACAATTTTTTTTCTAATTTACTACATTAAATCTCTTATTCTAGACCAAAATTGGGTGACGATGTTCAGGTTGAAGTGAAATCCAATGAACCAATGTCGTATTTCGTCTACGCAATAACTGGACGTGGTAAAGTTCTTAAGCATGAATATGTGAAATTATCTGAGCCGACCACTTCTCACATGTTATCGTTTAAACCAACTTTTGATATGGTCCCTAATGCAAAAGTGTTTGCATATTTTGTGCGTAATGGTGATTTGAAATTCAATGAGATGACCGTTAATTTCGACGATGAATTTGAAAATAAAGTAAGAAAATTCATATTGTATTTTAATATTTAGTATTTATTTGATATTTCTTGATTATATTATAGATTGAAATAACTGCTCCCGAACAAGCTAAACCTAGCGAGGAAGTTACGTTAAATATTAAAGCAGATCCGGATTCATTTGTTGGCCTATTGGGTGTGGATCAAAGTGTTTTGCTCTTACAATCCGGCAATGATTTCGATCCTAAAAGTATTAAGAGTGACTTGGCATCATATGATACAAGAACACCTTATATTCGTGGTTATGGAGAATATCCTGGTCATACTTCTGGTCTAGTTACACTGACCAATGCCAATTATCCTTATAATACGGGTAAGTCCATTGAATAGAGAATTTTAGCATCCCCTGTATGATGATGATGATGGTGATATACAAAATATCTTGATTTTATTTTTCTTAACTCAAAAATTATTTCAAGTGGGAGAAGTGATATAAAACAGTTTGTTAGAGACTTAACTACTTCCTTGCATGAAATACAACATGTGATGATGTGAATTTTGAAATTATCTTTGAAATTTTACACCGCAATTATTTCTCTCTAATCCCCTGTGATATATTTAATCTCTTTGGAGGAACACATCATGTTGATATTTTTGACATTACCGCACAGAATACAGAACAGAATGTCGAAGTCTGAATCAATTACTTATAGTTTTACACCCGTCCTATCATATATTTTTATCCACCTTTAAACCTATTGGAGCGTACTTTGGGATTCCGTTAGACCATCACTGCCTTCCCGGTGCCAGCTACAGGTACAAATTTGTCACCATAGAACAATCTATAAACCTTTTGACATGATTGACCCCTATAAAAACCTATCACTGCTATGAACCTTAATCATGAGTATAACTCCAGTTTCATGAAATATTTTCTTCCCTCTCCTTATAAAGGGTGGTTAAAATTTCAAGGGCCGATGTTGATTTTGAATAAAACACAAACTATTTAGGAAATTATTGTAATTTTATTTTATTATGATATATTGGTATTACTCAGTTATGTATGGAACAAAATATCAGCCAAATTGGCGCCGCGACCTCGGTGGCACACCTTCATTCGATGGTCCAAATTTTCGATGACGCTGAGGCATAAAGGAGGTTCTATGCCGTTAATGTGCCGAATTATCTCATCCTTTAGCTCTTGATTTGTTGCTGGCTTATCGACGTACACCTTTTCTTTCAAATAACCCCAAAGAAAAAAGTCCAACGGTGTCAAATCACATGATCTTGGCGGCCAATTGTCATTACGTGACATAACACGGCCATTGAATTTGTTGCGCAAAAGAGCCATTGTTTCGTTAGCTGTGTGGCAAGTGGCACCGTCCTGCTGAAACCACATATCGTCCACATCCATATCTTCCAATTCGGGCCATAAAAAGTTCGTTATCATCTCACGATAGCGAACACTATTCACAGTAACTGCCTGACCGGCCTCATTTTGGAAAAAATACGGCCCGATGGTGCCGCCAGCCCATAAACCGCACCAAACAGTCACTCTTTGTAGGTGCATTGGTTTTTCGACAATCACTCTTGGATTCTCATTCGCCCAAATGCGGCAATTCTGTTTATTGACGAATCCACTGAGGTGAAAATGTGCCTTATCACTGAAGATGATTTTCTTTGAAAATTGATTATCCACTGTTGCCATTTCTTGGAACCATTTAACACGTTGTTGGATTGTATATCTCTACATGGTTCAAATTGAGTAAGTCTGAAATAGAGAAATGTGAAATAAAATTCGGAAAAAAACTTGGCGTTTAGGTGTGGTTCACATTCAACATCGGCCCTTACAATTAACCACCCTTTAGGACAGAAGATCTCAGTGGCAAAGAGGATGTCCGAAAGTCTGAATGGTAGAACTGTAGAACCGAAGGTCTCAGTGAGGCAACTATAGGTATCAGTGGGAGATTTTTAGTCCTGATGTTCCGAATGGTACTATAATTACGCGATTAACAGTTGAACGGTGGAACTAAAAGATTCGGGAAGTAAACCGTAAACCCGAAGCTCTCAGTGGTGGGAATGTAGGTCGGAAGATTTCAGTGACAAATTGAAGGCCCGAAGGCTTGAGTGGGGAAGAACCGAAAGTTTCACTGTAGTAGTATGGTACTATAATTACGCCCTTAATGCGCTTTAAAGACTATCAGTTATTCCGGACGACAGTGCTCGTGTCGAACATATCCCATATATTGTGCACATTATAAGATAAGTCCGAAGGCATAATCGATACCGCTGCATGTTTATGGGATCGATAACACATTTACCGATTATTTAGTCATCGCCGACAAGTCGTATCAATCCGACACCTTGTAAGATTCTTTACAAACACCGACATTCCGTCCGGAATAACTGATAGTCTGTAAAGCGCATAACACATTTAAACAGTAGAACCGAACTGCGAGGAGAACGACGTAAAATGAGCCACATATAGAACGACTAGCACCCAGTTTCAAGAAGAGAGATGCTATGATTTCTAAAATATCAATCGATCTCCTCGCCGAGTTTGCAGAACCACCGCGGTACAATGGTATGCATGCCCCCTTACATTTAAAGGGCCCTGGGTATAATCCCAATTTCGACCGAAAGCCAAAAAATTTTTCATGTGTATATTATCCCCTACGGAAATACTGTTTTCAGAGAGTTTAAAATAGTTTATTTTATCGTTGAGCTAAAAATAGAATGAGATACCACTCATTGTTAAGGAGAATTTCACTTCGTGTGGTATAGGATAGGAGAGCCTACAGTATCGGGCTGTCATTATATCTAACCTAAGGTAGCTATTTTGCTCCCAAGAACGAATTCCTTAGTAAACATAAACATTTGAAGCGAACTATGAGCAGAACCATGGGTACACCAAGAAAGATTAGTACCTAGCTGCATGCAGGAGAAGAAAGCTCGGTCTTCTAGCTGCATGCAGGAGAAGAAAGCTCGGTCTTCTTTCCGAGCCTGCAATATGGATCATTAGAGAATTAATTCCACTTGTGCTCAGTTCCTTCGTCTACTGAAATCATATTGGAGTAGATCAATGCTTTCATTATATTGCATACAAATTTCTAGTGAATCAATTGCCATAGGCAAGATGAAGGATGTATAAGGGAAGTCTATAATTACGCCCTTAAATTGAACATACTTTATTTCTTTTCCGAACATGTTGGGGTTTTAAATCTCAATAATTGAAGAGTAAAGAAGTCCTAATATGTTTAATAAATAGAATCCGTACATGCTCTAAGAGAAGTAAGGAACCTGTGTTCGAAACAGATTCCTTCTTACCAGATTAGACAGGATTTTGCCCCCCAAAACTCAATTCCAATATAGTATTGACAGACTCGGATGAAATTTGCTCCTACAAGAGGCTCCAAAACCAAATCTCGGAATCGGTTTATATGGGGGCTATATATGATTATGGACTGATATGGACCACTTTTGGCATGGTTGTTAAATATCATATACTACCATCATATACTAATTTGCTTCTCCAAAAGGCGCCAGAGGTCAAGTCTGGGGATCGGTTTATATGGGGGCTATATATAATTATGGACTGATATGAATCAATTCCTGCATGGTTGTTGGATACCGTATACTAACATCCCGTACCAAATTTCAACCGAATCCGATGAAATTTGCTCTTCCAAGGGGCTCCGGAGATCAAATCTGGGGATCGGTTTATATGGGGCCAATATATAATTATTGACCGATTTCGACCAATTTTTGCATGGGTTTTTGATGTCATATATTATCACCACGTACCAAATTTCAACTGAATCAGATGAATTTTGGTCTTCCAAGAGACTCCTGAGGTCAAATCTGGTGATCGGTTTATATGGGGGCTATATATAATTATGGACCGATGTGGTCATTAGAGACCATATACTAACACCATGTATCAAATTTCAGCCGGATCGGATGAAATTTGCTTCTCTTAGAGGCTCCGCAAGCCAAATCGGGGGATCAGTTTATATGGGGCTATATATAATTATGGACCGATGCGGACCAATTTTTGCATGGTTGTTAGAGACCATATACTAACACCATGTACCAAATTTCAACCGGATCGGATGAAATTTGCTTCTCTTAGAGGCTCCCCAAGCCAAATCGGGGGATCGGTTTATATGGGGGCTATATGTAATTATGGACCGATGTGGACCAATTTTTGCATGGCTGTTAGAGACCATATACTTACACCATGTACCAAATTTCAGCCGGATCGGATGAAATTTGCTTCTCTTAGGGGCTCCGCAAACCAAATCGGGGGATCGGTTTATATGGGACATATATTTGCTTTTCTTAGAGGCTCTGCAAGCCAAATCGAGGGATCGGTTTATATGGGGCTATATGAAGTTATGGGCCGATGTGGACAAATTTTTACGTGGCTGTTAGAGACCATATACTTACACTATGTACCAAATTTCAGCCGGATCGGATGAAATTTGCTTCTATTAGGGGCTCCGCAAGCCAAATCGGGGGATCGGTTTATATGGGGCCTATATGTAATTATGGACCGATGTAGACCAATTTTTGCATGGCTGTTAGAGACCATATAGTGACACCATGTACCAAGATGCGGACCAATTTTTGCATGGTTGTTAGAGACCATATACTAACACCATGTACCAAATTTCAACCGGATCGGATGAAATTTGCTTCTCTTAGAGGCTCTCCAAGCCAAATCGGGGGATCGGTTTATATGGGGGCTATATGTAATTATGGGCCGATGTGGACCAATTTTTGCATGGCTGTTAGAGACCATATACTTACACCATATACAAAATTTCAGCCAGATCGGATGAAATTTGCTTCTCTTAGAGGCTCCGCAAGCCAAATCGGGGGATCGGTTTATATGGGAGCTATATATAATTATGGACCGATGCGGACCAATTTTTGCATGGCTGTTAGAGACCATATAGTGACACCATGTACCAAATTTCAGACGGATCGGATAAAATTTGCTTCTCTTAGAGCAATCGCAAGCCAAATTTGGGGGTCCGTTTATATGGGGGCTATACGTAATAGTGGACCGATATGACCCATTTGCAGTACCATCCGACCTACATCAATAACAACTAAATACTTGTGCCAAGTTTCAAATCTATAGCTCGGTTGGAAGTTAGCGTGATTTCAAAAGACGGACGGACGGACGGACATGCTCATATCGACTCAGAATTTCACCACGACCCAGAATATATCTATAGCTCGGTTGGAAGTTAGCGTGATTTCAAAAGACGGACGGACGGACGGATATGCTCATATCGACTCAGAATTTCACCACGACCCAGAATATATATACTTTATGGGGTCTTAGAGCAATATTTCGATGTGTTACAAACGGAATGACAAAGTTAATATACCCCCATCCTACGGTGGAGGGTATAATTATAACAAATTGTCACGTTTTTGTACAAAAACTTGATTTGAAGTTTAATATAGAGACAACCCAAATGATGGAGAAATGTTTATATTCAACTTGCATTCACTTGCAGAATCCTGTATTTATTGAGAAGAATCTATGGTTGATCAACTTATACAAAAGCTCTTAACAAACCAAATTATATCACTCTCCCTAATAAAACAAAAAATATGTATGTGCAATAAGAAATTCTGTTTTTATGGTTACAACACATTTTTTATCCAAGAACCACACTATGAAGATCCACCTGAGTATCTAGAAGATGCACCACAAGAAATATATCCAGACAGTCTGGCAGATGAATTTGGATACTATGAATTAACTAGAGAAATCACTAACGATGTTTCACAAGATGTTAGTGTAAAAATTCGTAAAGATTTTCTAGAAACTTGGATATTTAATTCGGAATTTAGGTTGGTCAAACACAGAAAAAAACCCAGATTAACAACCCGAAATTTCTATAACCATATGAAACTTTTTTAACATGGTCTTAGGCATTTGGATTGTGGAATATGGGCGGGGGTGTTGGTAAAGTCTATTAATTTAAATAATAATTTCAATTTCAAAAAATATTAAATACGGAAAAAGACAAATTAAAAACATATCAAAAATAAAACTTTAAGTGTTAAAGTTACAAGGAGTAACGTTAACAATTTAATGTAAATTTTTAGTTTGCGATAACTTATTCAGTTTGTAACTGATATTGATAATTTAATTCTAGAACCCATATATTATGTACTTCATGGAGTTCCTGGACCACCAGGACCATTTGGACCCATAGATTCGGTTGTATATGAGTCGGTATCAATTGATATGAATATGCTAGATTCTTCTGCAGCAATGCCGAAAATTCGTAAGGAATTTCTAGAAACATGGATTTTCGATGATATGCCCAAGTATGAATTATTACGAAATGTTTTATTTTTATCGATAAAAAAAAATTGTGTGTTTTTGTTGCACCTTTTTCTTTTGTATATAAAATTTTCTTATGTATGGTGAGTGTTTTTCGACAGGTCTTTCAACTGGCTATGGTAAAAAAATGAATAAAAATGAGTGACTTATATATTGAAGGGACGCCCCTTGTTAAATTAAGACAATATGTCATTAAATTTGAACCAACGAAACAAAACTTTTTTTTTGTATAAACAGGTGTTGTAAGCTCGTTCTCCAATTCTGAAAATAATCTTTGGTTAGACTATGAAATAGGTTACACGAACCAGCTTTTTAACCCTTTGACTACCGACGTCAACAACAGAGAACATTACAAACCAACACCAAACTTTAACTCCCCAATTAGTTTAGATTTATTTCTCGATAGTGTTTAAAAGTAGATGTTGTAATCTAAATACGCTATAAATATTTTCTATAATGGTGGACAATAAAATGCCTTTTTTTAGCATCTTTAATAATCGACGAAAATACGCAATTTAGTGACCATTTTTCTACTGTACATCTCCGAGTTAAGGGCCATTCATAGAAAAACTATAGCTCATATTATTTCAGATTCATTTTTGTATTTTTTTCTCACACTTCGTCGGGTATTATAGGCCAAATAGCGCTTATTTTCGTAGATATCAATTGGTCCCAAGTCAATATGTAGGCCTTCAAAATTACAATATTTTAACAGAAATATTTTAACATTAAGTTTATTTCGATGGCAAAAGGGTTAATAAAGGGTGATACGGTCAAAATTAGGTCAAGGGAAAACGCGTGTAAATCGGTGAAATCGTTTATTTAAAAAATCAAATTAAATTTCTTTTTCAAGTTCAATTAGTATAAAATTCAGGAAAAATATTCAGTTAGGCTTTCGCTTTTCCAAATCCGAATTGCCGGGCCTCACGCTTGACACCTGCCATCAGATTTTGTACCGCCACCTTGTCCACCTTCTTCGACGCAGAAAGCCAGTTTGCCTTGAACTGCTGCTCGTCCTTAGCAGTGTTTTTGGTCTTCTTTAGGTTCCGCTTGACAATAGCCCAGTATTTCTCAATTGGGCGGAGCTCTGCCGTTTTGGGAGGGTTCTTGTCCTTGGGAACCACCTGCACGTTGTTGGCGGCGTACCACTCCATGGCCTTTTTACCGTAATGGCAAGAAGCCAAATCCGGCCAAAACAGTACGGAACAACCGTGTTTCTTCAGGAAAGGCAGCAGACGTTTATTCAAACACTCTTTGACGTAAATTTCTTGGTTGACAGTCCCGGAAGCTATGAAAATGCTGCTTTTCAAGCCACAGGTACAGATGGCTTGCCAAACCAGATATTTCTTTGCGAACTTTGACAGTTTTATGTGCTTGAAAATATCTGCTACATTTCCCCTTCCTTTTGCCGTATAAAACTCCTGTCCCGGAAGCTGCTTGTAGTCGGCTTTGACGTAGGTTTCGTCGTCCATTACCACGCAGTCAAACTTCGTCAGCATCGTCGTGTACAGCCTCCGGGATCGGGCTTTGGCCGTCTTATTTTGTTTATCATCGCGATTTGGAGTCACTACCTTCTTGTAAGTCGATAGTCCGGCTCGTTTTTTGACTCGATGCACGGTTGTAGACGATACACCCAGCTTATTTGCGGCATCTCGGAGAGAGAGGTTAGGGTTTCGCTTTAAGCTACCGGCAACTCTCTTTGTCGTCTCAGCGGCTTCCGGTTTTCGATTTCCCCCCGATCCAGACTTCCTGACTGTTGACAAACGTTCCCCAAACACTTTAATTACATTTGTAATGGTTGATTTGGCAACTTTTAGCGATTTTATCAGCTTTGCGTGCGAGTAGCTCGGATTTTCACGATGCGCGAGCAAAATTGTGATACGCTGCTCTTCTTGCTTGAACGGCATTTTGACAACTGAAGAGTGAATTCCATTCTACACACACACACCTTCAAAATGAGGGGTGTTCAGGTTTTTTAAATGCAAAATTGAAAGAAATACGTCAAGTTTATATTGACTAAATTTTGACCGTATCACCCTTTAATATTTATTCCAATTTTCATGAAGCTCCGTTAGTGCTACATTAGCTAACTAACTTTTAAACCAAACTATAGACATATGTGTCATCTTGTCTATACATTCTAAAGGGTGATTCTTTTGAGGTTAGGATTTTCATGCATTAGTATTTGACAGATCACGTGGGATTTCAGACATGGTGTCAAAGAGAAAGATGCTCAGTATGCTTTGACATTTCATCATGAATAGACTTACTAACGAGCAACGCTTGCAAATCATTGAATTTTATTACCAAAATCAGTGTTCGGTTCGAAATGTGTTTCGCGCTTTACGTCCGATTTATGGTCTACATAATCGACCAAGTGAGCAAACAATTAATGCGATTGTGACCAAGTTTCGCACTCAGTTTACTTTATTGGACATTAAACCAACCACACGAATGCGTACAGTGCGTACAGAAGAGAATATTGCGTCTGTTTCTGAGAGTGTTGCTGAAGACCGTGAAATGTCGATTCGTCGCCGTTCGCAGCAATTGGGTTTGTGTTATTCGACCACATGGAAGATTTTACGCAAAGATCTTGGTGTAAAACCGTATAAAATAAAGCTCGTGCAAGAACTGAAGCCGAACGATCTGCCACAACGTCGAATTTTCAGTGAATGGGCCCTAGAAAAGTTGGCAGAAAATCCGCTTTTTTATCGACAAATTTTGTTCAGCGATGAGGCTCATTTCTGGTTGAATGGCTACGTAAATAAGCAAAATTGCCGCATTTGGAGTGAAGAGCAACCAGAAGCCGTTCAAGAACTGCCCATGCATCCCGAAAAATGCACTGTTTGGTGTGGTTTGTACGCTGGTGGAATCATTGGACCGTATTTTTTCAAAGATGCTGTTGGACGCAACGTTACGGTGAATGGCGATCGCTATCGTTCGATGCTAACAAACTTTTTGTTGCCAAAAATGGAAGAACAGAACTTGGTTGACATGTGGTTTCAACAAGATGGCGCTATATGCCACACAGCTCGCGATTCTATGGCCATTTTGAGGGAAAACTTCGGAGAACAATTCATCTCAAGAAATGGACCGGTAAGTTGGCCACCAAGATCATGCGATTTGACGCCTTTAGACTATTTTTTGTGGGGCTACGTCAAGTCTAAAGTCTACAGAAATAAGCCAGCAACTATTCCAGCTTTGGAAGACAACATTTCCGAAGAAATTCGGGCTATTCCGGCCGAAATGCTCGAAAAAGTTGCCCAAAATTGGACTTTCCGAATGGACCACCTAAGACGCAGCCGCGGTCAACATTTAAATGAAATTATCTTCAAAAAGTAAATGTCATGGACCAATCTAACGTTTCAAATAAAGAACCGATGAGATTTTGCAAATTTTATGCGTTTTTTTAAAAAAAAAAGTTATCAAGCTCTTAACAAATCACCCTTTATATGCCAGTAAGGAGCACAACTGCTAGAAAATTTTCAGTTCAAGTTATCTGGATAAAAGAAATTTGTAATTTACTTTCTGTTAACTGACAGTTAAAGCCTAACGGAGTTAAATGAAAATGGCCGTTAATGTGCTTGTTTGGCCACGTTTTTAAAAATATCTACGTTTCGTATTTTTTTCCGTCCTTTTCAAAAGGAATTTATTGAAATGTCTTTTGAGGCAATAATATCAAAAATGCGTTCCCAAATCATGAACAAATGGTTACGAAATGAAATGGAAACGTTCACAAAACATCAAAACGAACTGTTTACGGTTTAGTCCGAGGACGTATATTTAATATATGACCAAAATAAGTTTTTCATATAAAAATTTGGATTTTTCCAGGATTTTCATAGAAATTTTGATTTTTTGGGGGGTGGTTATGAATTTATTTATTTATTTACGCGGCTAATAGCAGCCGGGACATTACAAAAAAGATATATTTTGTAATGTCCCGGCTGCTATTAGCAATTCAATTCAATTAAATATAATTTAACTTGGAGTGGCCAGAAGGGACCCTATAGGTCAGTAAGGACCACAACGGATCAAAAAGGACTCCCAAGCTAGTTATTCGAGATGGGTTAGAAGGGACCCCATTGAGTCAGTAAGGGCTCCGCGGTACTCAATAAGGTTCAATATATATAAGCAGATGGGTCAGGAGGGGCGGAAAACATGATAATACAAGCAGTAATTGGATGAGCAGGATCAAAAAAAAATTATAATACAGCTGGAAATTTAGAAGGCAACACCCCTTGGATCAGAACCTCTGTTGTTAAAATTAAGAATAATTTCCTTGATGGCAGGAATCGAATCGGTTTAAGAAATCAATGAATAGACCGAATTAAAGTTTTTACACAAAACATAAAGGGGATTAAATAATTCATAGTTAGGTCTGCAAAATTCAGTCTTTAAAAATACAATGTTCCTAGTTAAACGATTTGGAACATTGTAGCAAATTCTCGATGTCAAGTAGTGTGAATCAGTATCTCCATTAATAAGTTTAGTTAGAAACACAATACCGTACATAAACCGTCTACGTTCAAGAGATGGAAGATCAATTAACATAAGACGACTAGAATATGGAGGCAATCGTATAAATTATTCCAGCCAAACCCGCTCAAAGCAAAAATAAGAAACTGTTTCTGTAAAGATTCAATACGATCAATAGAACAACGACAACTCGGTGACCAGATAACACACGCATACTCTAATATCGGTCTAACCAGAGTCGTAAAGAGCCTCTTCGCTTAGATAAGGATCAACAAATTCCTTAGATCATCTCTTAATGAAACCCAAAACACCAGTTGCCTTATTGACACATCCCTCAATATGGGGACCAAAGTCAAGCCTGGAATCAAACAATACACCTAAATCATTAAATCTAAGCACATTCTCAAGCCTATAATTCCCAACATAGTACTCAGTCTATTCACAAACTCTACGAGAAAAAGTCATCTTCTTACACTTCACAAGATTGAGTAACATACAATCTGCCAACTTGTCAATGTCCTCCTGAAGAAGTAAAGAATCACTAGCATTATCAAATGAAAGAAACAGCTTAACATCATCTGCGTACATCAATATCCTCGAAGATACGATAACCGACGGAAGATCGTTCAAATATAGGTTAAACAGAACCGGTCCTAGGTGGCTGCCCTGGGGAACTCCAGATGTCACACGTATAAGCATAGATCTTTAAATGCAACTCTCTGAGTTCTACCATGCAAGTTGCTGGATCGATTCCAGCGGAGAAGAGTAGGTGGAAATCCCAAAACATCTAATTTGTACAATAGCAGCCTATGATTCACCATGTCGAACGCCTCGCTGAAATCCGTATAGATTACATCCAGTTGACGTCTTTGAGAGAATGATTCGAACACATGACCAACAAATTCAAGTAAATTAGTCACAGTAGACCTACCTCTCATAAAACCATGTTGGCATTCTGATATAATATTAGAAAGGGAGCACAAAATTCTCCTAGTTACCAAAAGCTCAAACAGTTTAGGTACAACACTTAACTTAGCAATACATCTGTAATTCCCAATATCAGACCTACTACCTTTCTTGAACAAGGTGACGACATAACTAATCTTCCATATGCCTGGGAAGCTACCATCCCTCAAAGATAAGTTAAACAGACGCGTCAAAGGAATATATAAGAGATCCGCACACTCCTTCAGGATGAAAGAAGGTATACCATCAGGCCCAGGGCAATAATTTACAGGTAAGGATCTTAATCCGTTAAGAACCTCAGTTTCCGTCAACGTTATATGGGACAATATAGTAAAAGAGGGAATGAAATACGGATAATCCCATCCAACATTCGAACTATCAACATAGGACTCCTTAAAATAATCAGCGAACATATCAGCAATCACTCTCTCATCATTAGAAACTGTATCCCTATATGTCATAAAACTAGGAAAGGCTCGTGTCCTTCTTTTCGAATTATCGAAATTATAAAAAGTCTTAGGATTGGAGTTCAACGTCCTTCTCGCTCTAGGCCGCATATTTAAGGAGATACTGTGACTCACACGTCTAACCGGACACTACCAACGTCATTGTTATTTTTTCGTTGGTCTTATTACTTACGTTTGAGTATCATCTATACGAACATGGAGAGAAACGAGACGTTTTTTCAATGGTTTCTACATTGCTGACGGAAAAGTTCCATTGTAAAATACGATTTTTTTTGAAAATTTGGCTTTTTGCCATCTATATTTTTTGAACCACTTAACTTATCACAGATCCAATTATACACGATTATTCGTCATCTTAATACCTTTCATTTAGGTACAACGATATAATCGGACATTTCTAACTCGAGATATAATTTCTTTAGTGAAAAAGAGCGAAAAACTAAAAATAACAGGATATCTCAAAAACTAATCCATAAAAAAATTTTAAACCTCTTTTCGAATTCAGCAGATCAAAATACTTAAGAAAAGTCGACTCTCATCAAGTGCACACTTTCAGTGTAAACTTGTGTAATGCGCTTTTTAGATGTGTGAATGAATTTCATACGTTCTGTTACATTTTTTAAATGTATATATTAAGAGTGACCGTTTTGTGCCTTTTTGCTTTGTAATAGAAATATAAAAAAAAAATCCTTTATTTTGGTGTATCAATTTACCCATAAATCTATATTTTTCACAGATATTTGATAAAATTAAACCTAACGTTGTGTCCGATTAGACGTGTGAGTCACTGTATGATCACAATAAGTTTTTCATATAAAAATTTAAATTTTTTGTCCGATTAGACGTGTGAGTCACTCTATGACCACAATACGTTTTTCATATAAAAATTTAAATTTTTTGAGGATTTTCAAAGGAATTTTGATTTTTTGGGGATGGTCATGAATTAACGTCCTTTTCGCTCTAGGCCGCATGTTTAAGGATATATGGTCAAAATAAGATTTTTATATAAAAATTTGGATTTTCATAGACATGGATGGAGGATTTTCATAGACATTTTGATTTTTTTGGGGGTGGTAACGAATTAACGTTCTTCTCGCTCTTGGCCGCATATTTAAGGAGATATGACCAAAATAAGTTTTTCATAAAAAAATTGGAATATTCATGACATTTTCTATGAAAGTGTGATTTTTTTTTTTTTTGATTTTTTACATTTACATTTTGCACGGAGAGTAGATTAAGCAAATATGGCAAGAATACCCACAATTTATACTCAATCTCAACAATGATTTTAGTGATATCCAACAATGTAATATCGTACCTTCCATCGATCAATATAATAATATTGTACCTTCGAATCGATCAAGATTGAAATAATTCTCTGATTTGATAAAATAATGTCCTAAACACACATAATTCTTCACATATCTTGAGGATATCTAGCTCACATCCTTGTAAAATCTCCACTATTAAGTGGGAACATTTGTAAAAATTCCTCCTATCTAGATATACGACTATTGCCTTATATCTTTTCAGTTTAGACAACAAAAACATATATCACCGAAAATCGATTCGTTGTTTTTCAAAATATTTCCCATTTGCGTTACGTACGGGAATAAAAATAAGTCATTCATTTTATACGGCGGATGATTCATCAAATCGATATTTCGACTGCACAAAAATGCAGTTGTTTGAATTTTTTGTGGAGTTTTCTTCCAAATATATACACTTGTTATATTAACCTTCTAATGCCCCAATTTTGTTGCCGGCTGATTAAATATTCAATGTTAACGACACAAAAGCAAGAAAACTAAACAAGAAAAATTTATACGGCACAATTCAGTATATGCTGCAAAGCCTCTTGAACAGTTTTAACTAAGTTTTCTTTTTATTTTACCCATTTTTGTTGTCTTAAGGTGTGTTTTACTAAAAGCTTCCTGATTTAACGAAGTCCGCCTAAAGGCGGGATTGGGCATTAGAGGGTTAACGAAACTTGTCATTAAAATTAGGCCAATGAAACAATTTCATAAATACAATGAAAGTTTTCGTTTGATGATGATTTTTTCTATTAAATAACGAAATAAATATTTCATGTTATTAATGAACATTTTCATTGTCCAAATGAAAAATGTTCGTTGTGTCAATGAAATATGTCGTTGGCTCAATTTAATAAAATTTTCTTTGTGTGTAGGTATATAAATCTGTAAACTGTATTTTTATATTACTTCAGAAATTACATTCAGGAAAATAATAGGTGGTAATATTGATATTCGACCTGGACGCCCAGGACCACCCGGTCTTCCCGGTCCTCCAGGACCGACCACAGTTTTCTTACCCGGGTCATCACTAGCTTCATTAAACCACAGGAAACCTGGTCCGATGCAAGAAATAAAAATTCGCCAGGAATTTATTGAAACTTGGATGTTCAATAATATAGAGTTGTACGTAGATGTTAGAAATTAATAAGCAGCTTTGCAATATGAATCAGCATCGAAATACATATCATTTTACTAGATCACAAAACCATGTTATCATCAGGTCAAGTACATAATATAGTAAATTTTCAAAGATTTTTAACTTGCTTTTTATAGTTCTCTAGCTATGCAAAATATTTGTAATAATAATTATTTCTATTTTTGGAGAAAATAGGATTTCATTAAAGCTTTGAATGTTCATTGTAAAGGAGGTTACATTCCATTCAATTTTAGGAACATTATTTCATGCAACAACGCCTGCTGTTTCCCATACAGATATATAGACCATACTTTAAGTGCCTATTAATTCGTGCGATAATTCCCATTTATATTAAAGTTTTAACAAAATTTTTTTAATTGATTTTTAGTTTTTGGCTATTCAAAATTTTGCGTATTCGTAAACCAGAAAACAGGAACAATATAAACATTTTTTCGTTATTTCTACCCAATGGAAGTTCGACCTTCGAATTTGTTACTAAAATATGATGGAAAACAGTAACGTGATATAGCCTAACCTAAATGGATTCGTAAGGAGTGACGTATAAGTCTTATAAGTACGTTGCTATTACACTTTCTACAACGATTTTAATACTATGTGATTTAAGATGGAAATATACGCACAAAAATCCAATCCCCAACCCAATATTTTATCCGAAGAAATTCCTAATTTAATGAAAAATCCCCTAATCCGACAACACTGGACCTCATTTTTATAGCCACATACGAAAAACGTTCATATTGCGTTGAAACCACGTAGAGAAGCTTTGAAACCCTCAGAAATGTCACCAACAGTACTGAGGGGGATTGAAACCATGACCCAAAACAAAAAAAACAAATTGTTTTCAATCACGAAATTTTATTGTAATGTCATTTTTGATTGAAATGTCTTCAATCACAGAAATGATAGTATCAACCACCAAAGTCAATCAATCAAAAATTAATTGCTTCAATTAAAAAAATGATTGATACATTTAATTTTTTGATTCTTTTTTATTTCAATTAAAAAGTTGTTGAATCCATTCAATATTTAGTTGGAAATTTTTTAAAATAAAAACAATTATATATGGCCATAAGTTCGGCCAAGCCGAATCCTATGTACCCTCCACCATGGATTGCGTAGAAACTTCTGCGAAAGACTGTCATCCACAATCGAATTATTTGGGTTGTGGTATCTTAAAACTTCTTAACATCGTTTTCTAAATTGTGAGTTAGTCCATACGTGGTATATACTAGACAAAAAAGTTATGTATAGGTAAGTCTACAAATAATTAGTCCATATCGAACTTTTGCACGGTACGTAGAGAGCCAGAATTGAAATATGGGGGTCGCTTATATGGGGGCTACAATTATGAACTTGATATGGACCAATTTTTTGTGTGATTGAGGATCGATTTATCTGAGGGCTATATATAACTATAGACCGATATGGACCTAGTTAGGCATGGTTGTTAACGGCCATATACTAGCACAATGTACCAAATTTCAACTGACTCGGATGAAATTTGCTCCTCCAAGTGGCTCCAAAACCAAATCTCGGGATCGGTTTATATGGGGGCTATAAATGATTATGGACTGATATGGACCACTTTTGGCATGGTTGTTAAATATCATATACTAACGCCACGTACCAAATTTCAACCAAATCGGATGAATTTTGCTTCTCCAAGAGGCTCCAAAACCAAATCTCGGGATGGGTTTATATAGGGCTATATATAATTATGGACTGATATGAACTAATTCCTGCTTGGTTGTTGGATACCATATACTAACATCACGTACCAAATTTCAACCGTATCGGATGAATTTTGCTCTTCCAAGGGGCTCCGGGGGTCAAATCTGGGGATAGGTTTATATGGGGGCTATATATAATTATAGACCGATGTGGACCAATTTTTGCGTGATTGTTAGAGATCATATGCTGACACCATGTACCAAATTTCAGCCGGATCGGTTGAAATTTGCTTCTCTTAGAGGCTCCGTAAGCAAAAATCCGGGGATCGGTTTATATGGGGGCTATATATAATTATGGACCGATGTGAACCAATTTTTGCATAGTTATTAGAGACCAAATACTTACACCATGTACCAAATTTCAGCCGGATCGGATGAAATTTGCTTCACTTAGAGGTTGCGCAAGCCAAATCTTGAGATCGGTTTATATGGAGGCTATATATAATTATAGACCGATGTGGACCAATTTTTGCGTGATTGTTAGAGATCATATGCTGACACCATGTACCAAATTTCAGCCGGATCGGCTTTGCTTCTCTTAGAGGCTCCGCAAGCCAAATCTTGGGATCAGTTTATATGGGGGCTATATATAATTATGAACCGATGTGGAGCAATTTTTGCATAGTTATTAGAGACCAAATACTTACACCATGTGCCAAATTTCAGCCGGATCGGATGAAATTTGCTCCACTTAGAGGTCCCGCAAGCCAAATCTTGAGATCGGTTTATATGGAGGCTATATATAATTATGGACCGATGTGGACCAATTTTTGCGTGATTGTTAGAGATCATATGCTGACACCATGTACCAAATTTCAGCCAGATCGGATGAAATTTGCTTCTCTTAGAGGCTCCGCAATCGAAAATCGGGGGATCGGTTTTTATGGTGGATATATATATTTATGGACCGATGTGGACCAATTTTTGCGTGATTGTTAGAGATCATATGCTGACACCATGTACCAAATTTCAGCCGGATCGGTTGAAATTTGCTTCTCTTAGAGGCTCCGTAAGCAAAAATCCGGGGATCGGTTTATATGGAGGCTATATATAATTATGGACCGATGTGGACCAATTTTTGTGTGATTGTTAGAGATAATATGCTAACAATATGTATCAAATATCAGCCGTATCGGATGAAATTTGTTTCTCTTAGAGGCTCCGTAAGCAAAAATCCGGGGATCGGTTTATATGGGGGCTATATATAATAATGGACCGATGTGGACCAATTTTTGTGTGATTGTTAGAGATAATATGCTAACAATATGTATCAAATATCAGCCGTATCGGATGAAATTTGTTTCTCTTAGAGGCTCCGCAAGCAAAAATCCGGGGATCGGTTTATATAGGGGCTGAATATAATTATAGACCGATGTGGACCAATTTTTGCATGGTTGTTAGAAAACATATACTAGCACCATGTTCCCAATTTCAGCCGGATCGGATGAAATATGCTTCTCTTATAGGATTCGCAAGCCAAATCTGGGGGTCCGTTTATATGGGGGCTATACGTGCACTACCATTCGACCTACGTTATTGATGTAGGTCGTGTGCCAAGTGTCAAGTCGATAGCTTGTTTCGTTCGGAAGTTAGCGTGATTTCAACAGACGGACGGACGGACGGACATGCTTAGATCGACTCAGAATTTCACCACGACCCAGAATATATAAACTTTATGGGGTCTTAGAACAATATTTCGATGTGTTACAAACGGAATGACAAAGTTAATATACCGCCTTCCTATGGTGGAGGGTATAACAAAATAAAAATTTAATTGGAAACATTTTGGTGATAATTTTTTCTGTGCGCCACACCGAAAGAGTTTTCTTCGTTAATTTAATGAAACATCCAAGAAAAAACACTTCAGCAGCAAGTGTTTAGTTGGTTTACAATAAAGTAGGCAGTGCATTCACACTGCATGAATCGGTGGCATTAACGTAAATGAGTACTGAAACTAGTTTATGATCATTCGTTTACGTTATTGCAACCAATTCATGCAGTACACGCAGAGAAGGAATATGGTCCAAGAGCAAAGTGTTACTTTTTCTCGGAAAACATGAAGCAAGTTTGTCGAAACCATGTTCTTTTCTCGGAGATTATGTTTGACGAGAAAATAATATTTTTACAACAAAAATGATATATGGTCGCTGTGAAAAAGTAACATGGTGCTGTTGAAACATGTTTGAGGTGATCGTATTCCTTCTCTGGGTGTATAGATGCATGAAAGGTAGTGCTGTTTTCCTTCACGCCAACAATGCTATACTCAAGGTCATTTATCACTTCTGAGCAATATTTCTATTAAAATGAGCAATTATATCAGTGCTATGTAGAAGCTGCTCTAAATCGGGACATCGCCCGCAAAAATCAGCGCTGATTCGGTTGTTTTGAAAGCAGTTGGTACTGCCTCTCTCCCTTACAATCCTGCTGAAATAGTGCTCCATTTTTTGCTGGTACTCTTCATTAACTCTTCTTCGTGAATTCTTCATTAAAACAATAAAATGTGCATTCGTTTAAATTTTACGAATATACGAAGGGAGCCACCATGGTGCAATGGGTCGCATACACAGGGTCGTGGGTTCAAACCCAGTTTCGACCAAGGTTAGTTTATGTGGCTCCCATCCACCGTGGTGCAATGGTTAGCATGCCCGCCTTGCATACATAAGGTCGTGGGTTCGATTCCTGCTACGACCGAACACCAAAACGTTTTTCAGCGGTGGATTATCGCATCTCAGTAGTGCTGGTGATATTTCTGAGTGTTTCAAAGCTTTTCTAAGTGGTTTCACTGCAATGTGGAATGCTGCTCGGACTCGGCTATAAAAAGGAGGTCCCTTGTCATTCAGCATAACATAGAATAGGGCAGCACTCAGTCATAAGAGAGAAGTTCACCAATGTGGTATCACAATGGACTGTATAGTCTAAGTGAGCCTGAAATATCGGGCTGCCACTATACCTAAAACTTAGGAATATACGACACGTCAAAACAAAAAATATTCTACATTAACTTTTCTTCGTTTGTACTTTTAACGAAACTTTCTTCAAATTTCATGTTTTTTGTAAAGAAGTTTGTACGAATTTATGAATATTTTATGAAACATTCTACTTTAAATTTTCCTCATAAAAAGTACGAAATATTTTTTGGTTGTAATTACGAAGAAGTTGAAGTTGTAAAATTTCCATTCGCAGCATAAAAATGTCTTTGATAATGTGCTTGAGTGTATTACTTTATTCAAAATTTTAATGCATATCTATGCGACTTCTCATTTGGGTGACAGCATGCTATGAATAAAAGTGAATCAGCCACACCAAATATTATTCAAAAACTTAAGATGTAAAGTAGTGATGATATTTTTCAAACTTGTTACTACAACCAAATACACTTCGGAATATACATTTTTTTCTAAGCTTTCGAAAATTTTTCACAAAAAGTACGAATTTTTTCATAAAAAGTACGAAACTGATTCATAAAAAGTACGAAAGTTTTTAATAACAAGTACGAAACTGCTTCATAAAAAGTACGAAACTGTTCCATAAAATGTACGACAATTTTTCATAAAATGTACGAAAGTTTTACATACAACTATGAAGAACAAATTTTGTTAAAAGAACGTAACATTTCGATCTTTTAATGAAAAGTTTCTTTGGTTGTAAAGCAATGACAAATTTCGTACTTTTAACGAAATGGTTCGTTCTTTTTACGAAGAAAATTCTTTCCGTGCACGCCGTTCGGATTTGGCTATAGAAAGACGAACTTTGTCATTGAGCTTAAAATAGATTTGGGCAGCACCTGAACTAGAAGTAAAAGCCTAATCTACCCGTAAACTAAGGGTGGCCTAATGACATTGCAGTGTTAACATAAGATAGCATTCTAAAATACGTGAAAAACGATATCCCTAGGAGGTGTTTTATCGTATGTACTTCGAACACTTACCATAACTTCCCTTGTTCATTTTAGAAGAACCAAGTTCGAGTGGACATGAGTCATTCCATTAGCCTAGACTGAATCATGTATAGTTAGCATTGACATCTGACATTTTCTTTTCAATAATCAATCAATTGATCGAATTCCATAATCTTCTTTATTAATAAAGCTTGAATAATTTACTTTTTTGTAGTTGATTTAACAGTCATTGACTTGGTGTACGATTTGCTTTTTATGGAAGTAGATGATGAAGATTTGGATTCTAGAATATCCCTAAAATTCAGACCAAATAAAAATAAACCAAAAATTCGTAAAAACTTTATTGAAACTTGGATTTTTGACAATCTATATAAGTATGTACTACTCTTTATATAATAAGAATACAAGTTGATTTTGCATGAATTAGTGGAAATGTAACTGTTGCAAAGTGTTTTGAATACCATTATGGCTATTGGGAAATAAAATTAAATTAAGCAAAATTTAATTTTATTTAAATTAAAAGTAGGTAGTGAAATTAAAATAAAACAATTTCGCTAATCGCCTTTTTTGTTGTTTTGATCGAAAATATGTTATGTTGGTAGGGTGTGCCCTACGAGTATATACGTAAAAATATCCAATATTGGAATAACAATTTTGAAGTTCTGACAAATCGCTTCAACAAGTGTTTAAAGAATAATACCCTGTTTCCGTATGTCGAACGAAAAACCAGTTTAAATCGGAAGACGGATATGTCTCTCATCCTATCTGAATACCAGTTTAAAACTGCATTTTTGTTTCGGTTAAAGTCTTTACGCAGCTATACGAAAATAGATTTTTTTCACTGGTTTCGTTATATTAACGAAACGTGTTATTAAAAGTGATCCAATGAAACAAATTCGTTAATACAACGAAATTTTTCGTTATTATAACGAATCTTCTGTTAATCAACGTAATGTTTCGTACTATTAACGAATAATTTCATTGTCTTAATGAAAATGTTTCGTTCTATCAATGAAAATTTTTCGTTGGCTCAATTTTAATGAAATTTTCTTTGTGTGTACTAATCTTGTATTTAGAATAATTATTTATATCTTTAATTGTAAAAAAGAAAATATGTCCTTACCATTTAGATAATGAAGAATTCAACTTCAGATCTGGGCTCTACGCTCTTCATCTTGATGAAGAAGATTATTCCGATTATCCTGTAATAAATATTGCATATACTTCAAAACCGATGATTCGACAAAACCTAATTAACATTTGGAATATCAGCAATTCAATCAAGTACGAAATTATAAATATATTTTTTTTATTTATTTCTTAATTGTAACGGTAACAATAATGATGTACAAAGTTTTCACCGGTAGTGAACTGAGTTATTGTAAATTTCTAATGTTTTTCAAAATTTTAAATCTCCCTAAACTAAGTCTGTTCTGGTTCTTTGTACTTAAACCAAAGTTTAATGATAATTTTGTTTCTAACAAAAAGTGCATTGATTTCGTTATCGGTTGAAAGATTTCGGTTACTAATTGATAGTTAATTTACTAATAGCTAAATCAATAGAAGAAATATAAATATTTTTTCAAACGTTCGTTTGACTGCAAGACTGTTAGATGGACGATCGTTTCAGTACTTCCACATTCCTCAGCTTTTCAATATATTTAAATGACGAGAAGACCATATAAATCTTTATATTTAGAATATTATATCTGTGGCTCGGTGCTAAATGGGCCAATGTCAATATTTTGCTGTTTTGAGTTAATCATTGCATTAGATTTCTTTTTTTGCTATCTTTCATAATTATAAAACAGTGAATCTTAAATTTTACCCAGAAGGGGTTAAATAAGCGTAAAGCTGGCCAATGTCATTATGAACTCATCTATAAAACTTAATGCTAAAAGGGCCAATGTCTACTTTAGCCCTTTTATAAACGTCAAGTGTGGACATTTAACCATACCATCTACCAAACGATGGGAAGAAAATCATCTTCTACATGCTACGTATGGAATGAAACAGTGGCTGCTATAGTTAAAATAGTTTTTGTTAAAACATTCAAGTTCAATTATCTCAAAACTGAATATTTTGACATTGGCCCTTTTAGCACCAAGCCACAGATATTCTTTTAGAATTATTTTAGTATAATATTTAATAATATTAGGAACTTTTTAACTATAACAAGTATATACGGCCATAAGTTCGGCTAGGCCGAATGTTATGTACCCTCCACCATGGATTGCATAGAAACTTCTACTAAAGACGGTTATTCACAATTAAATTACTTGGGTTGCGGCCGATGGCAAGGTATCTTAAAATTTCTTAACATCATCTTCTAAATTGTAAATTAGTCCATTAAATACGTATATCGTCGATTAAATACGTATATATTCAGTTCTTGACCGGTATACAGGGAAGAAATAATTACGAACAGATATGAACTTTTGTGCTGTAATTATAGAGCCAGAATCGAAATATGGGGTCGCTTTATATGGGGGCTATATACAATTATGAACACGAGTCTACCAAAAATGGCAGATTCTTTACTGTTTGGTAGAATTCGTGATGTTTTGGAAGATTTTGCAAAATATTCCTCTCCAACTTTGAAACGACTCATAAATTTTCTATAGAAATAACATTTTGATAAAATTTTCTATAGAGAAATAAAATTTTGAAAAAATATTCTGTGGCAATAAAATTTTGACAAAATTTTCTATAGAAATAAATTTTCGACAAAATTTTATATAGAAATTATATTTTGACAAAATTTCCTAAAGAAATAAAATTTTGACAAAATTTTCTATAGAAATAAAAGTTTGGCAAAATTTTTTATAGAGATATAAAATTTTGAAAAAATATTCTATGGCAGTAAAATTTTGGTAGATTATTTTTGGCTCGATTGGCAATCGTGATTTTTCTGTGATTGGGGATCAGTTTATTTGGGGGCTATATATAACTATAGATTGATACTGACCATTTTTGGCATGGTTGTTATCGGCCATACATTAGCGAAATGTACCAATTTTCAACCGGATCGGATGAATTTTGCTCCTTCAAGAGGCTCCGGAGGTCAAATCTGGCGATCACTTTATATGGGGGCTATATATAATTATGCAGTGATATGGACCAATTTTTGCATGTTTGTTAGATACCATATACTAACACCATGTACCAAATTTCAACCGGATCGGAGGAATTTTGCTCCTTCAAGAGGCTCCGCAAGCCAAATCTGGGATCACTTTATATGGTGGCTATATATAATTATGCACCGATATGGACCAATTTTTGCGTGGTTGTTCGATACCATATACTAACACCACGTACTAAGTTTCAACCGGATCTGATAAATTTTGCTCCTCCAAGAGGCTCCGGAGATCAAATCTGGGGATCGGCTACATAAAGTTTACATAAAGGGATCACTTTATATGGTGGCTATATATAATTATGCACCGATATGGACCAATTTTTGCGTGGTTGTTAGAGACCATATACTAACACCATGTACCAAATTTCAGCCGGATCGGATGAAATTTGCTTCTATTAGAGGCTCCGCAAGCCAAATCTGGGATCGGTTTATATGGGGGCTATATATAATTATGGACCGATATGGACCAATTCTCATGATTGTTAGAGACCATATACCAACACTATGTACCAAATTTCAGCCGGATCGGATGAAATTTGCTTCTATTTGAGGCTCCGCAAGGCAAATCTTGGGATTGGTTTATATGGGCGCTATATATTGGTAGAATTCTTGATCTTTTTGAAGATTTTGCAAAATATTCCTCTCTAACTAAGAGGTGCTTCATAAATTTTCTATAGCAGCAAAATTTTCTATAGAATACAAATTTTCTATAGAAATAAAATTCTATGGAAATATAAATCTATGGAAATATAAAATTTCGACAAAATTTTCTATGGCAATAAAATTTTGGTAGATTATTTTTGGCCCTTAGAGGCTCCGCAAGCCAAATCTGGGGATCGGTTTATATGGGGGCTATATATAATTATGCACCAATATGGACCAATTTTTGCATGGTTGTTCAATACCATATTCTAACACCACGTACTAAGTTTCAACGGGATCTGATAAATTTTGTTCCTCCAAGAGGCTCCGGAGATCCAATCTGGGGATCGGTTTACATAAAGGCTATATATAATTATGGGCCGATATGGACCAATTCGGACATGATTGTTAGAGACCATATACCAACACCATGTACCAAATTTCAGCCGGATCGGACGAAATTTGATTCTCTTTGAGGCTCCGCAAGCCAAATCTGGGGATCGGTTTATATGAGGGCTATATATAATTATGGACCGATGTAAAGGGTGATACGGTCAAAATTTGGTCAAGGGAAAACGCGTGTAAATCGGTGAAATCGTTTATTTAAAAAATTAAATTAAATTTCTTTTTCAAGTTCAATTAGTATAAAATTCAGGAAAAATATTCAGTTAGGCATTCGCTTTTCCAAATCCGAATTGCCGGGCCTCACGCTTGACACCTGCCATCAGATTTTGTACAGCCACCTTGTCCACCTTCTTTGCCGCAGAAAGCCAGTTTGCCTTGAACTGCTGCTCGTCCTTAGCAGTTTTTTTGGTCTTCTTTAGATTTCGCTTGACAATAGCCCAGTATTTCTCAATTGGGCGGAGCTCTGGCGTGTTGGGAGGGTTCTTGTCCTTGGGAACCACCTGCACGTTGTTGGCGGCGTACCACTCCATGGCCTTTTTACCGTAATGGCAAGATGCCAAATCCGGCCAAAACAGTACGGAACAACCGTGTTTCTTCAGGAAAGGCAGCAGACGTTTATTCAAACACTCTTTCACGTAAATTTCTTGGTTGACAGTCCCGGAAGCTATGAAAATGCTGCTTTTCAAGCCACAGGTACAGATGGCTTGCCAAACCAGATATTTCTTTGCGAACTTTGACAGTTTTATGTGCTTGAAAATATCTGCTACCTTTCCCCTTCCTTTTGCCGTATAAAACTCCTGTCCCGGAAGCTGCTTGTAGTCGGCTTTGACGTAGGTTTCGTCGTCCATTACCACGCAGTAAAACTTCGTCAGCATCGTCGTGTACAGCCTCCGGGATCGTGCTTTGGCCGTCGTATTTTGTTTATCATCGCGATTTGGAGTCACTACTTTCTTGTAAGTCGATAGTCCGGCTCGTTTTTTGGCTCGATGCACGGTTGTAGACGATACACCCAGCTTATTTGCGGCATCTCGGAGAGAGAGGTTAGGGTTTCGCTTGAAACCACCGGCAACTCTCTTTGTCGTCTCAGCGGCTTCCGGTTTTCGATTTCCCCCGATCCAGACTTCCTGGCTATCGACAAACGTTCCCCAAACACTTTAATTACATTTGTAACGGTTGATTTGGCAACTTTTAGCGATTTTGCCAGCTTTGCGTGCGAGTAGCTCGGATTTTCGCGATACGCGAGCAAAATTTTGATACGCTGCTCTTCTTGCTTGGACGGCATTTTGACAACTGAAGAGTGAATTCCAAAATCAAAATAGGAGCAACATTCTACACACACACACCTTCGGAATGAGGGGTGTTCAGGTTTTTTAAATGCAAAATTGAAAGAAATACATCAAGTTTATATTGACCAAATTTTGACCGTATCACCCTTTAGACACATTTTTGCATGGTTGTTAGAGACCACATACCGACACCATGTACCAAAGTTCAGCTGGATCGGATGGAATTTGCTTCTCTTTGAGGCTCCGCAAGCCAAATCTGGGGATCGGTTCATATGGGGGCTTCTGAACCGATATGGACCAATTTTAACATGGTTTTAGAAACCATACATCAACACCATGTACCAAATATTAGCCAGATCGGATGAAATATGCATCTCTTAGAGGCTCCGCAAGCCAAATGTGGAGGTCCGTTTATATGGGGGCTATACGTAAAAGTGAACCGATATGTCTTCAATACCATCCGACCTACATCAATAACAACTACTTGTGCCAAGTTTCAAGTCGATAGCTTGTTTCGTTCGGAAGTTAGCGTGATTTCAACAGACGGACGGACATACTTAGATCGACTCAGAATTGCACGACGACCCAGAATATGTATATATACTTTATGGGGTCTTAGAGCAATATTTCGATGTGTTACAAACGGAATGACAAAATTAATATACCACCATCCTATGGTAGAGGGTATAAAAATCATTAATTTATGGTTGACCCGTTATTAATGTTACTTTAGGGATAACAGCGTAATTTTTTTAGGGAGTTCATATTGATAAAATGTAAGATTGCGATCTCGATGTTAGATTAATAAATATGTTTAGGATTAGCAGCTTAAATAATAAATCTGCTCGACTTTAAAATTTTTACATGATCCGGCGAAAGCCAGTTTGTTTTCTATTTTCAAAAAATTAAAATATTTCAGTACAAAGGAACTAATATTTGATAATTTTTTTATTTAAACATTTAATAATATTAATATTATACTATTTTGGCAGATAAGTACAATAAATTTATAAATTATTTATGTATTTTTTTTTTTACAAATAGAAAATGATTTTTTTATAGAAAATTTTAAATTTACTATTTTTATGTTTTCTATTTTCAAAAAATTAAAATATTTCAGTACAAAGGAACTAATATTTGATAAATTTTTATTTAAAATATTTTGGCAGATAAGTACATAAAATTTATAAATTATTTATGTATTTTTTTTACAAATAGAAAATGTGTTTTTTTTTTTATAGAAAGTTTAAAATTTACTATTTTTATGTTAGCCTGATATCAATGCAGTCAGGTTTTTCGTCCAAATTTAATATTTATTTTTGGAAGATTAAATTTAAATTTGTTGAACTATGTGGAAGTAAAAATGGCCCTTAAGTTTACAAGATTAAATTTAGAGCCCCCATATTTGATTTCTTAAATATCAGTTCATCCGCCTTGCATACAGGCTGCCATGGGTTCAATCCCATTTTTTCCCTGACAATTCTACATTTTATAAATTTTATTTTTATTCTAATTTTTATTATTACGAACCAATGACTTCAATTTAGAAGAAATTCTGAATACAAACAAAAAAATTATTAAGTTTTGATATATTTCAAACATATATATTCTCTTGAATTGCAGTACAAATTAGACCACATTTACATCTCTTCATTCCACGTCCACTTGGAGGTCCATTCTATAAAGATAGTAAAGACTTTATAGTCACAACACCATTCCCTTTCATCACAACCTCATCATTTACAGTGCCCAAAATACGTAAAGAATTTGTGGAAACGTGGCTATTCGAAAATATAAACAAGTATGAAATAATACACAGTTTTGATCTAAGACTATTGAAATTGTCCATAAATTTTAATTAACATTCATATAAAACGTTCATAATTTAAGTAGCACATGTTTTTATTATTAAATGTCCCCTTTCCCTCCCACCTTCTCAAAGAAACTGCATGATCCTACCAAAACGGAAATGAATAATTTAAATTGTATTAATTTAAATTGAATTAACGATTTTTAAGGTTCTTGATTAAATTTAATGATTTTTTTGTGTGTGAAGAGCATAACATATATACCATATTTAAATACTTACGAATTGTTTACATTTCAGAAATATACGATTATCCAATATATTTCCAATATACATTACGTCCTTTTGCCGCATCGTTAGATTCAAATGGAGAACCCTTAATAGTTACCACAACAGCTCCAACATTTTTTACCACTACTACATTGTCACCGATTGTAGAACCTAAAATACGTAAAGAATTCATTGAAACTTGGATATTTGACGATGTTAATAAGTACGAAGGACATATAATTTATTCTTCGATATCTCTTGCATATTGTAATTAACATTAAATTAAGCATCATCCCTAACATGTAGTTTGTTGTTGAACTTATGACATTTTATTTCAATCCAGAGTATAGCATATTTCGTTTAAATAATTTTCGAATCAAAATCCTCAATACATCAGTTCATTTCTATGATATTTAAGCTAGAAAATTTATACAAAATAGATAAGCTAATAGTTCATAATTGATCAAACTTCACAATTAGTTGTATTCATTATACTAGGAACTGACTGTTGAATATCCACGGTATTACTGTGTTAGGTTAAGTTAGGTATAGTGGCATTAATTGGGCAAATATTGGATCATCGTTAACATAACAGGTTGGCTGATAAGTCCCCGGTCTGACACATAGATGGCGTCGCTAGTATTAAATGCATATTATTTTTATATAGTACCAACCTTCAAATGACTCGTGTCAAAATTTGACGTCTGTAAGTTAATAAGTTTGTGAGATAGAGCGTCTTTTGTGAAGCAACTTTTGTTATTGCGGAAAAAATGGAAAAAAAGGAATTTCGTGTTTTGATAAAATACTTTTTTCTGAAGGGAAAAAATGCGGTTGAAGCAAAAACTTGGCTTGACAATGAGTTTCCGGACTCTGCCCCAGGAAAATCAAAAATAATTGAAGCGTGGTGAAATGAGCACGGAGGACGGTGAACGCAGTGGACGCCCGACGAAAACATCAAAAAAATCCACAAAATGATTTTGAATGACCGTACAATGAAGTTGACCGAGATAGCAGAGGCCTCAAAGATATCATAGGAACGTGTTGGTCATATCATTCATCAATATTTGGACAAGCGGAAGCTCTGTGCAAAATGGGTGCCGCGCGAGCTCACATTTGACCAAAAACAACAACGTGTTGAAGATTCTGAGCGGTGTTTGCAGCTGTTAACTCGTAATACACCCGAGTTTTTCCGTCGATATGTGACAATGGATGAAACATGGCTCTATCACTACACTCCTGAGTCCAATCGACAGTCGGCTGTGTGGACAGCGACCGGTGAACCGTCTCCGAAGCGTGGAAAGACTCAAAAGTCCGCTGGCAAAGTAATGGCCTCTGTTTATTGGGATGCGCGTGGAATAATTTTTATCGATTATCTTGAGAAGGGAAAAACCATCAACAGTGACTATTATATGGCGTTATTGGAGCGTTTGAAGGTCGAAATCACGGCAAAACGGCCCCATATGAAGAAGAAACAAGTATATACGGCCGTAAGTTCGGCCAGGCCGAATCTTATGTACCTTCCACCATGGATTGCGTAGAAACTTCTACGAAAGATTGTCATCCACAATCGAATTACTTGGGTTGTGGTATCTTAAAACTTCTTAACATCGTTTTCTAAATTGTGAGTTAGTCCATACGTGGTATATATTAGACAAAAAAGTTATGTATAGTTAAGTCTACAAATAATTACGAATCGATATGGACTTTTTGCACGGTACATAGAGAGCCAGAATTGATATATTGGGGTCGCTTATATGGGGGCTATATACAATTATGAACGTGATATGGACCAATTTTTGTGTGATTGGAAATCGATTTATCTGAGGGATATATATAACTATAGACCGATATGGACCTAGTTAAACATGGTTGTTAACGACCATATACTAGCACAATGTACCAAATTTCAACTTACTCGGATGAAATTTGCTCCTCCAAGAGGCTCCAAAACCAAATCTCGGGATCGGTTTATATGGGGCTATATATGGTTATGGACTGATATGGACAACTTTTGGCATGGTTGTTAACTATCATATACTATCATCACGTACCAAATTTCAAGCAGATCGGATGAATTTTGCTTCTCCAAAAGGCACCGGAGGTCAAATCTGGGGATCGGTTTATATGGGAACTATATATAATTATAGACTGATAGGAACCAATTCCTGCATGGTTGTTGGATACCATATACTAACATCAATTAACAAATTTCAACCGAATGGGAAGAATTTTTCTCTTCCAACGGGCTCTGGAGGTCAAATCTGGGGATCGGTTTATATGGGGCCTATATATAATTATGGACCGATACCAACCAATTTTCGCATGGGAGTTTGAGGCCATATATTAACACCACGTACCAAATTTCAACTGAATCAGATGAATTTTGGTCTTCCAAGAGGCTCCGGAGGTCAAATCTGGTGATCGGTTTATATGGGGGCTATATATAATTATAGACCGATGTGGACCAATTTTTGCATTGTTGTTAAAGACTATATACTACCACCATGTACCAAATTTCAGCCGCATCGGATGAAATTTGCTTCTCTTAGAGGCCTCGCAAGCCAAATCGGGGGTTCGGTTTATATGGGGGCTATATATAATTATGGACCGATGTGGACCAATTTTTGCATGGTTGTTAGAGACCATATACTAACACCAGGTACCAAATTTCAGTCGGATCGGATGAAATTTGCTTCTCTTAGAGGCCTCGCAAGCCAAATTTGGGGTCCGTTTATATGGGGGCTATACGTAAAAGTGGACATTTTCAATACCGTCCGACCTACATCAATAACAACTACTTATGCCAAGTTTCAAGTCGATAGCTTGTTTCGTTCGGAAGTCAACAGACGGACGGACGGACGAACGGACATGCTCAGATCGACTCAGAATGTCACCACGACCCAGAATATATATATACTTTATGGGGTCTTAGAGCAATATTTCGATGTGTTACAAACGGAATGACAAAGTTAATATACCCTCCATCCTATGGTGGAGGGTATAAAAAGTGTTGTTCCACCAAGACAACGCACCGTGCCACAAGTTATTGAGAACGATGGCAAAAACTCATGAATTTGGCTTCGAATTGCTTCCCCACCCACCAGATCTTGCCCCCAGCTCGTAGGGAAAAAATTTGGCTGCAATGAAGAGGTGATCGCCGAAACTGAGGCCTATTTTGAGGCAAAACCGAAGGGGTACTACCAAAATGGTATCAAAAATTTGGAAAGTCGTTATAATCGTTGTACCGCTCTTGAAGGGAACTATGTTGAATAAAAACGAATTTTGAAAAAAAAAAAATGTGTTTTTCTTTGTTAGACCGGGGACTTATCAGCCAGCCTCTTATTTAAGTGAAAAAACTAAATTAAAAATAAAGCTAAGCAAGTATGTACCGCCGGAAGTTCGACCAGGCCGTATCTTATGTACTCTGCACCATGGATTGTGTACCAAAACTGTCATCCACAATCAAATACGGATTGGTTGCGGTAATAGTTGCCAATATCAAGGTATAGTTTTTTCTTAACACTGTCTTCTCAATTTTAAATTAATCTATATGGTGTCTATGTTAGATAAAAAAGGTAGATTAGATTTCGCTCTGTACTCAGAGGGACAAATTTCAACCGAATCGCATGAAATTTGCTCCTTCAAAAGGCTCCATAAGTCAAATCATATAATCAGTTTTAAAGATGTATTCAACAACAAACCCCGAGGATTGCATGGAAATACAATACGTCCATCCATATTTGATATTCATATACTAAAGTTAATATCTAATTTTAGTTCTGTGGCTTAGACGCCCAATTGTTCGTCGAAAGGGAGTATCATCTTCGACAAATGGTGTTGGAAGAATACCTAGTGCAACACCCATTGCCGTTCCATACTCCGGGGTTTATAAAATATTGCCCTCACATTCATCCACACAAGCACCCAATATGGTAGTTCCAAAACAAATGATTAAACCAACAGTACGCAAAGAATTTATTGCTACATGGATTTTCGAAAATATTAACGAGTATGTAAAAATAAATGAACATCATCTATGTGATTTTGCTTTTGTGTCGTTTAAAAATTGCTTTGCTTCGGAAATGATCATATATGCATAATATGACCAAGTCACACCTTGAATTTATCATCCAACATCGTGGTAAAAACAACCGATTATATATAGTTTGTTTTTGTATCGTTTATTATATTTAGTTTCGAAAATTAACATTTGAATCGTTGATAATTGGTCGATATATTGGTCATGGACGATATATCATTAAGTGTAGTTCTGATTTGAAACTCAAAAACTGTCTGGAAAATTCTTAGTGAAATTTGCTAAATAGTATACGAATATTACGAATTATAGCCATAAATCGAGTATTTTATTAAAATAATGAATTTTAATCACAATCAGCGGATTGTCACTTATGACTGAAATTATCTTTGGGGTCTGCGCGGGATTTTGGACAAAATCAAATTAAAATATTTATAATTTTAAATAAACTAAATTCTTTTATATTAAATCAGCAAAACACTCAAAAATTTTTATGATAAATTCAACGATTTTATATCCTTAAAATGCAAATATAATTTTTGCGTAGACAAATTTTTCTGAAACAAAAAATTTTGCTTGACCTTTGAACTTTGCATTAGGAGTTTTGTCCTTATAATAAATAACCTCTATATGAAGGTTAAGGGTAGTCCCCAAAAATGTTTAATTTTGGGTGGCAAAAAGAGTTTCCCTCTATCTATATAAAGTCTGGGTGTATCCTTTGCTTCAGATATAACATAAAGCTACAAAAAAAAAAAATAATAATGTTAATGTAAGTGACCAAGGCATATCCTTTCCGACAAGAACACCCCCAAGCCCTGAGCAAGGCCGGATATTCTAGTAGCATACGTCTCGAAAGGATATGGTCTAAGATGGTGGTCGTTACAAATAAGAACATTGAAATGGGTATATTTGCATAAAAAATCGGTTAACTAAATTCAATTCTCTAAGTGGATCCGCTGCAATGAGCTTCTTCTATGTGGTTAACTGAACTGAAACCATTTCAGCAGTTAAGTTCTTAACTGACTTATGGAATATATAGGCAAGGTGACAGATATGTCCATTGTGGGGTTTAAAAGTTCTTTAGCGGAGCTTCTTGAAAATAAAACAAGTATATACGGCCGTAAGTTCGTCCAGGCCGAATCTTATGCACCCTCCACCATGGATTGCATAGAAACTTGTACTAAAGTTTGTCATCCACAATCGAATTACTTGGGTTGCGGTAACACTTGCCGATAGCAAGGCATCTCAAAACTTCTTAACACTGTCTTCTCAATTGTAAGTTAGTTCATACGGGGTATATTAAACAAAAAGAGGCCGATTAAATACGTAAATAATTCAGTTTGACAAAATTTTTTACAGTAATAAAATTTTGACAAAATTTTCTATAGTAATAAAATTTTGACAAAATTTTCTATAGAAATAAAATTTTGACAAAATTTTCTATAGAAATAAAATTTTGACAAAATTTTCTATAGAAATAAAATCTTGACAAAATTTTCTATAGTACTCGTAATATAATTTTGATAAAATTTTATATAGAAATGAAATCTTGACAAAATGTTGTATTG
The DNA here is from genome assembly GCF_050003625.1 of Haematobia irritans. Lineage (NCBI taxonomy): Eukaryota > Metazoa > Arthropoda > Insecta > Diptera > Muscidae > Haematobia > Haematobia irritans. The sequence goes on along the minus strand of NC_134398.1, from coordinate 152,652,440 downwards.
TAATAAAAATTTGACAACATTTTCTATAGTAAAAAAATTTTGACAAAATTTTCTATAGTAAAAAAATTTTGACAAAATCTTCTATAGTAATAAAATTTTGACAAAATATTCTATAGTAATAAAATTTTGACAAAATTTACTATAGTAATAAAATTTTGACAAAATTTTCTACAGTAATAAAATCTTGACAAAATGTTGTATAGTAATAAAATTTTGACAAAATTTTCTATAGTAATAACATTTTGGCAAAATTTTCTATAGAAGTAAAACCTTGACAAAATTTTCTATAGTACTCGTAATAAAATTTTGACAAAATTTTCTATAGAAATTAAATCTTGACAAAATGTTGTATTGTAATAAAAAGTTGACAAAATTTTTTATAGTAAAAAAATTTTGACAAAATTTTCTATAGTAATAAAATTTTGACAAAATATTCTATAGTAATAAAATTTTTATAAAATTTACTATAGTAATAAAATTTTGACAAAATTTTCTATAGTAACAAAATCTTGACAAAATGTTGTATGGTAATAAAATTTTGACAAAATGTTGTATAGTAATAAAATTTTGAATTTTCTATAGTAATAAAATGTTGACAAAATTTTCTATAGAAATAAAATTTTGACAAAATTTTCTATAGAAATAAAATCTTGACAAAATTTTCTATAGTACTCGTAACATAATTTTGACAAAATTTTCTATAGAAATGAAATCTTGACAAAATGTTGTATTGTAATAAAAATTTGACAAAATTTTCTATAGTAAAAAAATTTTGACAAAATTTTCTATAGTACAAAATTTTGACAAAATTTTCTATAGTAATAAAATTTTGACAAAATATTCTATAGTAATAAAATTTTGACAAAATTTACTATAGTAACAAAATTTTGACAAAATTTTCTACAGTAATAAAATCTTGACAAAATGTTGTATAGTAATAAAATTTTGACAAAATTTTCTATAGTAATAACATTTTGGCAAAATTTTCTATAAAATAAAACCTTGACAAAATTTTCTATAGTACTCGTAATAAAATTTTGACAAAATTTTCTATAGAAATTAAATCTTGACAAAATGTTGTATTGTAATAAAAAGTTGACAAAATTTTCTATAGTAAAAAAATTTTGACAAAATTTTCTATAGTAATCAAATTTTGACAAAATATTCTATAGTAATAAAATTTTTATAAAATTTACTATAGTAATAAAATTTTGACAAAATTTTCTATAGTAACAAAATCTTGACAAAATGTTGTATAGTAATAAAATGTTGACAAAATGTTGTATAGGAATAAAATTTTGACAAAATTTTCTATAGTAATAAAATTTTGACAAAATATTCTATAGTAATAAAATTTTGACAAAATTTTCTATAGTAATAAAATTTTGACAAAATTTTCTATAGTTATAAGATTTTGATAAAATTTTCTATAGTAATAAAATTTTGACGAAATTTTCTATAGTGATAAAATTTTGACAAAATTTTCTATAGAAACAAAATTTTGACAAAATGTTTTATAGTAATAACATTTTGATAAAATTGTCTATAGTAATAAAATCTTGACAAAATGTTTTATAGTAATAAAATTTTGACAAAATTTTCTATAGTAATAAATTTTAACAAAATTTTCTATAGTACTCGTAATAAAATTTTGGCAAAATTTTCTATAGAAATAAAATCTTGACAAAATGTTTTATAGTAATAAAATATTGATAAAATTGTCTATAGTAATAAAATCTTGACAAAATGTTCTATAGTAATAAAATTTTGACAAATTTTCTATAGTAATAAAATTTTGACAAAATTTTCTATAGTTAAAAAATGTTGACAAAATTTTCTATAGTAATAAAATGTTGACAAAATTTTCTATAGTAATAAAATTTTGACAAAATTTTCTATAGTTATAAGATTTTGACAAAATTTTCTATAGTAATAAACTTTTGACAAATTTTTCTATAGTAATAAAATTTTGACAAAATTTTCTATAGTAATAAAATTTTGAAAAAATTTTCTATAGAAATAAAATTTTACTAGATTATTTTTGGGGATCGGCTATATATAACTATAGACCAATATGGACCAATTTTTGCATGGTTGCTAGAGACCATTTACTAACACCACGTACCAAATTTCAACCGAATAGGATGAATTTTGCTCATCCATGAGGCTCTGGAAGTCAAGTCTGGGGATCGGTGTATATGGGGGCTATATATAATTATGAACCGATGTGAACCAATTTTTTCACGGTTCCTAGAGACCATATACCAAAACCGTGTACCAAATTTCAACCGGATCGGATGAATTTTGCTCCTCCAAGAGGCTCCGCAAGTCAAATCTGAGCGTCGGTTAATATGGGGGCTATACGTAAAAGTTGTCCTATATGGCCCAATTACAATACCATCCGACCTACATCAATAACAACCACCTGTGCCAAGTTTCAAGTCGATAGCTTGTTTCGTTCGGAAATTAGCGTGATTTCAACAGACGGACGGACATGCTTAGATCGACTCAGAATTTCACTACGACCCAGAATATATATACCTGATGGGGTCTTAGAGCAATATTTCGATGTGTTACAAGCGGAATGACAAAGTTAATTAATATAGTTCCATCCTATGATGGAGGGTGTAAAAATAGAATTGATTGCTTCAATTAATTTTGTTATTAAAAACTTAAAAATTTGCTATCATTCTTATACCCTCCACCATAGGATGGGGGTATATTAATTTTGACATTCCACTTGTGACACATCAAAATATTGGTCTCAGGTTCCATAAAGTGTATATATTCTGGGTCGCGGTAAGCCTTGAGTCTAGCGATGTTGTCCGTCCACCCGTCTTCTGAAATAACGCTAACTTCCGAACGCAACAAGCTAACTTGGTATAAGTAGTTGTTATTGATGTAGGTCGGATGGTATTTCAAATGTGTTATATCGGGCCATATTTAGGTATAGCTCCCACATAAACCGACCCCCAGATTTGGCTTGCGGACGCTCTTGGAGGAACAAATTTCATCAGATCCGGTAGAAATATGCTGCGTGGTCTCTAACAACCATGTGAAACTTGATCCATATCGACCCATATATATAGCTCCCATATCTCTTGAAGGAGAAAATTATGGCCTCTAATAACTATGCATAAATTGGTTCGCTTAGATTTATAATCTTATATAGCTCCCATATAAACCGAGTCCCAGATTTGATTTCCTATGATTCCTGAAGGTGGCGGCGGCAAACGGAATGACAAAGTTAGTATACGTCCCATCCTATGGTGGAGAGTATACAAAGATTAAAAAATTAAGATTTGCTTCCCATTATGAAGTACGCAAAGTACTAATGAATTTAAAAGTAGATTATGTCTTAAATATATCCTTAGTAAAATTTCCCGCTTCTTTGGCTCACACTCACTACCAACATAATTAAAGTAAAAACGAAATCGTTGGATCTCATCCTAGTTCCTTTTCTTTTCTCCATCTATGATCCACTGATTATTACCCTGTGGTATATATTCTGGCATTCTGAACATCTAGGACTCACCTAAACTTAGGACACAACACTGAACTAATCACTATTTCAACGTTAAGTTAAACCCCTCAAAAATGTTAGCAATATTTTTCAGTAGTTTAGACTCCTAAGTTCTGGTTTAGAAATTGATGTAGGTCTTTTACAATTTTTTTCCTAACATAGCCAATCGTACATTTTAAATGTTATTTTCATTACTAGCGTCATTTAATACCGGCCTCAAAAATCATAACTCACAAAATTTCCGAATCGCCACCGAAGCGGATAAAAGCACTGCTGAGCTTTAAAACATTTATTTTACTTTTATCATAAATTTAATTTTCAGATATGTATCAGGAACAAATTTTTTATCATATGGCAATGGCACCATCAATGGCATATCCTGATGCAGTTTTTGGAAATTCATTCAGTGAACCAACTGTACGAAAAGACTTTAAAGAAACTTGGATTTTTGAGAGTATTCAAAAGTACGTCAAATGGATTTATTTGAATTGTTCCATGTTCACCGTCCAAAAATATCATTATGCTCACGAAATATGTTTGAGGTGTTCATATTACTTCTACGCGTGTATATATTTAAAATTATTCATTAAATTTTCAATTGAGATAACTAAGGAATTAAATATATCGATATATTCCTACCATGGTGGTGTAAATTCGTGACCATCATGGACGCTGGTTGTTGTTTTGACAAGGTGTCATTTTATCGTTGTCAGATTGACACCGTCTGTTCTCAGTTTGACACCACATATATTTGATTCGCTTTTATGAACGCTGCGTTTTGAAATGAGCACGCACGATATTTTCTATGGGTGTAATAATGTCTCGACATGTTCTTTATTAAAAAAAAAAAAATAAAAAATGAAGAATGATGATGCGAATTTCTCCATCTTTTTTTTGCTGGGATAAAGTCACTCTTTATCCATTTTCACCTATAATTTATAAAAATTGGGGAATGTTATTTACAGATCTTTTTTTTTTTTTGTTGTAAGTAAATATATTTGTGTAATTTTCAATATCCCTTCAGTTGTATTATTTTTTATTTATTTGATGTTTTTTGATGATTTGTGTTTTTTCTATGTTTTAAATGTAATGTTTTACGTTGTGTTGTGTATGTTAATACAAATTATTTTATGTCATACTCTACGTATAACAACATAAATCATATTATCTTAGTTCTGTAAAGTCAAATTTAATTTAAATTAGAAATATAATTTATATTAAAAAATTAATTTGATATTGCAAATGCAATTGAAACTTATATATAAAATTAACAAAAATTAAATATAATTAAACATAAATTTATATTTAAAATAAAAATTAAAATTAGAATTAAAAATAAACATAAAATTACAACTAAAATTAAAATTCAATTTGTAATTAAACTTAAAATTCAAATTATGAATTTAAACTTTTGGTTTTTAATTTATAATTAAACTAAAATCCATCAAACTATATTTGAATTAAGTTTAACTCTAAATTTGAATAAAATAAATTGAACAAATTTTAGTTCAATTTATATTTAATTAAAATTTTAATTTAAAAACAAATAAATTTGAATTTAAATTTCAATATAAATATAAATTAAAAACAATAATTAAAACGTTCTATTTGAATTTAAACTAAACTATATATTTGAATTAAATTTAAACAAGTATATACGGCCGTAAGTTCGGCCAGGCCGAATCTTATGTACCCTCCACCATGGATTGCATAGAAACTTCTACGAAAGACTGTCATTCTTAACATCGTTTTCTTAAAGCGGTATGTATAGGTAAGTCTACAAATAATTACGAATCGATATGGACTTTTGCACGGTACGTAGAGAGCCAGAATTGAAATATTGGACCCGCTTATATGGGGGCTATATACAATTATGAACTTAATATAGACCAATTTGTGTGATTGGGGATCGATTTATCTGAGTGCAATATATAACTATAGACCGACCTAGTTGGGCATGGTTGTTAACGGCCATATACTAGCACAATGTACCAAATTTCAACTGACTCGGATGAAATTTGCACCTCCAAAAGGCTCCAAAACCAAATCTCGGGATCGGTTTATATGGGGCTATATATGATTATGGACTTATATGGACCACTTTTGGCATGGTTTTTAAATATCATATACTACCACCACGTACCAAATTTCAACCAGATCGGATGAATTTTGCTTCTCCAAAAGGCACCGAAGGTGAAATCTGGTGACCGGTTTATATGGGGGCTATATATAATTATGGACCGATGTCGACCAATTTTTGCATGGTCATTAGAGACCATATACTAACACCATGTACCAAATTTCAGCCGTATCGGATGAAATTTGCTTCTCTTAGAGGCTCCGCAAGCCAAATCGGGGTATCGGTTTATATGGGGCCTATACATAATTGTGGACCGATGTGGACCAATTTTTGCATGGTTGTTGGATATCATATTTTGACACTATGTGCCAAATTTCAGCCGGATCGGTTGAAATTTGCTTCTCTTAGAGGCTCCGCAAGCCAAATCGGCTGATCGGTTTATATCGGGGCTATATATAATTATTGACCGATGTGGACCAATTTTTACTTAGTTGTTAGAGACCATATATTTACACCACGTACCAAATTTCTGCCGTATCGGATGAAATTTGTTCTCTTAGTGGCTCCTCAAGCCAAATCGGGGGATCGGTTTATATGGGGCCTATATATAATTATTGACCGATGTGGACCAATTTTTGCATGTTTATTAGAGATCATATGCTGACACGATGTACCAAATTTTAGTCGGATCGGATGAAATTTGCTTCTCTTTGAGGCTCCGCAAGCCAAACTTGGGGGTCTGTAAAAGTGGACCGATATAGCCCATTTGCAATACCATCCGACCTATTTACATCAATAACAACTACTTGTGCCAAGTTTCAAGTCGATAGCTTGTTTCGTTCGGAAGTTAGCGTGATTTCAACAGACGGACGGACATGCTCAGATCGACTCAATTTTTACCACGACCCAGAATATATATACTTTATGGGGTCTTAGAGCAATATTTCGATATGTTACAAGCGGAATGACAAAGTTAATATACCCCCATCCTATGGTGGAGGGTATAATTAATATATATTACTATTTTGTTTTTATTATATTTTTTATTTATTTTTTTTTTTAATTTCAATTTATATCAAAATTTAATTAAATTTAAATCTAAGTTTAATTTTAATGAACATGTAGACCTAAATTGAAATTCAAATAAATTTTAATTAAAAATATAAAATATTTAAATTTAATAATAAAAACAAAAAGGTATTTAAATATACATTTAATTAAATTTAATTCAAATTTAGTTTTATATATAAATTTATCTAAATATTAATTTTTATATTAAAAGATTTATATCATAATAATAAATGTAATAATAAAAGAATAAAAAAGAAAAGAAAATTTGAACTTAAATTTTAATTTAAAAAAATTAAATTTGAATTTAAATATAAATAGAAATTAAAAACTTAAACATAAAACATAAAATTCTCTATTTGAATTTAGTGTTTAATTAAAATCTATATTTGAATTAAATTTAAATTTAGTTTAATTAAAATTTAAATTATTATTTTGATTTTATTATTAAATATATTTTTTTAATTTAAATTAAAATATAATTAAATTTAAATTTAATTAAAATATAGACTTTAATTATATTTTTATTTTAATTAAAAAAAAATATTATTTAAATTTAATAATAAAAACAAAAAATTAAAATGCATTTAAATGTACACTTAATATCAATTTAATTAAGTTGTAATTTTTATATAAAAAGATTTAAGTATTTAAATCTAAAAACAAAAAACTAAAAGTCAAATTCTCTGTTTGAACTGAATATCAAGTAGGTTCTTGACATACAAAACAGAAGTTTTTTATTTCTTGTTTGAGTAGTGTAGCAACCTTCAAATATTAAAATAAATGTCTTATTAATTCATTAAAGCCCAACGCAAAAAGGACGATTCGAATATATATCTCGATGTGGCTTATGAATCCGAAAGTGATATTTCTTATGATGAAATAGACTCTATTACCGTTCAGCCAGCATCAAGTGACGATGAAATTGTATTTACGGAACGAACGAATTTTATTGAAAATTGGTTTTCCTCTGAAAATGATATGAGGTTTGATTCTAATAAATTATTTTATATTTGTAAAAATTCCTACTATATATTCGTACGATATAATGGATACTTTTTTTGTATTGTAGCATCCTATTGTATGGCATCTAACAATTAATTACCTTGATTTTTATTTTACTAAAACTTTAATTATAAACTCTACTTTTTATCTGCAGATTATCTTCCTTTACCACTTCCTTTGTATTCCTCCGCCTTTGCTGGCCCTGTTTTGTATTTGGCCAAAGAAGAAGAAAGTTTTATATCCGTAGCTTCTGAAAATCCTGCACAAATACGTCATGACTTTCGGGATGTTTGGCTATATGACTCTGAGAAGTATGAAAAAACAAAAGCTTTTTCGATAGTTTTTAGGGCTGTATCTGTTTTTTGTTTGATTTGTTGGTTATGGATATTGGTGATTTATGTTCTGGAATTAAAAAAAAAAAAAAAACAAATTAAAATTCACGAAGATTGAAATTTTTGTACTATTGATAGCATAAAAGAAATAAGTGATAGGACGTATTTTTACAATAACCACATACATATCACTTTAGTTGCAAATTAGTTAAACAATATTTAAGCGAATATTCGGTTTATAAAGTACAAAAAATAAAATTCCGTAAATATACACATTATTCGTCCCATATTTTTAAATTGTCTGCAGTTTAAATAATTAAATAAAATTAAATAATTTAATTTCACTTGTAGGTGTCAAATTGTTACACCCATCATTTAAGAAATAAAGGGTGATACGGTCAAAATTTGGTCAAGGGAAAACGCGTGTAAATCGGTGAAATCGTTTATTTAAAAAATCAAATTTCTTTTTCAAGTTCAATTAGTATAAAATTCAGGAAAAATATTCAGTTAGGCTTTCGCTTTTCCAAATCCGGATTGCCGGGCCTCACGCTTGACACCTGCCATCAGATTTTGTACAGCCACCTTGTCCACCTTCTTCGCCAGAGAAAGCCAGTTTGCCTTGAGCTGCTGCTCGTCCTTAGCAGTTTTTTTGGTCTTCTTTAGGTTCCGCTTGCCAATAGCCCAGTATTTCTCAATTGGGCGGAGCTCTGGCGTGTTGGGAGGGTTCTTGTCCTTGGGAACCACCTGCACGTTGTTGGCGGCGTACCACTCCATGGCCTTTTTACCGTAATGGCAAGATGCCAAATCCGGCCAAAACAGTACGGAACAACCGTGTTTCTTTAGGAAAGGCAGCAGACGTTTATTCAAACACTCTTTCATGTAAATTTCTTGGTTGACAGTCCGGAAGCTATGAAAATGCTGCTTTTCAAGCAACAGGTACAGATGGCTTGCCAAACCAGATATTTCTTTGCGAACTTTGACAGTTTTATGTGCTTGAAAATATCTGCTACCTTTCCCCTTCCTTTTGCCGTATAAAACTCCTGTCCCGGAAGCTGCTTGTAGTCGGCTTTGACGTAGGTTTCGTCGTCCATTACCACGCAGTCAAACTTCGTCAGCATCGTCGTGTACAGCCTCCGGGATCGCGCTTTGGCCGTCGTATTTTGTTTATCATCGCGATTTGGAGTCACTACCTTCTTGTAAGTCGATAGTCCGGCTCGCTTTTTGGCTTGATGCACGGTTGTAGACGATACATCCAGCTAATTTGCGGCATCTCGGAGAGAGAGGTTAGGGTTTCGCTTGAAACTACCGGCAACTCTCTTTGTCGTCTCAGCGGCTTCCGGTTTTCGATTTTTCCCCGATCCAGACTTCCTGGCTGTCGACAAACGTTCCCCAAACACTTTAATTACATTTGTAACGGTTGATTTGGCAACTTTTAGCGATTTTGCCAGCTTTGCGTGCGAGTAGCTCGGATTTTCGCGATGCGCGAGCAAAATTTTGATACGCTGCTCTTCTTGCTTGGACGGAATTTTGACAACTGAAGAGTGAATTCCAAAATCAAAATAGGAGCAACATTCTACACACATACACCTTCAAAATGAGGGGTGTTCAGGTTTTTTAAATGCAAAATTGAAAGAAATACGTCAAGTTTATATTGACCAAATTTTGACCGTATCACCCTTTAGTTAACTTCTAAAATAATTTCTGCTGTTCAAGTTAAACTTCGTAATTTGTTTTTACTATGTTGAGCAATGAAAATGCGCATCTTTTGATACCCTGCACCACTACTGTGGTACAGGGTATAATAAGTTTATGCATTTGTATATAACGCCAAAAATGATTAGCCTGAAACCCATCGTTTATTATACCGATTGTCTTAGAATGAAATTTTGAGCCGATTACGCTATGACCGTCTATCTGTCTTTATTTTTTTTTTTTTTTTTTTGTTTTGGTTTGATTGCAACATATCAAACAGTTCATGGTTAATGCGAAGATAAAGGATTATCTTTAACCAATAAAGGAAAATTTTGAACCTGTAGACCTGGTCTACAAGTTGTCCGAGCTAGTCAGTGCACTGCGCAATATTTGCATGGTGAACTTACTCTCCTCCGATGTCCTTGCAACTAACGACACATGAAGGAGGGCAATTATTCTTATCCAAAGCCATATCATTGTCTTCATCTTTATCTCTACTGCCTCTGGCATTGTGCCCTGAGCTTTTTCGGTACTCTTCTTACAGTTTTTTTAACGATTGCTCCATTTTGTACGTACATAGTGAACATTTTTAAAATGCTGGCAGCAACCTAAAGAAATGCTATTTTTTAATAGACAGAAAAGAATTCAAAGGAGTAAATAATCAGGGCGAAAGTAAAATGAACTAAAAACAAGTATATACAACCGTAAGTTCGGCCGGGCCGTTTTTAATGTACCCTCCACCATTGATTGTGTAGAAAGTTCTAATAAAGACTGTAACAGAGTTGCCACAATGAATTTTTATTTCGGACCAAAATATTTCCAAAATTGGACCAAAATGCGTACCAGCACAGAAAAAACAGTGAACCCACCTGGAAGAAAACTTTCGGTTAATTTTAGAAAATTTTAATATTTGTAGAAATTTTTAACTAAACAGTATTACAAGCGTTGGCATCACGCCGATGTCATAAAAATAAGTAAATATTTTTCGACAAATTCAAGAAAATTTATTAGACATAACTACGTTTTTCCACTTGTTAAAGAAAATTTTGTAGTTTGAAGGGAAAACTTGGAGTTCAAAATTGCAAGAATGTCTTTAGTGATATACGAAGTTCATGAAGGACACATTTTTGGTAAAATTTACAAATTTAAAGAAATTCTGAACTATTTTGTGGAAGACACGAATTTAGTTCATCTTTATGCTTCATTGGAGTATATTTTTTTCCTCGGTTTTAGTTAATTTAACTAACGTACACAAAAAATTATTAGAGTAAAGGAAACTTCCTCCAAAATTAATAATTCCATGAACTAAAATAAAGTTAAATTGGCTTTAGTGAAATAGAGAGTTCACTTTTATTTTTTTTTTTTTGAGTGAGTGGACTATTTTTCCAAATTACATTAATATAATTTTTTTCTTCAATAGAAAATTTTGTCAAATTTTTATTTCTGTTCAAAATTTTTATTTCTATATAGAAAATTTTGTCAAAATTTTATTTCTATAGACGAGTTTGTCCAAATTTTTTTTCTACAGAAAACTTTATCAAAATTTTTTTTTATTTCTATAGACGATTTTGACAAAATTTTATTTCTATAGAAAATGTTGTCAAAATTTTCATTTCTTTAGGTTTTTTTTCAAAATTCCATTTCTATAGAAAATTTAACAAAAATTTTATTTCTATAGAAAATTTAGCCAATATTTTAGTTCTATTGAAAGTTATCGGTTTCTATATAAATTTTTGTCAAAATTTTATTTCAACAGAAAATTTTGCCAAAATTAAAAAAAAAACCAAATTCGATTTGGTCCGACCAAATTTTAAATTTAATAATTTTTTGGACATCGGTTTATATGGGGGCTATATATAATTACGGACCGATGTAGACCAATTTTTGCATGGTTGTTAAAGACCATATACTAACACCATGTACCAAATTTCAGCCGGATCGGATGAAATTTGCTTCTCTTAGAGGCTCCGCAAGCCAAATCTGGGGATCGGTTTATATGGGGGCTATATATAATTATGGACCGATGTGGACCAATTTTTGCATGGTTGTTAGAGACAATATACTAACACCATGTACCAAATTTCAGCCGGTTTGAAGGAAATTTGCTTCTCTTAGAGGATTCGCAAGCCAAATTTGGGGGTCCGTTTATATGGGGGTTATACGTAAAAGTGGACCGATATGGCCCATTTGCAATACCATCCGACCTACATCAATAACAACTACTTGCGCCAAGTTTCAAGTCGATAGCTTGTTTAGTTCGGAAGTTAGCGTAATTTCAACAGACTGTCGGACGGAAGTACGGACGGACGGACGGACATGCTCAGATCGACTCCGAATTTCACCACGACCAGAATATATATACTTTATCAGGTCTTCGAGCAATATTTCGATGTGTTACAAACGGAATGACAAAGTTAATATACCCCCCATCCTATGGTGGAGGGTATACAAATTGTTGTGGGTATGCGCGGCATAAGTTTTACAACAGGATTCGAAAACTTTTCAAGCTCTTGGTTTTTTTTTTTTCAAAAGAACCTAATGAGGTCATATTCCAGACAAAATTCGAAAAAAGTTTTTTTTACTAGAAGATTGAACGCCAGTTATGTTATGTGACTCTTCCAATTGAATTTCACCCTATCAGATACAGTTGTACGCCCATGTTCCGATATTTGGAAATGCAACATTTCTGTTTGGCGAAATCTCTTTAATGCGAAGTTCAAATTGAGATTGGATTGAAGTCTAGAAGTATCACAATTTTTCCGTTGTAAGACAAATACATTATTGCGTTTGCGAATATCGGAATATGGGGGTAGTCTTGCCCAAGAGTTTTTTTGTCGATATTTAGCGACTTTGAAAAATGTCAAATATAACGTTTATGAACTTATTCGTATTTCATCCCAAAAATACTTTTTCATTTAGATAACATTATTTATTTAGAAATTAATTAAACGAAATTTTCTTCTTCATTTCTTGGATATGAATACTATTATAGACTTTAATAGTTTCAAAAGACCCTTAAGCTTAGCATCAAGATTTGGCATAGTTGATGATGCTTCTGTTTCCAAACCAAGGCGTCCCAAAATAAGGAAGCTGCTGCGGACAAATACGTGGATTTTTCAAAATTTTGAAAAGTAATTTTCTTTTATCAATTTCATTACATTTGGATTTGGAAATAAATGGGCATACATTTAAAATTCATCGTAGAAAAGCTAATCATCCGTAAACAGTATCGTATTTTCATGATGTAGAAAATCGTTAAAAATATGCATCAAGACAGCAGTAAACCTCAAAAATATAATCTCAATATTTCGATGCATTAAAATTTGAATGATTTTTTTAATACAGAATGAGTGGGTTTAAAATACAGAATAATATGCTAAAAAAAAAAACAAAACAATTTTTTTAAATGTAATTTATTATAAATTTCGTATCTTTGAAGTGTCATCTACTCAAAAAGTTGCTGCAATGGGTGTAGCACTAAAACGTCAAAATTCGACAGCTTCTATTACCCCCACGTCGACGGCGACAAGTTCACAATTGCTTCCAATGACAACAGAAAAGCCATTGTTCGATGAATCCGATAGTAATGCAATACGGGAATATTTCCCGGACTCTTGGATATTTGATGATAAAAAGTAGGCATCTATTGACTTTTTTATGATTTCGTTTCTATTTTGTCCATTGTCTGCTCAAAATTAAAATCTGTTTGTCTTTGATTTTATTGTTTCAGCTAAAAGAGTGTTTAGGTGTTTGGTCACAAAAATGTTAATAAAAATAAAATTGCTTATATTTGTTGATTTAATATGATTAAAAATATGTTATATTTATTGTTAATAGCTTAAATGGAATACTTCACAATGTTTATAGTATGGGAAAGATCCTCCACATGAACGAAAAAGAGCGTTTTTCATATGTTTCTGAGTTTTGAATCCAAATTTTTAACACATTATTTTTAAGTGTAAAAATATGAGATTCATAAACGAGTATAATATGTTTGTTAAATATATGTAATAACATGTTAGAACATATTATTTTTGAGACATTACAATTTCCGAAAAATAATGTGGATGTAAACATATGTATGTTTAGAAACGTCAGAGAGAGAGAGAGAGAGAGAGAGAGAGAGAAAATGGAGACAAAAGATGAATATGCCGACGGAGATAGATAACGAAAGACCTTAACATAACACAATGAGAGAATCAAAGGAGAGCAATAGCTCTACGTGAGAGACATATTTTGTTATGGATAAATGTGATTGCATTTATTTTGGTATTTATCTGGTATAACACAATGAGAGAATAAACTGAGAGCAAATGGTGATATATGTTACTTGAAAGACATATTAGTGAGTTTACTCATTCAATTGTGTATTCTACTTGTGGCCTCAAAACAAATCGAGTCGGACTATGAAAATATTTGTTTGATATTTTCCGATCACGAAAAATAAATAAAAGAGCGGATATCATTGCATATTTATGAACAGTTTTATTTAAAACAATTATATACGGCCGTACACACAAAAAAAAAATTTCCTGATTCAATCAAGAAATTAATTGATCCAATTATTTTTTTAATTGAAATGTCTTCAATCACAGAAATGATAGTATCAATTAAAAAATTAATTGACAGTCAATTAAAAAATTAATTGATCCAATTAAAAAATTAATTGATACTAATAATTTGTGTGATTGATTTTTATTTCAATTAAAACATTTGTTGATTCAAATAAATTTTTAATTGAATATTTTTTAAAACTCAATTAAAATTTTAATGGGAAAATTTTTCATTAAATTTTTTTCTGTGTATACAGCAGTAAGTTCGGCCCAGCCGAATCTTATGTACCCTCCACCATGGAGGGTAAAGACTGCCATCCACAATCGAATTACTTGGGTTGCGGTAACACTTGCCACCGTGGTGCAATGGTTAGCCCGCCTTGCATATACAAGGTCGTGGGTTCGATTCCTGCTACGACCGAACACCAAAAAAAGTTTTTCAACGGTGGATTATCCCACCTCAGTAATGCTGATGACATTTCTGAGGGTTTCAAAGCTTCTCTAAGTGGTTTCACTGCAATGTGGAACGCCGTTCGGACTCGGCTATAAAAAGGAGGTCCCTTGTCATTGAGCTTAACATGGAATCGGGCAGCACTCAGTGATAAGAGAGAAGTTCACTGTGAGCCTGATACATCGGGCTGCCACCTAACCTAACCTAACAATTGCCGATGGAAAGGTATCTTAAAACTTCTTAACACCGTCTTCTAAATTGTAAGTTAACATAGTCCATACGTGGTATATATTAAACTAAAAAATGGCCGATTAAATACGTATATAATTCAGTTTGACAAAATTTTTCTATAGAAATACAATTTTGACAAAATTTTCTATAGAAATAAAATGTTGACAAAATTTTCTATAGAAATAAAATTTTGTCAAAATTTTCTGTAGAAATAAATTTTGACAAAATTTTCTGTAGAAATAAATTTTGACAAAATTTTCTATAGAAATTAAATGTTAACAACATTTTCTATAGATATAAAATTTTGACAAAATTTTCCATAGAAATAAAATTTTGACAAAATTTTCCATAGAAATAAAATTTTGCAAAAAATTTCTATAGTAATAAAATTTTGACAAAAATTTCTATAGAGATAAAATTTTGGTAGATTATTTTTGGCTCGAGTAGCAACCATGAATATGAACCGATATGGACCAATTTTTATGTGATTGCGGATCGGCTATATATAACTATAGCCCGATATGGACCAATTTTGGCATGGTTGTTAGCGACCATATACTAGCGCAATGTACCAAATTTCAACCGAATCGGATGAATTTTGCTCCTCCAAGAGGTTCCGGAGGTCAAATTTGGGGATCGGTTTGTATGGGTGCTATATATAATTATTGACCGATATGGACCAATTTTTGCATGGTTGTTAGATACATTATACTAACACCACGTACCAAATTTCAAGCGGATCAGATAAATTTTGCTCCTCCAAGGGGCTCCAGAGGTAAAATCTGGGAATCGGTTCATATGGGGGCTATATATAATTATGGACCGATATGGACCAATTTTTGCATGGTTGTTACAGACCATATACTAACACCAAGCACCAAGTTTCAACCGGATCGGATAAAATTTCCCAAAAGATTGCAAATTTGATTAAAAATGTGGCCATCCTGAACTTTGTCTGTAGAGGCATTTTATAAAAAATAAATCTATATAAAACAGAAAAATACACAAAAATCAGAATGTTGCACTAATCAGATAGAAAGTTTAGATATTGAAAAGTGTAATGTGTCAGATATACATATAAAATAAACAGGTGGAATTTTAAATAACCACTACCATACAACAGATGACATGAATATGTGGACAGTTACGAATATTGTTTCTATAGAAGTAAAATGGTGAATACCAAAGTCCTGATAGTGGACAATACAATTGATCAATTCAGCCCATATTCTAGTAAAACCTAGTTTTTTATATCACCGTGAAATTTCACCCATATAAATACAATTTGAAAGGCCTGAAATCCAGTACTTCGTTTTTCGTTGTTCGATTAAAAACCCCGATGGAATCTAATTTGTCGAAATAATTTAGTTACAAAGTGTTGTTCAAATTTTGTTTCGCCGGAGTCGGTGTTGAGCCAAATTTCTACGACTCTGGCTCCGACTCCAGAAAAATCTTCAGACTCCGTCTCCGGCTCACCACAGAAATTCTTAGAAATTCTAATTGCATTTGTTCTTGAAATTGTGCGATTTTCTTAAATTAGAATAAAATGTTATTAACAGGTTGGCTGATAAGTCCCCGGTCTAACAAAGAAAAACACATTTTTTTGTCAAAATTCGTTTTTATTATTCAAGATAGTTCCCTTCAAGAACGATACAACGATTATAACGACCTTCCAATTTTTTGATACCATTTTGGTAGTACTCCTTCGGTTTTGCCTCAAAATAGGCCTCAGTTTCGGCGATCACCTCTTCATTGCAGCCAAATTTTTTCCCTGCGAGCATCCTTTTGAGGTGTGAGAACAAAAAAGAAAATTGGCTGGGGGTCAGATCTGGAGAATACGGTGGGTGGGGAAGCAATTCGAAGCCCAATTCATGAATTTTTGGCATCGTTCCCAATGACTTGTGGCACGTTGCGTTGTCTTGGTGGAACAACACTTTTTCTTCTCCATATGGGGCCGTTTTGCCGCGATTTCGACCTTCAAACGCTCCAATAACGCCATATAATAGTCACTGTTGATGGTTTTTCCCTTCTCATGATAATCGATAAAAATTATTCCATGCACATCCCAAAAAACAGAGGCCATTACTTTGCCAGCGGACTTTTGAGTCTTTCCACGCTTCGGAGACGGTTCACCGGTCGCTGTCCACTCAGCCGACTGTCGATTGGACTCAGGAGTGTAGCGATGGAGCCATGTTTCATCCATTGTCACATATCGACGGAAAAACTCGGGTGTATTACGAGTTAACAGCTGGAAACACCTCTCAGAATCTCCAACACGTTGTTGTTTTTGGTCAAATGTAAGCTCGCGCGGCACCCATTTTGCACAGAGTTTCCGCATATCCAAATATTGATGAATGATATGACCAACACGTTCCTTTGATATCTTTAAGGCCTCTGCTATCTCGATCAACTTCATTTTACGGCCATTCAAAATCATTTTGTGGATTTTTGATGTTTTCGCCACCTCTTTCGGGCGTCCACTGCGTTCAACGTCCACCGTGCTCATTTCACCACGCTTGAATTTTGCATACCAATCAATTATTGTTGATTTCCCTGGGGCAGAGTCCGGAAACTCAATATCAAGCCAAGTTTTTCCTTCCACCGTATATTTCCCCTTCAGAAAACAGTATTTTATCAAAACACGAAATTCCATTTTTTTTCACAATAACAAAAGTTGCTTCACAAAAGACGCTCTATCTCACAAACTAATTGACTTACAGGCGTCAAATTGACACGAATCATTTGAAAGTTGGTACTATATAAAAATAATATGCATTTAGCACTAGCGACGCCATCTATGTGTCAGACCGGGGACTTATCAGCCAAACTGTTATGTCTAATACATACGTGGAAAAATCACGTTTACAGGACGTTCAATATTGAGTTATTGTACGATCTGCCTAACCAGGATATCCTACACAGAAAAAAATGTGACCAAAATATTCCCAATAAAAAAGTTGATTGATTTTGAAAATATAATCAAATAATTGTTACAATTAATTTTTAACCAAAATAAAATATAAAGCCAATTAAAAACTAATGGAAAATAAAAATTT
This sequence comes from Haematobia irritans, assembly GCF_050003625.1. Taxonomy (NCBI): domain Eukaryota; kingdom Metazoa; phylum Arthropoda; class Insecta; order Diptera; family Muscidae; genus Haematobia; species Haematobia irritans. Next base: position 152,634,449 of record NC_134398.1, on the reverse strand, counting down.
TCATTATCCCACTTGTCATCTTAACAAAATAAAAAATACAATTAATTTTTCATCAAAATAAAAAAAGTCAATTAAATGATTGAAGATGTATACATTTTTAATTAAAATATTAATTATCTCAATTATCATTTTAACTAAATAAAAAAATATATTTTCAGTTAAAAAATTGAAATTGAAAAATGTATGGGCAAAAATTATAACCGAAAAATCCATAAGAAGGAATAAGTAAAATTACATAAAATGTAATTCATTTATATAGTAAATAATTGATATCACCAATTAAACACTTAATTGAATTTTTCGACAAATCAATCAAATTTTAAATTGTAACAATTAAAAAATAAATTGAAAGTTGCGACAAAATGCCATTAACTTTTTAATCATTTTTTTAACGTTTTATTTCTAATAATTTTTTGAACAATATTTTCATTTTCGTGATTGAAGAAATTTCATAAAATTCTGGTATATTTTAATTTTTTTCATTTGCTCTCGGTCATTGTGGAGTGTCCCAGTTAAAAGCTGGGATGAATATGAACTCAATGCTCAACTATTCGAATAAAATTATTTTTCTTATATGTGTTGCTTTTTTAGTTTCAAGAAAATATTCCCCATGCTGTATAAGAAAAAGTATTAAAATACCATAATTGTCCTAAAGACGTGACAAACTTACTTACAAATACTCAAATGTATATAAAAAGATACTTTTTATTTGTGCTAATAATTAATAAAACCTTTATTAAATTTGTAAATATGCAGATACATGTTCTGGTTAATGGTTATAAATAACCCTACGGGAAATGCATCAAGCCCAGAACTGACAAATCCCTGGTTTCTATAGTTTTACCCCATTTCAGGTCGCTTTATGGTGGGTTTGTCATTGAAGGTGCACATTTACACTTTAGAGTAAGGACTCATTCCAAAGTCCAATAACGGTTTAGTACAACCAGCCCTTAGCCATGTCCCCATAAACCTCTTAAGAACCTCTTTCAGGTGGGTTAGACCAAGACAAGAGTGGCAAAGGGGCTCAGAGATTTTGATGTTTTGCCAATATATAAAAAGGTTTTGCCCATATGTAAAATTGTATAAAAAATGGAAGTAAAATTCCCATATTTACGACCCCCAATTTGGTTCAAATCGATGCAGAGACGAAGAGTTTACAACGGAAAATAAAATGGACACTATTACCATATATACCAAAATTTGTTTAAATTCATTTATGATTATTGTGTCCACGCATAGCTTGAATAGAAGAAGCTACAGTTCTCTGACCATTGCATTCTGTTTAACTAAAAAGAAAAAAATCTAAACTGCTTGGTATTATTAACCTTCTGTAGCTGAGGTGGTCTGATTTTAACAATAAAACTGACGTGGGGTCCAGCAGACTTCATTTCTAAATTGATATCCTACGTTCACATTTCGAATTAAAAAGTTTTTGGCTATATTTTCCTTAAAAGCATATGGTTATTAAGCAAACAAATCTAAAATATTTTAAATAAAAAGAAAATGTACTGAGAGCGGAGACATTGATGCTTCGTACTTTAGGAAAACACGCAAGAAAATTAACTTTTTCGGTGTCGGTCAGACCAAGACGTCAGCTACAGAGGGTTAAATAAGAAGCCAATGCTTTGCTTTTGCTGGTGCATAAATACATATAAATGAAAATTATTTTTTTTTTTTTGTTTTTTGCTCATACATATAGCAACAAAGAAGAAAAACACAAGAATTTAAAACTTTAATGAAAATCAAGGAAAAAAATAGACATTCTAATAAGAGAACTTTAAAATCTTAAACAAAATATAAACTGACAATCAATCAGATATGTACGTCAAAAAACAACTGACTTCAGTGAAAATCATTATTAAACATCAAGGAAAGTTAGTTCTTCTAAATTTCCATAAAAATACTTTGAAATCTTAAGCAAAATATTAATAACTAATTTAATATCATATATTTTTCTTATAGTCTACATTAAACCCTATAGGAAACATAACCATAAGCCTTTGCATCTAATTGTAACCGATGAGGGTACGGACATTTCCATGGGGGAACCTCAAGTGCAGTTACGCCAAAATTTCATAGATGTTTGGATTTGGGATACACTGCGAATGAATAAGTAAAATTTAAATTATATTTGAAAAACCGAATTTTATTTAAAAAAAAAAAAAAAAAAAAAAAAAAACAAATTAAATCAAACATTTTTTAACGCTGTAAATATTCTAACACTTCTCGGTGTATCCCATACTCCAATTGCACAAAATCTATCATATAGCTTTATTTTTAAAGCATTTTGTAAATTTTTTTCCATGTAAATACCTACAAATATTTTCTCACTCTTGTATATATTTCATATAAAATAAATGTTAATGATTTCTCGTGATAATCGTCCATGTTTTAAATTATAACTCTGAATCATTCAGACAACGTTTCTTGGTGGAGATTGAATCGATTCCACACTAAAAAAAAATATTCAGTTAATATCAATGATTATGAAAACCTAAATTTTAGGATACGCAATTTATACACTAGTAAGAATATTTGTTTTTTTTTTTTTTTTAATGTAAATTTTAATTAAGGGAAGTTATTTTAAAACATTGTTTCAGAACACAAATCTTGGATATGTATGTCCCTCCGTTAAAGTCGTATGCCTTTAAACTAAGGAACATTTTCTTTAAAGCAAAGAAAATCTTTTTGGTTTAAAGAAAATGTCTTTAAATTAACTGAGATATTGAATTTTTGATTTAAAGAAAAAAAAATTCAAAAAAAAAAACAAGGAAAATGTTGGTATTTTGACCATTTTTGTCGAAATCAGAAAAACATATATATGGGAGCTATATCTAAATCTGAACCGACTTCAATCAAATTTGGCACACATGACTATATTGCTAATTGTACTCCTAGTGCAAAATTTCAACCAAATCTGACCAAAAATCTGGCTTCTGGAGCCATATAAGTCCATATCGGGTGAAAGATATATATGGGAGCTGTATCTAAATCTGAACAGATTTCAATCAAATTGTGCACACTTGACTATACGACTAAGTGTTATGTTTGTACAAAATTTCAAGCAAATCGGTATAAAACTCTGGCTGCTGGGTCCATATTAGTGCATATCGGGCGAAAGATATATATGGGAGCTATATATAAATCTGAACCGATTTCTTCCAAAATCAATAGGGTTCTATTCTGACCAAAATTAGGAATATGTGCCAAATTTGAAGGCGATTGGACTTAAATTGCGACTTAGACTTTGATCAAAAAAATGTGTTCACTAACAGACGGACAGACGGACATGGTTATATCGACTCAGGGACCCACCCTGAGCATTATTGCCAAAGACACCATGTGTCTATTTCGTCTCCTTCTGTGTTTTACAAACATATGCACTAACTTATAATACCCTGTTACACAGTGTGGCGCAGTGTATAAATATGGGAAACATTTAAATCTGAAGCAATTTTAAGGAAACTTCGCAAAAGTTTATTTATGGTTTATGGCTCGATATATATGTATTAGAAGTTTAGGAAAATTAGAGTCATTTTTACAACTTTTCGACTAAGCAGTGGCAATTTTACAAGGAAAATGTTGGTATTTTGACCATTTTTGTCGGCTATATCTAAATCTGAACCGATTTCAACCAAATTTGGCACGCATAGCTGCAATGCTAATTCTACTCCCTGTGCAAAATGTCACCTAAATCGGAGCAAAAAAATTGCCCTCTGTGGTCATATGAGTGTAAATCGGGCGAAAGATATATATGGGAGATATATCTAAATTTTAACCGATTTCAATAAAATTTGGCACACTTGACTACACTACTAATTGTACTCCTATTGCAAAATTTCAACCAAATTGGGGTAGAGCTCTGGCTTCTGGGACCGTATTAGTCCATATCGGGCGAAAGCTATATATGGGAGCTATATATAAATCTGAACCGATTTCAATCAAATTTGGCTCGCATAGCTACAATGCTAAATCTACTTCCTGTGCAAAATTTCAACCAAATTGGGCCAGAACTCTGGCTATTAGAACCATATTAGTCCATATCGGGCGAAAGATGTATATGGGAGCTATATCTAAATCTGAACCGATTTCAATCAAATTTTGCACACTTGAATATACTACTAATTGTACGCCTAGTGCAAAATTTCAACCAAATTCGGCCAAAAATCTGGCTTCTGGGGCGATATAAGTACATATCGGTCGAAAGATATATATGGGAGCTATATCTAAATCTGAACCGATTTCAATCAAATTTTGCACACTTGACTATACGACTAAGTGTTATGTTTGTACAAAATTTCAAGCAAATCGGTATAAAACTCTGGCTGCTAGGTCCATATTAGTGCATATCGGGCGAAAGATATATATGGGAGCTATATCTAAATCTGAACCGATTTCTTCCAAAATCAATAGGGTTCTATTCTGACGCAAATTAGGAACATGTGCCAAATTTGAAGGCGATTGGACTTAAATTGCGACCTAGACTTTGATCACAAAAATGTGTTCACAGACAGACGGACGGACGGACATGGCTATATCGACTCAGGGACCCGCCCTGATCAATATTGCCAAAGACACCATGTGTCTATCTCGTCTCCTTCTGGGTGTTACAAACATATGCACTAACTTATAATACCCTGTTCCACAGTGTGACGCAGGGTATAAAAAATAGATTTAAGTTCAAAGTTTTTTTGACATTGAGAAACCATTTTTATACCCTGCGCCACACTGTGGAACAGGGTATTATAAGTTAGTGCATATGATTGTAACACCCAGAAGGAGACGAGATAGACACATGGTGTCTTTGGCAATAATGCTCGGGATGGTTCCCTGAGTCGATATAACCATGTCCGTCTGTCCGTCTGTCCGTCCGTCCGTCCGTCTGTCTGTGAACACATTTTTGTGATCAAAGTCTAGGTCGCAGTTTAAGTCCAATCGACTTCAAAATTGGCACATTTTCCTGTTTTTGGTCAGAATAGAACCCTATTGATTTTGGAAGAAATCGGTTCAGAGTTAGATATAGCTCCCATATATATCTTTCGCCCGATATGCACTTATATGGATCCAGAAGCCAGAGTTTTATCCCGATTTGCTTGAAATTTTGCACGAGGAGTACAATTGGTAGTATAGTCGAGTGTGCAAAATTTGATTGAAATCGGTTCAGATTTAGATATAGCTCCCATATATATCTTTTGCCCGATATGGACTTATATGGCCCCAGAAGCCAGAGTTTGGGCCCAATTTGGTTGAAATTTTGCACATGGAGTACAATTGGTAGTGTAGTCAAGTGTGCTAAATTTTATTGAAATCGGTTCAGAATTAAATATAGCTCCCATATATATATTTCGCCCGATATTGACTAATATGGTCCTAGAAGCCAGAGTTTTGGCCCAATTTGGTTGAAATTTTGCACTATAAATACAATTAGTATTTTGCACATGGAGTACAATTGGTAGTGTAGTCAAGTGTGGTAAATTTTATTGAAATCGGTTCAGATTTAAATATAGCTCCCATATATATATTTCGCCCGATATTGACTAATATGGTCCTAGAAGCCAGAGTTTTGGCCCAATTTGGTTGAAATTTTGCACTATAAATACAATTAGTAGTGTAGTCATGTGTGCCAAATTTGGTTGAAATCGGTTCAGATTTAGATATAGCTCCCATATATATCTTTCGCCCGATTTACACTCATAGGACCACAGAGGCCAATTTTTAACTCCGATTTAGTTGAAATTTTGCACAGGGAGTAGAATTAGCATTGTTGCTATGCGTGCCAAATTTGGTTGAAATCGGTTCAGATTTAGATATAGCTCCCATATATATGTGTTTTCTGATTTCGACAAAAATGGTCAAAATACCAACATTTTCCTTGTAAAATCGCCACTGCTTAGTCGAAAAGTTGTAAAAATGAGTCTAATTTCCTAAAATTATAATACATATATATCGAGCTATAAATCATAAATAAACTTTAGCGAAGTTTCCTTAAAATTGCTTCAGATTTAAATGTTTCCCATATTTTTTTACTAACATTGTGTTCCACCCTAGTGCATTAGCCGACTTAAATTTTGAGTCTATAGATTTTGTAGAAGTCTAACAAATTCTGTCCAGATCGAGTGATATTTAAATGTATGTATTTGGGACAAACCTTTATATATAGGCCCCAACACATTTGACGGATGTGATATGGTATCGAAAATTTACATCTACACAGTGGTGAAGAGTATAATATAGTCGGCCCGGCCCGACTTTAGACTTTCCTTACTTGTTTTGTAAAGAGTCAGTCCCAAACATTAATTTTCGCGCATTTGCTTTTGTGTTATTCGTAAAGAGCAATGCTTCTCAAAATTAAACTTCGTATTTTCGCGGTTTTGGTCACAATTTTTTGTTCAAATATGAACTTTTAATGTATTAATTTATTTATAAATCATCTGTCGCGTCGTAAACGTTCTAATTTTGTGTAAAATTGGTAAACTACAAAAAGGAAAACGAAAGAGATTGTAAGCGTGCTCTTATTTTTCTCGTTTATTCTTAATCTTCGGAACTGTCAAACATAGTTTGACACCCATGGCTCATCTATGTATTATAAGGTCTAAAGTTTTTTTTAGTGTTGTCCTTATAATTAAGCGATTGGACTTAAAAATGGGTATCATAACATGAAAAAAAATTGTTTGGGGCAAGGTCTACTTGGCTTTAATAATTCAGGAAAAATCTTTAAAATTAATGAAATTGTCTTTAAATTTGTTTAATTTTTGCATCTTTACTACAAAGCAAAAAATCGTTCAAAAATGCGACATGTTTTTCAAGACTTTATATTAAAGACATTTTTTACTTGTCGTGTCTGAATTTGGAAAATAAAGTTGTCGTTAACTTATTTTTAAAGGATTTTGATGCATATGAAGAAAATAAGCTGAAAAAGTGAAAAATTGAAATTTGTTTCCTAGAGTCAAGTACACAAAACCCAAATTTAAAAGAGAATTGTGTCTTAAAAGTATCCTTACTTGAATTCGCCGCTTCTTTGGCACGGAATCAATACCAAAATTATTAAAGTAAAGACAAAATCATTGGAACCGGCCATACTTTTTTTTTTAATTTTAGATCTCTACCATAATATTCAAACTCATAAAGTCTAGATATAAAACTGTAATACAGGAAGAAGCTCCAAACGTTAATTGATATGCCAATTGATTACAATTGGGAATGAAGGACTTTAAAAAGGACCTAATAAACATAAAAAAAAAATATGAAATACGACTAGATAAAATCTAAATTCAAAAATATATAATAACCGATTAAATTTCATTACATTCATAAACTAAATGTTGCGAAAGAAAACTTTTCCAAGGAAAGAAAATTTTCCTCCGTTACGAAATTTTAAACAAACGAAATTCCCATTTAATATAAAGTATTTTCTTTAGGAGCAAATAAAGTCATATTTATGATAAACGATCTAAGGATTGTCACCAAACTTTTAAATAGTTTTGAAAGAAAATTTATTAGCTTCAAAAGAAAACATAGTTTGTCTAAAATTTCGTTCGTCTGAAAAGAAAACTATTTTTCTAGTGGAGTTTTCCCAATTTATTTACCAAAATTGAATACTTTGATATTGAATTTAATTGGTAAACCATTGATTACTAATAGAATTCAAATCGAATTTAAATGTTTATGTTTTCAATTCAATTTTGGGAAACTTTTGTTTTATGAAAAGATAGCTAGTAATGTTTAAGGAACAACAATAATACCAGAACTATCTGAAATCAAATTTACCAATGAAAACTGATTTTTTAATAGATTATTAGAACCAAGTTTTTTTCTACAAATTTTTACTTAAATGCATATGCAAATAACACAAATATTTCCATTTCTAAGTTACTATTACCTGTGCTTTACTTAAGTCTCTCATACTAAATGGTCATAAAAAAAATCTAATAAACACACATGTTTGAATAAGATTTAAATTCAACATAGCTTTTTCTTTGAATATGAGTTGAATTCACAGATTTTTCAAATTTGGTTGTTTCTAGTGTAAACTCTTCTTTATATAAAATAAAGCTTAGATGTTTTGCATGATACTAATAAATAAGATCATCATTCCATAGCACAATTATGCATGTTCTCCTAACCAACTCCTAATTATTCATTCATTCAATCACAAACACTAATAAGCTTTTGATGGATTATGGCTTTTTGTGTATTTCGAAAATGTTTTATGTGTTGAATTCAAAATTTTTTGAAAAACAATTAAAAGCTAATATTATTATTTTATTTACTTTCAACAACTTCCATCTTCTACCCATCTTAGTACTGATGCCAATGGTTTAGCTACACTGACGAAGAAAATTCCAGATACCATCACCTCTTGGGTTGTTACCGGTTTCGCTATAAATGAGAAGACCGGCTTTGCCATGTCTGAAAATGCTACCAAGATCCGTGTCTTCCAACCATTCTTTTTGAGTACAAACCTTCCTTACTCCGTGAAGAGAGGTGAAGTTATTTCCATACCCATTGTGGTATTTAATTATATGGAAAAGGCCTTGGAAGCCGAGGTTACCATGGAAAATACAGATCAAGAATATGATTTCACTGAGGCAACCAATGATATTGAAGAAACCGTCCTGGAAGAACAACAAAGAACCAAACACATCAGCGTTCCCTCAAATGGTGGACAAACTGTATCGTTTATGATTAGACCCAATAAGGTGGGCGATATTACCTTAAAGATAAAGGCCATTACACCACTGGCTGGAGATGCTATCCATCAAAAACTTAAAGTTGAACCCGAAGGTGTTACCCATTATGAAAATGAAGCCATATTCGTTAGTAATCCCAATATGGAACCAGTGAAATATAACCTCAATGCTTCCATACCCAAGGAGGCTGTTTTAGATTCTGAATATCTGGAATTCTCTGTGGTGGGAGATATTTTGGGTCCCACCATTAAGAACATTGATAAATTGGTGCGCATGCCTTATGGTTGTGGTGAACAGAATATGGTTAACTTTGTTCCCAATATTTTGGTTCTTTACTATCTGGAAGCCATTAAAAAGGATATGCCTTTGGTTGCCAAAAATGCCAAAAGTTATATGGAATCAGGCTATCAACGCGAGTTGACCTATAAACACAGTAATGGAGCCTATAGTGCCTTTGGTGAGAAGAGCAGTGAGCCGAATAGCTGGTTAACAGCCTATGTGGCCCGTTCCTTTATCCAGGCATCAAAATACATCACCATAGATCCCAAAGTAATCGATCAGGCTTTGGAATTTGTTGCTAACACTCAGGCTGAGGATGGTCATTTCCCCCAGAAAGGTAAACTATTCCATCCAGCCCATCAAAATGATGTGGGCTTCACGGCATTTGCGTTATTGGCTCTCTTGGAAGATTCGGTAAGTAGAGATCGCCTTTAAAAAGAAACCCTTAAAGTAATTCCCAAAATCTTTTCTTCATTGCAGGCTTATGCCATGAAATATAAACCCCAAATTCAAAAAGCTATTCAATATTTAGCCGACCACATTGAAAAGGAAGATAATGTGTATGCCTTGGCTATTGCTTTAGTGGTATTGAATAAGGTCAGCCATCCTGATGCTGGTAAACTCAAAGAGAAACTTGAACAGAAATCCACTTTTGAGAATGGTCTAAAATGGTGGTCCAATTCCAATAAAGATCATGCCAATAATATTGAAGTCACCGCCTATATGTTACAATCCCTTGTAGCTACTGAAGAAGCTGGAAAATTATTACCCATTATCAAATGGTTGGTTGCCCAACGTAACAGTCTAGGAGGTTTTGATTCAACCCAGGATACAGTGGTCGGTCTACAGGCTCTTATTAGTTTTGCAGAAAAATATACAGCAACTGGTAATGGTAAAATGTCCATTGAATTTGAAGCCCAAGATGATCAGGGAGCAAAAGCCACTGATGGGAAATTTGAAGTGGACAATGAGAACTCGTTACTCCTAAGAACTCATGTGGTAAGTAGAAACATATTCTACAATGATTTGATTAGAAATAAGGTAATATAAGATAAGGGTGTAAGTCAATATCACTAAACCCTACTTAAAAGCAGGAGGAAAGGGTAAGTTGTGGTCAACAGTGAGACCCCTCTCGAACCCCGCAACTAGGATTGATGATAGGGAGGATGATTTCAGTCACTTTTGCCGACGTGACATTGACTGATCCGAAGAGGTGCGCGAGATTTGTCGAGCGTCCCGAGAGTGATAGAGTAAAAAAGAGAGCCATTCGTCGTATCCGTGGTCTCTGAGTCGACAACACACCACAATTTATCACAGCCGAAGTTATCGATGGGAGCCACCGTGGTGCAATGGTTAGCATGCCCGCCTTGCATACACAAGGGTTCGATTCCTGCATCGACCGAACACCAAAGAGATTTTCAGCGGTGGATTATCCCACCTCAGTAATGCTGGTGACATTTCTAAGGGTTTCAAAGCTTCTCTAAGTGGTTTCAGTGCAATTTGGAACGCCGTTCGGACTCGGCTATAAAAAGGAGGTCCCTTGTCATTGAGCTTAACATGGAATCGGACAGTACTCAGTGATAAGAGAGAAGTTCACCAATGTGGTATCACAATGGACTAAATAGTCTTAGTGAGTCTGATACATCGGGCTGCCACCTAACCTAACCTATCGATGTCGTCAACTGCGCGAAACCATCTCCAGCACTGCCTAACCTCTACATATCCTCCATTCCATCCCCTACTGACTACGTTGAGATTGTATCATAAGCAATCATGGCATCAGGACATTCATGGCATCAGGACCCAAAGTTGGTGACATCTTCGATCGATTAAACGTCTACCTTGCTAATCTTAACAGTTATTTCACTGTGAGAAATCTGAGGATATCCACCTCCAAATTCTCAGCCACATGGCCGGAAAAAGTACGCAGGCAGTTGAATATTAGTGTCCATGGCGAAACCATTACGACCATAAATTACCCCAAGATTCTCGGGGTCACATTCGACAGCCTTTACAAGTCGTCTATCCATGCCACTGCAATTTGTGATAAGCTCCACAGTAGAAACAAGGACATCAAGTCACTTGCCGGCAGCACTTGGTGTGCGGCCAAAGAAACCTTGTTAACTACCTAAAAGGCAATGGGTCAGTCAGTGGTAAACTATGAAGCGCCATACAAGTATTACGCAGTGGAATAACATACAGACCTGCTAGAACGATGCCGTTAAAACTGGACAGGATGTCTCCGCAGCACACCCCGTGATCACCTTTATGAGGAGACGAAGATCATCCCTGGGCGTAGACACAACTACATGTTGTCAAAGCCGTATATCCTGAGTTGTTATCTTAGTAACCATCCAAACCACCATCCCATGGACGAACAACCACCACCCAGGAATGTAAGGGTTGATCTAGATCAGACACATAACAGGCAGGTCTGAACAGGATTTTTGAGGATACTGTAGCTGAAGCCGTTAGAAGGTACAAAATTAATCCTGTTCTCGGAGTCCGAACACCGCCCATAGCACCGGAGGAGAGAAACCTCCCCAGGCAGAATAGGGTAGTTTTGGCCCTATTGGGATTAGACAATCGCAGCCGCCTCAATTCCTGCCCATCATTGATTAATAGCAATGGAGCTGACATGTGTCCCATTTGCAAACAAGGGACATACGCACGCAGAGAAGGAATATTATCACCTCCTAGAGCAAAATGTTATTTTTGAATAGGGAGCAAAAAAATTTTTGCTACAAATAATTTGTTTTCTCGCCAAACATGAAATGGTTGTCGAAGTCAGATACATAATGTCCGAGAAAATAATATGGTTGCGACAAATATGTTACATGTTCACTGTCCTAAAATAACATTTTGCTCTGGGAGGTGATCATATACCTTCTCTGGGTGAGGCACTCGTCACCTTTTTGCTTGCGCAAGTAAACCTACACGACTCACCACTACGTGACTCTGGACACATATGATCTCAGTCGCAACAACCTTTTACAACACACACAAAATTTTTTTTCTGATTCAATAACGAAATTAATTGATCCAATTAATTTTTTAATTGAAATGTCTTCAATCACAGAAATGAGAGTATTAATTAAAAAAATAATTGACAGTCAATTAAAAAATTAATTGATCAAATTAAAAAATTAATTGATGCTATTAATTTGTGTGATTGATTTTTGTTTCAATTTATAAAGTTGTTGAATCAATTAAATTTTTATTTGAATATTTTTTAAAACTCAATTAATATTTTAATTGGAAACATTTTCGTGAAATTTTTTTTCTGTGAAAAACAACCAGACCGCAGAATAACTATCGGGAATTGTGTGTCGCCCGCCACATAATATTGTGTATTCTTTGAAATGTTTATAATAAGTAACCCAGGGTATTTCGCCTTTCTTTTTAATTCGATCCCAAGTAGTCAAACTTTCTATCATATATACTTTTTAACTATATTCAGACGATATAATTATTAATGTCTGTTTTCTTCCCTCTCTCCCCCCGCCCCCCTGTAGCTACCTAAATCGACACGTCATGTTGCTGTGACCGCCACTGGTGAAGGCTCCTCATTGATACAACTGTCCTACCGCTATAATCTAGCTTCCAAGGATAAGAAACCAAGTTTTGCTATCAAACAAGAGCGTATGAAATCTCCCAATCCTCAACAATTATTAATGAATATTTGTGCTGAATATCAACCTCAGGGCGAGACTGAATTGAAGGAATCGAATATGGCTGTTATGGAAATTTCTTTACCTTCTGGTTATACCGCCGATCACGATGATTTCGATAAAATTCGTCAATCACCACAAGTTCAAAGAATTGAAACTAAAAATTCCGAAACAGTCATCATAGTCTATTTCGATAGTTTGATGGCTGAGCAGCCAGTATGTTTCAATGTTGCCGCTGATAAATCACATGCAGTTGCCAAGCAAAAACCAGCTGCCATAACCATCTATGATTATTACAACACAGATCAACGTGCAACTGTTTACTATGAGGTTAAAACATCACTTTGTGATATTTGCGAAAAGGATGAATGCGGCAAAGGTTGCAATAAATGAGAGGACTTAAAGGGGAATTCACGTTTTCACTATGAGAAACGATATTCCATACATTACATAAAGGTTTATTATTATTCCTTAAAATTGTTTAAATAGATTCTATTGACAATGTACGAGTATGTATGTTTTAATTTTATTGAAAAGTGATTAAAAGGTGAGTACTGTATCGAAACTGCTTCACCATATCATTTGCTCAGTGGTGGGGAGTTCTTTCCCTGGGAAAAAGTTCGGCTTCGTTAGCACAAATAAAATTCTATGGTAGCTAATGTAATATAATAAAAACGAAGAGATACAAAAAAATGTATGGACAGGTTTATAGTTTCCCTAGCCGCCATCCTTTACCTTTCGTGAAACGAAAACTCAAATTTAACAAATATATATGGCCGTAAGTTCGGACAGGCCGAAGCTTATGTACCCTCCACCATGGATTGCGTAGAAACTTCTACTGAAGACTGTCATCCTCAATCGAATTATTTGGGTTGCGGTAAAACTTGCCGATGGCAAGATATCATAGACACATAGTCCATACGTGGTATATATTAAACTAAACAAGTATATACGGCCGTAAGTTCGGCCAGGCGAATCTTAAGTACCCTCCACCATGGATTGCGTAGAAACTTCTACGAAAGACTGTCATCCACAATCGAATTACTTGGGTTGTGGTATCTTAAAACTTCTTAACATCGTTCTCTAAATTGTAAGTTAGTCCATACGTGGTATATATTAGACAAAAAAGTTATGTATAGTTAAGTCTACAAATAATTACGAATCGATATGGACTTTTTGCACGGTACGTAGAGAGCCAGAATTGAGATATGGGGGTTGCTTATATGGGGCTATATACAATTATGAACTTGATATGGAGCAATTTTTGTGTGATTAGGGATCGATTTATCTGAGGGCCATATATAACTATAGACCGATATCGACCTAATTAGGCATGGTTGTTAACGACCATATACTAGCACAATGTACCAAATTTGAACTCACTCGGATGAAATTTGCTCTTCCAAGAGGCTCCAAAACCAAATATCGGGATCGGTTTATATGGGGCTATATATGATTATGGACTGATATGGACCACTTTTGGCATGGTTGTTAAATATCGTATAAAGGGTGGTTAAAATTTCAAGGGCCGATGTTGATTTTGAATAAAACACAAACTATTTGAGAAATTATTGTAATTTTATTTTATTATGATATATTGGTATTACTCAATTATGTATGGAACAAAATATCGGCGAAATGGGCGCCGCGACCTCGGTGGCACACCTTCATCCGATGGTCCAAATTTTCGATGACGCTGAGGCATAATGGAGGTTCTATGCCGTTAATGTGCCGAATTATCTCATGATTTAGCTCTTGAATTGTTGCTGGCTTATCGACGTACACCTTTTCTTTCAAATAACCCCAAAGAAAAAAGTCCAAGGGTGTCAAGTCACATGATCTTGGCGTCCAATTGACATCGCCATTACGTGAGATAACACGGCCATTGAATTTGTTGCGCAAAAGAGCCATTGTTTCGTTAGCTGTGTGGCAAGTGGCACCGACCTGCTGAAACCACATATCGTCCACATCCATATCTTCCAATTCGGGCCATAAAAACTTCGTTATCATCTCACGATAGCGAACACCATTCACAGTAACTGCCTGACCGGCCTCATTTTGGAAAAAATACGGCCCGATGATGCCGCCAGCCCATAAACCGCAGCAAACAGTCACTCTTTGTGGGTGCATTGGTTTTTCGACAATCACTCTTGGATTCTCATTCGCCCAAATGCGGCAATTCTGTTTATTGACGAATCCACTGAGGTGAAAATGTGCCTCATCACTGAAGATGATTTTCTACGAAAAATGATCATCCACTGTTGGCATTTCTTGGAACCATTTAACTCGTTGTTGGATTGTGTATCTCTCCATGGTTCAAATTGAGTAAGTCTGAAGTAGAGAAATGTCAAATAAAATTCTGGAAAAAACTTGGCGTTTAGGTGTGGTGCACATTCAACATCGGCAATTACAATTTAACCACCCTGTACTACCACCACGTACCAAATTTCAAGAAGATGGGATGAATTTTGCTTCTCCAAAAGCACCGGAGGTCAAATCTGGAGATCGGATTATATGGGAGCTATATATAATTATGGACTGATAGGAACCAATTCCTGCATGGTTGTTGGATACCATATTCTAACATCACGTACCAAATTTCAACCGAATGGGAAGAATTTTGCTCTTCCAAGGGGCTCTGGAGGTCAAATCTGGGGATCGGTTTATATGAGGCCTATATATAATTATGGACCGATACCGACCAATTTTTGGAGTTTGGAGCCATATATTAACACCACGTACCAAATTTCAACTTAATGAGATGAATTTTGGTCTTCCAAGAGACTCCGGAGGTCAAATCTGGTGATCGGTTTATATGGGGGCTATATATAATTATGGACCGATGTGGACCAATTTTGCATGGTTGTTAGAGACCATATACTAACACCATGTACCAAATTTCAGCCGAATCGGATGGAATTTGCTTCTCTTAGAGGCCTCGCAATCCAAATCGGGGGATCGGTTTATATGGGGGCTATATATAATTATGGACCGATGTGGACCAATTTTTGCATGGTTGTTAGAGACCATATACTAACACCATGTACCAAATTTCAGCCGGATCGGATGAAATTTGCTTCTCTTAGAGGATTCGCAAGCCAAATCGGGACATCGGTTTATATGGGGGCTATATATAATTATGGACCGATGTGGGCCAATTTTTGCATGGTTGTTAGAGACCATATACTAACACCATGTACCAAATTTCAGCCGGATCGGATGAAATTTGCTTCTCTTAGAGGATTCGCAAGCCAAATCGGGGGATCGGTTTATATGGGGGCTATAAATAATTATGGACCGATGTGGACCAATTTTTGCATGGTTGTTAGAGACCATATGCTAACACCATGTACCAAATTTCAGCCGGATAGGATGAAATTTGCTTCTCTTAGAGGCCTCGCACGCAAAATTTGGGGGTCCGTTTATATGGGGGCTATATGTAAAAGTGGACCGATATGGGCCATTTGCAATACCATCCGACCTACAACAACTACTTGTGCCAAGTTGCAAGTCGATAGCTTGTTTCGTTCGGAAGTTAGCGTGATTTCAACAGACGGACGGACGGACATGTTCACATCGACTAAGAATTTCACCACGACCCAGAATATATATACTTTATGGGGTCTTAGAGCAATATTTCGATGTGTTACAAACGGAATGACAAAGTTATTCCGTTTGTAATGGTGGAGGATATAAAAAGGTCGATTAAATAGGTATATAGTTAAGTTTGACAAAATTGTCTATAGAAATAAAATTTTGACAAAAGTTTCTACAGAAATAAAATTTTGACAAAATTAAATGTTGACAACATTTTCTATAGAACTAAAATTTGGAAAAAAAAATTCTATAGAAATAAAATTTTTGACAAAATTTTCTATACACTAATAGAAAAAATTAAGTTCCATAGTCGTGAACGGATGGTGACAAAATGAAGCGGAAACGTTCGCAAAAAATCAAAACGGAATGTTCACAATTTCGTCCACGGGCGTTCACAATTTCATGAACGGCATTCGTTTTTCTTTGGCCATGAAAAGTCTTAAAATAACCGTTAGTCGTTATTGTGGCAACTCCCTCGGTGGTGCAATGTGCTAAGGCAATTGTTAACGCGTATAGTGCAGAAAACAGAGGTTCGAGTCACGGTAACGGATATATATTTTTTAATTTTGTTAATTAAATCGTAACCACAACGTTTTCAGATCGTGAACGTTGTTAGAGACCATATACTAACACCATGTACCAAATTTCAGCCGGATCGGATAAAATTTGCTTCTCTTAGAGGCTCAGCAAGCCAAATCGGGGGATCGGTTTATATGGGGGCTATATATAATTATAGACCGATGTAAATCAATTTGTGCATGGTTGTTAGAGACCATATAGTAACACCATGTACCAAATTTCAGCCGGATCGGAAGAAATTTGCTTCTCTTAGAGGCCTCGCAAGCCAAATTTGGGGGTCCGTTTATATGGGGGCTATGCGTAAAAGTGGACTGATATGGCCCATTTTCAATACCATCCGACCTACATCAATAACAACAACTTGTGCCAAGTTTCAAGTCGATAGCTTGTTTCGTTCTGAAGTTAGCGTGATTTCAACAGACGGACGGACGGACGGACATGCTCAGATCGACTCAGAATTTCACCACGACCCAGAATATATATACTTTATGGGGTCGATGTGTTACAAACGGAATGACAAGGTTAATATACCCCCCATCCTATGGTGGAGAGTATAAAAAAAAAATTATTTACAGAAAAAAATTTTATGAATATTGTTTACAGAAATAAAATTTTGACTAAATTTTCTAT
Organism: Haematobia irritans; assembly: GCF_050003625.1. Taxonomy (NCBI): domain Eukaryota; kingdom Metazoa; phylum Arthropoda; class Insecta; order Diptera; family Muscidae; genus Haematobia; species Haematobia irritans. Next base: position 152,617,003 of record NC_134398.1, on the reverse strand, counting down.
AGAAGTTAAATTTTGAAATTTTCTTTAGAAATACAATTTTGAAAAAATTTCTATTACTATTTTTTTTTATTTTTTAGAATAATAAATTTATGTTCTTTCAAGCTCCAGGTCCTTTTGAAATATTTCATTGTTCATTGCCCAAATTTCGCTATTACAAAATTTTCTTCAGAAGTTACATTTTGATAAAACTTTCTATAGAAATGTTGTCACAAATGTTTATAAATTCAATATGTTTAAAAATTTTAATTTTCGTGTTAGATCATACTATCAAAATCCATTGAAAATAAGATCTCTCTTTTTTTAGAAGTTGTAACTTTCCCTTTTTGGTACAAGCTGAAATCGTTATAATATTTAAAATTCGACACATTTACAATTTAAGGGATATTTATACACCGAAAAATGTTCGCTAATAGGAGAGATTAATATTATATATTATTAAAAATACTGAAATAGATTTCTAAAATAAAAGAAAAACTCTCATAGAAAAAATCATGCACGGCGTGCTCATTACAAAACGATTCATTCATGAAAGTTAATCAACACACATTTGGTGTCAAACGGAGAACAGGCGGTGTCAATCTGACAACGATAAAATGACACCATGCGTTGTCAAAACAACAACCAGCGTTCATGATCTGAAAACGTTATGGTTACGAATTTATAAACAAAATTAAAACAAGTAAGGAAATTCTAAAGTCGGGAGGGGCCGATTATATTATACCCTGCACCACTTTGTAGATCTAAATTTTCGATATCATATCACATCCGTCAAATGTGTTGGGGGCTATATATAAAGGTTTGTCCCAAATACATAGATTTAAATATCACTCGATCTGGCTTCTGGGGCCATATAAGTCCATATCCATATATGGGAGCTATATCTAAATCTGAACCGATTTCTTCCAAAATCAATAGGGTTCTATACTGAGCCAAAACACATACTTGTGCCAAATTTGAAGTCGATTGGACTAAAACTGCGACCTAGACTTTGATTACAAAAATGTGTTCACGGACAAACGGACATGGATATATCGACTCAGGAGCCCACCCTGAGCATTATTGCCAAAGCCACCATGTGTCTATCTCGTCTCCTTCTGGATGTTGCAAACATATGCACTAACTTATAATACCCTGTTCCACAGTGTGGCGCAGGGTATAAATAGATTTCCGCTATCGTGACTTGAACTTGTGTTTTCTTCACCATATGCGTTAACAATTGCCTTAGCACATTGCACCACCGAGGGAGTTGCCATAATAACGTCTAACGATTATTTTAAGACTTTTCATAGCCAAAGAATAACGAAAGCCGTTCATGAAATCGTGAACGCCCGTGGACGAAATTGTGAACATTTCGTTTTGATTTTTTGTGAACGTTTCCATTTCATACTAACCACAAAAATTTGATCAAAACCTTCCAAATTTGATAGATTTTTGGTAAAATTTTCTTTAAAATCTTGGCACAAGTGGCAACCGTGATCGCAATAGATCAGTGACTGTTGCCTCAATCTATGTTCAGCCGAATGTGAAAGCGTAGTGCAGCCCTTAAAAATTTGTTGGCGTTCTGCTAGAACTGGGATTGATTCCATGACTCTTGAAGCCATGATATTACCAATATAAGGGTCATTTATCTCATTTTCAAGTGGAAATACTACATTGGACAAAAAGTAGGGTGAATTTTCAATTTCTAATTTCTATGGTGCCACCACCCGGCCAAATAGTAATAAGGACAATTATTTCAATTTAGACGTCATTTGAGTGATGCAATTGCTCTAAAAGGACCAAAATTATGGACAATGATTTTTCCATAATGCTGCACTTATTCGTCGTGATCATTTAGCAAAATAAACAGTAATGAATGTCGGGCGGGCCCGACTGTATACCCTGCGCCAGGGATGGAAAATGCAGTACTATAGTACTTTTTTCAATACTTTTTCACCCCGGTCAGTACCGTAGTACTCCCGCGAATGATTTAGTACCTTTTGTGTAGACATTTTTGAGTCGATATCAGATTTATGGTACAATATCTTTGACTAAATATTTTAATATTTTGAGAAAGTCTTTATCAATCTTATTTGCTAATAGTCTTTTACAAATATGGCAAAACAGAAAAGTTCATGCGGGAAGAAAATTTCGATTTTGTAAAAGCCATAGTCAAAAATCGTGTTGATTTTATGGAATTTCAAGAATATTTTAGTCGAAAAACGCATGCAATCCTATATTATCGATTTTTTATTTCGGTAAAAAATTTTGTCAAAATTTTATTTCTGTATAAAATTTTTGCAAAATTTAATTTCTATAGAAAATTTTATTTCAATTGAAAATTTTGTAAAAGTTTTATTTCTATATGAATTTTTTGCAAAATTTTATTTCTATAGAAAATTTTTTTGCAAAATTGTATTTCTATAGAAAATTTTTGCAAAATTTTATTTCTATAGAAAATTTTCTATACAAATTTTTTTGCATAATTTAATTTCTATAGAATATTTTGTCAAAATTTTATTTACATAGAAAATTTTGTCAAAATATTATTTGTATAGAAAATTTTGTCAAAATTTTATTTCTATAGAAAATTTTGACAAAATTTTATTTTTATAGAAATTTTTTTCAAAATTTTATTTCTATAGAATATTTTGTCAAAATTTTTTTTTCTATAGAAAATTTTGTCAAAATTTTATTTTCTTTAAAATTCAGTCTAAAGGAGCTCTTGGCAATAATCTTCCAGTGAAATTTTTGTTGAAATTAGTAAGAAGTACCTTTTCGATCAAAAAAATACATTTTTTGTACTTTCTTAAAAATTGTATTTTCCATCCCTGCCCTGCGCCACTCTGTAGATCTACATTTTCAATATCATCTCAAATACTTCAAAGTTGTTGGGTGCTATATACGTCGAGAAGTTTATATATAGATAATTTTTCTGATATATAATATACTTTTCCATTGACAACTGTTACCACAACCCAAGTAATTTGATTGTGAATGATAGTCTTTAGTAGAACTATCTTGCAAAAAATTTTGGAAGTTCTTCTCAAGGCACAACTTTAAAAGAACTTCCAAAAATGCTCTCCCAAAGATGTTCTTTATTTCAACTGCACAGGAAGTTCATTTGAGTCAATTTCTTTATAACTCGCTTTTTTCATATTTTTAATGGGAAATTTATTTTTGTGTGTTCCAAATAGGTTAAAAACAGATAAAGAATTAAAAAAATGGTAGAAATTATTTAAATTTAGCCGATAAAAATGCTAAATCATTTGTAGAAAAATTTCTAATTTTGAAAATATTTAATCACAAAAATTCCAGACAAGCGTTATAATGCATTAAAAATGATAAAAAAAATTTAAAAATTATTTATTTGTCAAAATATCACAAAATGTCTTAATTCATATCCAAAACACTGGATTCGCATCATACCTTAAGAAGTGATGCAAATTCAGTGCAGCGGCTGTTGAAGTGGTAGACATCCGTCCTATGACAAGCCCATGTTAAATTCATCGCTTCTGCGTCAATTTGGCACCACTTCCGGATCCAAAAAGAACATTTTCACTACCATTTTGGCGACGCTTTTTTGCTGGGTTTATATGCAATCTATGCACTGTTAGAAAAATATGTTTTTCATATGTTCCGATATAAACAAAATGTGTTTCGCGCGCAATTTTTAAACACAATCTATTTAAGTGCAAACATGTAATGTTCCTAAACTAACACTAAATGTTTGAGACACATATGTTAATATGTTAGAATATATTATATTCGGGGCATGAATATTTCATAAAAATAATATGTGTGTATGTAAACATATATAAATTTACAAATTTCGAGTAAACATATATATGTTGTGATATTTTATATATTCCTTCATATAGAAACAGGTGATCAAAAAAGATGCATCCGCAATTTTTTTACAATGGAAAAATTAGAAATGCGTGCTGTCATTAAATATTTACATAAAAAAGGTTTATCGGGACAAGAAATTCATAATGATATGGTAAATGTGTTAGGTGAAAGTGTTCCTTCATATACAACAGTAAAAAATTGGGTTGCTGAATTTAAACGTGGTCGTACAAGCATTGAAGATGAACCACGTAGTGGACGTCCAAAAAACAGCAACAACAGAAATTGTAGCCAAAGTGCATAATATGGTATTAAATGATCGACGAATAAAAATGCGTGAAATTGCTAATATCATGGGCATCTCAAATGATCGAGTCCATTTAATTTGGCATGAAGAACTACAGATGAAAAAGCTATCTGCAAGATGCGTGCCGCATTTGTTAACAGTCGATCAAAAACGTATAAGAATGAACATTTCTCAAGCTTGTTTGGATTGTTTTAAGCGAAATAAAATGCATTTGAAGCATCGTTTCATAACTGTTGATGAGACACGGATCCACCACTATACACCAGAGACAAAAGAACTATCCAAACAATGGACTGAAGCTGGATGAAGTGCCCCAAAGAAGGCAAAAACAATTCATCGGTTAGGGTTATGGCAACAGTTTTTTTGTTTTTGGATTGCAAAGGTATTTTATTGATGGACTATCTGTAAAAGGGTAAAACAATAAATTCAGAGTATTGCAACCTTTTGGAACAATTAAATGTACAAATTCGTCCTGGCTTACAACACAAAAAAAAATAATTTTTCATCAGGACAACGCACCAGCACACAAGAGTGTTTTAACAATGGCTAAAATCAACGAATTAACGTACGTGTTGCTTGGCCACCCACCTTATTCTCCTGATTTAGCTCCCAGTGACTTTTACTTGTTCCCAAATCTAAACGCTTGAGGTAAAACGCTTGCCAGTTTTACCTCAAATGAAGATGAAATTACAGTTGTAAACCACTATTTTGAAGACCTTGAGGAAAACTATTTTAATCAAGGGATAGAATTAATAGAAAAGCGTTGGACTAAGTGTATTGAAGTTTCAGGGGATTATATTGAAGAATAAAAATATGTTTGAAAAACTAACTATTCTCTTTCATTGATAGGCTAAGAAGTTTCCGAACCGCCCTCGTACTCTTTTTAGAGTTGGGACAGTAAAATGAAAAAAAAGGAGGAAACAGTGAAAATTTAAAGAGTAAACTGTATAAAAACAAAGTTTAGTTCCCCTTTATTAATAACTAGTCAAAGAGAAGTTGACGGACACCTTCAAATATAAAAGCGGGCATTAAGTTCGAATTTTGCAGCTAAAACAATTGAAAAAGTTTATTTTCTTTAAAATGAATTATTAAAGAAAAGTAATAGGCAAAACAGGGTCATTTTAGAGCGATAATGCCAACTTAATACCGGCCTTAAAGATAAAAATGAAATTAAGTACAAAACACGATAAGTTTTAAATGCATTTAAAATGGTTTTAAATGCTAGTAAAAAACTGTTCACGCCTAAATAAATTTATGATTATATTATAAAATTATTTATGTATGTTTATACTCGACTTCACGTTCTTCTTTTGTTAGAGTTTTTGTATCCCTTCCAAAAATTTCAAACTTTTATACCAAAAACATTTTTGTGTTGCAAAATTGTTATTTTTGCAACAACAAAAAATCATATTTTATCCAAAAGCTCAGTCCATTTCGTTTATATCAAGCACTGTTTCTGACTGTAAACCTTTAATAACCCACATTACGAAGTTTCATTATAAAAATTTAATATAGTATAAATATAAATGTGTAACTTAAAAAAAAAGTGTTCGGTGGGAGCAGGGGTTGAACCCACGACCCTTTGCATGCAAGGCAGACATGCTAACCACTGCTCCACGTGGCCAACAAATGTATGTTTCTGTTGAATAATGTTATGTTTGCATTGGCTCGTGGTCGCTGCAAACTATGCTATATAAATGTAACTTATAACGATAATTGTCTACTGGTGACTACGTAGCCCAGTGGATAGTGTGTTGGCTTACAAACTGTGTGGTTCTCGGTTCGATTCTCCGTCCGTTCGGCAGTATCCAATAATATATGTGCTTCCTGCAAAATATGTTTGGAACATATGTTAGAGAAGCGATTTTTTTAGGGTGTGGGAAGCGGTACGTAAGATACGGCGTCAATGAATTTTCAGCTATATATGCATGTTTGGGGAAAATAATTAGGTTTGTTGTATCCTCAATATCAATGAATTATGTTACCTGAATTTTTTTCTTGAGGATTTATTCACAAATCATACATCGATATCTACTACAATATTAAGCGTATTCTAAATTTATTCAAATTAATTCCGAAATTTTAATTATATATCAAATTTGCCGTAAGTAGTATGAAAATATTTATTACTGATTTATTGAGTATTCATAAGTTTATTTAATAGTCAAAGTCCATTGTTACCATGAATAACTAAAAGAAGGTGGCAGAAATTACGAACTAGTGTTGAAGAACTGAAATAAATTAATCTTTATTGTCTCTCAATAAGATGCACTTCATTATATTACAGTTCTTCGTATTATTCATGCCACATAATATAAATCTCCGAAATATCATGGTCTTATCTTTCGTTTGAAGCAATCAATTTATGATGGCAGATTTCTGGCCATTTTTGTACACAAAGAAATTCTGGAATTGCGCATGCAATTGAGGGCGAATAAAGATGCACATCAATTGAAGCGAGGGTAGTTACAAAGATCATGTTGGCAATGTGCTCATAGCGGCATCAGGAACTTTCAGTCGACACCCAAGGCCTTCTTTAAAACCCAGACATGTACCGCTGCCGTAGTAGGATCTTCAAACTTTCCTCAGAATGTTCTTTGATCTTTGATGCCTTCCATGTCTCGGTTCACTATGTCATCTTTCCAAATCTTATAGGGGAAGTTCTGTATTATTTTTGATGCTATTGTACATGTGGCCTTCTTTATCGTTATTTCAATTATCTTGCAACACAGTGAGCAAGAGAAATTATTACTAGTTACACAGTTTTAGTCTCATCCAGGAGGTTATTTGAAATTCCACCCAGTCAAATTATATGACATAAAATGCATCGGTTACATCTAATAGACTTTGTACGGATCAAAATATTGCATGAACATATCTCTATTGGCTGGCCTCATTTTAATAGCCCTACCTCGTATTATATATTAACGCTCATTATAAAGCTGAACAAAAGAAAGATTTGCGAATTTTGTATATCTGTCTGTGTCTCATTCTCATTGCTCTGGATCTCAGGGAACTCATCGAACTCAAGTGGAAAATATCGAACAAGCACTCAGTCTTGAACTAACGTTTAATCCGATAAGTTTATTTGCAAAACAAACGCGAATCCTGTGTAAAGTTTTTGTCGATCTTGTAGAGTAACATTTATCGAACATGGATCGAAAAATACTATATGTATATATACTTCTACTTGCTGTGGTTGTAATAAATGGCAAGGGGTATGTCTTGGAAATGTATACACATTTTGCTGCATTTTTAACTATTGCAATAAGTAACAGTTAATAAATGGATATATTATGGTCACACAAATATACCAAAGAAGTTCTCCTATATTGTTAAAGTTATTTCTTAAATAACAAGTGGTTTTATGTCGAGTAATATCTCTAACGTCGCTATTCCGTGAAAACAGATCAGAGCGACTCTATGTACTCGTAATAGTTCCATATTGTTCTTCTTTTCGGCATTTGTCAGAATTGGCCTAATTATTCTTCCGTGTTTCCTTTTCAATCCTTTCTTTCATGTGACACTTCCCATTCAGTGTTTTGTCTATGATTACACCTAGGTATTCCACCGTGTTAAATTCAGGTACGCGCTCATCAATCTTTGTTCGATTAGGCAATGGGATTATATGGTAAATAATCATATTTTCCTTTTCTTCAGGTTGACGCTTAAGACATAGGACTTTTGATTCAAGCCAGAGTCCTCAGGAAGACCTCGGCAAGCTAATTTCAAAACGATCAGTTTTTGAAAGTGAATCAACACACGTGTTTCCAAACGTAACCAGTGGTCATGATCTGGTTGAATAAAATGATTACGAATTCAAAAAAAAAAACGCCTTAGCACATTGCACCAACGCCGTAGTTGCCAAATCATCGACTAACGAATATTCTAAGATTTTTCATGACCAAAGAAAAACGAAGCCGTTCATGAAATCGTGAACAAACCCGTGAACATTCCGTTTTAATGTTTATACCCTCCACCATAGGATGGGGGTATATTAACTTTGTCATTCCGTTTGTAACACATCGAAATATTGCTCTAAGACCCCATAAAGTATATATATTCTGGGTCGTGGTGAAATTCTGAGTCGATCTAAGCATGTCCGTCCGTCCGTCCGTCTGTTGAAATCACGCTAACTTCCGAACGAAACAAGCTATCGACTTGAAACTTGGCACAAGTAGTTGTTATCGATGTAGGTCGGATGGTATTGAAAATGGGCCATATCGGTCCACTTTTACGTATAGCCCCCATATAAAGGGACCCTCAGATTTGGCTTGTGGAGCCTCTAAAAGAAGCATATTTCATCCGATCCGGCTGAAATTTGGTATATGGTGTTGGTAGATGGTCTCTAACAATCGTGCAAAAATTGGTCCACATCGGTCCATAATTATATATAGCCCCCATATAAACCGATCCCCAGATTTGGCTTGCGGAGCCTCAAAGAGAAGCAAATTTCATCCGATCCGGCTGAAATTTGCTACATGATGTTGGTATATGGTCTCTAACAACCATGCAAAAATTGGTCCACATCGGTCTATAATTATATATAGACCCCATATAAACCGATCTCCAGATTTGGCTTGTGAAGCCTCAAAGAGAAGCAAATTGCATCCGATCCGGCTGAAATTTGGTACATGGTATTGGTATATGGTCTCTAACAACTGTGCAAAAATTGTTCCACATCGGTCCATAATTATATATAGCGCCCATATAAACCGATCCCCAGATTTGGGTTGTGGAGCCTCAAAGAGAAGCAAATTTCATCCGATCCGCCTGAAATTTGGTACATGATATTGTTATATGGTCTCTAATAACCATGCAAAAATTGGTCCACATCGGTTCATAATTATATATAGTCCCCATATAAACCGATCCCCAGATTTGGCTTGCGAAGTCTCCAAGAGAAGCAAATTTCATCCAATCCGGTTGTAATTGTGAACATGGTGTTAGTATATGATCTTTAACAACCGTGCCAGAATTGGTCCATATCGGTCCATAATTATATATAGCCCCCATATAAAACGTTCTCCAGATTTGACCTCCGGAGCCTCTTGGAGGAGCAAAATTCATCCGATCCGGTTCAAATTAGGAACGTGGTGTTAGTATATGGTCGCTAACAACCATACAACAATTGGTCCAATCACACAAAAATTGGTCCATATCGGTTCATAATCATGGTTGCCACTAGAGCCAAAAATAATCTACCAAAATTTTATTATATAGAAAATTTTGTAAAAATTTTATTTCTATAGAAAATTTTGTCAAAATTTTATTTCTAGAGAAAATTTTGTTACAATTTTATTCGGTTCATAATAAAATTTTCATCATTGTCAAAATTTTATTTCTATAGAAAATTTTGTTCAAATTTTATTCGGTTCATAATCATGGTTGCCACTCGAACCAAAAATAATCTACCAAGATTTTATTTCTATAGAATATTTTGTCAAAAGTCTATTTCTATAGAAAATTTTGTTAAAATTTTATTTCTATAGAAATTTTTGTCAAAATTTTCTTTTTATAGAAAATTTTGTCAAAATTTTTATTTCTATAGAAAATTTTATTTCTATAGAAAATTTTGTTAAAATTTTATTTCTGTAGAAAATTTCGTCAAAATGTTATGTCTACTTTGTCAAACTGAATTATATACGTATTTAATCGATCTTTTTTTATTTAATATATACCACGTATGGACAATTTAGAAGACGGTGTTAGGAGGTTTTAAGATACCTTGCCATCGGCTAGCGTTACCGCAACTTAAGTAATTCGATTGTGGATGGCAGTGTTTAGAAGAAGTTTCTACGCAATCCATGGTGGAGGGTGGTACATAAGCTTCGGCCTGGCCGAACTTACGGCCGTATATACTTGTTCGTTTTATTTTGTTACCTTCCGTTCACGATTTTGGAACGTAATTTTTATACCCTGTGCCACACTGTAGAAAAGGGTATTTTAAGTTAGTACATATGTTTGCAACACTCAGTAGGTGACGAGATAGACATATAGTGTCTTTGAAAATTATGCTCAGGGCCGGCCTCTGCTATGTCAGTCTGTCCGTCCGTCTATCTGTGAAACAAATCCTAACTTATTTTTTCACTTTTTTTATACTCTGAACCAAAAAATAGGGTTATGCTAATTTTGTCATACTATTTCTGATACATCGAAATATTGAACTGACACCCCCATAAATTCTTGGTCCTGTTGAAGTTCTGAGTCGATCTTGAGATATCCGTCCATCTGTTGAAATCACGCTAAATTTTGAACGGAACCAGCTATCGACTTTAATCTTTGTATAAGTAGCTAATAGTCCGATATGCAAATAAGCCATATCGGACTATTAGGTATAGCCCCATATAATATGATCACCCAAACATGTTTCAAAAGCACAATATTACTGTTTCACAGGAAACATTTACCATTTTTGTCGCAAAATATTCTATTTTCATCAAATATAACATGCTTGTCGAAATCAGATACAGAATTTTCGTTGCGACACACAATGTTACATGTTTCCCGTTAAAAGCTAACATGGTGCTCTGGAAACATGTTTGGGGTTGTCATAACATATTCCTTCTCTGCACGTTGGTATTTAATCTGGCTTTTATTATTTAACATAGACTTCATATGGATTGACTTACAATTTCGGAGACAGTGTTTTAAGTTATCCTGCCTTCGATGACTGATACCACGATTCGATTCGATTGTAGAACAATTCGGCCTGGCCGAACTTTAAACAAAAATTCATCAAATTTAAAAATAATTTAAATCCTTAAAATAATAATCTTTATTTATTTTAAGGATATTAAATCTTTGATATAACCGCAATATTATTTTTATACGCTAAACCACATAGTGGTCTTTGATAATTTTGATCTGCCAAATATGTGCCTAGATCTAGCTCCCATATATATGCATCGTTCGATTTTCCCAAAGTTGTCCGTAATACTCATATTTATTAACCAATGTTACTCAAATTTCAAATTTTGATGTATTAGACGATCGTATTTATATGCACTTACATAAGAATATTGCTCGATTTTTACAAATTTGGATTTATTACCCACACTAATTGAACGATTTCCTCTTTTTTAATAATGGACTTAATATTAGGGGGTGGAAAATCAAATATATGTTAGCTCCTAATATCAGACATTTATTTTCAGATTGTGACAAAACTCCCATAAACATGTGCTCCTTTATGTTCTTAAATATGGAAATACGGTTTATCACCCAAACCTATACCATTGATACCCCACAAACAATGTCTACTAATTCAGTAGGGATGGTTTAACGTATGATATAGTCAGCCCTGCACAACTTTCTACTTTATTCACTTGTTTTTGTCTGTATTGACTAATAATTTCCATACTAGCTCCGTTAATATAAATATATGTATAATTAAAAATGTTTATATTCATATTAATTGCTTGATAAAAATCGATTAAATGCTATTTAAAATAATGAAAAGGTTATCAATACGTGCAAAAAGATTTGAAACATTGTTTATTGAATGACATATGGAATTCCTAGTTTTATTACAAATTAAGAACCTCCCTGTAGATTAATTGGTGGAATGCCTTACTATCAGTGCAGAAGACTTGGGATCAAAATAGTCTTAGATACTCCTGGCGATTTTAAATAGTAAATAATTATTTTAGATTTTTTAGTGTTTGGTAGATTTGTAGAATTATTGATGTTTTGGTAGATTTTGCAAAATATTCCTCTCTAAATAAAAGGTACTTACCAAACGTTTATAGAAATAAAATGTTGAGATATTTTTCTAAAGAAATAAAATTCAGAGAAATTTTGATAAAATTTTCTATTGAAATAAAATTTTAAAAAAAAATTTCTATTGAAGTAAACTTTTAAGAAAATGTTCTTTTTGAAATAAACTTTTAAGAAATTTGAGAAAATTATCCATAGAAATAAAATTTTTCTATGGAAAAGATTTGAAACATTGATTATTGAATGACACATGGAATTCCAAGTTTTATTACAAATTAAGAATCTCTCTGTAGATTAATTGGTGGAATGCCTTACTATCAGTGCAGAAGAGCGGCGATAGCGGGAAATAGTGCAGTGCAGAAGAGCGGGAAATAGTCTTAGATACTCATGGCGATTTTAATGTAAAAGCGTCAAAAAAAGTGATATTTTTCAATACTTTATTTCTAAGACGTTTTTTACTTGAAACTTGAAACGACTACTTTAAGACGAGTCTGAATTTGAACATTTAAGCTGTCTTTAACAGATATGCAAAGGACTTTGATTGCACATGAAGAAAGCCAGCTGAAAACAAGTATATACGGCCGTAAGTTCGGCCAGGCCGAATCTTATGTACCCTCCACCATGGATTGCGTAGAAACTTCTACGAAAGACTGTCATCCACAATCGAATTACTTGGGTTGTGGTATCTTAAAACTTCTTAACATCGTTTTCTAAATTGTGAGTTAGTTCATACGTGGTATATATTAGACAAAAAAGTTATGTATAGGTAAGTCTACAAATAATTACGAATCGATATGGACTTGTGCACGGTACGTGGAAAACCAGAATTGAAATAAGGGGGTCGCTTATATGGGGGCTACAATTATGAACTTGATATGGACCAATTTTTGTGTGATTGAGGATCGATTTATCTGAGGGCTATATATAACTATAGACCGATATAGACCTAGTTAGACAGGTTGTTAACGGCCATATACTAGCACAATGTACCAAATTTCAACTGACTCGGATGAAATTTGCTCCTCCAAGAGGCTCCAAAACCAAATCTCGGGATCGGTTTATATGGGGGCTATATATGATTATGGACTGATATGGACCACTTTTGGCATGGTTGTTAAATATCATATACTACCACCACGTGCCAAATTTCAACCAGATCGGATGAATTTTGCTCTTCCAAGAGGGTCCGGAGGTCAAATCTGGTGATCAGTTTTTATGGGGGCTATATATAATTATGGGCCAATATGGACCAATTTTTGTATGGTCATTAGGGACCATATACTTACACAATGTACCAAATTTCAGCCGGATCGGATGAAATTTGCTTCTCTTAGAGGCTCCGAAAGCCAAATCGGGGGATCAGTTTATATGGGGGCAATATATAATTAATGACCGATATGGACCAATTTTTGCATAGTTGCTAGATACCATATGTTGACGTCATTTACCAAAGTTCAGCCGAATCGGATGAAATTTGCTTCTCTTAGAGTCTCCGCAAGCCAAATCTGGTGATCGGTTTATATGGGGGTATATATAATTATGCACCGATGTGGACCAATTTTTGCATGGTCATTAGAGACCATATACTAAAACCATGTTCCAAATTTCAGCCGGATGGGATGAAATTTGCTTCTCTTAGAGGCTCCGCAAACCAAATCGGGGGATCGGTTTATATGGGGGCTATATATAATTATTGACCGATGTGGACCAATTTTTGCATAGTTGTTAGAGACCATATACTTACATCATGTACCAAATTTCAGCAGGATCGGACGAAATTTGCTTTTCTTTGAGGCTCCGCAAGCCAAATCGAGGGGCCGGTTTATATGAGGGATATATATAATTATGACCAATTTTTGCACGGTTATTAGAGATCATATGCTGACGCCATGTACCAAAGTTCAGCCGGATCGGATGAAATATGCTTCTCTTAGAGTCTCCGCAAGCCAAATCTGGGGATCGGTTTATATGGGGGCTATATATAATTATGGATCGATGTGGACCAATTTTTGCATCGTTGTTAGAAATGATATGGTGACATAATGTACCAAATTTCAGCCGGATCGGATGAAATTTGCTTCTCTTAGAGGCTCCGCAAGCCAAATCTGGGGATCGTTTTATATGGGGGCTATATATAATTACGCACCGATGTGGACCATATACTAACACCGTGTACTAAATTTCAGCCGGATCGGATGAAATTTGCTTCTCTTAGAGGATTCGCAAGCCAAATTTGGGGGTCGGTTTATGTGGGGGCTATACGTAAAAGTGGACCGATATGGCCCATTATACAACTACTTGTGCCAAGTTTCAAACCGATAGCTTGTTTCGTTCCGAAGTTAGCGTGATTTCAACAGACGGACGGACATGCTCAGATCTACTCCGAATTTCACCACGACCCAGAATATAAATATTCTTTATGGGGTCTTAGAGCAATATTTCGATGTGCTGCAGACGGAATACCCCCCCATCCTATGGTGGAGGGTATAAAAACGTATTAACCCTTTCACTACCAAAATAAACCTAATATTAAAAACTTTAATTTTTCTTCTGTTTTTACTTGTACTAACAGCATGTAGAACAAAAATTGTCATTTTGAGAACCTACCTCAATTACTTCAAGAGCTATATGAACTTTTTCTGAAAACTTGATTCTTGAATTGTGACCAAATGGCCATACGAAAATGAGCCCCAATTGGCCTATAATATATTTCGCAGTGTGAGAAAAAATACAAAAAAGAAACCGTAAAAGTATCAGCTATAGTTTTTTGTATATATGTCCATTTACTAGAAACATACAAAAGAAAAATTGTCTCAAATTTTCGTATTTTTCGTTTATTGTTAAAAAAAGTTTATAAAAATATATTTTAGTGCTCACCAATATGGAAAATATTTATAGCTTATTTAGATTAAGGCCTCTACTTTAAAATAACATGGAGAAATAATTCGAAACTAAGTGGGAAAATAGAATTTGGTGTCTTTTTCGAATGTCCTTCTAAGTGGACATCGGTAGTGAAAGGGTTAAATTAAAACTTGTTTCCTAGAATCAATGACGCAAACCTCAAATCTAAAAAAAAATTGTATCTTAAAAGTATCCTTACGTTTCTCCGCTTCTTGGTCTCGGAATCAACACCAAAATCATTAGAGTAAAGAGAAAATTCTTCTGATCCGAGCATGCCTTTTTCTCAGTATATATCTCAAATTTATATTATCTTTTCAGATCTTATATCGTTGTGGCACCCAACTCTATTCAACCCAACAATGATTATACAGTTGCAATCACTTTACCCGAAAACACAGAACCGTCTACAGTAGAAATTGAGATTGCCGGTGGCACCACATTTAAGGAGAAGAAACTAATAGAGATACCTCAATACAATACCGCAATTACAACATTCCAAATTCCAATGTTGGAAAATACAGTGTATACCTTAAAGGTTCAAAGTATCAAAGGCTTGGAATTTTCCAATTCAACAAATTTAAAATATGTCAAGTCACGACATCTTCAAAATGATGATTTGAAAAATATTGAAGAGTTACAGATCGCATCGATTCACAATGAGACAGCTAAACGATTTGGTCCTTTAAATTTAAAGTTCAAAAAAGAAAAGTGAGTTTTAGTAAATTCTAAAATTATCAAATTCTCATAAAATGTTTGACAAATCATTGTTGTTCTTTCTATTTTCAGATATCGCATATTTAGAGATATTATTATGAAAGCAAATTCAACAAATCCCATACCATTTCTTATCTACAATGTGGTTGTAAAAGGCAACATAGTCAAACATGAATATCTGGAAATTTCTGGTGACAAAACCATGGAGTATATAACTCTAACACCTACATCAGATATGCTACCAAGTTCTAATATATTCGTTTACTATATGGAGAATAATGTTTTCCATTGGGAGGATTTATCTCTATTCTTTGCAACAAAATCAAAATGCTTGGTAATAATAGCGTTCTTTTATTAACTTTATTATTCTGTTTATTCTGCTTAGAAGTATTGGTCTGCGATACCATAAAACATATGCTTGCTTGTGGTGAAATTATGAGTTGATATGAAGGCTAATTTTTCATTCGATCAGCCTGAAATATGTTACGGAATGTCCATATTTGCCTTCAAGCAACCAAACAAAAGTTGGTTTATGACTGTTCATAAGACAGTGCAACACAAAAATTCCAAACAAAAAATCACTTATCCCAGCCGAAACTACTCGATGAAAGGAGAAAAGTAATTTTTGGATTTTGCTAGATTGGTTGCCGTTCGTATTTTATGAGTCTCTAAGGGCGACCGGACATATCCCCCAACGGACATTTCGCCCAAAATGATTTTTGGGCATTATGACCTCCATTGGGGCGGTCACATCGCCCAATTTTAGTTTGGGCTTTATGTCCTCCCTCATCGCGGTCATAAGCCCCATAAAAAAATGTGGGTGTTATGACCGTTTGAATATAATTGAATATAAACAATAGTTTAAAATAACAAAATATTTTTTTTTAAATCATTCAAAAGCTATATATGATTACTTCATCTATCCATTATTTTTTTTTTTTTTAATATTTAATAGATAGATATGCCTCTTATTGACAAATATCGAATCCTGCTTTTATTGTATATGCTGGAAGAAGATGTGTTATCTTGGCTTCATCGTTTGTTTTAATTGTTTTTGACTGGAACAGAATTTTTGACCATTTTTCTTCTCAGCGTACGATTGAAATGGAAAAGCGGCTAAAGTGGCACTACGAAGACCTATTTCGCTCGTGAAATAGGTCGGTTTAAGCTCCAAGACATTTGAATTTATATATTGAAATGTGAAAATTCGTAAATTGATATTTTTTTTCTTTTGAACAAACCAGACAATTGCTGAATTGAAAATTATGTATTTTAAACTGAAAATTGGAACGAGATGAGATGATCGATTTGCTGCTGATGGGTACGTGAAAAAAATCGCGCGCGCGATTTACTTCAAGTACCCATCAGCAGCACATCGATTATCTCATCTCTTTCCAATTTTAATGTTTAGAACAAGATAATAAAACGAAAGTTGCAAGAATGTGAGGATGAACTGAATGTGATGAATTTAAAAAAGGATTCGCGCGCGCGATTTGGAGGCAGATGAGATGATCGACGTGCTGCTGATGGGTACTTGAAATAAATCGCGCGCGCGATTTTTTTCAAGTACCCATCAGCAGCACGTCGATCATCTCATATCTTTCCAATTTTAATGTTTAGAACAAGATAATAAACTGAAAGTCGCTAGGATTTGAAGACGAACTGAATGTGATGAATTTAACAACGACCGAAAAAGGGACATCAATAAAACAATAGCATCTCCATCATCCATATTTCATTCATTCATTATTTCAGTTACTGGGTTGGAACACAAAGAGACTGTATGCCAAATCGGCTTCCATAATAGTGGTTTGCTAAAATATCTCTTCCGGCACACTTTCGCACATTTAGTATTCACTCATATGTTCTGATTTGGCAAGTTCTTGGGGACTTAGTGGAGCGTTTTGCACCATTTTCTCCTTAATTTTCTTATAGACCACGAGATCTGCACTGTCTTTCTAGTTACGGCATTTTGAATTAAATACCGTTCGTATTTAGTTAACCAAAATTGGGGATCAAAACTACTTCATTTAGGACAGTTTTTGATTTGTATTCCGACATTATTTTCCCCATAAAATATTGGGCGTTTCGACCGCCTATTTTTCGGGACATATGACCGCGATGAGGGAGGACATAAAGCCCAAACTAAAATTGGGCGATGTGACCGCCCCAATGGAGGTCATAACGCCCAAAAATCATTTTGGGCGATATGTCCGTTGGGGGATATGTCCGGTCGCCGTCTCTAAGGTTTCTTCGCCAAATTCGGGGTTTAGAACTTTTTTTTGCAATTTTCGCAAGGCCATAGCTCAAAAAACGCTAGGGATTTTTTGCAGTCTTCAACAAATTTGTAACTCTTGACTCGACCAACAAAAGTGCTGAATATATTAAGTCGAAAAAATTTCATCTTTATTAAGCATAAAACCACAAAAATTTCGAAAAAAAAACTACCACTTTCATCTCCGATTTTTCCGTGTTTCGACTACAGCCCTTGAACAATTGAAAATTTTACCATGCAATTAAGGAAAGAAATGTAAACAATGTAAACTATGAACAACTTCTAGTACATACCAATGGTCGATGAGACCATTTAGATGTTGAAGACTGGAAAAAAATTCACTACAGTGAGCTATAGTCATGCGAAAATTGCAAAAAGTCTTAAAAACCGAATTTGGCGAAAAAAAATTTAGGGGCTCATAAAAAACGAACGAACAACCAATAAACAACCAATAAAGGGTGATACGGTCAAAATTTCGTCAAGGGAAAACGCGTGTAAATCGGTGAAATCGTTTATTTAAAAAATCAAATTAAATTTCTTTTTCAAGTTCAATTAGTATAAAATTCAGGAAAAATATTCAGTTAGGCTTTCGCTTTTTCAAATCCAAATTGCCGGGCCTCACGCTTGGCACCTGCCATCAGATTTTGTACAGCCACCTTGTCCACCTTCTTCGCCGCAGAAAGCCAGTTTGCCTTGAACTGCTGCTCGTCCTTAGCAGTTTTTTGGTCTTCTTTAGGTTCCGCTTGACAATAGCCCAGTATTTCTCAATTGGGCGGAGCTCTGGCGTGTTGGGAGGGTTCTTGTCCTTGGGAACCACCTGCACGTTGTTGGCGGCGTACCACTCCATGGCCTTTTTACCGTAATGGCAAGATGCCAAATCCGGCCAAAACAGTACGGAACAACCGTGTTTCTTCAGGAAAGGCAGCAGACGTTTATTGAAACACTCTTTCACGTAAATTTCTTGGTTGACAGTCTCGGAAGCTATGAAAATGCTGTTTCTCAAGCCACAGGTACAGATGGCCAAACCAGATATTTCTTTGCGAACTTTGCCAGTTTTATGTGCTTGAAAATATCTGCTACCTTTCCCCTTCCTTTTGCCGTATAAAACTCCTGTCCCGGAAGCTGCTTGTAGTCCGCTTTGACGTAGGTTTCGTCGTCCATTACCACGCAGTCAAACTTCGTCAGCATCGTCGTGTACAGCCTCCGGGATCGCGCTTTGGCCGTCGTATTTCCTTCTTGTAAGTCTATAGTCCGGCTCGTTTTATGGCTCGATGCACGGTTGTAAACGATACACCCAGCTTATTTGCGGCATCTCGGAGAGAGAGGTTAGGGTTTCGGTTGAAACTACCGGCAACTCTCTTTGTCGTCTCAGCGGCTTCCGGTTTTCGATTTCTCCCGATCCAGACTTCCTGGCTGTCGACAAACGCTCCTCAAGCACTTTAATTACATTTGTAACGGTTGATTTGGCAACTTTTAGTGATTTTGCCAGCTTTGCGTGCGAGTAGCTCGGATTTTCGCGATGCGCGAGCAAAATTTTGATACGCTGCTCCTCTTGCTTGGACGGCATTTTGACAACTGAAGAGTGAATTCTAAAATCAAAATAGGAGCAAAATTCTACACATACACACCTTCAAAATGAGGGGTGTTCAGGTTTTTAAAATGCAAAATTGAAAGAAATACGTCAAGTTTATATTGACCAAATTTTGACCGTATCACCCTTAATATCAAAATCCTGAAATTGATTTTCTCCTTTCATCGATTACTTTCAGCTGGGATAAGTGATTTTTTGTTTGGAGTCAAAAAATTGAATTTTGCGTCACAGTGTAATTACCCTACGGGAAATTGGTGCAAATTGCCACTGACGTATCAATCACAGGACTGGTACCGGTGATCCAGTTTGTCGCAGTTTTTAAATAGTGATAATTTAATTATTTCCATACTCGCTTGATATAAAAATCTTATTAGATCTACACATTTAGTGAAGTAGAATTACCAGAATAACCTATTGTTCAAAATTTTTCAAAAGTTTTTCATTTCTGGTGGATAACCAAACTGAAACAGATTTCTAAGAATTTGTCCGAGACTGGTTCATGAGGAACCAGTAGTACTCTATGTAGTGCTACTACTAAAATGCCCCAGGACTTGTCCTTAGGAACGAGTCCAGGGCGTGTCCTAAAATGTAAATTTACCCCGTCAATGACAAACCCATGTTAAAGTGACTGGTCCCTTCCATAGGTCTTGACCAGAACTAGGACTAGTCCATGCACATCAGGGACTAGTCCTGTACCGGTCCTGTGGTTGATCCATTTCCCGTAGGTTAAACATAGCTCCACTAGATATGACTTCTAACGTGTTCTAGAGATTCCAGTGATTTCGCCGGGCCGAATATTAAATACACACCAGCATAGACCAAATATAAACTCCTTTCATACGATTTGAAATCTAAATACTGTTGATCGGGAAATATCACTTCAACTTTTGTGCAATTTGGATAATAAGTGCGTCTTAATCTCCTGACGAAATTAAATTGGAGACCGATATATATATATATATATGAGGGTTATATCACACACTTACCGATACAAACCAAATTTGATATACGGACCTCTAGATATCCACGTCTAAAAGCTGAAGGTGGATATACTAAAACATGGACCGATATAACCGAACTTCGACACAAGTCTTTGTGGATATGTAAACTACTCCAAAATATAGTCTTATACACCCTAAAAAAACGCTTCTGCAACATATACCCCAAACACAAATATATATATATGCTTGAAGAAATATATTTTCAGTATTGGTCCAAACAAAACATTGTTTGTGTTATTCAAACATATTATGTTTCACCTTAGGACATACACTGGCAGAAAAAAATTGTAAAGAAATTTTCTTTGCGTGGATATATTTTTAAGGTGCAAATTGGTTACTTCCAATATTTTGCTTGCAGCATACTCTCTAGGTCTCTCTTTCTAAACACATATATGTTTATAAGCTATATCTAAATTAATATATGTTTGCATCTAAGCATATTATATTTACAAACATTTTATGTCCCAAACATAATATGTTCTAACATAATAACATACATGTCCCAAACATGTTATGCTAGTTTATGAACATTATATGCTTGCCCTTGAAAATATTGTGTTAAAAAATTTGAGTTCCAAACATATCATTTTTACATCCAAACAGGCTTTCCCGTCCAGGTACTCCCCATATTTGGTAGACCTATTTGTGGACATAAAATACTTCTAGATTTTTTGATAAAAAACTGTGTCATCTTGATGCATAAGAAACAAAATAAGGGGGTTGGGTTATATGGGGCTATATGAGAACCTATCACATCATGGAACTTGCAGTCCAAATCTGGGCCAATTTTCACAATGATAGCTCCATTATTGAAAGCAGAGAGCCAACGTGGTTTGACAAAGGTTTGCATGACCGCCTTGTATACAAAGGGTCGCAGATTCAAACACGGTTTCGACCAAACACCAAACAGTTTTTCAGCAGTGGATTATTCCCTCTCAGTATTGTTGTTCATACTTCTTATCTGTTTCAAAGCTTCTCTACGTGTTTTCACCGCAATTTGAAACGCCGTTAGGACATTATGATATCACAATGGAGTGAATAGTCAAAGTACCTACCTAACCTAACTTTATTGAAAGCTGTAGCATGATTACACCCAGAGAAGAAATATAATCACCTCAAGCATGTTTACTTTTGGAAGGGAACATATAACATGTCTGTCGTAACCATGTTATTTTGTAGGGTATTATGGATCTGATTTCGGCAAGCATGTTTGTGTTTCGTGAGAAAACACCATTCCATGTTTCCCGTCCGAAAATAACATTTTGGTCTTGAAACATATTTTTGGTGATCATACTCCTTCTCAGCGTGTACAACAGAGAGACTGACGGATATAGTTATATAGTCTTAGAATGGCGTAATGGCAAACTTATTATATTTCCATCAGCATTCTATGATGGTCAGTATAAACAAGTAACAGGTGGGCTGATAAGTTCCCGGTCTGACACATAGATGGCGTCGCTAGTATTAAATGCATATTATTTTTATATAGTACCAACCTTCAAATGATTCGCGTCAAAATTTGACGTCTGTAAGTCAATTAGTTTGTGAGATAGAGCGTCTGTTGTGAAGCAGCTTTGGTTATTGTTAAAAAAATGGAAAAAAGGAATTTCTGAAGGGAAAAAAATACGGTGGAAGCCAAAACTTGGCTTGATAATGAGTTTCCGGACTCTGCCCCAGGCAAATCAACAATAATTGCAAAATTCAAGCGTGGTGAAATGAGCACGGAGGAAGGTGAACGCAGTGGACGCCCGAAAGAAGTGGTTACCGACGAAAACATCAAAAAAAAATCCACAAAATGATTTTGAATGATCGTAAAATGAAGTTGATCGAGATAGCAGAGGCCTTAAAGATATCAAAGGAACGTGTTGGTCATATCATTCATCAATATTTGGACAAGCGGAAGCTCTGTGCAAAATAGGAGCCGCGCGAGCTCACATTTGACCAAAAACAACAACGTGTTGATGATTCTGAGCGGTATTTGCAGCTGTTAACTCGTAATACACCCAAGTTTTTCCGTCGATATGTGACAATGGATGAAACATGGCTCCATCACTACACTCCTGAGTCCAATCAACAGTCGGCTGAGTGGACAGCGACCGGTGAACCGTCTCCGAAGAGTGGAAAGTCTCAAAAGTCCGCTGGCAAAGTAATGGCCTCTGTTTTTTGGGATGCGCATGGAATAATTTTTATCGATTATCTTGAGAAGGGAAAAACCATCAACACTGACTATTATATGGCGTTATTGGAGCGTTTGAAGGTCGAAATCTCAGCAAACCGGCCCCATATGAAGAAGAAAAAAGTGTTGTTCCACCAAGACAACGCACCGTGCCACAAGTCATTGAAAATTCATGAATTGGGCTTCGAATTGCTTACAAAAATGTGTTTTTCTTTGTTAGACCGGGGACTTATCAGCCAACCTGTTATATGTGGCCGTATGTTCGGCCAGTCCGAGACTTATGTTCCAGTGAAATGATCTACGACATACCGTCATCCACAATCGAATTACTTGGGGTGCGGTAAAAAGTTCTTAACATTGGTTTCTAAACTGTAAGATAGTCTATACATACATTTTTTTCTGATTCAATCAAGAAATTAATTGACCCAATTAATTTTTTTAATTGAAATGTCTTCAATCACAGAAATGATAGTATCAATTAAAATATTAATTGACAGTCAATTAAAAAATTAATTGATCCAATTAAAAAATTAATTGATACTATTCATTTGTGTGATTGATTTTTATTTCAATTAAAAAAATTGTTGAATCAATTAAATTTTTAATTGAATATTTTTTTAAAACTCAATTAAGATTTTAATTGGAAAATTTTTCGTGAAATTTTTTTCTATGTATATGAAACCAATGTTAGACAAAAAAAGGCAATTAAATACCTATATAAGCCAATTCAGTTCTTGATCGCTTTATAGTGAGGAGTCTATAAATAAGTATGAACCTATATGAACCAATTTTGGCACGGTAATTAGAGAGCTAAATTTCAACTGGATGGGATGAAATTTGTTCCTCCACGAGGCTCCAGAAATCAAATCTGGGGGTCGGTTGATATGGGGGCTATATGCATATGGACCAATTTTTGTATCCTTGTTAAAGGAATGATACAGACATCAGGTACCAAAATTCAATCGGATCGGATGAAATTTGTTTCTCCATTAAGATCCAGAATTTGGATTATATTGGAGCTATATGTAAATATAGACGAATATGGACCAATTTTTGCATGGTTGTTAGAAATCATAGATTAAAACCATGTACCAAGCCGCCGTGGTGCAATGGTTAGCATGTCCGCCTTTCATACACAAGGTCGTGGGTTCGATTCCTGCTACGACCGAACACCAAAAAGTTTTTCAGCGGTGGATTATCCCACCTCAGTAATGCTGGTGACATTTCTGAGGGTTTCAAAGCTTCTCTAAGTGGTTTCAGTGCAATTTGGAACGCCGTTCGGACTCGGCTATAAAAAGGAGGTCCCTTGTCATTGAGCTTAACATGGAATCGGGTAGCACTCAGTGATAAGAGCGAAGTTCACCAATGTGGTATCACAATGGGCTGAATAGTCTAAGTGAGCCTGATACATCGAGCTGCCACCTAACCTAACCATGTACCAAATTTCAACCGGATAGGATGTAATTTGTTCCTGCAGGAGACTCCGGGGGCTATTCCTTACAAGTGGTCCGATGGCTTATTTGTAATACCATCCGACTTACATGAATAGCAACTACTTGTGCCAATTTTCAAGTCAATAGCTTGTTTCGTTCGGAAGTTAGCGTTAGATTTCAACAAATGGACGGACATCACTAGATCGACTCAGAATTACACCACGACTCAGAATATATGTACTTTATGGGGTCTTAGGGTAATATTTCAATGTGTTGCAAACGGAATGAAAAAGTTAGTATACCTCCATATATCCTATGGTGTAGAGTATAAAAACTGATCCATACCTGTGTATACCCCATAGACCCTTATTCCAAATAGATCGTCATATGAAAAAAATATTTCTTCTTGTAAAAAAAAATATTTCTTCTTGTAAACAGAAAAATGATACTGAATATGACCACTTAATTCTTAATGAGGGTGATGATATGGATGAAGAAGCTGAAGTTGAAATTCGAAAACCCCCTGGAGAAGAATCTGGTTTGGTAATTTTAACTAATACACATTATAGTCTGGATAGTGGTAAGTATTTAGAATACGGGTAAGAATAATCATGGTTCCAAATTCCTATCAAGCGCACATATAAACAAATTAGTTCTAAGTTTTGAAAGAGATAACAAACCCCAATAGCTTAGCTTAGTGTATATATAAAATAAGTTTCATTAGGTATAGAGCTTAAACAAAAAAACGCAATATTTATGGCATACATCGACCAGAGGATTATAATAATGAGGTGAGTGTAAAATATCTCTCCTAGTCTTGAAATAATTTAATTATTTTATTTTATATTTAATTTTCTGCCTTCAAAATATTCATTTATGACTAGAACGCTGCACGAGTTAAAACAATGGAAGAAGTGGGAGTTGTAATAAATTTTCATAAAGGCCACGGTGACAAGTTTAAGGATCCACCTATAAGCTTTCGGATAATCTAGGATCATAATTTTGCACATCACCTGGTAAGTTCATCAATTTGTTGTTGTTGTTTGGATCTAAGCTTAAAAAACATTGCGTTGACTAAACTACAAGAGCAGCTTAACCAATAGAGGAAAAGAATGTTTGTCAAATTTATTTGGCCAAAGCCCTATAGACTGCAAGATGGTTGGATGTACGCACGTTTCGGAATTACCACTTTCCTCATGATCATCCTCTTCTTGCAGCAAAACTATCAACCAATTATCAGAATAAATTCGGGAAATTCACTAAACCTAAAGTGAACCACACTTGAATCTTCCGAAAAAAGGTTTATGATAGTCTGCTTTTGCCGAAAAAAATCTTTGCACAAACATCTCACTTTTCCTTTGGCAATTTCAAATCATCGATTTGAGTGCAGTTGGCTGGGTTTATTTTGAGCGTGCTTCCTCTTACTTCATTATTCCGTTTGTAACACATCGAAATATTGCTCTAAGACCCCATAAAGTATATATATTCTGGGTCGTGGTGAAATTCTGAGTCGATCTAAGCATGTCCGTCCGCCCGTCCGTCAGTCTGTTGAAATCACGGTAACTTCCGAACGAAACAAGCTATCGTCTTGAAACTTGGCACAAGTAGTTGCTGTTTATGTAGGTCGGATAGTATTGCAAATGGGCTATATTGGACCACTGTTACATATAGCCCTCTTTTAAACCGATCCCCAAATTTGGATTGCGGAGCCTCTTAGAGAAGCAAATTTCATCCGATCCGGTTGAAATTTGGTACGTAGTGTTAGTATATGGTCTCTAACAACCATGCAACAATCGGTTCATATTGGTCCATTATTATGTATAGCCCCCATATAAAT
This sequence comes from Haematobia irritans, assembly GCF_050003625.1. Lineage (NCBI taxonomy): Eukaryota > Metazoa > Arthropoda > Insecta > Diptera > Muscidae > Haematobia > Haematobia irritans. Next base: position 152,591,221 of record NC_134398.1, on the reverse strand, counting down.
CGATCCCCAGATTTGAACTCCGGAGCCTCTTGGAGGAGCAAAATTCATCCGATCTGGTTGAAATTTGGTACGTGGTGTTAGTATATGGTCTCTAACAACCATGCAAAAATTGGTCCATATTGGTCCATAATTATGTATAGCCCCCATATAAATAGATCCCCAGATTTGAACTCCGGAGCCTCTTGGAGGAGCAAAATTCATCCCATCCGGTTGAAATTTGGTACGTGTTGTTAGTATATGGTTTCTAGGTTAGGTTAGGTATAGTTGCAGCCCGATATTACAGGCTCACTTAGACTATTCAGTCCATTGTGATACCACAGTAGTGAACTTCTCTCTTATCACTGATTGCTGCCCGATTCCATGTTAAGCTCAATGTCCCTTGCCATTTTTCCTTTTGTATAGCTGAGCCAGAATGGCGTTCCACATTGCAGTGAAACCACTTCCCAGCAAAACAAATGGAACTTGTTCCACAAACATTTCTTTTAAAGCCCATCCCAGAATCCCCCATCGAGTTTTTCCAACTTCCGATGCAGTCCTTTTGGACAAGTACACAAACATTTCTTCTAAAGCGCATCTTGGGATCCCCCAATGATTATTTACTACTTCCGATGCAGTCCTTGTGGACAAGTATTAGAAAGAACGCAATCAGGCTATTTTAAGTGCAAATTTTAGATAATTAATTTTTACAAAATAATAGAAAACTAATAAAAAAAATTAAATAAATAGAAAATTAATAAAAAAAAATAAATAATAATAATAAAAAAATATAAATTTTATCCCAGCTGGGATTTGAACCTGTGCCATTTGAGTTTTTCGCTTCCATGGAAGTTATTTTGAGAAGGTTTTGCAAATTACGAGAATTTTTAATTTTTTTTTTTTTTTTGATTTTTAATGGAAAAAATATATTTATACGAAAATATATGCCGAATATAAAAACGATGCATAGCATAAAAATATATTTTTTTAGAAAAATATTTGATAAAAAAATTGCCGCTGGTGAGATTTTAACCTGCGTTTCTTATTTTTTCGTTCATACTAATAAAGAACATCTCGAGAAGCAATTAGAATGTTATTCCTTGGTGTCCTATTACGATCATATCACAAACATTTGAATTGACCTTTCGACGCTTTATGTTCAATGGCGTTTGTGGCTGAGTGTGCTAAGGCGTTCTGTTATGGTGCCAACAAACCCAGGTTCAATCCCTGGTCGGATATTTAACTCCACAATAAATTTGACATACATTGAATCATAGCCGCTCACATATATTAGGAATTAACGGACGACATCTGTTTACGGTTGGTACACAATATCCAATTTGCTTAATAATGCATCTATTTATGATGTTAACTTCCCATAAATTATAACATTTGAAAGAGTGCATTAATTATTGGAAAAGTGCACAAAATCGTAAAACGTATCACATTTAGTGGCACAAAAGTGGCACAAAAGTGGCACCGGCCAAAAAAAGTGGCAAATTTGCCATTAAAGTGGCCCAAAGCTAACGCTGGATAGTAAGCACATAAAAACTTTTGAGGAAAACCATAGCTTTTTGATGTTTGTTTTGGTGGGGAAAAAAATATTAAAAGCCAGATGATGGTTAGGTTCGGTTAGGGGGCAGTCCGATGTATCAGGCTCACGTAGACTATTCAGTCGATTGTGATACCACAGTGGTGAACTTCTCTCTTATCACTGAGTGCTGCCCGATTCCATGTTAAGCTCAATGACAAGAAACCTCCTTTTTATAGCTGAGACCGAATGGCGTTCCACATTGCAGTGAAACCACTTAGAGAAGCTTTGAAACACTCAGAAATGTCACCAGCATTACTGAAGTGGGATAATCCACCGCTGAAAAACTTTTTGGTGTTCGGTCGAAGCTGGAATTGAACCCACATACTTGTGTATGCAAGGCGGGTTGTAACGATTCTCCCCGTACGGTCTCAATCCGGAGGAATGTGCTACCTTATTGCTTCCGGCCGTGCTCAGTCCTTTTTCCTTCGGATGGAGATTTGAGATCGCCGCATAAAAGAAAGTTAGTAAGATACCTTGAAATTTAATAAGAGACAGAGAGAGATATACAATTTAGATATAGAAGATTTGCCATAACTAGTGAAAATAGGTGGCTTAGGTCTTAGGTTGCCACCGACATTCTTACACCCAACCATGTTGATTTCCGAGCTTAATCAACCCAATTATGGTACCGTTTATTGGAGCCTCATTACCTTTCGTTAAAATTGGTCAATGGATCTTTAAAACATTATCTTTGAATAATTTATATTAACATACAACATAACAACCGAACATAATATAACTAAAGGAATTAATGATTATGGTTCTTATGTAGAAATTATAATAAGATAATGATAATCCAATAACAAACGATATTGGGTAAATAAGTTAATATTTTAACCCCCATTTTCATAAAGCTCCGTTAGTGTTCCGTTAACTAACCAACTTTTAAACCGTATTATGGACGAAACTGTCATCTTGCATATATATTCCATATGCCAGTTAGGAACCTCACTGACGAAAATTTTTCAGTTGAAGTTAACTGGAGAGAAGATATTTGCAATTTACTTTCTGTTAACTGGCAGTTAAAGTCTAACGGAGCTACATGAAAATGGCCGTAAGTATGATAGGGAAAATGTATTATAAAGAGGAATGAAAAATATAAAAAAAAACTCACCGAAATCCTCTGTTCTGCGGGCCCGTAGATAGAGATTCGTTGAGAAATGGAAGTGATGCTATTTTGAGAGATTATACAATGACGTGTACTTATAGATATAATTATTATAATTAGTATGAGTATCCAGAATAAAGCTCCATTAAATTATATTTGGTACCCAAATTTTGAGATCTTGACTAGAATACAAAGGGGGATAGAATGAATTTGGCTTGATTTCTTAAGACTTGGGATTCTTATGCGGTTGATCCATAAGGCATATTATGTGGTCGATCCATAAGGCATATTATACCATTATTTTCAAGTTTATCTCGTTATGGATAGATCTGATGCACGAAGAGACATCCCATTAATATGCACGATGCGACCCATGTATTGTATACGCCCAAAGGCTTGAGGCCATCTATATATCGCAAGGCAGTAAGATTATCCTCTCACGGATTTAAACTTTTTCTTATAAAGATAAACTTTTTCCACTTATAGTTTTAGTTTTCCGCGCTCTAGGATATAGCCAATGATCTATAATATACGCTTTTCTTTCGGTTTGATATCAATTTTTTCTGGCGGAACCAAATTTCGTCCGTACTTTTCAAATTCAAAATTCATTTTTTTTTTGTTTCTTCCTTTTTTCTAAATCCCTATAGAAACAAAATTTTCATCGAAACTATTTTTGTAGAAACCTACACAGAAAAAAATTTCACGAAAATTTTTCCAATTAAAACTTTAATTGAGTTTTAAAAAATATTCAATTAAAAATTTAATTGATTCAACAAATGTTTTAATTGAAACAAAAATCAATCACAAAAATTAATAGTATCAATTAATTTTTTAATTGGATCAATTAATTTTTAAATTGGATCAATTAATTTTTTAATTGACCTTCAATTAATTTTTAAATGATACTATCATTTCTGTGATTGCAGACATTTCAATTAAAAAATTAATTGGATCAATTAATTTCGTGATTGAACCAGAAAAAAATTTTTTTGTGTGTACTGAGACATGAACAGAGCACACAAAGGTAAGGCAACGTCTTCACAGGGTATGCTAACCATTGCACCACGGTGGCTCCCATATGATAATCGTATTAAATATTTAATTCATAAAGGAAATTTGATTATACGACGCCAACTATTCAGTGCTCGTTTTCAACGACAACCCAAGAATGAATTTCTATTAGTTGAGATATAAGAATCGCAAGAAGAGGAAGTTGAAATTAAGCCAAGCAGAAAGCTTTTACAATCCGTTATTCATTTGTTGTTAATTTTATAAAATAATTTGTTCAAAAACTGCTAAAGTCAAACCTATATTTCGTGTAAGATTCAATGTGATCCATGAAATTAACTCTATATGTATAATAAACTTCTAATGAGTCCTAAGATGAAAAAAAAAAATTAACTCAAAATGCCCCAAATTATAATAGTGCACCCAAAACAACAAACAAATAACAGAAAATAATGAATATAGTTTTCATACGAACAGATTTAATTATATGACATCGTATCATGAGATAAGAATTTTTAGTGCCTCCCGAGTCATTTAATTCTGGATTTGTGACCCATATAAAGCAGATTATAAACAAAAATTCCATTATCTTTTATAATTTTATAAGGTGACTACTAAACTTCGATTCGAATCCAAAAATACCAATTCATAATATAAAATAAAAAAAAAAAAAATATTATATAACATGCATTTTAGTAAATATGTACATGAATAGGAATTTAAATTCTATTAGAAATGTCAACTTAGCTTTCAGTTGTACTTAAGTCGGGGCTGATATTAGACGAAGAAATCAGTCGCTCAAAGTGATTTTTCAAACTTTCAACAAGATGAAACAGTTAATTTGTTTCGCCAGCATAATTCTGCAATTGTGGATATCTGTCAATGCGAATGGGTAAGTTCAATTAAAAATTTCCTCTTGGTTATTGCATCTATTCATCAGCTCACATTTTCGCAATAGAGAAATAGGGGGAAGAATAGGATTTTTTTTAATTGGAACAAAATATAAATTCTACTCATAGTCGAGCCCGAATTTGCAAATTTAAATTGTCTTTAACATAATTTTAAAAAACTATGATAGCACATGATGAAAAAAGCTGAAACAATTAAATTTTGTTTCCCAGAATCAAGTACGCAAAATTTAAATTTAAAAGAGAATTGTGTCTTTTCTTTGGCTCGAAATCATTACACAAATTCTTTAGTGCCGGGCATGCTTTTATTCAGTATAATAGTTGTACGATATGGCCCATCAATAAGACCACCGACCTATATCAATGACATCTACTTACGCCAAGTTTCATGTCGTTAGCTTCTTTCGTTCGGAAGATAGCGTGATTTCAACATTTTTTGGACATTTTAACCAGAACTGGGACTTAGACATATTGGTAACTACGAATATATTATTTAATTTGTTATTGCATAATTTATATATGCTTTTTCCATTAGACATCCAAAATAGTTACCTACCCCATCCATCTATATATATATCCCTCACGAAAACATGTAATCAGGCTTGTATAGATTCGTATCTGGCGTTTCTATTCAATGACTCAATTCATCAAGTGAATAAATTTTCTCTTCATACATTTCGAATAATAAAATAAATACGTTTTTCTATATTTCGTGAAACGGTTACATATATAGGAAATAAATTCTCATAGGGAATAAATCCATATCGGTCCATAATTATATATGGCGCTCATATAAACCGATATCCAAATTTGAGATACGATATATGCTTTCCAACAACCTTGCAAAAATTGGTCCATATTAGTATATGACTCTTAATAACGCTCATATAAAACGATATCCATATTTGATATCCGGATCCACTTGGAGAAGCAAATTTCATCCGATCAACTTAAAATTTAATATGTGATGTTAGTATCCTACGGGAACTTGGTGCAAATTGCCACTGACAGATCAATCACAGGATTGTTACCGATATCCAGTTTGTCGCAGTTTTTAAATAGTCATAATTTAATGATTTCCATACTTGCTTGATATAAAAATCTTATTGTATCTACACATTTAGTGAAGTAGAATTACCAGAATAACTTATTGTTCAATATATTTCAAAAGTTTTTCATTTCTTGTCCTATTCGGATAACCAAACTGAAACAGATTCCTAAGAGTTTGTTCGAAACTGGGTCATGAGGACCTCTCTATGGAGTGCTACTACTAAAATGTCCCAGGACGTGTCCTAAGGAACGAGTCCAGGACATGTCCTAAAGTGTAAATTTACCCCGTCAATGACAAATCCATGTTAAAGTGACCGGTCCCTTCCATACGTCTTGACCAGAAATAGGACTGGTCCATGCACACCAGGGAGTAGTCCTGTGGTGGATCCATATCCCCTAGGGTATATGCTTTCCAACAACCTTGCAAAAATTGATACATATCGGTCTATAATTATCTATAGGCCTCATATAAACCTATCGCCAGATTCTACTACCGGAAGCTCTTGCAAGTGCAAATTCCATGCGATTCCGTTGAAATTTGGCACGTGATATTAGAATATGGCTCTTAATAACGGTGCAAAAATTGGTCGATATCAGTCCCTAATAATATATAGCTTCCATATAAACTGACCACACCCCCCAGGACTCGACGTCTGAAGCCTCATGGCGCAAAAAGTTTCATACGATCGGCTTGAAATGTGGCCCTCTAACCACAATGCGAATATTGGTTTATATGGGTTCCTAGTTATTTATACGCTCCTCTATATAAAGCGATCAAGAACTAAAGATGCCCGCTTCGCTGCGCATCCCGAAGCATATTTTCGTTAACTTAGTCAACCATATCCTCGATCTGAAAACAAATTCGAAAAGATTTGAGTTCTTTTAAAAAGTATGGTCAGGGGAAGTCTGGCACAAAAACTGAAGTACTGATTAATCACTCCATGGTTTCCACACACCGGTGTTGTACATTTCAAAAAAAAATCGGACTACTTACTTTTTCGTTTATATACAGCAATAGAGCGGTTATGCAGATGTATAACGGACAGGCTTAACAAACATCGGGTAGGTGCTGTTCCCTTTCAACCAATTTTTTGTTTTTTAATTGTTATACCCTCCGCCATAGGATGGGGGGTATATTAACTTTGTCATTCCGTTTGTAACACATCGAAATATTGCTCTTGGACCCCATGAAGTATATATATTCTGGGTCGTGGTGAAATTCTGCGTTGATCTAAACATGTCCGTCCGTGCGTCTGTTGAAATCACGCTAACTTCCGAACGAAACAAGCTATCGACGTGAAACTTGGCACAAGTAGTTGTTATTGATGTAGATCGGATGGTATTGCAAATGGGACATATCGGTTGAATAGAAGAAATCCTGAACATTTTTTAATTTAGTTTGACAGCATTCACTGTGAGTGTCTGCAGAAATTTGTGAAAGTTTTCCCATGGTCAAGCCTATTTTCTTAGGTGGTATCGAAATTCCCGTTGGTGAGTGTGCAAAATACCTTGGGGTTATATTGGACAGGAGACTGAACTTAAAGCTAAGAAAGGACGAGAAAATCCACGGTTACCCTATACTCGTGCAAAAGGCAATAGGGAAAATGTGAAATGTGGGTACTAAAACCGAAAACTGTGAAGATTCCTAAGAATTGAAACTTCTTCGCACATACCATCTTCTTGGATATCATCGAATTCGCTGCCTAGCTGACGCGACTAAAGTATTTTGAGTTTGCGACTTTTGTTACTTTTTCTACATTTACGACGCGTATGTGACGTTTACGACGTTTACAACTATGCGACAGTCGCAAACCTAAAAATTTTTGATACAGACCATCTCTGGCCCCCATATAAACGAACCCTCAGATTTGGCTTGCGGATCCTCTAAGAGAAGCATATTTCATCCGCTCCGGCTGAAATTTGGTACATGGAGTTTGTATATGGTCTCTAACAACCATGCAAAAATTGGTCCACATCCATAATTATATATAGCCCCCATATAAACCAATCCCCAGATTTGGCTTACGGAGCCTCAAAGAGAAGCAAATTTCATCCGATGTTTCTGAAATTTGGTACATGGTGTTGGTTTATAGTCTCTAACAACCATGCACAAATTGGTCCACATCGGTCTATAAATATATATAAACCGATCCCCAGATTTGGTTTGCGGAGTCTCTAAGAGAAGCAAATTTCATCCGATCCGGTTGAAATTTAGAACATGGTGTTAGAATATGGTCTCTAACAACCGTGCAAGAATTGGTCCATATCGGTCCATAACTATATAGCCCCCATATAAAACGTCCTCCAGATTTGACCTCCGGAGCTTCTTGAAGGAGTAAAATTCATCCGGTACGGTTCAAATTTGGAACGTGGTGTCAGTTTGTGGCCGCTAACAACCATGCCAAAATTGGTCCATATCGATTTATAGTTATATGTAGCCGATCTTCAATCACACAAAAATTGGTCCATATCGGTTCATAATCATGGTTGCCACTCGAGCAAAAAAAAATATGCTGACAACATTTTATTTCTATAGAAAATTTTGTCAAAATTTTATTTCTTTATAAAATTTTGTAAACATTTTATTTCTATAGAAAATTTTGTCAAAATGTTATTTCTATAGAAAATTTTGTCAAAATTTCATTTCTATAGACAATTTTGTCAAAACTTTATTTCTATAGAAAATGTTGTCAAAATTTTATTTCTATAGAAAATTTTTTATTCGGTTTTTTTGTTGTTCAATTATAACCCGTGTGAACCAACTTACAATTGAGAAGACGGTGTTAGGAAATTTCAAGATACCTTGCCATCGGCAAGTGTTACCGCAACCCAAGTAATTCTTTTGTGGATGACAGTCTTTAGTACCAGTTTCTATGCAATCCATGGTGGAGGGCAGGGCTGTGGAGTCGGAGTCGGAGTCTTGGAGTCGGAGTCTGAAGATTTGGCTGGAGTCGGAGTCGGAGTCGTAAAAATTTTGCTCGACTCCGACTCCGGCTAAACCAAATTTTTTAAAACACTTCACATTTTTGTAACTAAAAAAGTTTTTACGCAAATTAGTTTCCAATACGTTATGCATTCGATCAATATACACCACGATTGGAAATAAAAATCAACTTCCAATTACGGCTATCATTTTATGTTTCCTAGAATGTTAGACTAGCAAATGGGCTGGATCGATCCATTTTAATCCCCATATCAATTTATTTGAAATAATTCGAACAATAATTCGAATTTATTGTTTTTAATTTTATTTTAAGGCTATATACCTACACACATATGACAGAAAAAATTGTCAAAGCTGTTTTTTATAGAAAATTTTGTCACTATTGTATTTATATGGAATGTTTTGTCAAAATTTAATTTCTATAAAAAAATTATTCGAAATATTATTACTATAGAAAATTTTTTTCCTATAGAAAATTAAGTCAACATTTATTTCTATAGAAAATAAAAAATAAAACAAGTATATACAGCAGTATGTTTGTCCGGGCCAAATCATAAATGCCCACCACCATGAATCAAATATACTAATTTCCTTAGAAAATTTCATGGGGGTTTGATGACAGATCAGTTTAAACAGTTCGCATCCCGAAAATAAATGCAAAGATTTTACCTATCAGATTCCGGATTTATAAGAACTATTTTTGTTTCAGTTTTAAAGGAATCATAAACATATCCTGTAAATGTGCAAGAAAATTAAGAAAAAATACCTTGATTTGAAATCTAAAATCTATAGTACACCAACTGTTTTATGATTACGAGAAGTAATATCTGGCAAATTTACATTTATGGTAAATGCACCTTCTGTACCCTCAATATCTGAAATCGGTCTATATGGAGGCCTTACCAGCGTTGCAACAACGAATTTTTATTTTGGACCAAATTTTTCCAAAATTCGTACCAGGGGACCAGTTTTCTAATTTAAATTAAAATAATTTAAAAGTTACAATTTTTCTAAAATTTTTCTTCGAAAGAAAATTTTTTCAAAATTTTATTTCTTTATAAAATGTTGACCTCATTCTATTTCTATCGAAAATTTTGTCCATGTTTTATTTCTATAGAAAATTTGGTCCAAATTTTATTTCAATAGATTTCATTTTAGCCAAAATTTAATTTCTATAGAAAATGTAGCCAAAGTTTAATTCTATTGAAAATTTAGCCAAAATTTAATTTCTGTAAAAAATTTAGCCAAAATTTTATTTCTATTACATATTTAGCAGAAATTTGTACAAAATTTTTGCATAATATTGTATCCCAAAATTTTTTAAGAAGCTTATTTCTATACAAAATTTTGTTAAAATTTTATTTCTATGAAAAATTTTTTAAAATTTTATTTCTATGAAAATTTTGTTAAAATTTTATTTCTATAGAAATTTTTGTCCAAATGTTATTTCTGCAGAAAAATTCCATTTGGTCTGACCATCGGACCAACTTCAATAAGTTTTTGGGTCTATTTTGGTCAATCGGACTAATGGGGCTACGCCAAAAACATTGAAGGATACGTACAGTATTCATTATATCTATTGTAGTTCTAGAATATAGACCCCAAAACGCAGGGCCGGTTTATAAGGGGACTATATCAAAAACTGGACCGATACACAATATATTCGGCACACCTCTTAATGGTCCTAGAATACCTCCAGATTTCAAATTTCAGGCAAATTGGATAAAAACTACGGATTGTAGAAGTCCAAGAAGTAAAATCGTAACATCGGTCTAAAAGGGGGCTATATCAAAACTTCGTCCGATAGTGACCATCTTCGGCACGCCTTGTAATGGTCCTATAATACCTCTAGATTTCCAACTTCAGACAAATTGGATAAAAACTACGGATTCTAGAAGCTCAAGAAATAAAATCGGGAGTTCTGTCTATATGGGAGCTATATTAAAACATGGTCCGATAATCACCATTTTCAGCACTCCTCCTTATAGCCCTAGAATACCTCTAGGTTTCCAATTTCTGGCAAATTGGATAAAAACTACGGTTTTTATAAGCCCAAGACCCCAAATCGGGCGATCGGTTGATATGGGAGCTATATCAAAACCTGGACCGATCTAGCTCATCTTCGACATGACAAACTTATTATACCCCTGTCACCATTCTATGGTGGTGGGTATAAAAATATTTTTATGTAGAAAATTTTGTCAAAAATTTATTTCTATAGAAAATTTAGCCAAAATTTTGCTTCTATAGAAAATTGTGCAAAATTTTATTTACACAAAAAATTTTCCAAAATTTCTATTAATAATTTTTTCAAATTTTTTTCCATAGAAAATTGTGCCAAAATTTTGTTACTATAGATTTTTTTTTATACAAAATTTATACAACATTTTATGTCGATAGAAAATTTAGTCAACATTTTATTTTTATAGAAAATGTAGTCTAAATTTTCTTTCTATAGAAAATTTTGCAGCATTTTATTTCTTTAGAAAATTTTGCAAAATTTTATTTACTACACAAAAAATTTTCCAAAAATTTCTATTGATATTTTTTTCAAAATTTTATTTCTATAGAAAATTTTGTCAAAATTTGTTTACTATAGTCTTTTTATATAATATAAAATAAAATTTTGCAAACTTTTATTTACTACACAAAAATTTTTCCAAAATTTGTATTTATATTTTTTTTCAAAATTTTATTTCTATAAAACAATTTGTCAAAATTTTATTTATGTAGCAAATTTTCTCAAATTTTTTTCTTACTGATACTCACTGCTAAGTCGAAAACTGGTAAAAGTGACTCAAATTTTGCTATATAAAAAATTATGAATGTTTCCCAAATATTGCACGAGATTTTGTAGAAGTCTGATTTCAGATTTTATCAAAATGTTGATCTAAACACAAAGTTGTGCAGAGTATGTTACAATCGGCCCGCCCGACTTTAGACTTTCTTTGCATTTTTATTTTTTGCTATAATTGTGTTACGTCCCATAACGTTAGATTTAAATTTTAGGTACAGAGATTTTCTAGAAGTATATACAATTTTGTCTAAATCGATTCAGATTCAAATTCATGGCTATGGGAATATAACCCTTTATAATAATTTTCGTCCACAAATACATATACTGTCGGTATCTTCTCATATTATGATGGGTATTTATATCATTATTTTATTTATTAAACATTGCCCTAAATTTGAAATAAAGAGTTTAATTGGTATAAATGCGAAATTAAGACCTTTCTTGCACACATAAATAAATACGATACTTTATATCGATCCATATATATACCCCATATATATCCCCTCAATAGAACTACAAATTAGTGGTACTAAAATGAGATTTAGTTATATTACCCGGAGTCGACTCCGGAGTCGGAGTCGAGCTGATGAAAAATGCTGGAGTCGGAGTCGGAGTCGAGCAAAATTGGCTCGACTCCACAGCCCTGGTGGAGGGTACATAAGATTCGGCCTGTCCAAACTTACGGCCGTATATACTTGTTTAAAACTCAATTAAGACTTTAATTGGAAAAAAGTCCATTTTAAATTCATCGCTTCTGTTTCAATTTTGCATCACTTCCAGATTATTTTGAAAAACTCTTTCCTATGTTATTAGCCACAATTGTAAATGTGTACAATGTTAAATGTTTTAAAGTTTTTAGCTTACACAAAAAGCAAAGTTACTACTTCTACCAAAAGAGAGAACTTTCTCACACTGGACTTTGATAGTATGAAATAACATGAAATAATGTCCAATTTTTATTTCCATAGAAAATTTTGTCAATATTTCATTTTCGTAGAAGAATTTATCAAAATGTTATTTCCATAAAAAATTTTGCCAAAATGTTATTTCCATAGAAAATTTTGTCAAAATTTTATTTCTATAGAAAATGTTGCCAAAAATTTTATTCCTATAGAAAATTTTGCCAATATTTTATTTCTATAGAAAATGTTGTCAAGAATTTTATTTCTATAGAAAATGTTGTCAAAATTTTATTCCTATAGAAAATTTTGTAAAAATTTTATTTCGATAGAAAATTTTGTCAAAATTTTATTTCTATAGAAAATTTTGTCAAAATTTTATTTCTATAGAAAATGTTGTCAAAATTTTATTCCTACCGTGGTGCAATGGTTGGCATGCCCGCCTTGCATACACAAGGTCTTGGGTTCGATTCCCGCTTCGGCCGAACACCAAAAAGTTTTTCAGCGGTGGATTATCCCACCTCAGTAATGCTGGTGACATTTCTGAGGGTTTCAAAGCTTCTCTAAGTGGTTTCACTGTAATGTGGAACGCCGTTCGGACTCGGCTATAAAAAAGAGGTGCCTTGTCATTGAGCTAAACATGGAATCGGAATTTTGTCAAAATTTTATTTCTATAGAAAATGTTGTCAAAAATTTTATTTCGATAGAAAATTTTGTCAAAATTTTATTTCTATAGAAAATTTTGCCAAAATTTTATTACTATGGAAAATTTTTCAAAATGTTATTTTTATAGAAAATTCTGTCAAAATTTTATTTCCATAGAAAATGTTGTCAAAAATTTTATTTCTATAGAAAATTTTTTCAAAATTTTATTTCTATAAAAAATTTTGTCAAAATTTTATTTCTACCGTGTTGCAATGGTTAGCATGCCCGCCTTGCATACACAAGGTCGTGGGTTCGATTCCTGCTTCGACCGAACACCAAAAAGTTTTTCAGTGGTGGATTATCCCACCTCATTAATGCTGGTGACATTTCTGAGGGTTTCAAAGCTTCTCTAAGTGGTTTCACTGTAATGTGGAACGCCGTTCGGACTCGGCTATAAAAAAGGAGGTCCCTTGTAATTGAGCTTAACGTGGAATCGGGCAGCACTCAGTGATAAGAGAGAAGTTCACAAATGTGGTATCACAATGGACTGAATAGTCTAAGTGAGCCTGATACATCGGACTGTCACCTAACCTAACCTAACCTATAGAAAAAATGTTGTAAAAATTTTATTTCTATAGAAAATTTTGTCAAAATTTTATTTCTGTAGAAAATTTTGTCAAAATTTTATTACTATGGAAATTTTTTCAAAATGTTATTTCTATAGAAAATTTTGTCAAAAATTGTTATTTCTATGGAAAATGTTGTCAAAATTTTATTCCTATAGAAAATTTTGTCTAAATTTTATTACTATGGAAATTTCTTCAAAATGTTATTTCCATAGAAAATTTTGCCAAAATGTTATTTCTATAGAAAATGTTGTCAAAATTTTTATTTCTATAGAAAATTTTGTCAAAATTGTATTTCTATAGAAAATGTTGTCAAAAATTTATTTATATAGAAAATGTTGTCAAAATATTATTCCTATAGAAAATTTTGTCAAAATTTTATTACTATGGAAATTTTTTCAAAATGTTTTTTCCATAGAAAATTTTGTCAAAATTTTATTTCTATAGAAAATGTTGTCAAAAATTTTATTTCTATAGAAAATTTTGTCAAAATTTTATTTCTATAGAAAACTTTGTCTAAATTTTATTGCTATGGACATTTTTTCAAAATGTTTTTTCCATAGAAAATTTTGTCAAAATTTTATTACTATGGAAATTTTTTCAGAATGTTATTTCTATAGAAAATTTTGTCAAAATTTTATTTCTTTAGAAAATTTTGTCAAAAATTTTATTTCTGTAGAAAATGTTGTCAAAAGTTTATTCCTATAGAAAATTTTGTCAAAATTTTATTACTATGGAAATTTTTTCCAAATGTTATTTCCATAGAAAATTTTGTCAAAATGTTGTCAAAAAATTTATTTCTATAGAAAATTTTGTCAAAATTTTATTTCTATAGAAAATATAGTCAAATATTTTATTTCTATAGAAAATTTTGTCCAAATTTTATTTCTATAGAAAATTTTGTCCAAATTTTATTTCTATAGAAAATTAAAATATCTCTTACCCCCATTTTCATGAAGCTCCGTTAGTGCTACGTTAGCTAACGAACTTTTAAACTATGAAATCTACATATCTGTCATCTTGCGTATATATTCCATATGCCAGTTAGAAACTTAACTGCTGAAAATTGTTCAGTTAAAGTTAACCGGAGAAAAGATATTTCCATTTTTCTTTCTGTTAACTGGCAGTTAAAGCCTAACGGAGCTACATGAAAATGGCCGCTAGTTGGAGAGAAATATTTTGCAAAATATACCAAAACATTACGAATTCTATCAAATAGTAAAAAACCTATAAATTGTGGCAACCGTGGTTACATATCATTAAAAAGTTATTTCGTGTACTAAATGAAAACACGCCTATTGTAATCTGGTTAAATGGTTCTTTTTTTAAATTCCCAAATAATTATATTCCTTATACTTTCTTACACTGCCTGTCTTATTTTCAATCTTTCAGATACTACACAATTGTAGCCCCAGGATCAATTCAATCGGACACCGATTATACGGTTACGGTAACTGTACACGATAACACTGAAACAGCAACTATAAAA
Source organism: Haematobia irritans (assembly GCF_050003625.1). NCBI lineage: Eukaryota > Metazoa > Arthropoda > Insecta > Diptera > Muscidae > Haematobia > Haematobia irritans. Next base: position 152,576,177 of record NC_134398.1, on the reverse strand, counting down.
GTTGGTATTTCTGGACCATCATATAATGAAACGAAAACCATTGATCTCCCACCATATTCGGCGGAAATTGTTCACTTTGAAGTTCCACCACTCGAAGAGGGAACCTATGAATTACAAACTGAAGGTCTTAAAGGATTAATTTTCAAAAGATATTCCAATTTGACCTTTAGTAATGAAGGACCCAAAATATATATACAAACCGATAAGGCTCTCTACAAACCTGGAGAATTTGTAAAATTCCGTATACTTGCTTTAGATGTCCATGGAAAACCAGCCATTATAAAAGAGGCTTTAACTCTGCGTATATACGATAGTGCCCAGAATATCATTAAGGAGGTTAAGGAATTACAATTTACCAAGGGCGTACACAGTGCAAAACTTCAATTATCAGAACAACCAGTTCTAGGAGATTGGACTATTGAAGTATTTCATAAATCAGATAACCAGGAGCCAAAAAGTCACCCTGTAACAAGTAGCAGGCCAGATGGTGTTATGCCTGCTGCAGGAGTAATATATATTCCACTACATGGACCAAAAACAACAAAGAGATTCGAAGTTGCCAAATATGTACTGCCCAAATTCAGTGTCGAAATCGAAGCCGATAAGAAAGTCGCTATTCTTGATAAATCTTTTAAGGTCACTGTACGTTCCAAATATACCTACGGGCAACCTGTTCAGGGAAATACTACCATAACGGCATACTTTAGTGGTCAAAACCATGACACTGCTCCTGCAGCTGAAAAGACCATGGATATCAAAGGCAAAGCTGATGTTGAATTCAATTTGTTAGATGATCTGGGTATGGGTCATTATATGCACCGTATCACTGTGACGGCAACTGTTACAGAAGGTCACACCGGTTTGCAACAGAACACTACTACCTATATTGATGTCGACTCATCTCGTTATACCATTGATATACAAATCAATAACCACACTGTCGAGATAAATCAGCCGTTTGAAATAAAGGCCGTTATCAAAAAACTCAATGGATTGCCGGTTACCAATGCCAAGTCTACAGCTAAACTTATCTTGAGCCAGTATTCCAATGAAAACTCCAGAAATGGTTTAATGTTTGAAGCTGATGTGGATAAAATCGGAGAGGCTGTATTCAAAATAAAATTAAGTTGGCCACAAACATATGATCACATTAAAGTAATGTTCGAAGAAAAAATTGAAACCCATGGATCTCGTCTCACTGTAGTAGATCCAAAACTTCAATCTCAAGTATTCAGACCATCCCCTGGACGCGGCAGATTCGATGGAGGCCTGTATACTCCGGATAGAGGATTTTATCGACCTCCTCAAGCCGAATACGTTGGTCCCTTAAAAATATTCGTAAAAACCGCATTGTAAGTATTGCAATTTATCTCCATTAAAAATGTCCTACAAAGCTAAACAAGTAAGGAACGTCTAAAGTCGTGTGGGGTCGACTATAATATGCCCCATGTTCCGATATTCGGAATCGCAAATCGCAAGAATTTTATTTTTCTTGTAACGAAAAAATAGAGATACTCTCGGGCTACAATATAATTCTAATTTGAACTTCAGATTAAAGAGAACTATACTACCAATTTTAAAGTTTATAAGTTTCAGGGTTAGGAACTTATGAACAAATGAACATTTTGCGATTTGTGATTCCGAATTTCGGAACATGGGGGTATACTTTTCAACACTTTGTAAGCTAATACAATCTTTCAAATCGAACAAGTATATACGGCCGTAAGTTTGGTCAGACCGAAGCTTATGTACCCTCCACAATGGATTGCGTAGAAACTTCTACTGAAGACTGTCGAAACGAATTACTTGGGTTGCCGATGGTAAGGTATCTTAAAACTTCCTAACACCGTCTTCTAAATTGCAAGGTAGTCCATACGTGGTATATATTAAACACAAAAAGGCCGATTAAATACGTACAGTATGTCAAGAAAGTGTTTTGACAATAGGATAAAACTTATGTTTTGTTCCAAAATTAAATATAATTTAATTTTAAAAAATATTTTATTATGTATTTTGCAAAGTATACATATTTTATTTTTCTCATGGGGTGGTGGAGTGACAGATAGTCGAGGGCGAAAACTGTCTCAATTTATTTTAGGCTGTCCGGACCTAATGACAGTAGGTGCAGATAGAGCTACGAGGCCAGCTCCTGGTTCAGGCGCATTTATCGACCTCTTTATTAAATCTGCAGGTGTTGAACTTCGAGGACCGTTGTGTAGGACATTGGACTATGAATCCGACCATAGGGCTATAGAGGTTATAGTTGAAACTCGAGGTGTTCATACGTCTGAGGTTCGAACCATGTTCGACTTTGGACGAATGAAAACTAATCGATTTAAAACTATACTTCAAAATGGACTTGATAGTCACATGCTACCAACGGATAGAAATGTGGATTGTGAAGAGGTCGATAGATGCGTTGAAGGACTAGGCTCTGTGTTTCGACAAGCTATAGAGGCATCTGTGCCTTGTTTTGAGGTTCGAGATAGATCTCTGATTAAATTGCCGGACAGAATAAAAAGGTTTATTAGGGAAAGGAGGAGACTTTGTCGCACAATATACCGATGTTGTGACAGAGGGCGTATTCCACTATTAAGGGCAATAATCCGGAATCTGGATGTTATAATAGAAAATTCCATTTCAAACTGCGAAAGGAATATTCTAATTAATAAATTAGGGAAAATTAAAGTGGACAACAAAATGTATAGGAACATACGGAAAACTGCTGGTTTGGCTCATAGAGCCCCTGTAGGTACATTGGTTGGACCCAATGGTTTGATGATTGGTGACGACCAAGGTAAGGCGGAATTTCTAGCTGATCATGTCCACAATGCACATCGAGCTAATGGACTTATTGACGATTTGTTTCGTTGTGCTGTAGAAAGTGCAACGGAGGGAATTGCCGATAATACACCAGTGACTTCTTTTAGTGCTGAATTTAGAGCTGATGCCTCTCAAATTGAGAATTTAGAATTATGGAATGCGTCAGGCTTTATAAGGCCTACAGCTATAGGTTCAGCGCTTAAAAGAAGACCAGCAAAAATGTCTTGTGGGCTTGATAAAATACCTGACAAATTTTCTATAGAAATCAAATTTTGACAAATTTTTCTATAGAAATAAAATTTTGGTAGATTATTTTTGGCTCGAGTGGCAACCAGGGCTGTGGAGTCGAGCCAATTTTGCTCGACTCCGGGTAATATAACTAAATCTCATTTTAATATCACTAATTTGTAGTTCTATTGTGGGGGTACCGTAAGTGGATCGATATAAAGTATCGTATTTATTTATGTGTGCAAAAAAAGGTCTTAATTTCACATTAGATGCCAATTAAACTCTATATTTCAAATTTAGGGCAATGTTAAATAAGTAAAATAATGTTATAAATACCCATCATAATATGAGAAGATACCAACAGTATATGTATTTGTGGACCAAAATTATTGATACTATCTCAAATCCTTTAAATTTGTTGCGAGCTATATAAAGGTTTATATTCCCATATGTATGAATTTGAATCTGAATCGATTTAGACAAAATTGTATATACTTCTACAAAATCTATGTACTTTAAATTTAAATATAACGTTATGGGACGTAACACAATTTTAACAAAAAATAAAAATGCAAGGAAAGTCTAAAGTTGGGCGGGCCGATTATAATATACTCTGCACAACTTTGTATTTAGATCTACATTTTGATAAAATCTCAAATCAGACTTCTCCAAAATCTCGGGCAATATTTGGGAAATATTTATAATCGTTTAGACAATTTCGCAAAAATGCATTTATGATTCATTCATTGAAAAATTTGAAAATTTGAGTGATTTCTACAAGTTTTCGACTTAGCAGTGAGCATATAATTTTGGAAAAATTTTTGTCTAGTAAATAAAATTTTGCAAAATTTTCTACAGAAACAAAATTTTGACTAAATTTTCTATAGAAATAAATTTTTTTTTATAGAAATCAAATTTTGACCAAATATATAGAAATAAAATTTTGAATAAAATTTTTATAGAAATAAAATTTGGCAAAAATTTTTATAGAAATAAAAGTTTGAAAAAGTTATCAATAGAAATACAATTTAAAAAAAAAATGTGTAGCAAACAAAATTTTCTATAGAAATAAAATTTTGCAAAATAACATATTCTATAGAAACAAAATTTTGACTAAATTTTCTATAGTAATAAAATTTTGACTAAATTTTATATGGAAAAATATTTCTATAGTAATAAAATTTCGAATACAATTTTTATAGCAATGAGCATCAGTAAGAAAAAATTTTTGAGAAAATTTGTTATAGAAATAAAATTTGACAATTTTTTCTTATAGAAATAAAATTTTGAAAAAATTATCAATAAAAATACAATTTTGGAAAAATTTTTGTGTAGTAAATAAAATTCTGCAAAATATTCTACAGAAACAAACTTTTACTAAATTTTCTATAGAAAATAAATTTTGACAAAATTTTCTAATAAAAAAATTTATTGGCAAAATTTTCTATAGAAATAAAATGTTGTCCAAATTTTCTAATAAAAAATCTATTACTATAAAATTTTGGCAAAATTTTCTATAGAAATAAAATCTTGACTTGAAATAAAATTTAAAAAAAAAATTGTGTAACAAACAAACTTTTGCAAAATTTTCTATAGAAAAAAATATTTCTATAGTAATAAAATTTTGAATAAATTTTTTATAGAAATAAAATTTTGAATAAATTTTTTATAAAAATAAAATTTTGAAAAAACTTGCTATTGAAATAAAATTTTGACAAAACTTTTTATAGAAATAACATTTTGACAAAATTTTCTATAAAAAACAACTTTGAAAAAATTTTCTGTCAATATTCCACATATGTATATGGCCTTAAAATAAAATTTAAAAAAAAAAATAATTTCGGGTATTAAAATGGATCGATCCAGCCCAACTGCTAGTCTAACATTCTAGGAAATATCAAAAGATAGCCGTAATTGGAAGTTGATTTTCATTTACAATCATGCTGTACATTGATCGAATGAATATCGCAATGGAAACTAATTTGCGTAAAAACTTGCTTAGTTACAAAAATGTGAAGTGTTTTAAAAAAATTGGTTTAGCCGGAGTCGGAGTCGAGCAAAATTATTACGACTCCGACTCCAGCAAAATCTTCAGACTCCGATTCCAAGACTCCCACTCCGGCTCCACAGCCCTGGTGGCGACCATGATTATGAACCGATATGGACCAAATTTTGTGTGATTGGGGAGCGGCTATATATAACTATAGACCGATATAGACCAATTTTGGCATGGTTATTAGAGGCCATATACTAACACCACGTTGCAAATTTCAACCGGATCGGATGAATTTTGCTTCTCCAAGAGGTTCCGGAGGTCAAATATGGCGATCGATTTATATTGGGGCTATATATAATTATGGACCGATATGGACCAATTCTTGCGTGTTTTTTTTAGAGACCACATACTAACACCACGTTCCAAATTTCAACCGGATCGGATGAATTATGCTCCTCCAAGAGGCTCCGGAGGACAAATCTGGGGATCGGTTTATATGCGGGATATATATAATTATGGACCGATATGGGCCATTGCTTGCATGGTTGTTAGAGACCATATACTTACACCACGTACCAAATTTCAACTGGATCGGATGAATTTTGCTTCTCTTAGAGGATCCGCAAACCAAATCTGGGGATCGGTTTATATGGGGGCTATATATAAATATAGACCGATATGGACCAATTTTTGCATGGTTGTTAGAGACCATATACTTACACCATGTACCAAATTTCAACCGGATCGGATGAATTTTGCTCCTCTAAGAGGCTCCGGAGGTCAAATCCGGGGATCGGTTTATATGGGGGCTATATATAATTATGGACCGATATGGGTCATTGCTTGCATGGTTGTTGGAGACCATATACTAATACCATATACCAAATTTCAGCCAGATCGGATGAAATATGCTACTCTTATAGGCTCCACAAGCCAAATCTGCGGGTCCGTTTATATGGGGCTATACGTAAAAGTGGACCGATGTGGCCCATTTGCAATACCATCCGACCTAAATCAATAACAACTATTTGTGCCAAGTTTGAAGTCGATAGCATGTTTCGTTCGGAAATTAGCGTGATTTCAACAGACGGACGGACGAACATGCTTAGATCGACTCAGAATTTCACCACAACCCAGAATATATATACTTTATGGGGTCTTAGAACAATATTTCGATGTGTTACAAACGGAATGACAAAGTTAATATACCCCCCATCCTATGGTGGAGGGTGTAAAAATGTTAAAATTTATGTTTACATCGGCTAACATGGCCCTTTTAGGTCGTATATGTCGTCGTCTCAGGACAACGCCGACGACGGAAAGAAATGAATATCCGGCTCCGATAATAATGGATCAGTTTATATGGGGGCTACCTTATATAAAGGGTGATTTGTTAAGAGCTTGATAACTTTTTTAAAAAAAAAAAACGCATAAAATTTGCAAAATCTCATCGGTTCTTTATTTGAAACGTTAGATTGGTCCATGACATTTACTTTTTGAAGATAATTTCATTTAAATGTTGACCGCGGCTGCGTCTTAGGTGGTCCATTCGGAAAGTCCAATTTTGGGCAACTTTTTCGAGCATTTCGGCCGGAATAGCCCGAATTTCTTCGGAAATGTTGTCTTCCAAAGCTGGAATAGTTGCTGGCTTATTTCTGTAGACTTTAGGCTTGACGTAGCCCCACAAAAAATAGTCTAAAGGCGTCAAATCGCATGATCTTGGTGGCCAACTTACCGGTCCATTTCTTGAGATGAATTGTTCTCCGAAGATTTCCCTCAAAATGGCCATAGAATCGCGAGCTGTGTGGCATGTAGCGCCATCTTGTTGAAACCACATGTCAACCAAGTTCAGTTCTTCCATTTTTGGCAACAAAAAGTTTGTTAGCATCGAACGATAGCGATCGCCATTCACCGTAACGTTGCGTCCAACAGCATCTTTGAAAAAATACGGTCCAATGATTCCACCAGCGTACAAACCACACCAAACAGTGCATTTTTCGGGATGCATGGGCAGTTCTTGAACGGATTCTGGTTGCTCTTCACTCCAAATGCGGCAATTTTGCTTATTTACGTAGCCATTCAACCAGAAATGAGCCTCATCGCTGAACAAAATTTGTCGATAAAAAAGCGGATTTTCTGCCAACTTTTCTAGGGCCCATTCACTGAAAATTCGACGTTGTGGCAGATCGTAAGTCTATTCATGATGAAATGTCAAAGCATACTGAGCATCTTTCTCTTTGACACCATGTCTGAAATCCCACGTGATCTGTCAAATACTAATGCATGAAAATCCTAACCTCAAAAGAATCACCCTTTATAATTATAGACTAATTTACGGAACATACTAACATCGCGTACCACATAAAAAATTTAGAAAAGAAAATTTCAGTAAAATTTAGAAAAGAAAATTTCAGTAAAATTGAGCCAACGACATTTTTCACTGATATAACGAAATATTTTCGTTATGACAAAGACAATTTTCGCTAATGAAAATGAAACGTTTCGGTTTTTATCCCATTTTTTATATTTCTTATAAAGCCGGCTATTTTTGTCGGCAGCGACTGACATTTTGCCTCCGGCGGTGGCTTGACTGCTAAGCCGATATAAATGTGTCAAGTCGGCGCCGGACAAGTATCCATTATGAAAGTAATTTGAAGTTATCCGAATGGTAATGAGATTAATTTTACAACAAATCTTACAATAAAATTTACATTTCATTAAAATTTTCTGTTCTAAATTTTTGCAAAATTATTATAGCAGTTTGACATTGCTTAATTGCTTGTGGGTGGAAGGCAAAAATAATTAAAAAATTATTAATAAATTTTTCTGACTAATTGGCGACTAAATTGGAGCCGAGATGAGACGACATATTCAACAGCGGCGTTGATTGGCAAAAAATGCACGGGGCATCATTCTCTGTTTCCAACTATCAGTATTTTTTTGTAACTTCTTTCTTCTTCATATTACTTTTTAGCTCCAAATTTGACGAGGATATCATTGTCGAAGTGAAATCCGACGATCCTATTCCATACTTTTTCTACACAATTATGGCTCGTGGCAAAATCGTTAAGCATGAATATATAAAAGTGGGAGGAAATAAAAAATCGTATACACTAAATATCCATCCATCATACGAAATGGCTCCAAAGTCAGAGATATTTGCTTATCTAATTGATGACGGTGACATGAAGTCGGCAACTGAGACCCTAAATATTCTCCTAGATGAATTCAAAAATAAGGTAGTATTTCCCACATTAACAAATCGAAATCCATTTTAATTTAATTGGCTAGATTTTATCTAGCTAATTTCATATTTTAATTAATCTAAGCTTAATCTAATCAAGTTTTATTTAGTTTATTTTGATTTATATAATATTATTTTAATTTTTTAACTTTTTTAATTTAATTTAATTTAACTTAATTTAACAAAACGAAATTCCAGATTGAAATTACCGCACCTGAAGTTGCCAAAGCTAGTGAGCTGGTTTCTGTGAATATTAAAACTGATCCCGAGTCATTTGTGGGCTTATTGGCTGTCGATCAAAGCGTTTTATTACTAAAATCTGGCAATGATTTCGAGGCCTCCAATATATTGAGCAATATAGGAAGGCTCCATGTAACATCACCGCCCGACAATGGACGCCACACTTCATATCCTGGCAAAAATTCAGGATTTGTAACAATAACAAATGCCTGTTATCCACGACGTGGTATGTATCAAATAACGAAGTATTTATAACATATTGTTTTCTATAGATTGCACTATAGGTAATTTGATCTATTTTTTTGTGACAAAAAGTCAAGAAAATAATTCTTTCCTCCCAAACGAAATTTTAGACAAACAAAGATCATTTTGCTTTTTTCCGATATTTTTCGCATTCTTGACTATTTGTATATTTTTGGGGAAAAAATCAACAAGTGTGCACTAAAACTGTCAGACTCTGACAACAACTTATCTGTTTTATTAATCTCACAACAACTCAAATAACGGTAAAAAAAATCCGCATGCTTTTGACTCATTTTCCAGTGTTACCAGAGTAGAAAAATTAAAACTTGCAAAAGTGGATACATTGACTTTTTCATTATTTTGCATTATTCTTCAAACTGATGTTGTTGTATTGAAATAATTTGTTTCGAGCTTAGGTTAGGTTAGGTTAAAGTGGCAGCCCGATTAAGATTCAGGCTCACTTAGACTATTCAGTCCATTGTGATACCACATTAACTAAAAGTACCTATTACATATGGGCACTTCTAGTTTTAACCGTTGAACCCTCTCAATTACTCTCTTCTGTTGAACCAACCAGATTGTTCCAAAAACATTAGCAGACTGCTTAAGTTAACGTTTTCCAGGTCCGCTAGTAATCTGAAGCTATATGCCCCTAAAATTTGCTTACGCCTTACACAAAATGCAGGACACTCACACAAGAGGTGTTTTATTGATTCCTTTTCCTCCGCACCATGACAGCTCATACAATAGTCATTATACTTCGCACCAATAGTTTTTGCAAAATCGCCTATCAGGCAGCGACCCGTTATAGCAGATATCAGGAGTGATATCTGGCGTCTCGAAAACACTAGCATATCTAGTGTGCGGTTTAAGTTTAAATGGGGCCATATTTGCTTGGTGTCGTTACAACCCTTACAATTCTCCCATCGAACATTTGCCATCATGACAGCCTTCTGACGCAGTAAGAGCTTGCAGGTAGCCAGAGGCACACCAACAGATTCTAGTTCCCATGGAATATGTAAGGTGGTTCCTAGCCTTGCTAGCTCATCTGCTTCGCAGTTCCCCGGTATGTTCCTGTGGCCAGGCACCCATATTAGGTGAATATTGTGCTGCTCAGCCATCTCATTGAGAGATTTGCGGCAGTCGATGGCCGTTTTCGAGGAACACAGAGTCCAAGGATTTTATTGCAGGTTGACTGTCTGAGTATATATTAATGCCAATATTGCTTGGAGCATTACTTCTCAGCCAATTCACCACTTCTCTTATTGCTAATATTTCAGCCTGAAAAACACTACAGTGATCAGGTAATCTTTTCGCTATTCGAAGTTCCAGATCTTTAGAATATACTCCGAAACCCACTTTGCCATCCAATTTGGAGCCATATATATCTTTTATTCCCCGGGGTCCGTGTACACCACGCCTCACTGTTGGGAATTAGAGTCTCAAACTTTTTGTCGAAAAGTGGACTCGCCAAAGTGTAATCCACTACGTTAGGCACATCTGGCATTATTTTGAGGACCGAACTGTGACCGTAACTTTTTTCCGACCACAGCGATAGCTCGCGCAACCGCACAGCCGTTGTTGCTGCTGACTGTTTGGCCAAAATGTCTAAAGGCAATAGATGCAGTATGACATTAAGGGAGTTTGTTCCTGTCTTGCTGAATGCACCTGAGATAAACAAGCACGCCATACGCTGAACTTTGTCTAAACTTGTCGGCTGGTGAAGTGCCGGCCACCAGACTACAACACCATATAGCATTATAGGTCTAACCACTGCCGTGTATAGCCAATGTACAACTTTTGGTTTTAGTCCCCAATTTTTTCCTATTGCCTTTTTGCACGAGTATAAAGCTACCGTTGCTTTCCTCGCCCTTTCTTCAATATTAAGCTTAAAGTTCAGCTTCCTGTCCAAAATAACGCCAAGGTATTTTGCACACTCCCTAAAGGGAATTTCAATACCCCCTAAGGAAATGGGCCTAACCGTGGGAGTTTTGCGATCTTTGCAGTACATGACTATTTCTGTCTTTGCAGGATTTACCCCAAGACCATTATCTTTCGCCCATTTCTCAGTCATCCGGAGGGCTCTCTGTATAATATCTCTAACTGTTGATGGGAATTTTCCCCTGACTGCTAGCGCCACATCATCTGCGTATGCCACCACTTGTATCCTTTCTTTTTCTAGGGAAACCAGAAGGTCGTTTATAGCAACATTCCAAAGAAGAGGTGATAGAACTCCTCCTTGAGTAGTGCCTCTGTTCACATACCTTTGTATGTTTGCTTGTCCTAGTGTGGCTGAAATGCGTCTCTTCCTTAGAAGTTCGTCTAACAGCCTAAGTATACCTGGATCAACATTCAGAGTTGTCAGTCCATTTAATATCGAGCTCGGATGGACGTTATTGAACGCCCCTTCGATGTCTAGAAATGCCACGATTGTGTATTCTTTGACAGATAGTGAGCTTTCAATAAAGCTGACTAGTTCATGTAATGCGGTCTCAGTATACCTGCCTTTCGAGTATGCATGTTGTCGTTTCGAGAGCAAACTTGAATCGACGCTAGTTCTAAGATAAATATCTATCACCCTCTCCAGAGTCTTAAGTAGGAATGATGATAAGCTGATTGGTCGGAAATCCTTCGCATTCGAGTGAGAGGTTTTTCCCGCTTTAGGTATGAAAACGACTTTTGATTCTCTCCACTTTCGTGGAATATATGATAAGTTGATACATCCTATATATATCGCCGACAACCAGGGGATAATTCTGTCAGCCACCGCTTTTAACTCCGCCGGAGTAATTCCATCAGGTCCGGGGGATTTGAATGATCCAAAGCTATTTAACGCCCATTTTATTCTAGATGCTGATACAATTTCCTCGATAGGAAACGACCGCTGAGCCACTGTGGCACCGCCAGTGCATGGTTCAACCGTCTGATTTCCGGCAAAATGTGTGTCCAATAGTACCTCCAGCGTCTCCTCACTGGACGTTGTCCAATTGCCCTCCGATGTTTTAATGAAACCTGGAGCGGAGCTCGTGGATGCTAGCACCTTCCGTAGTCTGGAAGCCTCGGACGTATTCTCAATGTTGCTGCAGTAATCATTCCAAGAGTTATGCTGAGCCTTTCTCAGTTCTCGCTTGTATCCTCTCAGATTCTTCTTGTAAGCGTCCCAATCCACAGGAGCTCTGGTGGACTTTGCTTTGTTAAAGAGCTTCCTGCACGATTTCCTCATATTACCTAACTCCGTAGACCACCATGGTGGTCGATTTTTCCCCCTTGGCTTCCCTTTAGGGCATGCAGCTTTCAGTGAAATGTTGAAGGCCTTAGTAATCCTCTCCACTGCGTGTTCGATAACTTGCACAGTGCTCATACTTGTCTCTGGTATTTTCGGTATCATCATATTGAACGATTCCCTATACCTATTCCAGTCAGCTTTCCTAACATTTGGCGGAAATATGGTCTTGGTGGTATGAACATCAAATTTGAAACTGATGTAGCGATGATCTGAGAAGCTGTGTTCACTTAAAACATGCCACTCAGATATCATTTCATTCAGTTCTTGCGAGGCCAAGGTGATGTCCAAAACCTCTTGCCTGTTTTTAGTGACAAAGGTTGGGACATCTCCCTTGTTGCAAACTACCAGATTAGTACGCAAAATAAACTCTATTAGCGACTCTCCCCTTGCATTAGTATCACTACTTCCCCATATACTATGATGCGCATTCGCATCGCATCCCATAATGAGTTTCGTCTTTGCTTTCAGTGACTCCTCAACTAAGGTCTTAACGGCACATGGAGGCATCTCCCTGTCATGTCCCATATAGACCGAAGATACCCAATATTTGCATTTGGCTATTTCTAAATTGGCAACGACAGTGTCTGCATTGCACATTGAAGGAAGCAGAAACAAGTTAAGCTCGTTTTTAGCAATTATACAGGCTCGAATTACATCATTACCAGTATACTGCAATAGTTTGAACCCCGGAGTACTTAATTCACATATTTTGTTTCTATAAACATATGGTTCTTGAATAAGAACTATGTCTATGTCCCCTTTCATCAGGAGAACTTTTAAGGCAGCACATGCAGCCTTACAATGATGAAGATTTATCTGGAGGATCCGTAGGACCATCGAGATTTTCAACAACCGTCACATCAGCCGCTTCAATCGAGTCATCAAGAATGTCCTCTTCAGAGATATCGGTGACTCTCGCAATAACCATAGGTTGAACTTTGGTGAGTTCTGAGGCAGTAGAAGCCTCCTCAGCTGTTGGAAGATCTGGATTGCATTGTTTCAGTCTATTTAAAATAGATTCAGGGTCAGGAGGGTTTGCAGGTATCCACGCATGTGCTCTTGGTCTAGCCGGTATGTCTTTCTTCTCGACTAACTCTAGAGCAGCTCCTTCCCAAACTTCACCAATTAGTATCGGAGCAGCTTTAAAACATTATATAGACCTCTGGTCCTCAAATGCGACTAGCTTAAATCGTCCTTGATACCAACCAGCCTCTTGGTGTCGAGGATCTGGGCCGGGAAACTTTTCCAGCACCTGTGAGTAGACGCCAGACAAAGCATTCTCAATTTCCCCCCATTTTTGCTTTGGAACCATACCGTCCAATGCTCCTTTATTTATGATAGCCATCACAAGGCTGTCTTTAGCAACTGAGGCAAACGATCGTTGATCCCTTTTGGAGGATGGCAGCTCATCCGGTGATCGTTCCCTTTTTCCAGCCTCAAGAATTCCTTGAGCCCATTTTAAGGAATCGCTTTGTTTAGCCGACAACGTGCTTGGGTCGACTGATCCTAATTTCTTTAGGATAAACAAAGCATTTCTGCGTTCCTTGAATCTCTTTCGTGAGGGATTACCTCCTTTTGATGCCGTTACCTTGGAAAAGGTTCGACTTGTCAAATTGTCGCCACCTGTCGACCCGTCTACAGGTCGACTAATTGGGCCTAACTCTTGGACATTGCCCAAATTTATAACTCCAGTCGATACCCGTCCACTGGGCCCTGAAGTTAGCAACCCAGTGGATGTCTTTGAATTTCTCTGCATGGTGGCCTAATATCCCACCACACTTGAAATTCGTAGTAGGTACTTATTACGATGATTTTATCCGCTATTAAAAAACACGTCCGTTCCGTTCGACGGTTGAATAATATTACCTCACCTTCCACAGAGCCCGGTCTTGAATGCAATTGAACACCTATGGGTATATATCAAAACACAGCTGATGAACTTTAACATTTCTGAGAAAAGTAAAGCTGAATTCCTGTAGAAATTTTTGCTATGCGAAATTAACTTTTTTTGGTTTTTATACCCTCCACCATGGGTGGTATATTAACTTTGTCATTCCGTTTGTAACACAACGAAATATTGTTCTAAGACCCCATAAGGTATATATATTCTGGGTCGTGGTGAAATTCTGAGTCGATCTGAGCATGTCCGTCCATCCGCCTATTGAAATCACTCTAACTTCCGAACGAAACAAGCTATCAACTTGAAACATGGCATAAGTAGTTGTTATTGATGTAGGTCATATGGTATTTCCAATGACCCATATCGGACTACTTTTACGTATAGCTCCCATATAAACCAATCCCCAGATTTGGCTTGCAGATCCTCTTGGAGGAGCAAATTTCATCCGACCCAGTTGAAATTTGATACGTGGTGTTAGCATCGACGCCCAGATTTGGCTTGCGGAGCCCCTTGGAGGAGTAAAATTCTTCCGATCCGATTGAAATTTGGTATGTGGTGTAAGTATATGGTCTCTAACAACCATGCAAAAATTGGTTCATATCGGTCCATAATTATATATAGCCCCCACATAAACCGATCCGCAGATTTGACATCCGATACGGTTGAAATTTGGTACGTGGTGTTAGTGTATGGTCTCTAACAACCATTCAAAAATTGGACCAAATCGGTCCATAATTATATGTAGACCCCATATAAACCGATCCCTAGATTTGACCTCCGGAGGCTCTTGAAGGATAAAATTTCATCCGATTCGGTTGAAATTCGGTACATGTGTTTTTATATGGAAGTTCCAAGCACAAATTGGTACAAATCGGTCAAATATGGCCTCTAACATTCGAGCGAAAATTGGTCTAAAGTTTTTCGTTATTATATATAGCCCCCATATAAACCGATCCCCAGATTTGACCTCCGGAACATCTAGAAGGAGAAAATTTCATCCGATCCGGTTGAAATTCGGATCGTGGTGTTTATATATGTCCTCCAAAATCCATGTAGAAATTGGTCCAAATCGGTCCATAATTATATATAGTCCCCATATAAACCGATTCCCAGATTTCACCTCCAGAGCCTCTTGAAGGAGAAAATTTCATCCGATTCGGTTGAAATTTGGTACGTTATGCAAGGATAACAACCATGCCAAAATTACTCCATATTGGTCCATAGTTATTATATATAGCCCCCACATAAAGCAAACCCCGTATTTCACTTCTAACTCTCTAATTACCACGCAACAGTTCATATCGGTGCGTAACTAACAATTTATAGACTCCCTATATATACCGATCAATAACTGAATTATATATGTACCTATTTAATCGGCTTTTTTTTTTTAAATACACACCGTGTGGACTGATTTACAATTTAGAAGTGTTTTAAGATACCTTGTCATCGGCAAGTATTACCACAGCCCAAGTAATTCGATTGTGGATGACCGTCTTTAGTAGAAGTTTCTACGCAATCCATGGTGGAGGGTACATAAGATTCGGCCTGGCCAAACTTACGGCTGTATATATAGTTGTTATTATTTTGTAGCTGGAATCTCAAGCTTTAATAAAAGGCAACGGCGTCAAATTTAGTACAATGCAATCTAATTCATCACCCTTTCATCGAAATGGTTTTAGATTTAGATATAGCTCCCATAAGTATGTATCGCCCGATTTTCCAAAGTTTGGCCGTAATAGCCTTATTATAACAAAATACGATTTATTTTCCAAACTTATTTCAATGATACCCTACAAATACTTATGTTTACTAATTCATGTATGATGTAGTCAGCTCCGCCCGACTTTCTACTTTATTCATTTGTTCTTCAGTATATCTAAAACTACTTTTTATACCCTGCGCTACACTGTGGAACAGGGTATTATAAGTTAGTGCATATGTTTGCAATACCCAGAAGGAGACGAGATAGACACATGGTGTCTTTGGCAAAAATGCTCAGGTGGGCTCCTGAGTCGATATAGCCATGTCCGTCTGTCCGTGAACACATTTTTGTAATCAAAGTCTAGGTCGCAGTTTTAGTCCAATCGACTTCAAATTTGGCACAAGAATGTGTTTTGGCTCAGAATAGAACCCTATTGATTTTGGAAGAAATCGGAATAGAATAGAACCCTACTGATTTTGGAAGAAATTTTTGATATAGCTCCCATATATATATTTCGCCCGATATGGGCTAATACGGTCCCAGAAGCCAGAGTTTTACCCCAATTTGGTTGAAATTTTGCACTAGGAGTACAATTAGTAGTGTAGTCAAGTGTGCCACCGTGGTGCAATGGTTAGCATGCCCGCCTTGCATACACAAGGTCGTGGGTTCGATTCCTGCTTCGACCGAACACCAAAAAAGTTTTTCAGCGGTGGTTTATCCCACCTCAGTAATGCTGGTGACATTTCTGAGAAGTTCAAAGCTTCTCTAAGTGGTTTCAGTGCAATTTGGAACGCCGTTCGGACTCGGCTATAAAAAGGAGGTCCCTTGTCATTGAGCTCAACATGGAATCGGGCAGCACTCAGTGATAAGAGAGAAGTTCACCAATGTGGTATCACAATGGACTGAATAGTCTAAGTGAGCCTGATACATCGGGCTGCCACCTAACCTAACCTAAGTGTGCCAAATTTTATTGAAATCGGTTCAGATTTAGATATGGCTCCCATATATATCGTTCGCCCGATTTACACTCATATGACCACAGTGGCCAATCTTTTACTTCGATTTAATTGAAATTTTGCACAGTGAGTAAAATTAGCATTGTAGCTACACGCTCACAAAAAATCGCTTCTGTAACATATACTCCCAAACATATTTTGCTTCAAGCATATACATTTTTGGGTATTGCCCAAACATTTATATGTTTGATCTATTCCAATATATAATATGTTTGAAAGCATATTGGTCTAAACAATATATGTTTGGGTAGTCTAAGTTCCAAACATTTTGTATTTTTGCATCCAAATTCAATAATGTTGTCTTCTAAAAAACAATATGTTATTATGTGAACATATAATATGTTTGGAAGCATTTTGCACCCAAAAATATTATATGCTTAAAAAAATTCTCCCAAACAATATTGTGCTCAAAATTTTATTTATTTATTTATATATTTACAATCATAATGAATTATGAAAATAAACAGGTAATATAGGTGCTAACAACATAGGTTTTCGACCTGAATGCTCAAAATTTTGTTTCTGCCCAATTGTATATTCCCCGACATCTTTCTCACTTCCACGAGATTTTTTAGTTCTTAGCACCTTTTGCTGTAATACAAACATTCTAGAAGAAATTATTCAATTGTATGATTTTTTTTTATTTTAATTTTACCTTTTGCCGGACGGGGATTCGAACAGCGGACCACACAGTTTGTAAGGATCAAAGAAGTAGCTGATCAATTGCCCAAGGAAAAATAACATGTTAATTTTGTAATAACAAGCAACAACCACCAACTTAATTCAATGTCGCTCCCTGTTAAATAGCGCTCCAAGCTACTAAACACATATATGTTTATAGGCTATTTCTAAATTAATATATGTTTGCATCCAAGCATATTATATTTACAAACATTTTATGTCCCAAACATAATATGTTCTAACATATTAACATATATGTCCCAAACATGTTATGCTAGTTTATGAACATTATATGCTTGCACTCAAAAATATTGTGTTTAAAAATTTGTGTTCCAAACATATAATGTTTATAGCCAAACATATGAAAAACAGTCTTTTTCATCCGTGTATGCGTGCCAAATTTGGTTTAAATCGGTTAAGATTTAGATATAGCTCCCATATATATCGTTCGCCCGATTTACACTCATATGACCAAAGTGGCCAATCTTTTACTCCGATTTAATTGAAATTTTGCACAGTGAGTAAAATTAACATTGTAGCTTTGTGTGCCAAATTTGGTTGAAATAGGTGCAGATTTAGATATATCTTCCATATATAGCTTTCGCCCGATTTAGACTCATATGACCACAGAGGAAAATTTTTTGCTCCGATATAGTTGGAATTTTGCACAGGGTGTAGAATTAGCATTGTAGCTATGAGTGCCAAATTTGGTTGAAATCGGTTCAGATTTAGATATATCTCCCATATCTAGCTTTCGCCCGATTTACACTCATATGACCACAGAGGCCAATTTTTTACTGCGATTTAATTGAAATTTTGCACAGTGAGTAAAATTAACATTGTAGCTTTGCGTGCCAAATTTGGTTGAAATAGGTGCAGATTTAGATATAGCTCCCATACATATGTTTTTCTGATTTCGAGAAAAATGGTCAAAATAAAAAATGGTCGTGCCTTAAACCTCATAAACATACTGCTAGCTCAAAGATTCATAGATTACCATGGTACACACCTGGCTTAAAAAAGTTTAAAAATCTAAGAAACAAGTCCTATAAAAAGAGCAAATTTTCTGATGATGATAATATCAATCGTTTATATGAGCACTATTCACGTGAGTTTTCATTTTTAAATAAGTTTTTGTATAAACAATATCTTCTTAAATATCAAGATAAAATAAAGGTCAATCCAAAATCCTTTTGGCATTATATAAATTCTAAAAAACAGTCCAGTGATTACCCATCTTCTATGCACTATGATGATATAACGGCAACATCTACATCTGATATAGTGTCCTTATTTGCAGAATTTTTTCAATCGAATTTTGTTAGTCCAAGCTCAAATTCATCGAATGAATTTTTAATTAGTGTTAAAGAGTGCGTTAATTTTGGATCTATAGAACTTTCAAATGATGATGTACTTGAAAGTATTAATGAAATGAAACTTTCTGAACGATTGGATCTTGATGGGCTGTCCGGGAAGATTTTGTGTAATCTGTCTGATTCTCTTTGTGTACCTTTGAGAATTATTTTCAATAAATCCCTAGATGAGGGAGTGTTTTTAGACCAGTGGAAGTTTGCTCTTATTACTCCCATATTCAAATCTGGTAGCAAATCTAATATTCGAAATTATAGGCCAATTGCCAAACTATGTAATATTGCAAAACTATTCGAACATATAATTTATAAAAAGATATATTTTGCTTTTAAATCGTTTATATCGGATAATCAGCATGGTTTTATTCATGGACGGTCTACGTTGACGAATTTATTAATTTTTTCTAATTTTTGTATTTCTTCATTTGAAGCTGGAAATCAAGTAAATACGATTTATTTAGACTTTGTGAAAGCTTTTGACAAGGTATCACACATTATATTGGCCAAAAAATTGTTAAAGATGGGTTTTCACTCAAATTTCTTGAAGTGGATTATTTCGTATCTTAATGGAAGAAAGTGTGTTGTATCGATTAATGGTTGTAAGTCAATGCCATATACAGCTATATCGGGTATGCCACAGGGCAGTATTCTGGGTCGGCTTCTCTTTAATTTGTTTATTAATGACATTTCTTCGTTTATCTCATACTCCCATTGCCTGCTATATGCAGATGATATGAAAATTTTTAAGAGCGTGAGATCTCATTTAGATGCAACTTTATTGCAGTTAGATCTCAAATCTATTGAACGTTGGTGCTCGTTGAATGATTTACATTTGAGCTCAGAAAAGAGTTATTACTTATGTTTTTCTAGACTGAGATGTCCCATATTTATGGAGTATTATATTAATAATAAACTGGTTAAAGAAGTTGATGAGAAATTGGATCTAGGCGTATTTTTCGACTCCAAATTGTCATTCAATAGACATATAGATTATATAATGCCTCAAGCGTATTCATCACTAGCTTTTGTTAAGCGTAACAGCCGGGAATTTAGTGACCCTTACGTGCGAAAAATATTATATTCTTGCTTCGTTAGATGAAAGTTAGAATATGCGCACTTGATTTGGAATCCTTCTATGTGCTCACAAGTGAATAGAATTGAGAAATTGCAACGTAAATTCGTAAAATTTGCTCTTATTTCTTTGAACTTCTGTTTACCTTTGCCGTCATACGAATCGAGATGTAAGCTTATTCATCTACCTACACTCATTAATCGCAGGCATATTCAGGCTATGTTATTTGTTTATAAAGTTATTTGTGGAATTATAGATTGTTCTTATATTCTTAATCTAATAAGTTTCAATGTACCATGTAGACGTTTAAGAAGAGTTGAAATGTTTAACATACCGATGCATAGAAACAATTATTGTATGAATGAACCAATTTGAAAGGCCTTAAGAGAATTTAATAGAATTAATTTGATCTGTGATCTCGATTTTAGTTATAATTTACAAAGATTTAAAAATATTTTAGATGTTATTTATTTTTAGCCAGTAGTCTGAAAGGATGTACTATTCCATAGACGAAATGAATAAATAAATAAATACCTTGTAAAATCACCACTGCTTAGTCGAAAAGTTGTAAAAATGACTCTAATTTACCTAAACTTCTAATACATATATATCGAGCTATAAATCATAAATAAACTTTTGCGATGTTTCCTTAAAATTGCTTCAGATTTAAATGTTTCCCATATTTGTTTACTAACATTATGTTTGTAGAAGTCTATCAAAATCTGTCCAGATCGAGTGATATTTAAATGTATGTATTTGGGACAAACCTTTATATATAGCCGCCAACACATTTGACGGATGTGATATGGTATCGAAAATTTAGATCTACAAAGTGATGCAGGGTATAATATAGTCGGACGCATATCGCTAAGTCGACTCAGAATTTGATTGCAAGATTCGGATGATCGGAACTTAGAGGATAGTCAGGACGAGCCTACCAGAAATATTGGAATTGAAATATTCCAACTGTTGTCTTAATGTTTTTTTTTTTTTTTGTTAATTATTTAGATGGCAATTTTGCTCCGCATATGGCTGTTTCTGCTACTGGTGTCGCTGGCGGTCCTGGCATTGGTTATGCTAGCTATGATAGCCCACAAGAGTTCTCCTATGCATTATATTCAACAAAGGAACCAACTGTTCGTAAAAATTTTGTTGAAACTTGGATATTCGATGACATAGAAAGGTGAGTATGTCTGAAACCAAAAGCAAAAATATCCAACACAGCAATTGAAAGAGTTTACTACTTCGAAATTTATCAAATGTTAAAAATTCTATAAATTCATTCGAACAGTACGGATTCCAATGGCATTGCTAATTTCACCACCAATATACCAGACACAATGACATCTTGGGTAATCACTGGTTTCACTATAAACGACAAGAATGGTTTTGGTATGACCCATGACCCCACCAATATTCGAGTCTTCCAACCATTCTTTGTCAGCCTTAATCTGCCATATTCGGTAAAACGTGGTGAAATTGTAGAGATACCAGTTACAGTCTTCAATTATATGACAACTCAAGTGGAAGCAGAGATTACAATGGAAAATGCTGATGATGAATACAGTTTCCTTGGTCCCGACCAAGAGCAATTCACCGAAGAGAAAGTAATGAGTAAACAAGTGACCATACCCTCGAATAGCGGATCAACTGTATCCTTTAAGATGTTCCCCAAAATTGTTGGTGATATAACATTGAAAATTAAAGCAGTTACTCCATTGGCTGGAGATAGTGTCCACCAGAAATTGAAAGTTGAGCCTGAAGGTGTAACCCAGTATAAAAATGAGGCTCTCTTTGTGAGTATACCATCTGGGGGAGAACCATTTGTGTATACCTTTAAGGCTGAAATTCCCCCAGAGGCCATAACAAATTCAGAATTTATAGAATTTACGGCCGTAAGTGATCTTTTAGGACCCACCATTGAGAATATTGATAGTCTGATACGAATGCCTTATGGTTGCGGTGAACAGAATATGATTAATTTCGTTCCCAACATTTTGGTTTTGGATTATCTGGAGAGTATGAAAATCAACAGGCCTACATTGATGGAGAAGGCAAAGAACTTCATGTTGATGGGATATCAGCGACAATTGACCTACAAACATCAGAATGGAGCCTATAGTACCTTTGGTGAGGGTCGCACTCAACCCAATAATTGGTTGACAGCCTATGTGGCTCGATCTTTTATCAGGGCTCGCAAATATATCACCGTTGATGAAAGTTTAATCGAAAAGGCTTTACAATATTTGGCCTCCAATCAGGATCGTAATGGTCAATTTATTGAAACTCAAACCAGTTTCTTCAATTCCCATAAAACCGACAATGTTGGTAAAACCGCATACATCCTCCTGGCATTTTTGGAAAGTGAGGTGAGTATTATTAACTTTTAGGCTTCAATACTATATATTATATTCAAATTTACTTTTCAGGAATATTCCCTCAAATTTAAACCTCAAATACGTAAAGGTATAGATTTTCTCCAAAGCAGAGTTGACAATGAAGATGATCTTCATACATTGGCTCTTATCTCTTTGGTCTTGAAAAAGGCCAAGCATTCCAAACTCGAAGGGCTTTTGGAAAAACTAGAACATAGAGCACACAAAGAGAACAATCTAAAATGGTGGCCATCATCATCGAAATACCAGAACGATGAAATTGAAGTTACTTCTTATGTTCTACAAACACTTTTGGAGACCCCAGATGTGGATGCCACCAAAGTTTTACCCATCATTAAATGGTTAATTGGAAAACGTAATAATTTAGGTGGATTTGCATCGACACAAGATACTGTTGTTGGATTGGAGGCTTTAATCAAATTTTCCGAGAAATTTGCTGCTGCCGGTAGCGGTAATATCAATGTTAAATATCAGGCCCAAAATGAAGCTGGTGAGGAGACATCAAATGGTTCCTTCACCATTGAGGAGAAAAATGGTTTAGCTTTGATAAGTTATGAGGTATGTATATGATTATTACTTATGATGAAATTTTCAATTTATTTGGGAATATAAATTGAAATCCCACGACTATTATGGGACATATTTAGGTAAAACTAGTATATACGGCCGTAAGTTCGGCCAGGCCGAATCTTATGTACCCTCCACCATGGATTGCGTAGAAACTTCTACGAAAGAATTAATTGGGTTGTGGTATCGAATTAATTGGGTTTTGTTATCTTAAAACTTCTTAACATCGTTTTCTAAATTGTTAGTTAGTCCATACGTGGTATATATTAGACAAAAAAAGGTATGTATAGGTAAGTCTACAAATAATTACGAATCGATATGGACTTTGGCACGATACGTATAGAGCCAGAATTGAAATATGGGGGTCGCTTATATGTGGGCTATATACAATTATGAACTTGATATGGACCAATTTTTGTGTGATTGTGAACTATAGACCGATATGGACCTAGTTAGGTATGGTTGTTAACGACCAGCTACTAGCACAATGTACCAAATTTCAACTGACTCGGATGAAATTTGCTCCTCCAAGAGGCTCCAAAACCAAATCTCGGGATCGGTTTATATGGGGGCTATATATAATTATAGACCGATTTCGACCAATTTTTGCATTGGTGTTTGAGGTCATATATTAACAGCACGTATCAAATTTCAACTGAATCAGCTGAATTGTGGTCTTCCAAGAGGCTCCGGAGGTCAAATCTGGTGATCGGTTTATATTGGGGCTATACATAATTATGAACCGATGTGGACCAATTTTTTTATACCCTCCATTCCGTTTGTAACACATCGAAATATTGCTCTAAGACCCCATAACGTATATATAACAGGTTGGCTGATAAGTCCCCGGTCTAACACATAGATGGCGTCGCTAGTATTAAATACATGTTATTTTTATATAGTACCAACCTTCAAATGATTCGTGTCAAAATTTGACGTCTGTAAGTCAATTAGTTTGTGAGATAGAGAGTCTTTTGTGAAGCAACTTTTGTTATTGTGAAAAAAATGGAAAAAAAGGAATTTTGATAAAATACGGTGGAAGCAAAAACTTGGCTTGATAATGAGTTTCCGGACTCTGCCCCAGGAAAATCAACAATAATTGATTGGTATGCAAAATTCAAGCGTGGTGAAATGAGCACGGAGGACGGTGAACGCAGTGGACGTCCGAAAGAGGTGGTTACCGACGAAAATATCAAAAAAATCCACAAAATGATTTTGAATGACCGTAAAATGAAGTTTATCGAGATAGCAGAGGCCTTAAAGATATCAAAGGAACGTGTTGGTCATATCATTCATCAATATTTGGATATGCGGAAGCTCTGTGCAAAATGGGTGCCGCGCGAGCTCACATTTGACCAAAAACAACGTGTTGATGATTCTGAGCGGTGTTTGCAGCTGTTAACTCGTAATACACCTGAGTTTTTCCGTCGATATGTGACAATGGATGAAACATGGCTCCATCACTACACTCCTGAGTCCAATCGACAGTCGGCTGAGTGGACAGCGACCGGTGAACCGTCTCCGAAGCGTGGAAAGACTCAAAAGTCTGCTGGCAAAGTAATGGCCTATGTTTTTTGGGATGCGCATGGAATCATTTTCATCGATTATCTTGAGAAGGGAAAAACCATCAACAGTGACTATTGTATGGCGTTATTGGAGCGTTTGAAGGTCGAAAAGGCGACAAAACGGCCCATATTAAGAAGAAAAAAGTGTTGTTCCACCAAGACAACGCACCGTGCCACAAGTCATTGAGAACGATGGCAAAAATTCATGAATTGGGCTTCGAATTGCTTCCCCACCCACCGTATTCTCCAGATCTGGCCCTCAGCGACTTTTTCTTGTTCTCAGACCTCAAAAGGATGCTCGCAGGGAAAAAATTTGGCTGCAATGAAGAGGTGATCGCCGAAACTGAGGCCTATTTTGAGGCAAAACCGAAGGAGTACTACCAAAATGGTATCAAAAAACTGGAAGTTCGTTATAATCGTTGTATCGCTCTTGAAGGGAACTATGTTGAATAATAAAAACGAATTTTGACAAAAAAATTGTTTTTTTCTTCGTTAGACCGGGGACTTATCAGCCAACCTGTTATGTTCTGGGTCGTGGTGAAATTCTGAGTCGATCTAGTCACGTGCGCCCGTCCTTCTGTTGAAATCACGCTAGCTTCCGAACGAAATAAGCTATCGCCTTGAAATTTGTAGTTGTTATTGATGTACGTCGGATGCTATTGCAAATGGGCCATATCAGACTACTTTTACGTATAGTAGAGGTGTGCGCGTGACGCGCCCCCATATAAAGCGACCCCAGATTTGGCTTGCGGAGCCTCTTACAAAAGCAAATTTCATCCGGTTGAAATTTGGTACGTGGTGTTAGTATATACACTAATAGAAAAAAATACGTTCCATAGTCGTGAACGGACGGTGACAAAATGAAACGGAAATGTTCACAGAAAATCAAAACGGAATGTTCACAATTTCGTCCACGGGCGTTCACGATGTCATGAACGGCATTCGTTTTTCTTTGGCCATGAAAAGTCTTAAAATAATCGTCAGACGTTATTATGGCAACTCGGTGGTGCAATGTGCTAAGGCGAATGTTAACGCGTATGGTGCAGAAAACACAGGTTCGAGTCACGCTAGCGGAAATCTTTTTTTTAATTTTGTTTATAAAGTCGTAAGCATAACGTTTTCAGATCATGAACCCTGGTTGTTGTTTTGACAAGACATGGTGTCATTTTATCGTTGTCAGATTGACACCGCCTGTTCACAGTTTGACACCACATGTTTGTTGATTCACTTTCATGAACGAATCGTTTCTATGAGTGTAGTCTCTAACAACTATGCAAAAATTGGTCTATATCGGTCCATAACTATATATATGTTAGCCCCCATATAAACCAATCACCAGATTTGGCCTCCGGACCCTCTTTCAGGATCCGGTTGTAATTAGCAAAATTCATCCGATCCGGTTGAAATTCGGTACGTGGTGTTGATATATGGTCTCTAAACACCATGCAAGATTTTATGCATATCGGTCCATAATTATATAGCCCCATATATGGTAAACCGATCCCCAGATTTGATCTCCGGAGCCTCTTGAATGAACAAAATTCATCCGATTCTGTTGAAATTTGGTACACGCAGAGAAGGAATATGATCACCTCAACCATGTTTTAAGAGCAAAATATTATTTTTGGATGGTGTCCACGTAACACTTTTATCGCAAAAATGTTGTTTTCTTGCCAAACATAAAATGCTTTCCGAAAACAGATACATAATTTCAGAGGAAATAACATGGTTACGATAAAAATGTTACATGGTCACCATCCACCATCTCTATTTAACGCGCAAAATTTCATATGGGTTCGTATTTATTTGTAGACTTATACAAATAAATATTTAATCTGCCTTTTTGTCTAATATATACCACGTATGGACTAACATACAATTTAGAAGAAGTTTTAAGATACCTTGCCATCGGTAAGTATTACCACAACCCAAGTAATTCGATTGTGGATAACAGTTTTTTGTAGAAGTTCCTACGCAACCCATGGTGGAGGGTACATAAGATTCGGCCTTTCCGAACATACGGCCAAAGAAAGTATATACACTTTTTTTAACGGGCTATCACATTCGTCGGCCTGGATATCCTCCTATTCCAAGAGTGTCGAAAATACTTAGTTCTCGTTTATATTCTCAGAGTTTTCGTAATCATGCTCCAATTCTCCGGAGCTTTAGTGGACCTTTCTTTTCAAAAGGCTTCTTGCACGATTACGATTACGAACTGCCATGACAATCCTACTCTAATTCTCTCACGTTTTTTGGAAACATAATCTTGGCAGTAATTAGTCCATCTTGAAACGGATTTAACGGTGATCATTATCCTGCTGCGAAACCAAGATTACATCTACAATACGTTGCTTATTTCTTGCGACTAAACTTAAACCGTTTTGTTCCCTATTCGCCTCTTCGAAAAACCATCTGAAAAACCGTCTGAAGAATCTTATCAAATGTACCAACGTATGAAACTGAAAAATATTCCTAACTAACTGATCATTTCATTTGCCGTTTTTTGCAGTTTTCCAAATCAACACGCCAACTGATCGTAACAGCCGAAGGCGAAGGATCAGCCATACTCCAATTCTCGTATCGCTATAATCTGGCTACCAAAGATGATAATGCCGGTTTCATTCTCAAATATTCACCTAATGCAGCCTCATCGAAAGATCACATTTCAATGAATATTTGTGCCGAATATAAACCGGATGTGGATGATGAAATCAAAGAATCTAATATGGCTGTTATGGAAATTTTCCTCCCATCTGGTTTTCGAACTGATGAAGATAGTTTGGAACATATTCGCAGTGTTCCTTTGGTTCAAAGGGTTGAAACGAAAAATGATGATACCGTAATAGTTGTGTATTTCGATATGCTTGTTGCTGATGAACCTGCATGCTTCGATTTCTATGCTGAAAATTATTATCAAGTTGATAAGTTGAGGCCCGCTGCAATAACTATCTACGATTACTATAACAACAAACAAAGCGCCACTGTTTTCTATGAAGTGAAATGAAATAATACACTGTGATTTATTCAAAAAATGTTTACATTATTTACCGAAATATTTTTACATATTTCAATAAAACAAATAACATGATATCAAGATGAAATTGCGAATCATTAGACCGGTGATGAATAAACAACCGTTGGCAAAAAGTAAAGTGAAGTATTATTATGGGAGATGATTATTTGAAGGGGGAGGAAATCAATTTAGAATAACAAAAAATGGTTTTTAAATTTGTACAATCAAATTCACTGTTTGCAAAAATCTGAAGTTTTTTCTGATTGCTTATATAATTTTTACAAATCCAAAACTGTTTTTTTTTTTAATTTTGATTTCGAATTTCGAAATTTCGGCTTTTTTCTTCACGTAATAATCGGAAATTTATAAAAAAAAAACTCTACATTAAATTGCATTGTATTAGGCAATGAAGATAAATACATACTTCTATTAGCTCCGAAAGACACGTTAGCTCATCCCACATTTGTATACCTTCCACCATAGGATGTGGGGTATATTAACTTTGTCATTCCGATTGTAACACATCGAAATATTGTTCTAAGGTCCCATAAAGTATATATATTCTGGGTCGTGGTGAAATTCTAACTTCCGAACGAAACAAGCTATCGACTTGAAACTTGGCACAAGTAGTTGTTATTGATGTAGGTCGGATGGTATTGTAAATGGGCCATATCGGTCCACTTTTACGTGAAGCCCCCATATAAACGGACCCCAAAATTTGGCTTGCGAGGCCTCTAAGAGAAGCACATTTCATCCGATCCGGCTGAAATTTGGTACATGGCGTTAGTATATGGTTTCTAACAACCACGCAAAAATTGGTTCACATCGGTCCCCTTTTACGTATAGTCCCATATAAACGGACCCTCAGAGTTGGCTTGTGGAGCTTCTAAGAAAAGCATATTTCATCCGATCCGTCTGAAATTTGGTACATGGTTTTGGTATATGGTCTCTAATAACCATGCAAAAATTGGTCCATATCGGTCCATAATTATATATAACCCCCATATAAACCGATCCCCAGATTTCGCTTGCTGAGCCTTAAAGAGAAGCAAATTTCATCCGACCTGGCTGAAATTTGGTACATGGAGTTGGCATATGGTCTCTAACAACTATATGGTATATGGTCTCTAACAACCATGCAAAAATTGGTCCACAGAGATGTATAGTATATATAGCCCCCATATAAACCGATCCCCAGATTTGGCTTGCGGAGCCTCTAAGAGAAGCAAGTTTCATCCGATCCGGTTGAAATTTCGAACATGGTGTTAGTATATGGTCCCTAGCAACCATGCACAAAGTGGTCCACATCGGTCCATAATTATATATAGCCCCCATATAAACCGATCCCCAGATTTGGCTTGCGGAGCCTCTAAGAGAAGCAAGTTTCATCCGATCCGGTTGAAATTTCGAACATGGTGTTAGTATATGTTCCCTAATATCCATGCAAAATTGGTTCACATCTGTTCACAATTATATATAGCCCCCATATAAACCGATCCCTAGATTTGACCTCTGGAGCCTCTTGGAGGAGCAAAATTCATTCGATCCGGTTCAAATTTGGAACGTGTTGTTAGTATATGGCCGCTAACACCCATACCAAAATTAGTCCATATCGGTCTATAGCCGATCTCCAATCACACAAAAATTGGTCCATATCGGTTCATAATCATGGTTGCCACTCGAGTCAAAAATAAACTACCAAAGTTTTATTTCTATAGCAACTTTTGTCAAAATTTAATATCCATAGAAAATGATGTCAAAATTTTATTTCTGTAGAAAATTTTGTAAAAATTTTATTTCTGTAGAAAATTTTGTCAAAATTTTATTATACCCTTCACCACTACTGTGGTACAGCGTATAATAAGTTTGTGCATTTGTATGTAACGCCAAGAAGGAGTGATCATAGACCAACCTTTTAGTATACGGATCGGCTTAGAATTACATTCCGAGTCGATTTAGCGATGTCCGTCTGTCTGTCTGTCTGTCTGTCTGTCTGTCCGTCTGTCTGTCTGTCTGTCTGTCTGTCCGTCTGTCTGTCTGTTGATGTATTTTTGTGTGCAAAGTACAGCTCGCAGTTTTAGTCCGATTGTCCTAAAATTTGGTATAGGGTCCTGTTTCGGCTCAAAGACAATCCCTATTGATTTTGGAAAAAATCGGTTCAGATTTAGATATAGCTGCCATATATATTTTTCACCGATCTGGTCATAATTGGCGTGTATATCAACCGATCTTCCACAAATTCCGTACATCTGAATATTTTATGGGTCTCGAAAAACTTGCAAAATATTAGCCAAATCGGTTCAGATTTAGATATAGCTCCCATATATAGCTTTCGCCCGATTTACACTCATTTGCCCACAGGGTTTAGCATTGTAGCCATGCGTGCCAAATTTGGTTGAAATCGGTTCAGATTTAGATATATCTCCCATATATAGCTTTCGCCCGATTTACACTCATATGACCACAGAGGCCAATTTTTCACTCCGATTTAGTTGAAATTTTGCACAGGGAGTAGAATTAGCATTGTAACTATGCGTGCCAAATTTGGTTGAAATCGGTTCAGATTTAGATATATCTCTCATATATAGCTTTCGACCACAGAGGCCAATTTTTAACTCCGATTTAGTTGAAATTTTGCACAGAGACTAGAATTAGCATTGTTGCTATGCGTGTCAAATTTGGTTGAAATCGGCTCAGATTTAGATATAGCTCCCATATATATGTTTTTCACTGCTTAGTCCAAAAGTTGTAAAAATGACTCTAATTTTCCTAAACTTCTAATACATATATATCGAGCGATAAATCATAAATAAACTTTTGCGAAGTTTCCTTAAAATTGCTTCAGATTTAAATGTTTCACATATTTATACCCACCACCATAGAATGGTGACGGGGGTATAATAAGTTTGTCATTCCGTTTGTAACACATCGAAATATCGATTTCCGACTATATAAAGTATATATATTCTTGATCAGGGAGAAATTCTAAGACGATATAACGATGTCCGTCTGTCCGTCTGTCTGTCTGTCTGTTGTAATCACGCTACAGTCTTCAATAATGAAGCAATCGTGCTGAAATTTTGCACAAACTCGTCTTTTGTCTGCAAGCAGGTCAACTTCGAAGATGGGCTATATCGGTCCAGATTTTGATATAGTCCCCATATAAACCGACCTCCCGATTTGGGGTCTTGGGCTTATAGAAATCGAAGTTTTTATCCAATTTGCCTGAAATTTGAGATCTAGAGGTATTTTATGACCATAAAGAGGTGTGCCAAAAATGGTGAGTATCGGTCAATGTTTTGGTACAGCCCCCATATAGACCGATCTCCTGATTTTACTTCTTGGGCTTATAGAAACCGCAGTTTTTATTAAATTTTACTGAAATTGGAATTCTAGAGGTATTTTAGGACCACAAATACGTGTGCCAAAAATTGTGAGTATCGGTCCATGTTTTGGTATGGTCCCCATATAAAACGACCTCCCGATTTGGGGTCTTGGGCTTATAGAAACCGTAGTTTTTATCCAATTTGTCTGAAATTGGAAATCTAGAGGTATTTTAGGACCATATAGAGGTGTGCCGAAAACGGTGAGTATCGGTCCATATTTTAGTATGGACGATCTCCCGATTTAACTCCTTGGGTTTCTAGAAACCGTAGTTTTTATCTGATTTGCATGAAATTGTAAATATTCTGGTATTTTAGGCTCACAAAAACGTGTATCGGATTAAGTTTTTATCGGTCCATTTGGTAATGCCTCCATATAGACCGACTTCACTTCTTGAGGGCGTAGAAGACGCACTGATCATGAAAATTGCTTGAAACTCAATGTAAAATTTCCAGATTTTACTTCTACAGATTTAAGATTTCAAATCAAGACGTTATTTTATCAATTTCTTGCACACTTACAAGAGATGTTAATGATTCCTCTAAAACTAAAACAAAAATGGTTCTTATAAATCCAGAATCTGGTATAGTCCTCATAGGTGAAGTCTTTAAATTTATCTTCGGGAAGTGTCCTCAAGTCCTCAAGCCCTCCTGAAATTTCAAAGGAAACCTTAATATTTGGTTCATTATGGTGGGTATTTAAGATTCGGACCGGCCGAACTTAGTGCTGTATATACTTGTTTTTTTACTAATATTGTGTTCCACCCTAGTGCATTAGCCGACTTAAATTTTGACTCTATAGATTTGTAGAAGTCTATCAAATTCTGTCCAGATCGAGTGATATTTAAATGTATGTATTTGGGACAAACCTCTATATATTCAGCACCCAACACATTTGACGGATGTGATATGGTATCGAAAATTTAGATCTACAAAGTGGTGCAGGGTATAATACAGTCGGCCCCGCCCGACTTTAGACTTTCCTTACTTGTTTTTGTAGAAAATTTTGTAAAAAATTTATTTCTATAAAATAATTTGGTGAAATTTCATTTCTATAGAAAATTTTGTCAAAATTTTATTTCTATAGAAAACTTTGTCAAACTGAATTATATACGTATTTAATCGGTATTTTTTGATTTAATATACCACGTATGGACTAACTTACAATTTAGAAGACGGTGTTAAGAAGAAGTTTCTACGCAATCCATGGTGGAAAGTACATAAGCTTCGGCCTGGCCGAACTTACGGCCGTATATACTTGTTTTTTTTTCTTTTTAATTTTTCGCTATTCTTAAAAATATACTCATTTAGGGCAGTATAATTTTCTATAAATATATATTGCATATCTTTAGGCGTAAACTATTTTATGATAAGAAATATATGCAGCCGAGATAACGTATCAACTGTAGTGAGAGTTAATTTAATATTACAGTGTTTAATTAAGTAAAAGTATTTAGGAACGAAAAAACTGGAAACGAAAGAGGTAAATGTATACAATCAGAAGAAAATCTGAACCGAGATACTAATGGGGGAGTGTAGACCAGCTATCAGTAAATTGATTAAATATTTTTTGATGAAGTCAATAATTTCGAGTTTTGGTCTTTCTAAAAATACGATAGTTTTCGACTTTCCGACTTTTTAAATTTTATTAAGTCCGATAATTTTACAAATTCTGATTCATAGTATATCTGTTAATACGCTACCTTAAATCCCTGGCCGTACTCAGTCATGGGTACTTCCTTCCTCGTGAAAAATCTAGGCTAAATCTGGATTTACTGTCAGCTTAAGAAATCCATACCTAAAAAAGTGAATATTTGAATGAAAATATAAATTTATGTCTGTTTTTTCGGGATATTGTAAATTGAAGACAAAAATATTTCAAATAAAATATCTACAGGATCAGAATTGTTAAAACGGATATTTAATACCATCGAAATTTAGAACATCAAACTTGATATAAGTTATTTTACCGAGAACCAATAGTTTTGGTTGTATGTGCTGATTTTGGAGCTAAAATGCTATATTTCTTCCTTATTTTGGACCTATTTTCATTAGAGTTTACCCTATGTGTGAGAGGGAACACTTGATGTAAAATCCAAAATATTGCAAAATGTTCCTTCTTGGAGGAGCAAATTTCATACCATTTAGCTGAAATTTTGTACTTTGTGTTAGATATAGCCAGTAAGCAAAAATTAGACCATATCGGCCTATAATTATATGTAACCAGCAAAAACTCCTATTACCAGGTATGAGTACAAATTAGGTAACAACTTCTTCATACATATATCAGCAGTAATACTTTTACACGGCCATGACATTGGAGGAAAGTACTTCGGTGCAAGCATACCAGCAGTCGAAAAATAAGTACTTCGTCGCAAGCATACCAGCTCTCCAAAAATAATATCTTTACCATAAAAAAGACTCAAAAAGAGCGAGTGAGTTGCTGCTCTCATAACTATTTATAGATTTTATTCTCTCTTATAAGATAGTTTCGTATTCTCGGTCTTTTTCTATCCCTTTCTCTCCCTCTGTTTATATTTATCGAACTCAGATCTGTTGTTTTGTAATCCAACACACTACGAGTATGCCCTACTCCACGGCATGGATTTATTTAATGATGTAATTTTGCATTATAAATGATGTACTATACAACTTAAGAAGGGTATTTTTTTATTGGCATTATCAATTAATATGTTGCAATTTTTTCTGAGATATAATTTTCGCTACTATTAGCGGTGCCCGCAATCGCTGTAGAGCTTATTCTATTTAAAAAAGTAAAGAAAATTTTAATCAATTAATATTTAATAAAAAACAAAACAAGTAAAGGGTGATTTGTTAAGAGCTTGATAACTTTTTTTTTAAAAAAAACGCATAAAATTTGCAAAATCTCATCGGTTCTTTATTTGAAACGTTAGATTGGTCCATGACATTTACTTTTTGAAGATAATTTCATTTAAATGTTGACCGCGGCTGCGTCTTAGGTGGTCCATTCGGAAAGTCCAATTTTGGGCAACTTTTTCGAGCATTTCGGCCGGAATAGCCCGAATTTCTTCGGAAATGTTGTCTTCCAAAGCTGGAATAGTTGCTGGCTTATTTCTGTAGACTTTAGACTTGACGTAGCCCCACAAAAAATAGTCTAAAGGCGTCAAATCGCATGATCTTGGTGGCCAACTTACCGGTCCATTTCTTGAGATGAATTGTTCTCCGAAGTTTTCCCTCAAAATGGCCATAGAATCGCGAGCTGTGTGGCATGTAGCGCCATCTTGTTGAAACCACATGTCAACCAAGTTCAGTTCTTCCATTTTTGGCAACAAAAAGTTTGTTAGCATCGAACGATAGCGATCGCCATTCACCGTAACGTTGCGTCCAACAGCATCTTTGAAAAAATACGGTCCAATGATTCCACCAGCGTACAAACCACACCAAACAGTGCATTTTTCGGGATGCATGGGCAGTTCTTGAACGGCTTCTGGTTGCTCTTCACTCCAAATGCGGCAATTTTGCTTATTTACGTAGCCATTCAACCAGAAATGAGCCTCATCGCTGAACAAAATTTGTCGATAAAAAAGCGGATTTTCTGCCAACTTTTCTAGGGCCCATTCACTGAAAATTCGACGTTGTGGCTCGTTAGTAAGTCTATTCATGATGAAATGTCAAAGCATACTGAGCATCTTTCTCTTTGACACCATGTCTGAAATCCCACGTGATCTGTCAAATACTAATGCATGAAAATCCTAACCTCAAAAGAATCACCCTTTATATACGGCCGTAAGCTCGACCAGGCCGAATCTTATGTACCCTCCTACATGGATTGCGTAGAAACTTCTACGAAAGACTGCCATCCCCAATCGAATTACTTGGGTTGTGGTATCTTAAAACTTCTTAACATCGTTTTCTAAATTGTGAGTTAGGCCATACGTGGTATATATTAGACCAAAAAGTATAGGTAAGTCTACAAATAATTACGAATCGATATGGACTTTTTGCACGATACGTAGAGAGCCAAAATTGAAATATGGGGGTCGCTTATATGGGGGTTATATACAATTATGAATTTGATATGGACCAATTTTTGTGTGATTGGGGATCGATTTATCTGAGGGCTATATATAACTATAGACTGATATGGACCTAGTTAGGCATGGTTGTTAACGGCCATATACTAGCACAATGTACCAAATTTCAACTGACTCGGATGAAATTTGCTCCTCCAAGAGGCTCCAAAACCAAAAGTCGGGATCGGTTTATATGGGGGCTATATATGATTATGGACTGATATGGACCATTTTTGGCATGGTTGTTAAATATCATATACTACCACCACGTACCCAATTTCAACCAGATCGGATGAATTTTGCTTCCCCACAGGCACCGGAGGTCAAATCTGGGGATCGGTTTATATGGGGGCTATATATAAATATGGACTGATATGAACCAATTCCTGCATGGTTGTTGGATACGATATACTAACATCACTTACCAAATTTCAACCGAATCGGATGAATTTTGCTCTTCCAAGGGGCTCCGGAGGTCAAATCTGTGGATCGGTTTATATGGGGACTATATATAATTATGTACCGATTTCGACCAATTTTTGCATGGTTGTTTGAGGCCATATATTAGAACCACATACCAAATTTCAACTGAATCAGATGAATTTTGGTCTCCCAAGAGGCTCCGGAGGTCAAATCTGGTGAACGGTCTATGATTATAGACCGATGTGGACCAATTTTTGCATGGTTGTTAGAGACGATATACTAACACCATGTACCAAATTTCAGCCAGATCGGATGAAATTTGTTTCTCTTAGAGACTCCACAAGCCATATAGGGGGATCGGTTTATATGGGGCTATATATAATTATGGACCGATGTGGACCAATTTTGGCACGGTTGTTAGAAACCATATACTAACACCATGTTCCAAATTTCAGACCGGATCGGATGAAATTTGCTTCTCTTAGAGGCTCCGCAAGCCTAATCGGGGGATCGGTTTATATGGGGGCTATACGTAAAAGTGGACCGATATGGCCCATTTGCAATACCATCGACCACATTAATAACAACTACTTGTGCCAAGTTTCAAGTCGATAGCTTGTTTCGTTCGGAAGTTAGCGTGATTTCGACAGACGGACAGACCGACGGACGGACATGCTCAGATCTACTCAGCATTTCACCATGACCCAGAATATATATACTTTACGGGATTTTAGAGCAATATTTCGATGTGTTACAAACGGAATGACAAAGTTAATATAGCCCCCATCCTATGGTGGAGGGTATAAAAGGAAAGTAAGGAAAGTCTAAAGTCGGGCGGAGCCGACTATATTATATCCTGCACCGGTTCAGATGTCACTTTGGCAGAGGTTTAATTTAAAATTACAGCTTCCAAGGACATTGGATGTATATGGAGATTTCTCAAGTAATTATGTAGGGCTATCTCAAAATCTGGACCGACGGGAAATTTTCGCATTTATTTATGGATCTCAAATAACTCTAAATTCAACATTTCTGACAAATCTAATGAAAATTGTAGACTGGGAAAAACGTCTTAAAACAAATCGGAACAGTGTTGCCAATTTGGTGCTTTTAGCACCAAATTTAGTGCTTTTTGATTTCTAAAAAGCACCAAATTGCCTTTTTGGTGCCTTTTCAAAAAAAGCACCAACTTGGTGCTTTCTGGCATTTTCATTTAGTGCTTTTTTTATTTTGAACAGTATTAAGTTGATACAAATTGATACAAAAATTTTGATTAGACTTTCAAGAGCCGAAGAAACTCAAATTTATTGCCAAATATAGAATTTGATTGTTATGAAGTTGGTAATGATTATTTTCTAATTAATATTGTTATTTAGGGTATTCTGTAGGAAAGTCGAGCGATGAGTGTCGAATTTTTGAATTTGGTAAAGATGTCATTAAAAACGTTTGTATTAAATTCACAAAAGCACGCAAAACTGAAATAAGCAATAGATTCCTTCCATACTTAAATATTTTGATCAGTGATGTTCACTGATCAAAATGAATTGGACGAAAGCATTAAAACTGATCAAAGTGTATACTTGAATAACGGTTAATAATGGTGAGTACTAAGTTCGAGTTTTGCCGCTAAAGTGAAAACTATATCAGTAAAAAAGGCATAAAATTATGCATATTTGCTGCAAATTTTATTATAACTTGATGGAGAATAGCCAAAAGCAAATTTTGACAAAGTTTATATTCCTTAAAATGAATTATTAAAGAAGTTGTAATTGTGCAAAAATGACTATTGTAGCAGCTAAACTCGATCTTAATACCCACCTTAACTTCTTAAAATTCAATTCACAAAAGTTCTATAATACATTAGAATTTATAATATATTTTTGGTGCTTTTTGGCCTTGGAGAGTTGGCAACACTGAATCGGAAGATGGGTTTATATGTAGGTGCTATATGACAAAATTGTCCGGTATAACCTATCTTCGAACTCGACATGGCTGCTAAAAATTCCGAACGTTGGGTTCTACTGCTATATTGCCTTAAAATTTGACTTTTATTAAGAGATAGGGTAAAAAATCGATATTTTAATATGTTAAAAATGGACAATACAATTGATAAATTCAGCCCATATTCGAGTAAAACCTTTTTTATATCACCGTGAAATTTCACTCATAAAATACACTTTGAATGGCCTGAAATCCAGTGCTTTGTTTTATGTTTTTCAATTAAAAACCCTAATGGAATCTAATTTGTCGAAATATTTCTTTAGTTACAAAGATATGAAGTGTTTTTCAAATTTTGTTTCGCCGTAGTCGGAGTCGAGCAAATATTTCTACGACTCCGACTCCACACCCCTGGTAAATATAGCCGTAGCGATTGGTGGTAGGCGAATACATGTTTACGTGAATTTCTTATGGGATGAACAAACTCCGCGATGGAGTACCGCGACCAGAGATGGTTCGAGTAGCAATTTTTGAGTTTTCTACTGGCAAAAAGTTGTGAATCTCCAAAACGTCATATACCTGTATAAAACGTAGTAAATATCAAAAACACCTACAGGATCCTTAGATTTAATTTAAAAAAACTTTTTTTAGTATCCAAGTCATAGAAACGTCATACTGAAGTATTTTAGAAGTTTTTTATAATAATATTTTTAAATGTTTACTCAAATGCAATTTGCAGTCATAAACGTTTGATTGCAACGCGTTTTCAAATTGCTGAAACTGTGAAAATTGTTGTAGCAAAAATAGGATTTAGGTGCAACGTGTGGGTCTGCAAAATACCAAGTACGCAGATTTAAATTTATTAATTACTCCGAATTTAATACGGCTATGTGAAATCCAACTGATCAGATGATATTGCAAATGGCCCATATCGGACTTCTTTTACGTATAGCACCCATATATACCGACGCCCAGATTTGGCTTGCGGAGCCTATGAGAGTAGCATATTTCATCCGATCTGTCTGAAATTTGGTACATGGTGTTAGTATATGGTCTCTAAAAACCACGCAAAAACTGGTCCATATCGGTCCATAAATATATATAGCCCCCATATAAACCGATCCCCAGATGTGAACTCCGGAGCCTCTTAGAGGAGCAAACCTCATCCCATCGGGTTGAAATTTGGTATGTGGTGTTAGTATATAGACTCTAAAAACCATGGAAAAATTGGTCCATATCGGTTCATAACTATATATAGCCCCCATATAAACCGATCCCCAGATTTGACCTCCGGAGCCTCTTGCAAGAGCAAAATTTTTCCGATCCGGCTGAACTTTGGTACATGTTATTAATATGTGGTCTCTTACAACCATGCAAAAATTGGTCCATATCGGTCCATAATTATTTATAGCCCCCATATAAACCGATCCTCAGATTTGCCTTCCGGAGCCTCTAAGAGAAGCAAAATTCATCCGATCCGGTTGAAATTTGGTACGTGGTGTTAGTATATGGTCTCTTACAACCATGCAAAAATTAGTCTATATCGGTCCATAATTATATATAGCCCCCATATAAACCCATCCCCACATTTGACCTCCGGAGCCTCTTGCAGGAGCAAAATTTATCCGATCCGGTTTAAATTTGGTACGTGGTGTTAGTATATGGTCTCTAACAAAAAAGCAAGAATTGGTCCGTATCAGTCCATAATTATATATAGCCCCCATATAAACCGATCCCCAGATTTGTCCTCCGGATCCTCTTGGAGGAGCAAAATTCATCCGATTCCGAGGGTACCTGGCCGAACTTACGGCCGTATATACTTGTTTACATTACTTCTCTTTAATAATCCATAATAAAGAATATAACATTTGTGAAATTTTACTATGGGATATTCCCCATCAAGTTTTAATAACATTTGCATGAAAGAGATATACATTTATAATGTTTTTACTGATTTATTTTCGATTTCGTGTGTAAAAAATTTGACAAGCGATGGCAACACCAACCCAGTTTTTTTTTTGGCGATATGCCGCTAGCCGTCGCGGATTTTCCATAAGAAATGCACGTAAACAAGTGTTCGCCTATCGCTAAATTTTTTTTTATTTAAGGTTGATTGGTGGGAAAACTATATCTCCAAGTAAATAAGAGAAATTGTTTAATAGAAACATACACCACATGTTTGGGGAAAAGCTTTCTCATTTTCACCCTGACCTACGTAAAAGCTTATGACACAAACTTTCGTTGTATTCGCCGGCAAAGGTATAATGCAGTTCTAGTTCTCCCAAACTAAACAGTTGCATTAATATCTTCATGATAAAGAGAAGTGTTATAAACTATTTAAATAAAAAATGAATAAAAACAAACAAATTAAAACCTCTAAATCCATTCGAGGAGAAAATACAAACGGGTAAATATTTAGATATATTATTATTTACTATTCATTTCTATGCAAAATTATCGCTTTAATCTTAAAAATTTGTTTGTGCCCAATTTCACGGAAATTGTGAATGTTTGTTGTCTACTAATAAAGAACCTGTATTATTTCATCACTCAGTAAAAGCTCTTCATTGTCGATTCATACATATACTATACGCCTTTTTTGCTATAGTGAAGAATACGCAAAAAATCGTTGCTAAAATAAAAATTTAAATTATAATTTTTAAAAGAGGAAATCCATACAGAATTAAATATATTTAATGTTGGATACAATTATAAAGAAAATGGAAAGTTGCGTAGTTTTAGGTATCGTTTGAAACAGTAACGATGTTTAAAATCGTCCTTGCAATTTCCTACCACAGACTTACTATGGAAATTATCCTCAAATATAGATGTCATTACTGGGAAGCAAATAAAAAATTAATAAATATAAAATACTGGTATTAAAAACACAACTAATATCAAGGATTATTGTATATAAATTATACGTGTTATATAATAAATAATTTCAACATATGCCCCTTTTTAATTTCAATTATCGTTTTTAGAATTTTTTAAAATATCCACTGAAAAAATATTGATCTAATATAAAATGCAATTAAAATTTAAGAATAAACAAGTAAGGAAAGTCTAAAGTCGGGCGGGGCCGACTATATTATACCCTGCACCACTTTGTAGATCTAAATTTTCGATACCATATCACATCCGTCAAATGTGATGGGTGCTATATATAAATGTTTGTCCCAAATACATACATTTAAATATCACTCGATTTGGACAGAATTTGAAAGACTTTTACAAAATCTATAGACACAAAATTGGCTAATGCACTAGGGTGGAACACAATTTTAGTAAAAAACAAGTATATACAGCACTAAGTTCGGCCGGGCCGAATCTTAAATACCCACCACCGTGAACCAAATATTAGGGTTTCCTTTGAAATTTCAGGAGGGCTTGAGGACTTGAGGACACTTCCCGAAGATAAATTTAAAGATTTCAACTATGAGGACTATATCAGATTCTGGATTTATAAGAACCATTTTTGTTTGAGTTTTAAAGGAATCATTAACATCTCTTGTAAGTGTGCAAGAAAATTATAAAATAACGTCTTGATTTGAAATCTTAAATCTGTAGAAGTAAAATCTGGAAATTTTACATTGAGTTTCAAGCAATTTTCATGATCAGTGCACCTTCTACACCCTCAAGAAGTGAAGTCGGTCTATATGGAGTCATTACCAAATGGACCGGAATATTTACAATTTCAGGCAAATCAGATAAAAACTACGGTTTCTAGAAGCACAAGAAGTAAAATCGGGAAATCGGTCTATATGGGAGATATACAAAAATATGGACCGATACTCACCATTTTCGGCACACCTCTTTATGGTCCTAAAATACCTCTAGATTTCCAATTTCAGACAAATTGGATAAAAACTACGGTTTCTATAAACCCAAGACCCCAAATCGGGAGGTCGTTTTATATGGGGACCATACCAAAATATGGACCGATACTCACAATTTTTGGCACACGTATTTGTGGTCCTACAATACCTCTAGATTTCCAATTTCAGGTAAATTGAATAAAAACTGCGTTTTCTATAAGCCCAAGAAGTAAAATCGGGAGATCGGTCTATATGGGGGCTATACCAAAATATGGACCGATACTCACAATTTTTGGCACACGTATTTGCGGTCTTATAATACCTCTAGATTTCCAATTTCAGGTAAATTGAATAAAAACTTCGGATTCTAGAAGCCCAAGAAGTAAAATTGGGAAATCGGTCTATATGGGGGCTATACCAAAACATGGACCGATACTCACCATTTTCGGCACACCTCTTTATGGCCCTAAAATACCTCTAGGTTTCCAATTTCAGACAAATTTGATAAAAACTACGGTTTCTATAAACCCAAGACCCCAAATCGGGAGATCGGTCTATATGGGGGCTATACCAAAACATGGACCGATACTCACCATTTTTGGCACACCTCTTTATGGTCCTAAAATACCTTTAGATTTCAAATTTCAGGCAAATTGGATAAAAACTACGATTTCTATAAGCCCAAGACCCCAAATCGGGAGGTCGGTTTATATGGGGACTATATCAAAACCTGGACCGATATAGCACATCTTCGAACTTGACCTGCCTGCAGACAAAAGACGAGTTTGTGCAAAATTTCAACACGATTGCTTCATTATTGAAGACTGTAGCGTGATTACAACAGACAGACAGACAGACAGACAGACAGACAGACAGACAGACGGACAGACGGACATCGTTATATCGTCTTAGAATTTCTCCCTGATCAAGAATATATATACTTTATATAGTCGGAAATCGATATTTCGATGCGTTACAAACGGAATGACAAACTTATTATACCCCCGTCACCATTCTATGGTGGTGGGTATAAAAATATGGGAAACATTTAAATCTGAAGCAATTTTAAGGAAACTTCGCAAAAGTTTTTTTTTTGTGATTTATCGCTCGATATATATGTATTAGAAGTTTAGGAAAATTAGAGTCATTTTTACAACTTTTCGACTAACCAGTGGCGATTTAAGAAATAAAATGTTGGTATTTTGACCATTTTTGTCGAAATCAGAAAAACATATATATGGGAGCTATATCTAAATCTGAACCGATTTCAATCAAATTTGGCACACATGACTATATTACTAATTGTACTCCTAGTGCAAAATTTCAACCAAATTGGGCCACCATGTGTCTATCTCGTCTCCTTCTGGGTGTTACAAACATATGCACTAACTTATAATACCCTGTTCCACAGTGTGGCGCAGAGTATAAATATGGGAAACATTTAAATCTGAAGCAATTTTAAGGAAACTTTGCAAAAGTTTATTTATGATTTATCGCTCGATATATATGTATTAGAAGTTTAGGAAAATTAGAGTCATTTTTACAACTTTGCGACTAAGCAGTGGCGATTTTACAAGGAAATTGTTGGTATTTTGACCATTTTTGTCGAAATCAGAAAAACATTTATATATGGGAGCTATATCCAAATCTGAACCGATTTCAACCAAATTTGGCACGCATAGTTTCAATGCTAATTCTACTCCCTGTGCAAAATTTCAAATAAATCGGAGTTAAAAATTGGCCTCTGTGGTCATATGAGTGTAAATCGGGCGAAAGCTATATATGGGAGATATATCCAAATCTGAACCGATTTCAACCAAATTTGGCACGCATAGTTACAATGCTAATTCTACTCCCTGTGCAAAATTTCAACCAAATCGGAGTTAAAAATTGACCTCTTTGGGCAAATGAGTGTAAATCGGGCGAAAGCTATATATGAGAGCTATATCTAAATCTGAACCGATTTGGCTGGTATTTTGCAAGTTTTTCGAGACCCATAAAATATTCGGATGTACGGAATTTGAGGAAGATCGGTTGATATACACGCCAATTATGACCAGATCGGCGAAAAATATATATGGCAGCTATATCTAAATCTGAACCGATCTTTTCCAAAATCAATAGGGATCGTCTTTGAGCCGAAACAG
This sequence comes from Haematobia irritans, assembly GCF_050003625.1. Lineage (NCBI taxonomy): Eukaryota > Metazoa > Arthropoda > Insecta > Diptera > Muscidae > Haematobia > Haematobia irritans. The sequence continues at coordinate 152,533,068 of NC_134398.1, read as the reverse complement.
GACCCTATACGAAATTTAGGACAATCGGACTAAAACTGCGAACTGTACTTTGCACACAAAAATACATCAACAGACAGACAGACGGACAGACAGACGGACAGACAGACGGACATCGCTAAATCGACTCAGAATTTAATTCTAAGCCGATCCGTATACTAAAAGGTTGGTCTATGATTACTCCTTCTTGGCGTTACATACAAATGCACAAACTTATTATACCCTCACAAAAAATCGTTTCTGTAACATATACTCCCAAACATATTTTGCTTCAAGCATATACATTTTTGGGTATTGCCCAAACATTTATATGTTTGATCTCTTCCAATATATAATATGTTTGAAAGCATATTGGTCTAAACAATATATGTTTGGGTAGTCTAAGTTCCAAACATTTTGTATTTTTGCATCCAAATTCAATAATGTTGTCTTCCAAAAAACAATATGTTATTATGTGAACATATAATATGTTTGGAAGCATTTTGCACCCAAAAATATTATATGCTTAAAAAAAATCTCCAAAACAATATTGTGCTTAAAATTTTATTTATTTATTTATATATTTACAATCATAATGAATTATGAAAATAAACAGGTAATATAGGTGCTAACAACATAGGTTTTCGACCTGAATGCTCAAAATTTTGTTTCTGCCTAATTGTATAATGCCCCACATTCCCAATAAACACAAACGTTTGAAAAATGCTAAATTTCAACAATTTTTCAAACATTTTTTCAAAGGATTAAGGTAATATTCAAGTTGAGAAATTGTTGAGAAAATCGCGTTCTCAACAAAAAACAGACATTACCCTCAACAGTGAAATTCAACACATTGGCAATAATATCTCAAGTGTTATCATCAAATTGAAATGCATCGCTACTCAATAACTTGTTAAACAATTTTCGATGCGAGTCAAATTCAAAATTAACATCGTTGCAAATACTTTTCAACCTAGTTTTGTATGAATGATATCGCCACTTCAAATTGAAAGTCAAAGCCAAAATTCTATGAATTTTATAATTTATTCATTTTCATCAAAATAAAATATATAATAATAAACTACACTACATAATACACTACAATAGCCATCGATAAATAATAATCTTATTAAACATTTCAACAAATAAGAACAAAAAACAAAACAAACAACAAAATTTTAAATATCTTAAACATTATTAGTAAACACTTCTACATTGATAATTCGATTTCCTTCCTTTTGGTGTCATAAAACAGCATTAAAATTTATTAACATGCGGGCAATTTGAAATTAGGAAAGTACTGGACCGCGTGCTAGAATTGATTTCCAGCAGAAGGAATTCACAAAATATCAATTTTAAACTGTTAATAGCATATGAATTAAACTGACGATGTGATGCACATTTTCATCCAGAAGTTGTTGATTTCAACAATTTGTTGTTTTTAACAATTTTAATTGGTTGCACTTGTAATGTTTCTGGAAACTTTTTCTTGTCGATAAGCCACTCATTTTTCATTGGTCAGCTTGTTATTATTTGCAAGAATTTAGCATCCAAAGATTTTAGTTTTCTGTAAAGAGATTTAAATTTAGTGACTTCTCTAAAGTGTTGATTTAATTTTTCATATTGACGTACCAATTGTTATAAACTATTTGAAGCAGTTCCAGTTAATTGTCCATCATTTTTCATTGGTCAGCTTTTAATGTTTTCAAGAACCTAGAATCCATAATTTTAGTTTTCTGCAAAGAGATATACATTTAGTGACTTCCTTAAAGTTTTATTTCATTTTTTATTTTCACTTACCTATTTTTATAAACTATTTGGTTATTTGTCTAAAATTTTCCATTTTTTTTATTTCTTGCAATTGACCACGAACTTCGTTGCACAAATAAGTATTGAAACCCACATGGTTTTTTCGTTGCATTTTAGGGTAGTGTTTTGTCAAAGTTTTCTCATATTATCTTCAACACCTTTTCAAAGATTTCGTCAACATTTTGGCAAATTGGAAGTAATTCGCAAACAATTTGAAGATGTATTGAAGATGAGCTATTTCAAGTCAAGTTGAATTTATGTTGAAAATTATATTTACCCTCAAACTGAAAAGTTGTTGCGTTTGAAAAACGCTCATCCTGTGTTTATTGGGATCTTTCTCACTTCCACGAGATTTTTTAGTTCTTAGCACCTTTTTCTGTAATACAAACATTGTAGAAGAAATTATTCAATTTTATGATTTTTTTATTTTAATTTTACCTTTTGCCGGACGGGGATTCGAACAGCGGACCACACAGTTTGTAAGGATCAAAGAAGTAGCTGATCAATTGCCCAAGGAAAAGTAAAATGTTAATTTTGTAATAACAAGCAACAACCACCAACTTAATTCAATATCGCTCCCTGTTAAATAGCGCTCCAAGCTACTAAACACATATATGTTTATAGGCTATTTCTAAATTAATATATGTTTGCATCCAAGCATATTATATTTACAAACATTTCATGTCCCAAACATAATATGTTTTAACATATTAACATATATGTCCCAAACATGTTATGCTAGTTTATGAACATTATATGTTTGCACTCAAAAATATTGTGTTTAAAAATTTGTGTTCCACACATATAATGTTTATAGCCAAACATATGAAAAACAGTCTTTTTCATCCGTGTAAGGACAAAATTCTGTAAACATTTTATTGAAAACAATTTAATATTAAATTTAAGAACATATCTTTGAAATTTGCGTCGCACCGATAAAGTATGTCTTGAAGTAAGGAAGAAGAAAAGAAATAATATATAAATTAACCAAATTTTGATCTTTGTATTAATAACAAAAAAGCTTGAAATTTTGCCTAGTATTCTTTGTTATACCCTCCACCATAGGATGGAACTTACTATATTACCTTTGTCATTCCGTTTGTAACACATCGACATATTGGTCTCAGACCCACGGTTGCCACTCGAGACAAAAATAATCTACAAAAATTTGAAATTTTTTTTCAAAACCCTAACAAAAAAACAAAATCAAAATTACTTCTATAGAAAATTTTGTCAAAATTTTATTTCTATGAAAAATTGTTGCCAAATTTTATTTTTATGGAAAAACTGGTCAAAATTTTATTTTTTTAGAAAAGTTTGCCAAAATGTTATTCCTTTAGAAAAAAAATTTATTAAAAAAATACTTCTATAGACAATTTTGTCAAAATTTTATTTCTATAGAAAATTGTTGCCAAATTTAATTTTTGTGGAAAATTTTGTCAAAATTTAATTTCTATAGAACATATCGTCAAAATTTTATTTCTACAGAAAATTTGTCAAATTATTTCTATAGAAACTGTTGTCAACATTTTATTTCTATAGAAAATTTTGTCAAAATTTTATTTCTATAGAACATTTGTCAAAATTTTATTTCTATAGACAATTTTGTCAAAATTTTATTACTATAGAAAATTTTGTCAAAATTTTATTTCTATAGAAAATTTTGTAAAAATTTTATTTCTATAGAAAATTTTGTCAAAATTTTATTTCTATAGAACATTTTGTCAAAATTTTATTTCTATAGAACATTTTGTCAAAATTTTATTTCTATAGAATATTTTGTCAACATTTTATTTCTATAGAACATTTTGTCAAAATTTTATTTCTATTGAAAATTTTGTCAACATTTTATTTCTATAGAAAATTTTGTCACAATTTTATTTCTATATAAAATTTTCTATATAAATATTACATTTTGTCAAAGTTTTATTTCTACAGAAAATTTTATCAAAATTTTATTTCTATAGAAAATTTTGTCAAAATTTTATTTCTATAGACAATTTTGTCAATATTTTATTTCTACAGAAAATTTTGTCAAAATTTAAGTTCTATAGAAAAATTTGTCAAAATTTTATTTCTATAGAAAATTTTTCAAAATTTTATGTCTATAGAAAAATTTGTCAAAATTTTATTTCTATATACAATTTTGTCAATATTTTATTTCTATAGACAATTTTTTCAAAATTTTATTTCTATAGAAAATTTTGTGAAAATTTTATTACTATAGAAAATTTATCAAAATTTTATTTCTATAGAAAATTTTGTCAAAATTTTATTTCTATAGAAAATTTTGTCAAAATTTTATTTCTATAGACACTTTTGTCAAAATTTTATTTCTATAGAAAATTTTGTCAAAATTTTATTTCTATAGACAATTTTGTCAAAATTTTATTTTTATAGAAAATTTTTTCAAAATTTTATTTCTATAGAAAATTTTGTCAAAAATTTATTTCTATAGAAAATTTTGTCAAAATTTTATTTCTATAGACAATTTTGTCAAAATTTTATTTAAATAGAAAATTTAGTCAACACATGGTTTTAAGCTGAAATCACAAGTTTGCCAAAGGAAAAGTGAGATATTTGTACAACAATTTATTTCGGCGAAGCAGACTATCGAAAACCTTTGTTTTTGGGAGGTTCGAGTGTAATTCACTTTGAGTTTAGTGAATTGCCCGAATTTATTCTGATAATTGGTTGATAGTTTCGCCGCTAATACACTGAAAATATATTGTCGTGAGGTCAAAGATTTCATGTCTTTAAACAACGAATGCAAATTTTGCTTAGCATAGAAGACGCATTTCTCTAATATAAAGTTTTTTTCCTTGTCCAAAAGTCGATAAAATTTTCAATGAAGTCGTATTGTCCTTATAATTAAGTGATTTGACTTAAAAAGGGGTATCATCACATGAAAGAAAAAATGTTTGGGCTAAGGTCAACTTGACTTTAATAATTCAGAAAAATTATTTAAATTTAATGAAATTGTCTTTAAATTTGCATTTTGACTACAAAGCAGAAAATCGTTCAAATATAGGACATGTTTTTCAAATCTTTACTTTAAAGGCGTTTTGTACTTGAAACATAACATAATTTCTACTAGAAGTCGAGTCTTAATTTTGAAAATAAAGTTGTCGGACTTTGATAGCATATGAAGAAAAAATGCTGAGAAAGCAAAAAATTTAAATTTGCATCCTAGAAGCAAGTACGCAAAAACCAAATTTAAAAGAGAATTGTGTCTTAAAAAGTATCCTTACTTGTATTCTCCACTTCTTTGGCTTGGAACCGGACATGCTTTTTTTTTCAGTGTAGAGGATGCAGAAGAGCAATGTGATTCCGAAACGGCGTCCATCCAACCGTCTTGTAGTCTATAGGGGTTTGCCCAATTATTTGCCAAATATACTTTACCTCTGGTTAAGCTACTCTTGTAGTTTAGTCAACGCATGGTTTTAAGCTGAAATCAAAACAACAACAAAAAATCATTTCTATAGAAAATTCTTACAAAATTTTATTTCTATTAATAATTTGTGAAACACTCTTAGTTGGAGATGAATATTTTGCATAGTCTACCAAAAATTAGGAATTCTAGCAATCTATAAAATAGTAAAAAATTTACCATTTTTGATAGAATTCTACCAACTGTGGCAACGGTGCTCAGATCCCATACAAAATATATATTCTGAGTTGTAGGGAAATTATGAGCCGATGAAGCGATGTCCGACCGTCTGTTAAAATCACGCTAACTTCCGAACGGGACAAGATATCTTTTTGAAACTTAGCACCAGTTGGTGCTATTGATGTAGGTCGGCTAGTATTGCAAATGAGCCATATCGGACCACTTTTTGGTTTAGACCCTTATTTAAGCCGACCCCAAAATTTGATTTCTGGAGCCTCTAAGAAGGAAGGGAAGAGTAAATAATTATATATAGTCCTCACATAAACCGATCCCCAATTTGACCTCCTAAGCCTGCTGGAAAAGCACATTAAATCCGATCCGATTGAAATTTGGTATATGGTGTTAGTATATAACAGGTTGGCTGATAAGTCCCCGGTCTGACACATAGATGGCGTCGCTACTATTAAATGCATATTTATTTTTATATAGTACCAACTTTCAAATGATTCGTGTCAAAATTTTTTCTGAAGGGAACAAATACGGTGGAAGCAAAACCCTGGACTCTGCCCCAGGGAAATCAACAATAGTTGATTGGTATGCAAAATTCAAGCGTGGTGAAATGAGCACGGAAGACGGTGAACGCAGTGGACGCCCGAAAGAGGTGGTTACCGACGAAAACATCAAAAAAATCCACAAAATGATTTTGAATGACCGTAAAATATAGTTGATCGAGATAGCAGAGGTCTTAAAGATATAAAAGGAACGTGTTGGTCATATCATTCATCAATATTTGGATATGCGGAAGCTCTGGGTGCCGCGCGAACTCACATTTGACCAAAAACAACAACGTGTTGATGATTCTGAGCGGTGTTTGCAGCTGTTAACTCGTAATACACCCGAGTTTTTCCGTCGATATGTGACAATGGATGAAACATGGCCCCATCACTACACTCCTGAGTCCAATCGACAGTCGGCTGAGTAGACAGCGACCGGTGAACCGTGTCCGAAGCGTGGAAAGACTCAAAAGTCCGCTGGCAAAGTAATGGCCTCTGTTGTTTGGGATGCGCATGCAATAATTTTTACCGATTATCTTGAGAAAGGTAAACCCATCAACAGTGATTATTATATGGCGTTATTGGAGCGTTTGAAGGTCGAAATCGCGGCAAAACGGCCCCATATGAGAAGAAAAAAGTGTTGTTCCACCAAGACAACGCACCGTGCCACAAGTCATTGAGAACGATGGCAAAAATTCATGAATTGGGCTTCGAATTGCTTCCCCACCCACCGTATTCACAGACCTCGAAAGGATGCTCGCAGGGAAAAAAATTTGGCTGCAATGAAGAGGTGATCACCGAAACTGAGGCCTATTTTGAGGCAAAACCGAAGAAGTACTACCAAAATGGTATCAAAAAATTGGAAGGTCGTTATAATCGTTGTATCGCTCTTGAAGGGAACTATGTTGAATAATAAAAACGAATTTTGAAAAAAAATGTGTTTTTCTTTATTAGACCGGGGACTTATCAGCCAACCTGTTAAATATAAACCCATCTCCATATTTGATTTCCAGAGCTTGCTTGAGGTGTAAATTAACATAAAATTTAGAAGACATTGTTAAGAAATTTGAAGCTACCTCGCTATCGGCAATTCTTACCACAATCCAAGTAATTCGATTGTGTAGGTTAGGTTAGGTATAGTGACAGCCCGATGTTTTCGAGTAACATAGACTATTCAGTCCCTTGTGATAACACAGTGGTGAACTTCGATTGTGTATGACAGCCTTTAGCAGAACTTTCTACTCAATCCATGATGGATGGTACATAAGATTCGGACTGGCTGAACTCACGGCTGTGTAAACTTGTTTCTAAGTTAGGACTTTCTTGAATTTTGTGAGTTCATAGCATTTTAAAGCACACATTATTAAAATTCTTTATTTACCATAAAATTTTTTGAAAAATACGATGACACAGTTTGTGACTCCTACAATTGATGCTTAAATTTTTTTACATCAACAAAAACCAGTGTTTAGATCCGATTTAGCATAACATTTGGATCCAAGAGGAATATTTTCACTGATTTTTATAGTAGTGTTTTGATGGGAGCACTATTTCAAACCTATAACACATTTAATTTATTATATCTCATTTTTTTTTGTTTCAGATTCTACACCATATTTGCCCCAGGAACAGTACAACGGGATTATGATTACACAGTCACTCTAGCAATACATCACAGAACGGAACCAGTAACCATAAAACTTGATTTAAAAGGTCCCGAGTTTAGAGAGTCGAAAACCATTGAAGTTCATCCATATACAGCACAAATCGTTTCATTTAGAATTCCACCACATATAACAACAGGAAATTTTGCATTGCTAAGTGAAGGAATAAATGGAATAATCTTCAAAGAATCTACAAATTTAAAGTTTAAAAATATCAAACCCCAAGTTTATATACAAACCGATAAACCAATATATAAGCCCGGAGATAGGGTACAATATCGCATCATAGCCTTAGATGAAAATACTAGGCCAGCTAAATTGGAAAAATCACTAAATTTATATATAAACGATGGTGGACATAATCAAATCAAAGAAGTGAAGGATATACAATTCAGTAGAGGGATTCATAAGGGTTCCCTTCAATTATCCGAACAACCAGTATTGGGAAAATGGAGAATTGCAATAACCCAAGAGGGAGATTGTACAACGAAGGCCAGTAAATCATTTGAAGTGGCCCAATACATGTTAGCCAAGTTCGATGTAGAAATTGATGTCGTTAAGGAAGTGGCAGTGAAAGACAAAGAATTCCATGTTATTGTTCGTTCCAAAGATACTCATGGCAAACCGGTTAAAGGTAGAGCCTACATAACAGCAGAGGTTAATGACAGATCATCTCGAAAATTTCTTGATATCGTGGGAAAAGGTGAAGTGAAATTCAATTTAAAAAAGGATCTTGGAATAGAAAACAAATGTTATTGGGATTTTCCTAAAATTAAACTATCTGCTGTTATGACCGAAACCCTGACATGTATCCAATACAGATCATCAATGGCTACTGTCAATGTTCTTCCATCACGATACATCATCGAAATTCATAATTTGTGTCAGGAATACGAAATCAACAAACCGTTCGAGATAAAGGCCATAGTTAAGAGATTTGATGGAAAACCAATCGTATCAAAATCAAAAGTAAAGCTAACATTTAGTTCTGTTCCTGATGGAATAGACTATGAACCCTATCAGACGGCAATCGATACGAATGGTGTTGGTACATTTAATTTAAATTTTTCGAAGGAAGGCCATTTTCACAATATGAGGATTGAATATGAAGAAGGATGCTTCGAAGCCGCTGGATTTCGAGTTGTGTTATCACCTAAGAAAGAACCATTGCTTCCACATGATTCAACTGAATACATGGGACCAATCAAAATTTTCGTTGAACCAGAAGTGTAAGTAGAATTTATTAGGCAAAGACCTAATGACCTAGAAATGCAAACCAAATCCAATGAATTTTTCCCAAACAAAGATATGGAGCTTTATTTGCAAAACATATAAAATCTTTTTCAAAGCAAATGAAACCTTGTTCAAATTAAATGATTTTTATACCCTACACCATAGGATGGGGGTATATTAACTTTGTCATTCCCTTTGTAACACATCGAAATATTGCTCTAAGACACCATAAAGTATATATATTCTGGGTCGTGGTGAAATTCTGAGTCGATCTGAGCATGTCCGTCCGTCCGTCTGTTGAAATCATGCTAACTTCCGAACGAAACAAGCTATCGAATTGAAACTTGGCATAAGTAGTTGTTATCGATGTAGGTCGGACGGTATTGTAAATGGGCCATATCCGTCCACTTTTAGGTATAGCCCCCATATAAACGGACCCCCAAAATTTGGGTTGCAGACCCTCTAAGAGAAGTAAATTTCATCCGATCCGGCTGAAATTCGGTACATGGTGTTAGTATATGGTCTCTAACATCTATGCAAAAATTGGTCCACATCGGTTCATAATTATATATAGGCCCCATATAAACCGATCCCCCGATTTGGCTTTCGGAGCCTCTAAGAGAAGCAAATTTCATCCGATCCGGCTGAAATTTGGTACATAGTGTTAGTATATGTTCTTTAAGAACCATGCAAAAATTGCTCCACATCGGTCCATAATTATATATAGCCCCCATATAAACCGATCACCAAATTTGACCTCCGGAGCCTCTTGGAAGACCAAAATTCATCAGATTCGGTTGATATTTGGTACGTGGTGTTAATATATGGCCTCAAACACCCATGCAAACATTGGTCGAAATCGGTTCATAATTATATATAGCCCCCATATAAACCGATCCCCAGATTTGACCTCCGGAGCCCCTTGGAAGAGCAAAATTCATCCGATTCGGTTGAAATTTGGTACGTGATGTTAGTTATCCAACAACCATGCAGGAATTGGTTCATATCAGCCGATAATTATATATAGCCCTCATATAAACCGATCCCCAGATTTGACCTCCGGAGCCCCTTGGAAGTGCAAAATTCATCAGATTCGGTTGAAATTTGGTACGTGATGTTAGTATATGGTATCCAACAACAATGCAGGAATTGGTTCATATCAGTCCATAATTATATATAACCCCCATATAAACCGATCCATAGATTTGACCTCCGGTGCTTTTTGTAGATGCAAAATTCATCCGACCTGGTTGAAATTTGTTACGTGGTGGAAGTATACGATATTTAACAACCATGCCAAAAGTGGTCCATATCAGTCCATAATCATATATAGCCTCCATATAAACCGATCCCGAGATTTGGTTTTGGAGCCTCTTGGAGGAGCAAATTTCATCCAAGTCAGTTGAAATTTGGTACATTGTGCTAGTATATGGCCGTTAACAACCATGCCTAACTAGGTCCATATCGGTCTATAGTTATATATAGCTCTCGGCATAAGCGTAGGAAGGCCTCTGGGGAGGGGGCTTAGACCCCCCCAGAAAAAATGTAGCCCCCCAGAATTTGAAAACCTATTTACGATTTTATATTTTTATAAAAATGAGACAAGTATATACAACCGCACAAAGTTCCGCTAAAAACTTTCATGCACAATCGAATTACTTGGGTAGCAGTTGCCGATGGCAATGTTTGAAGTCTGATATTTATGAAATAGAGCTGTGATTGAACTTATGGTTTAGTTGAATAACTAACAGCCTGTTTCTGTATGTCGAACGAGTTCAATCGATCGACTGAAATGCATAGAAACAGCTGTTTTTTGGTTATAAATTCAGCTGTTTGTTTCCATTTTAGTCGATCCTTTAGTTGAGCTCATTCGACATACAGAAGCAGGCTGTAAAGCTCCTTTATTATATTGTTTAGTCTGGTTTAGTCATCTGAATTAAAAAATAGCAATTGGTTTTAAAACTATTCTTTCATGAATTAATATCTTAATAATGCTGCAAAAAAGCGTCGCCAAAAAAGAAGTGAAAATGTTCTTTTGGGTCCGGAAGTGGTGCAAAATTGGCGAAGAAGCGATGAATGTAATAGGAACTCGTCATAGAACGAATGTCCACCGTTTCATCAGCCGCTGTAATAAATTTGCATCACTTGTTGCGGTGTGATCCGAATTCAGAGTTTTGAATGTGAATTAAAAAATTGTGTGATATTTTTCCAAACAAATAATTTTTATTTATTCGTTTTTTATTTGATTTTTGGTCGACCTTTTGTTAGAATTCTATAAATATTTATACAGACATCTAGCTTCAAGAAACATTATTTTATAATAATTTTTATATTTTTTATGATTTTTAATGCATTCTAACGCTTGTTTGAATATTTTCAAAAATTATCGATTTTTCTATAATGGATTTAGCATTTTTGTGGAAAAATTTGAATAATTTTTACCATTTTATTTATTCTTACTCTTTTTTTAAACTATTTGAAAAAAGAAAACAAAAATTACGCATTAAAATATGAAAAAACTGAAGTAAAAAACTTCCTGTGTAGTTAATATAATTAACTTCTTTGTGAGGACATTTTTGGAAGTGTTTTTAAAGTTGTGCCTTTAAAACAATTCCCAATTTTTTTGCTGGGAAAAGTGTGGAACTACTTTTAATTGCTTTATTATATATTATTTTGATGTCTATTTTTTATTCTTTTTTTAATGAAATAAAACAATAATTGAACCCATAAGTTCAGTCTATAAATTTTTAGCTAGGGGGGCTATAGCCCCCCCTAGGAAAATTGTCTAGCTACGCTAATGGCTCTCAGATAAATCGATCCCCAATCACACAAAAATTGGACCATATCAAGTTCATAATTGTATATAGCCCCCATATAAGCAACTCCCATATTTCAATTCTGGTTCCCTACGTACCGTGCAAAAAGTCCATATCGATTCGTAATTATTTGTAGACTTACTTACATATACCTTTTTTGTCTAATATATACCACGTATGGACTAAAATAAATAAAATTTAGAAAACGTTTTAAGATACCACAATCCAAGTAATTCGATTGTGGATGACAGTCTTTCGTAGAAGTTTCTATGCTATCCATGGTGGAGGGTACATAAGATTCGGCCTGGCCGAACTTACGGCCATATATACTTGTTTTAATATGATATTTACTACACGATTGGTATCAGAAAAAAAACCATAACAAATTCAGTTTACATAAGCAGTTCTCATTTTTTACTTTCAGGCTAAAACTAGGGGAAGAGTTTCTCATTGTATTCAGAACGGAGAGAGTGTTTACGTACCTTGTCTATACCATAATGGCACGTGGGAAAATTCTCCACCATGAATATGTTAAAATTGTACCAGCATTACAATTCAACAAAGTAAAATTGAGGGCTACTTTTGAAATGATGCCATCGATTAAAATAATTGCCTATTACATTGATGGTGGTAAAGTCGAATACGATGAGAAGACCATACAAATCCAACAAGAATTTGTAAATAAGGTAAGTTTCTGATGTCACTACAAGTGCTGCAGCGATGATAAATTTGGTACATAAGTTGGAACATATTGAATTTGGGTAACCCAATTGTCGAAAACTCTTTTTGGATATAGTCATTTATCATTCCCGATTTATTTACATTATTAAAATCACTCTTTATTTCTTTCTCTCTCTCTCTCTCTCTCTCTCTATGTCTGTCTGTCTCTCCACTTTAGTTGGAAATAAAAGCTCCCGCGGAAGCTAAAGCGAATGATGAAATTACCTTGAATATAAAAACCGATCCGAATTCTTATGTGGGTCTTATGGGAGTTGATCAGAGCGTTCTATTGTTACGATCGAATCATGATATAAAAGGAAAAACCATTTATAAAGATTTATGTTGCTACGATTCCGAATCCATTTCCTTGTATAACTACAATGGTCGATTTAACGCACATTTACAGTATAGTAGAAGGGGTATTAAAAGAGATTACCCACCAATTTCCGGTTTTGTGACGCTAACAAATGCTGCAATTTCAAGACCATGTACTACTCGTATGTATTTTTAAAACAAAATGTTTACTTTTATTGTTATTATTACTATTTATTTATTTTATAAGTAAAAATTATATAGAGCAAAGTGGGGTATTCTCTGTGATAAATCAACCATTTATATATTAGACTATTGGCCGCATTGTGATCTGGTTAACTTATCTCACTTGCTGCTGCTACCATAACAATTTTCATATAGCTTTTATGGGATTAGATTTTAAGTATTAGAAAGAATCTGAGTCGTAGCCACTGTGATAAACACTGCTTCATGATTCCGCCATTCCTATGGTTACAAGGATCTCACTGGAAATTAAGGGGACCTAGCTTTAATACTACACCGAACCGTAAGGTTCGTAAGGCTACTGCCTTACTATCACTACATGAAATGTATGGCGGGGCAATATGTGTTACTAATAGGTACACTGAAAAAAAGCATGCCCGGTTCCAAAGATTTCGTCTTTACTTTAACAATTTTGGTATTGATTCCGAGCCAAAGAAGCGGAGAATACAAGTAAGGATACTTTTAAGGCATAATTTTCTGTTAAATTTCGGTTTTGTGTACTTGCTTCTAGGAAGAAATTTTTTATTTTTCGTTTTTTCAGCTTTTTTTTTTCTTCATATGCTATCAAAGTCCTTTAAAAACGAGTTTACGGCAACTTTATTTTCCAATTTCAGACTCGACTTCCAGTAGAAATTACACTGAAAAAAAAATATTTACGTGATATTAAAGATTACGCAACTTCAATTTTAGGATGCGCAATTTACACACAATTAATCACAAATTTCTTTAAAATAATGAAATTTTTATTTTTTTCATTAAATTTAGGACAAACATTTTGAAAATTTGCGTTCCTTCGATAAAGTTGCATGTCTTTAAACTAAGGCAAATTTTCCTTAAAGTAAAGAAACACATTTTTGATTTAAATTAACTGAAATATTGAATCTTTAGATTTAATGTAAAAACGTTTCAAATGTAGCCTAAGCCTTATTTTGATGACTTAGCATCTTTGGTTTAAAGTTTTTTTTTTTGGAATTAAGACAATATTTTTTACTTCGAAGTATCCGTTATAATTTGTATTTTTAAACTGGAATTTGTTTGTACGTAAATAGCTTTATTAATATACCGAAAAATAGAATGAAAATTAGATAAATGAGATCTGTATCCTAATTTTAATTTTATAGATCCTAGATAGGTTGCAAAAAACTTTTCTTATTTTAAAGAACCATGTAAAAAAACGTCTTTAAAATAACGTGTTGAAAAACATGTCCTATTTTTGAAAGATTTTTTGCAAAAAAACAACAAATTTAAAAACAATTCCATTAATTTTAAAGAATTTTTCTGAATGAAAGTCAAGTTGACCTTAGCCCAAAAATTTTTTGTTTCATGTTATGATACCCATTTGAAGTCAAATCACTTAATTATCGGGACAATACGACTTCATTGAAAAGTTTATCGACTTTTGGACAAGGAAAAAAACGTTATAATAGAGAAATGCGTCTTCTACGCTAAGCACAATTTGCATACGTATTTTAAAGACATGAAATCTTTGACCTGATGACAATATTTTTTGCAGTGTTATTGAAGGTGTTCTCTTTGCCAAGTAAACCCGACTATTTTGTTTGTACACAAACTGCTCACTTTGAAATGGCTTCTCATCGGAGAAACCCAAATTCGTCTGCTGGCCACATCTGTACACGCGAAGCAACTTCTTGGTCTGTTCCAGTGTTCAATGGTTTTAGACCAATGGCTTGGAACTTCAATGCCTATAGTCGAAGCTCATTTTTCAATATGTGTTGCATCCATCCTCGCGACATGTTCTATACTGCGGCGTTCAATCCACTACCAGTACGTCGGTAATGAGCAGCGATACACGAAATAAAAGATTTATTCAAATTTAAATGTCGTAGAGCGCTGACGATAGCCACTTGTGGGTTTCCTGTCAAATATAAGGCAATCACACTATCTCCCTTGAATTCCATCACGAATAACTTTATATGCAATAGATCAAGATTCATTTGTTAGCCTGTATCATATATATCACCCTGTATTCATCAAATTAGAAGCTAGGGCTCCGTAGGTAAGGTTAGGTTAGGTGGCAGCCCGATGTATCAGGCTCACTTAGACTATTCAGTCCATTGTGATACCACATTGGTGAACTTCTCTCTTATCACTGAGTGCTGCCCGATTCCATGTTAAGCTCAATGACAAGGGACCTCCTTTTTATAGCCGAGTCCGAACGGCGTTCCAAATTGCACTGAAACCACTTAGAGAAGCTTTGAAACCCTCAGAAATGTAACCAGCATTACTGAGGTGGGATAATCCAACGCTGAAAACTTTTTTTATGAAGCAACTTTTGTTATTGTGAAAAAAATGGAAACAAAGGAATTTCGTGTTTTGATAAAATGCTGTTTTCTGAAGGGAAACAATACGGTGGAAGCAAAAACTTGGCTTGATAATGAGTTTCCGGACTCTGCCCCAGGGAAATCAACAATAATTGATTGGTATGCAAAATTTAAGCGTGGTGAAATGTGCACGGAGGACGGTGAACGCAATGGACGCCCGAAAGAGGTGGTTACCGACGAAAACATCAAAAAAATCCACAAAATGATTTTGAAATGGGTGCCGCGGGAGCTCACATTTGACCAAAAACAACAACGTGTTGATGATTCTGAGCGGAGTTTGCAGCTATTAACTCGTAATACACCCGAGTTTTTCCGTCGATATCTGACAATGGATGAAACATGGCTCCATCACTACACTCCTGAGTCCAATCGACAGTCGGCTGAGTGGACAGCGACCGGTGAACCGTCTCCGAAGCGTGAAAAGACTCAAAAGTCCGCTGGTAAAGTAATGGCCTCTGTTTTTTGGGATGAGCATGGAATAATTTTTATCGATTATCTTGAGAAGGGAAAAAACATCAACAGTGATGGTGTTTGAAGGTCAAAATCGCGGCAAAACGGCCCCATATGAAGAAGAACAAGTATATACGGCCGTAAGTTCGGCCAGGCCGAAGCTTATGTACCCTCCATAATGGATTGCGTAGAAACTTCATCTAAACACTGCCATCCACAATCGAATTACATAAGTGGTATCTTAAAATCTCCTAACACCATCGTCTAAATTGTATGTAAGTCCATACATATATAGTAAATCAAAAAAGATCGATCCAATACGTATAGAATTCAATTTGACAAAGTAGACATAACATTTTGACAAAATTTTCTATAGAAATAAAATTTTAACAAAATTTTCTATAGAAATAAAATTTTCACAAAATTTTCTATAGAAAAAAAATTGACAAAATTTTCTATAGAAAGAAATTTTTGACAAAAATTTCTACAGAAATATAATTTTAACAAAATTTTCTATAGAAATAAACTTTTGGCAAAATTTTCTATAGAAATAAAATCTTGGTTGATTATTTTTGGCTCGAGTGGCAACCATGATTATGAACCGAATAAAATTTAAACAAAATTTTCTATAGAAATAAAATTTTGACAACATTTTCTATAGAAGTAAAATTTTCACAATGATGAAAATTTTATTATGAACCGAATAAAATTTTAACAAAATTTTCTCTAGAAATAAAATTTTGACAAAATTTTCTACCGAAATAAAATTTTGACAAAATTGTCTATAGAAATAAAATTTTGGTAGATTATTTTTGGCTCGAGTGGCAACCATGATTATGAACCGATATGGACCAATTTTTGTCTGATTGGACCAATTTTGGTATGGTTGTTAGCGACCATGCCTAATTTGAACCGGATCGGATGAATTTTGCTCCTCCAAGAGGCTCCGGAGGTCAAATCTGGAGAATGTTTTATATGGGGGCTATATATAATTATGGACCGATATGGACCAATTCTGGCACGGTTGTTAAAGATCATATACTAACACCATGTACCAAATTTTAGGCGGATCGGATGAAATTTGCTTCTCTTTGAGGCTCCGCAACCCAAATCTGGGGGATCGGTTTATACGTGCGCCATATATAATTATGAACCACTGTGGACCAATTTTTGCATAGTTATTAGAGACCCTATACCAATATCATGTACCAAATTTCAGGCGGATCGGATGAAATTTGCTTCTCTTTGAGGCTCCGCAACCCAAATCTGGGGATCGGTTTATATGGGCGCTATATATAATTATGAACCAATGTGGACCAATTTTTGCACGGTTGTTAGAGACCATATACCAATACCATGTACCAAATTTCAGCCGGATCGGATGAAATTTGCTTCTCTTAGAGGCTCCGCAAGCCAAATCTGGGGATGGGTTTATATGGGGGCCATATATAATTATGGACCGATGTGGACCAATTTTTGCATGGTTGTTAGAGACCATATACCAACACCATGTACCAAATTTCAGCCGGATCGGATGAAATATGCTTCTCTTAGAGGCTCCACAAGCCAAATCTGGGGATCGGTTTATATGGGGGCTATATATAATTAAAGACCGATATGGACCAATTTTTGCATGATTGTTAGAGACCATATACCAACATTATGTACCAAATTTCAGCCGGATCGGATGAAATTTTCTTCTCTTTGAGGCTCCGCAAGCCAAATCTGGGGATCGGTTTATATGGGGGCTATATATAATTATGGACCGATGTGAACCAATATTTGCATGGTTGTTAGAGACCATATACCAACAGCATGTACCAAATTTCAGGCGGATCGGAAGAAATTTTCTTCTCTTTTAGGCTCCGCAAGCCAAATCTGGGGATCGGTTTATATGGGGGCTATATATAATTATGGACCGATGTGGACCAATTTTTGCATGGTTGTTAGAGACCATATACCAACACCATATACCAAATTTCAGCCGGATCGGATGAAATATGCTTCTGTTAGAGGCTCCGCAATCCAAATCTGAGGGTCCCTTTATATGGGGGCTATACGTAAAAGTGGACCGATATGACCCATTTTCAATACCATCCGACCTACATCGATAGCAACTACTTGTGCCAAGTTTCAAGTCGATAGCTTGTTTCGTTCGGAAGTTAGCGTGATTTCAACAGACGGACGGACGGACATGCTTAGATCGACTCAGAATTTCACCACGACCCAGAATATATATACTTCATGGGGTCTTAGAGCAATATTTCGATGTGTTACAAACGGAATGACAAAGTTA
Organism: Haematobia irritans; assembly: GCF_050003625.1. Classification (NCBI taxonomy): domain Eukaryota; kingdom Metazoa; phylum Arthropoda; class Insecta; order Diptera; family Muscidae; genus Haematobia; species Haematobia irritans. The sequence continues at coordinate 152,515,043 of NC_134398.1, read as the reverse complement.
ATATACCCCCATCCTATGATGGAGGGTATAAAAAAGTGTTGTTCCACCAAGACAACGTACCGTGCCAAAAATGATTGAGAACGATGGCAAAATTTCAATAATTGGGCTTCGAATTGCTTCCCCACCCACCGTATTCTCTAGATCTGGCCCCCAGCGACTTTTTCTTATTCTCAGACCTCAAAAGGATGCTCGCAGGGAAAAAATTTGGCTGCAATGAAGAGGTGGTCGCCGAAACTGAGGCCTATTTTGAGGCAAAGCCGAAGGAGTACTACCAAAATGGTATCAAAAAATTGGAAAGTCGTTATAATCGTTGTATCTCTCTTGAAGGGAACTATGTTGAATAATAAAAACGAATTTTGATAAAACCAGTAAGGAAAGTCTAAAGTCGCCGACTATATTATACCCTGCACCACTTTGTAGATCTAAATTTTCGATACCATATCACATCCGTCAAATGTGTTTGGGGCTATATATAAAGGTTTGTCCCAAATACATACATTTAAATATCACTCGATCTGGAAGAATTTGATAGACTTCTACAAAATCTATAGACTCAAAATTTAAGTCGGCTAATGCACTAGGGTGGAACACAATGTTAGTAAAAAAATATGGGAAACATTTAAATCTGAAGCAATTTTAAGGAAACTTTGCAAAAGTTTATTTATGATTTATCGCTCGATATATATGTATTAGAAGTTTAGGAAAAGTAGAGTCATTTTTACAACTTTGCGACTAAGCAGTGGCGATTTAACAAGGAAATTGTTGGTATTTTGACCATTTTTGTCGAAATCAGAAAAACATATATATGGAAGCTATATCTAAATCTGAACCGATTTCAACCAAATTTGGCACGCATATCAACAATGCTAATTCTACTCTCTGTGCAAAATTTCAAATAAATCGGAGTTAAAAATTGGCCTCTGTGGTCATATGAGTGTAAATCGGGCGAAAGCTATATATGGGAGATATATCTAAATCTGAACCGATTTCAACCAAATTTGGCACGCATAGTTATAATGCTAATTCTACTCCCTGTGCAAAATTTCAACCAAATCGGAGTTAAAAATTGGCCTCTTTGGGCAAATGAGTGTAAATCGGGCGAAAGCTATATATGAGAGCTATATCTAAATCTGAACCGATTTGGCTGGTATTTTGCAAGTTTTTCGAGACCCATAAAATATTCGGATGTACGGAATTTGAGGAAGATCGGTTGATATACACGCCAATTATGACCAGATCGGCGAAAAATATATATGGCAGCTATATCTAAATCTGAACCGATTTTTTCCAAAATCAATAGGGATCGTCTTTGAGCCGAAACAGGATCCTATACCAAATTTTAAGACAATCGGACTAAAACTGCGAGCTGTACTTTGCACACAAAAATACATCAACAGACAGACAGACAGACGGACAGACAGACGGACAGACGGACATCGCTAAATCGACTCAGAATTTAATTCTAAGCCGATCCGTATACTAAAAGGTTGGTCTATGATTACTCCTTCTTGGCGTTACATACAAATGCACAAACTTATTATACCCTGTACCACAGTAGTGGTGAAGGGTATAAAAATGTGTTTTTCTTTGTTAGACCGGGGACTTATCCGCCGACCTGTTAGAATCGCAAGCACTCATTTATAAGGCACAAGTTCATCACTTGTAGCATCACAATGGACTGAGTAGTCTAAGTGAACCAAAATCATCGGGCTGCGATGTGGTATATGATATAATACGATATGGTATAGGATATAATACAATGGACCCCATCCAAAATTTGCTTTTCCTATCTATTCAAGTTTACATTTAAACTAAACACTCAAATGTAATAATATTCAAATCAAACATTATTATTGAAATTATTAATTTTATTATTTCAGCACCTTGTTCAATTGGTTGTTTTCCCATTCCCTATGATCCTTATGCGGTTTTAATGCCAGATTTTAGCAAGTGTCGCAAAAATGATCAAGAACGAGATGAGAATATTCTGGATGATATTCAAAAAATGAAGATACGTAAAAGTTATTCAGAAAACTGGATATTTGATGATATAGAAAGGTAAGTGGCCTATAGTCCAGGAGATATTCGCAGTAGTAGGAACGAAATTTTAGACAAACAAAGTTTTCTCTTGACGATACAAAATTTAGCTAATTAAAAACAAGTAAGTAAAGTCTAAACCCGGCGGGGCCGACTGTATTATACCCTTCGCCCCTATGTAGGCCAAAATTTGTGTTACAATCTCAACTACTTCACATTTGTTGGAAGCTATATAAAGGAGACAATTTTTTTACTTCTTCAAAATCTCTAGAATTAAAATTTAAATCGGACGGCAGATATATATGGGAGCCATATCTAACCGATTTCAACCAAATTTGGCACAATTACCAATACTACTAAACCTACTCCTTGTGCGAAATTACACATACAATAGTATCGTTAAAAGTACCGCTTGTGCAAAATTTGAAGTAAGTCAGTGCAAAACTCTGGCTTTTGAGACCATATAAGTCCAAATCGGGCGAAAGATATATATGTGAGCTATATCTAAATCTGAACCGATTTTAACAAAATTTGACACACTTAACGATAGTATTAAACTTACCCCATGTGCAAAATTTGAAGCAAATCACGGCAAAACTCTGGCTTTTGTGGCCATATAAGTTCAAATCGGACAAAAGATATATATGGGAGCTATATCTAAATTTGAACCGATTTCAATCAAATTTACCAAGCATTGGTAGAATGTCAATTCTACACTCTGTGCAAAATTTCACGAAGATCGGTAGTAAACTTTGGCCTCTGTGGTCATATGAGTCTAAATCGGACGAAAAATATATATGGGAGATATATCTAAATCTGAACCGATTTGGCTGATATTTTGCAAGAATTTCGAGACTCATAAAATATTTGGATATACGATATTTCAAGAAAATCGGTTGATAAACACGCTAGCTATGACCAAATCGGGGATAAATATATATGGCAGCTATATCTAAATCTGAACCGATTTTTTCCAAAACCAATAGCGATTGTCTCTGTCCCAAGAAACGGCCCTATGCCAAATTTGAGGACGTTCGGACTTAAATTGCGAGCTGTACTTTGTGCACAAAATTACATATACAGACAGACGGACGGACAGACAGACAGACAGACGGACATCGCTAAATCGACTCAGAAATTAATTCTAAGCCGATCGGTATACTAAAAGATGGGTCTATGACCAATATTTCTTGGCGTTACATACAAATGCACAAACTTATTATACTCTGTAGTGGTGAAGGGTATAAAGACTGGAGATAATCGTTGCAATGCTTTTAATAAATTCTGTTTCATTTGCTCTTAAATATACTTTTTAACAATGAGAAATTACGTTTGTTTAAAATTTCGTTCCGGAGAAAAGAATTTTGTCCTTGGGTGTGTATGATGCAATGTACTGACAAATCTCTAAACGAGATGTCAGAACATTCCAGCACTCACCTAATATATTATATTCATATGAGTTAGCAACGATTATATTATGAAGTTTTTCTCTCAGCGTACATAGTAGTTAACATTAAAAAATAATTTTTTTCCAATCCCATATTTATTACTGAAATTTTCTTCATTTTCTTTGAGTAAAGTACGAATTCCGATGGTATTGCAAACTTTACTACAAAAATTCCCGACTCAATTACATCGTGGGTTATTACTGGATTTTCTTTGAATGAGAAAACTGGCTTTGGCATTACTGAAAATCCTAAGAAAATTCAAGTATTTAAATCATTTTTCGTTAGCCTAAATCTTCCATATTCCATAAAACTTGGAGAAGTGATAAAACTACCAGTTAATGTGTGCAATAATATGGAACAAAATTTAAATGCTGTCATTACTTTGGATAATGAGAATGATGAATTTGATTTCATAGAACCGGATATCATCGAAGGACCAAATAAATATCAAATAACCAAGAACTTGGTTGTGAATTCCAATGCGAGTGGAACTACAACATTTTGCATAAAACCCAAAATTATTGGGGAAATAGCAATAAAGATAAAAGCAATAACACCATTGGCTGGCGATGCAGTACATCAACGACTCAAGGTAGAAGCGGAAGGTGTAAAACATTACAAAAATGAATCGCTTTTAATTTCCGCCACTTCTGGAGACCCTGCCAGATATACTCTCAAAGCCAATATACCCAAAGAAGTGATCATGGATTCCGAATATTTAGAATTCTCCGTAGTTAAGGATTTTATAGGACTCAATATAAACAAATTGAGAAATGCTATCAATTTACCTAGAGGTTGTGGTGAACAAAATATGATTGATTTTGTTTGCAATATTTTGATTTTGGAATATTTGGATGCTCTTAAAAGAGATATGCCTGATATAAGGAAGAAAGCCTTGAATTTCTTGGAAATCGGATATCAACGTCAATTGACCTATAAACATAAAGATGGTGGCTATAGTGCATTTGGTGAAAGCGATGATCACTCAAATAGTTGGCTAACAGCCTACGTGCTCCGGTCATTTCTGCAAGCACGGAATTTCATCACCATCGATGAGAAAATAATCGATGCAGCTTTCACATATCTTATCGACGCACAAATGCCGAATGGAAAGTTCCCTCCAACTGGAAAATTATTCCAATCTTCTAACCAGAACGAATTTGGAATATCCGCCTTTATATTGTTGACCTTCTTAGAAGATAAAGTAAGCGAAAAGACACCATTACAATGGTCTCTTTAAAGGTGTTTTAGACTATACACTCGTAATTCTTCATTATCTCTTTCAGAAATATGCTGAAAAATATAGCATCCACATCGAGAAATCTTTACAATTCCTTAACAATAACGTGGACAAAGAAGATGACACCTACTCTTTGGCTCTTGGTCTGTTGGTATTGTGCAAAGTCAAACACCAAAAAGCCGAAAGAATTTTGGAAAGATTAGAAACCAGAGCAACAATTGAAAATAATCAAAAATGGTGGCCTAGTTCTTCCAGCAATTGCCATAATGAAGTCGAAATAACTGCTTACATTTGTCAATCCTTAATGGTGGTGGATAAATCCTCCAACAAAATATTTCCAATAATAAAATGGTTAATGGGAAAACGTAGTTATCATGGAGGTTTCGAGTCTTCCCAAGCCACTGCAGTAGGACTCAAAGCTTTATACGAATATGCCCAAAAATATGCAGGTGTAACAGATGAAGGTCCAATTACAGTTCAATATGAAGCACAAAATGATGAAGGTATTGAAACAACAAAAGGTACCATTTTGGTGGGCCAGGAAGAATCTCTAAACACGGAAAGTTATGTGGTAAGTAGGAATAGGTCACCATAACACAGAAATAAAAATCTTCAAATTAATTCAAAATTTCGATCTCAAGGATAATCAATTACACAAAATGTTTTAATCAATTAAATTTTTAATAGAAACCGATGATTTATATTACCAGTTCGTAAGGCAATATATTTATTACATTCAATTACTACATTATTTAATCCGATTACACTGAAAAAACAGTGAACCCACCAGGAAGAAGAATTTTGGTTAATTTTAGAAAATTTTGAATATTTTTAGAAAATTTTAACTAAACAGTATAACAAACGCTGGCATCACGCCGATGTCATAAAAATAAGTAAATATTTTTCGACAAATTCAAGAAAATGTATTAGACATAATTAAATTTTTTCACTTGTTAAAGAAAATTTTGTAGTTTGAAGGAAAAAATTGGAGTTCAAAATTGCAAGAATGTCTTTAGTGACATACGAAGTTCATGATGAACGCATTTGTAGTAAAATTTACAAATTTAAAGAAATATTGAACTATTTTGTAGAAGACACAAATTTAGTTAATCTTCATCCTACATTTGTGTATATTTTTTTCCTCGGTTTTAGTTAATTTAACTAACGTACACAAAAAATTATTAGAGTAGAGGAAACTTTCTCCAAACATAATAATTCCATGAACTAAAATAAAGTTAAATTGGCTTTAGTGAAATAGAGAGTTCATTTTTTTTGAGTGTACTTTTTAATTAAAACTGTTTCAATCACACAAATGGTAATATAATTATTTTAAATATTTTTAAAATTGTAGATTTTGGTGATAATTTTGTAAATTTGTCTCCAATCACGATTCAATGAAGTCTTATATTGAAATTGCTTACATTATTATTACGCGTTAATATCAATCGCCAATTCCAATTAAAATAAATTACTGATCTACTGAAAAAAATTAAAACATTTAACATAACCCTTTGACTACCGATGTCCACTCAGGAGGACATTCGAAAACGACACCAAACTCTATTTCCCCATATAGTTTCGATTTACTTCTCGATGTTATTTTAAAGCAGAGGCTTTAATCTTAAAAATATTTTCCACATTGGTGACCAGTAAAATGCATTTTTAATCAAATTGTAATTGAATGTTTTATGTTTAAATAAAAAATCAGCACTTAATTAATTATTTAATGTTATTTACTAATGTTTTATATGAATCCATGTGATTTTAATTGGAACATAGAACAGTTTTTGATTCAATCATAAAATCCCAAAAATTTTTGAAGTTCTTCTAAAGGCACAACTTTAAAAGCACTTCCAAAAATGTCCTCCCAAAGATGTTCTTTATTTTAATTATAAAGGAAGTTATTTTAAATCAATTTTTTCATACGTACATGACTTGCTTTTTTCAATAGGTAATTTTTATTTATTTATTTTTTTTTTTTTGTTTCCAATGGGTTAAAAACAGAGTAAGAATTAACAAGTATATACGGCCGTAAGTTCGGCCAGGCCGAAGCTTATGTACCCTCCACCACGAATTGCGTAGAAACTTCTACTGAAGACTGTCATCCAAAATCGAATTACTTGGGTTGCGGTAATTTTTGCCGATGACAAGGTATCTTAAAACTTCCTAATACCGTAATATATACCACGTAGTCCGTACGTGGTATATATTAAACTTAAAATGACCCATTAAATACGTATATAATAAAGATTTACAAAATTTTCTATAGAACTAAAATTTTGACAAAATAAATTTTTGATAACATTTTCTATAGAAGTAAAATTTGGACAAAATTTTCAATAGAAAAACGATTTTAACAAAATTTTGAAAAAATTTTATATAGAAATAAGTATTTTACAAAATTTTAAAAAGATTTAAAATTTTAAAATTTAGAATTAAAATTTTGACAACATTTTCTATAGAAATAAAATTTTGCCAAAATTTTCTATAGAAATAAAATTTGACAAAATTTTCTATAGGAATAAAATTTCAACAAAATTTTCTATAGAAATAAAATTTCAACAAAATTTTCTATAGAAATAAAATTTCTCTAGATTATTTTTGATCGAGTGGCAAGCATGATTATGAACCGATATGGACCAATTTTTGTGTGATTGGAGATCGGCTATATATAACTATAGACCGATATGGACCAATTTTTGCATGGTTATTAGCGGCCATATATTAACATCACGTTGCAAATTTCAACCGGATCGGATGAATTTTCCTCGTCCAAGTGGCTCAGGAGTTTAAATCTGGGGATCGGTTTATATAGAGGCTATATATAATTATGGACTGATATGGACCAATTTTTGAATGGTTCTTAGAGACTATATACCAATACCATGCACCAAATTTCAGCCGGATCGGATGAAATTTGCTTCTCTTAGAGGATCCGCAAACCAAATCTGGGAATCGGTTTATATGGGGGCTATATATAAATGTGGACCGATATGGACCAATTTTTGCATGGTTGTTAGATACCATATACTAACACCACGTATCAAATTTCAACCGCATCGGATGAATTTTGCTCCTCTAAGAGACTCCGGAGTTCAAATCTGGAGATCGGTTTATATGGGGGCTGTATATAATTATGGACCGATATGGACCAATTTTTGCATGGCGGTTAGAGACCATATACTAATACCATATACCAAATTTCAGCCGTATCGGATGAAATTTGCTTTGTATCAATTAACTTTTTAATTAAAAATTTTAAAATTTTCAATCATTGACTTAATTAACTTAATGTTTCTATCTTGATTAAAAAGTTAATTGTACCAATTAATTTATTAATTGAACAAAATTTCAACTTCAATTAACTTTTTAATTGGAAATATTTTGGTGATATTTTTTTCTGTGTACAAAAGTAGATTAACCAACAGAGGAAAAGAATGTTTGCCAAATTTATTGATGCTGATGAGGAATGTGGTAATTCCGAAACGTGCGTCCAACCAACCATCTTGCAGTCTAAAGGGTGATACGGTCAAAATTTGGTCAAGGGAAAACGCGTGTAAATCGGTGAAATCGTTTATTTAAAAAATCAAATTAAATTTCTTTTTCAAGTTCAATTAGTATAAAATTCAGGAAAAATATTCAGTTAGGCTTTCGCTTTTCCAAATCCGAATTGCCGGGCCTCACGCTTGACACCTGCCCTCAGATTTTGTACAGCCACCTTGTCCACCTTCTTCGCCGCAGAAAGCCAGTTTGCCTTGAACTGCTGCTCGTCCTTAACACTTTTTTTGGTCTTCTTTAGGTTCCGCTTGACAATAGCCCAGTATTTCTCAATTGGGCGGAGCTCTGGCGTGTTAGGAGGGTTCTTGTCCTTGGGAACCACCAGCACGTTGTTGGCGGCGTACCAATCCATGGCCTTTTTACCGTAATGGCAAGATGCCAAATCCGGCCAAAATAGTACGGAACAACCGTGTTTCTTCAGGAAAGGCAGCAGACGTTTATTCAAATACTCTTTGACGTACATTTCTTGGTTGACAGTCCCGGAAGCTATGAAAATGTTGCTCTTCAAGCCACAGGTACAGATGGCTTGTCAAACCAGATATTTCTTTGCGAACTTTGACAGTTTTATGTGCTTGAAAATATCTGCTACCTTTCCCCTTCCTTTTGCCGTGTAAAACTCCTGTCCCGGAAGCTGCTTGTAGTCGGCTTTGACGTAGGTTTCGTCGTCCAGACAAACTTCGTCAGCATCGTCGTGTACAGCCTCCGGGATCGCGCTTTGGCCGTCGTATATTGTTTATCATCGCGATTTGAAGTCACTACCTTCTTGTAAGTCGATAGTCCGGATCGTTTTTTGGCTCGATGCACGGTTGTAAACGATACACCCAGCTTATTTGCGGCATCTCGGAGAGAGAGGTTAGGGTTTCGCTTGAAACTATCGGCAACTCTCTTTTTCGTCTCAGCGGCTTCCGGTTTTCGATTTCCCCCCGATCCAGACTTTCTGGCTGTCGACAAACGCTTTAATTACATTTGTAACGGTTGATTTGGCAACTTTTAGCGATTTTGCCAGCTTTGCGTGCGAGTAGCTCGGATTTTCGCGATGCGCGAGCAAGCTTTTTGATACGCTGCTCTTCTTGGTTGGACGGCATTTTGACAACTGAAGAGTGAATTCCAAAATCAAAATAGGATCAACATTCTACACACACACACACCTTCAAAATGAGGGGTGTTCAGGTTTTTTAAATGCAAAATTGAAAGAAATATGTCAAGTTTATATTGACCAAATTTTAACCGTATCACCCCTTATACACGGACGAAAAACACTGTTTTTCGTATTTCGGGTGTAAAAATTATATGTTTTGAACTCAAATTTTTTAACACAATATTTTTAAGTGCAAGCATGTAATGTTCATAAACTAGCATATTTAACATGTTTGTTAATATGGTAGAACATATTATGTTTTGGGACATAAAAATAATATGCTTAGATGCAAACATATATTAATTTAGAAATAGCCTATAAACATATATGTGTTTAGAAAGAGAGACCTAGAGAGTATGCTGCAAGTAAAATAATGGAAGTAACCAATTGACGCCTTAAAAATATATCCACACAAGGTGAAACATAATATGTTTGAACAATACAAACAATTTTTTGTTTGGACAAATCATGAAAATATATATGCTTGAAGCAAAATGTGTTTGGAGTGTATGTTACAGAAGCGATTTTTTTTTGAGGGTGATAAAATCAAGATAAAGTAGGGCTTTGCCCAAATAAATTTGACAAACATTATTTTCCTCTGTTGGTTAAGCTACTCTTGTAGTTTAGTCAACGCAGTGGTTTTAAAGCTGAGATCAAAACAACAAATATAATATCACAAAATTTTTTAATTCATATCCATAACATTGAATTCGGATCACAACTTAAGAAGTGATGCAAATTCAGTGCAACTGCTATTGAAATGGTGGACAGACATCCTACGACAAGCCCATGTTAAATACATCGCTCCAGCGCCAATTTTGCGGATCCAAAAAGAACATTTTCACTACTTTTGTTTTGCTGGGATATTGATCCAATAAACTGAAATTGCTTTAATCAAAGATATGATAAAATCAATTATCGAGTGGATTAAAATTGATAGAATTAAAAGTTTTATTTATCCTATGGTATAATTCTCTTTCAGCTTCCCAAAACAACCCGAGAAATTTCTCTAAGAGCACAAGGGAAAGGTTTAACATTGATTCAATTATCCTACAGTTATTCCTTGACAATTGCTGACATGGTACCCAGTTTTATTGTCAAGCATGAGGCTAAAAAACCACGCTATCCTGGTCATCTATTCATGAACATCAGTGCCGAATTCAAGCCACATCAACAAATTAAGGAATCCAACATGGCTATAATGGAAATATCTCTACCTTCTGGATATAGTACCAATTATGATATTCTGAGATCTATTCGGGAGAGTCAGAGAGTGCGTCGTGTAGAAATGAAAAATGGAGCTACAATCATAGTCGTCTATTTTGAAAGTCTTTTGAATGGTGAACCAGTTAACTTTGATGTGTCTGCTGAAAGGACCCATGAAGTTTCTCAACGAAAGTACTCTCCTATAACAATATATGATTACTACAATAGTCATCAACGTGCTACTATATACTATGAGGTCAAACAAAATGATGAAATCTTCTAATAATACCTCTTGTTAAGAAATAACTTTTCTTTAAAGGCAATCAAAACCTAATTTATAACAAGCGTTCCCAATATTGTTCCTATATATACCCTGAAAGAAAAAGTTTAACAATATTAACCAAAAGTTGTCGTTAAAATTGAAATAATTATTTCATAAAATCAACGAAATTATTCTTTATTGTCATCAATCTGTTATTTGATAACGAAACATTTCATACTATTAATGAACATTTTCATTGCTTTAATGAAAACATTTATTTACGTCAATGAAAGCATTTCATTGGCTTATTAAATTTTCGTTGGGTGCTACTAATTTCGAAAAAATAAATCTAAATATCAATCACACACACACTGAAAAAAATATTGTCGTGAGGTCAAAGATTTCACATTTTTAAAATACGAATGCAAATTTTGCTTAGTATAGAAGACACATTTCTCTAATATAAATTTTTTTTTTCCTTGTCCAAAAGTCGATAAACTTTTCAATGAAGTCGAATTGTCTTTATAATTAAGTGATTTCACTTAAAAATGGGTATCATAACATGAAATAAAACATGTTTGGGCTAAGGTCAACTTGACTTTAATAATTCAGAAAAATTCTTTAAAATTAATGAAATTGTCTTTAAATTTGTTGTCTTTTTGCATCTTGACTACAAAGCAAAAAATCGTTCAAATATAGGACATGTTTTTTAAAACTTTATTTTAAAGACGTTTTTTACTTGAAACATAGCATAATTTCTACTAGAAGTCGAGTCTTAATTTGTTCGTTAACTCGTTTTTAAACGACTTTGATAGCATATGAAGAAAAAAAGCTGAAAAAGCGAAAAATTAAAATTTGCTTCCTAGAAGCAAGTACACAAAACCCAAATTTTAAAGAGAATTGTGTCTTAAAAGTATCCTTACTTGTATTCTCCGCTTCTTTGGCTCGGAATCAATACCAAAATGTTTAAAGTAAAAACAAAATCTTTGCAACCGGGCATGCTTTTTTTCAGTGCACAAGCACCGTTTCCCAAGATTTAAATTTTTTTAGTAAATTGGAAAATTATTGTGTTTCTAAATTATAACCTTGTACCTTGAAAGTTAATACTACCTTGCACGATTTAATAAAAATGTGGCATCTCTGAAGCTGATTAAAAAATTTTGATGAAATTATTCTCCAAACGTCATGTCATGCATTTTATTATTTCATAAATACGGCAAAGACACTACATCGTATGTATTATGACTTATTATTTATTACACCGTTGTAGATATTTATATTTTATTTTTCTTTTTTTAGTCTACTTTAAAAAATGTGATAAATTAGAATAGCTCTCATGACATTTTAATTAAAAATCATCACTTGTAATAGTTTAATACACAATTCATTGTGATAACCCAATATAAATATTGCAAAGTATTATATAAATATTTACATAACCCGTAACTTTTATTCATCATTACTTTTATTTTTTATAAATATTATATTATATTTTCTTAGAACAAGTTAAGTATAGATTTAGCTTTTTTATTTTTCTTTTAATAAAAAGAAAACAACTAAATTAAGATACTTTTTTTTGTATTGGTTACTATCTTCTAAAGGTAAAAATTGCAGTGATTTCAAGTATCGGAAACAATAATGAAACCTAAACCCAATCACCGAACATCTTTAAACGTTGTAGATATAGTATTTTTACCTTTATTAAATTTTTAATTATGGAAAATTGAATTGTTTAGAAGACAGCTATGGTAAAGGGTGTTACCAAGATCACATAGTATATCTGTCATTCTTGAATTGACATTTTTCAATTTTCTGAATTTTAAAACATCAAATAAAATAGTAAAAATTTCCACAAAATATTTGAAAAGTGAACTGATCCATTTTTCGGCTGATATAATTGGATCAATTAATTTTTTACTTGTTTCTATCATTTCTGTGATTGAAGACATTTCAATTAAAGAACAAGTAAGTAAAGTAGAAAGTCGGGCGGGGTCGACTATATTATACTCTAAACCACCCTTACTGAATTAGTAATCATAAGCATTTGTGGGGTAACATTGATATAGGTCTGGGAGATAAACCGCAGTTGCATATTTAAGAAAATTAAGGGGTACATGTCTATGGGTGCTTTGTCTCAATCTGACTATAGCTCATAGTCAGTGTTGCCAGGGAAAATGTTCGGTTTACCGTACAAGACAAAAAAAGTTCCCTACTTTCCCATACATTCACAAACAATTTTCCCTACAATATTTTCGTTAAATTTAAACACATTTTACAAAACAAAAATGGTTCTAAGTATGTACTTTATTATCTTAAAACATGAAAATGCAACGTATATAACCTAGAAAATAAATGTGTTTCATGGTTGCCACACTTGGTAGAATTCTACCAAAAATAGTATTTTTTTTTTGTTAAATCTCTATAGAAAAAAAATTGGAAAAAGTTTCGATAAACAAATTTTTTTTGAGAAAATTTTCTATAGAAATAAAATTTTGATAATAAATTTTATAGAAATAAAATTTTGAGAAAAAATTCCATAGAACTAAAATTTTGAGAAAATTTTTATAGAATAATATTTTGAAAAAAAAATTCTATAGAAATACAATTTTGACACAATTTTCTATAAAAATAAAATGTTGATAAAATTTTGTACAGGAATAAAATTTTGACAAAAAATTCTATAGAAATATTTGTTTGGTAGATTTGTGATAATTTGTGGTAATCTTCAAATTTTGTTAGATTTTTTTTTTGGCACGAGTGGTAACTGTTGTTACCACACATTGTTGATCAAGCCTTCTTATTCTTCTTGTAATTTCCTTCCCTAGAGCCACCGAAATGTAAAAATTATTACAAATTGTGTTGAGTGAAAATGTCCCTACATTGTGGCCCTACGTCCTACAAGACGCTTAATATTAGAAAAAAACATACATATAGGGAATTTCCCGTTCTTCTAGTTGATATTGCACCTACGGGGTTAGTATGCCACTATATTGAGCCCATTATTAAAAAATTTAGAAAAATCGGGGGGTACATATGTTATATATGGGAGCTAAAGCTAAATCTGATCCGATTTCCATGATTTTTTTGCACATACAGTTAGTGCTATAGAAGATTACATTTGGCCAACTTTGAGTACTATCGGTTGATAAATAAGGGTTTTATAGCCAAATTTTGAAAAATCGGGCGGTACATATATGTAGGAGCTATAGCTAAATCTTTTGCACATACACTTAGTGCTATAGAAAATTACATTTAGCCAACTTTGAATAAGATCGGTTGATAAATAAGGGTTTTGTGGCAAAATTTGGGAAAATCGGGCGATACATATATATGAGAGCTACATCTAAATCTGACTTGATTTGGATGAAATTTTGCAGACTTGAAGGCCGATGAAAAAGATTACTTTTTGCCAAATTTGGTGACGATCCGTTTGGAAAAAAGCGTAACGTGACCCCATTTGTCGAAATCGGTCGATACATATATATGGGAGCTATATCTAAATTTGATCCGATTTCTTCCAAATTCAATAGCGTTCGTCCTTGTGCTAAAAAAAACTCCGTGCACCAAATTTCGTCAAAATCGGTTAATAATTGCGACCGGAATACTGTGAACAACAAATACATGGACAGACGGACGGACACAAAGCGCTAGATCGACTCAAGAGGTGATTCTGAGTCGATCGGTATATATTTTATAGGGTCTAAAACCAATTTTTCTGGTAGGCACATTTTTTGGCCGATCAAAGTTATTATACCCTGACCACTATGTGGTTTAGGGTATACAAAGAGAAAATCGCTCAATTTGTGTGGGTAATAAATCCAAATTTGTAAAAATCGAGCAATATTCTTATGTAAGAGCTACAAGTGCGTACAAATACGATCGGCTAGTGCATCAAAATTTGAAATTTGAGTAATATTGGTTAATAAATAAGAGTATTATGGCCAAATTTGAGAAAATCGAGCGATGCATATATATGGAAACTATATCTAAATATGAACCAATTTGCATAATATTTTGCAGGTTTGATTAATACCACAAAATGTTACCTTGTGCAAAATTTGAGTAAGATCAGTTAAGATATGAGGCTTCTATGGTCAAACATAAAGTTATTAGGGGAAATTTTTTCAAAATTGGGCAATACATATATGGGAGCTATATCTACATCAGAACCGATTTCGATGAAATTTTGCACATACCGTTAGTACTATAGAAGACTGGATCTAGCCAACTTTGAGTAAGATCGGTTAATAAATAAGGGTTTAAGACGATAGCTTGTTTCGTTCGGAAGTTAACGTGATTTCCACAGACGGACGGACGGACATCGCTAGATCGACGCAGAATTTCAACCCGACCCAGAATATATATACATACGTCATTGAGTTTGAGACCAATATTTCGATGTGTTACCATCCTATGGTGGAGGGTATAAAAATAATAAATAAAAAAACTAGAAAAATATCACCTTTATAAACCCTGCCACCGACCAATATGGTTGCGTAGGGTATCGCAACAAATAAAAGTATCGATACAGAATGAAAAGCTCTTCTGTAAGTGGTTCATAGATGCTTATACAAAATACAATGCAAACTTTTGCTTTAACAAACTATATGTCCATTAATAACAAGAGTGACATATCCCGAACAGAGTTGCCAGTATTGCAGATTTTTGTTGAAAATTGTTGAGTTTGAGAACTTGGGAATTTGATGGGAAATTTAAATCGGTTCAGTATAATAAATAGGGTTTATAATAAAGATTTACATACACACAAAATAATATTATAATTTTTGAACTTACAATAAATTGTTGTTAAAGAAAATTTTTAAGTTCAACAAAATTTTTGTTGATATAACAAAATTGGCTGCTAATGTGACAAAATATTGCTAAAATCGTAATTGTATTTACAAATTACGTTGTTAGCTCAAATTTAAACATAATTTTAAATGTATAGATAAGAAAATTCATTGATTTTTTTGTGTGTAAAATTCTCAGCTGGTTAAGCTACTCTTATAGTGTCAGTCAACGTGTTGTTTTAAGCTGAAATCAAAACAACAATAATGCATTATTTTACTAAAAAAATTTAAATATGATACAAATGGAGCATTCGGACTAGAAACGGACATAGGATTTTATTTGGAGGCCCCTGCCCTAATTTATAATTTTACTCAGCTAGATATTCTACAATTTATTGTTGATTTTTGTGAAGATGTTTAATTAAATTTTTAAGATTTTTAGGGACGAAAACGCCCCAAGAGCAAAAACCAAAAACTGGCAACACTGAAAAACCAAAAACTGGCAACACTCTAACAGAAGCATATTTCATCCGATCCGGCTGAAATTTGGTATATGGTGTTGGTATATGGTCTCTAACAACCATGCAAACATTGGTCCACATCGGTCCATAATTATATATAGTCCCCATATAAACCGATCCCCAGATTTGGGTTGCGGAGCCTAAAAGAGAAGAAAATTTCAGCCGATCTAACAACCATGCAAAAATTGGTCCACATCGGTCCATAATTATATATAGCCCCCATATAAACCGATCCCCAGATTTGGCTTGCGGAGCCTCAAAGAGAAGCTAATTTCATCCGATCCGGCTGAAATTTTGTACATGATGTTGGTATATGGTCTCTAACAACCATGCAAAAATTGGTCCACATCGGTCCATAATTATATATGGCGCCCATATAAACCGATCCCCAGATTTGGGTTGCGGAGCCTCAAAGAGAAGCAAATTTCATCCGATACGCCTGAAATTTGGTACATGATATTGGTATATGGTCTCTAACAACCATGCAAAAATTGGTCCACATCGGTTCATAATTATATATAGCCCCCATATAAACCTATCCCCAGATTTGGCTTGCGAAGTCTCCAAGAGAAGCAAATTTCATCCAATCCGGTTGTAATTTGGAACATGGTGTTAGTATATGATATTTAACAACCGTGCCAGAATTGGTCCATATCGGTCCATAATTATATATAGCCCCCATATAAAACATTCTCCAGATTTGACCTCCGGAGCCTCTTGGAGGAGCAAAATTCACCCGATCCGGTTCAAATTAGGCACGTGGTGTTAGTATATGGTCGCTAACAACCTTACCAAAATTGGTCCAATCACACAAAAATTGGTCCATATCGGTTCATAATCATGGTTGCCACTAGAGCCAAAAATAATCTACCAAAATTTTATTTCTATGGAAAATTTTGTCAAAATTTTATTTCTATAGAAAATTTTATCAAAATGTTATTTCTAGAAAAAATTTTGTTAAAAGTTTTTTTCGGTTTATAATAAAATTTTCATCATTGTCAAAATTTTATTTCTATGGAAAATTTTGTCAAAATTTTTATTTCTATAGAAAATTTTGTGAAAATATTATTTCTATAGAAAATTATATTAAAATTTTATTTCTGTAGAAAATTTTGTCACAATTGTATGTCTACTTTGTCAAACTGAATTATATACGTATTGGATCGATCTTTTTTGATTTAATATATACCACTTATGGACTTACATACAATTTAGAAGATGGTGTTAGGAGGTTTTAAGATACCTTGCCACCGGCAAGCGTTACCGCAACTTAAGTAATTCGATTGTGGATGGCAGTGTTTAGATGAAGTTTCTACGCAATCCATGATGGAGGGTACATAAGCTTCGGCCTGGCCGAACTTACGGCCGTATATACTTGTTTATATTTTTTATTGTTTACAAAATTTATAAATTGCCTAAATATTTTTGCAAGATAATTCTCTTCCCAAGGAAATAAGAGAAAATGTAATGTATAAACACACTCTACATGTATGGGGAAAAGCTTTCTTATATTCACTGACCTACGTAAAAGCTAATGACGCAAACTTTTATTGCATTCGCCGGCAATTCTATTTCTCACTAAAGAATCAGTTGCACTAATATCTTCGTATTAGACAGAAGTGTTGTAAACTATCTTAATGAAAAATGAATACAAATAAAAGAAATAAAAATTCAGAGTCAAACCGTGGAGACAATACAAACGGGTAAATATTTAGATACATTATGATTTGTTATTGTTTATTATTTAATTGTTGTCCAAATTATTTGGTGTTTAAAATTTGTTTGTACACAATTTGTCGGAAAATGCAAATGTTTATTGTTTACTATTAAAGGGCCTGTATTATTTCATCAATTTGTAAAAGCTTTTCATAGTTGATTCATACATATACTATAAGCCTTTTTTGCAAAAGAATATAAAGACGAATGGGAAACCGTTACAAAACTGCAAGTTTAAACAACCTTTATTTATAAAAAAAAAAAAAAAACAAGTACACCAAAAATAAGCATGACCAAAGATTTTATTATTGATTCCGGGCCAAATAAGCGGAGAATCGAAATAAGGATACTTTTAAGGCGAAATTCTCTTTTGACTTTTTTGCAACAGTCAGAAATATCACTAGCTTACCAGGGGAGATCCACCGCTGAAAAACAATTTGGTGTTAGGTCGAAACTGATAGGAAATTGCATATAAATCTAAATCAACTTGGTGGATACTTTTCCGCAACAAATTTCGCATTCTCAACAATGTGAAAACGCATTGCCTGCTTCTCTGGGATCAAATTGGAAATTATTTTTGAATAAAAATTTCAAACTATTATTATAAAAATCTATACAATTCTTCAATATGGCGTTTTTATGCTTTCAAACCATTTTCTCATAAAACAAGTAAGGACAATCTAAAGTCGGTCGGGGCTGACTATATTATAGCCTCCACCAGATCTACATTTTCAATACCATCTCAAATCTTTCGACTATGTTGGGTGCCATATGCAAAGGCAAATATACTTAAAGCCTACCCAATTTGGACAACATTTTTAGACTTGCGCAAAATCACTAGACATAAAATTTTTATTGGCTAATGTCTTAAAATTTTCTATTGACATAAAATTTTGACAAAATTTTCTATAGAAATACAATTTTGACAAAATTTTCTATAGGGATAAAATTTTGACAAAATTTTCTATAGAAATAAAATTTTGACAAAATCTTCTATAGAAATAAAATTTTGAAAAATTGTCTAAAAAAATAAAATTTTTCTATAGAAATAAAATTTTGACAAAATTTTCTATAGAAATAAAAACAAAAAAAAAATACAAAAATAAAATATTGACAAAATGTTCTATAATAATAACATTTTGACAAAATTTTCTATGGAAATAAAATTTTGACAAAATTTTCTATAGAAATAAAATTTTGACAAAATTTTCTATAGAAATAAAAACAACAAAAAAAAAATTACAAAAATACAATATTTACAAAATGTTCTATAATAATAACATTTTGACAAAATTTTCTATAGAAATAAAATTTTTCACAAAATTTTCTATAGAAATAAAATTTTTCACAAAATTTTCTACAGAAATAAAATTTCGACAAAAATTTCTATAGAAATAGAATTTTGACAAAATTTTCTATAGAAATAAAATTTTGATACAATTTTCTACAAAAATAAAATTTTGACAAAATTTTCTATAGAAATAAAATTTTTCACAAAATTTTCTACAGAAATAAAATTTTGACAAAAATTTCTATAGAAATAGAATTTTGACAACATTTTCTATAGAAATAAAATTTTGATACAATTTTCTACAAAAATAAAATATTGACAAGATGTTCTATAAAAATACAATTTTGACCAAATTTTCTATATAAATAAAATTTTCTATAGAAGTAAATTTTTGTCAAAATTTTCTATAGAAATAAAATTTTGACAAAATTTTCTATAGAACTAATATTTTGACAAAATTTTCTATAAAATAAAATTTTGACAAAATTTTTTTTAGAAATAAATTTTTGACAAAATTTTCTATAGAATGTTGACAAAATTTTCTATACAAATAAAATTTTGACAAAATTTTCTATAGAAATAAAATTTTTACAACAATTTCTGTAGAAATAGTATTTTGACAAAATTTTCTATAGAAATAAAATTTTGACAACAATTTCTGTAGAAATAGTATTTTGACAAAATTTTCTATAGAAATAAAATTTTGACAAAACTTTCTATAGAAATAAAATTTTGAAAAATTGTCTAAAGAAATAAAATTTTGACAAAATTTTCTACAAAAATAAAATATTGACAAAATGTTCTATAAAAATAACATTCTGACAAAATTTTCTATGGAAATAAAATTTTGACAAAATTTTCTATAGAAGTAAAATTTTGACAAAATTTTCTATGGAAATAAAATTTTGGGAAAATTTTCTATAGAAATAAAATTTTGACAAAATTTTCTATAGAAATAAAATTTTGACAAAATTTTCTATAGAAATAAAATTTTGACACAATTTTCTATAGAAATAAAATTTTGACAAAATTTTCTATAGAAATAATATTTTGACAAAATTTTCTATAGAAATAGAATTTTGACAAAATTTTCTATAAAATAAAATTTTGACAAAAATTTCTATAGAAATAAAATGTTGACAAAATTTTCTATAGAAATAAAATTTTATTTTGTTGTTTTTGATTTCAGCTTAAAACCATGCATTGACTAAACTACAAGTGTAGCTTAACCAACAGAGGAAAAGAATGTTTGTCAAATTTATTTGGGTAAAACTCTATAGACTGCAAGATGCAAAATTTTGTATGGAAATAAAATTTTGACACACATTTTCTATAGAAATAAAATTTTGACAAAATTTTCTATAGAAATAAAATTTTGACAAAAATTTGTATAGAAATAGAATTTTGACAAAATTGTCTATAGAAATAAAATTTTGACAAAAATTTCTACAGAAATAAAATTTTATTTTGTTGTTTTTGATTTCGGCTTAAAACCATGCCTTGACTAAACTGCAAGTGTAGCTTAACCAACAGAGGAAAATAATGTTTGTTTGTTTTATTTGGGCAAAGCTCTATAGACTGCAAGATGGTTGGATGGATGCACGTTTCGGAATTGTACAAATTTATTTCGGCAAAGGCTGGCTATCATAAACCTTTTTCCGGAAGGTTCAAGAGCGGTTCACTTTGGGTTTATTGAACTGCCTGAATTTATTCTGATAATTGGTTGATACTTTTGCCGCAAGTAGAGGATGCTGATGAGGAATGTGGTAATTCCGAAACGTGCGTCCATCCAACCATCTTGCAGTCTATAGGGCTTTGCCCAAATAAATTTGACAAACATTATTTTCCTCTGTTGGTTAAGCTACACTTGTAGTTTAGTCAATGCATGGTTTTAAGCTGAAATCAAAAACAACAGAAATATCATTTTGACAAAATTTTCTAAATTTTATTTAAATTTTCTATAGAAGTAAAATTTTGACAAAATTTTCTATAGAAATACAATTTTGACAAAAATTTTTATGGAAATAGAATTTTGACAAAATTTTCTATAGAAATAATATTTTGACAAAATTGTCTATAGAAATAAAATTTTCTATAAATTCAATATTTTGTAAAGTTTTAATTTTCGTGCTAGTTTCTCCCTTTTGTAAAAGTAGTAACTGAAATAAACTTCTAAAATAAAATGATAAAACAGTTCTTTCGAAGAAAAAATACGACCCACAAAATTTTGATCAAAAACTTCAAAATAAAATTTTTTATTTGATAGATTTTTGGCAACATTTTCTTAAAATTTTGATAGATTATTTTAGCACGAGTGGCAACCGTGGCCAGGGGCAGGCCCTGAGCATTATTGCCAAAGACACCATGTGTCCATTTCTCGTCTCCTTCCGGGTGTTGCATTAACTTATAATACCCTGTTCCACTGTGTGGCGCAGGGTATAAAACTAGTTTGAAATCAACTCTAACGATTCTATACGTATTTTTGACACTTATTACGTTTTTTTACTTTTTAAAACAGGTAATTGACGTTTTCAACGTTTACAACTTTTTGACAGTAGAAAGCCAAAAAATTGCTCGGACTTTCTCTAATATGAGGGCTGTATATAAAAGTGGTCCAATATGACCCATTTGCAATGCCATCTGACCTAAATCAATAACAACTACGTGTGCCTAGTGATTTTTAGAAACAGACTGGTGGGCATCGCTAGATCGATGTACTTTATGGGGTCTAAGAACAATATTTCGATGTGCATCAAACTTTTGGAAACCTTTTGGGAAGCTCTGTTTTTGCTGCTGAGTAAAATGTGACTATATTGTACTTAAATATTACACCATCCAGCTATAATATCCTCCACAATCTCAATCCTATCTGATATTTTAATTTCTTTTCTTTTCCATCCCTTTCAATTTCAGCTTTTACACCATATTTGCTCCAGCAACCGTACAACGAGATTATGATTACACAGTCACTCTGGCAATACATCACAGAACGGAACCAGCCATCATAAAACTTGATTTAAATAGTCTCAATTATAGAGAATCAAAAACAGTTGAAGTTCATCCATACAGAGCAGAAATCGTTTCATTTCGAATTCCTTCCCACATAACAATGGAATTTTTTGGTTTGCGAACTGAAGGAGTAAAGGGACTAATTTTTAGAGATTATACCGAATTGAATTTTAAAAATGTCAAACCTCAAATTTATATACAAACCGACAAGTCAATTTATAAGCCTGGAGATATGGTCCAATATCGCATTTTAGCCTTAGATGAAAATACTGGACCAGCTAAATTGGAGCAATCATTGCATTTAGCTATAAACGATGGTGAAGATAATCAAATCATAGAAGTGAAGGATATACAATTCAGCAGAGGGATTCATAAAGGATATTTGCAATTATCCGAGCAACCAGTTTTGGGAGATTGGAAAATTGTAATAACCCAAGATGGAGATACTGGATCGAAGGCCAGTAAATCATTTGAAGTAGTCAAATACATTTCACCCAAGTTAGATGTAGAAATAGATGTCCTTAAGGAAGTGGCTGTGAAAGACAATGATCTCCATGTTATTGTTCGTTCTAAAGATACTCATGGAAAACCGGTTAAAGGTAGGGCCTACATAACAGCAGAGGTTAATGACAGATCATCTCGAAAATTTCTTGATATCATGGGAAAAGGTGAAGTGAAATTCAATTTAAAAAAGGATCTTGGAATAGAATACAAATACAATTGGGATTTTCCTAAAATTAAACTATCTGCTGTTATGACTGAAGCCGTGACAGGTATGCAATATAGATCACCAACGGCTACCGTCAATGTTCTTCAATCACGATACATAATCGAAATTCCTAATTTGCGTCGGGAATATGAAATCAACAAACCATTCGAGATAAAGGTCATAATTAAGCGATTTGATGGCAAACCAATCATATCCAAATCAAAAGCAAAGTTTAGCTTTAGTTCTGTTCCTGGAGGAATAAACTATAAACAAAAGGATATCGATAAGAATGGTCTGGCCACATTTAATTTCAATTTGTCGAAGGAAGGCAGATTATGCAATATGAAAATGGAATATGAGGAAGCGGTCTTCGAAGTTTACGATGGTTTTGCAATTGTCTCAGCTCCTACAAAAGATCCATTACTACCACGTAATGATCCAAGTGACTACATTGGACCAATCAAAATTTTCGTCGAACCTGAAGAGTAAGTATTTAGAATACATGTGTTGACATATAGTCCTTGTGAAGCATATAGTCCTTTGGCTTGTGGAGGAGCAAATTTCATCAGATCTGTTTGAAATTAAATACGCGGTATTAGGCCCAAAAACCCATGTAACAATTGGTCCCTTTACGTCCATAATTACGTATAGCTCCCATATAAACTGATTCCGAAATTTGGTTGCGGTGCCTCTTGGAGGAGCAAATTTCTTCCCATCCGGTTGAGATTTGATACGTGGTGTTAGTATAAGGCATCTAATAAGCATGCACAAATTGGTCCATAACGGTCGATTATTATAAAAATATATACATAAATTAGATCTGTATCCTAATTATTATACCCTCCACCCTAGGATGAGGGTATATTACTTTTGTCATTCCGTTTGTAACACATCGAATTATTGCTCTAAGACCCTATAAAGTATATATATTCTGTGTAGTGGTGAAATTCTAAGCATGTCCGTCCGCCCGTCTTTGAAATCACGAGAACTTCCGAACGAAAGATGCTATCGACTTGAAACTTGACATAAGTAGTTGTTATTGATGTAGGTCGGATGGTATTGCAAATGTGCCATATTGGACCACTTTGACGTATAGCCCCCATATAAACCGACCCCTCTTAGAGAAGCAAATTTCATCCGATTTTATACGTGGTGTTAGTATATGGTCTTTAACAATCATACAAAAATTGTTTCATATCGGTCCATAATTATATATAGCCCCCATATAAACCGAACCCCAGATTTAACCTCCGGAGCCTCTTGGAGGAGAAAAATTCATCCGATCCGGTTAAAATTTGGTATGTGGTTTAAGTATATGGTCTTTAACAAGTATGCAAAAATTGATCCATATCGGACCATAATTATATATAGTCCCCATATAAACCGATCCCCCGATTTGACCTCCGCAGCTTCTTAGAGAAGCAAATTTCATCCGATCCGGTTGAAATTTTGTACGTGGTGTTAGTATATGGTCTCTAACAAGCATGCAAAAATTGTTTCATATCGGTCCATAATTATATATAGCCCCCATATAAACCGATCCCCAGATTTAACCTCCGGAGCCTCTTGGAGGAGATAAATTCATCCGATCCGGTTAAAATTTGGTATGTGGTTTAAATATATGGTCTTTAACAAGCATGCAAAAATTGATCCATATCGGCTCATAATTAGTCTAGTCCCCATATAAACCGATCCCCAGATTTGACCTCCGGAGCCTCATGGAGGAGCAAAATTTATTCGATTCGGTACATTGTGCTAGCATATGGCCGTTAACAACCGTGCCAAAATTGGTCCATATCGGTCTATAGTTATATATAGTCCCCCAGATAAACCTATCCCCACACAAAAATTGGTCCAAATCGGTTCGTAATTGTATATAGCCCCCTTACAAAGCGACCCTCATATTTGAATTCGGCTCTCTAATTACCACGCTAAACTTCATATCCATTGGTAATTATTTGTACACTTCTCTATATACCATATACCGGGTCAAGGACTTCATTATATAGGAATTTAATCTTTATACCCTTCACCACTACTGTGGTACAGGGTATAATAAGTTTGTGCATTTGTATGTAACGCCAAGAAGGAGTAATCATAGACCAACCTTTTAGTATACGGATCGGCTTACACACAAAGAAAATTTCATTAAAATTGAGCCAATGAAATTTTTTCATTGATACAACGAAACATTTTCATTAAGACAATGAAGATATTCGGTAATAGTACGAAACGTTTCGTTGACTAACTGAAAATTCGTTATAATAAGGAAAAATTTCGTTATATCAATGAATTTGTTTCATTGGCTCAATTTTAATGTCACATTTCATTAATATAACGAAACTTTTTCTACCAGTGCAGAATTAAATTCTGAGTCGATTTAGCGATGTCCGTCTGTTTGTCTGTCTGTCTGTCCGTCTGTCTGTCTGTTGATGTATTTTTGTGTGCAAAGTACAGCTCGCAGTTTTAGTCCGATTGTCCTAAAATTTGGTATAGGGTCCTGTTTCGCCTCAAAAACGATCCCTATTGATTTTCAGATTTCAAATCGGTTCAGATTTAGATATAACTGCCATATATATTTTTCACCGATCTGGTCATAATTGGCGTGTATATCAACCGATCTTCCTCAAATTCCGTACATATGAATATTTTATGAGTCTCGAAAACTTGCGAAATATCAGCCAAATCGGTTCAGATTTAGATATAGCTCCCATATATAGCTTTCGCCCGATTTACACTCATTTGCCCACAGAGGCCAATTTTTTCTTCGATTTAGTTGAAATTTTGCACAGGGAGTAGAATAAGCATTGTAGCTATGCGTGTCAAATTTGGTTGAAATCGGTTCAGATTTAGATATAGCTCCCATATATAGCTTTCGCCCGATTTACACTCAATTGCCCACAGAGGCCAATTTTTAACTCCGATTTAGTTGAAATTTTGCACAGGGAGTAGAATTAGCATTGTAGCTATGCGTGCCAAATTTGGTTGACATCGGTTCAGATTTAGACATAGCTCCCATATATATGTTTTTCTGATTTCGACACAAATGGTCAAAATACCAACATTTTCCTTGTAAAATCGCCACTGCTTATTCGAAAAGTTGTAAAAATTACTCTAATTTTCCTAAACTTCTAATACATATATATCGAGCGATAAATCATAAATAAACTTTTTCGAAGTTTCCTTAAAATTGCTTCAGATTTAAACGTTTCCCATATATATACCCTTCACCACTACTGTGGTACAGGGTATAATAAGTTTGTGCATTTGTATGTAACGCCAAGAAGGAGTAATCATAGACCAACCTTTTAGTATACGGATCGGCTTAGAATTAAATTCTGAGTCGATTTAGCGATGTCTGTCTGTCTGTCGGTCCCTCTGTCTGTCTGTCTGTTGATGTATTTTTGTGTGCAAAGTACAGTAGTTTTAGTCCGATTGTCCTAAAATTTGGTATAGGGTCCTGTTTCGACTCAAAGACGATCCCTATTGATTTTGGAAAAAATCGGTTCAGATTTAGATATAGCTGCCATATATATTTTTCACCGATCTGGTCATAATTGGCGTGTATATCAACCGATCTTCCTCAAATTCCGTACATCCGAATATTTTATGAGTCTCAAAAAACTTGCAAAATATCAGCAAAATCGGTTCAGATTTAGATATAGCTCCCATATATAGCTTTCGCCCGATTTACACTCATTTGCCCACAGAGGCCAATTTTTTGCTCCGATTTAGTTGAAATTTTGCATAGGGAGTAGAATTAGCGTTGTAACTATGCGTGCCAAAGTTGCTTGTAATCGGTTCAGATTTGGATATATCTCCCATATAAAGCTTTCGCCCGATTTACACTCAAATGACCACAGAGGCCAATTTTTAACTCCGATTTAGTTGACATTTTCACAGGGAGTAGAATTAGCATTGTAGCTATGCGTGCCAAATTTGGTTGACATCGGTTCAGATTTAGACATAGCTCCCGTATATATGTTTTTCTGATTTCGACAAAAATGGTCAAACATTTTCCATGTTAAATCGCCACTGTTTAGTCGAGAAGTTGTAAAACTGACTCTAATTTTCCTAAACTTCTAATACATATATATCGGTCGATAAATCATAAATAAACTTTTGCGAAGTTTCCTTTAAATTTCTTCAGATTTAAATGTTTCCCATATTTTTTTGCTAACATTGTGTTCCACCCTAGTGCATTAGCCGACATAAATTTTGAGTCTATAGATTTTGTAGAAGTCTATCAAATTCTGTCCAGATCGAGTGATATTTAAATGTATGTATTTGGGACAAACCTTTATATAGCCCCCAACACGTTTGACGGATGTGATATGGTATCGAAAATTTAGATCTACAAAGTGGTGCAGGGTATAATATAGTCGGCCCCGCCCGACTATAGACTTTCCTTACTTGTTTTTTCAAATGTATACCACGACCGAAGTAATTCGATTGTGGATGACAGTCTTTATAAGAAGTTTCTACTCAATCCATGTACAAGGTCAAAATTTTTGGATCAAAGTAGGAAAAGCAATTTGTGATTAAAATGTCCGCAATTTTTTTCTTTTTGGATTTTCCATTTGATAACAGGTTGGCTGATAAGTCCCCGGTCTGACATGTAGATGGCGTCGCTAGTATTAAATGCATATTATTTTTATATAGTACCAACCTTCAAACGATTCGTGTCAAAATTTGACGTCTGTAAGTCAATAGAGCGTCTTTTGTGAAGCAACTTTTGTTATTGTGAAAAAAATGGAAAAAAAGGAATTTCGTGTTTTGATAAAATACTGTTATCTGAAGCGAAAAAATACGGTGGAAGCAAAAACTTGGCTTGATAATGAGTTTCCGGAATCTGCCCTAGGGAAATCAACAATAATTGATTGGTATGCAAAATTCAAGCGTGGTGAAATGAGCACAGAGGACGGTGAACGCTCGAAAGAGGTGGTTACCGACAAAAACATCAAAAAAATCCTCAAAATTATTTTGAATGCCCGTAAAATGAAGTTGATCGAGATAGCAGAGGCCTTAAAGATATCAAAGGAACGTGTTGGTCATATCATTCATCAATATTTGGATATGCGAAAGCTCAGTGCAAAATGGGTGCCGCGCGAACTCACATTTGACCAAAAACAACAACGTGTTGATGATTCTGAGCGGTGTTTGCAGTAGGGATCTATAAATCGAAAATCGATTATTCGAATTTTGGCATGAAAATCTAAACAAATCGAAATCGATTATTAACCTAAAAATAATCGCAAAATCGATTTTAGATTTTCATCTAATTTTTAATTTTGACTATCAAAACTCGATTTTAGTGTTTTCTGTTTTCATATTCATTGGATTCAATTTAATTGAAAAATACCGAGATATTTCTTCATCTTTATTTATAGAATTCTATTACCAATAAAAATAAAAATATTGATTTGATTAAGTTAAATATCAAATTGGTTTTAATGAATCCTTTATGCTTTCAATTTCCTTGAATTAATTTGGGGAAATAATTTATTTATTTATTTATTTATTTATTTACACAGCATAATTAGCAGCTGGTTACAGTAAAATAAAAAGTATGACGCTTATAATACATTAAAAATAAAATAAAATATATCTATATAATCTATTTTAGAAATTGTAGGGACAATAGAAGATTTATAGGCAGGATTGGGACTAAGAATTGGATACAAACAACAAAAAAAGAAAAACAAGAGAAAAAAAAGAAGAGAAAAAAAAAACGATAAGATAAGGAACAATTTTACAACAAGAATTGGGAATACAGTGTAAAGCTGGAGTAAATTCATTGCGGAAAAACTGGGATACCAGGGATAGAATGGGTTTTGTATTAGACGAATTATGGGTCAGGAACTAAGAAAATCAGGAACTAGGATGAATCAGGAACTAGGATGAATCAGGAACATGGTGATAGCAGGAATAAGAACAGCAGGAACGGATACAGGATAATGATAAATGATTCGTACATGTTAAAAATTGTATACTTAACATTTTAAAAATATATTAAACAAATTAAAAAAAATTAACATATTTGACTGGAACACTAATTTTTGCATTTCTCTTCAACTCGCAAAAACAAAATAGATTTCATAAATTCGAATATTTTGTATAATCATTATTATAATATTTTGTATAATCATTATTTCCATGAAATTCGATTAAGAAAAAACGAATATCCGAATTTTGAATGGCAAAAATAATCGAAAATCGATTTTTGATTAAAAGTCAATAATCGAAAAATCGATTATTGGTTTGTACTATAGATCCCTAGTTTGCAGCTGTTAACTCGTAATACACCCGAGTTTTTCCGTCGATATGTGACAATGGATGAATCACTACAATCCTGAGTCCAATCGACAGTCGGCTGAATGGACAGCGACCTGTGAACCGTCTCCGAAGCATGGAAGGACTCAAAAGTCCGCTGGCAAAGTAAAGGCCTCTGTTTTTTTGGATGCGCATGGAATAATTTTTATCGATTATCTTGAGAAGGGAAAAACCATCAACAGTGACTATTATATGGCGTTATTGGAGCGTTTGAAGGTCGAAATCGCGGCAAAACGGCCCCATATGAAGAAGAAAAAAGTGTTGTTCCACTAAGACAACCGTGCCACAAGTCATTGAGAACGATGGCAAAAATTCATGAATTGGGCTTAGAATTGCTTCCCCACCCACCGTATTCTCCAGATCTGGCCCCCAGCGACTTTTTCTTGTTCTCAGACCTCAAAAGGATGCTCGCAGAGAAAAAATTTGGCTGCAATGAAGAGGTGATCGCCGAAACTGAGGCCTATTTTGAGGCAAAACCGAAAGAGTACTACCAAAATGGTATCAAAAAATTGGAAGGTCGTTATAATCGTTGTATCGCTCTTGAAAGGAACTATGTTGAAAACGAATTTTGACAAATAAAATGTGTTTTCCTTTGTTAGACCGGGGACTTATCAGCCAACCTGTTATAGCTCACATATTACTTTATATACTTGTTTTTTGTTTTTTTTTTGTTTTATATCTCTTCGAAAAGTTTAAACTTTATCACCAACAAAATTTTTATCTTGTCTTATTTCCAGGCCAAAACTAGGTGAAGAAGTGCTCATTGAATTCAGAACAGAAAGAGTTTTTACTTACCTCGTCTATAGCATAATGGCACGTGGAAAAATTATTAAACATGAATATGTTAAAATTGAACCTCCATTACAATTCCACAAAGTAACAATAATGACTACTTTCGAAATGGTTCCATCAGCAAAAATAGTTGCCTATTACATCGATTGTGGAAGAGCCGAGTATGATGAGAAGACCGTACAAATTCAACAAGAATTCATAAATAAAGTGAGTTTTTGGCTTTACTATAAAAGCTTCAAGGATGATAAAATGTTTACATTGCGGATCGTATGTTAGAAGTACCAAAGCCTTAAAAAGACCACACCAAGGTGGTGGATTTATTGGCATACATTTTTCATGTCAACGCTTTGAGCAAATATCCAAAAATATTTATTTTATTCTATATTACTTCAATATATTTTCCTAACAATTGGCTGAAGGACCAAAAAGAGGTCTTTTTGGCAATTTTTTTTTACGAAATGTTGTGCAATTTCTAAACTGCGCTATAGGCGTAGATGTAGTGCTTAGTTTTGCAAAATTTTTGTTAGAAAGAATGGAAACTTCACTTCTGGCGGATTCGTCAAATAATGTACCTTTTTATTGAAAAATGTACTAATTTGTAGCTAACTTAATACTATTTTCTCGAAGGTATATATCATCCTTGATTTCTTTACATCATTAAAATCGTTCTTTCTCCCGATTTCTGGGTGCTTAACTATGTTAAATGTTATTTAGCAAGAATTGAAACTTCACTTCTGGCATATTCGTCCGTTAATGTACCTCTTACCAATTTGGTACCGTTTTCTCGAAGATATTTATCATCCTTGATTTCTTTAGATTTTTTTAATCACCCTAACTCCCCCTCTCTCTCTCTCGCTCTTCTGCAGTTGGAAATAATAGCTCCCAAAGAGGCTAGAGCAAATGATGACATTACCTTCAATATAAAAACCGATCCGGATTCTTATGTGGGTCTTATGGCAATTGATCAGAGCGTTCAAGTTCTACGATCGAATCATGATTTCAAAGGGAAAACCATTTATAATGATTTATGTTGCTACGATTCTGATTCCCTACCCTCGTCTGACTACTATCGTCGTTATGATGCATATTATTATGGAATGGGTACTGAAAGATTTTACCCAGCACTTTCGGGATTTGTAACACTGTCAAATGCTGACATTCCTAGACCATGTAAGTTGCAACCTTATGTAGTTCTCAATCATTATTATGGTATATTTGTTTATTTTGAAAGTGAGAAAGAGTTATAATCATGTGGGATAGTTTGTATCAAAAAAAAAAAAAACAGAGAATGAAGCTGCCATTTCGCTCCGTCGAGCAGTTTTCGCCTGTCCAAGCCGCCGCCCATTATGTCGACTCATCTTGACTAAAACTTAGCCACCAATAATTCAAAAATATATTATATTATATATAGAATTAAATCAGCAAAATGTATTAATTGTTGTATTTTTTGCCAAAATCTTGAACTTTCCACCCACAAACAATCAGTATCAAATTGCTATAGTAATTCTGCAAACATTTCAATGATATGTAAATTTGATTGTCATATTGGTTGTACAACTAATCTCATTACAATTCGGATAACTTCAAATCCATTTTATAATGGATAATTGTTCGCCGACGAATAGACAAATTTGTATTTTAGCCGACAAGCCGCCGACGCTGGAGGCAAAAATTTAGTATCAACCGCCGCCGACAAAAATGGGTCGGCTTCATTCTCTGATCAAAAATACATGAAAAACAGGATGCAGGTTGAAAGACGCATTGTCAAAAGTCAACTTTCCAATAAACGCAAACGTCGAGTCTTTTTTTTCCAATTCGTCCAGGCCGAAGCTTATGTACCCTCCACCATGGATTGCGTAGAAACTTCTTCTAAACACTGCCATCCACAATCGAATTACTTGAATTGCGCTAACGCTTGCCGATGGCAAGGTATCTTAAAACCTCCTAACACCGTCTTCTAAATTGAAAGTAAGTCCATACGTGGTATATATTAAATCAAACAATTATATACGGCCGTAAGTTCGGCCAGGCCGAATCTTATGTACCCTCCACCATGGATTGCGTAGAAACTTCTACGAAAGACTGTCATCCACAATCGAATTAAATGGGTTGTGGTATCTTAAAACTTCTTAACATTGTTTAGATGTTAAAAAATGTATGTATAAGTAAGTCTACAAAGAAATACCAATCGATATGGACTTTTGCACGGTACGTAATGAGCCAGAATTGAAATATGGGGTTCGCTTATATGTGGGCTATATACAATTATGGACTTGATATGGACCAATTTTTGTGTGATTGGGGATCGATTTATCTGAGGGCTATATATAACTATAGACCGATATGGGCCTAGTTAGGCATGGTTGTTAACGGCCATATACTAGCACAATGTACCAAATTTCAACTGACTCGGATGAAATTTCCTCTTCCAAGTAGCTCCAAAACCAAATCTCGGGATCGGTTTATATGGGGGCTATATATGATTATGGACTGATATGGACCACTTTTGGCATGGTTGTTAAATATCATATACTATCACCACGTACCAAATTTCAACCAGATCGGATGAATTTTTCTTCTCCGAAAGGCACCGGCTCCATATATAATTATTGACCGAAATTTCAGCCGGATCGGATGAAATTTGCTTCTCTTTGAGGCTCCGCAAGCCAAATCTGGGGATCGGTTTATATGGGGGCTATATATAATTGTGGACCAATGTGACCACATACCAACAACATGTAACAAATTTCAGCCAGATCGGATGAAATTTGCTTCTCTTTGAGGCTCCGCAAGCCAAATCTGGGGATCTGTTTATATGGGGACTATATATAATTATGGACCGATGTGGACCAATTTTAGCGTGGTTGTTAGAGACCATATAGCAACACCATGTACCAAATTTCAGCCAGATCGGATGAAACTTGCTTCTCTTTGAGGCTCCGCAAGCCAAGTCTGGGGATCGGTTTATATGGGGGCTTTATATAATTATGGACCGATATGGCCCATTTGCAATACCATCCGACCTACATCAAAAACAACTACTTGTGCCAAGTCTCAAGTCGATAGCTTGTTTCGTTCGGAAGTTAGCGTGATTTCAACATACGCACATGCTCAGATCGACTCAGAATTTCACCACGATCCACAATATATATACTTTATGGGGCAATATTTCGATGTGTTACAAACGGAATGACAAAGTTAATATACCCCCCATCCTATGATGGATGGTATAAAAATCAAAAAGTCGTTTTTTTGTTTTGCTCAATAACCCAGCAAAAAAAGCGTCGCCAAAAAAGTAATGAAAATGTTCTTTTTGGATCCGGAAGAGGTGCATAATTGACGCAGAAGCGATGAATTTAACATGGGCTTGTCATAGGACGGAAGTCCTCCATTTCAACAGCCGTTGCACTGAATTTGCATCACTTCTTTAGGTGTGATCCGAATTCAATGTTTTGGATGTAAATTAAAGAATTCTGTTATATTTTGTCAAATAAATATTTTTTTTTAATTTTTTAAACTTTTTAATGGATTGTTGGAAACGTTTGACCTCAAATATTTTCAAAAATGCACAATTTTTTCCGATTGAAATTAACATTTTTTCGACAAAATTTAAATGATTTGTACCATTTTATGAATTCTTACTCTGTTTTTGACCTATTTGAAACCAAAAAAGTTAAAATTACCCATTAACAGTATGAACAAATCAAGTTATAAAGAAGTGAATTAAAAGAACTTCCTGGGTAGTTAAAATAAAGAACATCAATGGGAGTGCATCTTCTGTAAGTGCTTTTAAAGTTGTGCCTTTGGAAGAACTTCCAAATTTTTTTGCTGGGAAAATGCCTATTATCGGACAAAAAGACAGTTTTGCATATATGTGGATGTAAAAATTATATGTTTGGAACTAAATTTTGTAAACACAATATTTCTAAGCGCAAGCATATAATGTTCATAAACTAGTATAACATATTTGAGACATATGTTTGAGACATATATGTTACAACATGTAAACATAGTAAAGTAAAAGAATGGAAGTAACCACTTGGGGTTAAAAAAATAAAACCAACAAATATATATATATATATATATATATGTATATATATACATATATATATATATATATATATATATATATATATATATATATATATATATATATATATATATATATATATATATATATATATATATATATATATATATATATATATATATATATATATATATATATATATATATATATATATATATATATATATATATATATATATATATATATATATATATATATATATATATATTTCCCCTTCCTTTTGCCGTATAAAACTCCTGTCCCGGAAGCTGCTTGTAGTTGGCTTTGACGTAGGTTTCGTCGTCCATTACCACGCAGTCAAACTTCGTCAGCATCGTCGTGTACAGCCTCGGGGATCGCGCTTTGGCCGTCGTATTTTGTTTATCATCGCGATTTGGAGTCACTACCTTCTGGTAAGTCGATAGTCCGGCTCGTTTTTTGGCTCGATGCACGGTTGTAGACGATACACCCAGCTTATTTGCGGCATCTCGGAGAGAGAGGTTAGGGTTTCGCTTGAAACTACCGACAACTCTCTTTGCCGTCTCAGCGGCTTCCGGTTTTCGATTTCCCCCCGATCCAGACTTCCTGGCTGTCGACAAACTTTCCCCAAACACTTTAATTACATTTGTAACGGTTGATTTGGCAACTTTTAGCGATTTTGCCAGCTTTGCGTGCGAGTAGCTCGGATTTTCGCGATGCGCGAGCAAAATTTTGATACGCTGCTCTTCTTGCTTGGACGGCATTTTGACAACTGAAGAGTGAATTCCAAAATCAAAATAGGAGCAACCTTCTACACACACACACCTTCAAAATGAGGGGTGTTCATGTTTTTTAAATGCAAAATTGAAAGAAATACGTCAAGTTTATATTGACCAAATTTTGACCGTATCACCCTTTACGAGCAATGTTTTGTTTGGACAAATCCTCAAAATATATATGCTTGAAGCAAAATGTGTTTGGGGTTTATGTTACAGAAGTGTGGGGTAAAGTGCATTCATCCTATTGGGGTGAAGTCTTTAATCCTAACCGCGAGCATTGGCTATTTCTCCTATATAACGACCATAGAGTCGAAAGTCGCGATGTCAATAATCTCAAAAGATGAAAATCTACGTTTGCAAAATTTGAAAAAAAAAGAAAAGACGACTTTTGCAGAACCCGAAAATTCGTCCTATTTTTGGACCAGATTGGGATAATGAGCATTACTCCGATTGTGAGTATAACCGATTGATGCTAGATTCCTTAGTTGTGGTTAGGATCCACAATAATTGGCTATTTCTTCTAGATAAAGACCCTATTGCGCAAGATGAACGAGAATTATGAGTGGCTGAAGCAGATCTCCAGACGTAGTGACAGCGCCACCTAGTTTGATTAAAGACAAAAACCATTCACTAGATTCGAACCAACACCGAACTCAGCTTTTACTATCTCTGAACCCCAGATGTTCTATGTGTATCAATATAGGACATGCTATATTGATCAAATATTTCAAGTGAGACCTAAATTCCAAGCAATAGAAGAAGTAGTAGTAGAAGGGACTCCGCGAACAGCCTGAGAAGATTCTTCGATGTTAATCAGAACAACGGACCTATTACAATCAGAATAAAGCCAATTGGGGCGGTTTAAGAGATGTGACGTATTAGCTACTTCCTGGTTGAATTCTCGAGTGAGGCCTAAATTTCTAGCAGAAGAAATATCCAAATTCTGTTGATATCAGAACTCCAGGTTCTGAACTGAACTGAATCTAGAAATTACTCTGATTACTAAATCGGCGAATACAAGAGAAACACATACTTCAATAGCAGAATAATGGCTTTTCAACAGATAATTCGTAGAGGAGACAATTTATCGCATTTGTAGTTTTCGAACTTATGTTACCTCGGTGGATGTTGTGTAAGTCTCTTATTATATCGCATGCCCGAATAAAAATATTAACAAAAACACCGGACAATAAGGGACAGAATATCATACAGTCGGCTGTGGATTACTGCAAATCTTTTTTACTTATTCAAATTTACATTAAAGATATAAAGATTGCAATTCCAATAATCAAATCAAACTAAATATATTAATTTCACTGTTTCAGCAACTTATACAATTGGCAGTTTCACAAAGCCCACAGAACCTTTTATGATTCAAAAGCCAGAATTTAGAATGAGTCGCAAAGATAGTGAAGAACGAGATGAGATTATTATAGATGATATTCAAAAAATGAAGATACTCAAAAGTTATGCAGAAAAGTGGATATTTGATGATATAGAAAGGTAAGGGGGACTAAAATAAAAAAGTTTTTAAGGGATGTGCACATTTCTAGTTCGGTCTATGAGGTCCAGTCTATTGCCGGAAATATACACAGGAAAAAACACAGTTGTAAAACTAATGCTAAAATTAACTTATATTTTTTGCAAAAAAATATTTTTTTTTTATTTCAAGTTAGCCTGATACCGAAACAGGCAATTAACGTCCAAATGCATTATATCTAATTTTACAATTATTAATCGAGCTTTATGGACACATTTTGATTAAGGAACATGATTAATAGAGTCATTGAAAAGAAAACGCCAGATACAAATCGCCTGGACTGTAAATGTTCGATTCGGGCGAATGAATCTTTCCAAAGCCTTTAGTATAGATCTGGCTGGGAGAGATAACTCAATTTTGGGCTCTTTATGCTAAATCCTTATGGAGAAAACATTTGGGAAATTTCCTCTTACAAATTGAGTCATCTTTTCTCCCACTGTACATCATCTTTTCATATAACTACAAGTCCCTTAATCTTATTTTTATTTCGTTTTGTTACACAGTAATGCAACAACACGAAATTTATTTTTAGAAAGCTAATTTGTTTGAATTCACCTAAGTGGTGAACAATCGAACAATGCTTTTTGTTTCTACAGTCAACAACAACAACATGTGACTACTTACAGAAACTGGTTTCAAGGGGACAACAACAATTCTAACGCGTACATTAGTAGTGTTTTTCCTAGTTTTACGACGGGCTCTTCGTTGCTTATTAAATCTGTCCATAAAGCTCGATTAATAATTGTAAAATTAGATATAATGCATTTGGACTTTAATTGCCTGTTTCGGTATCAGGCTAACATGAAATATAATATAATATAATTTTCGTTAATTTAATTAATCTTGAAATTTGGAATACAAGTTAGTTCATATTTCGCACAAGATAGTTCATTTTTTCCATAACATAGTTTAGTTTTTTTATGTGTATAAACGAGATGACTGAGCAGTTTATCATTCACGTAATATGGGAGATTGAGATCACTAACATACCACAAAATCTACAGATGAATTGGCAAGATTATTTTACAAAATGTTTTCTCTATGCACATACTAGTTAAATTAAACAATTTTTCCAATTCCAAATTAATTATTAATATATATTTCCTTATTTGATTTGATGAAGCACCAATCCTGATGGTACTGCTAATTTTACTACAAAAATTCCCGATTCAATTACATCATGGGTTATTACTGGATTTTCTTTGAATGAAAAAACTGGCTTTGGCATTACTAAAGATCCTAAGAAAATTCGAGTATTTAAATCATTTTTCGTTAGCCTAAATCTTCCATATTCCATAAAACTTGGAGAAGTGATAAAACTACCAGTTAATGTTTGCAATAATATGGAACAAAATTTAAATGCTGTCATTACTTTGGATAATGAGGATGATGAATTTGATTGCATAGAACCAGATATCATCGAAGGACGAAGTAAATATCAAATAACCAAGAACTTAATTATAAATTCCAATGCGAGTGGAACTACAATATTTTGCATAAAACCCAAAATTATTGGGGAAATAGCAATAAAGATAAAAGCAATAACACCATTGGCTGGCGATGCAGTAC
Organism: Haematobia irritans; assembly: GCF_050003625.1. Classification (NCBI taxonomy): domain Eukaryota; kingdom Metazoa; phylum Arthropoda; class Insecta; order Diptera; family Muscidae; genus Haematobia; species Haematobia irritans. The sequence goes on along the minus strand of NC_134398.1, from coordinate 152,477,057 downwards.
ATCAACGACTCAAAGTAGAAGCAGAAGGTGTAAAGCATTACAAAAATGAATCGCTTTTAATTTCCGTCACTGCTAAAGAATCTGGCAAATATACTCTCAAAGCCAATATACCCAAAGAAGTGGTCATGGATTCCGAATATTTAGAATTCTCCGTAGTTAAGGATTTTATAGGACTCAATATAAACAAATTGGGAAATGTTATTAATTTACCTAGAGGTTGTGGTGAACAAAATATGATTGATTTTGTTTGCAATACTTTGATTTTGGAATATTTGGATGCTCTTAAAAGAGATATGCCTGACATCAAGAAGAAAGCCTTAAATTTCTTGGAAATCGGCTATCAACGTCAATTGGCCTATAAACATAAAGATGGTGGCTATAGTGCATTTGGTGAAAGCGATGATCACTCAAATAGTTGGCTAACAGCCTACGTGCTCCGGTCATTTCTGCAAGCCCGGAATTTCATCACCATCGATAAGAAAATAATTGATGCAGCTTTCAAATATCTCATTGATACACAAATGACCAATGGTAAATTCCCTACAAGTGGAAACTTATACCAATCTCCTTGCCAGAACGAATTTGGAATATCTGCCTTTATATTGTTGGCATTCTTAGAAGATAAGGTAAGTGAAAAGAATAAAGTAAGTAATCATCTAATTTTGATCGAAACAAATTAAAATTTAATTGGACCTAACCTGTACTAGATTTGACTACCTTCTGCATTAATTATTGATACTGAGTTTGTAAGATAATGAACATAATTTGTTGCCATTTTAGCGCATTCATGAGTAATTACATTCTCCGATGTCCGTCTGTCTGTGAACATATTTATGTAATCAAAGTCTAGAGGTTAATTTTAGTCCAATTTTATTCAAATTTGTCAAAGTTATGTGTTTTCGGTCAGAATCTATCCCTATTGTTTTTTGAATAAATCGGTTCAGATTCATGTATAGCTCCCATATATATCTTTCGCTCGATATGCCTTTTTTAAAAACTATTTAAGTATACAACATTTTGTCCCAATTGAGTCAGATGCAGGGTTGCCAATTTTGCCGATTTATCGGCATTTTGATGATTTTTTACTCACAAAATGGACAATTGCGATTTTTTCCGATTTTAACGATATTAACTACGTTCTTTAGACACAGTTTGGGGAGTTAAAGTTTTAAACAAAAAACTAAAATTAGATGATAGCTGGAGAATAATTCATTGGATAGAATATTCATTTCAAAAAATAACCTAAAATGAAATAACTCAAGTTGTTTTAATACCAAAATGGATAATAATTTACTCAGAATGTGCAATAGAAACTTTTAATAATTATGATAAAATTCTAGTACAGCATAAAAAATAACCACATATGGACATATCTATCGGAAACACCATAAAAGATCACCTGCTTTGGAAAACGTGGGACTTTTTCTTTAGTTTCAAAATATTTAATTTTTAAATATAAATGTTACTAAATTAATAACAATATTTTAGAAAAATAGATTTATTATTCTTTTAAAAATTACGAAATATTTTTGTTTAACCAGAAAATAATTTTTATGGTAATGTTATTTGTATACAAAACTGATTTCTTTATATATATTTGTTATTGAAATGCATAGTTTTGTACATAAATTTTCTGTTTTGTATATGAAATAAATACTTTTGTGTTGTGTTTACTCAAAAAATATGTTTAATTTTAATATTATATTGCCGATTTTGAAAATTCAAGTGCCAATTATGACGATTTTTATCGAAAAAAGTGACGATTTTTCTTGAAATTTTATTGGCAGCCCTGGTCAGATGGCATGGTAGCCCAGCAAAAAAAAAGTTGTCCCACAAACATTTCTTTTAAAGCGCATCCCGAGATCCCCTATCGATTTTCTTTCACGTCCGCTACACTCAAAAAAAAGTGAACTCTCTATTTCACTAAAGCCATATTAACTTTATATTAGTTCATAGAATCATTATGTTTGGAAAAAGTTTATTTTAGTCAAATAATTTTTTGCGTGTGTTAGTTAAATGAACTAAAAAACGGGAAAAAGTTATACACAAATAAAGCATAAAGATTTCCTAATTTCGTATTTCTTACAAAATAGTTCATTATTTCTTTAAATTTGTAAATTTTACCAAAAATGTGTCCATCATGAACTTCGTATGTCACTAAAGACATTCTTGCAATTTTGAACTCCAAGATTTCTCTTAAAACTACAAAATTTTCTTTAACTACAGAAAAAATTTAGTTATGTCTAATAAATTTTCTTGAATTTGTCGAAAAATATTTACTTATATTTGCCATATCGGAGTGATGCCAGAGCTTGTAATACCGTTTAGTTAAAATTTTCTAAAAAAGATCCAAATTTTCTAAAATTAATCGAAAGTTATCTTTCCTGGTGGGTTCACTGTTTTTTCAGTGTACAGTCCTTTTGGACAAGCATTAGAAAGTACACAATTAGGCTCTTTTAGGCGAAAATTTAAGTTTTGGACAATTAAATTTAGCAAAAAGGAATAGAGAATCAATAAAAAAGTAAAAAAAAAAAAAATAAAAAAATCATCCCCTCTAGGATTTGAACCTGTGCCGTTTGACTTTTTCACTTCCATAGAAGTTCTTTTGAGAAGGTGTTGCAAATTACGACAATTTTTTTTATTTTTTGTTGATTTCTAATGAATATGCCAAAAAAAAACAAAATAAAAACGATGTATAACATAAAAAAAATTTTAGAAAAATATTTAGTAAAAAAATTTCTGCTGGTGAGATTTGAATCAGCGTTCTTTATTTTTTCATTCATAATAATAATGAACATCTCAGGAAGTAGTTAGAATGTCATGCCGTGGTGTCATTTTTGGTTCATATCACAAATATTTGAATAGACGTTTTGATGCATCGTGTTCAATGACGTTTGTGGTTGAGTGTACTAAGGCGTTCTGTTATGGTTCCAACAGACCCGGGTTAAACCCCCGGTGGAAGCGAAGATGTTTTTCAATTTGTAAAAATTAGATAATAAGAAAATAAAAGGGTAACAAAAAATATTAATAACAAGTATATACGGCCGTATGTTCGGCCGGCCGAATCTTATACCCTCCACCATGGATTGCATAGAAAATTGTACTAAAGACTGTCATCCACAATCGAATTACTTGGGTTGCGGTAACACACCCAGAGAAGGAATATGATCACCTCAACCATGTTTCGAGAGCAACATTTTATTTTTGGATGGAGAACATGTAACATGTTTGCGGCAACCATGTTATTTTCTCAAAAAACATATGTCTGATTTCGGCAACCATGTATATGTTTGCCGAGAAAACAACATTTTTGCGACAAAAATGTTCAATGGTCACCGTCCAAAAATATTTTGCTCTTAAAACATGTTTGGGGTGATCATATTCCTTCTCTGCGTGCACTTGCCGATGGCAAGGTATCTTAAAACTTCTTAACACCGTCTTCTCAATTGCAAGTTAGTCCATACGGGGTATATATTAAACAAAAAAAGGCCAATTAAATACGTAAATAATTGAGTTTGACAAAATTTTCTATAGAAATAAAATTTTGACAAAATTTTCTATATCAATAAAATTTTGACAAAATTTTCAATAGAAATAAAATTTTGACAAAATTTTTTATAGAAATAAAGTGCAATGAAGGACTGGGGAATTCTTCCCACTTAAATATGATCTAAATTATTAGTTTTTGTACCCATAAGAATAGCAGCAACCGAATTTTAAATTACACCCAACAATAACAATGCAGCAATTTTAAATTAAGCCAAACGAAATTTCAACAACCCACAAAACGGCGAAGAAAGCAACTACAGGGATTCATGGCAACAACAACAATGATGTGAAGTCTGAGTAAGATTTTCCACTTCCACAAAAGTTGAAGGTACCACCAGTAATCATAAATTTTGTTGGGTATAGTAATATGTTAAAATGTTTACAAAATTTTCTATAGTAAAAAATTTTGACAACATTTTCTATAGAAATAAAATTTTGGTAAATTATTTTTGGGGATTATATATAACTATAGACCGATATGGACCAATTTTGGCATGGGTGTTAGCGGCCATATACTGACGCAATGTACCAAATTTCACCACGTACCAAATTTCAACCTGGTCGGATGAATTTTGCTCCTCCAATAGCTCCGGAGGTCAAATCTGGGGATCGGTTTATATGGGGGCTATATATATAATTATGGACCGATGTGAACCAATTTTTGCATGGTTGTTAGAGACCATATACCTACACCACGTACCCAATTTCAACCCGGTCGGATGAATTTTGCTCCTCCAATAGCTCCGGAGGTCAAATCTGGGGATCGGTTTATATGGGGGCTATATATATAATTATGGACCGATGTGAACCAATTTATGCATGGTTGTTAGAGACCATATACCTACACTACGTGCCCAATTTCAGCCGGATCGGATGAAATTTGCTTCTCTTAGAGGCTCCGCAAGCCAAATCTGGGGATCGGTTTATATGGGGGTTATATATAATTATGGAGCGATTTGGACCAATTTTTGCATGGTTGTGAGACACTAAACACTAACACCATTTACCAAATTTCAACCGGATCGGATGAATTTTGCTCCTCTAAGAAGCTCCGCAAGCCAAATCTGAGCGTCGGTTTATATGGGGGCTATACGTAAAAGTGGTCCGATATGGTCCATTTTCAATGCTGTCCGACCTACATCAATAACAACTACTTGTGCCAAGTTTCAAGTCGATAGCTTGTTTCGTTCGGAAGTTAGCGTGATTTCAACGGACGGACGGACGGACAAGCTTAGGTCGACTCAGAATTTCACCACGACGCAGAATATATATTCTTTATGGGGTCTTAGAGCAATATTTCGATGTGTTACAAAAGGAATGACAAAGTTAATATACCCCCATCCTATAGTGGAGGGTATAAAAACAAAAAGTGAAATTGGAAAAAAAAATATTTTTTAGTTTTTAAAATTTCTTCCTAGGAACAACTACTAAAGCAATGCAAAGGATCAAAAAAATGGAGTACTTTCGTCCTATAACAGAAGTACTCCATTCCTCCTATGACATGCAAAATTCATTGGAGATGATCCAAGTTCCCACTACTTCCGGATCACAAATTTGGGGATCTAAACTACTTTTTTGGAAGCTCTTTTTTGCTGGGAGTCTATAGAATGGTGAAGGCTGGTAGTCCCATCCCGACTTTACACTTTCCTTACTTGTCACAATAAATTTATTGGATGAGAATCCATGATATTTCAGATTATATACTCTAATCCTTCATGATCTCTTTTAGAAATATGCTACGAAATATAACATCCAAATCGAGAAATCTTTACAATACCTTAACGAAAATGTGGACAAAGAAGATGACACCTACGCTTTGGCTATTGGTCTTTTGGTATTCTGCAAAGTAAAACATCCAAAAGCCGAAATTGTTTTGCAGAGATTGGAAACCAGAGCAAAATTTGAAAATAATCAAAAATGGTGGTCTAGTTCTTCAAACGATTTCCATAATGAAGTCGAAATAACTGCTTACATTTGCCAATCCTTAATGGAGGCGGATAAATCCTTCAACAATATATTGCCAATAATAAAATGGATAATGGGAAAACGTAGTTATCATGGTGGTTTCGAATCTTCCCAAGCCACTGCAGTAGGACTCAAAGCTTTATACGAATATGCCCAAAAATATGGAGATGCAACAGATGAAGGTCCAATTACAATTCAATATGAAGCACAAACTGATGAAGGTATTGAAACAACAAAAGGTACCATTTTGGTAAGCCAGGAGGAATCTCTACTCACTCAGAGTCATGTGGTAAGTAGAGATAATTCACCATAACACAGAAACAAATATCTTCAAATTGATTCAAAGTTTCTATCTCAAGGATAATCAATTACACAAAATAATTTAATCAGTTTGACTAACATACGTTTCCTCTATTGGTTAAGCTACTCTTGTAGTTTAGTCAACGCATGGTTTTAAGCTGAAATCAAAACAACAATAATGATTGAAGAATAAACACACAATAAAAAACAGAATATTTAAAAATGTATTTAAATTATGTATAAACATAAATATTAAGAATCACTTATTAATTTATTGGTATTAATGCATTGTCATTTCCTTTTATGATGAGCATTCAAGACTTTGTAGTATGAAGTAAATTTAACGTACCTCAATGACATTTTAGTTGAAACCCTTATGTATAATTAACATTATTAACTAACATTGGAAATGAATCAATTTGATTTTAGTTGGAATTCAGAAACACCAGTTTATACTTCAATCATTAAATATTGATCCAATAAATTGAAATTGCATTAATCAAATATAGCATAATTCATTTTCAGCTTCCCAAAACAACCAGACAAATATCTCTGACAGCCGAAGGGAAAGGCTTAACATTGGTACAATTATCCTACAGTTACAGCTTGACAACTCCAGGTATGGTACCTAGTTTTATTGTCAAACATAAGGCTAAGAAGCCTCTGTATCCTGGCCATCTATTCATGAACATTAGTGTCGAATTCAAACCACAAAATCAAGAAATTAAGAAATCCAATATGACTATAATGGAAATATCTCTACCTTCTGGATATAGTACCAATTATGATATTCTACAATGTATTCGTGATAGTCAGGAAGTGCGACGAGTTGAAACAAAAAATGAAGCTACATTGATAGTCGTATATTTCCAAAGTCTTTTAAATGGTGAACCAGTTAACTTCGATGTGTCTGCTGAGAGAACCCATGAAGTTTGTAATCGAAAGTTGTCTCCTATTACAATATATGATTACTACAATACTTATCAACGTTCTACTATATACTATGAGGTTAAACAAAAGGATGATAAATTTCGATGTAAAATTAATTGTTGTTACAGTTGCGGTAATTAATATCTCTCTGCCTCTCTATATATCATCCACATCTATTTTATAAAAAGACCGGCATAACAAATCTTTATATATGGTACCGGTTGCCGTTTATCGTAACAAACTTCGTTTGGACTGAAGGAAACATCTTTTACAATAAAAGAACATCTCGTTTCGGAGAAAAGAAATTAATGTTGTGTGCCTATTTGGGCATGGGCTATGCCCATTCACCGCCTCTCCCCCCTAAGAAAGTTATATGGATACGCTAATATGTAACGGTCATTATCATGTATGTGGGTTACTTTATAAAATGTTTAAAATTACATACGCAAAGAAAAAATTTTAGAAAACGTATATCGAATATTACTTCAAAAATTTAAACTTTTGTAACCAAAAAAAATTTTTTTTGCTACAACATTTTTGAATTAAAAAAAATAATTTTTCTTCGAAAATCACAGTTTATTTCGTTTACATCAAGCAATATTCTGTTTTGACTTTAACCCCCATTTTCATAAAGCTCCGTTAGTGTTCCATTAACTAACCAACTTTTAAACCATATTATGGACGAAGCTGTCATCTTGCCTTTATATTCCATAGGCCAGTTAGGAACTTAACTGACGAAAATTTTTCAGTTAAAGTTAACCGAAGAGAAGATATTTGCAATTTACTTTCTGTTAACTGGCAGTTAAAGCCTAACGGAGCTACATGAAAATGGCCGTAAGTCTTTAATAAGACACATTTTGAAGTTTCATTGTAAAAAATGTAATATAGTAGTATGTAATGCCGAACATCTTTACGAAATCTTTTTTGGACCATGTTTAGAAATGTGTAAAATTATTATATTTCCATTTCCAAAAGTTGTATTTTTAAGAAAGTGGCCAACTAAAGGTATGTTTTGGTTAAATATAGTTTTTATACCCTCCACCATAGGATGGGGGGTATATTAACTTTGTCATTCCGTTTGTAACACATCGAAATATTGCTCTAAGACCCCATAAAGTATATATATTCTGGGTCGTGGTGAAATTCTGAGTCGATCTGAGCATGTCCGTCCGTCCGTCTGTTGAAATCACGCTAACTTCCGAACGAAACAAGCTATCGACTTGAAACTTGGCGCAAGTAGTTGTTATTGATGTAGGTCGGACGGTATTGCAAATGGGCCATATCGGTCCACTTTTACGTATAGCCCCCATATAAACGGACCCCCAAATTTGGCTTGCGATTGCTCTAAGAGAAGCAAATTTCATCCGATCCGGCTGAAATTTGGTACATGGTGTTAGTATATGGTCTCTAACAACCATGCAAAAATTGGTCCATATCGGTCCACTTTTACGTATAGCCTCCATATAAACGTACCACCACATATGGCTTGCGATTGCTCTAAGAAAAGCAAATTTCATCCGATCCGGCTGAAATTTTGTGCATGGTGTTAGTATATGGTCTCTAACAACCATGCAGAAATTGGTCCATATCGGTCCATAATTACATATAGCCCCCATATAAACTGATCCCCCGATTTGGCTTGCGGAGCCTCTAAGAGAACCAAATTTCATCCGATCCGGCTGAAATTTGGTACATGGTGTTAGTATATGGTCTCTAACAACCATGCAAAAATTGGTCCACATCGGTCCATAATTATATATAGCCCCCATATAAACAGATACCTCGATTTGGCTTGCGGAGCCTGTAAGAACAGCAAATTTGATCCAATCCGGCTGAAATTTGATATATGGTGTTGGTATATGTTCTCTAATGACCATGCAAAAATTGGTCCATATCGGTCCATAATTATATATTGCACCCATATAAACCGATCCCCAGATTTGACCTCCGGTGCATTTTGGAGAAACAAAATTCATCCGATCTGGTTGAAATTTGGTACGTGGTGGTAGTATATAATATTTAACAACCATGCCAAAAGTGGTTCATATCGGTCCATAATCATATATAGGCCCCATATAAACCGATCCCGATATTTGGTTGTGGAGCCACTTGGATGAGCAAATTTCATTCGAGACAGTTGAAATTTGGTACATTGTGCTAGTATATGGCCGTTAACAACCATGTCTAACTAGATCCATATCGGTCTATAGTTATATATATCCCTCAGATAAATCGAACCGCAATCACACAAAAATTGGTCCATATCAAGTTCATAATTTTATATAGCTCCCATATAAGCGACCCCCATATTTCAATTCTGGCTCTCTACGTACCGTGCAAAAGTCCATATCGAATCATAATTATTTGTAGACTTACCTATACATACCGTTTTTATCTAATATATACCACGTATGGTCTAACACACAATTTAGAAAACGATGTTAAGAAGTTTTAAGATACCACAACCCAAGTAATTCGATTGTGGATGAAGTCTTTCGTAGAAGTTTATACGCAATCCATGGTGGGGGGTACATAAAATTCGGCCTGGCCGAACTTACGGCCGTATTTACTTGTTATTATTTATTTATTTATTTTTTGTTTATAAATATAGAATAACCTTTTAACTTAGTTTAATTCTCAATAAATTGTGATAACTCAAGGCTTAAGAAAACTTTGTTAATATTACGAAGAGTTTTATAAATACTTAAAACTATTTATACCCTAAACCACATAGTGGTCAGGGTATTATAAGTTTGATCGGCCAAAAAATGTGCCTACCAGAAATATTGATTTTAGACCCCATAAAATATATACCGATCGACTCAGAATCACCTCCTGAGTCGATCTAGCGCTTGGTGTCCGTCCGTCCGTCTGTCCATGTATTTGTTGTTCACAGGATTCCGGTCGCAATTATTAACCGATTTTGATGAAATTTGGTACAGGGAGTTTTTTGGGCACAAGGACGAACGCTATTGAATTTGGAAGAAATCGGATCAAATTTAGATATAGCTCCCATATAAAGGGTGATTCTTTTGAGGTTAGGATTTTCATGCATTAGTATTTGACAGATCACGTGGGATTTCAGACATGGTGTCAAAGAGAAAGATGCTCAGTATGCTTTGACATTTCATCATGAATAGACTTATGATCTGCCACAACGTCGAATTTTCAGTGAATGGGCCCTAGAAAAGTTGGCAGAAAATCCGCTTTTTATCGACAAATTTTGTTCAGCGATGAGGCTCATTTCTGGTTGAATGGCTACGTAAATAAGCAAAATTGCCGCATTTGGAGTGAAGAGCAACCAGAAGCCGTTCAAGAACTGCCCATGCATCCCGAAAAATGCACTGTTTGGTGTGGTTTGTACGCTGGTGGAATCATTGGACCGTATTTTTTCAAAGATGCTGTTGGACGCAACGTTACGGTGAATGGCGATCGCTATCGTTCGATGCTAACAAACTTTTTGTTGCCAAAAATGGAAGAACTGAACTTGGTTGACATGTGGTTTCAACAAGATGGCGCTACATGCCACACAGCTCGCGATTCTATGGCCATTTTGAGGGAAAACTTCGGAGAACAATTCATCTCAAGAAATGGACCGGTAAGTTGGCCACCAAGATCATGCGATTTGACGCCTTTAGACTATTTTTTGTGGGGCTACGTCAAGTCTAAAGTCTACAGAAATAAGCCAGCAACTATTCCAGCTTTGGAAGACACCATTTCCGAAGAAATTCGGGCTATTCCGGCCGAAATGCTCGAAAAAGTTGCCCAAAATTGGACTTTCCGAATGGACCACCTAAGACGCAGCCGCGGTCAACATTTAAATGAAATTATCTTCAAAAAGTAAATGTCATGGACCAATCTAACGTTTCAAATAAAGAACCGATGAGATTTTGCAAATTTTATGCGTTTTTTTTAAAAAGAAGTTATCAAGCTCTTAACAAATCACCCTTTATATGTATCGCCCGATTTCAACAAATGGGGTCACGTTGCGTTTTTTGTCAAACGGATCGTCACCAAATTTGGCAAAAGGTAATCATTTCCATCGCCCTTCAAGTCTGCAAAATTTCATCCAAATCGGTTCAGATTTAGATATAGCTCTCATATATATGTATCGCCCGATTTTCCCAAATTTGGCCACAAAACCTTTATTTATCAACCGATCTTACTCAAATTTAGCTAAATATAATCTTCTGTAGCACTAACTATATGTCCAAAAAATCATCGAAATCGGTTCAGATTAAGCTATAGCTCCCATATATATATGTACCGCCCGATTTTTCTAAATTTGGCCATAAAACCCTTATTTATCAACCGATCTTACTCAAATTTGGCTAAATGTAGTCTTAATTTTTTGCGTGTGTTAGTTAAATGAACTAAAAAACGGGAAAAAGTTATACACAAATAAAGCATAAAGATTTCCTAATTTCGTATTTCTTACAAAATAGTTCATTATTTCTTTAAATTTGTAAATTTTACCAAAAATGTGTCCATCATGAACTTCGTATGTCACTAAAGACATTCTTGCAATTTTGAACTCCAAGATTTCTCTTAAAACTACAAAATTTTCTTTAACTACAGAAAAAATTTAGTTATGTCTAATAAATTTTCTTGAATTTGTCGAAAAATATTTACTTATATTTGCCATATCGGAGTGATGCCAGAGCTTGTAATACCGTTTAGTTAAAATTTTCTAAAAAAGATCCAAATTTTCTAAAATTAATCGAAAGTTATCTTTCCTGGTGGGTTCACTGTTTTTTCAGTGTACAGTCCTTTTGGACAAGCATTAGAAAGTACACAATTAGGCTCTTTTAGGCGAAAATTTAAGTTTTGGACAATTAAATTTAGCAAAAAGGAATAGAGAATCAATAAAAAAGTAAAAAAAAAAAAAATAAAAAAATCATCCCCTCTAGGATTTGAACCTGTGCCGTTTGACTTTTTCACTTCCATAGAAGTTCTTTTGAGAAGGTGTTGCAAATTACGACAATTTTTTTTTATTTTTTGTTGATTTCTAATGAATATGCCAAAAAAAAAAACAAAATAAAAACGATGTATAACATAAAAAAAATTTTAGAAAAATATTTAGTAAAAAAATTTCTGCTGGTGAGATTTGAATCAGCGTTCTTTATTTTTTCATTCATAATAATAATGAACATCTCAGGAAGTAGTTAGAATGTCATGCCGTGGTGTCATTTTTGGTTCATATCACAAATATTTGAATAGACGTTTTGATGCATCGTGTTCAATGACGTTTGTGGTTGAGTGTACTAAGGCGTTCTGTTATGGTTCCAACAGACCCGGGTTAAACCCCCGGTGGAAGCGAAGATGTTTTTCAATTTGTAAAAATTAGATAATAAGAAAATAAAAGGGTAACAAAAAATATTAATAACAAGTATATACGGCCGTATGTTCGGCCGGCCGAATCTTATACCCTCCACCATGGATTGCATAGAAAATTGTACTAAAGACTGTCATCCACAATCGAATTACTTGGGTTGCGGTAACACACCCAGAGAAGGAATATGATCACCTCAACCATGTTTCGAGAGCAACATTTTATTTTTGGATGGAGAACATGTAACATGTTTGCGGCAACCATGTTATTTTCTCAAAAAACATATGTCTGATTTCGGCAACCATGTATATGTTTGCCGAGAAAACAACATTTTTGCGACAAAAATGTTCAATGGTCACCGTCCAAAAATATTTTGCTCTTAAAACATGTTTGGGGTGATCATATTCCTTCTCTGCGTGCACTTGCCGATGGCAAGGTATCTTAAAACTTCTTAACACCGTCTTCTCAATTGCAAGTTAGTCCATACGGGGTATATATTAAACAAAAAAAGGCCAATTAAATACGTAAATAATTGAGTTTGACAAAATTTTCTATAGAAATAAAATTTTGACAAAATTTTCTATATCAATAAAATTTTGACAAAATTTTCAATAGAAATAAAATTTTGACAAAATTTTTTATAGAAATAAAGTGCAATGAAGGACTGGGGAATTCTTCCCACTTAAATATGATCTAAATTATTAGTTTTTGTACCCATAAGAATAGCAGCAACCGAATTTTAAATTACACCCAACAATAACAATGCAGCAATTTTAAATTAAGCCAAACGAAATTTCAACAACCCACAAAACGGCGAAGAAAGCAACTACAGGGATTCATGGCAACAACAACAATGATGTGAAGTCTGAGTAAGATTTTCCACTTCCACAAAAGTTGAAGGTACCACCAGTAATCATAAATTTTGTTGGGTATAGTAATATGTTAAAATGTTTACAAAATTTTCTATAGTAAAAAATTTTGACAACATTTTCTATAGAAATAAAATTTTGGTAAATTATTTTTGGGGATTATATATAACTATAGACCGATATGGACCAATTTTGGCATGGGTGTTAGCGGCCATATACTGACGCAATGTACCAAATTTCACCACGTACCAAATTTCAACCTGGTCGGATGAATTTTGCTCCTCCAATAGCTCCGGAGGTCAAATCTGGGGATCGGTTTATATGGGGGCTATATATATAATTATGGACCGATGTGAACCAATTTTTGCATGGTTGTTAGAGACCATATACCTACACCACGTACCCAATTTCAACCCGGTCGGATGAATTTTGCTCCTCCAATAGCTCCGGAGGTCAAATCTGGGGATCGGTTTATATGGGGGCTATATATATAATTATGGACCGATGTGAACCAATTTATGCATGGTTGTTAGAGACCATATACCTACACTACGTGCCCAATTTCAGCCGGATCGGATGAAATTTGCTTCTCTTAGAGGCTCCGCAAGCCAAATCTGGGGATCGGTTTATATGGGGGTTATATATAATTATGGAGCGATTTGGACCAATTTTTGCATGGTTGTGAGACACTAAACACTAACACCATTTACCAAATTTCAACCGGATCGGATGAATTTTGCTCCTCTAAGAAGCTCCGCAAGCCAAATCTGAGCGTCGGTTTATATGGGGGCTATACGTAAAAGTGGTCCGATATGGTCCATTTTCAATGCTGTCCGACCTACATCAATAACAACTACTTGTGCCAAGTTTCAAGTCGATAGCTTGTTTCGTTCGGAAGTTAGCGTGATTTCAACGGACGGACGGACGGACAAGCTTAGGTCGACTCAGAATTTCACCACGACGCAGAATATATATACTTTATGGGGTCTTAGAGCAATATTTCGATGTGTTACAAAAGGAATGACAAAGTTAATATACCCCCATCCTATAGTGGAGGGTATAAAAACAAAAAGTGAAATTGGAAAAAAAAATATTTTTTAGTTTTTAAAATTTCTTCCTAGGAACAACTACTAAAGCAATGCAAAGGATCAAAAAAATGGAGTACTTTCGTCCTATAACAGAAGTACTCCATTCCTCCTATGACATGCAAAATTCATTGGAGATGATCCAAGTTCCCACTACTTCCGGATCACAAATTTGGGGATCTAAACTACTTTTTTGGAAGCTCTTTTTTGCTGGGAGTCTATAGAATGGTGAAGGCTGGTAGTCCCATCCCGACTTTACACTTTCCTTACTTGTCACAATAAATTTATTGGATGAGAATCCATGATATTTCAGATTATATACTCTAATCCTTCATGATCTCTTTTAGAAATATGCTACGAAATATAACATCCAAATCGAGAAATCTTTACAATACCTTAACGAAAATGTGGACAAAGAAGATGACACCTACGCTTTGGCTATTGGTCTTTTGGTATTCTGCAAAGTAAAACATCCAAAAGCCGAAATTGTTTTGCAGAGATTGGAAACCAGAGCAAAATTTGAAAATAATCAAAAATGGTGGTCTAGTTCTTCAAACGATTTCCATAATGAAGTCGAAATAACTGCTTACATTTGCCAATCCTTAATGGAGGCGGATAAATCCTTCAACAATATATTGCCAATAATAAAATGGATAATGGGAAAACGTAGTTATCATGGTGGTTTCGAATCTTCCCAAGCCACTGCAGTAGGACTCAAAGCTTTATACGAATATGCCCAAAAATATGGAGATGCAACAGATGAAGGTCCAATTACAATTCAATATGAAGCACAAACTGATGAAGGTATTGAAACAACAAAAGGTACCATTTTGGTAAGCCAGGAGGAATCTCTACTCACTCAGAGTCATGTGGTAAGTAGAGATAATTCACCATAACACAGAAACAAATATCTTCAAATTGATTCAAAGTTTCTATCTCAAGGATAATCAATTACACAAAATAATTTAATCAGTTTGACTAACATACGTTTCCTCTATTGGTTAAGCTACTCTTGTAGTTTAGTCAACGCATGGTTTTAAGCTGAAATCAAAACAACAATAATGATTGAAGAATAAACACACAATAAAAAACAGAATATTTAAAAATGTATTTAAATTATGTATAAACATAAATATTAAGAATCACTTATTAATTTATTGGTATTAATGCATTGTCATTTCCTTTTATGATGAGCATTCAAGACTTTGTAGTATGAAGTAAATTTAACGTACCTCAATGACATTTTAGTTGAAACCCTTATGTATAATTAACATTATTAACTAACATTGGAAATGAATCAATTTGATTTTAGTTGGAATTCAGAAACACCAGTTTATACTTCAATCATTAAATATTGATCCAATAAATTGAAATTGCATTAATCAAATATAGCATAATTCATTTTCAGCTTCCCAAAACAACCAGACAAATATCTCTGACAGCCGAAGGGAAAGGCTTAACATTGGTACAATTATCCTACAGTTACAGCTTGACAACTCCAGGTATGGTACCTAGTTTTATTGTCAAACATAAGGCTAAGAAGCCTCTGTATCCTGGCCATCTATTCATGAACATTAGTGTCGAATTCAAACCACAAAATCAAGAAATTAAGAAATCCAATATGACTATAATGGAAATATCTCTACCTTCTGGATATAGTACCAATTATGATATTCTACAATGTATTCGTGATAGTCAGGAAGTGCGACGAGTTGAAACAAAAAATGAAGCTACATTGATAGTCGTATATTTCCAAAGTCTTTTAAATGGTGAACCAGTTAACTTCGATGTGTCTGCTGAGAGAACCCATGAAGTTTGTAATCGAAAGTTGTCTCCTATTACAATATATGATTACTACAATACTTATCAACGTTCTACTATATACTATGAGGTTAAACAAAAGGATGATAAATTTCGATGTAAAATTAATTGTTGTTACAGTTGCGGTAATTAATATCTCTCTGCCTCTCTATATATCATCCACATCTATTTTATAAAAAGACCGGCATAACAAATCTTTATATATGGTACCGGTTGCCGTTTATCGTAACAAACTTCGTTTGGACTGAAGGAAACATCTTTTACAATAAAAGAACATCTCGTTTCGGAGAAAAGAAATTAATGTTGTGTGCCTATTTGGGCATGGGCTATGCCCATTCACCGCCTCTCCCCCCTAAGAAAGTTATATGGATACGCTAATATGTAACGGTCATTATCATGTATGTGGGTTACTTTATAAAATGTTTAAAATTACATACGCAAAGAAAAAATTTTAGAAAACGTATATCGAATATTACTTCAAAAATTTAAACTTTTGTAACCAAAAAAAATTTTTTTTGCTACAACATTTTTGAATTAAAAAAAATAATTTTTCTTCGAAAATCACAGTTTATTTCGTTTACATCAAGCAATATTCTGTTTTGACTTTAACCCCCATTTTCATAAAGCTCCGTTAGTGTTCCATTAACTAACCAACTTTTAAACCATATTATGGACGAAGCTGTCATCTTGCCTTTATATTCCATAGGCCAGTTAGGAACTTAACTGACGAAAATTTTTCAGTTAAAGTTAACCGAAGAGAAGATATTTGCAATTTACTTTCTGTTAACTGGCAGTTAAAGCCTAACGGAGCTACATGAAAATGGCCGTAAGTCTTTAATAAGACACATTTTGAAGTTTCATTGTAAAAAATGTAATATAGTAGTATGTAATGCCGAACATCTTTACGAAATCTTTTTTGGACCATGTTTAGAAATGTGTAAAATTATTATATTTCCATTTCCAAAAGTTGTATTTTTAAGAAAGTGGCCAACTAAAGGTATGTTTTGGTTAAATATAGTTTTTATACCCTCCACCATAGGATGGGGGGTATATTAACTTTGTCATTCCGTTTGTAACACATCGAAATATTGCTCTAAGACCCCATAAAGTATATATATTCTGGGTCGTGGTGAAATTCTGAGTCGATCTGAGCATGTCCGTCCGTCCGTCTGTTGAAATCACGCTAACTTCCGAACGAAACAAGCTATCGACTTGAAACTTGGCGCAAGTAGTTGTTATTGATGTAGGTCGGACGGTATTGCAAATGGGCCATATCGGTCCACTTTTACGTATAGCCCCCATATAAACGGACCCCCAAATTTGGCTTGCGATTGCTCTAAGAGAAGCAAATTTCATCCGATCCGGCTGAAATTTGGTACATGGTGTTAGTATATGGTCTCTAACAACCATGCAAAAATTGGTCCATATCGGTCCACTTTTACGTATAGCCTCCATATAAACGTACCACCACATATGGCTTGCGATTGCTCTAAGAAAAGCAAATTTCATCCGATCCGGCTGAAATTTTGTGCATGGTGTTAGTATATGGTCTCTAACAACCATGCAGAAATTGGTCCATATCGGTCCATAATTACATATAGCCCCCATATAAACTGATCCCCCGATTTGGCTTGCGGAGCCTCTAAGAGAACCAAATTTCATCCGATCCGGCTGAAATTTGGTACATGGTGTTAGTATATGGTCTCTAACAACCATGCAAAAATTGGTCCACATCGGTCCATAATTATATATAGCCCCCATATAAACAGATACCTCGATTTGGCTTGCGGAGCCTGTAAGAACAGCAAATTTGATCCAATCCGGCTGAAATTTGATATATGGTGTTGGTATATGTTCTCTAATGACCATGCAAAAATTGGTCCATATCGGTCCATAATTATATATTGCACCCATATAAACCGATCCCCAGATTTGACCTCCGGTGCATTTTGGAGAAACAAAATTCATCCGATCTGGTTGAAATTTGGTACGTGGTGGTAGTATATAATATTTAACAACCATGCCAAAAGTGGTTCATATCGGTCCATAATCATATATAGGCCCCATATAAACCGATCCCGATATTTGGTTGTGGAGCCACTTGGATGAGCAAATTTCATTCGAGACAGTTGAAATTTGGTACATTGTGCTAGTATATGGCCGTTAACAACCATGTCTAACTAGATCCATATCGGTCTATAGTTATATATATCCCTCAGATAAATCGAACCGCAATCACACAAAAATTGGTCCATATCAAGTTCATAATTTTATATAGCTCCCATATAAGCGACCCCCATATTTCAATTCTGGCTCTCTACGTACCGTGCAAAAGTCCATATCGAATCATAATTATTTGTAGACTTACCTATACATACCGTTTTTATCTAATATATACCACGTATGGTCTAACACACAATTTAGAAAACGATGTTAAGAAGTTTTAAGATACCACAACCCAAGTAATTCGATTGTGGATGAAGTCTTTCGTAGAAGTTTATACGCAATCCATGGTGGGGGGTACATAAAATTCGGCCTGGCCGAACTTACGGCCGTATTTACTTGTTATTATTTATTTATTTATTTTTTGTTTATAAATATAGAATAACCTTTTAACTTAGTTTAATTCTCAATAAATTGTGATAACTCAAGGCTTAAGAAAACTTTGTTAATATTACGAAGAGTTTTATAAATACTTAAAACTATTTATACCCTAAACCACATAGTGGTCAGGGTATTATAAGTTTGATCGGCCAAAAAATGTGCCTACCAGAAATATTGATTTTAGACCCCATAAAATATATACCGATCGACTCAGAATCACCTCCTGAGTCGATCTAGCGCTTGGTGTCCGTCCGTCCGTCTGTCCATGTATTTGTTGTTCACAGGATTCCGGTCGCAATTATTAACCGATTTTGATGAAATTTGGTACAGGGAGTTTTTTGGGCACAAGGACGAACGCTATTGAATTTGGAAGAAATCGGATCAAATTTAGATATAGCTCCCATATAAAGGGTGATTCTTTTGAGGTTAGGATTTTCATGCATTAGTATTTGACAGATCACGTGGGATTTCAGACATGGTGTCAAAGAGAAAGATGCTCAGTATGCTTTGACATTTCATCATGAATAGACTTATGATCTGCCACAACGTCGAATTTTCAGTGAATGGGCCCTAGAAAAGTTGGCAGAAAATCCGCTTTTTATCGACAAATTTTGTTCAGCGATGAGGCTCATTTCTGGTTGAATGGCTACGTAAATAAGCAAAATTGCCGCATTTGGAGTGAAGAGCAACCAGAAGCCGTTCAAGAACTGCCCATGCATCCCGAAAAATGCACTGTTTGGTGTGGTTTGTACGCTGGTGGAATCATTGGACCGTATTTTTTCAAAGATGCTGTTGGACGCAACGTTACGGTGAATGGCGATCGCTATCGTTCGATGCTAACAAACTTTTTGTTGCCAAAAATGGAAGAACTGAACTTGGTTGACATGTGGTTTCAACAAGATGGCGCTACATGCCACACAGCTCGCGATTCTATGGCCATTTTGAGGGAAAACTTCGGAGAACAATTCATCTCAAGAAATGGACCGGTAAGTTGGCCACCAAGATCATGCGATTTGACGCCTTTAGACTATTTTTTGTGGGGCTACGTCAAGTCTAAAGTCTACAGAAATAAGCCAGCAACTATTCCAGCTTTGGAAGACACCATTTCCGAAGAAATTCGGGCTATTCCGGCCGAAATGCTCGAAAAAGTTGCCCAAAATTGGACTTTCCGAATGGACCACCTAAGACGCAGCCGCGGTCAACATTTAAATGAAATTATCTTCAAAAAGTAAATGTCATGGACCAATCTAACGTTTCAAATAAAGAACCGATGAGATTTTGCAAATTTTATGCGTTTTTTTTAAAAAGAAGTTATCAAGCTCTTAACAAATCACCCTTTATATGTATCGCCCGATTTCAACAAATGGGGTCACGTTGCGTTTTTTGTCAAACGGATCGTCACCAAATTTGGCAAAAGGTAATCATTTCCATCGCCCTTCAAGTCTGCAAAATTTCATCCAAATCGGTTCAGATTTAGATATAGCTCTCATATATATGTATCGCCCGATTTTCCCAAATTTGGCCACAAAACCTTTATTTATCAACCGATCTTACTCAAATTTAGCTAAATATAATCTTCTGTAGCACTAACTATATGTCCAAAAAATCATCGAAATCGGTTCAGATTAAGCTATAGCTCCCATATATATATGTACCGCCCGATTTTTCTAAATTTGGCCATAAAACCCTTATTTATCAACCGATCTTACTCAAATTTGGCTAAATGTAGTCTTCTATAGCATTAGCTATATGTGCAAAAAATCATCGAAATCGGTTCAGATTTAGATATAGCTCCCATATATATGTATAGCCTGATTTTCCCAAATTTGGCCATAGAACCCTTATTTATTAACCGATCTTACTAAAAGTTGGCTAGATCCAGTCCTCTATAGTACTAACTATATGTGCAAAATTTCATCGAAATCGGTTCAGATGTAGATATAGATCCCATATATGTATCACCCGATTTTGAAATATTCGCCCCTAATAACCTTATGTTTGACCATACAGGCCTCATTTCTGAACTGATCTTACTCAAATCTTGCACAAGGTAACCTTTTGTGGTATCAATCAAACCCGCAAAATATTATGCAAATTGGTTCAGATTTAGATATAGCTTCCATATATATGCATCGCTCGATTTTCCCAAATTTGGCCATAGTACTCTTATTTATTAACCAATGTTACTCAAATTTCAAATGTTTATGTACTAGCCGATCGTACTTATACGTACTTGTAGCTCTTACACAAGAATATTGCATACTAACCCCGTAGGCGCAATATCAACACAGCCAGTGTTGGTACACCCTTACAAAAAATCGCTTCTGTAACATATACTCCCAAACATATTTTGCTTCAAGCATATACATTTTTGGGTATTGCCCAAACATTTATATGTTTGATCCCTACCAATATATAATATGTTTGAAAGCATATTGGTCTAAACAATATATGTTTGGGTAGTCTAAGTTCCAAACATTTTGTATTTTTGCATCCAAATTCAATAATGTTGTCTTCCAAAAAAAAACAATATGTTATTATGTGAACATATAATATGTTTGGAAGCATGTTGCACCCAAAAATATTATATGCTTAAAAAAAATTCTCCCAAACAATATTGTGCTCAAAATGTTATTTATTTATTTATATATTTACAATCATAATGAATTATGAAAATAAACAGGTAATATAGGTGCTAACAACATAGGTTTTCGACCTGAATGCTCAAAATTTTGTTTCTGCCCAATTGTATATTCCCCGACATCTTTCTCACTTCCACGAGATTTTTTAGTTCTTAGCACCTTTTTCTGTAATACAAACATTGTAGAAGAAATTATTCAATTTTATGATTTTTTTTATTTTAATTTTACCTTTTGCCGGACGGGGATTCGAACAGCGGACCACACAGTTTGTAAGGATCAAAGAAGTAGCTGATCAATTGCTCAAGGAAAAATAAAATGTTAATTTTGTAATAACAAGCAACAACCACCAACTTAATTCAATATCGCTCCCTGTTAAATAGCGCTCCAAGCTACTAAACACATATATGTTTATAGGCTATTTCTAAATTAATATATGTTTGCATCCAAGCATATTATATTTACAAACATTTTATGTCCCAAACATAATATGTTCTAACATATTAACATATATGTCCCAAACATGTTATGCTAGTTTATGAACATTATATGCTTGCACTCAAAAATATTGTGTTTAAAAATTTGTGTTCCAAACATATAATGTTTATAGCCAAACATATGACAAACAGTCTTTTTCATCCGTGTAGAAGTAGGGGAAATTCCCTACATGTAGGGTTTTTCTAATATTTAGCGTCTTGTAGGGACGTAGGGCCACAATGTAGGACATTTTCACTCAACACATTTTGTAATAATTTTTACATTTTGGTGGCTCTAGAGGAGGAAATTAGAAGCCGGCAAGGCTTGATCTTTAACAATGTGTGGTAAACTTAATTCCAGTAGAGAATTTTGTCAAACTTTTTATTTCTATAGAACATTTTGTCAAAATTGTATTTCTATAGAAATTTTTTTCAAAACATTATTTCTATAAAAAATTTTCTCAAAATTTTATCTCTGTGGAATTTTTTCTCAAAATTTTATTTCTATAGAATTTATTGTCAAAATTTTATTTCTATAGAAAAATTTCTCATAAAAATTTGTTTATAGAAACTTTTTCCAAAATTTTTATATTTTTATTTTTTATTTTATAGAGATTTAACAAAACAGATTACTAATTTGGGTAGAATTCTACCAACTGTGGTGGTAATACAAACAAAGATAATTGAGAAGAAGATGCAGTCTTGTCATAGCAAAACTGAAACACCAGAGGACTCTGCCAACAAAATATCATAAAGTTTGCGTCGACGTGTCTCTCAAATGTACTGCCGTTTGAGTCGGAAAATATCATAACATTTGTGTTTTTCATAAATTTCTGAATAAAAGCCCACAAAAGCAATACCAAAACGATTGTAGAAAATTAAAATAATACGTATGTGTATATTAAAGCGAATATTCATTATGGTTTTATGTGAATATTGCCGTTTAAATGTATTCCTGGGCAGAGCTGCTTTGAAAAAAAATTTACAAATAAAACAATTTTTTTCTCATAGCCCTCTACACCTTGACATTTGTTTTCTCTTTATAAGAGCACAATGCTTAATCTTGTTATACTCAATTATCTTTGATACAAATTTATATTCTATGTTATATACGTTGCATATTCATGTTTTAAGATAATAAAGTACTTAGAACCATTTTTGTTGTGTAAATTTTTTTTAAATTTAATGAAAAATATAGTAGGGAAAATTGTTTGGGAATGTATGGGAAAGTAGGGAACATTTTTTGTCCTTGTAGGGTAAACCGATCATTTTCCGTGGCAACATTGACTATGAGCTATAGCAAAGATAATTGAGAATAACAAGATTAAGCCTTGTGCTCTTATAAAGAGAAAACAAATGTCAAGGTGTAGAGGGCTATGAGAAAAAAAATTGTTTTATTTGTCAAGGCAGCTCTGCCCAGGAATAAATTAAAACAGCAATATTCACATAAAACCATAATCAATATTCGCTTTAACATACACACACGTTTTGTTCTAATTTTCTATAATCGTTTTGGTATTGCTTTTGTGGTTTTTAATTCAGAAATTTATGAAAAACACAAATGTTATGATATTTTCCGACGCAAACGGCAGTACAATTGAGAGACATGTCGACGCAAACTTCATGATATTTTGTTGACAGTGTCCTCTGGTGCTTCAGTTTTGCAATGACAAGGCTGCGTCTTCTTCTAATTTGTCTATGGCTATAGTCAGATTGACACAAAGCACCAGCGTTGCCAATTTAGCTTTTTTCCCGCTAGATTTGGCTTTTTTTGAAGACGTTTAGAGGGGAAAAAATGTATTTAGCTTTTTTCTGGCTTTGTTTCATGACCCCTTTAGCTATTTTTAGCTTTTTTTATTTTCGACATGTTCCTATAGAAATATGGATAAAACTTTTTTTTGTCTAAGTCTTGCTGCCAGAATAAGGGTTTCCACTTATTTCAAAGCTCAATTGAAGCTTTAATAATTATTCCAGCCATTATGCGGGCATTTTTGGCTCGTTTATCCTTTTTATGTTATTATAATACGGATTCTAAAGTTATTATGATATTACTAAATTAAAATAGTAGATGTGAATTGCTTTGTACACTGTCTGTTTGGTTATAATAGCATTTGTGAATTTCTCTTATATAAACTGTTTTCATTGTCCATAAGCCGATAAAATTGTTTTGTCCTTATAGTTAAGTGATTCAACTTAAAAATGGGTATCTTTTCATGGAAGAAGGCTAGGGTCAATTCTACAAAATTCTTAAAATTAATTAAATAGTCTTTAAATTTGTGGAGTTTTTGTATGTTGACCACAAACCAAAATAGCGTTCAAAAATAGAAGAGGTTTTTCATTTTATTTTGAAAACGTATACACAGAATAATTTCTACTTAAAGTCGAGTCGGAATTTGGAAATTTAAGTTGTCGTTAGCACGTTTTTAAAGCACTGTGATAGCTCATGAAGAAAAAGCTGAAAAAACGAATAAATTCAAATTTGACTCGGAATCAATACCAAAATCGTTAGTGTACAAAATATTTGGAACCGAACATAGAAATAATTAAAGAAATAAAGTTTTGAATGTGGTATTATTTTTTTAACATCAAAAAAAAAAATGCAATAAAAAAAATCGTAGTGATAGGAATGGATTTACATTTACGAAAATTGGACAATAATAGGTTTGTATGGGAAGTTTTCCAATAAAAGTTATTCAGTATAAACTTGCAAGACAGAATGGGTTTAATTCTCTTAATAATATTAGGAGAAGTGTACACGTTCACGAATATATCATTAATTCAGTTAAAACGAAATATATTTATATTTCTAATGCAGTTCTATGAGACATTGGACTTGCTGATGATTAACCAGCTGATAATTGCAAGTTTACCGGGAAAAAAGTTTTTACTAGGAAATATAAATGAAGGAATTCCAGTAAAAATTTGTGATAGTAATCAAAATGTATCGAGTACGCACACAGAGCTAATATGAATTAGATTTTCCTACAATCTCACAGAAATGGAAGTAAAATGAATACAATTAAAATAAGATGCATTTTAGGTGAAATAAAGCCTTTAAGTTTGTTAAATTTCAACCAAAAATGTGACTTTTGGTACAAAAAAATTTAGCTTTTTTCTAGCTATTTTTTAACATTTTTTAGCTTTTTTTGGCTAGTTTTTTGGACAAATCTAGCGGTTTTTTGTGAAACAATTCTGGCAACGCTGCAAAGCACCCATAAACATGTACCCCTTAATTTTCTTAAATATGCAACTGCGGTTTATCTCCCAGACCTATATGTTACCCCACAAATGCTTATGATTACTAATTCTGTAATGGTGGTTTAGGGTATGATATAGTCGGCCCCGCCCGACTTTCTACTTTACTTACTTGTTTTATTTTCCGCTTACGGTGAACAATTTCTATTGAAATCATTCATTGCAAGATCCAAGTATTTACCCAAACATTTTCGACATTCATTACCGACGGTAGTGACATCTAGCGCTTGTGCTCTGAATTTTGAATTATCGCTTTTGGCTATCATCTCTGCACCACCACTACTCTCCTATTCAAGTATTCACACAAACACTTTCTACTTTCATTAACGACGGACAGTTCGACCATTACGCTGGTAGTGACATCTAGCGCTTGTGCTTTGCAATAAGCAAGCTGCGTGTCTTTCTGTATCGCTTTCAGCTACCGCTACTATTCACCTAGGTCGTCATTTTGGTGTGGTATGGCAACCTCCTACATCATGCTGAATAATCAGCTGTTGTATTGAGAGCTACACTATTTGTTTTTATTTTGCTCAAAGAGTATGTTTATTTATGTAGGTTGTTCGGTGTGTGTTTGTTTATGAATGAGGAATAGCATTCTCGCCGGTCTCACTGGTTTACTTTGGTTGTAGCTAGCGTTTGTGAGTCATTTGTCTTTAATCATTGTCGATATACAGAAGTGTTTTTATTTTCATTCCAATAAAATTAAAAACAGTGAAGAAAATGTCAGAAAGTATTTGTAAAGCGGATAAAAAAGGGTAAATATTATTTTATGCATTTTAAAATGATAATGTTAACGGTTCTTGTAATGCTCTGGTTTATATGTTACTCTATTCTGGCTTGATAATTACTTCCAAATATGAATGTTTGCTTGAAAACGATGACACCATTCTATTTCATCATATTGTTAATATGGTATTTTTGCATCTATGTGAATTTTTTGATACATAGTATATGGAGATAAATATCGATACATTCATTTCGTAATATGCTAAATAAAAAATAATTAAATTGGTGTGAAGTATTTAAAAAACAAGAGCAGTTATAGTATAGTATAAAACAAGAACACACCAGTATGGTTAAAAACAAAAAAAAATGAATTACAACAATAAACTATATTGACAAAGTACTCTATCAAACCGTATTATCGATAGGCCCTCGGTTTTAAGTAATTAACCCTCTAATGTCCAAGCCCGCCTTTAGGCGGTCTTCATTTTATAAGGAAGCTTTGAGTAAAACACACCTTAAAACAACAAAAATGGATAAAATAACAAGAAAACTTAGTTGAAACTGTTCAAAAGGCTTTGCAGCATATACTGAATTTTACCGTATACATTTTTCTTGTTTACTTTTCTTGCTTTCGTGTCGTTAACATTGAAAATTTAATCAGCTGGCAAAAAAATTGGGGCATTAGAGGGTTAAGACATAACGACCGTTAACAATAGTTCAAGTGCTTTGCATGTCGATTCATCAACTTTCAAAGATAAAACAATTCGAAAAGCTATATAACCAAAATTCCAACAATGTGAAATTAATCTGTGTATATCCCTTAAATGTAAAGATTTCGTGGATGTTTTAAAATTACCAGTTGTCCAGATTTTGAATAACCGAATAAAGAAAAAATAAAATATATGCATACAACTTTCTCGCTGTGACAAATAGGTCATAGTAGCAAAACAAAGTAGTAGTAGCAAAACATAGAGGTTTTAGAACATTTTGTTGAAAATAGTATGTAAAATATATTTCAATCTAATATCTACATATATACAGCGTTCACACCAAGCACGTTTTGGGGTGTGAAATGTTTTCCCTTTATAGGCTTTTCAAAGCGAGTCGTTTTCCCCATACAAAAAATCAAGTTCAAAACCCAAGTTTTCCTCAAAAGCACGTCAATATTACAATGTGAACCCCCCTAATATGGAATATGCTCTGACTGGTAATTTTTCAGTTGAATAAAATATTTCAACACAATAAATTATGGGTCTATGCAGCCACCGTGGTGCAATGGTTAGCATGCCCGCCTTGCATACACAAGGTCGTGGGTTCGATTCCTGCTACGACCGAACACCAAAAAGTTTTTCAGCGGTGGATTATCCCACCTCAGTAATGCTGGTGACATTTCTGAGGGTTTCAAAGCTTCTCTAAGTGGTTTCACTGGAATGTGGAACGCCGTTCGGACTCGGCTATAAAAAGGAGGTCCCTTGTCATTGAGCTTAACATGGAATCGGGCAGCACTCAGTGATAAGAGAGAAGTTCACCACTGTGGTATCACAATGGACTGAATAGTCTAAGTGAGCCTGATATATCGGGCTGCCACATAACCTAACCTAACCTAACCATGGGTCTATGCACACGAAATTTTTTTTATACCCTCCACCATAGGATGGGGTATATTAACTTTTGTCATTTGTCATGTGTTACAAACACATCGAAATATTGCTCTAAGACCCCATAAAGTATATATATTCAGGGTCGTGGTGAAATTCTGAGTCGATCTGAGCATGTCCGTCCGTCCGTCTGTTGAAATCACGCTTACTTCCGAACGAAACAAGCTATCGACTTGAAATTTGGCACAAGTAGTTGGTATTGATGTAGGTGGGATGGTATTGTAAATGGGCCATATCGGTCCACTTTTACGTATAGCCCCCATATAAACGGACCCCCAAATATGGCATGCGAATCCTCTAAAAGAAGCAAATTTCATCCGATTCGGCTGAAATTTGGAACATGGTGTTAGTATATGGTCTTTAACAACCATGCAAAAATTGGTCCACATCGGTCCATAATTATATATAGCCACCATAAAAATTGATCCCCAGATTTGGCTTGCGGTGCCTCTAAGAGAAGAAAATTTCATCCGATCCGCCTGAAATTTGGTACATGGTCTCTAACAACCATGTAAAAATTGGTCCACATCGGTCAATAATTACATATAGCCCCCATAAAAACCGATCCCCCGATTTGGCTTACAAACCCTCTAAAAGAAACGAATTTCATCCGATCTGGCTGAAATTTGGTACATGGTGTTAGTAGTAGTAGTAGTAGTAGCATTTTATTAAAAATTTAACAAAATACATTACAAATAATCAACAATGACATATAGTCGTCTGTTGTATATAATATTTTCTTAACGAAAGTGTAGACATTGCTTATAATATATTAATTAATCATAGCTTATTAAAAATTAATATTTCACCATATTTCATCAATTATCCTCTTTCTATATTTAAATGAATTCATTACATAGTAATATAGATTGAGCCAACCATTAGTTATGTGACCATTTAATATTTCTATTAGTTCTAATTCATCTATATATTCTTTTCCAAAATATCTTTTCCTGAATTCTCGAAGAATGGGACATCTTGCCATAAAGTGTTGAAGGTTCTCATTTTCATTGGTATTGCATAGAGTACATGTTTTACTTTGTCTTTCATCAAAGTTATTCGCATTTAGGGGTAAAATATCGCATCTAGGTCGGCATATGATTGACATTTGTTGCGCATTATATTTACTGTTGATATAGCTTATTCCCATTTGAAAATCGAGGTTTTTATAAAATCGTGTGCTGCTCCCTACGGCTTTTTGAAAGTTGTTTGAAATCTCTTTTTGCTTTAGGCATTGCAAGAGCATCTGTCCATTTTGTATCCAATCCTGAGCAGTACTTACTGAGAAGTTTAGTCCAAAATCGGCACCCAGTGCATTAACTTCTTTTGCCCAAAAAACGTTTCTTTGTAAAATAAGCCTTGATAATGTATGTGGTAGTCTATTGCTTTTATATTGAAATATAGTTTTGTATATGTAGTTCAGATGAAGTTCTAGCGTATAAAATGTGCTATTTTCTATGCTCGTTAGTATATGGTGTTAGTATATGGTCTCTAATGAACATTGGTCCACATCGGTGCATAATTATATATAGCCCCATATAAACCGATCACCAGATTTGACCTCCGGAGCCTCTTGAAAGACCAAAATTCATCTGATTCAGCTGAAATTTGGTACCCATGCAAAAATTGGTTGAAATCTGTCCATAATTATATATAGCCCCCATATAAACCGATCCCCAGATTTGACCTCTGGAGCCCCTTGGAAGAGCAAAATTCATCCGATTCGGTTGAAATTTGGTACGTGATGTTAGTATATGGTATCCAACAACCATGCATGAATTGGTTCATATCAGTCCATAATTATATATAGCCCCCATATAAACCGATCCCCAGATTTGACCTCTGGTGCCTTTTGGAGAAGCAAAATTCATCCGATCTTGTTGAAATTTGGTACGTGGTGGTAGTATATGATATTTAACAACCATGCCAAAAGTGGTCCATATCAGTCCATAATCATATATAGCCCCCATATAAACCGACCCCGAGATTTGGTTTTGGAGCCTCTTGGAGGAGCAAATTTCATCCGAGTCAGTTGAAATTTGGTACATTGTGCTATATAAGCCGTTAACAACCATGCCTAACTTGGTCCATATCGGTATATAATTATATATAGCCCTCAGCATTAGCGTAGCTAGGCAATTTTCCTATGGGGGGGCCATAGCCCCCTAACTGAAAATTTATAGACTGAACTTATAGGTTCAATTAATGTTTTATTTCATAAAAATGAATAACAATACAGGCATCAAAATAACTCGACAATTAATTTATAATAAAGCAACTAAAAGTAGTTCCACACTTTTCCCAGCAAAAAAATTGGGAGTTGTTCTAATGTCACAACTTTAAAAGCACTTCCAAAAATGTCCTCACAAAGAAGTTATTATTTTAACTACACAGGAAGTTTTCTTACTTCATTTTTTCATATATTTTTTTTTTTTTTTAAGGTAAGAATAAATAAAATGGTACAAATTATTCAAATTTTGCTACAAAAATGCTAAATTCATTATAGAAATTTTTATAGAATTTTTGAAAATATTCGAGGGAAAACGTTTCAAACAAGCGTTAGAATGCGTTAAAAATCATAAAAAATATAAAGATTAATTATTTGGAAAAATATAACAAAATTTTTTAATTCACATTCAAAACACTGAATTTGGATCACAACTTAAGAAGTGATGCAAATTCATTGCAACGGCTGTTGAAACGGTGGATATTCGTTCTATGATAATTTCATATTACATAAACCGCCAATTTTGCACCACTTCCGGACCCAAAAAGAAGATTTTCACTTCTTTTTGGCAATGCTTTTTTGCAGCATTATTAAGATATTATTTATGAAAGAATAGTATCTATTACTATTTTTTTTTAAATTAAATTGACTAAACCAGACTAAACAAAATAATAAAGGAGCTTTAGTTATTCAACTAAATCAAAAGTTCAACCACAGATTTATTTTATAAATATCAGATTTCAAACATTGCCATCGGCAACTGCTACCACAACCAAAGTAATTCGATTGTGCATGAAAGTTTTTAGCGGAACTTAGTGCGGTTGTATATACTTGTTTAATTTTTAGAAAAATTTAAAATCCTAAATAGGTTTTCAAATTCTGGGGGGGGCTAAAATATTTCTGGGGGGGTCTAAGCTCCCTCCCCAGAGCCCTTCCTACGCTTATGGCCCTCAGATAAATCGATCCCCAATCACACAAAAATTGGTCCATATCAAGTTCATAATTGCATACAGCCCCCATATTTCAATTCTGGCTCCCTACGTACCTTGCAAAAGTCCATATCTATTCGTAATTATTTGTAGACTTACCTATACATACCTTTTTTGTCTAATAAATCACAATTCTTAAAAAAAAATAAGATACCACAACCCAAGTAATTCGATTGTGGATGACAGTCTTTCGTAGAAGTTTCTACGCAATCCATGGTGGAGGGTACATAAGATTCGCCCTGGCCGAACTTACGGCCATATATACTTGTTTTCAAATAATTTTTGAAAGAAATTAAAAAAAAAACAAGTAAGGAAAGTCTAAAGTCGGGCGGGAGCGACTATATTATACCCTGCACCACTTTGTAGATCTAAATTTTCGAGACCATATCACATCCGTCAAATGTGTTGGGGGCTATATATAAAGATTTGTCCCAAATACATACATTTAAATATCACTCGATCTGGACAGAATTTGATAGGCTTCTACAAAATCTATAGACTCAAAATTTAAGTCGGCTAATGCACTTGGGTGGAACACACCTGTTCCACAGTTTGGCGCAGGGTATATATATGGGAAACATTTAAATCTGAAGCAATTTTAAGGAAACTTCGCTCGACATATATATTAGAAGTTTAGGAAAATTAGAGTCATTTTTACAACTTTTCGATTAAGCAGAGGCGATTTTACAAGGAAAATGTTGGTATTTTGACCATTTTTGTCGAAATCAGAAAAACATATATATAGGAGCTATATCTAAAACTAATTGTACTCCTAGTGCAAAATTTCAACCAAATTGGTCAAAAATCTGGCTTCTGGGACCATATAAGTCCATATCGGGCGAAAGATATATGTGGGAGCTATATCTAAATCTGAATCGATTTCAATCAAATTTTGCACACTTGACTATACGACTAAGTGTTATGTTTGTACAAAATTTCAAGCAAATCGGTATAAAACTCTGGCTGCTGGGTCCATATTAGTGCATATCGGAATTAGGAACATGTGCCAAATTTGAAGGCGATTGGACTCAAATTGCGACCTAGACTTTGATCAGAAAAATGTGTTCACAGACAGACGGACGGATGGACGGATGGGCGGACGGACAGACGGACATGGTTATATCGACTCAGGGACCCACCCTGAACATTATTGCCAAAGACACCATGCGTCTATCTCGTCTCCTTCTGGGTGTTACACTTAGCACTTAGTGGTAAGAGAGAAATTCACCACTGTGGTATCACAATGGATTGAATAGTCTAAGTGAGCCTGAAATATTGGGCTGCCACTATGTACCAAATTTCATCCGATCCGGCTGAAATTTGGTACATGGTGTTAGAATATGGTCTCTAATGACCATGCAAAAATTGGTCCACATCGACCCATAATTATATATAGCCCCCATATAAACCGATCCTCAGATTTGACCTCCGGAGCCTCTTAGAGGAGCAAAAGTCATCCGATCCGATTGAAATTTGGTCCGTGGTGTTAGTATATTGTCTCTAATAACCATGCCAAAATAGGTCCATGTCGTTCCATAATTATATATATAGCCCCCATATAAGCTGATCCCCAGATTTGACCTCCGGAGCCTCTTAGAGGAGCAAAATTCATCCGATCCGGTTGAAATTGGGTACGTGGTGTTAGTATATGATCTCTAACAACCATGCAAGAATTGGTCCATATCGGTCCATAATTATATATAGCCCCCATATAAATCGATCCACAGATTTGTCCTCCGGAGCCTCTTGGAGGAGCAAAATTCATCTGATCCGGTTGAAATTTGGAACGTGGTGTTAGTATAAGGCCGCTAATACCCATGCCAAAATTGGTCTATATCGGTCTATAGTTATATATAGCCGATCCCCAATCACACAAAAATTGATCCTTGTCGGTTCATAATCATGGTTGCCACTCGAGCCAAAAATAATGTACCAAAATTTTATTTTTATAGAAAACATTGTCAAAATGTTATTTCTATAGAAAATTTTGTCAAGATTTTATTTCTATAGAAAATTTTGTCAAAATTTTATTTCTATAGAAAATTTTGTCAAAATTTTATTTCTATAGAAAATTTTGTCAAAATTTTATTTCTATAGAAAATTTTGTCAAAATTTTATTTCTATAGAAATTTTTTTCCAAATTTTATTTCTATAGAAAATTTTTTCCAACTTTTATTTCTATAGAAAATTTTTTCCAAATTTTATTTCTATAGAAAATTTTTTCCAAATTTTATTTCTATAATTTTTTTTCCAAATTTTACTTCTATAGAAAATGTTGTCAAAATTTTATTTTGTCAAAATTTTATTTCTATAGAAACTTTAAACTTAACTATATACGTATTTAATGGGCCTTTTTAGTTTACTATATACCACGTATGGACTATGTGGTATATATTACGGTGTTAGGAAGTTTTATGATAATTTGCCATCGGCAAGTGTTACCGCAACCCAAGTAATTCGATTGTGGATGACAGTCTTCAGTAGAAGTTTCTACGCAATCCATGGTGGAGGGTACATAAGCTTCGGCCTGGCCAAACTTACGGCCGTATATACTTGTTATATTATTAACAGATCATATTCAAAACCTTTAAGATAACAGGTTGGCTGATAAGTCCCCGGTCTAACAAAGGAAAACACATTTTTTGTCAAAATTCGTTTTTATTATTCAATATAGTTCCCTTCAAGAGCGATACAACGATTATAATGACCTTCCAATTTTTTGATACCATTTTGGTATCAATGGTATCGGTTTTGCCTCAAAATAGGCCTCAGTTTCGGCGATCACCTATTCATTGCAGCCAATTTTTTTCCCTGCGACCATCCTTTTGAGCTGCAAACACCGCCCAGAATCATCAACACGTTGTTGTTTTTGGTCAAATGTGTGCTCGCGCGGCAACCATTTTGCACAGAACTTCCGCCAAATATTGATGAATGATATGACCAACACGTTCCTTTGATATCTTTAAGACCTCTGCTATCTCGATCAACTTCATTTTATGGTCATTCAAAATCATTTTGTGGATTTTTTGATATTTTCGTAACCACCTCTTTCGGTGTTCATTTCACCACGCTTGAATTTTGCATACCAATCAATTTTTGGTGATTTCCCTGGGGCAGAGTCCGGAAACTCTTTATCAAGCCAAGTTTTTGCTTCCACCGTATTTTTTCCCTTCAGAAAATAGTATTTTATCAAAGCACGAAATTCCTTTTTTCCATTTTTTTCACAATAACAAAAGTTGCTTCACAAAAGACGCTCTATCTCACAAACTAATTGACTTACAGACGTCAAATTTTGACACGAATCATTTGAAGGTTGGTACTATATAAAAATAATATGCATTTAATACTAGCGACGCCATCTATGTGTCAGATCGGGGACTTATCAGCCAACCTGTTATCTCTTGGACGTGGCAAATCGGTGCAGTTATAGTTAGAGCTCCCCTATACAATATGCATATAAGTCTGTTTTCATTTTAGCCCAGCAAAAAAACGTTGCCAAAAAAGTAATGAACATATTGTTGTTGGATCCGGAAATAATGCAAAATTGGCGCAGAAGCGATAAATTTAACATGGGCTTGTCATAGGAATGATGTCCACCGTTACACTGAATTTGCATGACTTCTCATCCAAATTTAGTAATTTGGATGTTAATTAAAAAATTTTGTGAAATTTTGCCAAATATATAATTTTTAGAATTATTTTATAATTTATTTGTTTTTTTCCAATAATTTAAATATTATCCTTTATTCCAGATATTATACCATTGTTGCTCCCGGTACAATACAATCGGATTATGATTATGTGGTAACAGTATCAGTAACGGATATCTCAGATCCAGCTACTATAAATGTTTCCATATCTGGACCATCATATAATGAGACAAAGACCATTGAAGTCCAACCATGTACCTCCGAAACTGTACTCTTTAATTTACCACCAGTTCTACAAGACGGCGAATATGAGTTGAAAACGGAAGGAACATCTGGCCTTATATTCAAAGAATCATCAAAATTAAACTACAAATGTGTTAAGCCCAAGGTTTATATACAAACCGATAAGGCCATGTATAAACCTGGTGATTTAGTTCAATATCGAATTTTAGCATTGGATGAAAATACTAGACCAGCAAATATTCAAGAGCCTCTCAATTTGGGTATACGTGATGGTGCCTACAATCAAATCAAACAATTGAAGGATATCCAATTTACAAAAGGTGTTCATAAGGGAACTTTTCAATTGTCAGAACAACCAGTTTTGGGGAATTGGATTATTGATGTAACAGTCGGCGAAGAAAAGAAACCGAAAACTGAAAAAAGTTTTGAAGTAGAGAAATATGTTTTGCCGAAATTCAGTGTAGAAATCGAAACAGATAAACAAGTTGCCGTTTTGGATAAGAAAGTCCACATTACGGTACGTTCGAAATATACCTATGGCAAACCGGTCAAAGGTAAAGCAAAGGTCACCGCCAAATTTCAAACGTATTCTACAGATGCTCTCTCGGCTGAGAAAACCATCGATATTGATGGTAAGGGAGATTTGGAGTTTGATCTAATGGATGACCTGCAAATGGATCAGCAATTAAATAATTACATGTCTCAAATCAATGTTGATGTTGTAATGACGGAGGCATTTACGGGTCTTGAGCAGACTACTTCAACAACAATTGATGTTCGGCGATCACGTTATACCATAGCCCTATTGAATATGAGTGAAGAGTATGAAATCAATAAGCCAATAGAAATCAAAGCTGCTATCAAAAGGCTTAATGGAAAACCCGTAACAAATGCCAGATCAACAGCTAAACTAATAATTGGCCAATATCCTCAATATGGAGTAGGTTTCCGTTGCGGTATACCAAGTGGTGGAAATGATTTGATGTTCGAAAGTGATGTTGATCAAAATGGAATAGCTGTCTTTAATTTTAAGTTGTCCAAGTCTGGAAAATTTGACAGTGTGAAGGTTATGTATGAAGAAGAAATTCATCAAGATTGTGGCTTCAAAGTCAAAAGTAACGAAGAGAAGAAGCCCAAAGACAATGAGGTTGGCCTTTTCGGACAACCAATGGAAGTTGTTGGTCACATTAATTTGTTCCCTAAGACCAGAGAGTAAGTAGAATATTAATAATTAAAATCCATGCATTTGCAAAAAATATTTTAATTTTTCAGACCAAAGTTCGGTGAAGAGTTTGTTGTCGAGGTGAAGTCCTGTAATATTTTGTCCTATTTTCTTTATACCATAATGGCTCGAGGAAAAATCATAAAACATGAATATGTTAAAGTTGATCCCGAATCGAAATGTCATAGCCTAACATTGAAAGCCACATACGAAATGGCACCCAGTGCAAAAATTATGGCCTATTTTGTTGACAATGGTGAATTACGTTTTGATGAAACAACCATAACACTACCGGAAAAATTCGAAAATAAGGTGAATTTCTTATTTATGAGTCAATTTTAAAATAGTTTTAAATTTTTCTTAAATTGTTTTAGTTGGAAATATCTGCTCCCGAGGAGGCTAAAGCAAGCGATGATGTTACTTTGAGTATAAAAACTGAACCCGATTCATTTGTGGGACTTTTAGGTGTTGATCAAAGTGTTTTATTGCTCCAATCTGGTAACGATTTAGATGAACAGACCATTCTTAGTGATTTACATAGCTATGATTCTACATCCAATTTTGGGGGAATGTTTATGAATTCCCCAGGAATGTCGTCTGGGTTTGTCACACAAACCAATGCCAAACTTCCGACGCCACGTAAGTTTATATATATATAGTTATTTTTTTTTAAAGGACCAATCATCTTTCTGAAATATACTCATATTGCTATCATAAAAATAGAATTATACTACACTTGATGGAAATCAATCACTAGAGAGCTTAATTGCGGTAAATATGGTATTGCACATTGGGTTACTCCAAAATATTTACGATATGGCAGGTATTATGCTCTTGTCAAAGACATTGACAAACCGGAAAATTGGTGCAAATTTCCACCGACAGACCTATCAATTTGGCAAAGTTAGAATTCCCTTGCGGAAAAATGGACTGAAATCGCTGTTTTAGTTTATAGTAATTTTTAAATTTTCATGAGAACTAATCTGCCTTAGTACATGTCCCCTGGAATCAGCCCAAGTCGTGTCCCCCATAGTTGGTATTCAATACATTTTTATTGAAATTATAGCACAATCAAGGAAACTACTCGTTGGTATATATCTTCCTAACAACACAATGATTATTGATGACTTTTTAGATACGTCGATTACTTACGGTCACCTATGTTGATGTCGTAGTCGTAGTGGTGATTTCAATTCGAATTTGCTCAGGGAAACCATGCTATTAAATGGCATGTCTCTGGGATTAACAGCACGGCTCCTACTCAATTCTCTACAACCTCCAATACACTACTGGACAGCGTTGCTACAATGAATTTTTATTTTGGACCAACATTTTTCCAAAACTGGACCAATATTCGTACCAGTGGACCATTTTTATAAATTACGTTAATATAATTTAAAAGTTAAAAATTTTCCAAAATTTTTTTCTACGATAGAACATTTTGTCAAATTTTTATTTCTATTCAAAATTTTTATTTCTATATAGAAAAATTTGTCAAAATATTATTTCTATATAGAAAATTTTGTCACAATATTATTTCTATAAACGACTTTTTCAAAATTTTACTTCTATAAAAAATTTTGTCAAAATATTATTTCTATAGACAATTTTGTTAAAATTTTATTTCTATAGAAAATTTTGTCAAAATGTTATTTCTATAGACAATTTTGTCAAAATTTTATTTCTATAGAAGATTTTGTCAAAATGTTAATTCTTTGGAAAATTTTGTAAAAATTTTATTTCTATAGATAATTTTGCTAAAATTTTATTTCTATAGAAATTTTTGTCAACATTTTATTTCTACAGAAAATTTTATCAAAATTTTAAAAATTGTGAAAAATTACCGATTTGACGAAAATAGACCAAAATCAACCAAACTCGATTTGGTCCGACCATTTTGTCAAAATATTATGTCTATAGAAAATTTTGTCAAAATATTATGTCTATAGACAATTTTGTTAAAATTTTATTTTTATGGAAAGTTTTGGTCCAAATTTTATTTCTATAGACGATTTTGTCAAAATTTTATTTCTATAGAAGATTTTGTCAAAATTTTATTTCTATAGATAATTTTGTCAAAATATTATTTCTATAGGCAATTTTGTTAAAATTTTATTTTTATAGAAAATTTTGTCCAAATTTTATATCTATAGACGATTTTGTCAAAATTTTATTTCTATAGAAAATTGTCAAACTTTTATTTCTATAGAGAATTTCGTCAAAATTTTATTTCTATAGAACATTTTGTCCAAATTTTATTCCTATAGAAAATTTTGTCCAATTTTTTTTCTATAGAAAATTTTGTCAAAATAGTATTTCTATAGACAATTTTGTTAAAATTTTATTTCTATAGAAAAATTTGTCCAAATTTTATTTCTATAGAAAATTTTGTCAAAATACTATTTCTATAGACAATTTTGTTAAAATTTTATTTCTAAAGAAAATGTTGACCAAATTTTATTTCTATAGACGATTTTTGTCAAAATTTTATTTCAATAGAAGATTTTGTCAAAATTTTATTTCTATAGATAATTTTGTCAAAATATTATTTCTATAGACAATTTTGTTAAAATTTTATTTCTATAGAAAATTTTGTCCAAATTTCATATCTATAGACGATTTTGTCAAAATTTTATTTCTATAGAAAATTTCGTCAAAATTTTGTTTCTATAGAACATTTTGTCCAAATTCCTATAGAAAATTTTGACCAAATTTTATTTCTATAGAAAAATTTTTCCAAATTTTATTTCTATAAAAAAATTTTGTCAAAATATTATTTCTATAGACAATTTTGTTAAAATTTTATT
Organism: Haematobia irritans; assembly: GCF_050003625.1. Taxonomy (NCBI): domain Eukaryota; kingdom Metazoa; phylum Arthropoda; class Insecta; order Diptera; family Muscidae; genus Haematobia; species Haematobia irritans. The sequence continues at coordinate 152,438,710 of NC_134398.1, read as the reverse complement.
TCTATAGAAAAATTTGTCCAAATTTTATTTCTATAGACAATTTTGTTAAAATTTTATTTCTAAAGAAAATGTGGACCAAATTTTATTTCTATAGACGATTTTGTCAAAATTTTATTTCAATAGAAGATTTTGTCAAAATTTTATTTCTATAGATAATTTTGTCAAAATATTATTTCTATAGACAATTTTGTTAACATTTTATTTCTATAGAAAATTTTGTCCAAATTTTATTTCTATAGACGATTTTGTCAAAATTTTATTTCTATAGAAGATTTTGTCAAAATTTTATTTTTATAGAACATTTTGTCAAAATATTTCTATAGACAATTTTGTTAAAATTTTATTTCTATAGAAAATTTTGTCCAAATTTCATATCTATAGACGATTTTGTCAAAATTTTATTTCTATAGAAAATTTCGTCAAAATTTTGTTTCTATAGAACATTTTGTCCAAATTCCTATAGAAAATTTTGTCCTAATTTTATTTCTATAGAAAAATTTTTCCAAATTTTATTTCTATAAAAAAATTTTGTCAAAATATTATTTCTATAGACAATTTTGTTAAAATTTTATTTCTATAGAAAATTTTGTCAAAATGTTATTTCTATAGACGATTTTGTCAAAATTTTATTTCTATAGAAGATTTTGTCATAATGTTAATTCTATAGAAAATTTTGTTAAAATTTTCTTTCTATAGATAATTTTGCTAAAATTTTATTTCTATAGAAATTTTTGTCAACATTTTATTTCTACAGAAAATTTTATCAAAATTTTAAAAATTGTGAAAAATTACCGAATTGACGAAAATAGACCAAAATCAACCAAATTCGATTTGGTCCGACCATTTTGTCAAAATTTCATTTCTATAGAAAATTTTGTCAAAATATTATGCCTATAGACAATTTTGTTAAAATTTAATTTCTATGGAAGTTTTGGTCCAAATTTTATTTCTATAGAAAATTTCGTCAAAATTTTATTTCTATAGAAAATTTTGTCCAAATTTTGTTTCTATAGATAATTTTGTCAAAATATTATTTCTATAGACAATTTTGTTAAAATTTTATTTCTATAGAAAATTTTGTCCAAATTTTATATCTATAGACGATTTTGTCAAAATTTTATTTTTATAGAAAATTGTCAAAATTTTATTTCTATAGAAAATTGTCAAAATTTTATTTCTATAGAAAATTTCGTCAACATTTTATTTCTATAGAAAATTTTGTCCAATTTTTTTTTCTATAGAAAATTTTGTCAAAATAGTATTTCTATAGACAATTTTGTTAAATTTTTATTTCTATAGAAAAATTTGTCCAAATTTTATTTCTATAGAAAATTTTGTCAAAATACTTTTTCTATAGACAATTTTGTTAAAATTTTATTTCTATAGAAAATTTTGACCAAATTTTATTTCTATAGACGATTTTGTCAAAATTTTATTTCAATAGAAGATTTTGTCAAAAAAAAAAAATGTGTTAAAATTTTATTTTTATAGATAATTTTGTTAAAATTTTATTTCTATAGAAATTTTTGTCCAAATTTTATTTCTACAGAAAATTTTATCAAAATTTTAAAAATTGTAAAAAATTACGATTTGACGAAAATGGTCGGACCAAATTTAAAATTTAATAATTTTTTGGACCAATTTTGGTCCGATCGGACCAAAATGGTAACCCTGCTACTGGATGTCTTTTACGTTGGAGATGTCTCCAATATAGTTTTGTATGATCTAATTTCGGCACCAATGTTTTCTAGGCATAACCTAATATTTTTGTCATATGATTTTTTTATGGAATCGGTAGGGAGGACTTTTCATATCGTGATCATAGGAATTTAGAGCAGGACCATCTGGAATGAAAATTTTATCAGGTTGATTGGGATACTTTGTGTTATTTGCTGTTTGTAGATCAACAGTTAAGTTTCATTCAGTATAATCTAAACGGGCTCTTTGATGATATTGCGCCGGTGATGACGAAGAGAATTGCTCCTAAGTCTAAGCCTTGGTTCACGGCGGAAAGATTTCGTAAAGCCGTATCTAGGGAGAACATGGAGGACGATTTAGGAAACAGATATTGGAGATGGCAGGAATTTTGGGGAATGCCAAATGGGTTTATGTCGTCGGTATTATTTTAAGAAAAGGAGACACTAAGCACGAGGCAGAATCACAGATATGTTACGTAAAATTTAAAATAAATCAATTTGGGAGCGGTTCATCCCTTTCCGCTTAAGTTTCGTAAACTCAATCTAGGAGGATCATTTTCTCTTCGTTCATAAAGTCAAGAACCCTTTCTTCACTGCTTGACCTCGGTCTATATTTCCTATTAATTTCAAGTAAATCGGACCAGTTTAAGCAAACCCAAGAATACTAACAAAATACTAAGCAAAGTTTTCAAATGCTCGAATGGTCACCACAAAGCCCCAATCTCAAACCCATTGAGACTTTATACACACTCAAAAAAATCGCTTCTGTAACATATACCCCAAACACATTTTGCTTCAAGCATATATATCAGGATTGGTGCAAACAAAATATTGTTTGTATTGTTCAAACATATTATGTTTCGCCTTAGGACATACACTGGATATATTTTAAAGGCGCCAATTGGTTGCTTCCATTATTTTACTTGCAGCATACTCTCCAGGTCTCTCTTTCTAAACACATATATGTTTATAGGCTATTTCCAAATTAATATATGTTTGCATCTAAGCTTATTATATTTACAAACATTTTGTGTCCCAAACATAATATGTTCTAAAATATTAACATATCTGTCCCAAACATGTTATGCTAGTTTATGAACATTATATGTTTGCACTGAAAAATATTGTGTTAAAAAATTGAGTTCCAAACATATAATTTTTGCACCCAAACATATGTAAAACAGTCTTTTTCGTCTGTGTGAACTCTGGTTAAAAGACGCTGGAGATTACACCAAAGAGCACCAGAAAATAGCGATGAGCTCTAGAGCCAAGCTATGCGCAATTAGTCTAAAATAGCAATAACAAGTAAGGAAAGTCTAAAGTCGGGCGGGGCCGACTATATTATACCCTGCACCACTTTGTAGATCTAAATTTTCGATACCATATCACATCCGTCAAATGTGTTGGGGGCTATATATAAAGGTTTGTCCCAAATACATACATTTAAATATCACTCGATCTGGAAGAATTTGATAGACTTCTACAAAATCTATAGACTCAAAATTTAAGTCGGCTAATGCAGTAGGGTGGAATACAATGTTAGTAAAAAAATATGGGAAACGTTTAAATCTGAAGCAATTTTAAGGAAACTTCGAAAAAGTTTATTTATGATTTATCGCTCGATATATATGTATTAGAAGTTTAGGAAAATTAGAGTCATTTTTACAACTTTTCGACTAAACAGTGGCGATTTTACAAGGAAATTGTTGGTTTTTTGACCAATTTTGTCGAAATCAGAAAAACATATATATGGGAGCTATATCTAAATCTGAACCGATTTCAACCAAATTTGGCACGCATAGTTACAACGCTAATTCTACTCCCTATGCAAAATTTCAACTAAATCGCAGCAAAAAATTGGCCTCTGTGGGCAAATGAGTGTAAATCGGGCGAAAGCTATATATGGGAGCTATATCTAAATCTGAACCGATTTTGCTGATATTTTGCAAGTTTTTCGAGAGTCATAAAATATTCGGATGTACGGAATTTGAGGAAGATCGGTTGATATACACGCCAATTATGACCAGATAGGTGAAAAATATATATGGCAGCTATATCTAAATCTGAACCGATTTTTTCCAAAATCAATAGGGATCGTCTTTGAGCCGAAACAGGACCCTATACCAAATTTTAGGACAATCGGACTAAAACTGCGAGCTGTACTTTGCACACAAAAATACATCAACTGACAGACAGACAGACAGACAGACAGACAGACAGACAGACAGACGGTCAGACAGACGGACAGACAGACAGACGGACATCGCTAAATCGACTCAGAATTTAATTCTAAGCCGATCCGTATACTAAAAGGTTGGTCTATGATTACTCCTTCTTGGCGTTACATACAAATGCACAAACTTATTATACCCTGTACCACAGTAGTGGTGAAGGGTATAAAAATGTGGGAAACATTTAAATCTGAAGCAATTTTAAGGAAATTCCCCAAAGTTTATTTATGATTTATCGCTCGATATACATGTATTAGAAGGTTAGGAAAATTAGAGTCATTTTTACAACTTTTCGACTAAACAGTGGCGATTTTACAAGGAAAATGTTGGTATTTTGACCATTTTTGTCGAAATCAGAAAAACATATATATGGGAGCTATATCTAAATCTGAACCGATTTCAACCAAATTTGGCACGCATAGCTACAATGCTAATTCTACTCCCTGTGCAAAATTTAAACTAAATCGGAGTTAAAAATTTGCCTCTGTGGTCATATGAGTGTAAATCGGGCGAAAGCTATATATGGGAGATATATCTAAATCTGAACCGATTTCAACCAAATTTGGCACGCATAGCCACAATGCTAATTCTACTCCATGTGCAAAATTTCAACTAAATCGGAACAAAAAAATGGCCTCTGTGGTCATATGAGTGTAAATCGGGCGAAAGCTATATATGGGAGATATATCTAAATCTGAACCGATTTCAACCAAATTTGGCACGCATAGCTACAATGCTAATTCTACTCCCAGTGCAAAATTTCAACTAAATCGGAGCTAAAGATTGGCCTCTGTGGTCATATGAGTGTAAATCGGGCGAACGATATATATGGTAGCTATATCTAAATCTGAACCGATTTCAATAAAATTTTGCACACTTGACTACACTGCTAATTCTACTCCCTGTGCAAAATTTCAACCTAATTGGGGTAAAACTCTGGCTTCTGGGACCGTATTAGTGCATATCGGGCGAAAGATATATACGGAAGCTATTTCTAAATCTGAACCGATTTCAATGAAATTTGGCACACTTGACTATAGTACTAATTGTTCTTCTTGTGCAAAATTTTAAGCCAATTAGGGTAAAACTCTGGCTTCAATAGGGATATATTCTGAGCCAAAACACATACTTGTGCCAAATTTGAAGTCGATTGGACTAAAACTGCGACCTAGACTTTGATTACAAAATGTGTTCACGGACAGACGGACAGACGGATATGGCTATATCGACTCAGGAGCCCACCCTGACCATTTTTGCCAAAGACACCATGTGTCTATCTCGTCTCCTTGTGGGGGTTGCAAACATATGCACTAACTTATAATATCCTCTTCCACAGTGTGGAGCAGGGTACACACAAAAAATTTTTTTTCTGATTCAATCACGAAATTAATTGATCCAATTAATTTTTTAATTGAAATGTCTTCAATCACAGAAATGATAGTATCAATTAATAAATTAATTGACAGTCAATTAAAAAATTAATTGATCCAATTAAGTATTTAATTGATACTATTAATTTGTGTGATTGATTTTTATTTCAATTAAAAAATTTGTTGTATCAATTAAATTTTTAATTGAATATTTTTTAAAACTCAATTAAGATTTTAATTGGAAAAATTTTCGTGAAATTTTTTTCTGTGTATAAAAACATAGTAGAAAGTATGTTAAGACGAGTTAAAACCGCAATTGGAAACAAAGGACTATGAGCTAAATGCTAATACATTTGATTTTTATGCAGCCAAACTGGATTCAAGCTTATTTGTATTTTAATAAATTCAATAGTATAGGTATATAATTTATCTGAATATATAGTTTTGTTAGTCAAAAACTAAAGTATAAATGAAATAAATTTTGTAGCAATTGGACTCAAAAAACCTATTCTCACAGAGTCCTGAAAACGCTGATAACCTCACCTTCAGTTATTTTATGTATTTTATATCACCTTATCATATAATTGTGTTCTTCGACATTTTCAATTGTGTGCCTGTTTTCAGCTATGCCTATGATGTATTGCCGCTCGATGAAATCGGCTCCCATGGTAATGGCCGCAGGCGCTACAATGTCATTTGGTGCTCCAGCTCTTGAAAACTGTGCAGTATTTTGTGATGCTGCAGTTATGCCTAGTGCTCCTGTTGTACAGCCCAAAATACGCAAAGACTTTGCAGAAACTTGGATTTTCGACGATATCGAAAGGTAAGATAAGGTTTGACAACTTTTCTAACGAGAAAGCGGACATTTTGGAAAACTCCCTCTAGCTTAGATGTGAAGCAAATAGAGTGACCTTGGGGATAGCATCGTTGGTTTTAGGAAAAAAATCGATTCAAATGACTACAAGTTTTACACACTGCTATGTATTATTGTCTTGCAGGTTTGGTCTTAGCTGTACTAAACCTAAAATTCAAAGTTCGATGTGATACCTTTTCACGTTATTCTCCAACGGAAGGATATAAGATCCTGTTACTATAGACATACTTATCCTTATTTTCAAGTAGCTCCGTATTTCTATAAGAAATTTACTGCTAAATAATCAAATTCAAGTAAGACATGGCTTTAAAATAAAGTGTTAAAAACATTTTTTATTTTTAAACGCTTTTTAACTTTTTAGCCAAGATGCAAAAAGTCAACAAATTCATAGACGATTTCATTAATTTTGAAGACCTAAAAAGGCGAAAACATCAAACTTCTATTTGATTAATCCAACTTTATTATTCCCAGTTTAAAGCAATTCGTCTGCCGAAAAACGGCAGTGTCTCTTTGCTGTCATAAAACATGTATTTCTACGAGTAAAATAATATTCTTTAATCCTTATTACAGCACCGATTCAGATGGTATGGCAACCATCACTAAAAAGATTCCAGACACTATAACTTCTTGGATAATTACTGGATTCTCTTTGAATGAGACCACAGGTTTTGGCATGACAAAAGATTCCACAAAAATTCGCGTATTTCAACCATTCTTTTTAAGCACAAATCTTCCGTATTCCATAAAACGTGGAGAGGTCATAAAAATTCCCATTGTAGTATTCAATTATATGGAAACGGATTTAGATGCTGAAATTACCATGAACAACGATGAAGATGAATATGAGTTTGTAGAACCGGATGTGGAAGATGAGGCAAGCGAAAAGGAGATAACCAAGAAACTAACTATACCCTCAAACACTGGAGAAACCATATCTTTTACCATCAAACCGAAAGTGGCTGGTGATATTATGTTAAAAATTAAAGCCATTACTCCTTTGGCTGGTGATGCAATGCATCAAAAACTCAAGGTGGAACCAGAGGGTGTAACTAAATACGAAAACGAAGCCTTTTTCATTACCATACCCGATGGTGAAACAATCAAACATACTCTCAAAGCTGAAATTCCCGAAAATGTGGTTTTGGATTCGGAGTATTTGGAATTTACAGCTGTTGGAGATATATTGGGACCGACTATTAAAAATATTGATAAACTAGTTCGCATGCCATTTGGTTGTGGTGAACAGAATATGATCAATTTTGTACCCAATATTTTGGTATTGAAATATTTGGAGGCCATTAAAATGGATATGCCATCAATTGTGCAGAAAGCCAAAAATTATATGGAAACCGGTTATCAACGTGAATTAACCTATAAGCATAGTGATGGATCTTATAGTGCCTTTGGTGAGGGGCACAGTGAATCGAATAGTTGGTTAACTGCTTATGTGGCCCGTTCATTTATTCAGGCACGTAAATTCACCACAATCGATGAAAAAATTATTAGCGATGCTTTGGCGTATTTGGCAAAGACCCAAAACGATAATGGTCAATTCCCACAAACTGGTAAACTTTTCCATTCCTCAAATCAAAATGAGTTGGGAGTTTCTGCTTTCATTTTGCTGGCTTTCTTGGAAGATAAGGTAAGACGAAATTTTAATAAATTTAATTCATGAATTAAAAGTGCTTCTTTTTTTTTGCAGGAATATGCCACGAAATATTATTCGCAAATCGAAAAAGCCTTGAAATATCTTAACGATAATGTAGACAGCGAGGAAAATATATATTCGTTGGCTCTTATTCTCTTAGTATTTCACAAAGCCAAGTGGCCAGAAACGGAGAAGGTTATGGAAAGGGTACAACTTAAATCTAATTTTGAAAATAATTTGAAATGGTGGACAAACTCTTTGAAATATTGCAATAATGATATCGAGGTTACAGCCTACATTATGCAGTCATTGGTGGAGACGGAAGATGCAGGCAACCTATTGCCTATTATTAAATGGCTGGTAGGACAGCGTAACAGTTTGGGAGGCTTCGATTCGACACAGGATACCGTAGTTGGTTTACAAGCCCTAATCACATTTGCCGAAAAGTATAGCGCTTCGGGTGATGGAAAAATGTCGATAGAATTTGAAGCGCAAGATGAAGAGGGTACCGAAACAACAACTGGAACATTCAACATAGATCGTGAAAATGCTCTATTATTGCAGAGTCATGTGGTATGTACTATTCTTTGTATTTAAATCCATATTTGTGTATACAAAAATTCATTGAGATTTGTCGTTAGAAAATCTGAATTACATTCCCCGTTCAATTCAAAGTCAGTCGTTTTTTATACCCACCACCTTAAAATGGTTATAGGGGTCCCAGCAAAAAAAATTTAGAAGTTGTTTGAAAGGCACAACTCTAAAATCACTTCCAAACATGTCCTCCCAAAGATGGTCTTTATTTTAACTACACAAGTAGTTCTTTTAATTCAATGTTTTATAAGTCGTTTTTTCATCTTTTTAATGGATTATTTCATTTTTTTTTTGTTAGATTAAAGACCGAGTAAGAATTAATAAAGTGGGACAAATTTATTTAAATTTTGTCGAAAAAATACATTCTAGAAAAATTGCGAATTTTTGAAATTATTTGATGTCAAACATTTCAGACAAGCGTTAGAATGCATTAAAAATCATAATAAATATTATGAGAGATATTCATTTGGCAAAATATCACAAAATTTAATTCACATTCAAAACACCGAATTCTGATCACACTTTAAGAAGTGAAGCAAATTCAATGCAACGGCTGTTGAAATTGTAAACATCCCTCCTATGTCAAGCCCATGATGTTAAATTCATCCCATCTGCGCCAATATTACACCATTTCTGAATCCAAAAAGAAATTTTTCACGACGTTTTTGGCATTTGTAATACATCAAAATATCGAATTTCGACTACATAAAGTGTCTTAATCAGGGAGAGGCTTTAAGACCATATACCGATGTCCGTCTGTCTACTGCAATCATGCTACGGCCTTCAATAATGATACAATCGTACTGAAATTTGGCTCAGATTGGTTTTTTCTCTGCAAGCAGGTCAAGTTCGAAGATGGGCTATATCGGTCCAGATTTTGATAGAGCCCCTACAAACCAACCCCCGACTTCAGCATCTAAATACCTCAATTTTTATCCGATTTGTGTGAATTCCAAAATTCTTAGGTATTTCGGATCCATAACACGGTTGCCACTCAAGCCAAAAATAATCTATCAAAATTTGGATAAAATTTTACTAAAAATCTACCAAACCAAAAATCTTATTCAAAATTTCATTTCTATAGAAATTTTGTTCAAATTTTATTTCTGTAGAAAATTTAGTTAACATTTTATTGGTATAAAAAATTTTGTTAAAATTTTATTTCTATATAAAATTTTATCGAAATTTTATTTCTATTGAAATTTTTATCAAGATTTTATTCCTATAGAAAATTTTATCAAAATTTTAATTCTATAAAAAATTATCTATCAAAATTTGGAGAAAATTTTACTAAAAATCTACCAAACCAAAATTTTTATTCAAAATTTTATTTCTACAGAAAATTTTATCAAAAAAAATTTTGTTTTGTTATTTCTATATAAAATTTTGTCAAAATTCCATTTCTATAGAAAATTTTATTTCTAGAAGAGTTTGTTAAAATTTTATTTCTTTAGAAAATTTTGTTTTTTTATAGAAAATTTAGTCAAAATTTTATGTGTATAACAAATTTCGTCAAAATTTTATTTCTATAGAAAACATTATAAAAATGCTATTTCTATAGAAAGTTTTTTTTTTCATTTTATTTGTATAGAACATTTTGTAAAAATTTTATTTTTCTATAAAATTTTATCAAAATTTTAATTTCTATAGAAAAACCTATTTTTAGAAGATTTTGTCAATTTTTTATAGAATTTTTTTAAATTGCATTTCTATAGAAAATTCTATTTTAAGAAGATTTTGTCAATTTTTTTTTTTTGTTATAGAAAATTTAGTCAAATTTTGTTAATTTTTTTTATAGAAAATTTTATCAAAATTTTAATTCTATAGAAAATTTTGTCAAAATTTTATTTCTATAGAAAATTTTATCGAAATTTTTTTTTATAGAAAATTTTGTTAAAATGTTATTTCTATAGAAAATTTTGTCAAAATTGCATTTCTATAGAAAATTTTATTTCTAGAAGATTTTGTCAAAATTTTATTTCTTTAGAAAATTTTGTTTTTTTATAGAAAATTTAGTGTATAGAAAATTTTGTAAAAATTTTATTTTTATATGAAATTTTATCAAAATTTTAATTTTATAGAAAATTTTGTCGAAATTTCATTTCTATAGAAAATTCTATTTTTAGAAGATTTTGTCAATTTTTTTATAGAAAATTTTTTCAAAATTGCATTTCGATTTTGTCAAATTTTTTTTTATAGAAAATTTTGTCAATTTTTTTTTTTTGTATAACAAATTTTGCCAAATATTAATTCTATAGAAAACATTATCAAAATGTTATTTCTATAGAAAGTTTTTTTTTTTTAATTTTATTTCTATAGAAAATTTTGTTAACATTTTATTTTTATAGAAAATTTTTATCAAAATTTTAATTCTATAGAAAATTTTGTCAAACTTTTATTTCTATAGAAATTTTATCGATTTTTTTTATAGAAAATTTTGTGAAAATGTTATTTCTATGGAAAATTTTGTCAAAATTCCATTTCTATAGAAAATTTTATTTCTAGAAGATTTTATCAAAATTTTATTTCTTTAGAAAATTTTGTTTTTTATAGAAAATTTAGTCAAAATTTTATTTGTATAACAAATTTCGTCAAAATTTTATTTCTATAGAAAACATTATCAAAATGCTATTTCTATAGAAAGTTTTTTCATTTTATTTGTATAGAAAATTTTGTAAAAATTTTATTTTTATATAAAATTTTATCAAAATTTTAATTCTATAGAAAATTTTGTAAAAATTGCATTTCTATTGAAAATTCTATTTTAAAAAGATTTTGTCAATTTTTTTTATAGAATTTTTTTTCAAAATTGCATTTCTATAGAAAATTCTATTTTAAGAAGATTTTGTCAAATTTTTTTTATAGAAAATTTTGTCAAAATGTTTTGTATAACAAATTTCGCCAAATTTTAATTCTAAAGAAAACATTATCAAAATGTTATTTCTATACAAAGTTTTTTTTTTTTTGTTAAAATTTTATTTTTATAGAAAATTTTATCAAAATTTTAATTCTATAGAAAATTTTGACAAAATTGCATTTCTATAGAAAATTCTGTTTTTAGAAGATTTTGTAATTTTTTTTTTTTTTTTTTTTTTTTTAGAGAAAATTTTGTCAAAATTTTATTTGTATAACAAATTTCGTCAAAATTTTATTTCTATAGAAAACATTATCAAAATATTATTTCTATAGAAAGTTTTTTTTTTTTTTTTTTAATTTTATTGCTATAGAAAATTTTGTTAAAATTTTATTTTTATAGAAAATTTTGTCAGAATTACATTTCTATAGAAAATTCTATTTTTAGAAAATTTTGTCAAAATTTTATTTCTACGGAAAATTTTGTTAAATGTTTTTTTATAGAAAATTTTGTCAAAATTTTATTTGTATAACAAATTTTGTCAAAATTTTATTTCTATAGAAAACATTATCAAAATGTTATTTCTATAGAAAGTTTTTTTGTTTTTTTTAATTTTATTTCTATAGAAAATTTTGTTAATATTTTATTTCTATAGATTTTGTTAAAATCTTATTTCTATAGAAAATTTTGCCAAAATTTTATTTCTATGGTAAATGTGAGAAGTACCTCTTAGTTGGAGGGGAATATGTTGCGAGATCTACAAAAACATCAAGAATTCTACCAATCTACCAAACACCACTTTTGGTGTAATTCTACCAACTGTGGCAACAGTGTCCATATATAAGTGTGAAGGTTTTTTTCTTTTTTGGTATAGTCCCTATATAGACCGATCTCCCGATTTGACGTCTTAAGCGTCTTAACATTCCAGCAAAAAAAGCGTTGCCAAAAAGTAGTGAAAATGTTCTTTTCAGATCCGGAAGTGGTGCAAAATTGGCGCAGAAGCGATGACACCGATTTCCACCATTGAATTTGCATCACTTTTAAAGGTGTGGTCCAAATTCAATGTTTTGGATGTGAATTATAAAATTGTGTGATATGTTGCCAAATAAAAAAAAATTTTTATGATTTTTAATGCATTCTAACGCTTGTCTAAAACGTTTGACCTCAAATATTATCAAAAATGTCCAATTTTTCTAGAATGGATTAGAATTTTTTCGATAAAATTTTAATAATTTGTATCATTTTGTTAATTCTTAATCTCTTTTTAACCTATTCGAAACAAAATAATTTAAAATTTCTTATAAAAATATGAAAAAACGAGTTTTAAAAAAATTTAATCAAAAGAACTTCCTGTGTAGTTAAAATAAAGAACACCTTTGGGAGAGCATTTTTGGAAGTGCTTTTAATGTTGTGCCTTTAGAAGAACTTCCAATTTTTTTTTGCTGGGATCCCAATTTTTAACCTAGTTGCTTGAAATTCAAAATCAAAAGGTATTTTAGTCCCATAAACAATTGTGCCGAATTGGCCCCATATGAATGAAATTGAAAATCTAGGAATATCTAATGTCTATAAACAAGTGTGCCGAAGATGGTGTTTATCGGTCCATGTTTTGTTATAACACCATATAGACCGATCTCCAGATTTGGCACCGCTATTTTTATCCTATTTTCCTGCAATTGGAAATCAAGAGGTGTTTTAAAAAAGTGTTCCACATATGGTGTATGTCAATACATGTTTTTGTATATCCCTAGACCGATCTCCCGATTTAACTTTTTTACCGTCTATACATCCCAATTATTAACTTAGTTGCTTGAAATTCAAAATCTAAAGTTATAATTTATTATGATTGTAAATCTTGTAATATATAAATAAAAAGTTTTCAAAAGAAACTATTATATTTGATTCTTTGTTGTGGGTAATTAAGATTCGGCCTGGCCGAACTTAAGGCGGTAATTTTTTGATTACCAAAAATTTATTTCTTTCCAAATATTTGAAAGTCTTTTTAAATAAGATATCAAGCTAATTTACATAAAATCATCAGAGATTTTAGAGAACGATCGCGTGATCAAAATATTCTGCGTGCTGAGGGACGATCCATTTTGTTATTAGCCACAATGCAAACCACATTTTCCTATATTGTCTCTTGCAATTTCATATCCAAATTTAATATTTGTTTCAGCTCCCCAAAACTACACGTCAAATTGTGCTTAATGCTGAAGGAGAAGGATCATCTTTAATTCAATTGTCATATCGCTACAATGTTGCTACTCCAGACGCTACTCCCAGTTTTAATGTAAATCATACACCAAAGGAGGCATTGTTCCCAGGTCAATTATTTATGAATGTAAGCGCTGAATATAATCCCGTATCGGATGAAATTAAAGAATCAAATATGGCTGTTATGGAGATCAATCTACCTTCAGGCTATACCACCGATAATGATAGTTTGCAATCGGTTCGTGACGCTAAACGCGTACAAAGGGTTGAAACGAAAAACGAAGAGACTTGCATAGTTGTATATTTTGATAGTCTTATAGCTGGTGAACCTGTGAGTTTTGATATTTCGGCTGATAAATCTCACGAAGTGGATGAACTCAAACCTGCTGCTATTACTATTTATGATTATTACAATACCGAACAACGTGCTACTGTATATTATGAAATTTCCAACTAAATTTCTAAAATATATCTTATCTAACAAACCATGTATACTATAAACTCATTCATACATGTGATAAATATTTTGACTATAACTTTATTTTATTTAGACTATAGATATGTAACGAAAATTATTTTAAGCACACAGCTAAGAATGATGCCTTTTATGTCCAACATACGAGTAATGTTAATGCTAACTTAAAATGCAGTTTTAATGTTTCAGTATTTTTTTTGCACAATAAATGTTTCGATTTTAAATGTATTTAAATTAATAAATTTTGTTGTCATCAAGAGTACTGAAGCTCACAAAAAGTTACAATAGCAAATGCTAATCCCGATTTCGGTCTAAATAAAACACAGATTTAGATTTAAAGCTAGATATGTCTCTTAAAAACCTTTCGATCCAAATAAACTTTTTTGAGTGCGTTTCCAATTTCTCACAATTGCAGTAGTTTTTTTATACCCTCCACCATAGGATGGGGGGTATATTAACTTTGTCATTCCGTTTGTAACACATCGAAATATTGCTCTAAGACCCCATAAAATATATATATATATATATATATATATATATATATATATATATATATATATATATATATATATATATATATATATATATATATATATATATATATATATATATATATATATATATATATATATTCTGGGTCGTTGTGAAATTCTGAGTCGATCTAGCATGTCCGTTCGTCCGTCCGTCTGTTGCAATCACGCTAACTTCCGAACGAAACAAGCTATCGAATTGAAACTTTGCACAAGTAGTTGCTACACCCTCACAAAAAATCGCTTCTGTAACATATACTCCCCAACATATTTTGCTTTAAGCATATACATTTTTGGGTATTGCCCAAACATTTATATGTTTGATCTCTAACAATATATAATATGTTTTAAAGCATATTGGTCTAAACAATATAAGTTTGGGTAGTCTAAGTTCCAAACATTTTGTATTTTTGCATCCAAATTCAATAATGTTGTCTTCCAAAAAACAATATGTTATTATGTGACCATATAATATGTTTGGAAGCATTTTGCACCCAAAAATATTATATGCTTAAAAAAAATTCTCCCAAACAATATTGTGCTCAAAATGTTATTTATTTATTTATATATTTACAATCATAATGAATTATGAAAATAAACAGGTAATATAGGTGCTAACAACATAGGTTTTCGACCTGAATGCTCAAAATTTTGTTTCTGCCCAATTGTATATTCCCCGACATCTTTCTCACTTCCACGAGATTTTTTAGTTCTTAGCACCTTTTTCTGTAATACAAACATTGTAGAAGAAATTATTCAATTTTATGATTTTTTTTATTTTAATTTTACCTTTTGCCGGACGGGGATTCGAACAGCGGACCACACAGTTTGTAAGGATCAAAGAAGTAGCTGATCAATTGCTCAAGGAAAAATAAAATGTTAATTTTGTAATAACAAGCAACAACCACCAACGCTCCAAGCTACTAAACACATATATGTTTATAGGCTATTTCTACATTAATATATGTTTGCATTCAAGCATATTATATTTACAAACATTTTATGTACCAAACATAATATGTTCTAACATATTAACATATATGTCCCAAACATGTTATGCTAGTTTATGAACATTATATGCTTGCACTCAAAAATTTTGTGTTTAAAAATTTGTGTTCCAAACATATAATGTTTATAGCCAAACATATGAAAAACAGTATTTTTCAACCGTGTATTGATGTAGTTCGGATGGTATTGCAAATGGGCTATATAGGTCCACTTTAACGTATAGCCCCCATATAAACCGATCTCCAGATTTGGCTTCCGGAGCCTCTAAGAGAAGCAAATTTCACCCGGCTGAAGTATATGGTCTCTACCATATACATGCAAAAATTGGTCCATATCGGTCCATAATTATATATAGCCCCCATATAAACCGATCCCGTAGCCTCTAAGAGAAGCCAATTTCATTCGAACCAGCTGAAATTTGGTACGTGGTATTAGTACATGGTCTCTAACAACCATGCAAAAATTGGTCCATATCGGTCCATAATTATATATAACCCCCATATAAACCGATCCCCACATTTGGCTTCCGTAGCCTCTAAGAGAAGCAAATTTCATCCGAACCAGCTGAAATTTGGTACGTGGTAATAGTATATGATCTCTAACAACCATGCAAAAATTGGTCCATATTGGTCCATATTGGTCCATAATTATATATAGCCCCCATATAAACCGATCCCCAGATTTGACCTCCGGAGCCTCTTGCAGGAGCAAAATTCATCCGATCCCGTTGAAATTTGGTACGTGGTGTAAGTATATGGTCTGTAACAACCATGCACAAATTGGTCCATATGTGTCCATAATTACATAAAGCTCCATATAAAGCGATCCCCAGATTTGAACTTCGGAACCTCTTGGAGGAGCAAAATTCATCCGATCCGGTTGAAATGTAGTACGTCGTTTTAGTATATGGTCTCTAACAACCATGCAAAAATTGGTCCATATCGGTCCATAATTATATATAGTCTGCATATAAACCGATCCCCAGATTTGACATCCGGAGCATCTTGGAGGAGCAAAATTCATCCGCTCCGGTTGAAATTTGGTACGTGGGGTTAGTATAAAGTCTCTAACAACCATGCCAAAATTGGTCCATATCGGTATACAGTTATATATAGCCGAACCCCAATCAAACAAAAATTGGTCCATATCGATTCATAATCATGGTTGCCACTCGAGCAAAAATTAATCTATCAAAATTTTATTTCTATAGAAAATTTTGTCAAATTTTTTTTTTCTATAGAAAATTTTGTCCAAATTTTACTTTTATAGAAAATGTTGTCAAGATTTTATTTTGCCAAAATTTCACTACTATAGAAAATGTTGTCAAGATTTTAATTCTATAGAAAAATTTTGTAAAGATTTTATTTCTATAGAAAATTTTGTCCAAATTTCACTGTTATAGAAAATGTTGTCAAGATTTTATTTTGTCAAAATTTTGCTTAGCATAGAAGACGCATTTCTCTAATATGACGTTTTGCTCCTTGTCCAAAAGTCGATAAACTTTTCAATTAAGTGGTATTGTCCTTATAATTAAGTGATTTGACTTAAAAAATGGCTTTCATAACATGAAAAAAAAAATTTTTGGGCTAAGGTCAACTTGACTTTAATAATTCAGAAAAATTCTTTAAAATTAGTGAAATTGTCTTTAAATTTGTTTGTCTTTTTGTATCTTGGTTACAAAGCAAAAAATCTTTCAAAAATAGGACATGTTTTCCAACATTTTATTTTAAAGACGTATGTTATTTGAAACATAGCATAATTTCTACTGGAATTCGAGTCTGAATTTTCAAAATAAAGTTGTCGATAACTTGTTTTTTAAAGGACTTTGATAGCATTTGAAGAAAAAATCTGAAAAAAAACGACAAATTAAAACTGGCATCCTAGAACCAAGTACACAAATCCCAAGTTTAAAAGAGAATTGTGTCCTAAAAGTATCCTTACTTCACACAGAAAACAATTTGGTTGGAAATCGGTTCTGATAATGAAAATTCTACTTTTAGAACTATATATTAGTTGTGTCAATCTATTTCCTTTAATACAATCATTTCTTCATGCTTACTATCATTTGGCAATCATTTCAATAGAATTTCGTTTGTGATACAAGACAAACGGTTGAAGCAACAAAATGTATATATTGTGAAGCTTTTGTTTTGAATTCAGTTGGCACGACCAACTTTAAATAAATTTCTTTACTGCCATTTAGTAATCAGCACTGACATACAGTATTCACAACCGAATCCTATTGGAAATATTTTTAAACGTCACTTCAATTTTTGTTAATTATTTGGTGCTCAAAGAGATATTTTTTCTTTCAAAGTAAACATCACAATGGACGATTTTTAAGCCAATGCAATTTTTATTGGCATCCACAATTCAGTCCAAATGATATATCTCCAAGATGCTTTGTCTACTTAGAACCTCACAGAGATGTCGTAGTGAATAAAGTTGTAGGTTCTGAACTGTTTTTATAAACATGAGTTCACCAAAATCTAACTAAAATTATTTGATTTTTTTTTAAGCAATAATCAAATATGCCAACATTGTACAACGGACCCAAATGGATACAAAGGGCCATAGCTCAGATTCGGCCGAACACTCAAAAGTTATTTATTTTTCATTATGCCAAGCACACTATCGGGACACACTCAGCAATAAGAAAAAGTTCAACACTTATCGTTTCAAAATTGGCTTGCTTGTCCAAACGCGTCTGTAGGAACAGATGGCGACCAAAATTAACTTATATGCACAAACTGGTAATACGGGTCCATTTCTATGCCTTTTAATATTCAAAAACAAGTATGTAAAGTCTAAAGTCGGGCGGAGCCGACTATATTATACCCTTCACCACTATGTAGACAAACATTTGTGTTACCGTCTCAACTACTTAAAATTTGCTGGGAGGTATATAAACGTTTGCATTTCCAGATACAAATTCCTTTAATGGAAACAATTTTTTGTACTTCTACAAAAACGCAAGAATTAAAATTTAAGTCGGCTAACGCCCTGGGATTAAACACAATGATAGTAAAAAATATGGGAAATATGAAGCGAGAGAAATTTTAATGCAATTGTACAAACGAGATTTATGATTTTTTAGGCGATACATATGTATTCGAGATATAGGACAATTACAGTGATATTTACAATTTTTGCTACTCAGCAGTGGCGATTTTACAAGGATATTGGTTAGATCTCGACAAGATATGTGGGTTGTGATATATTATTTGGTCTAGTCGGGCGACTTGGAGCCTTATTTAAAACTCATCCGTTCTGTGGAAATTTTGGCATTGCAGTGTGTAGGATATGGCTAAGATATGGGGAAATCGTCACAGAATTTTGTGTTAGAATTTTGGCCATATGGGAGCCATATCTAAATCTGAATCGATTTCAACCAAATTTGCCACAATTACCTATACTACTAAACGTGCTCCTTGCGCGAAATTTGAAGCAAATCACGGCAAAACCCTGGATTTTGAGGCAATAGAAGTTCAAATCGGACGACATATATATATGGGAGCTATATCTAAATCTGAATCGATTTTGACCATATATGGCACATACAATAGTATCGTTAAAAGTACCGCTTGTGCAAAATTTGAAGTAAGTCAGGGCAAAACTCTGGCTTTTGAGACCATATAAGTCCAAATCGGGCGAAAGATATATATGTGAGCTATATCTAAATCTGAACCGATTTTAACAAAATTTGACACACTTAACGATATTATTAAACGTACCCCTTGTGCAAAATTTGAAGCAAATCACGGCAAAACTCTGGCTTTTGTGGCCATATAAGTTCAAATCGGACGAAAGATATATATGGGAGCTATATCTAAATTTGAACCGATTTCAATCAAATTTACCAAGCATTAGTAGAATGTCAATGCTACCCTCTGTGCAAAATTTCACGATGATCGGTAGTAAACTTTGGCCTCTGTGGTCATATGAGTCTAAATCGGACGAAAGATATATGAGAGCTATATCTAAATCTGAACCGATTTGGCTGATATTTTGCAAGATTTTCGAGACTCATAAAATATTTGGATGTACGGTATTTCAAGAAAATCGGTTGATAAACACGCTAACTATGACCACATCGGGGATAAATATATATGGCAGCTATATCTAAATCTGAACCGATTTTTTCCAAAACCAATAGCGATTGTCTCTGTCCCAAGAAACGGCCTTATGCAAATTTGAGGACGATCGGACTTAAATTGCGAGCTGTACTTTGTGCACAAAATTACATATACAGACAGACGGACGGACAGACAGACAGACGGACGGACATCGCTAAATCGACTCAGAATTTAATTCTAAGCCGATCGGTATACTAAAAGATGGGTCTATGACCACTATTTCTTGGCGTTACATACAAATGCACAAACTTATTATACCCTGTACCACAGTAGTGGTGAAGGTTATAAAAATACACAACCTTTCACTTTCAACTGAAAGTCATAATGGGGTGTGTATTAAATTTTGTGTGCCCAACCGCTAAAACATTTTAAGGACATTAATTTGTATTTAGTTATACATCTTTAATACAAATATTTAAATGTATTTAAACCAAATATAAAAATAAAATTTAAATTAAATTATTTTTTTTATTCGGTTACAGTTCTATTAAAGTTGGGTGACACAACCAAATAAAGAAGGAAGCAATGACAAATTCCATAGTCTGATACAACCAACTCCATGTATAGTATTAGTTGGATTTCCCATAATTCGATTGAGTCAATCGAATTTGTCGGGTGACACAACTGCCAACAGATAGTTGGTGTAACTGCCAAAAGGAGGTTGGCAATACATTCGGTTATCACAAACAATATGTATTCTCTGTGTTGAATTCTACTCTTCTTTGGCTCGGAATCTATACCAAAATTTTTAAAACAAAGTTAAAATCGTTGGAACCGGTCATGTTTTTTTTTTCAGTGTATAATTGTGGACTGAAAGGGACTAATATTTGGACCGTTGTTAGAGGCCATATACCAACACTACACACAGAAAAGAGATCGGTTAGCAATCGGTTGTAATAATGAACATTCTAATTATGGAACGATATATCAACTGTATCAACAAATATTCTGTATTTACAACATGGGTTCTATTCCTAAGACCATCTGGGAGCGGTATCAAAAAAATGTTATTTATGATAATAGACAAATGTTTGGGTTAACCAAATGCTTCAACTATGAATAATTTTATTGGAAATAGGTTGATACAACCTACCAAGAAAACATTTTGCAACTTTCATTCAGTACTCATCATAACCATACGGTTGCACAAACCGAATGTTATTGGAAATATTTTTGATTGTCATTTTAATATTTGTCAACGACAAATTATTTATATTTGTTGTCGAGGAAAAATCAAAAACCTCTTCCTAGAAAAGTCAAAAACGAGGCAATGATCAAGATTTGACTATAAAAGGGGCATAATTTTGGTAACATCTTAAAGGTAAATTTTTATGATCAAATTGCTGTAATTTTCACTGATAATATATTTAATATTTACTCTCCAGACTGGACATTTAATTGCACAAAAGCCTTTACCATGAAAGTTGCAGTTTGAAATCTGATGCGCTGAACATGGTCAGTATGGGTTTTCTTTTTATAGATATCAAGAAATATTTTAAAGCGATAATTTAATTAATGTATGTAGGTCCTTGGTCATGAGTAACATTTATTTCTGTGTGTTGACGACTGTAATACAGTAATGTATTACACCTACAATGGTTTTTGGATACCCAATTCCGCGAGTCAGGTAAAAAATACTGATGGATTCTAAGTTACCAGCGGTTATATCCGCGTTGCCCGTTCATTCGACAATCCTGCAGTAGGCTACATGAGCTTCATCTAAAACCTTCGCGGATACTTAACTGTTTAAAGGAATCGTTTATTTTCATTTATATTAATATATAGATATATAATATTTTCATTTATACTCTATCAATATCTAAATAAAATAAATATATCTAAATAAAATAGAATATTTTTCGGAAAAACATTAATTTGCAGTTCGGTTGTGGGTGCTATTTAGGTTGGGTAATGCAACCGAATGAAGAAGCTAGTAACGACCGATTCCATAGGTTAACACAATCAATACCATATTGAGTATTAGTTGCATCTCCCATAATTCGATTGAGTCGACCGAATTAGTCAGGTGGCACAACTGCCAACAGATATTTGCTACAACCTCCAAAATGAGGTTGGCAATAAATTCGGTTATCACAACCAATCTGTATTCTCTGTGTACACACAGAAAACAGTTTGGTTGAAATTCCATTATAGCTGCAAAATCTTCGTTCTTATAACACATTTTCAATTGAGTCCCTAAATATTGGGTATTTGCAATAAGTATACTTTTCCTTAGAAAGAATGAAAGTGTTTTGTACGGTAAGATAGTTCCGAGTCAAAGTATATGGTTGTGTCAACCAACACTATTGGTCTACAATAAATCATTTCCCCAATGATTATCACAACTGGCGAGTACTATGTTCGGTTTTCGAGTTACAAAATCACTTTATTTTCGCGATTCTTTTCCTGAATTGATCAAAATTATAAATGAAAACAAATATATTCCTGTAAAGTCAGGCCGAAATCGAGAGGAACAAGACACTGGGCATCAATTGAGTTAATTTATCTGCTTTATATTGGACTGTAAAGTAACCGAATAACATGTACTAATATACATATATTTAAATAAAATTAAAAATAATATATAACTGGGAAGGAATTGATTTTAAATTCGGCAATGAGTATTATTAATGTTGGGCAACACAACCGAATGATGAAGGTAGCCATAACCGATGTCGTCGGCAGACCCAACCAATACATATGTAGTATTAGTTGTGTCGACCGAATCAGTCGGGTGGCTGCAACTGCCAACTGATAGTAGCTGCAACTGCCAAAAGGAGGTTGGCAATAAATTCGGTTGTCACATCTGTATTCTCTGCACAGAGAGAATATGGTGTTGATTGGGTCTGCCGACGACATTGGTTGTGGCAAACTTCATTATTTGGTTGTGTTGCACAACCTATCTAATACTCATGTCCGAATTAAAACTCAATTACTTTCCAGTTAAATATTTTATTTATATATATATGTATAGAAAAAAAAAAATCTAAATCGCTAAATGTATGTTTAATTTGATGCAATATTAGATACAAGTTGTGTCTAGAACCTCTATTTATTGCGCTAAAATCTTTTTTTCGGACGGTGAACTGTAATGTATGTATCTGATTTCGAAAAATATATTATCTTTGGCGAGAATAAAACGTTTTTGCAGCAAAACTTTTAAATTTTCACTATCCAAAAATAACATTTTGTTCTAGGAGTTGATCAAATTCCACCTCTGCGTGCCTGTTAGTAGGTCCAAATCACACATTGGATGAAATAACCAGAACGTACCCACAATCTTTTCTCCAGCAATTTCGAAATATTTCGAGGCATATCCCCATCTTCGTAAATGACTCCTCAAACGTTCCGAAATATTTCCATTTTTGAAATTTTTCATCCACAGCTAATATCGGTACTTCATTGGCATTTCTTGCGGTCCATGTTAGAAGACAAATAAAATAAAGCCGATTCAGAATTTTGACATTTGTAAAAGTAAGTTTCCCTTCGACTGTAATAAATTAGCAATGATTAAAATGACATTTGAAAAATATTTAAAATTACATTCGGCAGTCGCTACCGTATGTAAGTTGTGATTATTAACTGTCAGTTACTAATTCGATTTGAAGTAGGTTGTATTGATCGATTTTGAGAAATTTTTTTTGAATGGAGAGACATTTGGTTGCTACAACTATTTGTCTTGCATCACTAATGAAAATTCATTCCAATTATCACCAAGTGGTAGAAATAACGAAAAATGCTTGTAAAAAGTGAATGTAATTTGACCCAACTATCAATGACTTCTAAATGTGGAATTTTCATTGCTACAACAAATTTCCAACCAATCTGTTCTCTGTGTGTGTGTACGTACCAAATTCCGTTCATATGGGAGCTATATATAATTATGGTCTGATATGGGTCAATTTTTGCATGGATGTTAGATGCAAAAACACAAACAAATTTAAAGACAATTTCATTAATTTTGGAGACATTTTCAGAAAGCCAAGTTGACCTCAATCAAACAAAAATTTCTTTCATATAGAGATACCAATTTTTAAGTCAAATCACCGAACTATAAGGACAAAACGACTTTATTGTAAAGTTTATTGACTATTCGTATTTTAAGGACATCTTTGGCCTCACGACAATAGTTTTTTCAGTGCATCTTTAAGGGAAACTAATGCACTGAATGAAGAGTTTTCTTTTCTGAGAAGCAAAATTTCAGACAAGCAACGCTAATCATTTGACGATAAAAAAAATTTGCTTTAAAAACAAATAGAAAAGGTTAGACCTCTGTGGTCATATGAGTGCAAATCGGGCAAAAGATATATATGGGAGTTATATCTATATATGTAAGAATTAAAAATATACATATATATATTATTGTGGTCGGAGCTTTGGATATCATTCTCGCCAGCCTCACAGGTTTACTTTAATTTAAGCAAGCGTTAGTGATTCATTTGTCTTTAAACATTGTTGATATACAGAAGTGTTTTTATTTTCATTCCAATAAAATTAAAACCAGCAAAGAAAATGTCAGAAAATATTTTGAAAAAGGATAGAAGAGGGTAAATATTATATAGTGTGTAATTTTATAATTTTTAACGGTTTTTTGTTTATACGTTACTAATAATAATAATAATATGTTACCAATTAAAATAATTATAATTAAATTTGTGTGCAGTATTTTGAAACAAGTATATTCAACCGAAAATTCGGCTTTCTTCAAATTTGTTGGGAGCTATATAAAGGTTTACATTTCCATATAAAAATATTTAAATTAGAACAGATTTGGAGAAACATTTTTAAACTTTTACAAAATCTCTTGACCCCAAAACGGATCACTATTACTAGGTTGGCTGATAAGTCCGAGGTCTGACACATAGATGTCGTCGCTAGTATTAAATGCATATTATTTTTATATAGTACCAACCTTCAAATGATTCGTGTCCAAATTTGACGTCTGTAAGTCAATTAGTTTGTGAGATAGAGCGTCTTTTGTGAAGCAACTTTTGTTATTGTGAAAAAAAGTGGAAAAAAGGAATTTCGTGTTTTGATAAAATACTGTTTTCTGAAGCGAACAAATACGGTGGAAGCAAAATCTTGGCTTGATAATGAGTTTTCGGACTCTACCCCAGGGAAATCAACAATAATTTATTGGTATGCAAACTTCAAGCGAGGTGAAATGACCACGGAGGACGGTGAACGCAGTGGACGCCCGAAAGAGGTGGTTACCGACGAAAACATCAAAAAATCCACAAAATGATTTTGAATGACCGTAAAATGAAGTTGATCGAGATAGCAGAGACCTTAAAGATATCAAAGGAACGTGTTGGTCATATCATTCATCAATATTTGGATATGCGGAAGCTCTGTGCAAAATGGGTGCCGCGCGAGCTCACATTTGACCAAAAACAACAACGTGTTGATGATTCTGAGCGGTGTTTGCAGCTGTTAACTCGTAATACACCCGAGTTTTTCCGTCGATATGTGACAATGGATGAAACATGGCTCCATCACTACACTCCTGAGTCTAATCGACAGTCGGCTGAGTGGACAGCGACCGGTGAACCGTCTCCGAAGCGTGGAAAGACTCCAAAGTCCGCTGGCAAAGTAATGGCCTCTGTTTTTTGTGGATACGCATGGAATAATTTTTATCGATTATCTTGAGAAGGGAAAAATCATCAACAGTGATTATTATATGGCGTTATTGGAGCGTTTGAAGGTCGAAATCGCGGCAAAACGGCCCCATATGAAGAAGAAAAAAGTGTTGTTCCACCAAGACAACGCACCGTGCCACAACTCATTGAGAACGATGGCAAAAATTCATGAATTGGGCTTCGAATTGCTTCCCCACCCACCGTATTCTCCAGATCTGGCCCCCAGCGACTTTTTCTTGTTCTCAGACCTCAAAAGGATGCTCGCAGGGAAAAAAATTTTGCTGCAATGAAGAGGTGATCGCCGAAACTGAGGCCTATTTTGAGGCAAAACCGAAGGAGTACTACCAAAATGGTATCAAAAAATTGGAAGGTCGTTATAATCGTTGTATCGCTATTGAAGGGAACTATGTTGAATAATAAAAACGAATTTTGACAAAAAATGTGTTTTTCTTTGTAAGACCGGGAACTTGTCAGCCAACCTGTTTCGCCTTGTGCAAAATTTAAAGCAAATCAAAGTAAACTCTGGTTTCGTTGGCCATACAAGTGAAGTTACACTGCATTTTGTAAGTATCTTATATGGACCTAGAATCCAGAGATTTACCTTGGTTTGTTTTAAGTTTTGTATGTTGTATTGCTACCCTAATTCAAAATCCCACCAAACCATGCACTGAAAAAAATATTGTCGTGAGGTCAAAGATTTCATGTCTTTAAAATACGAATACATATTTTGCTTAGCATAGAAGACGCATTTCTCTGAAATAAAGTTATTTTCCTTGTCCAAAAGTCGATAAACTTTTCAATGAAGTCGTATTGTCCTTATAATTAAGTGATTTGACTTAAAAATGGGTATCTTAACATGAAAGAAAAAATTTATAGGCTAAGGTCAACTTGACTTTAATAATTCAGAAAAATTCTTTAAATTTAATGAAATTGTCTTTAAATTTGTTGTCTTTTTGAATCTTGACTACAAAGCAAAAAATCGTTCAAATATAGGACATGTTTTTCAAAACTTTATTTTAAAGAAGTTTTTTACTTCGAACATAGCATAATTTCTACTGGAAGTCGAGTCCTAATTTGGAAAATAAAGTTGCCGTTAACTCGTTTTTAAAGGACATTGATAGCATATGAAAAAAAAAAGCTGAGAAAGCGAAAAATTAAAATTTGCTTCCTAGAAGCAAGTACACAAAACCTAAATTTAAAAGAGAATTGTGTCTTAAAAGTATCCTTACTTGTATTCTCCGCTTCTTTGGCTCGGAATCAATACCAAATTTTTTAAAGTAAAGACAAAATCTTGGGAACCGAGTATGCTTTTTTTCAGTGTACTGACTGTCAGGCCTGTTCTGGCAAACGAATTCGCAAAAATTTTGCGAATTGTGTTCCGGCCATCCGAATACGCAAAATTTTGCCAAATTGAAATCACTCGTTTTATTTGTTAATAATATTACTACTATTTATATTAAAATATTCATAACTTAGTGTTTAATTTGAATTTACTTATGCGCTAATGTGGTTTGAGCATATGCAAATAACGATACAAAAAGAAAATACTAATTGGACTCACCTTTTGTTATCCTCGAGGTCCTCAGGCTTGTGGATTTGGGTTCGATCCACCTTTTTGTTCATTAAAATTTTAATAAAGGCTAGAGGATTTGCATTGCTTAATTTTTTTTTATAGATTCGATAAAATTGAAGTCAAATTATATGATGTAAAATCTTATGTTAATCCTAGTCGAAATTTTTGGTCTTTCGTATTTGCACAACGCCATGCAGTTTATCATTTCTCGTTCCCCAACCTCCTCTCAATTTTGTAATTGGACAAAATAGATTGTATTAAAAAGTGAAATTCCTTTTTCTTCGTCCACACTGAAAAAAATATATAAGTGATATTAAAGATCACGCTTCTTAACTTTTAGGATGCGCTATTTACAAAATATTAAGGAAAAATTTCTTTAAATAATGAAATTTTAATAAAAATAAAGTTTATAATCTTTGCTTCTACAATTTTGATTTTCTAAAGGACAAAACTTTTGTCAAATTTGCATCCCTCTGTTAAAGTCATATGTCTTTGAACTAAGGCGAATTTTCTTTAAAGTAAAGAAACACATATTTGATTTAAAGAAATTCTCCTTAATTTAAATGAAATATTGAATCTTTAGATTTTAAATAAAAACGCTTTAACTAAAGGCCAAGACCTATTTTTGAGAATTAAGCATTTTTGGTTCAAAGCTTTTTTTTGAAAATAAGAAAACATGTTTTACTTCAGAAATTATCATTTTGATGTGAGAAATGAAGAACGTGGGAGACCAATTAATTTCTCACCGATTAGAAACTATGGGAAATATCCAAAAATTTTATTTAAAACAAGTATATACGGCCGTAAGTTCGGCAAGGCCGAAGCTTATGTACCCTCCATCACGGATTGCGTGGAAACTTCTACTGAAGACTGTTATCCACAATCGAATTACTTGGGTTGCGGTAACACTTGCCGATGGCAAGGTATCTTAAAACTTCCTAACACTGTCTTCTAAATTGCAAGGAAGCCCATACGTGGTATATATTAAACTAAAAAAGTCCGATTAAATATGTTATATACAAGTTTGACAAAATTGTCTATAGAAATAAAATTTTGACAACATTTTCTATAGAAGTACAATTCGGACAAAATTTTCTATAGAAATAAAATTTAACAAAATTTTCTATAGAAATAAAATTCTGTCAATATTTCTATACAAATAAATTTATGACAAAATTTTCTATAGAAAGAAAAAATTTAGACAAAATTTTCTATAGAAATAAAATTTTGACAAAATTTTCAATAGAATTAAAATTTTGACAACATTCTCTACAGAATTAAAATTTTGACAACATTTTCTATAGAAATAAAATCTTGACAAAATTTTCGACAGAAATAAAGTTTGACAAAATTATCTATAGGAATAAAATTTTGAAAAAATTTTCTATGGAAATAAAAATTTGACTAAATTTTCTATAGAATTAAAATTTGGTAGATTATTTTTGGCTCGAGTGGCAATTTTTGTGTGATTGGGGATCGGCTATAACTATAGACTGATACGGACCAATTCTTCCGTGTTTGTTACACGTTCCAAATTTCAACCGGATCGGATGAATTTTGCACCTCTAAGAGGCTCCGGAGGTAAAATCTGGGGATCAGTTTATATGGGGATCAGTTTATATGGCGCAAAATTTAAAGCAAATCAAAGTAAACTCTGGTTTCTGTGGTCATACAAGTGAAGTTACACCGCAAGTTGTCAGTATCTTACATGGACCTAGAATCCAGAATTTTACCTTCACTGAAAAAAATATTTACGTTATATCAAATATTGCGCAACTTAAATTTTAGGACGTGAAATTTACAAAATATTAAGGACAAATTTCTTTAAATTAATGAAATTTTAATTGAAATAAAATTTATAATCTTTGCTTCAAAATTTTTTTTCATTAAAATTAGGAAACAAATTTTGTAACCGGATCGGATAAAGTTTGCTCCTGCAGGAGGCTTGGGAGGATTTATATGGGGGCTATATATAATTATGGACCGATATGGACCAATTTTTGCATGGTTGTTA
Source organism: Haematobia irritans (assembly GCF_050003625.1). Lineage (NCBI taxonomy): Eukaryota > Metazoa > Arthropoda > Insecta > Diptera > Muscidae > Haematobia > Haematobia irritans. The sequence continues at coordinate 152,409,850 of NC_134398.1, read as the reverse complement.
GAGACCATATACTAACACCACGTACCAAATTTCAACCGGATCGGATGAATTTTTCTCCTCTAAGAGGCTCCGGAGGTCAAATCTGGGGATCGGTTTATATGGGGGCTATATATAATTATGGACCGATATGGACCACTTTTTGCATGGTTGTTATAGATCAATACTAATACCATGTACCAAATTTCAGCCGGATTGGATGAAATTTGCTTCTCTTAGAGGGTCCGCAAACCAAACCTGGGGATCGGTTTATATGGGGGCTATATATAATTATGAACCGATATGGACCAATTTTGGCATGGTTGTTAGAGACCATATACCAACACCACGTACCAAATTTCAACCGGATCGGATGAATTTTTCTCCTCTAAGAGGCTCCGCAGGTCAAATCTGGGGATCGGTTTATATGGTTTATATCGGATGAAATATGCTAATCTTATAGGCTCCGCAAGCCAAATCTGGGGGTCCTTTTATATGGGGGCTATACGTAAAAGTGGACCGATATGGCCCATTTGCAATACCATCCGACCTACATCAATAACAACTACTTGTGCCAAGTTTGAAGTCGATAGCTTGTTTCGTTCGGAAGTTAGCGTGATTTCAACAGACGGACGGACGGACATGCTTAGATCGACTCAGAATTTCACCACGACCCAGAATATATATACTTTATGGGGTCTTAGAACAATATTTCGACGTGTTACAAACGGAATGTCAAAGTTAATATACCCCCCATCCTATGGTGGAGGGTATAAAAAATTCCATCACTTTTTTAAGTGATTTAGTCTTCCGAGTTTGATTAAAAGTTAATTGTATCAATTAATTTTTCAATTAAAAATGTAAAAATTTTCAATTTTTGACTTAATTAATTTAATGTTTCTATTTTCATTAAAAAGTTAATTGTATCAATTAATTTTTTAATAGAAAATTTTGTCAACTTCAATCAACTTTTTACTTGGAAACATTTTGGTGATATTTTTTTCTGTGTATGTATTTGAATCTCTAATTATTTTGACCAAATCAGGTCTGATTTAAATATTTGTATTTATATGGTAACCTAATCCTTTATATATAGTACTCAACCAAGTTGAAGGATTTGAGATGGCGTCGAAAATGTAGATTTACATAATGGTACAAGGTATCATATAGTCTACCCCGCCTGACTTTAAACTTTCCTTACTGACTTTACATTTTCTTTACTTTTTACAGATATTATACCATTATTGCTCCCGGTACAATACAATCGGATTATGATTATACGGTAACAGTTTCAGTAACGGATATCTCAGATCCAGCTACTATAAATATTTCCATATCTGGACCATCATTAGATGAGACTAAGACCATTGAAGTTCAACCATTTACATCCGAAACTGTACTCTTTAATATACCACCAATTTTGGAAGGCGGTGAATATGAGTTGAAAACTGAAGGAAAGTCTGGCCTTATTTTCCAAGAATCATCAAAACTGTACTATAAAAGGGAAAAACCCAAGGTTTACATACAAACCGATAAGGCTATGTATAAACCTGGTGATTTAGTTCAATATCGAATTTTAGCATTGGATGAAAATACTAAACCAGCAAAAATTCAAGAGCCTATCAATTTGGGTATAAGTGATGGTGCCCGCAATCAAATCAAACAATTGAAGGATATTCAATTTACAAAAGGTGTTCATAAGGGAACATTTCAATTGTCAGAACAACCAGTTTTGGGGAAATGGATTATTGATGTAACAGCTGGTGAGGAAAAGAAGCCGAAAACTGAAAAAAGTTTTAAAGTAGAGAAATATGTTTTGCCGAAATTCAGTGTAAAAATCGAAACAGATGAACAAGTTTGCATATTGGATAAGAAAGTCCACATTACGGTACGTTCGAATTATACCTATGGCAAACCCGTCAAAGGTAAAGCAAAAGTCACCGCCAAATTGCAAGCGTATTATTCTGATTCCCCCTCAGCTGAAAAAACTATTGATGTTGATGGTAAGGGATATTTGGAGTTTGATTTCATGGATGACCTACATATGGACCAACTATTGGAAGACTATATCTCTGAAATTAATGTTGATGTGGTCATGATGGAAGCTTTTACAGGTCTTGAGCAGACAACCTCAACAACAATTGATGTTCGACAATCACGTTATACCATAGCCATATTAAATAAGAGTGAAGAATATGAAATCAATAAGCCAATAGAAATCAAAGCTGCTATCAAAAGGCTCAATGGAAAACCCGTAACCAATGCCAGATCAAAAGCTAAACTTATAATTTGCCAATATCCGCAATATAGTGGCGTATTCCGTAGCTGTATACCAAATGCGGGAAATGATTTGACGTTTGAAAGTAATGTTGATCAAAATGGAATTGCTGTCTTTAATTTTATGTTGTCCAAGTCTGAAGAATTTGGCAGTGTGAAGGTTATGTACGAAGAAGAAATTCATCATGAATATGGATTCCAATTCATAAGTAACGAAAAGAAGAAAATCCAGGAAGTCGTAGGTAACATTAATTTGTTTCCTAATACCAAAAAGTAAGTAGATGGTCAATAATTCAAATCCATAGATTTGCAAAAATAAAATAAATAAATTAATTTTTCAGACCAAAGTTCGGTGAAGAGTTTGTTGTCGATGTGAAGTCTTGTAAGAATTTGTCCTATTTTGTTTATACCATAATGGCTCGTGGGAAAATCATAAAACATGAATATGTTAAAGTTGATCCCGAATCGAAATGTCATAGCCTAACATTGAAGGCCTCATACGAAATGGCGCCTAGGGCAAAAATCATTGTCTATTTTGTTGACAATGGTCAATTACGTTTTGATGAAACAACCATAACACTACCGGAAAACTTCGAAAATAAGGTAAATTTCTTATTTACGAATCACTTTTAAATACCGATTTAAATTTCTGTTAAATTATTTTAGTTGGAAATATCTGCTCCCGAGGAGGCTAAAGTCAGCGATGATATTACTCTGACTATAAAAACTGAACCGGATTCATTTGTGGGGCTTTTAGGTGTTGATCAAAGTGTTTTATTGCTCCAATCTGGTAACGATTTTGATGAACACGCCATTCTTAGTGATTTGCATAGCTATGATTCTAAAACTAATGTTAATACAATGCTTAAGAATTCCCCAGGAATGTTTTCTGGTTTTGTTACACAAACAAATGCCACACTTCCGCGTAAGTTTTACATATTTTTTGTTTGTTTTGTTTTTATACCCTCCACCATAGTATATTAACTTTGTCATTCCGTTTGTAACACATTGAAATATTGCTCTAAGACCCCATAAAGTATATATATTCGGGGTCGTGGTAAAAATTCTGAGTCGATCTGAGCATGTCCGGCCGTCCGTCCGTCTGTTGAAATCACGCTAACTTCCGAACGAAACAAGCTATCGACTTGAAACTTGGCACAAGTAGTTGTTATTGATGTAGGTCGGATGGTATTGCAAATGGGCCATATCGGTCCACTTTTACGTATAGCCCCCATATAAACGGACCCCCATATTTGGCTTGTGAGGCCTCTAAGAGAAGCAAATTTCATCCGATCCGGCTAAAATTTGGTACATGGTGTTAGTATATGGTCTCTAACAACCATGCAAAAATTGGTCCACATCGGTGCATAATTATATATAGCCCCCATATAAACCGATCCCCCGATTTGGCTTGCGAGGCCTCTAATAGAAGCAAATTTCATCCGATCCGGCTGAAATTTGGTACATGGTGTTAGTATATGGTCTCTAACAACCATGCAGAAATTGGTCCACATCGGTCCATAATTATATATAGCCCCCATATAGACCGATCCCCCGATTTGGCTTGCGAGGCCTCTAAGAGAAGCAAATTTCATCCGATCCGGCTGAAATTTGGTACATGGTGTTAGTATGTGATCTCTAACAACCATGCAAAAATTGGTCCTCATCGGTCCATAATTATATAAAGCCCCCATATAAACCTATCACCAGATTTGACCTCCGGAGCCTCTTGGAAGACCAAAATTCATCTGATTCAGTTGAAATTTGGTACGTGGTGTTAATATATGGCCTCAAACTCCCATGCAAAAATTGGTCGAAATCGGTCCATAATTATATATAGGCCCCATATAAACCGATCCCCAGATTTGACCTCCAGAGCCCCTTGGAAGAGCAAAATTCTTCCCATTCAGTTGAAATTTGGTACGTGATGTTAGTATATGGTATCCAACAACCATGCAGGAATTGGTTCCTATCAGCCCATAATTATATATAGCTCCCATATAAACCGATCCCCAGATTTGACCTCCGTTGCCTTTTGGAGAAGCAAAATTCATCCGATCTGCTTGAAATTTGGTACGTGGTGATCGACCATGCCAAAAGTGGTCCATATCAGTCCATAATCATATATAGCCCCATATAAACCGATCCCGAGATTTGGTTTGGAGCCTCTTGGAGGAGAAAATTTCATGCTAGTGAGTTGAAATTTGGAGAAGCAAAATTCATCCGATCTGCTTGAGATTTGGTACGTGGTGATCGACCATGCCAAAAGTGGTCCACATCAGTCCATAATCATATATATCCCCATATAAACCGATCCCGAGATTTGGTTTGGAGCCTCTTGGAGGAGCAAATTTCATCCGAGTGAGTTGAAATTTGGTACATTGTGCTAGTATGTGGTCGTTAACAACCATGACTAGTTATATATATATCCCTCAGATAAATCGATTTCCAATCACACAAAAATTGGTCCATATCAGGTTCATAATTGTATATAGCCCCCATATAAGCGACCCCCATATTTCAATTCTGGCTCTCTACGTACCGTGCAAAAAGTCCATATCGATTCTTAATTATTTGTAGACTTAACTATACATAACTTTTTTGTCTAATATATACCACGTATGGACTAACTCACAATGTAGAAAACGATGTTAAGAAGTTTTAAGATACCACAACCCAAGTATTTCGATTGTGGATGACAGTCTTTCGTAGAAGTTTCTACGCAATCCATGGTGGAGGTACATAAGAATCGGCCTGGCCGAACTTACGGCCGTATATACTTGTTCTTCTTCATATGGGGCCGTTTTGACTTTAATAATTCAGAAAAATTCTTTAAATATAATGAAATTGTCTTTAAATTTCTTGTGTTTTTGTATCTTGACTACAAAGCAAAAAATCGTTCAAATATAGGACAGGTTTTTCAACACTTTATTTTAAAGACGTTTTTTACTTGAAACATAGCATAATTTGTACTGAAAGTCGAGTCTGAATTAGGAAAATAAAGTTGTCATTAAGTCGTTTTTAAAGGACTTTGATAGCATATGAAGAAAAAAAAGCTGAAAAAAAAAACGAAAAATTAAAATTTGCTTCCTAGAAGCAAGTACACAAAACACAAATTTAAAAGAGAATTGTGTCTTAAAAGTATTCTTACTTGTATTCTCCGCTTCTTTGGCTCGGAATCAATACCAAAATTGTTAAAGTAAAGACAAACTCTTTGGAACGGTGCATGCTTTTTTTACAGTGTTGGCAAACATCCATTTTGCCAATTTGATCGGTCCGATTGGACCAACAGTTCAATAGTGTCTATTTTTTCAGCTTATCCTATAGAGCACTGCCGAACAGTATGCAGAAGGGCAATTGGTTTTCCAGCTTTTCAACGTTTTTCAAAATGTCAAAACGCTAACATTGTTCCTAGTGTCCCTGTTATACATCCCAAAATACGCAAAGACTTTGCAGAAACCTGGATTTTCGACGATATCGAAAGGTAAGTGTTATTATATTATGAACAAATTTCGAAAACTTCAAAAAAAAAAAATAAAGCTTTTACTGTAGCAGTACGTTGTGATGAGGCTTTGTACACTGAAAAAAATATTTACGTTATATTAAAAATTACGCAAGCTAAATTTTAGGATGCGTCATTTACAAAGTATTAAGGACAAATTTCTTTAAAATAATGAAATTTTACTTAAAATAAAGTTTATAGTCTTTGTTTCAAAAAATCGTTTTATTGACTTTAGGACACAAATTTCGGAACTTTGCGTCCCTGCGTTAAATGCCTTTGTATGTCTTTGAACTAACGTAAATTTTTATTAAAGTAAAGAAACAAATTTTTGTTTTAAAGAAATCATCCTTAAATTAACTGAAATATTGAATCTTTAGATTTAAGATAAAAACACTTTAAATATAGCTTAAAGCTTATTTTGAGGATTTAGAATCTTTGGTTTAATTTTTTTTTTTTTTTGTAATTAAGAAAACATTTTTTACTTTGAAGTATCCGTTATAATTTGGATTTTTTAAACTGGCATTTATTTGTACGCACTGAAAAAACAGTGAACCCACCAGGAAAGATAACTTTCGATTAATTTTAGAAAATTTGGAACTTTTTTAGAAAATTTTAACTAAACGGTATTACAAGCGCTGGCATCACTCCGATATGGCAAAAATAAGTAAATATTTTTCGACAAATTCAAGAAAATTTATTAGACATAACTAAATTTTTTCAGTAGTTAAAGAAAATTTTGTAGTTTTAAGAGAGTTCAAAATTGCAAGAATGTCTTTAGTGACATACGAAGTTCATGATGGACACATTTTTGGTAAAATTTACAAATTTAAAGAAATAATGAACTATTTTGTAAGAAATACGAAATTAGGAAATCTTTGTGCTTTATTTGTGTATAACTTTTTCCCGTTTTTTAGTTCATTTAACTAACATACGCAAACAATTATTTGACTAAAATAAACTTTTTCCAAACATAATGATTCTATGAACTAATATAAAGTTAATATGGCTTTAGTGAAATAGAGAGTTCACTTTTTTTTGAGTGCGTGAATAGTTTTATATGTATATCGCAAAAACATTTTTATACCCTCCATCATAGGATGGGGGTATATTAACTTTGTCATTCCGTTTGTAACACATCGAAATATTGCTCTAAGACCCCATAAAGTATATATATTCTGGGTCGTGGTGAAATTCTGAGTCGATCTAAGCATGTCCGTCCGTCCGTCCGTCCGTCCGTCCGTCCGTCTGTTGAAATCACGCTAACTTCCGAACGAAACAAGCTATCGACTTGAAACTTGGCACAAGTAGTTGTTATCGATGTAGGTCGGATGGTATTGAAAATGGGCCATATCGGTCCACTTTTACGTATAGCCCCCATATAAAGGGACCCTCAGATTTGGCTTGTGGAGCCTCTAACAGAAGCATATTTCATCCGATCCGGCTGAAATTTGGTACATGGTGTTGGTATATGGTCTCTAACAACCATGCAAAAAGTGGTCCACATCGGTCCATAATTATATATAGCCCCCATATAAACCGATCCCCAGATTTGGCTTGCGGAGCCTAAAAGAGAAGCAAATTTCATCCGATCCGGCTGAAATTTGGTACATGGTGTTGGTATATGGTCTCTAACAACCATGCAGAAATTGGTACACATCGGTCCATAATTATATGTAGCCCCCATATAAACCGATCCCCAGATTTGGCTTGCGGAGCCTCATGGAGGAGCAAAATTCATCCGATCCGGTTCAAATTAGGAACGTGGTGTTAGTATATGGTCGCTAACAACCATACCAAAATTGGTCCAATCACACAAAAATTGGTCCATATCGGTTCATAATCATGGTTGCAACTAGGGCCAAAAATAATCTACCAAAATTTTATTTCTATAGAAAATTTTGTCAAAATGTCATTTCTATAGAAAATTTTGTCAAAATTTTATTTCTAGAGAAAATTTTGTTAAAATTTTATTCGGTTCATAATAAAATTTTCATAATTTTCAAAATTTTATTTCTATAGAAAATTTTGTCAAAATTTTATTTCTATAGAAAATTTTGTTCAAATTTTATTCGGTTCATAATCATGGTTGCCACTCGAGCCACAAATAATCTACCAAGATTTTATTTCTATCGAAAATTTTGTCAAAAGTGTATTTCTATAGAAAATTTTGTTAAAATTTTATTTCTGTAGAAATTTTTGTCAAAATTTTCTTTCTATAGAATATTTTGTTAAAATTTTTATTTCTATAGAAAATTTTGTGAAAATTTTATTTCTATAGAAAATTTTGTTAAAATTTTATTTCTGTATAAAATTTTGTCAAAATTTTATGTCTACTTTGTTAAACTGAATTATATACGTATTGGATCGATCTTTTTTGATTTAATATATACCACGTATGGACTTACATACAATTTAGAAGATGGTGTTAGGAGGTTTTAAGATACCTTGCCATCGGCAAGCGTTACCGCAACTTAAGTAATTCGATTGTGGATGGCAGTGTTTAGAAGAAGTTTCTACGCAATCCATGATGGAGGGTACATAAGCTTCGGCCTGGCCGAACTTACGGCCGTATATACTTGTTATATCCTACACCATAGTATGGGGGTATATTAACTTTGTCATTACGTTTGTAACACATCGAAATATTGCTCTAAGACCCCATAAAGTATATATTCTGGGTCGTGGTGAAATTCTGAGTCGATCTGAGCATGTCCGTCCGTCCGTCCGTCCGTCTGTTGAAATCACGCTAACTTCCGAACGAAACAAGCTATCGACTTGAAACTTGGCACAAGTAGTTGTTATTGATGTAGGTCGGATGGTATTGCAAATGGGCCATATCGGTCCACTTTTACGTATAGTCCCCATATAAACGGACCCCCAAATTTGGCTTGCGAGTGCTCTAAGAGAAGCAAATTTCATCCGATCCGGCTGAAATTTGGTACATGGTGTTAGTATATGGACCATGCAAAAACTGGTCCATATCGGTCCACTTTTACGTATAGCCCCATATCAACGGACCCCCAAATTTGGCTTGCGAGTGCTCTAAACGAAGCAAATTTCATCCGATCAGGCTGAAATTTGGTACATGGTGTTAGTATATGGTCTCTAACAACCAGGCAAAAATTGGTCCATATCGGTGCACTTTTACGTGTAGCCCCCATATAAACGGACCCCCAAATTTGGCTTGCGATTGCTCTAAGAGAAGCAAATTTCATCCGATCAGGCTGAAATTTGGTACATGGTGTTAGTATATGGTCTCTAACAACCAGGCAAAAATTGGTCCATATCGGTGCACTTTTACGTATAGCCTCCATATAAACGGACCCCCAAATTTGGCTTGCGATTGCTCTAAGAGAAGCCAATTTCATCCGATCAGGCTGAAATTTGGTACATGGTGTTAGTATATGATCACTAACAACCATGCAAAAATTGGTCCATATCGGTCCACCTTTACGTATAGCCCCCATATAAACGGACACCCAAATTTGGCTTGCGATTGCTCTAAGGGAAGCAAATTTCATCCGATCCGGCTGAAATTTGGTACATGAAGTTAGTATATGGTCACTAACAACCATGCAAAAATTGGTCCATATCAGTCCACTTTTACGTATAGCCCCATATAAACGGACCCCCAAATTTGGCTTGCGATTGCTCTAAGAGAAGAAAATTTCTTCCGATCCGGCTGAAATTTGGTACATGGTGTTCGTATATGATCTCTAACAACCATGCAAAAATTGGTCCATATCGGTCCATAACTATATATAGCCCCCATATAAACCGATCCCCAGATTTGGCTTGCGGAGCCTCAAAGAGAAGCAAATTTCATCCGATACGGCTGAAATTTGGTACATTGTATTAGTATATAGTCTCTAACAACCATGCAAAAATTGGTCCATATCGGTCCATAATTATATATAGCCCCCATATAAACCGATCCCCAGATTTGAACTCCGGAGCCTCGTATAGGAGCAAAATTCATCCGATCCGGTTGAAATTTGGTACGTGGTGTTAGTATATGGTCTCTAACAACCATGCAAAAATAGGTCCATTTCAGCCCATAACTATATATAGCCCCTATATAAACCGATCCCCAGATTTGAACTCCGGAGCCACTTGAACGAGCAAAATTCATCCGATCCGGTTGAAATTTGCAACGTGGTGTTAATATATGGCCGCTAATACCCATGGCAAAATTGGTCCATATCGGTCTATAGTTAAATACAGCCGATCCCCAATCACACAAAAATTGGTCCATATCGGTTCATAATCATGCTTGCCACTCGAGCAAAAATAATCTAGCAAAATTTTATTTCTATAGAAAATTTTGTCAAAATTTTATTTCTATAGAAAATTTTGTCAAAATTTTATTTCTATAGAAAATTTTGTCGAAATTTTATTCCTATAGAAAATTTTGTCAAATTTTTTTTTTTTCACTCAAAAAAATATTGTCGTGAGGTCAAAGATTTCATGTCTTTAAAATACGAATACAAATTTTGCTTAGCATAGAAGACGAATTTCTCTAAAATAAAGTTATTTTCTTTGTCCAAAAGTCGATAAACTTTTCAATGAAGTCGTATTGTCTTTTTAATTAAGTGATTTGACTTAAAAATGGGTATCTTAACATGAAAGAAAAAATTTATAGGCTAAGGTCAACTTGACTTTAATAATTCAGAAAAATTCTTTAAATTTAATGAAATTGTCTTTAAATTTGTTGTCTTTTTGCATCTTGGCTACAAAGCAAAAAATCGTTCAAATATAGGACATGTTTTTCAAAACTTTATTTTAAAGAAGGTTTTTACTTCAAACATAGCATAATTTCTACTGGAAGTCGAGTCCTAATTTGGAAAATAAAGTTGCCGTTAACTCGTTTTTAAAGGACTTTGATAGCATATGAAGAAAAAAGCTGAGAAAGCGAAAAATTAAAATTTGCTTCCTAGAAGCAAGTATACATAACCTAAATTTAAAAGAGAATTGTGTCTTAAAAGTATCCTTACTTGTATTCTCCGCTTCTTTAGCTCGGAATCAATACCAAATTTTTTAAAGTAAAGACAAAATCTTTGGAACCGAGTATGCTTTTTTTTTCAGTGTATACAAAATTTTTGGCAAAATTTTATTTCTGTAGAAAATGTTGTCAAAATTTTAATTCTATAGAGAATGTTGTCAAAATTTTAAATCTTTTGAAAATTTTGTCAAAATATTATTTCTATATAAAATTTTGTTAAAATCTTATTTCTATAGAAAATTTTGTCCAAATTTTACTGCTATAGAAAATTTTGTCAAACTTAATTATATACGTATTTAATCGGCCATTTAAGTTTAATATATACCACTTATGGACTACGTGGTATATATTACGGTATTAGGAAGGGTACATAAGCTTCGGTCTGGCCGAACTTACGGCCATATATACTTGTTTTCTTTGAAGTATCCGTTATAATAAACTGGCATTTAAAGCCTAGATTTAAAGCCACATTGGTGGCTAAAAATGTCTTTACTTCAAACAAGGCGCATCTTTGGCTCGGAATCAATACCAAAGCCCTTAAGGGAAGGTCAAAATCTTTGGATCAGAGTAAACTTTTTTTGAGAGTAGATTAGCGGAGCTGTTAGGAAGCTCTCTCACTTACATGTAACGCATATAGTGACCTGGTTGTCAGTTTATGGGAGAAGATTAATTACATACATAAAACAATTAAGTTCTTGATCGGTTCATATAGACGAATCTATAAATAATTATAAACCTATATGAACCACTATTCGCATGGTTAGGTTAGGTTACAGCCCGAAGTATCAGACTCAGTTAGACTACTCAGTCCATTGTGATACCACATTGGTGAACTTCTCTCTTATCACTGAATGCTGCCCGATTCCATGATAAGCTCAATGACAAGGGACCTATTTTTTATGGCCGAGTTCGAACGGATTTAGATGGTAAAAATTTTCGCATGGTTATTAGAGTGCGAAATTTCAACGGTATCAGATGAAGTTTCCACCTCCAGGAAGCTTAAGGAATCAAATCTGGGGATCGGTTTATATGGGACCTAAAGGGTGATACGGTCAAAATTTGGTCAAGGGAAAACGCGTGTAAATCGGTGAAATCGTTTATTTAAAAAATCAAATTAAATTTCTTTTTCAAGTTCAATTAGTATAAAATTCAGGGAAAATATTCAGTTAGGCTTTCGCTTTTCCAAATCTGAATTGCCGGGCCTCACGCTTGACACCTGCCATCAGATTTTGTACAGCCACCTTGTCCACCTTCTTCGCCGCAGAAAGCCAGTTTGCCTTGAACTGCTGCTCGTCCTTAGCAGTTTTTTTGGTCTTCTTTAGGTTTCGCTTGACAATAGCCCAGTATTTCTCAATTGGGATTCTTGTCGTTGGGGACCACCTGCACGTTGTTGGCGGCGTACCACTCCAGGGCCTTTTTACCGTAATGGCAAGATGCCAAATCCGGCCAAAACAGTACGGAACAACCGTGTTTCTTCAGGAAAGGACGTTTATTCAAACACTCTTTCTCGTAAATTTCTTGGTTGACAGTCCCGGAAGCTATGAAAATGCTGCTTTTCAAGCCACAGGTACAGATGGCTTGACAAACCAGATATTTCTTTGCGAACTTTGACAGTTTTATGTGCTTGAAAATATCTGCTACCTTTCCCCTTCCTTTTGCCGTATAAAACTGCTGTCCCGGAAGCTGCTTGTAGTCGGCTTTGACGTAGGTTTCGTCGTCCATTACCACGCAGTCAAACTTCGTCAGCATCGTCGTGTACAGCCTCCGGGATCGCGCTTTGGCCGTCGTATTTTTTTTATCATCGCGATTTGGAGTCACTACGTTCTTGTAAGTCGATAGTCCGGCTCGTTTTTTGGCTCGATGCACGGTTGTAGACGATACACCCAGCTTATTTGCGGCATCTCGGAGAGAGCTTCCGGTTTTCGATTTCCCCCCGATCCACACTTCCTGGCTATCGACAAACGTTCCCCCAACACTTTAATTACATTTGTAACGGTTGATTTGGCAACTTTTAGCGATTTTGCCAGCTTTGCGTGCGAGTAGCTCGGATTTTCGCGATGCGCGAGCAAAATTTTGATACGCTGCTCTTCTCGCTTGGACGGCATTTTGCCAACTGAAGAGTGAATTCCAAAATCAAAAAAGGAGCAAAATTCTACACACACACCTTCAAAATGAGGGGTGTTCAGGTTTTTTAAATGCAAAATTGAAAGAAATACGTCAAGTTTATATTGACCAAATTTTGACCGTATCACCCATTATATATACCAGGTATCCCGGTATGAAATGTGCGTTGTTTTTTTTTTTTAATAAAACGTTTGGATCTTTCCTGTAACTTTAAACGGTTAGAAATTATTTGCTGTGCAACATTCAACATTGCTGCCATTTGCTTTTGACTTAAAGTGTCATTTCCATCCAATAGCGTTTGCACTTCGGCATTTTCAATTTTTTTTTTGTGGTCTTCCACGTTCTTAATTTCTCACATAAAAATCATTACTTCTGGACTGTTGGAACCATCTTTTGCATGTTGCTTCTGATAGAGCATGATCACCATATGCCTCGACAAGCATTCTGCAGCACTTTTCTTCAAGTGAAAACAACAAATTTTGGTACAAAATCCGACATTTTTAACACAAAGAAAAAATATGATGTTGTCCGTTCAATGACTTAATGTATATTAAATATTTTTCACAGATGTCGTAGAAAACAAACAAAAACAAGTAAAAACGGCCGTAAGTTCGGCCAGGCCGAATCTTATGTACCCTCCACCATGGATTGCGTAGAAACTTCTACGAAAGACAGTTATATATAATCGAATTACTTGGGTTGTGGTATCTTAAATCGTTTTCTAATTTGTGGGTTAGTTCACACGTAGACAAAAAGGTATGTAAGTATACAAATAATTACGAATCGATATGGACTTTTGCACGGTACGTAGGGATCCAGAATTGAAATATGGGGGTCGCTTATATGGGGGCTATATAAAATTATGAACTTGATATGGACCAATTTTTGTGTGATTAGGGATCGATTTATCCGAGGGCTATATATACACGGATGAAACAGACTGTTTTTCATATGTTTGGCTATAAACATTATATGTTTGGAACACAAATTTTTAAACACAATATTTTTGAGTGCAAGCATATAATGTTCATAAACTAGCATAACATGTTTGGGACATATATGTTAATATGTTAGAACATATTATGTTTGGGACATAAAATGTTTGTAAATATAATATAATATATAATATATAATATGCTTGGATGCAAACATATATTAATTTAGAAATAGCCTATAAACATATATGTGTTTAGTAGCTTGGAGCGATATTTAACAGGGAGCGATATTGAATTAAGTTGGTGGTTGTTGCTTGTTATTACAAAATTAACATTTTATTTTTCCTTGGGCAATTGATCAGCTACTTCTTTGATCCTTACAAACTGTGTGGTCCGCTGTTCGAATCCCCGTCCGGCAAAAGGTAAAATTAAAATAAACAAAAATCATACAATTGGATAATTTCTTCTACAATGTTTGTATTACAGAAAAAGGTGCTAAGAACTAAAAAATCTCGTGGAAGTGAGAAAGATGTGGGGGAATATACAATTGGGCAGAAACAAAATTTTGAGCATTCAGGTCGAAAACCTATGTTGTTAGCACCTATATTACCTGTTTATTTTCATAATTCATTATGATTGTAAATATATAAATAAAATGTTGAGCACAATATTGTTTGGGAGAATTTTTTTTAAGCATATAATATTTTTGGGTGCAAAATGCTTCCAAACATATTATATGTTCACATAATAACATATTGTTTTTTGGAAGCCAACATTATTGAATTTGGATGCAAAAATACAAAATGTTTGGAACTTAGACTACCCAAACATATATTGTTTAGACCAATATGCTTTCAAACATATTATATATTGGAAGAGATCAAACATATAAATGTTTGGGCAATACCCAAAAATGTATATGCTTGAAGCAAAATATGTTTGGGAGTATATGTTACAGAAGCGATTTTTTGTGAGCGTGTAACAATAGACCGATATGGACCTATTTAGGCATGGTTGTTAACGGCCATAACTAGCACAATGTACCAAATTTCAACTGATTCGGAGGAAATTTACTCCTCCAAGAGGCTCCAAAACCAAATCTCGGGATCGGTTTATATGGGGGCTATATATGATTATGGACTGATATGGACCACTTTTGGCATGGTTGTTGAATATCATATAATACCACAACGTACCAAATTTCAACCAGATCGGATGAATTTTTCTTCTCCACAAGGCACCGGAGGATCGGATGAAATTTGCATCTCTTAGAGCAATCGCAAGTCAAATTTGGGGGTCCGTTTATATGGGGGCTATACGTAAAAGTGGACCGATATGGACCAATTTTTGCATGGTAGTTAGAGACCATATACTAACACCATGAACCAATTTTCATCCAGATCGGATGAAATTTGCTTCTCTTAGAGCAATCGCAAGCCAAATTTGGGGGTCCGTTTATATGGGGGCTATACGTAAAAGTGGACCGATATGGCCCATTTGCAATACCATCCGACCTACATCAATGGCAACTACTTGTGCCAAGTTTCAAGTCGATAGCTTGTTTCGTTCGGAAGTTAGCGTGATTTCAACAGACGGACGGTCGGACGGACGGACATGCTCAGATCGACTCAGAATTTCACCACGACCCAGAATATATATACTTTATGGGGTCTTAGAGCAATATTTCGATGTGTTACAAACGGAATGACAAAGTTAATATACCGCCCATCCTATGGTGGAGGGTATAAAAAAATAACGGTTCCTTCACAACAAATATTCCCTAACGAGACATTTGTTTCTTGACGCTCACTTCATACCGGTATACATGGTATTTATATACCGATTTGGGCTAATTTTGGCATGGTTGTTAGAGGCCATATATTAACGCACCCAATTGATGGTTTAGTGTAATATGCACCTCCAATATGGACAATAATTTGCACCTCCGATATGGACAAATTTTTACATGATTATTAGAGGCTATATCCTAACACCACGTACCAAATTTCCACTGGATCTTATGAAATTGAACCAAAAGTGGTCCGATATGGCCCATTTGCAATACCATCTGACCAATAACAACTACATGCGCCAAGTCTCAAGGGTATAAATGCCAAAATTTAACATAAAAATCTTTGGCGCATCAGTCGGTACCTGACCTGATGGAAAAGTACATTCAACTTTTTTCACATGCCTCCCTAATTTGGAATTTTGGGGATTGAATATACTACGGTGGAATGGTGAATATAGTACTATTTCTTAAAAGAATTTTTCCTCAAGGTGTAACCAGAGATTATGAGTAAACAAAACAAAAAGAATACATATTTGATTAACGCCAATTTATTATTCCCAGTTCAAAGCAATTCGTCTGCCGAAAAACGACAGTGGCTCTTTACTATCATTAAACATGTTTTTCTATGAGTGAAATAATATTCCTTAATCCTTATTACAGCACCGATTCGGATGGTATGGCCACAATTACTAAAAAGATTCCAGACACTATAACTTCTTGGATAATTACTGGGTTCTCTTTAAATGAGACCACAGGTTTTGGCATGACAACAGATTCTACAAAAATTCGCGTATTTCAACCATTCTTTTTAAGCACAAATCTTCCGTATTCCATAAAACGTGGAGAGGTCATAAAAATTCCCATTGTAGTATTCAATTATATGGAAACGGATTTAGATGCTGAAATTACCATGGACAACGATGAAGATGAATATGAGTTTGTAGAACCGGATGTGGAAGATGAGGCAAGCGAAAAGGAGATAACCAAGAAACTAACTATACCCTCAAACACTGGAGAAACCACATCTTTTACCATCAAACCGAAAGTGGTTGGTGATATTATGTTAAAAATTAAAGCCATTACTCCTTTGGCTGGTGATGCAATGCATCAAAAACTCAAGGTGGAACCAGAGGGTGTAACTAAATACGAAAACGAAGCCTTTTTCATTACCATACCCGATGGTGAAACAATCAAACATACTCTCAAAGCTGAAATTCCCGAAAATGTGGTTTTGGATTCGGAGTATTTGGAATTTACAGCTGTTGGAGATATATTGGGACCGACTATTAAAAATATTGATAAACTAGTTCGCATGCCATTTGGTTGTGGTGAACAGAATATGATCAATTTTGTACCCAATATTTTGGTATTGAAATATTTGGAGGCCATTAAAATGGATATGCCATCAATTGTGCAGAAAGCCAAAAATTATATGGAAACCGGTTATCAACGTGAATTAACCTATAAGCATAGTGATGGATCTTATAGTGCCTTTGGTGAGGGGCACAGTGAATCGAATAGTTGGTTAACTGCTTATGTGGCCCGTTCATTTATTCAGGCATGTAAATTCACCACAATCGATGAAAAAATTATTAGCGATGCTTTGTCGTATTTGGCAAAGACCCAAAACGATAATGGTCAATTCCCACAAACTGGTAAACTTTTCCATTCCTCAAATCAAAATGATTTGGGAGTTTCTGCTTTCATTTTGCTGGCTTTCTTGGAAGATAAGGTAAGACGAAATTTTAATAAATATAATTCATGAATTATAAGTGCTTCTTTTTTTTTGCAGGAATATGCCACGAAATATTATTCGCAAATCGAAAAAGCCTTGAAATATCTTAACGATAATGTAGACAGCGAGGAAAATATATATTCGTTGGCTCTTATTCTCTTAGTATTTCACAAAGCCAAGTGGCCAGAAACGGAGAAGGTTATGGAAAGGGTACAACTTAAATCTAATTTTGAAAATAATTTGAAATGGTGGACAAACTCTTTGAAATATTGCAATAATGATATCGAGGTTACAGCCTACATTTTCCAGTCATTGGTGGAGACGGAAGATGCGGGCAACCTATTGCCTATTATTAAATGGCTGGTAGGACAGCGTAACAGCTTGGGAGGCTTCGATTCGACACAGGATACCGTAGTTGGTTTACAAGCCCTAATCACATTTGCCGAAAAGTATAGCGCCTCGGGTGATGGAAAAATATCTATAGAATTTGAAGCGCTAGATGAAGAGGGTATCGCAACAGCAACTGGAACATTCAATATAGATCGTGAAAATGCTCTATTGTTGCAGAGTCATGTGGTATGTAACATTCTTTGTATTTAAATCGGTAGTTTTTATACACAAAACTGCACTGAGAATTAAAAAATTATTGAGCAGTTGAGCTTTGTCGTCTTAGATAAAAACAAGTATATACAGGCCGTAAGTTCGGCCAGGCCGTATCTTGTGTACTTCTCACCATGGTCGAATCATCCACAGTCGAATTACATGGGGTGTCTTATACCTTATTTATTTATTTAAGCATATACTGTACAACAAGATTTAAGTCTTATAATTAAAGTACAGGAATTTTAATAAAAAAAAAAATTATACGTTATAAATTTAAAAGCAAAAATGAATCATGATAATAAAGAAATTTATATTAAAACATAATGAAATGATTACAAAATTTTGATAAGAATGAAAATATGTTTAAAATTAAATTGAAAGGATTAATAAATTGAAATAAAAAGTTTTATTTATAACAAAGTAATTATTAAATAACTAAATTTAAAGTATCAAGTAAAGCAATACAAAACAAGACAGTTAAAATAACAGGTTGGCTGATAAGTCCCCGGTCTGACACATAGATGGCGTCGCTAGTATTAAATGCATATTATTTTGGTTCAGTAAAAACCTGATTCGTGTCAAAATTTGACGTCTGTAAGTCAATTAGTTTGTAAGATAGAGAGTTTTTTTGTGAAGCAACTTTTGTTATTGTGAAAAAAAGGAAAAAAAGGAATTTAGTGTTTTGATAAAATACTGTTTTCTGAAGGGAAAACATACGGTGGAAGCAGAAACTTGGCTTGATAATGAATTTCCGGAATCTGCCCCAGGGAAATCAACAATAATTAATTGGTATGCAAAATTCAATCGTGGTGAAATGAGCACGGAGGGCGGTGGACGCCCGAAAGAGGTAGTTACCGACGAAAACATCAAAAAATCCACAAAATGATTTTGAATGACCGTAAAATGAAGTTGATCGAGATAGTAGAGGCCTTAAAGAAATGAAAGGAACGTGTTGGTCATATCATTCATCAATATTTGGATATGCGGAAGCTCTGTGCAAAATGGGTGCCGCGCGAGCTCACATTTGACCAAAAACAACAACGTGTTGATGATTCTGAGCGGTGTTTGCAGCTGTTAACTCGTAATACACCCGAGTTTTTCCGTCGATATGTGACAATGGATGAAACATAGCTCCATCACTACACTCCTGAGTCCAATCGACTGTCGGCTGAGTGGACGCGACCGGTGAACCGTCTCCGAAGCGTGGAAAGACTCAAAAGTCCGCTGGCAAAGTAATGGCCTCTGTTTTTTGGGATGCGCATGGAATAATTTTTATCGATTATCTTGAGAAGGGAAAACCATCAACAGTGACCATCAACAGTGAAAACCATCAACAGCGTTATTGGAGCGTTTGAAGGTCGAAATTGCGGCAAAACGGCCCCATATGAAGAAGAAAAAAGTGTTGTTCCACCAAAACAACGCACCGTGCCACAAGTCATTGAGAACGATAGCAAAAATTCATGAATTGGTCTTCGAATTGCTTCCCCACACCCCGTATTCTCCAGATCTGGCCCCCAGCGACTTTTTCTTGTTCTCAGACCTCAAAAGGATTCTAGCAGGGAAAAAATTTGGCTGCAATGAAGAGGTGATCGCCGAAACTGAGGCCTATTTTGAGGCAAAACCGAAGGAGTACTACCAAAATGGTATCAAAAAATTGGAAGGTCGTTATAATCGTTGTATCGCTCTTGAAGGGAACTATGTTGAATAATAAAAACGAATTTTGACAAAAAAAATGTGTTTTTCTTTGTTAGACCGGGGACTTATCAGCCAACCTGTTATGATATGTGTAAATGATTGATAACTGGATTAATTAGTTTGCAAAGACTGGTAATGAGCAAAAATGATTTTTTTTTTTAATTTCATTGTGTTGTTAGTTTGCTGCAAACTATTGAGTAGATTATTAAACAAAGAAATGACACTCAGAGACTAGGCTTCGATACCGCCTTGGAACAATTTTTTTACACCTGGTCCATCTATTAAAACGAAGCTTCTCATATAAATAACGTGGTTGACCCGAGTTGATTATTTTGTGAAGGAATACAAGTGATCTTATATTAATCATATCATCAAATGATATCCCAAATATCAAGGATCTATATCGTGAAATGGGGTCATAACGCCTCAATCCGTATACGTAAAGGGTGATACGGTCAAAATTTGGTCAATGTAAACTTGACGTATTTCTTTCAATTTTGCATTTAAAAAACCTGAGCACCCCTCATTTTGAAGGTGTGTGTGTGTAGAATGTTGCTCCTATTTTGATTTTGGAATTCACTCTTCAGTTGTCAAAATGCCGTCCAAGCAAGAAGAGCAGCGTATCAAAATTTTGCCCGCGCATTGCGAAGATCCGAGCTACTCGCACGCAAAGCTGGCAAAACCGCTAAAAGTTGCCAAATCAACCATTACAAATGTAATTAAAGTGTTTGGGGAACGTTTGTCGACAGCCAGGAAGTCTGGATCGGGGGGAAATCGAAATCCGGAAGCCGCTGAGACGACAAAGAAAGTTGCCGGTAGTTTCAAGCGAAACCCTAACCTCTCTCTCCGAGATGCCGCAAATATTCTGGGTGTATCGTCTACAACCGTGCATCGAGCCAAAATACGAGCCGGACTATCGACTTACAAGAAGGTAGTGACTCCAAATCGCGATGATAAACAAAATACGACGGCCAAAGCGCGATCCCGGAGGCACGACGATGCTGAAGGGGAAAGGTGGCAGATATTTTCAAGCACATAAAACTGTCAAAGTTCGCAAAGAAATATCTGGTTTGGCAAGCCATCTGTACGTGCGGCTTGAAAAGCAGCATTTTCATAGCTCCGGGACTGTCAACCAAGAAATTTACGTGAAAGAGTGTTTGAATAAACGTCTGCTCCCTTTCCTGAAGAAACACGGTTGTTCCGTGCTGTTTTGGCCGGATTTGGCATCTTGCCATTACGGTAAAAAGGCCATGGAGTGGTACACCGCCAACAACGTGCAGGTGGTTCCCAAGGACAAGAACCCTCCCAACACGCCAGAGCTCCGCCCAATTGAGAAATACTGGGCTATTGTCAAACGGAACCTAAAGAAGACCAAAAAACTGCTAAGGACGAGCAGCAGTTCAAGTCAAACTGGCTTTCTGCGGCGAAGAAGGTGGACACGGTGGCTGTAAAAAATCTGATGGCAGGTGTCAAGCGTGAGGCCCGGCAATTCGGATTTGGAAAAGCGAAAGCCTAACTGAATATTTTTCCTGAATTTTATACTAATTGAACTTGAAAAAGAAATTTAATTTGATTTTTCACCGATTTACACGCGTTTTCCCTTGAACAAATTTTGACCGTATCACCCTTTATCTTACCATATGGAGTCAGATTAATTACCTACATAAGACAACTAAGTTCTCGATCAGAATATACAGAGGAGTCTATAAATTATTATGCACGTATATGAACCAATTTTCGCACAGTAATTAGGGGACCAAATTTCAAGCCGATCGGATGAAATTTGCATCTGAAATCAAATCTGCGAATCGGTTTATATAGGGGCTATGTATAATTATAGACCGACATGGAGCAATTTTTGCATGGCTGTTGGAGGTCATATACCAACACCTTGTAACAAATTTCATCCGGATCGGATGAAATTTTCACCAGCAGGAAGCGCGGGAAATCAAATCTAGAAATCGGTTTATGTGGGGTCTATATATAATTATAGATCGATTTGGACCATTTCCTTTAGTGGCTATATATTTACTCTAACATACGTAACAGGTTGGCTGATAAGTCCCCGGTCTAACAAAGAAAAACACATTTTTTTTTGTCAAAATTCGTTTTTATTATTCAACATAGTTCCCTTCAAGAGCGATACAACGATTATAACGACCTTCCAATTTCTTGATACCATTTTGGTAGTACTCCTTCGGTTTTGCCTCAAAATAGGCCTCAGTTTCGGCGATCACCCTGCGAGCATCCTTTTGAGGTCTGAGAACAAGAAAAAGTCGCTGGGGGCCAGATCTGGAGAATACGGTGGGTGGGGAAGCAATTCGAAGCCCAATTCATGAATTTTTGCCATCGTTCTCAATGACTTGTGGCACGGTGCGTTGTTTTGGTGGAACAACACTTTTTTCTTCTTCATATGGGGCCGTTTTGCCACGCTTTCGACCTTCAAACGCTCCAATAATGCCATATAATAGTCACTGTTGATGGCTTTTCCCTTCACAAGATAATCGATAAAAATTATTCCATGCGCATCCCAAAAAACAGAGGCCATTACTTTGCCAGTGGACTTTTGAGTCTTTCCACGCTTCGGAGACGGTTCACCGGTCGCTGTCCACTCAGCCGACAGTCGATTGGACTCAGGAGTGTAGTGATGGAGCCATGTTTCATCCATTGTCACATATCGACGGAAAAACTCGGGTGTATTACGAGTTAACAGCTGCAAACACCGCTCAGAATCATCAACACGTTGTTGTTTTTGGTCAAATGTGAGCTCGCACGGCACCCATTTTGCACAGAGCTTCCGCATATTCAAATATTGATGAATGATATGACCAACACGTTCCTTTGATATCTTTAAGGCCTCTGCTATCTCGATCAACTTCATTTTACGGTCATTCAAAATCATTTTGTGGATTTTTTTGATGTTTTCGTCGGTAACCACCTCTTTCGGGCGTCCACTGCGATCACCGTCCTCCGTGCTCATTTCATCACGCTTGAATTTTGCATACCAATCAATTATTGTTGATTTCCCTGGGGCAGAGTCCGGAAACTCATTATCAAGCCAAGTTTTTGCTTCCAACGTACTTTTTCCCTTCAGAAAACAGTATTTTATGAAAACACGAAATTCCTTTTTTTCCATTTTTTTCACAATAACAAAAGTTGCTTCACAAAAGACGCTCTATCTCACAAACTAATTGACTTACAGACGTCAAATTTTGACACGAATCTATGTAGGCCAAAATTTGTGTTACCATCTCAACTACTTCACATTTGCTGGAAGCTATATAAAGGAGACAATTTTTTTACTTCTACAAAATCTCTAGAATTCAAATTTAAATCGGCTAACGCTATCCAGTTAATTGGAGGAAACTTCCATTGAAAATGGGTCTAAAATGTGTAACGGTCTACCATATTTCCCCAACTCTGGTGTACGTATATATGGGAGCTATATATATAATCTGAACCGATTTTGACTAAATTTGGCATGTATAGTTAGAATAATAATTCTGCTATCTATGCGAAATTTCACGTATATGGGAGTATAACTTTGGCCCCCCTGGTCATATGAGTGCAAATCAGACGGAAGATATATATGGGAGCCATATCTAAATCTGAACCGATTTCAACCAAATTTGGCACAATTACCGATACTACTAATCGTACTCCTTGTGCGAAATTTGAAGCAAATCACGGCAAAACCCTGGATTTTGAGGCCATATAAGTTCAAATCGGACGAAAGATATATATAGGAGCTATATCTAAATCTGAATCGATGTTGACCATATTTGGCACATACAATAGTATGGTTAAAAGTACCGCTTGTGCAAAATTTGAAGTAAGTCAGGGCAAAACTCTGGCTTTTGAGACCATATAAGTCCAAATCGGGCGAAAGATATATATGTGAGCTATATCTAAATCTGATTCGATTTTAACAAAATTTGACACACTTAACGATACTATTAAACGTATCCCTTGTGCAAAATTTGAAGCAAATCACGGCAAAACTCTGGCTTTTGTGGCCATATAAGTTCAAATCGGACGAAAGATATATATGGGAGCTATATCTAAATTTGAACCGATTTCAATCAAATTTACCAAGCATTGGTAGAATGTCAATTCTACCCTCTGTGCAAAATTTCACGAAGATAGGTAGTAAACTTTGGCCTCTGTGGTCATATGAGTCCAAATCGGACGAAAGATATATATAGGAGCTATATCTAAATTTGAACCGATTTCAATCAAATTTACCAAGCATTGGTAGAATGTCAATTCTACCCTCTGTGCAAAATTTCACGAAGATAGGTAGTAAACTTTGGCCTCTGTGGTCATATGAGTCTAAATCGGACGAAAGATATATATGGGAGCTATATCTAAATCTGAACCGATTTGGCTGATATTTTACAAGATTTTCAAGATTCATAAAATATTTGGATGTACGGTATTTCAAGAAAATTGGTTGATAAACACGCTAACTATGACCAAATCGGGGATAAATATATATGGCAGCTATAGCTAAATCTGAACCGATTTTTTCCAAAACCAATAGCGATTGTCTCTGTCCCAAGAAACGGTCCTATGCCAAATTTGAGGACGATCGGACTTAAATTGCGAGCTGTACTTTGTGCACAAAATTATATATACAGACAGACGGACATCGCTAAATCGACTCTGAATTTAATTATAAGCCGATCGGTATACTAAAAGATGGGTCTATGACCACTATTTCTTGGCGTTACATACAAATGCACACCCAGAGAAGAAATATGATCACCTCAAACATGTTTTAAGAGCAAAATGTTATTTTTGGGTGGTGACCATGTAACATGGTTTTCGCAACCATGTTATTTTCTCGGAAATCATGTATCTGATTTCGGCGAGCAGGTTATATGTGACGAGAAAATAACATTTTAGTGACAAACATGTTACATGGTCACCATACAAAAATAACATTTTGCTCTTGAAACATGTTTGAGGTGATCATATTCCTTCTCTGCGTGCACAAACTTATTATACCCTGTACCACAGTAGTGGTGAAGGGTATAAAAATAATATGCATTTAATACTAGCGGTGCCATCTATGTGTCAGACCGGGGACTTATCAGCCAACCTGTTACTACCAAAATGGTATCAAAAAATTGGAAGGTCGTTATAATCGTTGTATCGCTCTTGAAGGGAACTATGTTGAATAATAAAAACTAATTTTGACAAAAAATATGTTTTTCTTTGTTAGACCGGGGACTTATCAGCCAACCTGTTATATACTTTATGGGGTTTGAAACAAATATTTCGATGTGTTGCCAACGGAACGACAAAGTTATGATAAAGGATATACAAAATTTTACATTATTTTATACCAATGTCATAGAGAAACAAAATCCTATATATTCTATTATAATTTCGTACTCATCTATAATATTTTTGTTTCAGCTCCCCAAAACGACTCGTCAAATTGTGATTAACGCAGAAGGAGAAGGATCATCTTTAATTCAATTGTCATATCGCTACAATGTGGCTACTCCAGACGCTACTTCCAGTTTTATAGTAAATCATACACCAAAGGAGACATTGTCCCCTGATCAATTATTTATGAATATAAGCGCTGAATATAAACTCGTATCGGATGAAGTTAAAGAATCAAATATGACTGTTATGGAGATCAATTTACCTTCAGGCCATACAAGCGATAATGATAGTTTACAATCTATTCGTAATGCTAAACGCGTGCAAAGGGTTGAAACGAAAAACGAAGAGACTTGCATAGTTGTATATTTTGATAGTCTTATAGCTGGTGAACCAGTTAGTTTTGATGTTTCCGCTGATAAATCTTACGAAGTGGACGAACTCAAACCTGCTGCAATTACTATGTATGATTATTACAATACCGAACAACGTGCTACTGTATATTATGAAGTTTCCAACTAAGTTTCTAAAAATATATATTATCTAATCATGTATGTATGCTATCAACACATTCATTCAATTGATAAATATTTTGTCTATGACTCTATAATATTTAGTTTAAAGGTTTGTACTGAAAATTATTTTCAGCACAACTAGAAGTGCCTTTTATGTCCAACATAATGTTAATGCTAACGTAAAATGCAGTTTTATAGTTTCAAAATTTGTTGCACAATAAATTTATCGAATTTTAATGTATTTAAATTTTGTTCAAGCAGGCAATACGGGGCAACTCGAAATGGAGAATACGTCCAAACTACATAACATTTTATTTTTAACATCAATGATATCAATGCAGGCTTGTTATTCGTCCAATTTATTTATTTTGCATATTCAATAGAATTTTAATACGAGCCTATTGGACATGAAGATTAAGAAATTTGTATTAAGTTATCAGTAAGTCATAGCCGAAAAGTACGCGAACGCCATTCAGTAACTCTTTGCATATTTCCGCTTAAAACTAATAAATGCTTCCCGTTTATATATGCTAACTTACATACACGGACGAAAAAGACTGTTTTTCATAGGCTTGGGTGTAAAAATTTTATATTTGGAACTAAATTTTTTTAACACAATATTTTGAAGTGCATGCACATAATGTTCATAAACTACCATAACATGTTTGGGACATATATGTTAATATGTTGGAACATATTATGTTCGGGACATAAAATGTTTGTAACCATAATATGCTTAGATAAATAAAAATGTTACTCAATTAATAACAATATTTTAGAACAAGTATATACGGCCGTAAGTTCGGCCAGGCCGAATCTTATGTACCCTCAACCATGGATTGCGTAGCAACTTCTACTGAAGACTGTCATCCACAATCAAATTAATTGGGTCGATTAAATACTTATATAATTCAGTTTGACAAAATTTTCTATAGAAATCAAATTTTGGTAGATTATTTTTGGCAATATGGACCAATTTTTGTGTGATTGGCGATCGGCTATATATAACTATAGACCTATATGGACCAATTGTTGCATGGCTGTTAGCGGCCGTATACCAGTGCTATGTACCAAATTTCAACCGGATAACAAAACCACGTACCAAATTTCAACCGGATCGGATGAATTTTGCTGCTCCAAGAGGCTCCGGAGGTCATATCTGGGGATCGGTTTATATGGGGGCTATATATAATTATATACCGATATGGACCAATTTTTGCATGGTTGTTAGAGACCACATACTAACACCACGTACCAAATTTCACCCAATGGGATGAATTTTGCTCCTCCAAGAGGTTCCGGTGGTCAAATCTGGGGATCGATTTATATGAGGGCTATATATAATTATGGACCGATATGGACCAATTTTTGCACGGTTGTTAGAAACCATATACTAACACCACATACCAAATTTCAACCGAATGGGATGAATTTTGCTCCTCCAAGAGGTTCCGGTGGTCAAATCTGGGGATCGATTTATATGAGGGCTATATATAATTATGGACCGATATGGACCAATTTTTGCATGGTTGTTAGAGACCATATAACAAACCCACGTACCAAATTTCAACCGGATTGGATGAATTTTGCTCCTCCACGAGGCTCCGGAGGTCAAATCCTGGGATCGGTTTATATGGGGGCTATATATAATTATGGGCCGATATGGACCAATGCTCCCATGTTTGTTAGAGACCATATACTAACACCACGTATCAAATTTCATCCGGATCGGATGAATTTTGCTCCTCCACGAGGCTCCGGAGGTCAAATCCTGGGATAGGTTTATATGGGGGCTATATATAATTATGAACCGATATGGGCCAATTTTTGCATGGTTGTTAGAAACCATATACTAACACCACGTACCAAATTTCAACAGGATGGGATGAATTTTGCTGCTCCAAGAGGCTCAGGAGGTCATATCTGGGTATCGGTTTATATGGGGGCTATATATAATTATGAACCGATATGGACCAATTTGTGCATGGTTGTTAGAAACCATATACTAACACCTCGTACCAAATTTCAACCGGATCGGATGAATTTTGCTGCTCCACGAGGCTCCGCAGGTCAAATCTGGGGATCAGTTTATATGGGGGCTATATATAATTATGGGCCGATATAGACCAATTCTTGCATGTTTGTTAGAGACCATATACTAACACCTCGTACCACATTTCAACCGGATCGGATGAAATATGCTTCTCTTAGAGGCTCCGCAAGCCAAATCTTTGGGTCCGATTATATGGGGGCTATACGTAAAAGTGGTCCGATGCCATACCATCCGACATACATCAATAACAACTACTTATGCCAAGTTTCAAGTCGATAGCTTGTTTCGTTCGGAAGTTAGCGTGATTTCAACAGACGGACGGACATGCTTAGATCGACTCAGAATTTCACCACGACCCAGAATATATATACTTTATGGGGTCTTAGAGCGATATTTCGATGTGTTACAAACGGAATTACAAAGTTAATATACCCCCCATCCTATGGTGGAGGGTATAAAAATAGATTTTAGAGGGTATAAAAATAGATTTTTTTTTTTAATTTTAATATTATTTAAATTGCCGAATTTTCGACGATTCTTAAAATGCAAGTGCCGATTATGACGACTTTTATCGAAAAAAAGTGACGATTTTTCTTGAAATTTTATTGGCAGCCCTGTACGGACCCTTGTCGTGCACGACGAGCACACTAGTCACGACGTCGCAGTGGCAACGTTACTATTACTAACGTAAAGGGTGATTTGTTAAGAGCTTGATAACTTTTTTTTTAAAAAAAACGCATAAAATTTGCAAAATCTCATCGGTTCTTTATTTGAAACGTTAGATTGGTCCATGACATTTACTATTTGAAGATAATTTCATTTAAATGTTGACCGCGGCTGCGTCTTAGGTGGTCCATTCGGAAAGTCCAATTTTGGGCAACTTTTTCGAGCATTTCGGCCGGAATAGCCCGAATTTCTTCGGAAATGTTGTCTTCCAAAGCTGGAATAGTTGCTGGCTTATTTCTGTAGACTTTAGACTTGACGTAGCCCCACAAAAAATAGTCTAAAGGCGTCAAATCGCATGATCTTGGTGGCCAACTTACCGGTCCATTTCTTGAGATGAATTGTTCTCCGAAGTTTTCCCTCAAAATGGCCATAGAATCGCGAGCTGTGTGGCATGTAGCGCCATTTTGTTGAAACCACATGTCAACCAAGTTCAGTTCTTTCATTTTTGGCAACAAAAAGTTTGTTAGCATCGAACGATAGCGATCGCCATTCACCGTAACGTTGCGTCCAACAGCATCTTTGAAAAAATACGGTCCAATGATTCCACCAGCGTACAAACCACACCAAACAGTGCATTTTTCGGGATGCATGGGCAGTTCTTGAACGGCTTCTGGTTGCTCTTCACTCCAAATGCGGCAATTTTGCTTATTTACGTAGCCATTCAACCAGAAATGAGCCTCATCGCTGAACAAAATTTGTCGATAAAAAAGCGGATTTTCTGCCACTGATTTTGGTAATAAAATTCAATGATTTGCAAGCGTTGCTCGTTAGTAAGTCTATTCATGATGAAATGTCAAAGCATACTGAGCATCTTTCTCTTTGACACCATGTCTGAAATCCCACGTGATCTGTCAAATACTAATGCATGAAAATCCTAACCTCAAAAGAATCACCCTTTATTATTGTGAGATTACAGAACCCCATATTGTCTTTTTAGCATAATGAAACATTAATATTTTGGAGTTGCCAATTAAATCAACTATCTCAGCTAAGACAACAACCGTACACTTATTTTAAAACGAATTCTAAGCTCAGATTTTTCAGTCGTACTCATGACCACTTATTTAGAGCTTTGAAGAAAAACAAAAGTAAAAGCAAAACATTACCTACTACCGGCTCTCCCTCTTACCAAAGTCTCTTAGCCATATGTAAGAAAACAAAGCCAAGTTTGTTAGTAGTGACTAAGATACGCGACGATGAACATCAACGAATAGAGTGACGGATCTAAAAAAAAAATATATCGGATATGAAATAGAGAAGAGTGACAAAAAGAAAACAAAACACGTACAAAATCTGAGCAATCCCTTCACTTTGGAAGGGGGATAAATTTATAGTAATGCATTAGAAAAAGTATTAATAAAATCTTTTATAAAGTATTAATAGTTTATGTGTGAAAAATAAGGAATTATATATGAAAATAATAAAAATAAATAGAATTATCAAGAAAATTCCTAGCATTCCATATTGAAATAGTGAAGGTGAAAATGTATGTATGTATGTAGTGATCGTACAAAGATCTACATCAAAGCGGCCCACACAATATTTCATTGAACATTTCGAGAATATTTAATGTATAAATCATTTAAAAAAAATTGATGCTTTTGATGATTAAGTGTTCCTTATAAGAATATATTCTTATGTTCTTTTTTTTAACAAATAAAAAAGTGTTAAATATGATTTCATGCATTTATGTATTGTGAAAATTTTGTATTTTTATATAAAAAAAATATTTTGTTTACAGTCACAACACACATATATTAAAAAATAAGCAATATTCTGTTTTTATATAGAAAATTTGTTGCAAAAAAATCTAAACTAAATGTTAACGAGAGCGTAACCAATTGACATTACGACACAAAAAGACGCAAAAACGTCGTCGAAACTATAAAATACAAAGTCAACAGACGTCAACAGTCATCCTCCTCCGGCTAAGCAAAAAACAATTGCAATATCAGCGAAATGTTTTTAAAACAGCAGTGCTTTGTTATTTTTTTATCACTTCTGGTGCAGTTTAATGCTGGTCAAGGGTTTGTATACATTTTTTTTTTTAATAATTTTTTCTTATAAATTTCTACATATATATAACAATAATGACATTTTACCAAAATCGGAGTAAAAGAGCAACCCACAAAATCAAATGACCAATATTTTGCATCGTTCATTTCCAGTATGTTTGTTTTTGTATATTCGTTGTGAGTAAGTAACATAAGCCAGAAAATGAGTGAGTGGAATTTTTGGGTTTAAAATGATCTCATATGTGATTTAGTAAAAAATGAAATCCAGTTTGTTTTAACTTACGATGCCCGAAAAAAAGTAAACTACAAAACAACAAAAATAATGATGATAGTAACAAAACCAACAACAACAACAAGAAATAAAGAAAAATAACCACATGTGTCTCCAACCATAGTTATTTGGCTCTCTATTTCCCTCTCTCCACAAATTGTCGTGAGATTAAAACCACCATAAAAACAAAAGATTTAAGACACAAACTCCATAACAATTAGATGCGTGCATGATGGCAAAAAATGAATGGCCACTGTCAGCCCTCAGGGCATTGAGCAAACGATTTGTGTTTGTTTTGGACCATCACGTAGAAATATGTGAATGTGAATTATTTGCTATTGCCATGTTTCTATGGTCTCGTAAATTATTTTTGCTGCCATTGTTTTTTTTTTCATTCTATTATAGCAATTGTTCTTCAACTCTATGTAGTGGGTAGTGATTTCTTAGTTTGTTGTATATCTCTTGAAGTTTTCCTCTACTTTTGATATTGTTTCTTTGTTGTTTAAAACCAATAAATACTTGTCTTGACAGCTTCTGGTTTGCGATTATTTTTCGCCATTTGTTGGTAATTCGTTTTTTTTAATGATCAATGACAGCATGAAATGAGCGTGGTATATACAAGTTAAGGTAATGCGAGGAACCTACGCATTCATTACATATGTACGAATATAGAAAAGTAATCTGTGTAAAATTAAATCACTTTAAAACAAGTCCGGAGAATTTCAAAAAAAAAATGACTTCAAAACGAAATTTTAAAAGAAATAAAAATGTCTCCAAGTTACGCTTTTTATTTCTTTTTTTTTTTTTTGGGAACGAAATTTCAGACCATGGCGGCTCAAATATCGCTCTGCGATATTTTAGCCCATTCCCAGTGAAGCGCCTTCTTTATATGATTGACACTTTAGTATAGTGCCAACGTTACTCTCCATCGTCTTGCAATGTTTAGCATGCCCGCCTTGCATACAAAAGGTCATGGGTTCAACCCAAGTTTCGAACAAACAGTTTTTCTGTGGTGGATTATCGCCTCTCAGTAATGCTGATGGAATTTCTGAATGTGTCAATGCTTCTCTAAGTGGTTTTACCGTAATGTGAAATATCGTTCGCACTCGGGTATAAAAAGACGGTCCCTTATCATTGAAATGAAATCGGGCAGCACTCAGTGATAGAAGTTCACCACTGTGGTATAACAATGGACAGAATAGTCTATGTGAGCCTGAAATAACCTAGCATACTCTCCAAAATTCTCCAAGCGCAAAAGTCCAAAATTTTATGGTCCGGGCATTTAAGTGGTCATTGTACGTTAGAAATGAAGCAAAGAACCTTCGTTTTTAAAGTATTCTTGGTTGACGGTTGTTGAGTGCGATGGTGGTGTGTCCTGTTGCAAAGTCCATTTTCTGCGGCCGAAATATTTGTCTGTTCAGGGCTTCGATACTGCCTTTAGGACATTTTCCCGATGATGTTCGGCGTTTACTTCGATCCCACGGTCGAACAATACGAACGGGGACTACCGACCTTATATTTCGATATGCATTGGATGCATTCGTTTTAGCTATATGTTCAGCTAACATTTTCTACTACTTTTCGAATCACGAGTTATTCACATTTAAATTCTGGAGGGCTCTATCGATAGCCACTTGTGTGTTTTCTGCCAAATAGAAAGCAATCCCGCTGTCATGCCTAAATTTCATCACAAGTGAGTTTATTTCTGAATGCAATAGATCAAACACTTTTGTAAGCTTGTAAACAATAAACTGAATTGTCACTGGAATAAATCTTTCAGATGTCAGAGGAGAGGTTTAGAAATGGTTGTTTTTACTTTGATTGAAAAATTTTGACCTTCAATTAAAAATTTTGGTATTGATTCAGAGCCAAAAAAGCGGCTTCTTTAAAATAAGGACATTTTGTAGGGACCTATCTAGCTTTACATCTTATCTCTTATCCTAAAATTCAATATCTTAATTCATTTAAAAATTATTTCTTTAAATCAAAAATTTTTTTCTTTGCTTTAAAAAATAGTTGGTTTACTTCAAAGCCATGTTATTTTAACGACAAGGATACATTTATCAAATTTTCATTCTCTTTTCGCGGTTTATTAATAAAGGTACTCACGTACAAACAAATGCCAGTTTAAAAATCCAAATTATAACGGATACTTCAAAGTAAAAAATGTTTTCTTAATTCCAAAAAAAAAAAAAAAAAAAACTTTAAACCAAAGATGCTAAATCCTCAAAATAAGCCTATATTTGAAGCGTTTTTATTTTAAATCTACAGTTTCAATATTTCAGTTAATTTAAGGACAATTTCTTTAAATCAAAAATGTGGAAAAGGGAAAATTAGCCTTAGTTTATGCGACATTAACAGAGGGACGCAAATTTACAAAATGTTCGTCCTAAATTTAATGAAAAAGAATGTTTGAATCAAAGATTATAAACTTTATTTTAATTAAAATTTCATTATTTTAAAGAAATTTATCCTTAATATTTTGTAAATTTCGCATCCTAAAATTTAGGTTGCGTAATCTTTAATATCACGTAAATATTTTTTTCAGTATTACGATATGTTTAATCTTTTTACGGAAATATTATTCATTGTCTTAAATGATCTCTATTAAGTATTTAGTTGTCAACAATGCCACAAGAAATACGGGACGGACAAGAGAATTGCGAATACTTACACACCTACTCAATATGACACATAACAAATGACTAAGTAAATGCAAATATTTGTATTTTTGTTTCGTACGTACACCTTCCCAGAAGTATAAAAGCGAATAAACAAATAAACAAAGTTATCCAATGTCGAATCATATACAAATATGCAATTAATTTTAATTGTAAAGGATGATACGGTCAAAATTTGGTCAATATAAACTTGACGTATTTCTTTCAATTTTGCATTTAAAAAACCTGAACACCCCTCATTTTGAAGGTGTGTGTGTGTAGAATTTTGCTCCTTTTTTGATTTTGGAATTCACTCTTCAGTTGTCAAAATGCCGTCCAAGCAAGAAGAGCAGTGTATCAAAATTTTGCTCGCGCATCGCGAAAATCCGAGCTACTCGCACGCAAAGCTGGCAAAATCGCTAAAAATTGCCAAATCAACCGTTACAAATGTAATTAAAGTGTTTGGGGAACGTTTGTCGACAGCCTGGAAGTCTGGATCGGGGGGAAATCGAAAACCGGAAGCCGCTGAGACGACAAAGAGAGTTGCCGGTAGTTTCAAGCGAAACCCTAACCTCTCTCTCCGAGATGCCGCAAATAAGCTGGGTGTATCGTCTACAACCGTGCATCGTGCCAAAAAATGAGCCGGACTATCGACTTACAAGAAGGTAGTGACTCCAAATCGCGATGATAAACAAAATACGACGGCCAAAGCGCGATCCCGGAGGCTGTACACGACGATGCTGACGAAGTTTGACTGCGTGGTAATGGACGACGAAACCTACGTCAAAGCCGACTACAAGCAGCTTCCGGGACAGGAGTTTTATACGGCAAAAGGAAGGGGAAAAGTAGCAGAAATTTTCAAGCACATAAAACTGTCAAAGTTCGCAAAGAAATATCTGGTTTGGCAAGCCATCTGTACCTGTGGCTTGAAAAACAGCATTTTCATAGCTTCCGGGACTGTCAACCAAGAAATTTACGTGAAAGAGTGTTTGAATAAACGTCTGCTGCCTTTCCTGGAGAAACACGGTTGTTCCGTACTGTTTTGGCCGGATTTGGCATCTTGCCATTACGGTAAAAAGGCCATGGAGTGGTACGCCGCCAACAACGTGCAGGTGGTTCCCAAGGACAAGAACCCTCTTAGAGCAATATTTCGATGTGTTACAAACGGAATGACAAAGTTAATATACCCCCCATCCTATGGTGGAGGGTATAAAAATTATATGCATTATATAAATTTTAAAAATTTCAGTGCAATTTAGCTCAATTTTCGATACCAAAAATTTAATTTGACTCGATTTTAAAAACCACACTAAAAAAAATATTTACGTGATTTTAAAAATTTTTTAAATTTACTAAATATTAAGGACAAATTTCTTTAAAATAACAAAATTTTAATTAAAATAAAGTTTAAAATCCTTAAAGTAAAGAAACACATTTTTGATTTAAATAGTCTTTAAATTAACTGAAATATTGAAACTATAGATTTAATGCTTAGTACCTAAGTTCGTTTCTCCGAAAAACGAATATCTTCATCTATCTCCGTATAAAGTATCGCAAACCCAGGAATGTACCTTATTTATGCGAAATAATATGCCTGCTTACTTTTTCGTGCGAAAAATCCAGGGTTGTAAAATATGTGCTTTAAAATGCTCAAAACAAAGATTTCGCATTTATTCCGTGCTAACGTTTCTTATATGGAGTATAATACTTTTTCGTGCGAAAGAGTGATCTTAGTACTAGAAAAGGGAATGAAAATTTGATAAATGAGATCTGTATGTTAATTTTAATTTTATTGATCCTAGATTTAAATCCAGATAGGTAGCTAAAAAATTTCATTATTTTAAAGAAGTCACATCTTTGGCTCGGAATCAATATCAAAATCCTTAAGGGAAGGTCAAAATCTTTGGATCCAAGTAAACTTTTTTTTTTTTTTTAGTGCATAGTCGATCATAAATCGAATTTAAACATTACAAAAAAATCTACTGCGACATTTTTGAAAGGTCTACTTTCGATATTTAACATATATCCCTAGATGGTCAGCCAGTATTATAAAGATTAAACAATTTCTACTGAAATGCCCAAATCTAACCTGTATGGCATAATAGATTCGATCCGGCCACTTAAATATTACTTCTTGAATATATGAAGTTTTCATATTATTCTCCACCTCGTTGGTGTCAAAATCTCTATAAAAATAATGAAATACATAGACATATTGCTCAATAAGATAGAATAATTATTGCCGCAAATAAAGCCTACGCAAAATTAAGAAAACAACATAAAAATAAGTTGATCATGGGTCCATTCCGTTTCTGAAAAAAATGTATTAGTCAATAATAGAAATGACAAAGTTAAGGAAATAATCAGATGGACAAAGTAAATTTCCAACTTCTATAATTCAAAATATTCCCATGATTTTTTTATGGGAAAACTTTTACAATAGGACAAAATGAATAACAATGGCATTGCATTTGAGTGTCCCAGTATTAATTATTATACAATAGGCCACCGATTAAAATGGTAGCCACAAAAAAAAATTGCTTGTGCGGTAAATACCAACAACGCCATATGCGGTAAATACCAACAACGCCAACATAATATTGTATAAAACTGACCAAACATCATTTCAAACAAGTGCCTAATTGGGAACTTATTAAGTACCACAAAGCAATATGAAACATAGTAATGTATGGCCAGAAATACCTTGGCCACAAAACATAAACAAGCCAAGCAATATCAATCTTAAGGTCTTGGAAGTTAAGGCCTTAAATTGCACTAAATTGAGTGTGAATAAAAATGAAATTGTGTGGGCGAACATGTCTATAAATAAATAAAGTATAATATGAAATATGGTGTAACTAAAATTTTAACGCCATGAATTTATGTAAATTTTATTTAAAAAAGGGCATACACTTTTTTCAAAAAATTTCTTCACTAACTTCCCTATGGGAGAAGGATCAACTGGACTGGAACAGAACTAGTCCCTGTTGTGTATGGCTGGTCTAGTTCTGGTCAAAACGTATGGAAAGGACCCGTCACTTTAACATGGGTTTGTCATTGACGGGGTAAATTTACACATTAGGACACGTCTTGGACTCATTTCAATGGACACGTTCTATGTACACTTAGTACACTGGAAAAATTATTGTCGTAAGGTCAAAGATTCCATGTCTTTAAAACACGAATGCAAATTTTGCTTAGCATAGAAGACGCATTTCTCCAATATAAAGTTTTTTTTTCTTGTCCAAAAGTCGACAAACTGTCGACAAAGACTGTCATCCACAATCGAATTACTTGGGTTGCGGTAACGCTTGCCGATGGCAAGGTATCTTAAAACCTCCTAACACCGTCTACTAAATTATAAGTAAGCCCATAGCTGGTATATATTATATTAAAAACAAGTAAGGAAAGTCTAAAGTCGGGCGGGACCGACTATATTATACCCTTCACCACTTTGTAAGACCACATTTTCGATACCATATCAAATCCGTCCAATGTGTTGGATGCTATATGAATCCATACACATATATTCTGTATATCTGAGCAGATCTGTACAGAGTTCTGCAATACTTATAGATTTTACATTTAAGTCGGCTAATGCGCTGAGGTGGAATACAATGTTAGTAAAAAAAAAAATAGGGGAAACATTTAAATATGAACCAATTTTGAGGCAATTTCGCAAAAGTGTATTTATGATTTATCGGTCGATAGATGTGTAATAGAGTAATAGGAAAATTTGAGTCATTTTGATAAGTTTTCGACTTAGCAGTGGCGATTTGATAAGGAAAATGTAGGTATTTCGGCCATTTTTCCCTAAATAGGAGAAACATATATATGGTATCTATCTCGAAATCTGAACCGATTGCAATCAAATTCCACATGCATAGTTTCTATGTTGAATCTACTCCCTGTGCAAAATTTCACGTAAATCGGATAACAACTTTGACCTCTGTGGTCATATGACGGAAAAACGGGCGTAAGATATATATGGGAGCTATATCAAAATCTGAACTGATTTGAACCAAAATAAACACGCATATGCAGAACCTTAATTCTACTGCCTGTGCAAAGCTTCAAGTTCAATTCTACTCCTTCTGCAAAATTTCACGTAAATAAGAGTAGCACTTTTGCCTCTGTGGGCATATTAGACCAAATCGGGCGAATGATTATATATGGGAGCTATATCTAAATCTGAACCGACTTCAACTAAATTTTGCACAATTAACGATACTATAAAAAGATACTGCAAAAATTAAAGCAACTCAGGGCAAAACTCTGGCTTTTGAGGCCATATAAATCTAAATCGGACGAAAGATATATATGGGAGCTATATCTAAATCTGAACCGATTTCAACTAAATTTGACACAATTAACGATACTATTAAACATACTCCTTGTACAAAATTTTAATCAAATCAGGGCAAAACTCTGGCTTTTGAAGCCATATAAGTCCAAATCGGACGAAAGATATATAGGGGAGCTATATCTAAATCTGAACCGATTTCAACTAAATT
Source organism: Haematobia irritans (assembly GCF_050003625.1). Taxonomy (NCBI): domain Eukaryota; kingdom Metazoa; phylum Arthropoda; class Insecta; order Diptera; family Muscidae; genus Haematobia; species Haematobia irritans. Next base: position 152,372,058 of record NC_134398.1, on the reverse strand, counting down.
TGGCACAATTAACGATACCATTAAACGTACTCGTTATGCAAAATTTGAAGCAAATCAGGGCAAAAGTCTCGCTTTTGGGGCCATATAAGTCCAAATCGGACGAAAGATATATATGGGAGCTATATATAAATCTGAACCGATTTATCTGATATTTGGCAGTTTTTACGGGACTGACATAACATTCAGATGTACAAAATTTGAAGAACGTCGGTTCATAAATACGTGAATTATGATCAAATCGGTGATAACTATATATGGCAGCTATATCTAAATCTGAACCGATTTTTTCCCAAATCAATAGCGATTGTCTTCTACCCGAAGAAAGACGTTATGTCAAATTTGAGGACGATCGGACTTAAACTGCGACCTGTACTTTGTGCACAAAATTACATATACAGACAGACGGACGAACGGACGGACAGACAGACAGACGGACATCGCTAAATCGACTCAGAATTTAATTCGAAGCCGATCGGTATACTAAATGATGGGTCTATGACAATTATTTCTTGGCGTTACATACAAATGCACAAACTTATTATACCCTGTACCACAGTAGTGGTGAAGGGTATAAAGACCGATTAAATACGTATATAATTCAGTTTGACAAAATTTTCTATAGAAATAAAATTTTAACCAAATTTTCTATAGAAATAAAATTTTGGCAAAATTTTCTATAGAAATAAAATTTTGACAAAATTTTCTATAGAAATAAAATTTTGACAAAATTTTCTATAGAAATAAAGTTTTGACAAAATTTTCTATAGAAATGAAACTTTAACAAAATTTTCTATAAAAATAAAATTTTAACAAAATTTTCTATAGAAATAAATTTTTATAAAATTTTCTATAGAAATAAAATTTTGGTAGATTATTTTTGGCTCGAGTGGCAACCATGATATGGACATGGACAAAATTTTCTATAGAAATGAAATTTTAACAAAATTTTCTACAAAAATACAATTTTAACAAAATTTTCTATAGAAATAAATTTTTTATAAAATTTTCTATAGAAATAACATTTTGGTAGATTATTTTTGGCTCGAGTGGCAACCATGATTATGAACCGATATGGACCAATTTTTGTGTGATTGGGGATCGGCTATATATAATTATAGACCGATATGTACAACTTTTGGAATGGTTGTTAGCGGCCATATACTAACACCACGTTCCAAATTTGAACCGGATCGGATGAATTTTGCTCCTCCAAGAGGCTCCGGAAATCAAATCTGGAGAACGGTTTATATGGGGGCTATATATAATTATGAACCGATGTGAACCAATTTTTGCATGGTTATCAACATCAACATCATGCACCAAATTTCAGCGGGATCGGATGAAATTTGTTTCTCTTTGAGCCTCTGCAAGCCAAATCTGGAGATCGGTTTATATGGGGCCTACATATAGTTAATTATGGACCGATGTGGACCAATTTTAGCATGGTTGTTAAAGACCATATACCAACACCATGTACCAAATTTCAGCCGGATTCGATTAAATTTGCTTCTCTTTGAGGCTCCGCAAGCCAAATCGGGGGATTGGTTTATATGGGGGCTGTAAATAATTAATTATGGACCTATGTGGACCAATTTTTGCATGGTCATTAGAGACCATATACTGACACCATATACCAAATTTCAGATGGATCGGATGAAATTTGCTTCTCTTGGAGGCTCCACAAGCGAAATCGGAGGATCGTTTTATATGGGGGCTATATATAATTATGAACCGATGTGGACCAATTTTAGCATGGTTGTTAAGGACCATATACCAACACCATGTACCAAATTTCAGACGGATCGGATGAAATTTGCTTCTCTTAGAGGCTCCACAAGCCAAATCTGAGGGACCGTTTATATGGGGGCTATACGTAAAAGTGGACCGATATGGCCCATTTGCAGTACCATCCGACCTACATCAATAACAACTACTTCGTTCGGAAGATAGCGTGATTTCAACAGACGGACGGATCTGCTCAGATCGACTCAGAATTTCACCACGACCCAGAATATATATATGGTCTTAGAGCAATATTTCGATGTGTTACAAACGGAATGACAGAGTTAATATACCCCCATCCTATGGTGGAGGGTATAAAAACTGAAAAAGCGAAAAATTAAAATTTGCTTCCTAGAGCAAGTACACAAAACCCAAATTTCAAAGAGAATTGTGTCTTAAAAGTATCCTTACTTGTATTCTCCGCTTCTTTGGCTCGGAATCAATACCAACATTTTTAATGTAAAGACAAAATCTTTGGAACCGGGCATGCTTTTTATACCCTGCTCCACACTGTGGAACAGGGTATTATAAGTTAGTGCATATGTTTGCAACATCCAGAAGGAGACGAGATAGACACATGGTGTCTTTGGCAAAAATGCTCAGGGTTGGCTCCTGAGTCGATATAGCCATGTCCGTCTGTTCGTGAACACATTTTTGTAATCAAAGTCTAGGCAGTTTTAGTCCAATCGACTTCAAATTTGGCACAAGTATGTGTTTTGGCTCAGAATAGATCCCTATTGATTTTGGAAGAAATCGGTTCAGATTTAGATATAGCTCCCATATATATTTCGCCCGATATGGACTTATATGGCCCCAGAAGCCAGGGTTTTACCCTAATTTGCTTAAAATTTTGCACAAGAAGAACAATTAGTACTAGAGTCAAGTGTGCCAAATTTTATTGAAATCGGTTCAGATTTAGACATAGCTCCCATATATATCTTTCGCCCGTTATGGACTGATACTGTCCCAGAAGCCAGAGTTTTACCCCAATTTGGTTGAAATTTTGCACAGGGAGTAGAATTAGCATTGTAGCTATGCGTGCCAAATTTGGTTGAAATCGGTTCTGATTTAGATATAGCTCCAATATTATAGCTTTCGGCCGATTTACACTCATATGACCACAGAGGCCAATTTTTTGCTCCGATTTAGTTGAAATTTTGCACAGGGAGTATAATTAGCATTGTAGCTATGCGTGCCAAATTTGGTTGAAATCGGTTCAGATTTAGATATATCTCCCATATATAGCTTTCGCCCGATTTACACTCATATGACCACAGAGGCCAATTTTTAACTGCGATTTTGTTGAAATTTTGCACAGGCAGTAGAATTAGCATTGTTGCTATGCGTGCCAATTTTGGTTGAAATCGGTTCAGATTTAAATATAGCTCCCATATATAGCTTTCGCCCGATTTACACTCATATGACCACAGAGGCCAATTTTTAACTCCGATTTAGTTGAAATTTTGCACAGGGAGTAGAATTAGCATTGTTGCTCTGCGTGCCAAATTTAGTTAAAATCGGTTCAGATTTAGATATAGTTCCCATATATATGTATTTCTGATTTCGACAAAAATGGTCAAAATACCAACATTTTCCTTGTTAAATCGCCACTGCTTAGTCGAAAAGTTGTAAAAATGACTCTAATTTCCCTAAACTTCTAATACATATATATCGAGCGATAAATCATAAATAAACTTTTGCGAAGTTTCCTTAAAATTGCGTCAGATTTAAATGTTTCCCAATTTTTTACTAAATTTGTGTTCCACTCTAGTGCATTAGCCAACTTAAATTGTGAGTCTATAGATTTTGTAAAAGTCTATCAAATTCTGTCCAAATCGAGTGATATTTGACGGATGTGATATGGTATCGAAAATTTTGATCTACAAAGTGGTGCAGGGTATAATATAGTCGGCCCCGCCCGACTTTAGACTTTCCTTACTTGTTTTTTTATTAACATTGTGTTTCATCCAGGGCGTTAGCCGATTTCAATTTTAATTCTAGAGATTTTGTAGAAGTACAAAAAATTGTATCCATTATAAGTATTTGTATCTGGAAATGCCAACCTTTATATAGCTCCCAGCAAATTTGAAGTAGTTGAGATGGTAACACAAATGTTGGTCTACATAGTGGTGAAGGGTATAATATAGTCGGCCCCGCCCGACTTAAGATTTTCCTTACTTGTTTTTCAGTGTGGGTGTTAATGTTTATTAACCTTTTTGCGTTTTGCATTGTAATCGAGCTTAAAATATAACAGACAATGTTTGCTATTCAAACATCTAAGCTAAACCACTTTTAATTTCTATGGGAACCAAATCCGTTTCACAGAAAGCAATGTTCTTCTACACTACACCCCATACATGGATGACACTAGTCTACCCCGTAGACAAAGCCGAAATAGCCGAAACAATAGAATTCACTACGACAACGGGCTGCAGATGAATGTCTTAATGAAAGTGGTTGAGTTTTTGTGTTACTAGGTTGCAGGGTCGTTCTTAGCAATCGTAAACTGGAAGAGCGACTACTTTCATTAGCTTGACTTTACAAGAAAATTAAATTAGGTTTAATTACGTTTTTAATTTGACGATCATAAATCATGAAGCTTAATGATTGTAATTTAAATTTTTGGTTTCAGAGTAAGACAAGTATGGCAGATGTGAAGTGAAGGCCGTTATTATTGTATTTTTTTATTCATTGTTAAATGGTGCCACTTACCTATTTTAATTAGAAAAAAAGAAAGAAAAACTTAAAGTCAAGCAATGTCATATATATGATACCCTAAACTGAAGTACTATATGTCTATGACTCTAAATATTCAATACAGCTGCTATGATTCTATAATTTCTAGTGAAAGATTGTACAAAGATGATGGGTCGATTTTGAGGCTTGCAAAGAAAATTAGTGTGAAGACCACAAACAATTTGACGTGACTTTTGCAAATTAATTTAAAGTTTATGTTGTGCTATTTTTTTGTGTGTTTACCTGAACATTGCAAATTATAAGAATTCACAAAAATGTTACTTTCTAATATTCACCTTCTACAAGATAACCCCATCATCACCACACCTACAAGACGTGGCCTTATCTGATGTCGGCAACTTGACAAAAAGAGTTACAGCATCACATCCGCCATCAGCATCAATCTCATCATCATTACAATAATTGCCATTGTGTTTCTATAGGCATTGTTGGAGAAGTACAATAACCTCATAAACAATGAACATTTTGTACGATACAAAAATAAATCTTTCGCCTATGAATAGCTTAGAAATAATAGTCATATGTGAGATTAAATTTATTATAAATTATATATATGACACGGGTACCCAACTTTGAACATTGATGTAGGTTGTAATCTGTTAATGGCGATGGATTAATTTTTACCATTTAACTAAGGATTTAATAAAATGTATCATTAAGGTAAACGAGATAACTTAAGATGAGTAACTGTTTACAGGGATATACAGGCCTCTGTTACATACGAGGGCAGTTCGGAAACTTCTTAGCCTAGCACAAAAAGCGCGGTATAAACAGAAACAAGTATAAACGGCCGTAAGTTCGGCCAGGCCGAATCTTATGTACCCTCCACCATAGATTGCGTAGAAACTTCTACGAAAGACTGTCATCCACAATCGAATTACTTGGGTTGTGGTATCTTAAATCGTTTTCTAAATTGTGAGTTAGTCCATACGTGGTATAAAGTATGTGTAGGGAAGCCTACAAATAATTACGAATCGATATGGGGGTCGCTTATATGGGGGCTATATACAATTATTGATATGGACCAATTTTTGTGTGATTGGGGATCGATTTATCTGAAGGCTATACATAACTATAGACCGATATGGACCTAGCTAGACATGGTTGTTAACGGCCATATACTAGCACAATGTACCAAATTTCAACTGACTCGGATGAAATTTGCTCCTCCAAGAGGCTCCAAAACCAAATCTCGGGATCGGTTTATATGGGGGCTATATATGATTATGGACTCATATGGACCACTTTTGGCATGGTTGTTAAATATCATATACTACCACCACGTACAAAATTTCAACCGGATCGGATGAATTTTGCTTCTCCAAAAGGCACCGCAGGTCAAATCTGGGGATCGGTTTATATGGGTGCTATATATAATTATGGACTGATATGAACCAATTCCTGTATGGTTGTTGGATACCATATTCTAACATCACGTACCAAATTTCAACCGAATCGGATGAATTTTGCTCTTCCAAGGGGCTCCGGAGGTCAAATCTGGGGATCGGTTTATATGGGGGCTATATATAATTATGGACCGATATCGACCAATTTTTGCATGGGAGTTTGAGGCCATATATTAACACCACGTACCAAATTTCAACTGAATCAGATGAATTTTGGTCTTCCAAGAGGATCCGAAGGTAAAATCTGGTGATCGGTTTATATGGGGGCTATATATAATTATGGACCGATGTGGACCAATTTTTGCATGGTTGTTAGAGACCATATACTAATACCATGTACCAAATTTCAGCCGGATCGGATGAAATTTGCTTCTCTTAGAGGCCTCGCAAGCCAAATCGGGGGATCAGTTTATATGGGGGCTACATATAATTATGGACCGATGTGGACCAATTTTTACATGGTTATTAGAGACCATATACTAACACCATGTACCAAATTTCAGCCGGATCGGATGAAATTTGCTTCTCTTAGAGGCCTCGCAAGCCAAATCGGGGGATCGGTTAATATGGGGGCTATATATAATTATGGACCGATGTGGACCAATTTTTGCATGGTTGTTAGAGACCATATACCAACACCATGTACCAAATTTCAGCCGGATCGATAACAACTACTTGTGCCAAGTTTCAAGTCGATAGCTTGTTTCGTTCGGAAGTTAGCGTGATTTCAACAGACGGACGGACATGCTCAGATCGACTCAATTTTCACCACGACCCAAAATATATATACTTTATGAGGTCTTAGAGCAATATTTCGATGTGTTACAAACGGAATGACAAAGTTAATATACCCCCCATCCTATGGTGGAGGGTATAAAAAGTGGAAACTTCCATCTCTGTTATGAACACATGTTTAATTTTGTTTCGATCTGGCAACTCCTTCATATAGAAACAGGTGTTCAAAAAAGACGCATCCGCAATTTTTTAACAATGGAAAAATTAGAAATGCGTGCTGTCATTAAATATTTACATCAAAAAGTTTTATCGGGACAAGAAATTCATAATGATATGGTGAATGTGTTAGGTGAAAGTGCTCCTTCATATGCAACAGTAAAAAATTGGGTTGCTGAATTTAAACGTGGTCGTACAAGCATTGAAGATGAACCACGTAATGGACGTCCAAAAACAGCAACAACAACAGCACTTGTAGTCAAAGTGCATGATATGGTATTAAATGATCGACGAATAAAAGTGCGTGAAATTGCTAATATCATGGGCATCTCAAATGATGAAAAAGCAGTCGATCAAAAATTGCATAAGAATGAACACTTCTCAAGCTTGTTTGGATCGTTTTAAGCGAAATAAAATGGATTTTAAGCGTCGTTTCATAACTGTTGATGAGACATGGATCCACCGCTATACTCAAGAGACAAAAGAACAATCCAAACAATGGACTGAAGCTGGAGGAAGTGCCCCAAAAAGGCAAAAACAATTCAATCGGCTGGTAAGGTTATGGCAACGGTTTTTTGGGACTTCAACAATAAATTCAGAGTACTATTGCAAATTTGTTGGATCAATTAAATTTACAAATTCGAGAAAAACGTCCTGGCTTACAACACAAAAAAATAATTTTTCATCAAGACAAAGCACCAGCGCACAAGAGTGTTTTAACAATGGCTGAAATCAACGAATTAAAGTACGAGTTGCTTGACCACCCACCTTATTCTCCTGATTTAGATCCCAGTGACTTTTACTTGATCCCAAATCTAAAAAAAAATCCTTGCTGGCAAGCGTTTTACCTCAAATGAAGATGCAATTACAGTTGTAAACCACTATTTTGATGACCTTGAGGAAAACTATTTTAATCAAGGGATATAACTGCTAGAAAAGCGTTGGACTAAGTGTATTGAAGTTTCGGGAGATTATATTGAAAAATAAAAATATTTTTGAAAAACTAACTATTCTCTTTCATTGATAGGGTAAGAAGTTTCCGAACCGTCCTCGTATACTCCCAAACATATTCTGCTTCAAGGATATATATTTTCCGAATTTGTTCAACAAAATATTTGAAGGTCCAGTTTTTAAGCATTCGTTTGTTTGCAGCAAAATTCAAACATATATATGTTTGTACTTTATATGAATACTACAACTCAATATATTTATTATTGAATAATATTACTATTATTATTTGAATATTTGTATACAAAATATGTAAGTCGATAAGAAATTATGACATCAGCACAAACAATTTTTTGTTTGAGAACATATTACAGAGCCGATTTTTTAGGGTGTATGTAAATAATGTTAGACGTCAGATGTCTTTTATCCGCCGACATCTTGCTATGCTCCCATACCATAATTTTTCAAATTACATGGAAATTAAATGGAAAAATGATTCAACTTAAAATTCCAGTTATATCAATCTCCACGTTCCAGCATACCACTATGATAATTGAAATGGTTCCGAATTAAAGTTTTTATACCTTTCATCACTACTGTGGTACAGGATATAACAAGTTTCTGTAGTAACGCCAAGAAGGAGTAGTCTGAGATCCATCGTTTAGTATACCGATTGTCTTAGAATTAAATTCTGTATCGATTTGGCGATGTTCGTCTGTCGTTCTGGGTTATTTAGATTCTATAAGGAATCTTAAATTTCCCGCCAAAACCTTCATGGACATCGTGGAATATATGGACTATTATACCAGATAGATAACACGATTTACACTAATATGATCGCAGAGGCCAAAGTTGTACTCCGATTTACGTGAAATTTTGAACAGGGAGTAGAATTAACATTCTTACTGGGTTTCTCAAATTTTGTTGAAATTTACCCTCATGTTAGCTTGAAGTTTTGCACAAGGAATATGCTTAAGAGTATAGTCAAATGTGCTAAATTTTATTGAAATCGGTTCAGATTTAGATATAGTTTGCCCGATTTACACTCATATAACAACAGAGGCCAAAGTTTTAATCCGATTTACTTGAAACTTTGCACAGGGAGTAGAATTAAGTTTCTGGATATACATGCCAATTTTGATTGAAATCGATTCAGATTTAGATATAACTCCCATATATATCTTTCGCCCGATATCTACTAATATGGCCCCAGAAGCCAGAATTTCATCTTGATTTACTTTAAATTTTGTACAAGGACTGCAATTGATATTATCGCAAAGTGTGCCGAATTTGTATGAAATCGGTTCAGATTTTGATATAGCTCCCATATATATCTTTCGCCCGATATGCTTTTATATGGCTCAAGAAGCCAGAGTTTTGCCCTAATTTGCTGTAAATTGTACACAAGGAGTAAAATTAATATTGTAGCTAAGTATGCCAAATTTGGTTGAAATCGATTCAGATTTAAATATAGCCCCTATATACAGTGAGTCACAGTGAAAATGGCCCACCCACACAAATTTAGTTGTTAGAATGAAAACCTCATTTTCTTGCAAATATATATTTCAATTTCTTTTATTTTCTTAAAATATAGATAAATACAAACTAAATATAATATTAGAAAGACCGTAAAATTCTATCAATTCATAAAACAAAAATGTTTTTAAGGAAAATATTTAGTGGAAAATCCTTTTTGTTTAATGACTGATTTTAAGCGTAATGGCATGGATTCTACCAATTTTGTTGTGTAAGAAGGGCTTATTTTTTGCCATTCTTCCACTAATGCTCTCTTCAAGTCTTCCTTGCAGGATATATGATATTTTCGAATTTCCACTTCAAGTTTATACCACAAATTTTCTATTATATTTAAGTCCGGAGACTGGGCTGGAGTTTTTATGACACGCGGACAATTATAAAGCAGCTACTCTTTTACAACATGAGCTGTATGTTTTGGGTCGTTGTCTTGGTAAAAATGAAATCAGCTACCAATGTCCAGCTTTTCCGCACTTTGCTTCAAATTATCTTTCAAAATAGACAGATATTGCATCTTGTCCATGTTGCCTTCAATAAAAATGAGATTTCCAACACCCGCAGCAGAGCAAGAACCCAAAACCATCACATGCCCTCCGCCGTGTTTAACAGTTGGCCGTAAATGCTTTGGGTGCAGTTCTTCGTTTGCTTTTCTCCACACATTTCTTCTACCATCTGACTCAAAACGGTTGAATTTCGACTCATCTACGAACAGAACATCTTTCCAAAACGAAAATTCCTTTGCTGTATACGCATGGGCAAATAGTAATCGGTCTCTCTTATCCTTAGCACTTACGAACGGTTTCTTTCTTGCGATTCGTCCATGTAATCCTGATCTGTGGAGAACTTGGAGATGTTTGGCCACCAAATCTCGAATATTTGGAGTACTTAGTTTGGAGTTAGATCGACATTTATTTACTATCCATCGTTCATCTCGTCAGAAAACAGTTTTTTTGAACTGGATCTCGGCTTATCAATGATCCGATTTTCATCGGTATACCTTTTAATTATATTTTTAATGGTTCCACGAGGGACTTGAACCATTTCTGCAATTCGCCTTTGTATTACGCCGTTTTTAAAATGATTTATTATTAAATTTCGCATCTCAAACGAAGTGTGAGGTCCTATTTTTCGATTGTTTTATCTTTTTTTTAAGAAAACTTGTAAGAACTTCTAATATATACACGCTCACAAAAAATCGCTTCTGTAACATATACTCCCAAACATATTTTGCTTCAAGCATATACATTTTTGGGTATTGCCCAAACATTTATATGTTTGATCGCTACCAATATATAATATGCATATTGGTCTAAACAATATATGTTTGGGTAGTCTAAGTTCCAAACATTTTGTATTTTTGCATCCAAATTCAATAATGTTGTCTTCCAAAAAACAATATGTTATTATGTGACCATATAATATGTTTGGAAGCATTTTGCACCCAAAAATATTATATGCTTAAAAAAAATTCTTCCAAACAATATTGTGCTCAAAATTTTATTTATTTATTTATATATTTACAATCATAATGAATTATGAAAATAAACAGGTAATATAGGTGCTAACAACATAGGTTTTCGACCTGAATGTTTTTAGTTCTTAGCACCTTTTCTGTAATACAAACATTGTAGAAGAAATTATTCAATTTTATAACTTTTTTTATTTTAATTTTACCTTTTGCCGGACGGGGATTCGAACAGCGGACCACACAGTTTGTAAGGATCAAAGAAGTAGCTGATCAATTGCCCAAGGAAAAATAAAATGTTAATTTTGTAATAACAAGCAACAACCACCAACTTAATTCAATATCGCTCCCTGTTAAATAGCGCTCCAAGCTACTAAACACATATATGTTTATAGGCTATTTCTAAATTAATATATGTTTGCATCCAAGCATATTATATTTACAAACATTTTATGTCCCAAACATAATATGTTCTAACATATTAACATATATGTCCCAAACATGTTATGCTAGTTTATGAACATTATATGCTTGCACTCAAAAATATTGTGTTTAAAAATTTGTGTTCCAAACATATAATGTTTATAGCCAAACATATGAAAAACAGTCTTTTTCATCCGTGTAGCTATCGACCGATAAATCGTAAATACACTTTTTCGAAGTTGCCTAAAAATTGATTCAGATTTAAATGTTTCCCATATTTTTAATAACATTGTGTTCCACCCGAGGGCATTAGCCGACATAAATTTTAAACCTACAGTTTTTTTTAGAAATTTAAAAAATTTTGTCCACATCGAGTCAAAATCTCGATATCTCGTTTACATCGACAATCACCAATTGAACTTTACTGTTCAGGAATGTTACATTATTTACCTATTTTCGCTGCATAGTTTTAGGCGGTTAGGTAGCACATAAATGTAAAAAGTATCCGTGCTTTAAAAAGGTGGCATATTTGCCACTAATGTGGCCCAAAGGTATCACTGGTTTCACATAGAGAACGATTGAAAAAAAAAATAAATTCAAGGCAAAACTTGTAGACCTTTCAAATAAAAGTAATAAACTATTTGTTCCAATTAATAAAAATGACCTCTAAATTAAATTTGAATAATATTTCTTTGTTTGTAATTTCAGATTATATTCCATTATTGCACCAAATACATTAAGACCTAATACACAATACCATGTAGCCGTAAGCATACATAAATCACCAGAGCCAGTTCGAGTAAAAGTGGGCATAATTGGAAGTAAATACAGTGATTTTAAAACAACAGAAGTTCGACCATTTTCTACAGAGATGATACATTTCGATGTAAGATCCAATCTAAATTTGATATATTAACAATTGAGCCAACTTTCGTTAACATAACATAACATTGGTCGTTATTATAAGCAATTGCCTTAATGAGAATATTTCGCTATATCAATGCAAACATTTCGTTGGCTCATTTTTATTAAAATTTTCTTTGTGTATATGTTAAGATACAATAGTCGTTATCCTTAAATTATTTCTTGTTTCCAGATACCAGCCCTGAAAAGTGATCGCTATAATCTCACTGCAGAAGGTCTCACCGGTATTCGTTTTACCAATGAAACGCAATTACATTTCGATCCCCATCAGTTTACTGTTATGGTGCAAACGGACAAAGCCATCTATAAACCTCAAGATATAGTTCACTATCGTGTTCTTTTGATGGATGCCAATTTGAAGCCGGTGAATAATTATGGACGTGTCCATATTACCGTACGTGACAGTGGTGATAATGTAATACGAAATTATCGTGATGTCAAATTAACCAGCGGTGTATATTCGAACGATTTAAAACTTTCCGACTATCCGAAATTAGGTGAATGGTCTGTGGAAGTGGAGGTAATGGATGAGATCTATAAACGATCATTTGAAGTTGTCGAATATATACTACCAAAATTTGTGGTAGATATCGATACGGATAAACATGTGATCTACAAAGATGGTAAAATAAGAGCAACCGTAAGGGCTTAGTAAGTTTTTGTTTTTTTCTGTTATTTAGACTATCGATTGTTATAACTCCTTTTTCTTTTTCCTTTATTCTTATAGCTATGATTTTGGTAAACCTATTGTGGGTGAGGCCACTCTCTCCATTTATCCCACATTCTTTGGTTCGCTACAGCCATTTGTCAATGATTTGATTACTCGTAAAGTTGTACCCATAGATGGTAGTGCTTATTTTGAATTCGATATTAGAGATGAACTCAAACTGAAGGAAGACTATGAACGTGAATATCTTTTGGATGCTTTAGTTGAGGAAACCTCAACAAGCTCTGTTCAAAATTTCTCAACTGTGATAACAGTACATCTTGATCCATATCGCATAGAGGCTACAAAATTGCCAAAAAATTATATTCCAGGAGTACCATTTGAAGTATCGGTAAGTGTGATGGTCATTAGGTAAAACTTATTATCAGGGTTGGACTGTCGCAAACTGATTTTTTTTTTCAAATTTAATTGGTCGTTAACACTTTCTAATGGACTTTGAGAGAAATAAGCTGAAAAAATTAATTAATTAAAATTTGTTTCCTATAATCAAGTAGGCAAAACTTAAATTTAAGGGAGAATTGTGTCTTAAATGTACCCTTACTTCAATTGTTGATCTACATCTTCGATACCATCTCAAATCCTTAAAATTTGTTGGGTGTCTATATATGCCCATAGAAGGAATATGATCACCTCAAACATATTTTAAGAGCAAAATGTTATTTTTGGGTGGTGACCATGTAACATGGTTTTCGCAACCATGTTATTTTCTCGGAAATCATGTATCTGATTTCGGCAAGCAGGTTATATTTGACGAGAAAATAAAATTTTAGTGACAAACATGTTACATGGTCACCATACAAAAATAACATTTTGCTCTTAAACTATGTTTGAGGTGATAATATTCCTTCTCTGCGTGTATATAAAGATTTATGTTCCCATACACATACAGTGAGCGTCAAAAAAAAATGTACGTACGAGTTTGTTTCACAATAGTTTTAATTGCCGTCTTTACAGCTACGATTTTATAAAATATTATTTGGCTTAGCTATGGGGTATTTAAGTCTATACTTACACTTAAAATCAAAAACGAAAAACTTAACACTGTAAAACTCTTAATTAAAACAAAACCCTTTTTGACGCTCACTGTATATTTAAATCTGACCCAATTTGGACAAAATTTCTAGACTTAACATTTAAATCAGCTAATGTCCTGGGGTGAACATAGTGGTCATATGAGGGAAAATCGTGAGAAAGATATAACAGGTTGGCTGATAAGTCCCCGGTCGCTAGTATTAAATGCATATTATTTTTATATAGTACCAACCTTCAAATGATTCGTGTCAAAATTTGACATCTGTAAGTCAATTAGTTTGTGAGATAGAGCGTCTTTTGTGAAGCAACTTTTGTTATTGTGAAAAAAATGGAAAAAAAGGAATTTCGTGTTTTGATAAAATACTGTTCTCTGAAGGGAAAAAATACGGTGGAAGCAAAAACTTGGCTTGATAAGGAGTTTCCGGACTCTGCCCCAGGGAAATCAACAATAATTGATTGGTATGCAAAATTCAAGCGTGGTGAAATGAGTACGGAGGACGGTGAACGCAGGGGACGTCCGAAAGAGGTGGTTACCGACGAAAACATCAAAAAAATCCACAAAATGATTTTGAATGACCGTAAAATGAAGTTGATCGAGATAGCAGAGGCCTTAAAGATATCAAAGGAACGTGTTGGTCATATCATTCATCAATATTTGGATATGCGGAAGCTCTGTGCAAAATGGGTGCCGCGCGAGCTCACATTTGACCAAAAACAACAACGTGTTGATGATTCTGAGCGGTGTTTGCAGCTGTTAACTCGTAATACACCCGAGGTTTTCCGTCGATATGTGACAATGGATGAAACATGGCTCCATCGCTACACTCCTGAGTCCAATCGACAGTCGGCCGAGTGGACAGCGACCGGTGAACCGTCTCCGAAGCGTGGAAAGACTCAAAAGTCCACTGGCAAAGTAATGGCCTCTGTTTTTTGGGATGCGCATGGAATAATTTTTATCGATTATCTTGAGAAGGGAAAAACCATCAACAGTGACTATTATATGGCATTATTGGAGCGTTTGAAGGTCGAAAGCGTGGCAAAACGGCCCCATATGAAGAAGAAAAAAGTGTTGTTCCACCAAAACAACGCACCGTGCCACAAGTCATTGAGAACGATGGCAAAAATTCATGAATTGGGCTTCGAATTGCTTCCCCACCCACCGTATTCTCCAGATCTGGCCCCCCAGCGACTTTTTCTAGTTCTCAGACCTCAAAGGATGCCCGCATGCTGCAATGAACAGGTGATCGCCGAAACTGAAGCCTATTTTGAGGCAAAACCGAAGGAGTACTACCAAAATGGTATCAAAAAATTGGAAGGTCGTTATAATCATTGTATCGCTCTTGAAGGAAACTATGTTGAATAATAAAAACGAATTTTGACAACAACAAAATGTGTTTTTCTTTGTTAGACCGGGGACTTATCAGCCAACCTGTTACAATTATGAACCGATATTGTCCAATTTTTGTGTGATTTAGGATCGGTTTATACGGGGGCTATATATAACTATAGACCGATATGGACCAAGTTTGGCATTGTTTTTAGCGGCCATATATTGGCACAATGTACCAAATACCGAATCGGATAAATTTTGCTCCTCAAGAGCCTCCATAGGTCATATGGGGCAATATGTAATTATGGACCGATATGATTAAATTTTGCATGGTTGTTAGAGACCATATACTAAAACCACATACCAAATTTCAAGCGGATCGGATGAAATTTGCTTGTCTAAGAGGCTCCGCAAGCCAAATCTGGGGGTCGGTTTATATGGGGGTTACATATAATTATGGACTGATATGGACCAATTTTTGCATGCATAACGACTTGTGCCAAGTTTCAGGTCGATAGCTAGTTTCATTCGGAAGTTAGCGTGATGCTTAGATCGACTCAGAATTTCACCACGATCCAGAATATATATATACTTTATGGGGTTTTAGAGCAATATTTCGATGAGTTACAAACGGAATGACAAATTTATCCTATATAACCATGCCCGGTTCCAAAGATTTTGTCTTTATACTAATGAGTGGAGAAATGAAGTAAGGACACATTTAAGACATAATTATCTTTTAAATTTGAGTACTTGGTTTTAGTAATCAAATTTTAATTTTTCGTTTTCACCTTTATTCTTCAAATGCTATCAAAGTTCATTAAAACGTGTTAACGGCAACTTTAATTTCCAAATTCAGACTCGACTTGAAGCCGAACGAAAAATCCCAAAATTGTAAAATTCCAAATGTGAACTAAGAAAACTAAACCATGTCCGTCTGTTCGTCTGTCCGTGAACACATTTTTGTAATCACAGTCTAGGTCGCAATTTTAGTCCAATCGACTTCAAATTTGGCACAAGTATGTGTTTTGGCTCAGAATAGAAAACTATTGATTTTAGAAGAAATCGGTTCAGATTTAGATATAGCTCCGACATATATTTAGCCCGATATGGACTTATATGGCCCCAGAAGCCAGAGTTTTACCCTAATTTGCTTAAAATTGTGCACAAGAAGAACAATTAGTACTATAGTTAAATGTGCCAAATTTTATTGAAACCGGTTCAGATTTAGATATAGCTCCCATATATATCTTTCGCCCGATATGGACTAATGCGGTCACAGAAGTCAGAGTTTTACCCCAATTTGGCTGATATTTTGCACTAGGAGTATAATTAGTAGTGTAGTCAAGTGTGCAAATCGGTTCAGATTTAGATATAGCTCCCATATATATCGTTCGCCCGATTGACACTCATATGACCAGAGTGGGCAATCTTTTAATCCGATTTAATTGAAAATTTGCACAGGGAATACAATTAGCATTGTAGCTATGACCGCCAAATTTGGTTGAAATCGGTTCAGATTTAGATATAGCTCCCATATATAGATTTCGCCCGATTTACACTCATATGACCACAGAGGCCAATTTTTTGCTCCGATTTAGTTGAAATTTTGTACAGGGAGTAGAATTAGCATTGTAGCTATGCGTGCCAAATTTGGTTGAAATCGGTTCAAATTTAGATATATCTCCCATATACATGTTTTTCTGATTTCGACAAAAATGGTCAAAATACCAACATTTTCCTTGTAAAATCGCCACTGCTTAGTCGAAAAGTTGTACAAATGACTCTAATTTTCCTAAACTTCGAATACATATATATCGAGCGATAAATCATAAATAAACTTTTGCGAAGTTTCCTTAAAATTGCTTCAGATTTAAATGTTTCCCATATTTTTTTACTAAAATTGTGTTCCACCCTAGTGCATTAGCCAACTTAAATTTTGAGTCTATAGATTTTGTAGAAGTCTATCAAATTCTGTCCAGATCGAGTGATATTTAAATGTATGTATTTGGGACATACATTTATATATAGCCCCCAACACATTTGACGGATGTGATATGGTATCGAAAATTTAGATCTACAAAGTGGTGCAGGGTATAATATAGTCGACCCCGCCCGACTTTAGACTTTCCTTACTTGTTTTATATAAAAAATGTTTTTCTTTCCATTAAAGAAAAATTTCCTTAAACAAATACCTATGAAATTAATAGAGGTAGGCAAATTTCAATGATTCGAGTCGTAAAAATATTATCGGCAATTTTTTTTTTATTTTAAAGTAATTTGTCGTAATACCTCATTCACATTACACTTTGTAAATTCACTTTAACTAGAATTCAACTGTTATTTGCTTTATAAAAAAGGCATTTCAAATCCACTTTTAGTAGATTCCGAGCCCAATGTGAATGAGGTATAAAAATGTCCTAAAATTTTGGAATGATTATGCATTCATATTAGGTCAATATTTTTCTTATTTTTATTATTTTTGAAAATTATTTTCTATCCCTAGGCCAAAGTATTACGGAATGATGGTGCTATGATGAAAGACTTTAAAACCGATCTTACGGCATACTTGACCAATGCCTATGGTAGCAGCGAAATGTACAATAAAACCACCTACACGTTGGATGGTCGAGGTGAAGCACGATTTAAATTTACAGTTCCAGTTGGCGACAAAGATGAATATCATTCCATTATAGTAAGTTAATAATTATAAATTAGCATGATAATAAATATTTCTAATAGATATATATGTTATTATTCGATAGGTCGATTACCAAGGTATCATTACGGATATTGGTAAAGTTCCACGCAAGCATTTGCATAGTAAAAACTTTTTAACCGCTAAAGTTTTAAATGAAAAGTAAGTCTTACTTTATTGACTCAGTGAAATTGATCATCAATATGTAATGGTCATTTTCTGGATCAGAAGCAATGATGTTTTAAAATAATTATATTCCCGATATTCGGAATCGCAAGAAATTATTGTTCTTATAATGAACAAATCGGTCTATATGTGGTAATGAAAATATTCATTTTGGATCCGGAAGTGGTGCAAAATTGACGCAGAAGCGATGAATTTAACATGGGTTTGTCATAGGACGGAAGTCCTCCATTTCAACAGTCGTTACACTGAATTTGCATCACTTTTTTAGGTGTGCTCCGAATTCAATGTTTTGGATGTAAATTAAAAAATTCTGTAATATTTTGGCAAATAAATAATTTTTATATATTTTTTTTATAATTTTTAATGGATTCTAACGCTTGTCGGAAACGTTTAACATCAAATATTTTTAAAAATGCACAATTTTTTCAGATTGGATTTAGCATTTTTTTTTCGACAAAATTTAAATGATATGTACCAAGTTTAAAGTTGTGCCTTTGGAAGAACTTCCAAATTTTTTTGCTGGGCGAGTTACATTAAATTTAAATTTAAACTTTTAATTAATGCCAAATTTTAAGTTCATATGGCCTTATGGGGATTAAGAAAATATCTACAACCGAAAATTTTGTAATTTGCGATTCTGAATATTGGAACATGGGATTTTCTCTATATTTTATTGCAAATCATCATTCATTTCATCTCATTCTTTTTCAGACCAATGATAAATCAGGAAATCTCCATTAGTGTACGTTGCAGTGAGCCCATGAAATATTTTGTCTACCAAATTGTGGGTCGTGGTGACATTCTCTTATCGCGTTCCGTCGATGTAAGCTCTTAGGACTCTAGAAACCCTAATAAATTAATTGTAATAATTTTGCATTTCTTTTTAAAGGTTAATGATAATAATTTTCATACATTTAAATTCTTATCCACATTTGCCATGATGCCACGAGCCAAACTTTTGATTTATTTAGTGATAAATGGTGAATTTGTTTATGATGAACAAGTTATTGAATTTGAAGAGAATCTCTTGAATAATGTAAGATGAAATAATAATGCATATATCATATATAACAAGATTTTAATTTTCGTTTTTTGATTTAGGTACAAGTTGAGGCCCCATTAAAGGTGCCCCCAGGCCAAGATATTGATATAACAATTACTTCAAAACCATATAATTATATTGGTCTTATGATAGTAGATCAGAATGCAATAAATATACGTAAAGGTGAGTTATAGTAAAGTTATGTAGTATTTTCAAATGAAACCTTCTGCAAGTCAGATGAAAATTTTTTCAAAGTTAAATGAAAACTTTGCGTTAGTATAATTTTCGATAGTACACTAGGATTAGTTAGGACCCACGGTTGCCACTCATGCCAAAAATAATATACTTTTAAGAAAATTTTACGACAAATCTACCAAATTTAAAACAAACAAGTATATACGACCGTAAGTTCGGCCAGGCCGAATATTATGTACCCTCCACCATAGATTGTGTAGAAACTTCTACGAAAGACTGTCATCCACAATCGAATTACTTGGGTTGTGGTATCTTAAAACTTCTTAACATCGTTTTCTAAATTGTGAGTTAGTCCATACGTGGTATATATTAGACAAAAAAGTTATGTATAGGTTAGGTTAGGTTAGGTGGCAGCCCGATGTATCAGGCTCACTTAGACTATTCAGTCCATTGTGATACCACATTGGTGAACTTCTCTCTTATCACTGAGTGCTGCCCGATTCCATGTTAGGCTCAATGACAAGGGACCTCCATTTTATAGCCAAGTCCGAACGGCGTTCCAAATTGCACTTAAACCACTTAGAGAAGCTTTGAAATACTTAGAAATGTCACCAGCATTACTGAGGTGGGATAATCCACCGCTGAAAAACTTTTTGGTGTTCGGTCGAAGCAGGAATAGAACCCACGACCTTGTGTATGCAAGACGGGCATGCTAACCATTGCACCACGGTGGCTCCCGTGTCTATGTATAGGGAAGTCTACAAATAATTACGAATCGATATGGACTTTTTGCACGATACGTAGAGAGCCAGAATTGAAATATGGGGGTCGCTTATATGGGGGCTATATACAATTATGAACTTGATATGGACCAATTTTTGTGTGATTGGGGATCGATTTATCTGAGGGCTATAACTTTACTCGTACCAGGACTGATTTATGGCTGTGAATTTTTTGCTAATTGTGACTCGGGGAGTCTACGGAGGTTAAATGTTGCCTCCAATAGCATCATCCGTTATGTGTATGGACTGAATAGGCGACAACGGGTCGCACATCTAGCGAATTCTCTGTATGTTTTCAGTTTTCAGACTCTCCTCAATTCAAAGGCTTTGATATTTTTGCAGAAACTTATAGTAAAACGGACACCGGATAACTTGTATTACAAATTGAGATTCGCAAGATCAACCAGAGGAAGAAAAATAATACCATTTAGGCGTCGATGTCTTGTTTCCGAATGGCATTTATTTATCAGTACAATACGTCTTTGGAACACATTACCGAGCAACATACAAAGCATCAGCAACCCCTTTATTTTTAAAAAGCGAATACTACAATTGTATCGGAATTAATTTACATCTATCTTCTCCTTCATAAACTTCTATTTACATACTATCACGTCTTTGCATTTAAATGTTAAATTTTTCTTCGATATTATTATAAATACTAATAACATATTACTTTTCAAAAATTATTTATTATATAAATTATTAATATTTAAAAGAAATGTTTTTCCTCAATTTTTTTATAAAATTTCCCATAATATGAATTATTGTAATCCTAATTTCAACTGAATCAGATGAATTTTGGTCTTCCAAGAGGCTCCGGAGGTGAAATCTGGTGATCGGTTTATATGGGGCTATATATAATTATGGACCGATGTAGGCCAATTTTTGCATGGTTGTTAGGGACCATATACCAACACCATGTACCAAATTTCAGCCGGATCGGATGAAATTTGCTTCTCTTAGAGGCTCCGCAAGCAATTCGGGTCCGTTTATATTTGCAATACCATCCGACCTACATCAATAACAACTACTTGTGCCAAGTTTCAAGTCGATAGCTTGTTTCGTCCGGAAGTTTGCGTGATTTCAACAGACGGACGGACATGCTCAGATCGACTCAGAATTTCACCACGACCCAGAATATATATACTTTATGGGGTCTTAGAGCAATATTTCGATGTGTTACAAACGGAATGACAAAGTTAATATACCCCCCATTCTATGGTGGATGGTATAAAAAGGTTTCTGAAAATTTACAAAATTTTATTTCTATAGAAAATTTTGTCAAATTGTATTTCAATATTTTTTTATTTTTTTCAAAAATTTTATTTCTATAGAAAATTTTCTAAAAATTTTATTTCAATAGAAAATTTCTCAAAAAATTTATTTCTATAGAAAAAATTCTCAAATATTTTATTTCTATAGAAAATTTTCTCAACAATTGTATTTCAATAGAATGAAGAGGAAGAACGCTCAAAAACAAACCCAGCCAACTGCAATCAAATCGATGATTTGACGGTGGCAAAAGGAAAAGAAATATGCTTGCAAATTTGTTTAGGCAGTACCGACTATCAAAACCATTTTTCGGGAGGTTCAAGTGTAGTTCACTTTGGGTTGAGTGAATTACCCGAATTTATTCCGATAATTTGTTGATAGTTTTGCTGCAAGTAGAGGATGCTGATGTGGAATGTGGTAATTCCGAAACAGTTTTACATACAACCATCTTGCAGTCTATAGGGCTTTGCCCAAATAAATTTGACAAACATATTTTTCCTCTGTTGTTATTTCTATAGAAAATGTTCTCAAAATTATTATTTCTATAAAAAAATCTCAAATCTTTTATTTCTATAGAAAATTTTCTACAAATTTTATTTCTATAAAAAATGTTCTCAAAATTTTTATTTCTATAGAAAATTTTCTCAAAGATTTTATTTTTATAAATAAATTTCTCAAAAATGTAATTTCTATAGAAAATTTTCTCGAAAATTGTATTTATATAAAAAAAATATCCAAAAATTTTATTTCTATAGAAATTTTTCTCAAAGATTTTAATTCTATAGAAAATTTTATGAAAAATTGTATTTCTATGGAAAATTTTATTTCTATAGAAACTTTTCTCAACATTTTTATTTCGTTAAAAAATTTCTCACAAATTTTATTTCTGTAGAAAATTTTCTCAAAAATTTTATTTCAATAGAAAATTTTTTCAAAAATTTTATTTGTATAAAAAATTTGCTCAAAAATGTTATTTCTATAGAACATTTTCTCAAAAATTTTATTTCAATAGAAAATTGTTTTCAACGATTTTATTTCTACAAAAAAAATTCTCAAACATTTTATTTCTCAAAATTTGTTCTTAAAAATTTAGTTTCTATAGACAATTTTAGAAAATTTTATTTCTATAGAAATTTCTCAAAGACTTTATTTCTATAAAAAAATTGCTCAAACATTTTTTTTTTCTCAAAAATTTTATTTCTATAGAAAATTTTCTCAAAAATTGTATTTCAATAGTACATTTTCTCAAAAATTTTATTTCAACAGAACATTTTCTCAAAAATTTTATTTCAATTGAAAATTTTCTCAAAGACTTTATTTCTATAAAAAACTTTCTCAAACCTTTTATTTCTATAAAAAACTTTCTCAAACATTTTATTTCTATAGAAAATTTTCTCAAAAAATTTATTTCTATAGAAAATTTTCTCAAAAATTTTATTTCTATAGAACTATTTCTCAAAAATTATATTTCTATAGAAAATTTCCTCAAAGATTTTCTCGAAAATTGTATTTCCATAAAAGAAAATTTTCTGAAAAATTGTATTTCTATGGAAAATTTTATTTCTATAGAAAATTTTCTCATAATTTTTATTTCTTTAAAAAATTTCTCACAATTTTTATTTCTATAGAAAACTTTCTCAAAAATTTTATGTCTATAGAAAATGTTTCCGAAAATTTGATTTCTATAGAAAATCATAGAAATCTTCCAAAAAAAATATTTCTATAGAAATTTTTCTCAAAGATTTTATTTCTATAGATAAAATCTCAAAAAATGTATTTCTATAAAAAATTTGTCAAAATTTTTATTTCTATAAAAAATTTGTCAAAATTTTTATTTCTATGGGAAATTTTCTAAAATTTTTTTTTTCAATAGAAAATTTTCTTAAAATTGTTATTTCTATAAAAAAAATTCTCAAAAACTTTATTTCTACAAAAATGTTCTCAAATATTTTATTTGTAAAGATTTTTTTAATTCTATTTCGATCGAAAATTTTCTCCAATAATTTTATTTCGATCAAAAATTTTCTCACAAATCTTATTTCTACAGAATATTTTTTTCCTATCCAACATTAAAAAATTTACAATTTTTATAGAATTCTACCAACTGTGACAACCGTGTTAGGACTTCTTATAGTTGGAACCTCCTGACTTTAGCTTTTACTTACTCGTTATTAAATGTCTTTCATTTCAGGCAATGATCTTTCAACTTCTAGTTTGATGACTGCTCTAAATGCATATGAATTAAATGATGTAAATACACCTATCGGATCACCGGGAAAAGAATCTGGAGTAGTGACAATGTCTAACACGGATTATATTATTGAGAAAGAACCTGAAACTACTCCAGCTCTAGGACGTGGCTATTACAATGAATATGATCATAAATTGACAACAATACGAAAAACCGATATTGGTCCAGCCCATGCCATCGAAGTGAATACATTGGCTCCAGGCAAAGGAAGATATGCTTTCTCCTATACTCCTAAACCATTTTGGCATAATCCTCGTATACACGTCATGCATGCACCATCAGATACATGGCTTTTCATGAATGTCACCGCAAGTAGTGAGGGCCGTACAACCATTCATCGTAGATTGCCATCCTCAATGACATCATGGGTGGTTTCAGCATTCGCCTTGGATCCTGTACAGGGTATTGGTTTGACAAATCCCTCAAAGAAAATGCAAACATATAAAGAGTTCTACATAACAAACGAATTGCCGTATTCCATCAAATTAGGTATGAACGAATGAGATCTATATACCTATACGCACAAAAAAAAATCTGATTCAATCACGAAATTATTTGTTCCAATTAATTTTTTAATTGAAATGTCTTCAATCAAGAAAATGATCGTATCAATCACAGTTTTAATTGGGCATAGAAAATATTTGATTAAAAAATTTATTGATTTGATTTGAAAATTTCAATTAGTTTTTTAATTGATTTCCGGCTTTTTTGGTTTTGAATAATAGAATTAAAAAAAAAGCATTACGATTTACTTAGATGCATTACATATCAGCCACCCTGTATAACTTATTTTTTTTATTACAAATCAACGCTCTTCGTTAATCTAAAATTTCGTTTCCCAGATAAGAAATTATTTTTTGCATGTAGATATTTCGATTAAAAATCTAACCGAAAATGCCTTCACACTTTTCTATATCAGGCGAGACCATAGCCCTACCATTTGTGGTTTTCAATAACAAAGATTCTGACTTGGATGTGGATGTAACTCTATATAATACCAATCAAGAATTTGATTTTCCTCAGGTCGATAGTAAATCTCAGCCTAAGCCAAGTAAGTTACAACTGCTTCACGATTTGTGTTAGCCAAAATTTTCCAATGATTTCTTTTTTCAGAAGTGGAACTTTATACCCGACGAACGGTTAGAGTTTTGGCAAAATCCTCAAAATCCGTAGCATTCATTGTAACACCAAAACGTGTAGGACCCATTGTTGTTAAGGCTGTTGCCTCTAACCAGCTGGCTGGTGATTCCATTGAATCTACCCTATTGGTTGAACATCCTGGTGCCACGGAAATAGTCAATAAAGGTTTCCTCTTCGAAATGGGTTCTAGTACTCAGCGTAAGGCAAATGTAAGCATTCGTATACCACGTAATTCCATACCGGATTCAGCAAAAATTGAGATTTCCGCCGTTGGTGATGTGGTGGGCAGTATCATGGGAAATGTGGAAAATCTTATAAGAGTTCCATCGGGTTGTGGTGAACAGACCATGATCAAATTTATGCCAAATTTAATGGTGTTGAAATATTTACAGGTAAGGATATAGGAAAGTAGGATGAGTTAATTCTTGATTTAATGTGGAAATTTGTCTTCCCCAGCGCACCCGTCAATTGACTCCTCAAGTTGAAATGCGTGCCAAGAAAAATCTTCAACTGGGCTATCAGACATTACTTTATTATCGCCATAAAAACGGAGGTTTTAGTGCTTTCGGTTTATCAGAGGAGAAAAGTTCTACCTGGCTTACTGCCTATGTGGCTAGAGCTTTCCGCTTGGCTTCGGAATTTATACAAATCGATGAGAATGTCATAAAAACCGCCTTGGAATATGTGATACTGCAACAGTCAGGCGATGGCGGTTTTGTTGAAGGTGGAGACATATTTGAACAATTCGACGATGAAGGTCTAAGTTTAAGTGCTTTTGTTACATTGGCTTTAATGGAAAACAAGGTAATTATGAACATTTGGGCTGAAATATATAAAACCAGCACTATCATCTTAGGCGTAAATAACACTAACAATATTAGCTTTTAGATTGAGTAAAGGGGGTTACACCCAAAGAAATTTTTTAGTAGACACAGTAGTAGAAAAATCGGCTAAAACAGCAAAACGTCTGCAGAAAAAATGAAAACACTATTTGATTTATATAAAGGAGTCTATAAATAATTATATGCTGATATGAACCAAGTATCGCACTATTATTAGAGAGCCAAATTTCAACCGGATCGGACGAAATCGATGTTCTCATTCCATAGTACGCTAAGTCGACTTAGCATTTTTTGGTGGAGTTCGTTGTTTTTTATTCGGATTGATGTGAATTGCATTCTGTCAAAAGTTCGAATCTATTGGACACTTCTATCAAAAGTTATGGTTAATACTGTACGTAGCCTGTGACTACAGTTTTAAAAATTTCCAATCCAAAAAGGACAAAAAGCTTTGTTCGGTCTAAAGTGGTCTAAGTAATTTTTAGCCATGTTCTATTATCACTATTTTTGATTCGTACATACTAAAAAAATCTACAATAAATATGATGTATGTAAATCATAATAGAATGTTGCTCCTATTTTAATTTTGGAATTCACTCTTCAGTTGTCAAAATGCCGTCCAAGCAAGAAGATCAGCGTATCAAAATTTTGCTCGCGCATCGCGAAAATCCGAGCTACTCGCACGCAAAGCTGGCAAAATCGCTAAAAGTTGCCAAATCAACCGTTACAAATGTAATTAAAGTGTTTGGGGAACGTTTGTCGACAGCCAGGAAGTCTGGATCGGGGGGAAATCGAAAACCGGAAGCCGCTGAGACGACAAAGAGAGTTGCCGTTAGTTTCAAGCGAAACCCTAACCTCTCTCTCCGAGATGCCGCAAATAAGCTGGGTGTATCGTCTACAACCGTGCATCGAGCCAAAAAACGAGCCGGACTATCGACTTACAAGAAGGTAGTGACTCCAAATCGCGATGATAAACAAAATACGACGGCCAAAGCGCGATCCCGGAGGCTGTACACGACGATGCTAACGAAGTTTGACTGCGTGGTGATGGACGACGAAACCTACGTCAAAGCCGACTACAAGCAGCTTCCGGGACAGGAGTTTTATAGGGCAAAAGGAAGGGGAAAGGTAGCAGATATTTTCAAGCACATAAAACTGTCAAAGTTCGCAAAGAAATATCTGATTTGGCAAGCAATCTGTACCTGTGGCTTGAAAAGCAGCATTTTCATAGCTTCCGGGACTGTCAACCAAGAAATTTACGTGAAAGAGTGTTTGAATAAACGTCTGCTGCCTTTCCTGAAGAAACACGGTTGTTCCGTACTGTTTTGGCCGGTAAAAAGGCCATTGAGTGGTACGGCGCCAACAACGTGCAGGTGGTTCCCAAGGACAAGAACCCTCCCAACACGCCAGAGCTCCGCCCAATTGAGAAATACTGGGCTATTGTCAAGCGGAACCTAAAGAAGACAAAAAAAAAACTGC
Source organism: Haematobia irritans (assembly GCF_050003625.1). Classification (NCBI taxonomy): domain Eukaryota; kingdom Metazoa; phylum Arthropoda; class Insecta; order Diptera; family Muscidae; genus Haematobia; species Haematobia irritans. The sequence goes on along the minus strand of NC_134398.1, from coordinate 152,344,893 downwards.
TAAGGACGAGCAGCAGTTCAAGGCAAACTGGCTTTCTGCGGCGAAGAAGGTGGACAAGGTGCCTGTACAAAATCTGATGGCAGGTGTCAAGCGTGAGGCCGGTAATTCGGATTTGGAAAAGCGAAAGCCTAACTGAATATTTTTCCTGAATTTTATACTAATTGAACTTGAAAAAGAAATTTAATTTGATTTTTTAAATAAACGATTTCACCGATTTACACGCGTTTTCCCTTGACCAAATTTTGACCGTATTACCCTTTAGAAACAAGAATATACGGACGAAATCATTTCAATGTCAACCAGATCGAACGAAATTAGTAACTCCAAGAGGCTTCGGAAGTCATATCTGGGGAACAGGTTTGGACCAAAAAACCAAATTACTACCAGATCGAATAAAATATGCTCCTACAAGAGGCTCCGGAGGTCAAATCTGTGGATGGGTTTATATGGGGGCTACACTAATAGAAACAAGTAAGGAAAGTCTAAAGTCGGGCGGGGCCTGCACCACTTTGTAGATCTAAATGTTCGATACCATATCACGTCCGTCAAATGTGTTGGGGACAATATATGAAGGTTTGTCCCAAATACATACATTTAAATATCACTCGATCTGGACAGAATTTGATAGACTTCTGCAAAATCTATAGACTCAAAATTTAAGTCGGCTAATGCACTAGGGTGGAATACAATGTTAGTAAAACATATGGGAAACATTTAAATCTGAAGCAATTTTAAGGAAACTTCGCAAAAGTTTATTTATGAGTTTTTTATGGAGTTTTTACAACTTTTCGACTAAGCAGTGGCGATTTTACAAGAAAAATGTTGGTATTTTGACCATTTTTGTCGAAATCAGAAAAACATATATATGGGAGCTATACATAAATCTGAACCGATTTCAACCAAATTTGGCACGCATAGCTACAATGCTAATTCTACTCTCTGTGCAAAATTTCAATTAAATAGGAGTAGGTTAGGTTAGGTTAGGTTATGTGGCAGCCCGATGTATCAAGCTCACTTTGACTATTCAGTCCATTGTGATACAACAGTGGTGAACTTCTCTCTTATCACTGAGTGCTGCCCGATTCCATGTTAAGCTCAATGACAAGGGACCTCCTTTTTATAGCCGAGTCCGAACGGCGTTCCACATTCCAGTGAAACCACTTAGAGAAGCTTTGAAACCCTCAGAAATGTCACCAGCATTCTGAGGTGGGATAATCCACCGCTGAAAAACTTTTTGGTGTTCGGTCGTAGCAGGAATCGAACCCACGACCTTGTGTATGCAAGGCGGGCATGCTAACCATTGCACCACGGTGGCTCCCGTAGGAGTAAAACATTGGCCACTGTGGTCATATGAGTTTAAATCGGGCGAACGATATGTATGGGAGCTATATGTAAATCTGAACCGATTTCAATAAAATTTGGCACACTTGACTACACTACTAATTGTACTCCTAGTGCAAAATGTCAACCAAATTGGGGAAGGTTAGGTTAGGTTAGGTTAAAGTGGCATCACAGTGACTATTCAGTCCATTGTGATACCACATTTAACTAAAAGTACCTATTACATATGGGCACTTCTAGTCTGAACCACTGAACCTTCTCTATTATTTACTTTTGTGGAACCAACCAGATTGCTCCAAAAACATTAACAAACTGCTTAGGTTAACGTTTTCCAGGTCAGCCAGTAATCTAAAGCTATATGCTCCTAAAATTCGCTTAAGCCTTACACAAAAAGCAGGACACTCACACAAGAGGTGTTTAATTGATTCCTTTTCCTCCACGTCATGACAGCTTATACAATAGTCATTATACTTCGCACCTATAGTTTTTGCAAATTCGCCTATCAGGCAGCGACCCGTTATAGCAGATATTAGGAGTGCTATCTGACGCCTTGAGAACACTAGCATATCTAGTGTGCGGTTTAAGTTTAAATGGGGCCATATTTGCTTGGTGTCGTTACAACCCTTGCAATTTTCCCATCGAATATTGGCCATCATAACAGCCTTCTCACGCAGTAAGAGCTTGCAGGTGGCCAGAGGCATACCAACAGATTCTAGTTCCCCTGGAATCTGTAAGGTAGTTCCTAGCCTTGCTAACACATCTGCTTCACAGTTCCCCGGTATGTTCCTATGACCAGGCACCCATATTAGGTGAATATTGTACTGCTCAGCCATCTCGTTGAGAGATTTGTGGCAGTCTATGGCCGTTTTTGAGTTAAGGAACACAGAGTCCAAGGATTTTATTGCAGGTTGACTGTCTGAGTATATATTAATGTCAATATTTGTTGGAACATTACTTCTCAGCCAATTCACCAACTCTCTTATTGCCAATATTTCAGCCTGAAAAACACTACAGTGATTAGGTAATCTTTTCGCTATTCGAATTTCCAGATCTTTAGAATATACTCCGATCCCCACTTGTCCATTCAATTTGGAGCCATCAGTATAGAAATCTATATATCTTTTATTCCCCGGGGTCTGTGTACACCACGCCTCACTGTTGGGAATTAGAGTTTCAAACTTTTTGTCGAAAAGTGGTTTTGCCAGGGTGTAATCCACTACGTTAGGCACATCTGGCATTACTTTGAGGACCGAACTATGACCGTACATTTTTTCCGACCACAGCGATAGCTCGCGCAACCGCACAGCCGTTGTTGCAGCTGACTGTTTGGCCAAAATGTCTAAAGGCAATAGATGTAGCATGACATTAAGGGAGTCTGTTCCTGTCTTACTAAATGCGCCTGAGATACATAAGCTCGCCATACGCTGAACTTTATCTAAACAAGTCGGTTTCAGAAGTGCCGGCCACCAGACTACAACACCATATAGCATTATAGGTCTAACCACTGCCGTGTATAGCCAATGCACAATTTTTGGTCTTAGTCCCCACTTTTTCCCTATTGCCTTTTTGCACGAGTACAAAGCTACCGTGGCTTTTCTCGCCCTCTCTTCAATATTAAGCCTAAAATTCAGCTTCTTGTCCAAAATAACGCCAAGGTATTTTGCACACTCACCAAAGGGAATTTCAGTACCCCCTAAGGAAATGGGCCTAACCGTGGGAGTTTTGCGATCTTTGCAGTACATGACTATTTCTGTCTTTGCTGGATTTACACCAAGACCATTATCTTTCGCCCATTTCTCAGTCATCCGGAGAGCTCTCTGTATAATATCTCTGATTGTGGATGGGAATTTTCCCCTGACTGCTAGCGCCACATCATCTGCGTATGCCACCACTTTTATCCTTTCTTTTTCTAGAGAAACCAGAAGGTTGTTTATAGCAACATTCCAAAGAAGAGGTGATAGAACTCCTCCTTGGGGAGTGCCTCTGTTCACATACCTTTGTATGTTTGCTTGCCCTAGTGTGGCTGAAATACCTCTCTTTATTAGAAGTTCGTCTAACAGCCTAAGTATACCTGGATCAACATTCAGAGTTGTCAGTCCATTTAATATCGAGCTCGGATGGACATTATTGAACGCCCCTTCGATGTCTAGAAACGCCACGATTGTGTATTCTTTGACAGATAGTGAGCTTTCAATAAAGCTGACCAGTTCATGCAATGCGGTCTCAGTAGACCTGCCCTTCGAGTATGCATGCTGTCGTTTCGAGAGCAAACTTGAATCCACGCTAGTTCTAAGATACATGTCTATCATCCTCTCCAGGGTCTTAAGTAGGAATGAGGATAAGCTGATTGGTCGGAAATCCTTCGCACTCGAGTGAGAGGCTTTTCCTGCTTTAGGTATGAAGACGACTTTTGTTTCCCTCCACTTTTCTGGAATATATGCTAAGTTTACACATTGTTTATATATCACCGTCAACCAGGGGATAATTCTTTCAGCCACTGCCTGTAACTCCGCCGGAGTAATTCCATCAGGTCCGGGGGATTTGAATGGTCCAAAGCTATTTAAAGACCATTTTATTCTAGATTCCGACACAATTTCCTCGATAGGAAGTGATCGCCGAGCCTCTGTTACACCGCCGGAACATGGTTCAACCGTCTGATTTCCAGGGAAGTGTGTGTCCAAAAGTACCTCCAACGTCTCCTCACTGGACGTTGTCCAATTTCCCTCCGATGTTTTAATGAAACCTGGAGCGGTGTTAGTGGATGCTAGTACCTTCCGTAGTCTGGAAGCCTCTGACGTATTCTCAATAATTCTACAGTAATCATCCCAAGAGTTTTGTTGTTGGGGTAAAACTCTGGCTTCTGGGTCCGTATTAGTCCATATCGGGCGAAAGATATATATGGGAGCTATATCTAAATCTGAACCGATTTGAATAAAATTTGGCACGATTGACTATAGTACTAATTGTTCTTCTTGTGTAAATTTTGAAGCAAATTAGGGTAAAACTCTGGCTTCTGAGGCCATATAAGTCCATATCGAGCGAAATATATATATATGGAAGCTATATCTAAATCTGAACCGATTTCTTCCAAAGTCAATAGGGTTCTATTCTGAGCCAAAACACATACTTGTGCCAAATTTGAAGTCGATTGGACTAAAACTGCGACCTAGGCTTTGATTACAAAAATGTGTTCACGGACAGACGGACTATATGGCTATATCAACTCAGGAGCCCACTCTGAGCATTTTTGCCAAAGACACCAGGTGTCTATCTCGTCTCCTTCTGGGTGTTGCAAACATATACACTAACTTATTTATTTATTTATTTATCAATTAATTACATTTACAATAAAATTATAAATATAATTGTAAGCTATGACTGCTAGGGTTTTAAGCTTGATACACTAACTTATAATACCCTGTTCCACAGTGTGGCGCAGGGTATAAAAATAGCATTGGCTTCTAAGGCCGTCAGCTAAGAAATAAAATTTTGACAAAATTTTCTATAGAAATAACATTTTGACGAAATTTTCTATAGAAATAAAATCTTGATAGATTATTTTTGGCTCGAGTGGCCCCCATGACTTTGAACCGATATAGACCAATTTTTGTATGATTGGAGATCAGCTATATATAATTATTAGAAATAAAATTTTGACAAAATTTTCTATAGATATAAAATGTTGACAAAATTTTCTATAGAAATAAAATGTTGACAAAATTTTTTAAGAATAAAATTTTGACAAAATTTTCTATAGAAATAAAATTTTGACGAAATTTTCTATAGAAATAAAATCTTGGTAGATTATTTTTGGCTCGAGTGGCAATCATGATTTTTAACCGATTTGGACCAATTTTTGTATGATTGGGGATCGGCTGTATATAACTATGGACTGACATGAACCAATTTTTGCATGGCTATTAGAGACTTTATAATAACACCACGTACCAAATTTCAACTGGATCGGATGAATTTTGCTACTCCAAGATGCTCCGGAGGTCAAATCTGGGGATCGGTTTATATGGGGACTATATATAATTATGGACCGATATGGACCAATTTTTGCATGGTTGTTAGAGACTATATACTAACACCACGTTCCAAACTTCAACCGGATCGGATGAATTTTGCTCCTCCAAGATGCTCCGGAGGTCAAATCTGGGCATCGGTTTATATGAGGGCTATATATAATTATGGACCGATATGGAGCAAGTTTTGGCATGGTTCTTAGAGACCATATACTAACACCACGTACCAAATTTCAACCGAATCGGATGAAATTTGATTCTCTAAAAGGCTCCGCGAGCCAAATCTGGTAGTCGGATGATATGGGACCTATACGTAAAAGTGCTCCAATATGGTCCATTTGCAATACAGTCCGACCGGCCGGACGGACATGCTTAGATCGACTTAGAATTTCACCACGACCAACGTCTTAGAACAATATTTCGATATGTTACAAACGGAATGAAGTTAATATACCACCATCCTATGGTGGAGGGTATAAAAATTATTGGCGCAAAATCATGCCGCAGTTCAATCTAACTATGTTTGAGAAGTGTACGAAATCTTATGCTTTGGCTAGCATTGAACCAGTTTGTATGCACGCTTAGTGCATAAAATATTTGAGACATACTTGTGCTGGAAAAAATTTCTTCAAACAAAATATTTTTTTTTTTCAATAAAAATGAGATTATTTTAGCATTAGTTTTACAAGTGACTTCTTTCTGTGTACAAAAATAAAAACTTTCGTTGATCAATAATAACTCCCTGTATATTTCCCCTTAAATTTAGAACTCATATCCTGAATATAATAACAATATAAATAAGGCTTTGGACCACATTACTCGTGGCTTAGATGGTTCAAGTAACTTACATGCCATGGCTATTGGAACATATGTACTCTCCAAGGCTAATCATAATGCTAAAGTTGCATTTTTACAAAGATTGGATGCAATGGCTGTAAATGAAGGTAATTACACAAAATTTTATCAATAAATCAAAAATCAATATTCAATATACGTACCTTTTTAGATGGCCTTAAATGGTGGAATAAGACGTCTCCTCCAACCGAAGCTCTATCGCCATGGTACAATCACACTCGCAGTGTCAATGTGGAAATATCATCATATGCTGTGCTATCATTACTGGAAAATAGCTTAATTGGTGATGCATTACCCGTAATACGTTGGTTCATGAATCAACGTAATGATCTTGGCGGATTTGTAAGCTCCCAGGATTCTGTGGTGGGTTTACAGGCCTTGATTGCCTTTGCCGAAAGATTCTCAAGTCAAGCCAATAATTTACAATTGGCTTTTAGTTATGGATCAAATGCAGAAACTATTATAAATGTAAATGCGGAAAATTCATTGGCTCTACAAACAATTGAGGTTAGTGGAATGGAAGTTTTTCGCCTTACTTGATTTCTTCAACTTACCAACTTTATTATCTTATAGTTGCCAAATAATTTGAAAAATCTTACTGTATCCGCGACGGGTAATGGTCTGGCTTTAGCTCAAGTTACTTATCGTTATAATACCAATGTGACCAGCGCTTGGCCTCGTTTTGTATTGGATCCAACAGTGAATAGAAATTCTCATTCGGATTATTTGCATTTGTCAGCTTGTGCCAGGTAGGCTTGGAATTTGTAGGTATTCTTCTTCTGGACCATTATAATATGTCTCTCTCTCTCTTTCTCTCTGTAGCTTTATACCTGCCGAAGGCGATACAAATCGTTCAAATATGGCTGTTATGGAAATATATTTGCCAAGTGGTTTTGTAGTGGATACGGATACCTTGCCAACATTAGAATCCAGTGATAGAATTAAGGTAAATATCGAAGAATTAATCGGTATGACTAGCTCGTACTCAAAGATCTATTATCCATCCATAAATATTTGTTTTGAACCAATGTCGAAGACGTTTTACTAGGATTGACACCCTTGACCAATGGGTCTAGATTGAGGAACTCTGCGACTAGAATTTGATGTGTCCGTAGGGAGTTGAACAGATTTTTTCCGGTTAATTAGAAGTTTAGGCGGCTTTACTTATCTGATTTTATTTGGCCCAAAAGAACTCAGTTTTGCTTTGGGAGAGAACGATTCTCCTGTGAAATAAGCGTCAATCTGATTTCAAGACGATTGGTATCCGAAAACAGGTTTAACCTTTCTTGATATAATGTCCCATTGAATTTTATGTTGAAGATCAACAATTGCGAGTGCCATAGGAAACAGAACGTCAAAAAGCCATACGACCCATATGACTATCTCTGTTGTTGTAACAGTTTGTTGTGATTTCATCCATTTTTGTAATGCGCTTTGGCACGTCAGCTTGTATCCACATCAGGAACACTGCGACTAAGATAAAATGGGTCCAGAGTGATCTGGTGAGGATTTGGTTAGGTTTCGCTGGACATGCGAGAAGGTTACGCGTATCATGTGGCCCTTGGTTGCAGATGGGACTCACGTCAACTAAGCTGCTATAATTCGCTGATGGGTAAAAATTGAGATTGCCGTGGTATAACGAAGAAGTCCATTTCCTCCTTGTAACTTCTCACCGCTTCAGCTACAGTATTTTAATGAATTCTGTTCATACATGTCTGGTATGCTGACTGATCTAGAGGCTCTCTTTTGTAATGCTGGATCTCACGCTCTGGAAGGTGATGTTCAACTCTTACATTCCTGGGTGGTGGTTGCCTATCCAAAATGGCGATGGTGATTTGGATCGTTACTGTGATAATAACCAATGCAATACTGAGTAGATAACACGTAATTGTGTCTACGCACAGGGGTGATATTGGTCTCCACATAAAGATGATACATGGGTTAGGTTAGGTTAGGTGGCAGCCCGATGTATCAGGCTCACTTAGACTATTCGGTCCATTGTGATAGCACATGGTTGAACTTCTCTCTTATCCCTGAGTGCTGCCCGATTCCATGTTAAGCTCAATGACAATGGACTTCCTTTTTATAGCCGAGTCCGAACGGCGTTCCACATTGCAGTGAAACCACTTAGAGAAGCTTTGAAACCCTCAGAAATGTCACCAGCATTACCTTCTGTCGCTGTTCCAATGGCAGCGTTCTGACAGGTCTGTATGATATTCCACTGCGTGTCATTTGTCTGAGGTGTCCACACTGGCGCTGCATAGTGTACCACGGACCGGCCAATTGCCTTATATATAGTCAACAAAGATTCTTCGTTCGCACCTCAAGTGCTGCCGGGAAGCCACTTGGGGACCTTGTTTCTACCGCGGAGCTTATCACAAATTTCAGTGGAGAATCTTGGTGTAGTTTGTAGTCGGTATTATCTCGTCGTCGACTCTAACATTCAACTGCCTGCATACTTCTGCCATGTACTGAAAAGTGTCGCTGAGGGTTTGTTGTTGTTCCTAGCATTCAAATAGCTGGTCAGATCAGGAAGGTAGATGTTTATTCGATCGCATATGTTATCAACAATGGGCCCGTATACAGTCATGCGCATATGATACAATCTTAACACCGTCAGGAGGGGTTGGAATAGAGGATAGGTCGATGTTGAACGGGGACGGTCGTAACACGGCTTGGGGTGGTTGAACCATCTATTTATTTACGGCTATTGTGTTATGCACTTTACGGAATCTTTGTTGGTAGTTGCCAGCTAGAAAATTCTCCACAAGGGTGGGGAGGAGTAGGTAAATCGGTCTGTACGAAACACCAATGCTCGAGACGTTGTCTAGCTTCAGTAGTGGAATCAGCCCACCTACATTCCAGACATCGTGATTCCAAGGACAAATTGAGCAGAGTGGTTATGTACTCTACTCTCAGTATTCCCATATGCAGCAGCATCCAGCGCTGTTGTGGGTATTGGTAACTTCGGTTATGGTAAATTGTAGTGTGACGCGATGACTCCTTTTCGCTCTACCACGCTCGGGAAGCTCAATAAACTGTCGGCCCCTGAAACAGTGATACGGCCTCTGAAACAGGGAAACCGAACGTCATCGTAACTAATGAGGCGGTGTAGGTTGGTTTAGGTATAGTGGCAGCCCTGTATTTTATGGCGTTTTCGATTCGCCAAAAATATGTTGCCTTGATGTTTCCTACTTTTTTCCTCATTGTATTTTCGACCAAATGATAGCGTCATTCCAAAGTTATTGTTAATTCCTAATATTGTGAGAGATACAGAATCCAAAATCTATCACAGTGTCCTTCATATTTTGCTATCAATTTCGAGAATGTTGCACCTTTTTTCCCAATTATTAGTCTCACTTAGAGTATTTAGTCCATTTTTGTACCACAAGTGGTGAACTCCACTTTTATAAATGTCCGATGTCTGACCGATTCTGTGTTTAGCTCAATGATAAGCGACTTACTTTTGCATATCCATCTGATCGACCTTTCATATTGCGCTAAAAACAATTGGAGAAATCTTTAAACACTCAGGAATGTCGCCAATCTTACCGAGAAGGGATAATCCATCGCTGAAAAACATCGAAACTGGGACTCAACCCATAAACCTTGCAAGGCGGGCAAGCTAACCATTGCACCACTGTGGCTTCCCATACCTAACTTGTTATTATTGTGAATTTCATCAAAAAATGTATGCCTCAATAATTTTCCCATTTCTTGCATTTCAGAAAGTCGAAACTCAAAAACGTAACACCGTTGTCATCATTTACTTCGACTATTTAGACAGAAGGGAAGTTTGTCCCACGTTACATGCTTACAAAGTTGTTAAAGTAACAAATCATAAACCAGTACCTGTAATTATGTATGATTATTATGATAATGGTAAGAGAAATTAATAAAAAAAAATTAATATTTCTACAGTTCACTAATGTAATATTTTTGCTCCCTCCTCAAACAGTACGAAGAGCTCGCCAATTTTACAGAGCACCTAAATCACAGATTTGTGATATATGTGAATATGCCAATTGTGGTTCACTATGCGAAAAAGCTGAAAAACGTGAATCTCGCAGACTGGACACTAATGAGCTGCTTGAGGCTGGTATAAAGAGATCAGCTGCGAATTCAATTTCATTAAGTGGCCTTGTCATAATTATGGCCATTGCCTATCTGAGACTCGGACATATGTTGATCTAAGTGTGGGTGTTTTTTCGAACGAGTTTGACGAAAAGAATAAAAATATAATTTTTATTCCAGTATAGATAGTGATATACATATATATACACACATTCACAAATAATCTACGAAGAAAATAAAAGCTTTAACATTTTTTTTTACACATACAAAAATAATAATACAAAGGACATGTATATTTATAAATAACGAATTATTTTTTTTATTTTTACACTTAATTGTAATCTGTAAATCTTAAATGTTATTATTAATATTAGATTAAAACAAACTATAAAATTTCGAAAAAGACTAATACATAATTATTAATATTAATAAATTGTATTGTATTAACAATTAGTTTTAAATAATAAACATTAATAATAAAAGCAACCCCTTAAAAAAGTTAATGTATTTAATTTTTCTTTTGCGATCGGATATTGTGAGTATGCATTGGAATCGGAAACACGGTTGCAGCACTAGATACAAAATAATATACCGAAATTTAAAAAAAAAATCGCCCAGATTTAACAAGTATATACTGCCGTAAGTTCGGCCAGGCCGAAGCTTATGTACCCTCCACCATGGATTGTGTAGAAACTTCTTCTAAACACTGCCATCCACAATCGAATTACGTGAATTGCGGTAACGCTTGCCGATGTAAAGATATCTTAAAACATCCTAACACCGTCTTTTAAATTGTAAGTAAGTCCATATGTGGTATATATTAAATCAAAAAAGACCGATTAAATACGTATATAATTCAGTTTGACAACATTTTCTATAGAAATAAACAAAATTTTCTGTAGAAATAAAATTTTAACAAAATTTTCTATAGAAATAAAATTTTGAAAAAATTTTCTATAGAAATAAAATTTTGAAAAAATTTTCTATAGAAAGAAAATTTTGAAAAAATTTTCTATAGAAATAAAATTTTGACAAAATTTTCTATAGAAATAAAATTTTGGTAGATTATTTTTGGCTCGAGTGGCAACCATGATTATGAACCGATATGGAACAATTTTTGTCTGATTGGAGATCGGCTATATATAACTATAGACCGATATGGACCAATGTTGATATGGTTGTTAGCGGCCACCTCGTTCCAAATTTGAACCGGATCGGATGAATTTTGCTCCTCCAAGAGCCTCCGGTGGTCAATTCTGGATAACGCTTTATATGGGGGCTATATATAATTATGGACCGATATGGACCAATTCTGGACACGGTTGTTAGAGAATATACTAACACAATGTTCAAAATTTCAACCGGATCGGATGAAATTTGCTTCTCTTTTAGGCTCCGCAAGCCAAATATGGGGATCGGTTTATATGGGGGCTATATATAATTATGAACCGATGTGGACCAATTTTTGCATGGTTGTTAAAGACCATATACCAACACCATGTACCAAGTTGCAGCAAGATCGGATGAAATATGCCTCTCTTAGAGGCTCCGCAAGTCAAATCTGAGGGTCCGTTTATATGGGGGCTATACGTAAAAGTGAACCGATATGGCCCATTTGCAATACCATTCGACCTACATCAATAACAACTACGTGTGACAAGTTTCAAGTCGATAGCTTGTTTCGGTCGGAAGTTAGCGTGATTTCACCAGACGGACGGACGGACGGACGGACATGCTTAGATGGACTCAGAATTTCACCACGACCCAGAATATATATACTTTATGGGGTCTTAGAGCAATGTGTTACAAACGGAATGACAAAGTGTATATACCCCCCCATCCTATGGTGGAGGGTATAAAAACTCCGATTTGGGAATGTTTGGATGTATAAAAAACAAATTTGAGTCATTTGAGATGTTCCACTTTCAGTGTTCAAGTTTGAGGGATTTTTTAAAATTATCACTAAATGTTGCGACAATTCCGGAGCACCCTCACGAATCATTGCATAAATACAATCTAATTGAGTAGTACTTAACGTAACTTAGTTATTATATCCATATGAATTACACTAGAAATACAATAAATAAATACAAATTCTCTATACTAAAATGGGACAAAATTGGATGTTATGACAGAGTAATTGAAGTTGCTGGGAAATATTTTGAACAATCCAAAACGCCAAGAAGTTTTAGTGGAACTAAAACTGTGACAACCGTAATCAGAAGTTACAGGGATTTCTGCTAGAGGTGTGTGTGCTCACGGACACGCACGACGGAAAACTTTTACTCTCGCACGATATTATTTCTTAGGACTCAGGCGCACGCACACTCACGATTAGATAATTTCGTGACTTACGAAAAATCCCAACTCACGAATAATTTTATGAGTAATTTACTTGAGGGATCGTGAAACAATTGAGATCGAAAAACGATTGAAATCGATAGCGTTATTAAACTCTTAACATCCTAGGTGACATTAAAATTGTTAAGGAATTCAACTCGTAAGCGTTTTGTGTTCGGGGGCGGGGATATTTTCGCAAGCGAATTTTTCCGATATTCTTTACTCCCGCACGCTCACGAAAATATTATTTTCATGAATCACGCACCACATTTGGTTGGCTAATCACGCTCACGCTCTCTCACGCCGTTGTCACTAAAATTTTCGTGAGTCTTGACAATATCGTGACCTCTAGTGTGCACGTGAGTAATATTTTACTCACGCACACTCACGACGGAAAAATCTTACTCGTGAGTGTCACGCACGAAAATTTCGCGACTCACGAAAAATACCGTGACTCACGAAAAATATCGTGACTCACGAAAAATGTCGCAACTTACGAACAATTTTTTGAGTAATTTTCCGTAGCGACGTGTCTGAAAACATTAGCATTATTAAACTCGAGAGCGTTATTACACTCTTAACATATCAGGTGTCACTAAAATTGTAAACGAATTTAACTCTTAAGCGTTTTATGTTCGTGAGCGGGATTATTTTCGTGAGCGTAAATCTTTACTCATGCACACGCACGAAGATATTTTCGTGACTCACGCTCAAGCACGACATTTTGGTTTGTTAATCACGCTCACGCACACTCATGCCGTTGCCATGAGCGTGACTCACGCGTGAGTCACGACAATTTCGTATCACGTGCACACCTCTAATTTCTACAGAAACACCATTCGTAGTTTTAAGTGCAGCAAGCAAGAGACACCATGTTATGTCCACACTGACCCTGCTACGCTATTAAGGGAGCAATACACAAATCTGGCATCAAGTTAAAATTCCTTTAGTCTAAAGAGCCTTCTCCGTAGTGATGGACATTATAGTTCAATGAAATGATCGGCCAGTTAGTTCACTAGTTCGTTGTCAGTCAGTGAGCGGCTAATTTCAAGTTCTCTTGTGGTTCATTTCAAGTTCATACTAAATTTCAAGTATTAGTTTTGTGTTGTTAATGTTCTTCATCCCACAAAAATATTTACGAAAATAATACCGAAAATTTTATATGCAAAAAAGCGATATGAGTTTACAGACTGAAAACTATGACAATTCCAAGGAAAGCGAAAATAACTGAGCGAACAAACTGCTTAGTTAGCTGAACTGACATGGTAAACGAAAAAGAACGATTGATGTGAGCTAGTTCAGTCCGTTCATTTCACTGATCTGTTCAATTGAACTAGTTCGTTCGCGAATTACCCAACTCTACTTCTCTGAAAGGCATCCCATTATTATAGTGCAATAATTTAGTGGCCATAAGAATACATATTAATAAAAATATTTTTATACAAATCAATTCGAACAGACGTTTTTAAAATAAATAATAGATTTATAAAATATCAAACATTTAAAAAAAGAAAATTTTACAATTAAAATAATTATAATATTAAATTAGCTATTTTAGAGAGATGGGGATACCTTTTCAATAAAAACATCCAATTTGTTTTTATGTATGCCATAGTATTTTATGGAATGAATTATAGGCTTTATGTTGTCTTTGAAGACATGCGTTAGGCTTCAACTACCAGTTAAGAGAAAATAAATTTCTGATATGGTCTCTCCGGTTAACTTGAACTGAAATTTTTTCAGCTTCCTAACTGGTATATGTGTACATAGTCACGATGACAGATATGGACATAGTACGGATTAAAAGTCTCTTCAGCAATCCTAGCAGTAGCGGAGAATAATGGGGAATAATGTCATCTCCAAAACGAAAAGAAATATTATCTAACAAAGTTTTGAGACTTCCTAGTGAAATGAAACTGCATATTGAATACGCGAATATTCTAAAAAATTTATCTTAATTTTGCTACCATAGAGGGATATTTAATCACGATCAAAATTTACGAATAAAAATTGCAACTTCTACGCGCTTAAAAAGAAATTCTGGACCACTACACAAAAAAAAATATTTTTTGTATTCAAACGCGAAATCAATTGATCCAATTAATTTTTAATTGAACGGTCTTCAATCACAGAAATGATAGTATCAATGAAAAAATGAATTGAAAGTCAATTAAAAATGAATTGATACAATTAATAAAAATTAATTGATACTATAATTTTTGTGTTTGATTTTTTGTTTCAATTAAAATACTTGTTGAATCAATTAAATTTTTAATTGAATATTTTTTAAAACTCAATTAAGACTTTAATTGGAAAATTCTATGAACTATGTTCGGAACATAAGCTTGGGTAATGGGTTAAGTTTATCGATTTTACGCCCTCAGAAGTAAATATACCATGAAGTGAACCGATATCGGTTTTTTTGAGTTTAAAAGATATTTAGACTCCAAATTTTAAGGAAATGGGACTGCACACATACATTTTTTGCATACACAGAAAAAAAATTTCACAAAAAATTTTCCAATTAAAATTTTAATTGAGTTTTAATATTTTAATATTCAATTAAAAATTTAATTGAATCAACAAATTTTTTAATTGAAACAAAAATCAATCACAAAAATTAATAGTATCAATTAATTTTTTAATTGGATCAAATAATTTTTTAATTGGATCAATTAATTTTTTCATTTCTGTGATTGAAGACATTTCAATTAAAAAATTAATTGGATCAATTAATTTCGTGATTGAATCAGAAAAAAAAAATTGTTTGTGTGTACACATTTTTTTGGGAACAAGTACCACATTAATTTATCCAATGAATTTTTAATTAAATTGCTTACGGAAATTATGTTATCACCAACCCCAATTACAGAATTATTTGATCCAATTAAGTTATTTGGAACAATTTTGTGATTGATATTTGTTTCGACTAGGAAATTAATTTATCAATTGAATTGAAATTGAATATTTTTTAAATTCATTTAAAAATTTAACAGAAAAATATTGGTGTAATTTTTTGTTTTGTATTTTGTAGGCCACATATCAGTGGTTAATTTTAATGTGACAATATGCCCAGCATCTCACGAAAATTCTTCACTTTTCAGAGTGTCTAAGTTTGTGAACTTGAAAACTTACAAAAATTGACAAATATAAACCATAATTAGCCCAACTAGAAAATTTGGGATTTTTTCACTGAAAAATGTTTCTTTTCTGAGGAACAAAATTTTAGACAAATAAAAAAATATAGGAAAAAGTTGTTGCAACCATCGCCATAAACTCGGCTTTTGTATTCTCTTTATGATAATACTTTGTAACAAAGTGGAATTTCGTTTGTCTAACATTTCGTTCCTGAGGAAAGCATTTTTTTCTTTGGGTGTAATAACCAAAGGTGTTATATAAAAATTGGTCTATATGGACTGTGTTTAGCGTATATTCAATTCCAGATTTCAGATATTTTTTATATCAGAAAATGAAATTGGTTCATTTTTTTATATAAAAATTTTTAAATGATATCATCTATCTATAGTATAGAACTTAAACTAAGCCATGCCAAACACACACACACAATTAGAATATTGTTTCTGAAATCAAAAAATTTCGCCATTTAACTCTATCAAAGGGTTAGAACAATTTCCAGTCTTAGATTACCATTTTTACATTTAAATTCTATTCCTAATTTGCATTTCCGTTGCCTTATTTACGCTTAGGTTTTTTGCTTTCCATTAAACTCATGATTGTCTTCCGTAATTCTTCAGTCTCACTCAATTCCAATTCATAATTACGTATTTGTTCGTTCTTTTCTTGGAGCTGTGACTCGAGGACAGTAATAACACCATCACATTTCTTTTTAGCATCACGTTGTTCTTCCAGTAATTTTTGCGTCTTTGCCAAATCACGTTCTTTTTCTTCGATGTGGCGGGTTTTCTCTTTTAGATCCACTTCATAGGCAGCGATTGTCTTTTTCAGTTTGTCAATGCGTAAGGACTGTAAAAAATAAAACAGAAGAAGTATATATATAAGTGCAATGGTAAATGGCTGACGGCGTTAAAACACATATCAAATCAGTAATTTTAAACGGTTCCTGGATCAAAATATACAAAAACTATTGCACTAACAAGTATATATGGCCGTATGTTCAGCCAGGCCCTCCGCCAAGGATTGCGTATAAAGCTTTACTAAACACTGTCATCTACAATCGAATTACTTGGGTTGTCTTAACCCACATGGAGACAGATAATTACCTACATACAACAATTAAGTTCATGTTCGGTTTATATAGAGCAGTCTATAAATAATTATGAGAGCCAAATTTCACCCGGGTCGGATAAAATTTGCAGCTCCCAGAGGTTTCGCAAGCCAAATCTGAGAATCGATTTATATGGGGGCTATATATAATTATGGACCGATATGAACCAATTTTTTATGGAGTGTTAGAGGCCGTATACTTGCACCATGTACAAAGTTTCAACCGGATCGGATGAAAATTGCCCCTCCCAGAGGCTTCTCAAGATAAATCTGGGGATCGGTTTATATGGGGGCTGTATATAATTATGAGCCGATATGGACCAATATTTGTATGGTTATTAGAGGCTATATAATAACACCACATACCAAATTTTAACCAGATCTGATGATACTCCTAGAGCCTTTGCAAGCCAAATCTGGGTCGGGTTATGTGAGGGCTATACGTAAAAGTGGTCCGATATGGCCCATTTGCAATACCATCCAACCTACATCAATAACAACTACTTGTGCCAAATTTCAGGTGGATAACTTGTATTGTTCGGAAGTTAGCGTGATTTCAACAGAATTAATGGGGTCTGAGACCAATATTTCGATGTGTTTCAAACGGAATGACAAAGTTAATATATAATATTTTATAAAAAAAAATGGTAAATCTATTCCAGAAAAAGTGGAAATTTTACAAAATATATGAGGTCAAACGTTACAGACAAGCATTATTATAAACATTATTTATTTGGCAAAATATCACAAAATTTTTAAATTGAACATTGAATTTGGAACCCAACTTTGAAATTTCAAATTTGGTACAACGGCTGTTGAAATGGTGGACAACGGTCCTATGACAAGCTCATGTTAAATTCATTGCTTCTGCGCCAGTTTTGCACTACTTTCCGATCCACTTTTTTGGAGACCTTTCTTGTGCTGGGTTAGAATTCGCGCCTTGCATTCAAAGATCCATGACTTCTATCCCAATTTCGACCAAATACCAAAAAATTTTTCAGCGGTGGATCCCCCCCTATTACGGCAGACATTTCTGAGGGTTTCAAAGCTTCTGTAAGTGGTTTCACCCTAATGTGAGACCGTTCGAACTTGGCCATAAAAAGGATGCCCCTTGTCATTGAACTTAACAAAGAATCGGGCAGCACTCATAGAAAAAAGGGAAGTTCACCAGTTGTGGTCACGTTTGGTAAAATTATACCAAAATGGTAGATTTTTTTACTGTTTGGTAGATTGGTAGCATTTTTAATGTTTTGGTAGATTTTTCAAAATATTCCTCTCCACCTAGGGGGGACTTTAAAAAATTTTCTATAGGAATAAAATAGTGACAAAATTTTCTATACACACAAAAAACATTTTTCTGATTCAATCACGAAATTAATTGATCCAATTAATTTTTTAATTGAAATGTCTTCAATCACAGAAATGATATTATCAATTAAAAAATGAATTGAAGGTCAATTAAAAATTAATTGATACTATTAATTTTTGTGATTGATTTTGGTTTCAATTAAAATATTTGTTGATTCAATTAAATTTTTAATTGAATATTTTTTAAAACTCGATTAAAATTTTAATTTGAAAATTGTTCATGATTTTTTTTTTCGAAATTTTTTCTAGGAATTTCGACAAAATTTCTTATAGAAAAAAAAATTAAAAATATCTATAAAAATTTTTTTTTGACAAAATTTCCAATAGAAAAAAATTTGACGAAATTTTCTATAGAAAAAAAATGGAAAATTTTCTATAGAAAAAAATTTCTATTTCAATCACGAAATTAATTTATCCAATTATTTTTTTAGTTGAAATGTCTTCAATCACAGAAATGATATTATCAATTAAAAAATTAATTGAAGGTCAATTAAAAATTAATTGATACTATTAATTTTTGTGATTGATTTTGGTTTCAATTAAAATATTTGTTGATTCAATTAAATTTTTAATTGAATATTTTTTAAAACTCGATTAAAATTTTAATTTGAAAATTGTTCATGAATTTTTTTTTTCGAAGTTTTTTCTAGGAATTTCGATAAAATTTCGTATAGAAAGAAAAAATTTTAAAATATCTATAAAAAAAAAATTTTGAC
The DNA here is from genome assembly GCF_050003625.1 of Haematobia irritans. Classification (NCBI taxonomy): domain Eukaryota; kingdom Metazoa; phylum Arthropoda; class Insecta; order Diptera; family Muscidae; genus Haematobia; species Haematobia irritans. The sequence goes on along the minus strand of NC_134398.1, from coordinate 152,325,926 downwards.
AAAATTTCCAATAGAAAAAAATTTTGACAAAATTTTTTATAGAAAAAAAATTGGAAAAATTTCTATAGAAAAAAAATATTTTCAAATTTTGGTAGATTATTTTTGGCAACCGTGCTTGTGGTACCACAGTGGACTAGACTATACATAACTTAACATAACCTAAGGCATAAAAACAAACAAAAGCTTTGCAGATCTTATTTAGGAGAATATACGGAAAAAACATCTGTTCTTGAAAATCCCTTGGGTTACATTTTAAACCCTAAATTAGAGGTGTACGCGTGAGTGAAATTTCACTCACACTCACGCACATTCACGAAGTCAAATATTTATTCACGCACGATAAGTGTCGTAGCCACTCCCAGTCACGCACATTCACGAAATGAAAAGCAGTAATCACGCACGCTCGCGCACGAAGTACTTTTACAGACTCACGCTCACGCACGATTCACGACAATTCACGTGATCCACGACAAATTCACGAGACTCATGGCATTTTCCCATAGGGAATGAGCAAGGGTAATAAAATTCATAAATAAAATATAGTGCGGCAACTAAATCAATTTCAGTTAACATACGAGTAAGAATTAAATCTTGATTTTTTTTCGTGAGCGTGATTTTGCAGAAATTTTATTCACGCACATTCACGAACCGATTTTATTACTCACGCACACTCACGCACGACATATTTGTTTTAGTCCCATTCACGCACATTCACGAGAGTTGCTTCAGATTTTATTCACGACTCACGTGATTCACGCGTGTCACGATAATTTCGTGTCACGCGCACACCTCTACCCTAAATAATAATACGAATACAACAAACATCGATTGCTGCATTTTGGAACTTTTTTATATGAAAGAATGTTTGGAGTTCGGCCGAACCGGGAATTGAACTCATATGCCCTTTGCATTCAATGCCAACTATTATACCAAGGTTCAAGGACTCAAATTTTGAAACGGTTTATATGGAGTCTCTATGACCATTTTGCAAGTGGTTGAAACGGATATTATTAAAAATTGGACTGAAATGTCCCATTTCCAATACCCGGCGAATTTTTGCAATATGTGGTATTTTTTTATGGGTGACAAAGTTACATACTCCCACCCTATTGATATGTAAATTGAAATTATAAACATGTTCACCATGCCGGACAACAACATTACCATGGTCACCATTATGGCAAAAAGAACATAGTACATTGGTCATTTTAGCCGGCTTGTGGTATATTGTCATGACTACCAACACTACATAGTACTCAATTGGGCTATTGGCAGTGGGTGCTTCACATATTTAAGTTTAATCAAGGAAGTATAATTCACAACTTGGAGAAGAATTATGAAAAATACTTGGAATCTGTTTACTATTCTAGTTGTAATTCTACAATTTTATTTTAAACAATGTCAAGAAGTACCTTCATTTCGTATTGTGGCACCACAAACTCTGTGCAAGGAAGAAGAAAGTGAAACGTCCATCCAAGCAGATGGTGTAGCAATATCTTTCCAACCAAAAGATGGCATTAAACTTTCATATAAATTTAAGATATTCTTCAAACTATTGGGTCCCGATCCTTTGACTCAACGAGAAACATTGCTGGTATGGAAGGCAGTTAGAACTTTGGAACAACAACTCAATACCAAAGAACGCTTAACAATATCCAAGAATAATATGGCCATGATCCTAAAATCCCAAGTAGTGCCGGGGGTTAGTTATATATTTCATGTGGTTGGCATAACCGATGCAGGGGAAACAACTAGGGAACAAGTATTTTCTCTGGATTATGCTGAAGGTGTATTGCAAAATAGCAATGTTCCAGAAGGTATCAACTTTCTATTAATAGGCTCTGAAGAAATTGTAGCCAATATGGAATACAATGTGATGGCAAAGGTATCGTTTTGTAAACCTAAATATGATTACTATATACAATGGAAACTAGATGAGTTGGATGGTAAATATCGTGAATTGGAGAATACCATATCCAGTGTTTTGACAATACCAGCCAACGTTTTGATGCCCAATCGAAAGACATCAGTGGAAGCTCAAGTTAGAGAATGGAAAAGCAATCGTTTACTGGCCCGAGATAATCTCATGGTTGAGGTCTTAAATAAAGGCTTCCAGGCCATGATTATACCAACGGCAGCAAGAATTGGCCAGGGTTCCATTTTAACTTTTCGTATTTTTATTAGAAATTTTGATCAGGTATTGGAAACAAATGTCCAATGGCAGTTGAGAGATGCCAATACCAATGTAGTTCTGGTCAATAACGAGGACAATGAAAATGAATTTAAAGTGAAATTTGAAAAAGCCGGTCTCTATCAGATCATGGCGAATGTTACCATCAATGAGATTTCGTCTCGAGTTAAATCCGAGGTGGAAGTGGTGTCCTCGTTGTTTATCAGTTATGATTTTCAGGAGGTGCCCAACTTAAATCCTTCTTCAAATGAGGAGTTTAAATTTTCCGTTATTGTTATGAACCTAGTGGCAAATTGTGAAGCAAGTTGGTTAAGTGCCCAGGAAGATGGTTTCAAATTTATTGCTCGTGATGTATTGGACAAGGAATATTATGGTTATACCAGAGTAACTAGTTTGGAGAAATACTATTTGGAAGAAATCGCAGATTTCTCCAACTCTACGGTCAATAGAGAAATTACCTTACACATACCCAGGAAGGAAATAAATAATGAGCTTACATGGCCAGGATTTGAAGGAGATGCAATGTATAAATTTCGTTTAGATGTTACCTGCCCAAAACCTTATCTACAAAATGGCCAGCAGATAGAGGGAGATGGATCTGAGCAACCAGAAGAACCTTGGAAGAAAGTTGTTACAAGCTATTTCACCATAGATCTCCATACCAATTCACCACCACAGGCATTGAAAGTTTTTATTGAACCTTTAGAAGGTATGGCCTTAACCACACCATTCACTATAAATTCTCAAGAAGCAAAAGATTTACTCTTGGATTCACCGGTGCGTTATGAATTGAAAATTCAAATGGATCAATTTCTTGTGTCTTTTGGTAAATACTTTGCCTATAAAACATGGGAAATTATACTGCCATTTACCGAGAAACCCTTACAAGTGATAGTTGAAATGTGTGATATTAGACAGGCTTGCAGCAGCGTTATCAATGATACAAAAATCTCAGTACGTTATGAGGATCTGAGTGATGGTGATTATGAGGAATATGTTAAAAAAGTCAATGCTCGTTTTATGAGTACCGATTTTCAAGAAGCTTTTAATTATGTCACAATTGCTTTGCTTACTTTCCGCAATGGCCAATCACAATATCGTGAAAGATTCGAAAATTATGCCAAAGTCTTGATTACCAAAGAAATTGAAAAACTCTTAGAACAACCAGACAATCGTATCTATATTAGTCCTGATACTGTGCATGAGTTTGTCGAAAGATCTAAGCAAATTCTAGACTATACCCAACAACTGGATAAGCAGACAATTGAAAAACTTTTGGAAATATTGGAAAATCTTATAGAAGCACCCAAGGTGGAAGAAAAACGTTTTCGTAGAGAAATTCTAAAACGAACCAAGCGTATTGTCAATCAAAATCAAGATTTATATCAGAGAACACAGATTCTACTTTTAGAAGATCTTTTAAAAGCCGAAGACTATTCACCGGAAGCTGTCAATAGATTTATAGAGAAAATTTCCAAATTATCACAAAAGATATGTCTTAAGAAAAATCTAAAAAGGGAATCCCTTAAGACTCCTATGGTCTCATTGACCTGGAAACAAATTAAGGGAGACAATTTACAATATCCTTCGACAACGCAAATCACAGAAGATTTATTTGATAAACTGATAGTTCAATTTAAAGCTTTCGATCCTAAAATGTTGCAAGGAGAAGCCAAATATTGTCTTGTCATAAAATCCTTCAACTTTCGTGAAAATCTAAACGACGATGATGAATCATCTTTACTACAATATAATATATATGAAATTATAGATGACAATGAGTTAAGGGAATGGAAACTTCAAGAAATGAATACTAATTCGGGAAATGTCCAATTGGATATCTATCCTTCTGAGCGAAGGGTTAATAAATGTTTTATGAAAACATCCTATACCTCACCGCAATGGTCATCAGATGCTTGCAAATCGGCAGAATTGGGAACATTTTTACGTTGTTCCTGTTCTCAAACTGGATTTCTAAAGGCCTCACTTATAGCAGTGCCTACTACAACAACCACATTGAAATCTATAGTAAATAGCGATATAGCTATGATTACCCCATCAACTCCTGTATTTATGTCATCTGCTTTACCCACATTTATTTCTTTGACCACAAGTACAATGATGACAACTGATACTACAGCATTTGCTTTTGCAAATGCTGCTCCAACTACCCCTGCTCCACCTACTCCACCTATTGCTTCAACATTATCTCCAGCATTGACAACGCTATCTTCACGTGATTCCTCCACTATGCGACCACCACCAACACCTCGTATTAGTGTACAACAAAAACCAACATCATCCATAGAGCAAGTTCAACGTGCTTCACCTTTATCTTATATTATACCACTAATATTTATATTGATTCTCTTGATTTTGGGTATACTATTCTTTTTGCATCGCCGTCGTATGCAACAAACATCGTCGATAGTAAAAAATTTACCTTCATCAATGACATTGGAATTACGTAAACCTGCATCGGGTATTAAATATGCCAATATCCAAGATGAGCATATGTTGAGTGGAAATTTTTAGACGATAAGCGCTTGTCTTTTCAATATATCTTCCCAATTTATATAATAAATTAAAAGGATAATTAAAATAATTTTATTTATGTTTTATTTTCTTTATCCCTATTTATGTAATACTACATAATGTACCTGGAGATTTTTATACCTACCCCACTTTCGGCCGAATACCAAAACAAGTGCATAAAGCAGTATGTTCGGCCGGGCCGAATCTTAAATTCCCCCCACCATGAATCAAATACAACAGTTTCCTCTGAAAGTCTCTCGCGTCGAAGCGTGTTTTTTTATACCCTCCACCATAGGATGGGGGGTATATTAACTTTGTCATTCCGTCCGTCCGTCCGTCCGTCTGTTGAAATCACGCTAACTTCCGAACGAAACAAGCTATCGACTTGAAACTTGGCACAAGTAGTTGTTATTGATGTAGGTCGGATGGTATTGCAAATGGGCCATATCGGTTCACTTTTACGTATAGCCCCCATATAAACGGACCCCCAAATTTGGCTTGTGATTGCTCTAAGAGAAGCAAATTTCATACGATCCGCGAAATTTGGCACATGGTATTAGTATATGGTCTCTAACAACCATGCTGAAATTGGTCCATATCGGTCCATAATTACATATAGCCACCATATAAACCGATACCCCGATTTGGCTTGCGGAGCCTCTAAGAGAAGCAAATTTCATCCGATTCGGCTGAAATTTTTTACATGTTCTCTAATGACCATGCAAAAATTGGTCCACATCGGCCCAAAATTATATATAGTCCCCATATAAGCCGATCCCCAGATTTGACCTCCGGAGCCTCTTAGATGAGCAAAATTCATCCGATCCGGTTGAAATTGGGTACGTGGTGTTAGTATATGGTCTCTAACAACCATGCAAGAATTGGTCCATATCGGTCCATAATTATATATAGCCCCCATATAAATCGATCCCCAGATTTGTCCTCCGGAGCCTCTTGGAGGAGCAAAATTCATCCGATCCGGTTGAAATTTGGAACGTGGTGTTAGAATGTGGTCTCCAACAAACACGCAGGAATTGGTCCATACCGGTCCATAATAATATATAGCCCCCATACAAACCGTTCCCCAGATTTGATCTCCGGAGCCTCTTAGAGGAGCAAAATTCATCCGATCCGCTTGAAATTTGCAACGTGGTGTTAGTATAAGGCCGCTAATAACCATGCCAAAATTGGTCCATATCGGTCTAAAGTTATATATAGGCGATCCCCAATCACACAAAAATTGGTCCTTATCGGTTCATAATCATGGTTGCCGCTCGAGCCAAAAATAATCTACCAAAATCTTATTCTTATAGAAAACATTGTCGAAATGTTATTTCTATAGAAAATTTTGTCAAAATTTTATTTCTATAGACAATTTTGTCAAAATTTTGTTTCTATAGAACATTTAGTCAAAATTGTATTTCTATAGAAAATTTTGTCAAAATTTTATTTCTATAGAAAATTTTGTCAGAATTTTATTTCTATACAAAATTTTATCCAAATTTTATTGCTATAGAAATTTTTTTCCAAATTTTACTTCTATAGAAAATGTCAAAATTTTATTTTGTCAAAATTTTATTTCTATTGAAACTTCAAACTTAATTATATACGTATTTAATCGGTCTTTTTTAGTTTAATATATACCACGTATGGACTATGTGGTATATATTACGGTGTTAGGAAGTTTTAAGATACCTTGCCATCGGCAATTGTTACCGCAACCCAAGAAATTCGATTGTGGATGATAGTCTTCAGAAGAAGTTTCTACGCAATCCATGGTGGAGGGTACATAAGCTTCGGCCTGGCCGAACTTACGGCCGTATATACTTGTTTTTGAAATAAAATTCTAAATCTAACTTCGCTTCCCGAAGTTAAATTTAGAATTTTAACATATGGAGACTACAATCTGTTGTACAATGAGAATCAGATTCTGGCTTTATAAGAACCATTTTTATTTGAATATTAGAGGAACCTGAAGCATCTCGTGTAAGCGTGCAAAAAAAAATGAAATAATGCATTGATATGAAATGATTATTGAAATGAGTATGAGAAGTAAATCTGGTCATTTTACTTTTAGGTTGGAGCAATTTGGTTGACCAATGGGCCTTCTGTCCCCTCAAGAAGTGAAATCGATAGACATGGCTTTGTGGGTCTAAATTGTAAGGGCCGATGTTGAATGTGAACCACACATAAACGCCAAGTTTTTTCAGAATTTTATACGACATTTCTCTATTTCAGACTTACTCAATTTGAGCCATGGAGAGATACACAATCCAACAACGTTTCAATGGTTCCAAGAAATGGCAACAGTGGAGAATCAATTTTCGAAGAAAATCATCTTCAGTGATGAGGCACATTTTCACCTAAGTGGATTTGTCAATAAACAGAATTGCCGCATTTGGGCGAATGAGAATCAAAGAGTGATTGTCGAAAAACCAATGCACCCACAAAAAGTGACTGGTGCGGTTTATGGGCTGGCGGCATCATCGGGCCGTATTTTTTCCAAAATGAGGCCGGTCAGGCAGTTACTGTGAATGGTGTTCGCTATCGTGAGATGATAACGAACTTTTTATGGCCCGAATTGGAAGATATGGATTTGGACGATATGTGGTTTCAGCAGGACGGTGCCACTTGCCACACAGCTAACAAATCAATGGCTCTTTTGCGCAACAAATTCAATGGCCGTGTTATCTCACGTAATGGCGATGTCAATTGGCCGCCAAGATCATGTGATTTGACACCGTTGGACTTTTTTCTTTGGGGTTATTTGAAAGAAAAGGTGTACGTCGATAAGCCAGTAACAATTCAAGAGCTAAAGGATGAGATAATTCGGCACATTAACGGCATAGAACCTCCATTATGCCTCGGCGTCATCGAAAATTTGGACCATCAGATGAAGGTGTGCCACCGAGGTTGCGGCGCCCATTTGGCCGATATTTTGTTCCATACATAATTGAGTAATACCAATATATCATAATAAAATAAAATTACAATAATTTCCTAAATAGTTTGTGTTTTATTCAAAATCAACATCGGCCCTTGAAAATTTAACCACCCTTTACTTCTATCTTTCCAATTTCAGGCAAATCGGATAAAAATTGCGGTTTCTAGAAGCCCAAGGGGGATCGATCAATACACAATATTCGGTATTTGTGGTCCAAAAATACCTCTACATATACAAATTCAGGCCAGTCGGAAAAAAACTACGGTTTTTAGAAACCCAAGAAGTCATATCGGGAGATGGGTCTATATGGAGACTATACGAAACCATTAACCATTAACCGATACACACCATATTCGGCACACTTAAAGTAGAATTACATACCATGCGATGGAAAAGTTAAAATTTCTCTTTGAAATCAAAAGCTCGAATAGTCTGCCGCAAACTGAAAAAAAATCAACGCTTCCATTAACGCACGGATTGACACATGATGTGTAATTCAACCTTTATTTGTGGTGCCGATTTTCCAGAAATTGTAGTCTTACAATCGGATAAAAATTACGGTTTCCAGTAGTCCAGTTGCATTACTGCAGTAACAAAACGAAATAAAAATAAGATTAAGGGACTTGTAGTTCTATGAAAAGATGATGTACAGTGGGAGTAAAGATGATGCAATTTGTAAGAGGAAAATTCCTAGATATTTTCTCCATAAGGAGTTAGCATAAAGGGCCGAAAATTGAGTTATCTATCCCAGCCAGATCTATACTAAAGGCTGTGGAAAGGTTCATTTGTATCTGGCGTTTTCTTTTCAATGACTCTATTAATCAAGTTCCTTAATCTAAATTTGTCCATAAAGTTCGATTAATAATTGTAAAATTAGATATAATGCATTTGGACGTTAATTGCCTGTTTCAGTATCAGGCTAACATGAAAAATAGTAGTCCAAGAACTCAAATCGCGAGGACGGTTTATGGTTTCATCTTCGGCACACCTATTTGTGCTCCGAAAATACATCTAACTTCCAAGTTCGCGTGCGGATTGCGACGGTGCTGAAATGTTTGTCTGCGCAGGGCTTTAATACTATATTTAGGAATTTTCGCAATAATTTTCGGAATTTATTTTGACCCAACGGTCATTGTCTGGTGCCCAATCAAAGGTTTACATTTTTAGCTGAGCTCTTTGGAAAGTGAGCACTCATATAGTTTTTGTTTTCACGAACTGCTTAATTTGGAACGGCTTCTCATCGAAGAAAACCAAATTTCGTTAACTCGCCACTTTCGTGCAAGCGGTGCAATACCTTGGCTGTTTCTAATCAAACTTTTTTTGTGCATCGATGAGGTCTTGCACTTTTTGGAACTATAATGGATTTAGTCCAAGCTCAATTTTCACAATTTTCAATATGTGGTGGGGTGGATCCGTTCTCGCGATATGTTCAGCCCACGGGCAAGCTTTTTATATATGACTTCCATCGCTAATAACTTACTTCTGTATGCTTTTGTACGGTTGTAAACAATAAAATAAACTCTCAAGGGAATATATCTATCAGACACCAGACGATCGGTTTAGAAATTATAGAAACCTGAAGTTGGTTGCAATACATATTAGCCACCCTATATGACAACCCGTAATTTATATGTGTGTTTTCGAGGTCTTTATAACCCAGCAAAAAAAAATGGGAAGTTCTTCCAAAGGCACCACTTTAAAAGCACTTCCAGAAGATGTACTCCCAATGTTGTTCTTTATTTTAACTACACAGGAAGTTCTTTTTATTCAATAATATGCTTTTTTCATATTTTTAATGGGTAATTTTGCTTTTTTGTATTTCAAATAGGTTAAAAACCGAGTAAGAATTCATAAAATGGTACAAATTATTAAAATTTTGTCGAAAAAAATGCTACATCCAATCTGAAAAAATTGTGAATGTTTGAAAATATTTAAGGTCAAACGTTTCAGACAAGCGTTAGAATCCATAAAAAAATGTAAAAAATTATAAAAATTATTTAATTGACAAAATATCACAGAATTTTTAAATTTACATCCAAAACATTGAATACGGATAACACCTAATAAGGTGATGCAAATTCAGTGCAACGGCTGTTGAAATGGAGGACTCCCGTCCTATGACAAGCCCATGTTAAATTCATCGCTTCTGCGTCAATTTTGCACCACTTCCGGATCCAAAAAGAACATTTTCATTACTTTTTGGCGATGCTTTTTTGCTGGGAAGTTTCTAGTAGAGGTCTGCATCGAATAACTTTTCCCTACATTTATGCACTTCACTGTCGAATATGGTACATACACACTCCTTCTCTCAGAGCGCAAGTAGTGAAGTGAAGAGAACACTTGCTTATCAAATACCAACAAGTATTTATCCGAAACAATATGGAACAAAAAGGAACAATAACAAGTATATACGGCCGTAAGTTCGGCCAGGCCGAATCTTACATACCCTCCAACATGGATTGCGTAGAAACTTCTACGAAAGACTGTCATCCACAATCGAATTACTTTGGTTGCGGTATCTTAATACTTCTTAACATGGTTTTCCAAATTGTGAGTTAGTCCATACGTGGTATATATTAGACAAAAACAAGTAAGGAAAGTCTAAAGTCGGGCGGGGCCGACTATATTATACCCTGCACCACTTTGTACATCTAAATTTTCGATACCATATCACATCCGTCAAATGTTTTGGGGGCTATATATAAAGGTTTGTCCCAAATGCATACATTTAAATATCACTCGATCTGGACAGAATTTGATAGACTTCTACAAAATCCATAGACTCAAAATTTAAGTCGGCTAATGCACTAGGGTGGAACACAATGTTAGTAAAAAATATGGGAAACATTTAAATCTGAAGCAATTTTAAGGAAACTTCGCAAAAGTTTATTTATGAGTTTTTTTATGGAGTTTTTACAACTTTTCGACTAAGCAGTGGCGATTTCACAAGAAAAATGTTGGTATTTTGACCATTTTTGTCGAAATCAGAAAAACATATATATGGGAGCTATACCTAAATCTGAACCGATTTCAACCAAATTTGGCACGCATTGCTACAATGCTAATTCTACTCCCTGTGCAAAATTTCAACTAAATCGGAGCAAAAAATTGGCCTCTGTGGTCATATGAGTGTAAATCGGGCGAACGATATATATGGGAACTATATCTAAATCTGAACCGATTTCAATAAAATTTGGCACACTAGACTACACTACTTATTGAACTCCTAGTGCAAAATTTCAACCAAATTGGGGTAAAACTCTGGCCTCTGGGACCGTATTAGTCCATATCGGGCGAGAGATATATATGGGAGCTATATCTAAATCTGAACCGATTTCTTCCAAAATCAATAGGTATCTATTCTGAGGCAAAACACATACTTGTGCCAAATTTGAAGTCGATTGCACTAAAACTGCGACCTAGACTTTGATTACAAAAATGTGTTCACGGACAGACGGACATGGCTATATCGACTCAGGAGCCCAACCTGAGCATTTTTGCCAAAGACACCATGCATCTATCTTGTCTCCTTCTGGGTGTTGCAAACATATGCACTAACTTATAATACCCTGTTCCACAGTGTGGCGCAGGGTATAAAAAGTATGTATAGGTAAGTCTACAAATAATTACGAATCGATATGGACTTTTGCACGGCACGTAGAGAGCCAGAATTGAAATATGGGGGATATATACAATTTTGAACTTGATATGGACCAATTTTTGTGTGATTGGGGATCGATTTATCTGAGGGCTATATATAACTATAGACCGATATGGACTTAGTTAGGCATGGTTGTTAACGGCCATATACTAGCACAATGTACCAAATTTCAACTGACTCGGATGAAATTTGTTCCTCCAAGAGGCTCCAAAACCAAATCTCGGGATCGGTTTATATGGGGGCTATATATGATTATGGACTGATATGGACCACTTTTGGCATGGTTGCTAAATATCATATGCTACCACCACGTACCAAATTTCAACCAGATCGGATGCATTTTGCTTCTCCAAAAGGCACCGGAGGTAAAATCTGGGGGTCGGTTTATATGGGGGCTATATATAATTATGGACTGATATGAACCAATTCCTGCATGGTTGTTGGATACAATATACTAACATCACGTACCAAATTTCAAGCGAATCGTATGAATTTTGCTCTTCCAAGGGGCTCCGGAGGTCAAATTTGGGGATCGGTTTATATGGGGCCTATATATAATTATGGACCGATGTGGACCAATTTTTGCATAGTCATTAGAGAACATATACTTACACCATGTAACAAATTTCAGCCGGATCGGATTAAATTTGCTTATCTTAGAAGCTCCGCAAGCCAAATCTGGGGATCGGTTTATATGGGGGCTATATATAATTGTGGACCGTTGTGGACCAATTTTTGCATGGTTGTTAGAGACCATATACTAACACGATGTACCGAATTTCAGCCGGATCGGATGAAATTTGCTTCTCTTAGAGGATTCGCAAGCCAAATTTGGGGGTCCGTTTATATGGGGGCTATACGTAAAAGTGGACCGATATGGCCCATTTGCAATACCATCCGACCTACATCAATAACAACTACTTGTGCCAAATTTCAAGTCGATAGCTTGTTTCGTTCGGAAGTTAGCGTGATTTCAACAGACGGACGGACGAACGGACGGACATTCTCAGATCGACTCAGAATTTCACCACGACCCAGAATATATATACTTCATGGGGTCTTTGAGCAATATTTCGATGTGTTACAAACGGAATGACAAAGTTAACGTATTGAGAAACCTTGAAGAAAAATACAATGGCCTCAGACACGATTTTAAAAGATCTCTCGAACCTTATCAGAAGGAATGACAGGACTTCCTTGTTATCCTCGGACGGAAGCTCACTAAGACATTTTATTCCCAGCATCTGATTGTATGAATTATCCTGGCATCCTGTTATTTCATTAAATTCCAACCAAATCCTCATAATTCGAGCCAGCGTGTCGATTTTATAGCCGGCTTATATTCGTCGGTCTTACCCTGTTGATCACAGTAGCTGAATCTGTAGGAAAATCAACCACGGTAGAATTGATAACAGGAATACAATCCTCATTGGCAACTGACGATTAATGATACGAAAAAGGTGATGGAGTAATAGAGCGACAAGACCAACGACAGTATGTCATCAACAACGACGCTAGGACCGATGGAATTTCTATACTGATCTTAAAACTCCTAGATTAATAGAGAGGTGAGTATATTATCTGTGAAACCTCTCAAATTTAGACACTCTGAAAAGCGGACACCTCTAAAAAGTGGACAATTTTCTTGAGATGTTTCAATTCAAGCGTGGTGAAATGAGCACGGAGGACGGTGAACGCAGTGGACGCCCGAAAGAGGTGGTTACCGTCGAAAACATCAAAAAAATCCACAAAATGATTTTGAATGACCGTAAAATGAAGTTGATCGAGATAGCAGAGGCCTTAAAGATATCAAAGGGACGTGTTGGTCATATCATTCATCAATATTTGGATATGCGGAAGCTCTGTGCAAAATGGGTGCCGACTGAGCTCACATTTGACCAAAAACAACGAGTTGATGATTCTGAGCTTGTTTGCAGCTGTTAACTCGTGATACACCCGAGTTTTTCAGTCGATATGTGGCAATGGATGAAACATGAATCCATTACTACACTCCTGATTCCAATCGACAGTCGGCTGAGTGAACAGCGACCGGTGAACCGTCTCCGAAGCGTGGAAAGACTCAAAAGTCCGCTGGCAAAGTAATGGCCTTTGTTTTTTGGGATGCGCATGGAATAATTTTTATCGATTATCTTGAGAAGGGAAAACCCATCAACAGTGACTATTATATGGCGTTATTGGAGCGTTTGAAGGTCGAAATCGCGGCAAAACGGCCCCATATGAAGAAGAAAAGTGCTGTTCCACCAAGAACAGCATGAATTCATGAATTCAAAACCGAAGGAGTACTATCAAAATGGTATCAAAAAATTGGAACGTCGTTATAATCGTTGTATCGCTCTTGAAGGGAACTATGTTGAATAATAAAAACGAATTTTGACAAAAAAAAATTATTTTTCTTTGTTAGACCGGGGACTTATCAGTTAACATGTCAAGGGAATGCTTCTCAATTGTAGCAAAACAAAAAAGCGATTGTGGGGGGGTTCCCACTTCTGCGAGTTTTTACTGTATACGGTAACGCTAACTCAAAAACCTTCCAACCTTGAACGAAAACTTTTGGTATTCGACATTTTTAAGAATATTCAGAAAATCATTACAGCAATATGTTGAAATGATATAGAACTTACACTTTCTTTAGTGGCAATGTGTAGTTTTTCTAGTTCCTCTGTTTTTGATTGCAACTGATCCTTGAGTTCATTATAATCCTTTTGCAACACTGTAAAATATCAAAAGAAAATATATTTATTAATAACTCAATTAAAATGAATAATTCAAACTCACCAATCATTTCAGAAACTTTAACGGACAAACGTTTTTCACTGATTTGCAATGTTTCTGACTGTTCCGACAATTTCTTCATCAGCTCTGTCATGTTACGTTTCAAATTATCTTTTTGATGTTTCAAATCTTTACACTGCGTTTGAAGAGACTCTTGATTGATGTGTAATTCAAAATTCATGGTATTGTATTTTTCGAGTTCAGCATTTTGAAAATTTATTCGTTGAGTCAAATGAGTAATCTGAGAAGATAAAAAAATCAAATTCAATTCCAAATTTTAAGGAAAAATAAATGTGACCTATTTTCATTACCTCATTGCTGGCATCTTCCAATTTCTTTTGCAAACTCTTTTCCGCGGAATTTAAATTTTTTATTTTATAATTGTATAATTCAATAATTTGTGATGTGGCCACATTGTTTAATTGATTATTACGTTCGGCATTGGATATGACATCGATTAAAGCATGCAGACGTTCTTCCAATTCTTTGCTAACGAATGTTTTATGACTTTTCAAAATGGCATTTAAATTGTGCCACTGATCTCCAGTAGGAGTTGAGGATATTGTCATATGTCTGGTAGATGAATTCAGTTTTGAAATATGCTAAAAATCAAAAATTGGATAAATTCTTCGTTTAAATTTCACTTTTTGATTTTGCATTATTACCTTAGCAACTTCTATTTGTGGAAAATGCTCAAATTGTGAGATTTGAAAAACTGCTGAGCATAGACGTTCACTGCCACTTATCATGGCTCGGGCCAAAGCATTTTGTATTTGTGGCAATTGTAAAAGATTACAACATTTTTCAAAATAGGCTTTCTTGGCAATTTCCGTAAAATTTATTAGGAGTAATAGACAAAATATGGACTTTTCGATTTCTTCCATGCTTAGACAATTTTCTGGCATTTCTGGTTTTACTGCCAACAAAGGGGCAAATATCTTATCAAAGTAGGATTCCGTAATTTTTGAGAGAATTAGTTTTTCTGTTTTTGTCTGATGTAGTAGCGAGACTAAAAGCTGCAACACAGCAGCCGTGTGTAGAGGAGATGTGTCCGGTTTTTCAGAGCATGAAATTAATTGTATAATAATTGAAGGATCCCGAGAGATACGTGGGGCTATTGATTCTTTTTTGGCTTTAATTGAAAATAGAAATTATAAATTCTGATCATAATGATTGCGAAAAACTTACCCAGCCTTACTAAACTGTCTAACAGATTAATTGCCTGTACACCACACACCTCTGACTGCAGCCAATTAGATAACAATTCAAATATTCTAGGTATATTGGAATCTAAACTAATAGCCGCATTCTCTTTGCCTTCATCATCTACTTGGGCCGATAGGTCCATGATATGTTCCATTAATTCGAACAATAAGCCCAAACATATTTGTTGATGTTTGCGAGAATCCTCATTTGAATCGTCCATGCTTCCTCGAGATTCCAAACGCTGAAATAGAATAGACCAATGTCATGATTAAATTGAATTGAGGAATTTGCTATAAGATATGTGCTAGTATTGTTCGAAACTCATTTTTTTTAGAGGTAAAACCCGAAGCTTAATTTTTACTTTTTCAAATGAAAATCCGAAATACTGAAGTAGCAAAATCGCCCTTAGTTGAAGGAGTACAAACATTTGTTTTTTCAAACTTTTCATTATACTTACATCTAAAATCTTTTCAATGTCCTCGAAGTAGAATTGATAACTCAACATGGCATGATGCAGTCCACTGTGTGCTTTAGAATCTTTTAGAAATTCCACAATATGCCTCAGATGTGGAACATTCCATGTCTTAATACATTCATATACAGAGGCAAAACATGAACGCAAAAACAAATGTAATTCTTTTTGGTCAGGTGAATGGATATCTTCCGAGAGAATTATTAACATTTTATTTGCCAACATTCCATAGTTTTGTATTCGACGACTGAAACTTGAAATATTCACTGAACGCAAGAATAGAAATAAAACCACAAAGTTTTTATAGCACAAATTGATGAGTATGGATAAGGCCAACTGCCCATGAAGCTCTTCTCCTTCCTCTGACGATTGATAGACAATTTCAACCAATTGCTCCAATAATACCACAATATATGGTTCCTCCCATGTTATCTTTATGCCAAAAGTGAGTTCTTGTAATAGGGTCAATACACGTTGACGTTTATCTCCAGGCTGAGTTCGTTTCAGAAGAAACGTTAGAATAGGTATGAAGCGATATTCATCCACTATAGCCTTACGTGCCTCCAAATTTTTCGAACAATGCTGCAATAAACCCACACAGGCCCATAATGCATCCGACTCTGTCGCTAAATTTCCCATTGTGGCATGCAGATCTATGAAGAATTTCGATATTTCTAAATTTCCTGGAGCAAAATAATGTGGCTGAATTGCTGTACTAAGCAAGGAGGCACTACGATTTAGCAAAACTAGGGACTCCTCCGTTTTGATATCACGACACAAAGCCGCTTGCACGCTGAATTCTCGCACATAGCTAATTGCATTGGAAGACTCATTATTGCTGCTGGAATTGTTCTTGCGAGAACTCATAGTTTTTATTTGGTATTTGCGATTAGATTTTTGCAAACAAACTTTTCAAAGTATATCACTAAAATAAACAAAACACCAATGCAAAATGAACTGAGCGGGCACTATTTCAAACTGCACAAACTGACAAGCACTGTCAAGCATAGGGTATGTTCAGCCAGTGACGCTTTACCAAGCCACCTAATAAAGACGAACGGCGTGATGCGAAATAAAAGATGTAAAGGTAGCGTTATGGTGGATATTAATAGGTTGATTTGCGTTCATTGCCAGTAATATCTATCCAGTGATGCAAATTCAGTGCACCGGCTGTTGAAATGGAGGACTTCCGTCCTATGACAAGCCCATCTTAAATTCATCGCGTCTGCGTAAATTTTGCACCACTTCCGGATCCCTAAAGAACATTTTCCTTACTTTTAGGCGACGCTTTTTTTGCTGGGTGGTGTTCGCTGTACGCTGCTACCAATCACTGATAAGTAGGAATTGAGGCGGCTGAACTTGCCTGATCTTAATTGTGCTAAAACCACCCATTGGAGGTCTCTTTCCTCCGGTGCTATGGGCGGTGGTCGGACTCCGAGAACAGGATTAACCTTGTAGCTTCTAACCGCTCGCATATGTCATCAACAATGGGCTCGGATGCCATGATTGTACAGTCGTTCGCATATGATACAATTTCGACGCCGTCAGGAGGGGGTGGAATCGAGGACAGGTAGAGATTAAACAGTGCCGGAGATATCACCCCACCCTGGGGAACTCCCTGTTTAACACTACGGGGTTTTGACTTCCTGTCCCTGAATTCCACGTACGACTGGCTCCTGCACATATAAGTCAGCACCCAACGCTTCGTTCCTGCCGGTAAGGACGCGTTCTGGATGTCCTCGAATAATGTGGCATGGTTGACCGTATCGAATGCTTTCGATAGGTCAAGCGGCACGAGGACCGTCCTATGACATGGCTTGGGCTGATTAAGTCCATTATTAATATATGTCGAACGTCAGTTCTTAATACCGTTTCAAAAATTGCGGGTCTGCCGCCACCGAAAAAAATCTCTGGAATGAAGCCGACTGAAATATAAACGCCAACTAATGAAAATATATTTGTTTAAATTTGAAAAAAATTATAATTGTTTTATTTTATTTTCATTATTTTAAAAAGTACGTTTCAGCGAAAAACAAATATCAACATTTATTAGAATGAATGCCAAACACTGGGTGTTAGCTTATTTGTGCGAAATAATATGCCTGCCTATTATTTAGTGCGAAAATTTCAGAGTTGCATCACTATGTGTGTATATTTAACCATAGCGAAAATTTCAGAGTTGCATCACTATGTGTGTAAATTTAACCATAGCGATAGGCGGTAGGCGAAACATTTTTGCCGCAAAGGCAAATACAATAAGCTTGACGGCGAATAATTCCCTTTTTCACGTTTCCTAGCGTTTTTGTTGTCAATACAGCATGCTTTGACAATATTAAACAATGAAGTTGAATAAAAACATACAATGTCTTGTTATTTGTTGAGTTATTTCAAGAAAAAATAATCTACACGTGTCCAGGCAACAGCAATTCCTAGTGGTGAGTTAAAAAAATTGATAAGCGATGGCAACACTATACCAGTTTTCGCCAAGGAGTTAGAATAAGTTTTAATTTAGCGACACGCCGCTGGCCGTCACGGTATTCCGTCGCGGATTTTGGGCTTCTCATAAGAAATACACGCAAATAAATGTTCGCCTACCGCCTATCGCTACACTGAAAAAAATATTGTCGTGAGGTCAAAGATTTCATGTCTTTAAAATACGAATACAAATTTTGCTTAGCATAGAAGACGCATTTCACTAAAATAAAGTTATTTTCCTTGTCCAAAAGTCGATAAACTTTTCAATGAAGTCGTGTTGTCCTTATAATTAAGTGATTTGACTTAAAAATGGGTATCTTAACATGAAAGAAAAAATTTATAGGCTAAGGTCAACTTGACTTTAATAATTCAGAAAAATTCTTTAAATTTAATGAAATTGTCTTTAAATTTGTTGTCTTTTTGCATCTTGACTACAAAGCAAAAAATCGTTCAAATATAGGACATGTTTTTCAAAACTTTATTTTAAAGAAGTTTTTTACTTCAAACATAGCATAATTTCTACTGGAAGTCGAGTCCTAATTTGGAAAATAAAGTTGCCGTTAACTCGTTTTTAAAGGACTTTGATAGCATATGAAGAAAAAAAGCTGAGAAAGCAAAAGATTAAAATTTGCTTCCTAGAAGCAAGTACACAAAACCTAAATTTAAAAGAGAATTGTGTCTTAAAAGTATCCTTACTTGTATTCTCCGCTTCTTTGGCTCGGAACCAATACCAAATTTTTTAAAGTAAAGACAAAATCTTTGGAACCGAGTATGCTTTTTTTTCAGTGTATGGTTATATTTACACACTATCGAAAAAAAAAACTCTGAACAAAGTATACGCAGTTATTCCGCGCAATCTTTTTTTTTATGGAGTATAAAAGTTTTTCGCTGTTCTTTAGAGGATTATAGAGTGACACCGTATAGACAAATTTCCTACATTTGCCATAAGCCCGGTATGCCGCTCTTGCGAAAATTCGTGTTGCATGCCTAGTTTTGCGATTCATTTCTTAAGGGAGCAAAATGTAAACAATCGATAACAACGCCTCACGATATTTTCGGTAGCAAATCTACCAATGCATTACTTATGTGGAGCTGAAATTTCGTTAGAGGTTCATACCAGTCTATAACAAATACATGCTTAAATTGCATTTTACTACTGAACAATTTAATAGTTGTCGACTAACGATAACAAAGTCTCCATAATCTTAACTAGCAAAAACTGTTATGCCACAATTTTGCTAGGGTGCTTAAACACTTTAACCGTCAAATGCAATTGTGCAAGTTACATACCTAGTGACAAAATAACGAAGTTTATTTAATATTTTTATTGAGTAAAAATAATGTAAAATGAATGGATGTAGCTGGATAAGTGTTTTCCAAAAACTTTAATTTCATTATCATTACCACCATATACATATATGAAACATAGACGGTCTTGAATCTCATCTATGACCCAGACTCTCTGGATTAACGAATCCAATATAGCACCTTTTGTTCTTACTTGTGTGACTTTTCTTATTTATATACATGGTACTTAAATTGGGCTGTGTTTACTACTACAACCAGCTGTATATATATTTAAATTATGAAGCCTCAGTAACTATGTACTTTTTACTGTTGAAAATGGGAACACTCAAGAAAAAATGATAATAAATAGTTATTATGAAACTCGGTGGTATGTACTTCTGCATATCTTAAGATTTTGTTATTGATTGTTTAAATTTTTACAGATATTAAAGAGTTAACTGCATTATCGGCATGTAAACGAAATTTCCGCTTCAAATGCGCCTTGGTTTACCGATAAAAAAAAATGTATTTTTGTGTTGCTATAGAAAATTGCGCAAGGAGTTCTTATAAATCAGTTTGCGGTAAACAATGTATTGTTATATTATTGTCAAAATTCCGAAAAATGTACTGTCGACTTGAAAATAAATTAAGATATATGGAAAGATATGGTATTAAGGATAAAATTACTTAAAATGTATGCTAATATTTTTTGTTTTTGAAATTAAGAACATATTTTTAATTTCAAGTATGGGTTATAGTGTGGATTTTTTAACTGACTTTTATTTATAAATAAATAACATCGTCAATAATAATGAAAATTCTATAAATGAGATCTGCATCCCAATTTTAATTTTATAGCTCCTAGATATAAAGGTGGATAGGTCCCTAAAAAAATGTTCTTATTTTCAAGAAGTCGCATTTTTGGCTAGGGATCAATACCTTTACGAAAACGTCAAAATCTTTGAACTCAAAAATGTTTTTCGTTATTTTAAGGAAACAATTCTTTATTATCACTCCTAATAACGACAATATATATATATATATATATATATATATATATATATATATATATATATATATATATATATATATATATATATATATATATATATATATATATATATATATATATATATATATATATATATATATATATATATATATATATATATATATATATATATATATATATATATATATATATATATATATATATATATATATATATTCTATATTTTATTGCTATAGAAAATTTTTTCAAAATATTATTTCTGTACAAAATTTTGTCAAAATTTTCATTATATAGAAAATTTTGTCAAAATTTTATTTTAATAGAAAATTTTGTCAAAATTTTATTTCTATAGAAAGTTTTGTCAAAATTTTATTTCTATAGAAAGTTTTGTCAAAATTTTATTTCTATAGAAAATTTTGTCAAAGTTTTATTTCTATAGAAAATTGTGTCAAAATTTTATTTCCATTGAAAATTTTGTTTAAATTTTATCTATTGAAGATTTTCTCAAAATTTTATTTCTGAAAAAAATTTTTTCAAAATTTTATTTTTGTAAAAATTTTACTTCTATAGAAGATTTGGTCAAAATTTTATTCCTATAGACAATTTTGTCAAAATGTTCTTTCTGTACAAAAATCTGTCAAATTTTATTTCTTGAGGAAATTTTGCCAAAATTTTATTTTTCTAGAAATTTTTCACAAAATTTTATTTTTGTAGACAATTTTGTCAAAATTTTATTGCCATAGAAAATTTTGTTAAAATTTTATTTCTACAGAAAATTTTGTCAAAATTTTATTTCCATAGAAAATTTTGTTAAAAATTTATTTCTACACAAAATTTTGTCAAAATTTTATTTCTATAGAAAATTTTGTCAAAATTTTATTTCTATAGAAAATTTTACCAAAATTTTAGTTTAATAGAAAATTTTGTCAAAATTTTATTTCCATAGAAAATTTTGTTAAAATTTTATCTATAAAAATTTTCTCAAAATTTTATTTCTGTAGAATATTTTCTCAAAATTTTATTGCTACAGAAAATTCTTTCAAAATTTTATTTCTGCAAATTTTTTTTCAAAATTTTATTTTTGTAAAAATTTTGCCAAAATTTTATTTCTATAGAAAATTTTCTCAAAATTTTATTCCTATAGAAAATGTTGCCAAAATTTTATTTCTACAAAATTTTATTTTTTGTAGACAATTTTGTCAAAATTTTATTGCCATAGAAAATTTTGTTAAAATTTTATTTCTACAGAAAATTTTGTCAAAATTTTATTTCCATAGAAAATTTTGTTAAAAATTTATTTCTACACAAAATTTTGTCAAAATTTTATTTCTATAGAAAATTTTGTCAAAATTTTATTTCTATAGAAAATTTTACCAAAATTTTAGTTAAATAGAAAATTGTGTCAAAATGTTATTTCCATAGAAAATGTTGTTAAAATTTTATCTATAGAAAATTTTTTCAAAATTTTATTTGTGTAGAATATTTTCTCAAAATTTTATTGCTACAGAAAATTCTTTCAAAATTTTATTTCTGCAAATTTTTTTTCAAAATTTTATTTTTGTAAAAATTTTGCCAAAATTGTATTTCTATAGAAATTTTTCTCAAAATTTTATTCCTATAGAAAATGTTGCCAAAATTTTATTTCTACAAAATTTTATTTTTTGTAGACAATTTTGTCAAAATTTTATTTCCATAGAAAATTTTGTTAAAATTTTATTTCTATACAAAATTTTGTCAAAATTTTATTTCTATAGAAAATTTTGTCAAAATTTTATTTCTATAGAAAATTTTGTCAAAATTTTATTTCTATAGAAAATTTTGTTAAAATTTTAGTTCTATAGAAAATTTTGTCAAAGTTTTATTTCTTTAGAAAATTGTGTCAAAATGTTATTTCCATAGAAAATGTTGTTAAAATTTTATCTATAGAAAATTTTTTCAAAATTTTATTTGTGTAGAATATTTTCTCAAAATTTTATTGCTACAGAAAATACTTTCAAAATTTTATTTCTGAATTTTTTTTTTCAAAATTTTATTTGTGTAAAAATTTTGCCCAAATTTTACTTCTATAGAAAATTTTGTCAACATTTTATTTCTATAGACAATTTTGTCAAAATGTTCTTTCTATACAAAAATTTGTCAAATTTTATTTCTATAGGAAATTTTGCCAAAATTTTATTTCTATAGAAAATTTTCTCAAAATTTTATTCCTAATGAAAATGTTGCCAAAATTTTATTTCTACAGAAAATGTTGTCAAAACTTTATTTCCATAGAAAATTTTGTTAAAATTTTATTTCTACAGAAAATTTTGCCAAAATTTTATTTCTACAGAAAATTTTGTCAAAATTTTATTTCTATAGAAAATTTTGTCAAAATTTTATTTCTATAGAACATTTTGTCAAAATTTTATATCTGTAGAAAAATTTGTCAAACTTTTATGTCTGTAGAAAAATTTTCTCAAAGCATTATTCTTTAACCCTTGTGTATGTGATAACACTGGAAGCGATACCAGCGTGATGAGGTCCCGTGGGACCTACAATAAAAAAAGGATGCTAGAGAGGTTATCCCTACGACATTTTTCGATCATTTACTGTAGGTGGACTCTTCTATAACGCACAAATTGCATATATAAACATTTGGTTGTAAATATAGAGTTTTATTTAATTTTGAATAGGATACAGATAATGTTAAAATTTTTGATTAGTATACTAGTGGCCCTGATGTTTGACGCAGGCGTGGTACGTGTGAGTATCCTTATACGTACCAAGCAACAATATATTGTTTTTGTAGTTGAATGTTCTTAACAAACTGGATTTTTGAAGGAAAAACAATACGATTTTTTTTAGTGGCGTTCGTTTTGCTCGCAGTATTATGTGCACAGTGGTTGTTTCAAACTTGGTCCAAATTGAGGCACATCTTGCCAAATTCCAGGAGCCGATAGGTCTGGAAAATGTATAGAAATATAAAAACTTATTTCGACCACGATTTACATGAAGTTCAAATAACTTTTTTTTGCACTTTTACTATCACTATATTGGATATATCAACGGAAGACATAAAATTATGTACTACCAAGCAACGAAACCAATGGAAACTTCAAAAATGACAAATTCTTCCAAATAACGGTATTTTCTGAAAGGATGTTAGTGTTATTAATTGTTCCAAAATCGAAAATCGCAATATCTTTACACTGCTTTTTAAACTGTGCTAAAACCACTAATGTAATTAGTAATAGGTCCCATTGGACCTCATCACGCAGAATCGCACTAAACTTTTTCAAATACCTATAAAAACCGATTTAATGATTCAATCACATAAAAATTTAAAGTTTTCAACTTAAAACACTTCAGTACAAGAAGTCATAAACCATCAAGCTGAAATTCATATAAAAGATAAAGTTATGTATGAATAAAAATCAAAAAGGTCCAGCGGGACCTCATCACGCACAGAAGGGTTAACGAAACTTTGTCAATATGTTATTTCTATAGAAAATTTTCTCAAAGTTTTATTGCTTTAGAAAATTTTCTCGAAAATCTATTTCTATAGAAAATTTTTAATTTGGGTTGTGTGAATTTCCCGAATTAATTGGTTGAAAGTTTTGCTGCAAGTAGAGTATGCTGATGGTAATTCCGAAACAGCTGTCACTCCAACCATCTTGCAGTCTATAGAGCTTTGCCCAAATAAATTTGACAAGCATACTTTTCCTCTGTTGGTTAAGCTACACTTTTAGTTTAGTAGAGGATCCTGATGACGAATGTGGTAATTCATAGAAAAAAATATCACTAAAATATTTCAAATTAAAAAGTTGATTGATGTTGAATTTTTTTCAATTAATAAATTAATTGATATAATTAATTTTTTAATCAAACTCGGAACTCGGAAGACGAAGTCAATTAAAAAAGTGATGGATTTTTTTTTATTGTTAACTAAAATTTTATTTAAACAATCAATTATTTAATCAAACTAAAAACACTAAGTCTCTTAGAAAGTAATCAATTAAATTTTTAATATCACTTTCGTGATAGAAGATATTTCAATTAAAAAAATAATTGGATCAATTAATTTCATGATTGAATCTGAAAAAAAAATTGTGTGTTCCGAAACAGCTGTCCATCCAACCATGACTGCATAGGGCTTTGCCCAAATAAATTTGACAAGTTTACTTTTCCTCTGTTGGTTAAACTACACTTGTAGTTTAGTCAATGCATGGTTTTAAGCTGAAATCAAAAACAACGATAATGATTGAAGAATAAACCAACAATAACAAAATAATTTTATTTCCATAGAAAATTTGATCAAAATTTTAGTTCTATGGAAAAGTTGTGAAGCACCTCTTAGCTGGAGAAGAATATTTTACAAAATCTACCAAAACATCCAGAATTCTACCAAGCGGCTATAAAAAGACCGAGGCCCTTGTCATCGAGCTAAACGTAGAATCTGCCATGGACCGAATAGTCTTTGAAGGGGATGCAATTGATGTCGAGAAATAAAAAAAGATTTTAAGATATTTTACAAACAAATTCAATGTACTTGTTGCTTACACTGAAAAAAAAGCATGTCCGGTTCCAAAGATTTTGTCTTCACTTTAAAAATTTTCGTATTGATTCCGAGTCAAAGAAGCGGAGAATACAAGTAATGATACTTTTAAGACACAATTCTCTTTTATATTTGGGTTTTGTTACGTGCTTCTAGGAAGCAAATTTTAATTTTTCGCTTTTTCAGCTTTGTTTCTTCATATGCTATCAAAGTCCTTTAAAAACGAGTTAACAACAACTTTATTTTCTAAATTAAGGCTCGAGTTCCAGTATAAATTATGCTATGTTTCAAGTAAAAAACGTCCTCAAAATAAAGTGTTTAAAAACATGTCCTTTATTTGAACGATTTTTGGCTTTGTAGTCAAGATGCAAAAAGACAACAAATTTAAAGACAATTTCATTAAGATTTTTTATACCCTCCACCAGGGCTGTGGAGTCGGAGTCGGAGTCTTGGAGTCGGAGTCTGAAGATTTTGCTGGAGTCGGAGTCGGAGTCGTAAAAATTTTGCTCGACTCCGACTCCGGCTAAACCAATTTTTTTAAAATACTTCACATTTTTGTAACTAAGCAAGTTTTTACGCAAATTAGTTTCCATTGCGTTATTCATTCGATCAATGTACAGCATGATTGTAAATGAAAATCAACTTCCAATTACGGCTATCTTTTTATGTTTCATAGAATGCTAGACTAGCAGATGGGCTGGATCGATCCATTTTAATGCCCATATCAATTTATTTGAAATATTTCGAACAATCGAAATTATTTTGTTTAATTTTATCTTACGGTCATATACATATGTGGAATATTGACAGAAAATTTTTTCAAAGTTGTTTTTTATAGAAAAATTGTCAAAATGTTATTTCTATAAAAAGTTTTGTCAAAATTTTATTTCTATAGCAAATTTTGTCAAAATTTTATTTCTATAAAAAATTTATTCAAAATTTTATTACTATAGAAATATTTTTTTCTATGGGAAATTTAGTCAAAATTTTATTTCTATAGAAAATTGAGTCAAAATTTTGTTTCTATAGAAAATTTTGCAAAATTTAGTTTGTTACACAAGTTTTTTTTTTCAAAATTTTATTTCTATTGATAAAATTTTATAATAATAGATTTTTTTATTAGAAAATTTGGTCAAAATTTTATTTCTATAGAAAATTTTGCCAATATTTTATAGTAATAGATTCTTTTATTAGAAAATTTGGTCAAAATGTTATTTCAATAGAAAATTTTGTCAAAATTTTGTTTCTGTAGGAAATTTAGTCAAAATTTTGTTTCTGTAGAATATTTTGCAGAATTTTATTTTCTACACAAAATTTGTTCTTAAATCATATTTTTATTGAACATTTTATCAAAATTTTATTTCTATAAGAAAAAATTGTCAAATTTTATTTCTATAGCAAATTTTCTCAAATTTTTTTTTCTTACTGATGCTCACTGAAACTCACTGCTATAAAAAATGTATTCAAAATTTTATTACTATAGAAATATTTTTTTTCTATATAAAATTTAGTCAAAATTTTATTTCTATAGAATATTTTGCAAAATTTTATTTCTATAGAAAATTTTGTAAAATTAGTACACAATTTTTTTTAATTGCATTTCTATTAATAATTTTTTCAAACTTTTATTTCTATAAAAAATTTAGCCAAATTTTATTCTAAATTTTATTTCTATATATTGGTAAAAATTGGATTTCTATAGAAAATTTTGCCAAAATTTTATTTCTATAGAAAATTTAGTCAAAATTTTATTTACTAGACAAAAATTTTTCCAAAATTGTATGCTTACTGATACTCACTGCTAAGTCGAAAACTTGTAGAAATGACTCAAATTTTCAAACTTTTCAATGAATGAATCATAAATGCATTTTTGCGAAATTGTCTAAACAATTATAAATATTTCCCAAATATTGTCCGAGATTTTGTAGAAGTCTGATTTGAGATTTTATGAAAATGTAGATCTAAGTACAAAGTTGTGCTTGTGCAGAGTATATTATAATCGGCCCGCCCTACATTAGACTTTCCTTGCATTTTTATTTTTTGTTAAAATTGTGTTACGTCCCATAACGTTAGTTTTAAATTTTAAGTACATAGATTTTGTAGAAGTATATACAATTTTGCCTAAATAGATTCAGATTCAAATTCATGCATATAGTTCGCAACAAATTTAAAGGATTTGAGATAGTATCAATAATTTTGGTCCACAAATACATATACTGTTGGTATCTTCTCATATTATGATGGGTATTTATATCATTATTTTATTTATTAAACATTGCCCTAAATTTGAAACATAGAGTTCAATTGGCATCTAAAGTGAAATTAAGACCTTTTTTTGCACACATAAATAAATACGATACTTTATATCGATCCACTTACGGCACCCCCACAATAGAACTACAAATTTGTGGTATTAAAATGAGATTTAGTTATATTACCCGGAGTCGACTCCGGAGTCGGAGTCGGAGTCGAGCTGATGAAAAATGCTGGAGTCGGAGTCGGAGTCGGAGTCGAGCAAAATTGGCTCGACTCCACAGCCCTGCCCTCCACCATAGGATGGGGGTATATTAACTTTGTCATTCCGTTTGTAACACATCGAAATATTGCTCTAAAACCCCATAAAGTATATATATTCTGGGTCGTGGTGAAATTCTGAGTCGATCTGAGCATGTCCGTCCGTCCGTCTGTTGAAATCACGCTAACTTCCGAACGAAACAATCTATCGACTTGAAACTTGGCACAAGTACTTGTTATTGATGTAGGTCGGATGTAAATGGGCCATATCGGTCCACTTTTACGTATAGCCCCCATACACGGATGAAAAATACTGTTTTTCATATGTTTGGCTATAAACATTATATGTTTGGAACACAAATTTTTAAACACAATATTTTTGAGTGCAAGCATATAATGTTCATAAACTAGCATAACATGTTTGGGACATATATGTTAATATGTTAGAACATATTATGTTTGGGACATAAAATGTTTGTAAATATAATATGCTTGGATGCAAACATATATTAATTTAGAAATAGCCTATAAACATATATGTGTTTAGTAGCTTGGAGCGCTATTTAACAGGGAGCGATATTGAATTAAGTTGGTGGTTGTTGCTTGTTATTACAAAATTAACATTTTATTTTTCCTTGGGCAATTGATCAGCTACTTCTTTGATCCTTACAATCTGTGTGGTCCGCTGTTCGAATCCCCGTCCGGCAAAAGGTAAAATTAAAATAAAAAAAACATAAAATTGAATAATTTCTTCTACAATGTTTGTATTGCAGAAAAAGGTGCTAAGAACTAAAAAATCTCGTGGAAGTGAGAAAGATGTGGGGGAATATACAATTAGGCAGAAACAAAATTTTGAGCATTCAGGTCGAAAACCTATGTTGTTAGCACCTATATTACCTTTTTATTTTCATAATTCATTATGATTGTAAATATATAAATAAATAAATAAAATTTTGAGCACAATATTGTGTGGGAGATTTTTTTTAAGCATATAATATTTTTGGGTGCAAAATGCTTCCAAACATATTATTCCATATTATTCCATACTATTGTTTTTTGGAAGACAACATTATTGAATTTGGATGCAAAAATACAAAATGTTTGGAACTTAGACTACCCAAACATATATTGTTTAGACCAATATGCTTTCAACCATATTATATATTGGAAGAGATCAAACATATAAATGCTTGGGCAATACCCAAAAATGTATATGCTTGAAGCAAAATATGTTTGGGAGTATATGTTACAGAGGCGATTTTTTGTGAGGGTGTAGAGTCGACTCTATCGAACCATGCAAAGGCTATTTTTGTGGCAAATTTCTACGAGTTTGATTTCTCATAAATAAAATTTATATATATAAATTTAAATGGGCGTGGTTAGTATGTGTATGCCTACACGTTGGAGCTAAACTCGACTTTTGCCACGACAATTTTCACAGTTTAACAATTTAAAAACGCTTTCCATCCAGACGTTTTTCAAATATCTGTTTCTCTGAAATTGAAAATTACTTTTGAATAAAAATTTCAAATTATTATTATCAAACATTCTTCATAATAGGGCTTTCATCTCTTAGGATATTAAAAAATAGTATGGAATCAAATCCAAGTATCCTGTAAGTATTTTCAACATTTACAACGTTTTTTACTTTTTATACAGGTAACAATTGGCTGATATGTCCCCGGTCTAACAAAGAAAAAAACATTTTTTGTCAAAATTCGTTTTTATAATTCAACATAGTTCCCTTCAAGAGCGATACAACGATTATAACGACCTTCCAATTTTTTGATACCATTTTGGTAGTACTCCTTCGGTTTTGCCTCAAAATAGGCCTCAGTTTCGGCGATCACCTCTTCATTGCAGCCAATTTTTTTTTCTGCGAGCATCATTTTGAGGTCTGCGAACAAGAAAAAGTCGCTGGGGGCCAGATCTGGAGAATACGGTGGATGGGGAAGCAATTCGAAGCCCAATTCATGAATTCTTGCCATCGTTCTCAATGACTTGTGGCACGGTGCGTTGTCTTGGTGGAACAACACTTTTTTCTTCTTCATATGGGGCCGTTTTGCCGCGATTTCGACCTTCAAACGCTCCAATAAAGCCATATAATAGTCACTGTTGATGGTTTTTCCCTTCTCAAGATAATCGATAAAAATTATTCCATGCGCATCCCAAAAAACAGAGGCCATTACTTTGCCAGCGGACTTTTGTGTCTTTCGGTTCACCGGTCGCTGTCCACTCAGCCGACTGTCGATTGGACTCAGGAGTGTAGTGATGTATCCATGTTTCATCCATTGTCCCATATCGACGGAAAAACTCGGGTGTATTACGAGTTAACAGCTGCAAACACCGCTCAGAATCATCAACACGTTGTTGTGTTTGGTCAAATGTGAGCTCGCGCGGCACCCATTTTGCACAGAGCTTCCGCATATCCAAATATTGATGAATGATATGACCAACACGTTCCTTTGATATCTTTAAGGTCTCTGCTATCTCGATCAACTTCATTTTACGGTCATTAAAAATCATTTTGTGGATTTTTTTTGATGTTTTCATCGGTAACCACCTCTTTCGGGGGTCCACTGCGTTCACCGTCCTCCGTGCTCATTGCACCACGCTTGAATTTTGCATACCAATCAATTATTGTTGATTTCCCTGGGGCAGAGTCCGGAAACTCATTATCAAGCCAAGTTTTTGCTTCCACCTTATTTTTCCCCTTCAGAAAACAGTATTTTATCAAAACACGAAATTCCTTTTTTTCCATTTTTTTTACAATAACAAAAGTTCCTTCACAAAAGACGCTCTATCTCACAAACTAATTGAGTTACAGACACGAATCATTAGAAGGTTGGTACTATATAAAAATAATATGCATTTAATACTAGCGACGCCATCTATGTGTCAGACCGGGGACTTATCAGCCAATTTGTTATATGACGTTTTCCACGTTTACAACTTTCTGACAGTAGAAAACCAAAAAAAAAAAAAAAATGCGACTCGGACCATCTCTGATTATGGATCATTAACTTTTTCCAAAGTTTCATATTTCAATCAATTTTTATTGCTTTCGATTAGTCAGCAATGTTAACAAACTCTGAAGACAACACATGTATTTCTCTCGAAATATTATTATTAATGTTATTAACATTAATTTATATAAGCATATTAAAAAATAAGTATTAAAATATTATAATTGAATATTCAGTTTTCCTCGAGTGTATTATGGAATTAAAATGAGGTACAAGTAAGAAATCTCACAATGAAAGAGAAGTTCATTAGTTTCAATTTAGTCAACGGCGCGATTTCAAGTGAATAGAATGTGGGAATAATTCTATCTTATTTGTGAAAAGTTTAGATTTAAAAAGTTAAAGATTTTGTTGAGGAAATGTATTATATATAGTTCAAAAAAAAAATATAAAAAAAATAAAACAAAGTTCAAAAATAAAATTCTCAGCAACACATTTCCAATTTACATGATTTTCTTAATTAACAAAAAAAGGTGGTTTCTAAAGATATTTCTCTACCGTAAAATTGAGGCATAAGTAATTGCCTACATTCCGTTTTTATAAGTTGTTTCGGTCGATATATTTAGATGACTTTTAATTTTGTGAAAGAAAAAAAAAACAAACAAAACAAACTCAAATTCACATCGGGATATAATTTTCTGCAAATTTACTTTTAACGCATCCAGATGTCAAGTACAAAACAACATCAACATCTTAACGACACTCTATTGAAGACGTGTCCCAGTGAAAATTATGGTGGACAAAACAGTTCGGTAACACTTAGAAATGCCAAATATGACCCCGATGCAGACCGAGGCAGATGGGCATCTAAGGCGGAATTCCTTTTATCATGTCTGGGTTATGCTATTGGTTTGGGCAATGTTTGGCGATTTCCCTATCTTTGTTATCGCAGTGGGGGAGGTAAGTACTTTGGCTTTAAGGTGTGAAATACGTTCGAGTTTTGCGGCTAAAATCAAACGTGAAATTGCAAAAGTAGAATAAAACAAGTATATACGATAGAAAATGGAGCCGGGGCGAATCTTATGAACTAACCACCATGGATTGCGTACAAATTCTACTAATAACGATCGTTAAAAACCGTATTATTACACTTAATTGTGAATCAATTTCTTGTTTTGATAGGGTAGAACACCGAAACTGAGCCTTTACACCAAAAACAGGAATATGACAAAAAAAATGCTTTAAGAGCAAAACGTTATTATTCGACGTTCGTCATGGAACATGTTTCTCGCAACAATGTTATTTTCTCGAAAATTATGTATCATGTATATAACATTTTGCTCTTGAAACATGTTTGGGGTGATCATATTCCTTCTCTGCGTGTAGGACGCTCAAGAACCCACTAAAAAATTGTAGTAAAAAATTCAATTAAAATTTTCTTTTTATACCCTGCGCCACACTGTGGAACAGGGTATTATAAGTTAGTGCATATGTTTGTAACACCCAGAAGGAGACGAGGTAGACATATGGTGTATTTGACCATAATGCTCAGGGTGGTTCCCTGAGTCGATATATATCTTTCGCCCGATATGCACTTATATGGCCCCAGAAGCCAGAGTTTTGGCCCAATTTGGTTGAAATTTTGCAATAGGAGTACAATTAGTAGTATAGTAATGTGCACCAAATTTGATTGAAATCGGTTCAGATTTAGATATAGCTCCCATATATATATTTCGCCCGATATGCACTTATATGAACCCAGAAGCCAGAGTTTTATGCCGATTAGCTTGAAATTTTGCACAAGGAGTACAATTAGTAGTATAGCCATGTGTGCCAAATTCGATTGAAATCGATTTAGATTTAGATATAGCTTCCATATATATCTTTCGCCCGATATGGAATTATATGGCCCCAGGAGCCAGAGTTTTGGCCCAATTTGGTTGAAATTTTGCACCAGAGGTACAATTAGTAGTATAGTCATGTGTGCCAAATTTGATTGAAATCGGTTCAGATTTAGATATAGCTCCCATATATATCTTTCGCCCGATATGGACTATTAAAGTCCTATAAGCCAGAGTTTTGGTTCAATTTGGTTCAAATTTTGCGTACGAAATACAATTCGTATTATAGTCATGTGTGCCAAATTTGATTGAAATCGGTTCAGATTTAGATATAGCTCCCATATATATCTTTCGCTCGATATGGACTAATATGTTCCTAGAAGCCAGAGTTTTGGCCCAATTTGGTTGAAATTTTGCACTAGGAGCACAATTAGTAGTGTAGTTAATTGTACTCAATTTGATTGAAATCGGTTCAGATTTAGATATAGCTCCCATATATATCTTTCGCCCGATATGGACTAATATGGTCCTAGCAGCCAGAGTTTTGGCCCAATTTGGTTGAAATTTTGCACTAGGAGTACAATTAGCAGTATAGTCAAGTATGCCAAATTTGATTGAAATCGGTTCAGATTTAGATATAGCTCCCATATATAGCTTTCGCCCGATTTACACTCATATGACCACAGAGGCCAATTTTTTACTCCGATTTAGTTGAAATTTTGCAAAGGGAGTATAATTAGCATTGTAGTTGTGCCTGCCAAATTTGGTTGGAATCGGTTCAGATTTAGATATAGCTCACATATATATGTTTTTCTGATTTCGACAAAAATGGTCAAAATACCAACATTTTCCTTGTAAAAACGCCTCTGCTTAGTCGAAAAGTTGTAAAACTGACTGTAATTTTCCTTAACTTCAAATACATATATATATCGAGCGATAAATCACAAATAAACTTTTGTGAAGTTTCCTTAAAATTGCTTCAGATTTAAATGTTTCCCATATTTCTTTTACTAACATTGCGTTTCACCCTAGTGCATTAGCCGACTTAAATTTTGTGTCTATAGAATTTGTAGAAGTCTATCAAATTCTGTCAAGAACGAGAGATATTAAAATGTATGTATTTGGGACAAACCTTTTATATATAGCACCCAACACAATTGACGGATGTGGTATGGTATCGAAAATTTAAATCTACAAAGTGGTGCAGGGTATAAAATAGTCGTCCCCGCCCGACTTTAGACTTTCTTTACTTGTTGAATTCAGAAGTGGTGCAGAATTAGCTCAGAAACAATGAAATTTATATAGATATATCAGTAAAAAAAGCGTCACAAAAAGTAGTGAAAATGTTCATTCTGGATCCGGAAGTGGGGGAAAATTTGGCACAGAAGCGATGAATTTAACTCTTTCACTACCGAAATAAACCTAATGTTAAAAACTTAAATTTTACTTCTGGGTTTACTTGTACTAACATCATGTAGAACAAAAATTGTCATTTTAAGGACCTACCTCAATTACTTCATGATCTATATGAGTTTGTTTTGAAAACTTGATTCTTGAATTGAAACTAAATGGCCTGACGAAACTAAGCGCTGTTTGGTCTATAATATCTTTCGAAGTGTGAGAAAAAATACAAAACAGAGCCCAAAAAATATCAACTATAGTTTTTGTATGAATGTCCATTTACTAGAGACATACAGTAGAAAAATTGACTCAAAATTTCGTATTTTTTGTTTATTGTTAAAGAAGTATATAAAAATACATTTTATGTTAGTGCTCACCAATATGGAAAATATTTATAGCTTCCCAGTAAAAAAAGCGTCGCCAAAAAAGTAGTGAAACTGTTCTTTTTGGATCCGGAAGTGGTGCCAAATTGACTCAGAAGCGATGAATTTAACATGGGACGGATGTCCAACATTTCAGCAGCCGCTGCACTGAATTTGCATCACTTCTTAAGGTATGTTGTGGATTCAGTGTTTTGTATGTAAATTAAGAATTTTTGTGATATTTTGACAAATAAATAATTTTTAAAATTGTTTATGATTTTTAATGCATTATAACGCTTGTCTGGAACGTTTGTCATCAAATATTTTCAAAAATTTTTCTAGAAAGGATTTAACATTTTTTTTTGGCTAAATTTAAATAATTTGTACCTAAATTTAAATAATTTGTACCAGTTTATTAATTCTTAATATGCTTTTAACCTATTTGAAATAAATAAAAATAAATTTCCCTTTAAAAATATGAAAAAAGCGGGTTATAAAAAAAATTGACTCAAATGAACTTCCTGTGCAGTTAAAATAAAGAACATCTTTGGGAGAGCATTTTTGGAAGTTTTTTTTAAATTTGTGCCTTGAGAAGAACTTCCAAATTTTTTTTTTTGCTGGGTTATATAGATTAAAGTCTTTACTTTAAAATAGCATCAAGAAATAAATCGAAACTAAGTGGGGAAATAGAGTTTGGTGCCGTTTTCGAATGTCCTTCTAGGTGGACATCGGTAGTGGAAGGGTTGACATTTTTCTAGAAAGGATTTAACATTTTTTTCGGCTAAATTTAAATAATTTGTATCATTTTATTAATTCTTAATATGTGTTTAACCCATTTGAAAGAAACAAAAATAAATTTCCCTTTAAAAATATGAAAAAAAGCGGGTTATAAAAAAAATTGACTCAAATGAACTTCCTGTGCAGTTAAAATAAAGAACATCTTCGGGAGAGCATTTTTGGAAGTTTTTTTAAAGTTGTGCCTTTAGAATAACTCCCAAATTTTTTTGCTGGGTTATTTAGATTAAAGTCTTTACTTTAAAACAACATCAAGAAATAAATCGAAACTAAGTGGGGAAATAGAGTTTGGTGTCGTTTTCGAATGTCCTTCTAGATGGACATCGGTAGTGGAAGGGCTTGTCATAGTACGGATGTCCATAATTTAAACAGCCGTTACACTGAATTTGCATAATTTCATAGGGTGTAATCCGAATTCAGTGTTTTGGATGTGAATTAAAAAAAAAAAAAATTTAATATTTTGTAAAATAAATAATTTTTTATGTTTAATATTTGTCTGAAACGTTTGACCTCAAATATTTTCAAAATTTTGCAATCTTTCCAGAATGAATATGGATTTTTTTCGACAAATTTAAATAGCCTATACCATTTTATTAATTCTTACTCTGTTTTTAACCTACTTGAGGATATTTGTGGAAGTGATAACTTTGGCTTTAGAAAAACTTTCAATTTTTATTTGTTTTTTTTGGGTAGTCATATCACGCAGAGAAGAAACATGATTGCCACAATCATATTCGAAGAGCAAAATAATATGATAGCAGCTATTTTTGCGGCGACCATGTAATATTTTAACCTGCAACCATGTTGGCTCAGTGAACATGGTTCTAAGAAAAATACAATTGTCCTCATCTAAAATGTTATTATATTGATAAAAAGAATTTTGTTTCCATTAAAAGACAATGGTCACGATCTAAAATGTTATGTTATTCGTCAAAAATGTTTTTCTTCTAGTTAAAAGAACATGGTCACAACCTAAAATGTTTTGATTGTTATGAAAAAACTTTTTTCGTCGTCGAAAAAAGGACGCCACTTGAGAAAAGAAAACACAAAATCAACTTTATTTATTTGTTTTTATTTATTTATAAACTAATTCATTGTTTATTTGTATTTATAATGTTGTGCAAGCAAACTTCACATATTTTTACACACTCTAGTTTGGTTCAATTTCAACAATAAGAAATCATTCCATATTTACTTCGTGCCCATCAAATGTACAAACACAGACATCATATAACTGCAAATAAAAATAAATTATACCATATGTCAATTACACTTTCCTTTTTTGTATTCACATAAAACCACGTGCCATTTCTGAATAAATAAATTAACACAAAACACAATAATTCCGTATTCTCCGTCCATTCCAAGAAACAATCAACACACGACTGACGCGCAAAATGAAAATCGTGTGTACCTGCTCAATGTTTTTATAAAATTCTTGTCGCTGCAAAAAAATTAAAAAATTAAATGGTCACGAAAACAATGTACATGGTCTTTATGGCCATGTAATGCTTGTAGACATATCTATACGTAAACTATAAAAATACTTTTTTCTTTGCAAAAAAGTAAAAAAAAATTGAATGGTCAGGTACATGATTTTCCTGACCATATAATGGTCTCAAATTCTATCATTTAAATAATAGAACATGTTTGCGGCATTTGAGAACCATTTAAATGCTTATTGCCAACATATATTTTTCTCCGCTCGAAAATTATTTTTACAAAGACAAAATACATGGTTTTCGCGACAATTAAATACTCTAAATAAGCATTAAATGGATGCGGCAACCATGTCCAAACATGTTTTTTCTGTGCGTGATGGCAAAAGTCATCTTTTGAAGCAACCGCTGTATTGATTTCGCATAGTTCTTCAGATGTAATGCTATTTCATTTAAAACAAGTAAGGAAAGACTAAAACCATGGTAAATAGGAAAAAGATTTGGTACATAAATCAGAATACAACTTTGACCAATGTGGTCATATGAGTGCAATGAGAGCTATATCAAAATATGAACCGATTTCAAATTTAGCACACGTTACGACACTTTCAGTTGTTCTCCTTGTATTCTAACCAAAAATACAAACTTGTGCCAAAATTGGAGTCTATTGGATTAAAACTACGACCTAGACTTTGCTCTCAACATGGCTTGATCAACACTGGGCCGGCATTGAGCATTGCCATTTTTTTTAAATTTCCATTATTTTATTTGTCCTTAAAGCCTGAAATCAAAAATAAATCTGCAAAAACAGAATAAAATTATATTTTCTCGTTGCTAATTTTATTGTAACCTTATGATTATGTACAGGTATGACCTGTACAGGAATTTCGTGTTTTGATAAAATACTGTTTTCTGAAGGAAAAAAATACGGTGGAAGCAAAAACTTCGCTTGATAATCAGTTTCCGGACTCTGCCCCATAGAAATCGACTATAATGGAATTCAAGCGTGATGAAATGAGCACGGAGGACGGTGAACGCAGTGGACGCCCGAAAGAGGTGGTTACTGGCGAAAACATCAAAAAAATCCACAAAATTCTTTTGAATGACCGTAAAATGAAGTTGATCGAGATAGCAAAGGCCTTAAAGATATCAAAGGAACGTATTGGTCATATCATTCATCAATATTTGGATATGCGGAAGCTCTGTGCAAAATGGGTGCCGCGCGAGCTCACATTTGACCAAAAACAACAACGTGTTGATGATTCTGAGCGGTGTTTGCAGCTGTTAACTCGTAATACATCCGAATTTTTCCGTCGATATGTGACAACGGATGAAACATGGCTCCATTGCTACACTATTGACTTCAATGGACAGGCTGAGTGGACAGCGACCGGTGAACCGTCTCCGAAGCGTGGGAAGACTCAAAAGTCCGCTAGCAAAGTAATGGCCTCTGTTTTTTGGGATGCGCATGGAATAATTTTTATCGATTATCTTAAGAAGGGAAAAACCATCAACAGTGACTATTATATGGCGTTATTGGAGCGTTTGAAGGTCAAAATCGCGGCAAAACGGCCCCATATGAAGAAGAAAAAAGTGTTGTTCCACCAAGACAACGCACCGTGCCACAAGTCATTGAGAACGATGGCAAAAATTCATGAATTGGGCTTCGAATTGCTTCCCCACCCATCGTATTCTCCAGATCTGGCCCCAGCGATTTTTCTTGTTCTCAGACTTCAAAAGAATGCTCGCAGGGGAAAAAATTTGGCTGCAATGAAGAGGTAGGTGATCGCCGAAACTGAGGCCTATTTTGAGGTAAAACCGAAGGAGTACTACCAAAATGGTATCAAAAAATTTGAAGGTCGTTATAATCGTTGTATCGCTCTTGAAGGGAACTATGTTGAATAATAAAAACGAATTTTGACAAAAAAATGTGTTTGTCTTTGTTAGACCGGGGACTTATCAGCCAACCTGTTATATACAGTGAAATTCAGAAAATTTAAATTTATTGATAAATCTGCGCACTTCAAAAGAACTTCATGTGAAGTGAAACTTAAGTACATCTAGTATTTTGGATGCATTTTAAAAGTAATGATTTACTATAGGAAGAACTTCCAATAGTTTTGCTGGGAAGTTTAATCAGTGGATTGATCTATTTGGGTGCTTTATCTTTTAATATATAACTAAATTATTTTTAAACGATGACTATTATGACAATAAACTTCGATTTCCATTCTAAAATGTGCGAGTTTTATGGTTTTTGGAAAACCCTGGTTTAGCTGGTCATGCCGATTATATGAGGAGTCTATAAATAATTTTGAAACGATCTAAAATGAAATTTGCTCTTCAAGAGCTTTCGGAAATCAAGTCTGGCGATCGCTTCACATGGGGGCTGTATATAATTATGGCCCTATATGGACCAAATTTTGTATGGTTCTTACAGAACATATACTGAAAATTTCAACAGGATCGGATGTAATTCGCTCTTTCAAGAGGCTCCGGAAATCAAATCTAGTGATCGGTTTATATGGACAAAATATTAAATGATTTTAGGGGACATACCCCAGTAAAAAATGGAGCACTATTTCAGCAGGATTGTACGGGAGAGAGGCAGTACCAACGTCTTACAAAACAACCGAATCAGCGCTGATTTTTGTGGAAGATGTCCCGATTTAGAGCAGCTTCTACATAGCGCTGATATAATTGCTTATTTTAATAGAAATATTGTTCAGAAATTATATATAATCTTGAGTTTCCTATTTTATAGTATTGTTGGTATGAAGGAAAACAGCACTACTTTTCATGCATCTATACTGCATGCATTGGTTACAATAACGTAAACGAATGATCATAAACTTGTTTGATTACTCGTTTACGTTATTGCCACCGATTCATGCAGTGTGGATGCACTGTCTACTTTATTGTATACCAAAACGCGCAACTAAACTCTTACTGCTGAAGTATTTTTTGCTGAGATGCTCACATCGCGTACCACATTTCAACCGGATCGGATGAAAATTGCATTTCCGAGAGGCTCTGGAAGTCAAATCGGGTAGTCGGTTTATATGGCGATTATACCTACAATATATTTGCTATACCGTCTGACCTTAAATTCGATAGCTTGTTTCGTTCAAAAGTTGACGGAGGTACATTACTAGATCCACTCAGAGTTTCACAACGACCCAGAATTTAATGGAATGACAAAATTATTATACCACCATCCTAGGGTGGAGGGTATAAAAAACGTGTATACCCAAAGAAAAGTGGATTTCTAAAATCAAGTTTCAAATTCTTATTCTTAGCCTGAATTCGTACTTAAAATGTTAAGCATGCAAATGCTAAGTTATACTCATATTAAGTACAGAATGTGTTTATTTGTGCAATTCATTTATGAGCACATATGTTTAACAACCAACATTTTGTTTGTCAATTTTTTTTAGTATTATTGTGAATCTAAGTGCCTCCTCACATAAAAGTGAGGAGAACGAAAAAGTATGAATATAAAGAAGTGAATGCAGCATACAAATATTTAAAAGGTAAGTAAAAATAAAGTTTATTATTTTAAAATAAATAAATATATATATTTCATCCAATTTAAATTGATAGTACATACATCTATAAGCAAAAGTAGCGTCTACATAAATAACAAGAAAATATTTGTCGTTGGTATAACAATTGGGAATAATACTTCTTCTTTTACAACTTCTCATAATCAATTGTTATACATTTAAGGTATGGAAATAAAAATTAAAATTGTGAAAAAGTCGACGCGGCTCCTCCAAAAGTTCAATCGAACGAAACATCAGAAGTCATTAAATTGACAATTCCGTTCCCTCAGCTTTAAAGGAGTGCTTGAACAGAGCGTCACTGGAATTTCTTATTTTACGTCTTTTTCTTTTCATTACAAGTGTATATATCGATATAAAAAAGAATAATAAAAAATATTTTAAAAATATATGAACCTAATTTTATTTTATGGGAATTAAATACAGATTAGTATTAAATAGAGCTTCACTAGGCTTGAATCAAGCACTTCCCGTACTTGAAGAAAGCACTAACATGATTGAAAACTTCTAAAATTAAGAAATATGTACTTAATATTTTCGGGATTAAATTAAGAATTTTCTTCTTGGATTTAGAAAATCCGTACTTACTGTATTTTTGACACCGCTACCATAACAAACAAAGTACAAAGTAAACTTTTCTCTATTATTTTTTTGAGTGTATGACCCAGTAACCAATATTAGTCTCTTAAGCATTAAAATATTCTAGACATTGTGCAATCTTATCTCATTTCGATGTGTTTCTTATTCCAAAATCCTAATATGCTTGTCTAGCGATATGTTTGCTGCCTATAAGACATTTATGGCTATATGTGAAGACGAATATTCCGTGAGACGTCATTATCGACAGTTTACATGTCGTTGCTATTTCCATTAGAACTGCTTGTCGTGCTTATAATTTTAAGCTTACAAATAATCTAAAGCTTTTCAAAAACTCACCGCACTGCAATTTGGTAGACACATTTATATGGAGTAAAGCACTGATGGTCCTTATATTGAATTTGCAATTTAAATATAAAGTGCGCATGCTCCATAATATATCTATATTTAGAAATGTTGTTCATATACCAACATTCACACAGTTGCATGTTGCAGACGTTTACTGTTGCACATACAGTCCATTGCTACTACATGCATTTATTGGGAAGTTAAATTTGCAAATGTGCATTGCCTTCGATAGCTCAGTTGGTAGAGTGGTGGACTGTAGCATAAACGTTTCTTGGGTTGTTATAACTGGAATGTGATGGTTCGAGGCGATTGGCTGTGGCGTTAGCTCTTCCAATTGTTACTTGGTCCTCGCTTCTGCTATACACACATCTTAAAACATCAATTGATATCCATAGGTCGCTGGTTCAAATCCGGCTCGAAGGAAGTGATTTTTTTTAATATTTTTTGATATCAACTACTTTTGGTGTTAAGAACACGGGTGCCACACGAGCCAAAAATAATCTACCAAAACTTGGAGAAAATTTTTCAAAAACTTTACCAAAACAAAAGCCAAATTATTTCATTTCAATAGGAAATTTTGTCAAAATTTCAGTTCTATAGGAAATTTTGTTAAAAATTCAGTTCTGCAGGAAATTTTGTTTCTATAGAAAATTTTGTCAAAATTTTATTTTTATAGAAAATTTTGTACAAATCTTATTTCTATAAAAAATTTTGTCAACATTTTATTTCTATAGAAAATCTTGTCAAAATTTTATTTCTATGGAAAATTTTGTCAAAATTTTATTTCTGTAAAAAATTTTGTCAAAATTTTATTTCTATAGAAAATGTTGTCAAAATTTTATTTCTACAGAAAATTTTGTCAAAATTTTGTTTCTATAGAAAATTTTGTCAAAATTTTATTTCTATACAAAATATAATCAAATTTTTGTCAAAATTTGATTTATATAGAAAATTTTGTCAAAATTTTTTTTCTACAGAAAATGTTGTCAAAATTTGATTTATATAGAAAATTTTGTCAAAATTTTTTTTTCTACAGAAAATGTTGTCAAAATTTGATTTATATAGAAAATGTTGTCAAAATTGTATTTCTATAGAAAATTTTGTCAAAAAGTTTTTTTTTTCTTTAGAAAATTTTGTCAAAATTTTGTTTCTATAGAAAATTTTGTCAAAACTTTATTTCAATAGAAAATTTTGTCAAAATTTTATTTCTATAGAAAATTTTGTCAAAATTTTATTTCTATAGAAAATTTTGTCAAAATTTTATTTCTATAGAAAATTTTGTCAACATTTTATTTCTATAAAAAAATTGTAAAAATTTTATTTCTATAGAAAATTTTGTCGAGATGTTATTTCTCAAAATTTTGTCAAAATTTTATTTCTATAGAATATGCTATCAAAATTTTATTTCTATAGAAAATTTTGTCAAAATTTTATTTCTATTAAAAATTTTATTTCTATAGAAAATTTTGTCAAAATTTTATTTCTATAGAAAATTTTATCAAAAATTTATTTTTATAGAAAATTTTGTCAAAATTTTATTTCTAAAGAAAATTTTGTCAAAAATTTTATTTCTATAGAAAATTTTGTCAAAATGCTATTTCTATAGAAAATTTTGTCAAAATTTTATTACAATAGAAAATTTTGTCAAAATTTTATTTCTATAGAAAATTTTGTCGAAAATTTTATTTCTATACAAAATTTTGTCAAAATGCTATATCTATAGAAAAGTTTGTCAAAATTTTATTTCTATATAAAATATTATCAAAATTTTATTTCTGTGGAAAATTTTGTCAAAATTTTATTTCTATAGAAAATTTTGTCAAAATTTTATTTCTATAGAAAATTTTGTCAAAATTTTATTTCTTTAGAAAATTTTGTCAAAATTTTATTTCTATAGAAAATTTTGTCAAAATTTTATTTCTATAGAAAATTTTGTCAAAATTTTATTTCTATAGAAAATTTTGTCAAAATTTGATTTTTAAGAATATGTTGTCAAAATTTTATTTTGATAGAAAATTTTATCAAAAATTTATTTTTATAGAAAATTTTGTCAAAATTTTATTTCTAAAGAAAATTTTGTCAAAATGTTATTTCTATAGAAAATTTTATCAAAATGTTATTTCTATAGAAAATTTTGTCAAAATGTTATTTCTAAGAAATTTTTTTCAAATTTTTATTTCTATAGAAAATTTTGTCAAAAATTTTATTTCTATACAAAATTTTGTCAAAATGCTATTTCTATACAAAATTTTGTCAAAATTTTATTACAATAGAAAATTTTGTCAAAATTTTATTTCTATAGAAAATTTTGTCAAAATTTTATTTCTATACAAAATTTAGTCAAAATGCTATTTCTATAGAAAAGTTTGTCAAAATTTTATTTCTATATAAAATCTTATCAAAATTTTATTTCTGTGGAAAATTTTGTCAAGATTGTATTTCTGTGGAAAATTTTGTCAAAATTGTATTTCTATAGAAAATTTTGTCAAAATTTTATTTCTATAAAAAATTTTGTCAAAATTTTATTTCTATAAAAAATTTTGTAAAAATTTTATTTCTATAGAAAATTTTGTCAAAATTTTATTTCTATAGAAAATTTTGTCAAAATTTTATTTCTATAGAAAATTTTTTCAAAATTTTATTTCTATAGAAAATTTTATCAAGATTTTATTTCTATAGAAAATTTTGTCAAAATTTTATTTCTATAGAAAATTTTGTCAAAATTTGATTTCTAAGAAAATGTTGTCAAAATTGTATTTCTATAGAAAATTTTGTCAAAAAGTTATTTTTCTTTAGAAAATTTTGTCAACATTTTGTTTCTATACAAAGTTTTCTCAAAATTGTATTTCTAGAAAATTTTGTCAAAATTTAATTTCTATAGAAAATTTTGTCAAAATATTATTTCTATAGAAAATTTTGTCAAAATTTAATTTCTATAGAAAATTTTGCAAAAATTTTATTTCTACAGAAAATTTTGTCAACATTTGATTTCTATAGAAAATTTTGTGAAAATTTTAGTTCTATATAAAATTTTCTCAAAATTTTACTTCTATAAAAATAAAATTTTGCCAAAATTTTATTTTTATAGAACATTTTGTAAAAATTTTATTTCTATAGAAAATTTTGTCAAAATTGTATTTCTATAGAAAAAATTTTCAAAATTGTCAATATGCAAAATTTAAACTCGGGTAGTGTACTACTGGAGCTTACGGCCGTATATACTTGTTTTCTCTTTATATCCTTAAAATCACTTAGTTCACTCCATTTTTTTCGGGTGTAGATTTTTGAACATTTTGTAAAACTGGTTCGTTATATTCTACAATTCATTGACATTTACCTATATAACAATACGATGAGTATTCTGAATAAATTATAGATTAAATAATCATATTAAAATTTATATAAAAAAGAAACAATGAGGAGATTGGTAGACGAAAAGAGAAAGTTATCGAACACTAATACATTAGATTAGATGTTAAAATTTTATTAATGAAATTCGCCAAAAGTTTTCATTGAAGCTCATTAGGTTATGTTTGTCAAGATCGGGCGATAAATATGTATACTCTAAAAAAGATTTACTTGGATCCAAAGATTTTGACTTTACTTTAAGGATTTTTTGTATTGATTCCGAGTTTTTTAAAATAAGAACATTTTTTTACCAATGTGGTTTTTAATCTAGGACCAATAAAATTAAATTAGGATACAGATCTCATTTGTCCAATTTTCGTTGGCTTTTTGCGGTATATTAATAAAGCTATTGAC
The DNA here is from genome assembly GCF_050003625.1 of Haematobia irritans. Taxonomy (NCBI): domain Eukaryota; kingdom Metazoa; phylum Arthropoda; class Insecta; order Diptera; family Muscidae; genus Haematobia; species Haematobia irritans. The sequence continues at coordinate 152,281,231 of NC_134398.1, read as the reverse complement.
GTACCAACAAATGCCAGTTTAAAAAAACCGACTTATAACGGATACTTCAAAGTAATTAATGTTTTCCTGATTCAAAAAAAAAAAACTTTTTACCAAAGATGCTAAATCGTCGAAATATATCCTTATCCTATATTTGAAGCCTTTTTATCTTATATCTAAAGATTCAATACTTCAGTTAATTTAGGAGAACTTGTCTTAGTTTTAAGACATAAAACTTTAACGGAGGGACGCAAACTTCCAAAATTTGTGCCCTAAATTTAAAAATTTTTTTTTTGAAGCAAAGATTAAAAACTTTATTTTAATTAAAATTTCATTATTCTAAAGAAATGTGTCCTAAATATTTTGTAAATTGTTCATCCTAAAATTTAGTTTGCGTAATCTTTAATATCACGTAAATATTTTTTCAGTGTGTATTCGATTCATTTTCAACCGACTTCATGTTTGACACAAGTATTTATTTTGCGTAAGTTTGGAAGAAATCGGTTCATATTTCGATTTAGCTCCCATATATGTCTTTCGTCTGATTTACACCTTAGCAAAAATAATCTACCAAATTTTGAAGAAAATTTTACCATAAAGTTTTTTTCTGTCAAAATTTCATTCCTGCAAACAATTTTGTCAAAATTTTATCTCTATAGAAAATTTTGCCAAAATTTTATTTCTATAGAAAATTTTGTCAAAATTTTATTTCTATAGAAAATTTTATCAAAATTTTATTTGTTGTTGTTTTTTATTTCAGCTTAAAACCATACATTGACTAAACTACAAGAGTAGCTTAACCAACAGAGGAAAAGAATGTTTGTCAAATTTATTTGGGCAAAGCCCTATAGACTGCAAGATGGTTGGATGGACGCACGTTTCGGAATTACCACATTCCTCATCAGCATCCTCTACTTGCAGCAAAACTATCAACCAATTATCAGAATAAATTCAGGCAGTTTATTAAACCCAACAAAACCACACTTGAACCCTCCGAAAAAAGGTTTTACATTGATAGCCGGCTTATGCCGAAATAAATTCGAAACAAACATATCTCTTTTCCTATGCCACTGTCAAATCATCGATTTGAATTCACATGGCTGGGTTTATTTTGAGCGTGCCTCCTCTTCTTTTTCCATTTGTTTTGTTTTGTTTGTAATATTTTCTATAGAAAAATTGAAAATTTTTGCAAAAATTTTATTTCTATAGGAAATTTTCTCAAAATTTTATTTCTATAGGAAATTTTGAAAAAAATTTATTTCTATAGAAAATTTTAACAAAATTTTATTTCTATAGAAAATTTTATTTTTATAAAAAATTTTGCAAAAAGTTTATTTCTATAGAAAATTTTACAAACAATGTATTTCTATAGAAAGTTTTGTCAAAATTTTATTTATATAGAAAATTTTTGCAAAAATTTTATTTCTATAGGAAATTTTCTCAAAATTTTATTTTTATAGAAAATTTTGCAAAATTTTATTTCTATAGAAAATTTTGTCAAAATTTTATTTCTATAGAAAATTTTGTCAAAATTTTATTTCTCAAAAATTTTATTTTGTCAAAATTTTATTTCTATAGAAAATTTTGTAAAAATTTTATTTCTATAGAAAATTTTGTCAAAATTTTATTTCTATAGAAAATTTTGTCAAAATTTGGTTTCTATAGAAATTTTTGCTCAAAATTTTATTTCTATAGAAAATTTTGTCAAAATTTTATTTCTATAGAAAATTTTGTCAAAACATCTGTTGATTTTGTAAGAAATCGGTTCAGATTTAGATATATAAGGCCCCAGAAGTTTAACTCTGATTTGCTTTAAAATTTACGCAAGGAGTACAATTAAACTTGGTTGAAATTGGTTCAGATTTAGATACAGCTCCCACATATATCTTTCGCCCAAGTTAGAGTCATATGACCACCGTAGGTCAACATTTCACTCTGATTTACTTGATTGAATTTTGTACAGACAATTACCATTCTAGATATGCATTTCAAGTTGGTCAAAATCAATTCAGATTTAAATATATCACCCATACATGTATATCTTTCGACCGATTTATGTGTCTCCGGTGCCCATTCAACCAAATCGGCACGTGTTGCCTCCACACGCACAGAAAAAACATGTTTGGACATGGTTGCCGCATCCGTCGAAGCTTATGTACCCTCCACCATGGATTGCGTAGAAACTTCTACTGAAGATTGTCATCCACAATCGAATTACTTGGGTCGCGGTAACACTTGCCGATGGCAAGGTATCTTAAAACTTCCTAACACCGTAATATACACCACATAGTCCATACGTGGTATATATTAAACTAAAAAGGCCGATTAAATACGTATATAATTAAGTTTAAAGCTTCTATAGAAATAAAATTTTGACAACATTTTCTATAGAAGTAAAATTTGGAAAAAATTTTCTACAGAAATAAAATTTGGAAAAAAAATTTCTTTGGAAATAAAATTTGGAAAATTTTTTCTATAGAAATAAAATTTTGACAACATTTTCAATAGAAATAAAATTTTGACAAAATTTTCTATAGAAATAAAATTTTGACAAAATTTTCTATAGAAATAAAATTTTGACAAAATTTTCTATAGAAATAAAATTTTGACAAAATTTTCTATAGAAATAAAATTTTGACAAAATTTTCTATAGAAATAAAATTTTGACAAAATTTTCTATAGAAATAAAATTTTGACAAAATTTTCTATAGAAATAAAATTTTGACAAAATTTTCTATAGAAATAAAATGTTGACAAAATTTTCTATAGAAATAAAATTTTGACAAAATTTTCTATAGAAATAAAATTTGGAAAAAAATTTCTATAGAAATAAAATTTGGAAAAAATGTTCTATAGAAATTTTGACAAAATTTTCTATAGAAATAAAATTTGAAAAAAAATTTCTATAGAAATAAAATTTTGACAAAATTTTCTATAGAAATAAAATTTGGAAAAATTTTCTATAGAAATAAAATTTTGACAAATTGTTTTATAGAAATAACATTTTGACAATGTTTTCTATAAAAATACAATTTTGGTAGATTATTTTTGGCTCGAGTGGCAACCATGATTATGAACCGATATGGACCAATTTTTGGGGATCGGCTATATATAATTATAGACCGATATGGACCAATATTGGCATGGTTATTAGCGGCCTTATACTAACACCACGTTGCAAATTTCAACCGAATCGGATGAATTTTGCTCCTCCAAGAGGCTCCGGAGATCAAATCTGGGGATCGGTTTATATGGGGACTATATATAATTATGAACCGATATGGACCAATTCTTGCGTGTTTGTTAGAGACCACATTCTAACACCATGTTCCACATTACAACCGGATCGGATGAATTTACTCCTCCAAGAGGCTCCGGAGAACAAATCTGGGGATCGATTTATATGGGGGCTATATATAATTATGGACCGATATGGACCAATTCTTACATGGTTGTTAGAGACCATATACTAACACCATGTACCAAATTTCAACCGGATCGGATGAAATTTGCTCCTCTAAGAGGCTCTGGAGGTCAAATCTGGGGATCGGTTTATATGGGGGCTATATATAATTATGGGCCGATGTGGACCAATTTTTGCAAGGTCATTAGAGAATATCTACCAACACCATGTACCAAATTTCAGCCGGATCGGATGAAATTTGCTTCTCTTAGATGCTCCGCAAGCCAAATCGGGGGATCGGCTTATATGGGGGCTATATGTAATTATGGACCGATATGAACCAATTTATGCACGGTTGTTAGAGACCATATACTAACACCATGTACCAAATTTCAGACGGATCGGATGAAATTTGCTTCTCCTAGAGCAATCGCAAGCCAAATTTGGGGGTCCGTTTATATGGGGGCTATACGTAAAAGTGGACCGATATGGCCCATTTGCACTACCATCCGACCTACATCAATAACAACTACTTGTGCCAAGTTTCAAGTCGATAGCTTGTTTCGTTCGGAAGTTAGCGTGATTTCAATAGACGGACGGACGGACATGCTCAGATCGACTCAGAATTTCACCACGACCCAGAATATATATACTTTGTGGGGTCTTAGAGCAATATTTCGATGTGGTACAAACGGAATGACAAAGTTGATATACCCCCATCCTATGGTGGAGGGTATAATAAAGTTGATTTTGTGTTTACTTTTCTCAAGTGGCGTCCTTTTTTCGATGACGAAAAAAGTTTTTCATAAAAATCAAAACATTTTAGGTTGTGACCCTGTTCTTTTAACTAGAAGAAAAACATTTTTGACGAATAACATAACATTTTAGATCGTGACCATTGTCTTTTAATGGAAACAAAATTCTTTTTATCAATATAATAACATTTTAGATGAGGACAATTGTATTTTTCTTAGAACCATGTTCACTGAGCCAACATGGTTGCAGGTTAAAATGTTACATGGTCGCCGCAAAAATAGCTGCTATCATATTATTTTGCTCTTCGAATATGATGTTTCTTCTCTGCGTGTATGGGCTTGGCGATCTCTAAGTTCACTTCCCTATGTGTGCTAGCTCTTATATCCAGTTCATTCATCTTCTCCCCGTATTCCAAAAACAAAAAGATACTTAAGTTGGTTTCTTAAAAAATAGGCCCATAGGTCCGACAAAACGCAGATAACTCGAATTGATATTTAAAAAAGTAAAAAACCCGTACTGCAGAATCAATCATATTTATGTATATATAAATCAATTTATTATATTTTCGTTCAATTTGCAGGTGCCTTCTTGATACCATATCTTCTAATGTTATTCCTATGCGGCATTCCATTATTTTTTATGGAAATTATAATGGGTCAATTTTCCAGTCTTGGATGTATAGGTATTTTTCGTATGACTCCATTATTTAAAGGTAAAATATTATTTTAAATTTTCTTTCTTATCTGTAATAAATTTATCTCTAACATTAATAGGAGCTGGTTTTGCCATAGTAATTGTAAATGTCATATGTACCACCTATTACTCAATCATTATATCGTATCCATTAATGTTCCTGAAGCATATATTCACGACCAAATTGCCTTGGGAATCATGTGAGAATTCTTGGAATACAAATCACTGTATCGAAGTAACAGATGTAATTTTTATAAAAAAAAATATGTACATTTGAAAAATAAATTGTAATCAAAACTTATTTATTTTATAGATGGCTAAATTTAATTTTACAACAAGAGGAGAATTTAAAACACCAGCTGATGAATTTTTCCAGTAAGTACACATGTATAATTAAGAGTCATATTACACTATGTGTAAAAGTTCCATTAGTGGACAAGTCTAGGGTCAAGCTTCCATAAATTTAGCCATATTCCTAATTACCAATTTTTTTATTTCATTTTTAAGTTTAGAAATCTTAAAAATTTCCAATGGCATACACGAACTCGGTACAGTGCAGTGGTCACTTTTTGGAGCACTTGTCTTGTCATGGCTTATGGTATATATCTGCATTATAAAGGGTATTAAAACGGTAATATTTAAGAAGTATCTGCTTCTAACTTTGAATACAATATTAAAAATAATAAATTTCTCAATTTTTATTTCAGGTCGGAAAAGTGGTTTATTTTACAGCAACATTCCCTTTTATAATTCTATTGATTTTATTCATACGTGGTGTTACCTTACCGGGGGCCATGAAGGGTATTTTGTTTTACATCAAGCCAGAATGGTCTCGATTGATGGATCTTAAAGTATGGGCAGATGCTGCTATACAGATATTCTTTTCACTTGGTCCTGGTTGGGGTGGTATTGTTAATATGGCAAGTTTTAATCATTTTCGCAACAATGCCAAAGGTGATGCAATTCTAATACCCATTATCAATTGCTCGACAAGTATTTTTGCTGGATTTGTGGTATTTTCTGTATTGGGATTTCTATCACGTAAGTATGTATTAATAATTGCACTTTACTACTTGAAATAGTACCCTAAAAAGAATAGTTTGTAATTGAAATTGTTCTCAGACCCCATAAAAGTAAATATATTATTAGTTTTTGTGAAATTATGAGTCGATGCAACAATGTCTGTTCGCCCATCTTTTGAAATCGCCCTAGTTGCCAAAAAAAAAATCAATGTATCAGCTTGAAACTTTGTATAGGTAGTTTTTATCGATAGATCTATAGAAATAAAATTTTGAAAAAAGTTTCTATAGAAATAAAATTTTGAAAAAATTTTCTATAGAAATAAAATTTTGAAAAAATTTTCTATAGAAATAAAATTTTGAAAAAAATTTCTATAGAAATAAAATTTTGAAAAAATTTTCTGTAGAAATAAGGTTTCGACTAAATAGAAAATTTTGACAAAAATTTGTCGAAATTTTCTATAGGAAAATAATGCTTGACAAAATTTCTTTCTATAGAAACAAAATTTTGACAAAATTTTCTATAGAAATAAAATTTTGAGAAAATTGTGTATAGAAATAAAATTTTGAGATTTTTTTTATAGAAATAAACTTTCGAGACCATTTTCAATAGAAATACAAATTTGAGAAAAATTTGTCAACATTTTCTATCGAAATAAAATTTTGAGTAAATTTTCTAGAGAAATAAAATTTTTGTGAAAATGTTATATAGAAATAAAAATTTGAGAAAATTTTGTAGAGAAATAAAATTGTGAGAAAAATTTCTATAGAAAAGTTTAAGAAATTTTTCTATAACAGTTTGGCTGATAAGTCCCCGGTCTAACAAAAAAAAACACATTTTTTGTCAAAATTCGTTTTTATTATTCAACATAGTTCCCTTCAAGAGCGATACAACGATTATAACGACCTTCCAATTTGTTGATACCATTTTGGTAGTAAAAAGAAAATTTTGACAACAAAAAATTTGACAAAAGATTCTATAGAAATGAAATTTTCTATAGAAATAATATTTTGACGAAATTTTCTATAGAAATAAAGTTTTGACTAAATAGAAAATTTTGGCAAATTTTTGTCAACATTTTCTATTTAAATAAAATTTTGAGCAAATTTTCTATAGAAATAACATTTTGAAAAAATTTTGTATAGAAATAAAATGTTGAGAAATTTTTCTATAGAAATAACATTTGGAGAAAATTTTCTATAGAAATAAAATTTTGACAATATTTTCTACAGAAATAAAAGTTTGAGAAAATTTTGTATAGAAATAAAATTTTGAGAAAATTTTCTATAGAAATAAAATGTTAACAAAATTTTCTATAGAAATAAAATTTTGACAAAATTTTCTATAGAAATAAAATTTTTACAAAATTTTCTATAGAAATAAGATTTTGACAACATTTGCTATAGAAATAACATTTTGATAACATTTGCTATAGAAATAACATTTTGACAAAATTTTCTATAGAAATAAAATTTTAACAATATATAGAAATAAAATTTTGACAAAGTTTTCTATAGAAATAAAATTTTGACAAAATTTTCGATAGAAAAAAATTTGACCAAATATTCTATAAAAATAAAATTTTGACAAAATTTTCTATATAAATATTATTTTTACGAAATTTTCTATACAAATAATATTTTGAAATTTTCTATAGAAATAAAGTTTTTACTAAATAGAAAATTTTAACAAATTTTTGTCAACATTTTCTATTGAAATAAAATTTTGAGCAAATTTTTTATAGAAATAATATTTGGAAAAAAATTTATGCGGAAATAAAATTTTGACAAAATTTTCTATAGAAATAAAAATTTGAGAAAATTTTTTATAGAAATAAAATTTTGCGAAAATTTTCTATAGAAATAACAGTTGGAGAAAATTTTCTAAAAAAATAAAATTTTGACAAAATTTTCTATAGAAATACAATTTCGTAAAGAAATAAAATTTTGACAAAATTTTCTATACAAATAACATTTTGATAAAATTTTCCATAAAAAATTTTTTGACAAAATTTTCTATAGAAATAAAATTTTGACAAAATGTTCTATAGAAAATTTGACAAAAGTTTTCATAGAAATAAAATTTTGACAAAATTTTCTATTGAAATAAAATTTTGACAAAATTTTCTATTGAAATAAAATTTTGACAAAATTTTCTATAGAAATAAAATTTTGACAAAATTTTCTATACAAATAAAATTTTCTATAGAAATAAAATTCTGCAGAGTCGACTTTCGAAGGTGACTGGAAAAGGAAAACTCTTCCATAAAGCCTAAAAATCATTTTGAGAGATATATCCGTTGGGGGATATAACCGGTCGCCTAATTCGATTGTGGAGTAGAGGGTACATAATTGTCGGGCTGGATGAACTTTTGGCCGTATACTCCTGTTTTATTATACCCTCCACCATAGGATGGGGGTATATTAACTTTGTCATTCCGTTTGTAACACATCGAAATATTGCTCCAAGACCCCATTAAGTATATATATTCTGGGTCGTGTTGAAATTCTGAGTCGATCTGAGCATGTCCGTCCGTCCGTCCGTCCGTCTGTTGAAATCACACTAACTTCCGAACGAAACAAGCTATCGACTTGAAACTTGGCACAAGTAGTTGTTATTGATGTAGGCCAGATGGTATTGCAAATGGGCCATATCGGTCCACTTTTACGTATAGCCCCCATATAAACGGACCCCCAAATTTGGCTTGCAGACCCTCTAGGAGAAGCAAATTTCGTCCAATCCGGTTTAAATTTAATACATGATGTTAGTATATGGTCTCTAACAACCATGCGAAAATTGGTCCATATCGGTCCACTTTTACGTATAGCCCCCATACAAACGGACCCCCAAAATTGGCTTGTGATTGCTCTAAGAGAAACAAATTTAATCCGATCCGGCTGAAATTTTGTACATGGTGTTAGTATATGGTCTGTATCAACCATGCAAAAATTGGTCCACATCGGTCCATAATTATATATAGCCCCCATATAAACCGATCCCCCGATTTGGCTTGCGGAGCCTTTAAGAGAAGCAAATTTCATCCGATCCGGCTGAAATTTGGTACATGGTATTGGTGTATGTTCTCTAATGACCATGCAAAAATTGGTCCACATTGGTCCATAATTATATATAGCCCCCATATAAACCGATCCCCCGATTTGGCTTGCGGAGCCTCTTGGAGGAGCAAAATTCATCCGATCCGGTTGAAATTTGGAACATGGTGTTAGAATGTGGTCTCTAACAAACACGCAATAATTGGTATATATCGGTCCATAATTATATATAGCCCCCATATAAACCGTTCCCCAGATTTGATCTTCGGAGCCTCTTGGAGGAGCAAAATTCATCCGATCCGGTTGAAATTTGCAACGTGGTGTTAGTATAAAGCCGCTAATATACATGCAAAATTGGTCCATACCCACAATCACACAAAAATTGGTCCATATCGGTTCATATTCATGGTTGCCACTCGAGCCAAAAATAATCCACCAAAATTTTATTTTTATAGAAAACATTGTCAAAATTTTATTTCTATAGAAAATTTTGTCAAAATTTTATTTCTAAAGAAAATTTTGTCAAAATTTTATTTCTATCGAAAATTTTGTCAAAATTTTATTTCTATAGAAATTTTTTTCCAAATTTTATTTCTATTGAAAATTGTTTCCAAATTTTACTTTTATAGCAAATGTTGTCAAAATTTTATTTTGTCAAAATTGTATTTCTATAGAAACTTTAAACTTAGTTATATACGTATTTAATCGGCCTTTTTAGTTTAATATATACCACGTATAGACTATGTGGTATATATTACGGTGTTAGGAAGTTTTAAGATACCTTGCCATCGGCAAGTGTTACCGCAACCCAAGTAATTCGATTGTGAATGACAGTCTTCAGTAGAAGTTTCTACGCAATCCATGGTGGAGGGTACATAAGCTTCGGCCTGGTCGAACTTACGGCCGTATATACTTGTTTTTCTTATAAATGTTGAATTTTTACTATTTACTATTTGGATGGACTAATTTTAAATTTTTAGATCAAAGTGGAATACCAGTTGCTGACGTTGCCACCTCAGGGCCAGGACTAGCATTTGTTACATATCCTCAAGCAATTGCTATGTTGCCATTTTCACACCTATGGGCTGGTTTGTTTTTTTGCATGTTATTTTTACTGGGGTTGGATAGTGTGGTAAGTTTTCTAGATTTCCTCATGCATGTAATATCGAAAGTAGAAATTATGTAAAGCGAAATGAGATATACATATAATGTCTCTGTAAAATCATCAAAGTATCACTTCATAATGCTATTTGACAGTGTCCTCACGTTCGTTCCGCAAATTGTGAATTTTTAGATATTATTAGTCAATTTTTTCAGTATCTTAAGACTCTATTTCATTTCATCGAGTAAAAAGATTATTATTAATTCTGCACGTTGTCTAGATTATAAAGATCGAATATATATATATTTATTTTTTCTTTGCAGTTTGTTCAAATCGAATCAATCATTTCATCGGTACTGGATGAAATACCTAAAGTGAGACCTTATAAATATGCTGTGACATTTATATCATGTTTTCTAATGTTCCTGGTTTCCATAATGTTAGCGACAAATGTAAGATTATTGGGGTCGTTTTCTCAAACCCCATATAGAGTTGATATCACCGAAATAGTTTAAATTTGAAATCAAAAACGTCCTAAGTCGAAAATTAATAACAGCTCCTTCATTGGTTCTATCATGTTAAAGCTTAAGAAATCGTTATATCAAAGTACAAAAAATTACTAATACTTATATTGCAGGTGGTCATATAAATATCCGATATTAACGGAGGGACGCAAATTTACAAAATTTGTGTCTTACATTTAATGAAAAAAATTTTTGAAGTAAAAGATTATAAACTTTGTTTTAAGTAAAATGTCACTATTTTAAAGAAATTTGTCCTTAATATTTTGTAAATTGCGCATCCTAAAATTTAGGTTGCATAATTTTTAATATCACGTAAATATTTTTTTCGGTGCAGGTCAACTTCAAAGATGAGCTATATCGGTCCAGGTTTTAATATGGCTACGATCCCCGGCTTGATTTCTTGAGCATGTAGGCCGCAGATTTTATCCGATTTGTCTGAAATTAGAAATTGAGAGGTATTTGGTATAGCCTTCATATAGCCCGTTTTCACGATTTGACTCCTTGAGAATAGAATTTGGCTTTTTGAGTACACAAAAGACTGTTCGTTTTTGGCTCACAGGATGATGTGCCAAATATTTTATATAAAATTTCGGTCCATATTTTGATATTGGTCTTATATAGGTCGATCCCACGATTTGAATTTTTGAGTAATAAAAGACGCAATTATACCCTACGCCACACTGTTGAACAGGGTAAGTTAGATTATTTGTTTGCAACACCCAGAGTGCTCAGGGTCGGCCCTGAGTCGATATAGCCAATCAGATTGAGTTATAGCTTCCATTAACATATATCATTCGCCCGATTTACACTCATATCTGACGTCTCGAGAACACTAGCATATCTAGTTTGCGGTTTAAGTTTAAATGGGGCCATATTTGCTTGGTGTCGTTACAGCCCTTGCAATTCTCCCATCGAACATTTTCCATCATAACAGCCTTCTCACGCAGCATGAGCTTGCAGGTAGCCGGGGGCATACCAACAGATTCTAGTTCCCCTGGAATATGTAAGGTAGTTCCTAGCCTTGCCAACTCATCCGCTTCGCAGTTCCCCGGTATGTTCCTATGGCCAGGCACCCATATTAGGTGAATATTGTACTGCTCAGCCATCTCATTGAGAGATTTGCGGCAGTCGATGGCCGTTTTCGAGTTGAGGAACACAGAGTCCAAGTATTTTATTGCAGGTTGACTGTCTGAGTATATATTAATGCCCACATTTTTTGGAACATTACTTCTCAGTCAATTCGCCACCTGTCTTATTGCTAATATTTCAGCCTGAAAAACACTACAGTGATTAGGTAATCTTTTCGCTATTCGAAGTTCCAGATCATTAGAATATACTCCGAAACCCAATTGTCCATCCAATTTGGAGCCATCAGTGTAGAAATCTATATATTCTTTATTCCCTGGCGTCTGTGTGTACCACGCCTCACTGTTGGGGATTAGAGTCTCAAACTTTTTGTCGAAAAGTGGACTCGCCAAAGTTTAATCCACTACGTTAGGCACATCTGGTATTATTTTGAGGACCGGACTGTGACTGTAACTTTTTTCCGACCACAGCGATAGCTCGCGCAACCGCGCAGCCGTTGTTGCAGCTGACAGTTTGGCCAAAATGTCTAAAGGCATATAGATGCAGTATGACATTAAGGTAATTTGTTCCTGTCTTGCTGAATGCGCCTGAGATACACAAGCACGCCATACGCTGAACTTTGTCTAAACTTGTCGGCTGGTGAAGTGCCGGCCACCAGACTACAACACCATATAGCATTAACATATAGGTCTAATCACTGCCGTGTATAGCCAATGCACAATTTTTGGTTTTGGTCCCCACTTTTTTCCTATTGCCTTTTTGCATGAGTACAAAGCTACCGTTGCTTTTCTCGCCCTTTCTTCAATATTAAGCTTAAAGTTCAGCTTCCTGTCCAAAATAACGCAAAGGTATTTTGCACACTCACCAAAGGGAATTTCAATACCCCCTAAGGATATGGGTCTAACCGTGGAAGTTTTGCGATCTTTGCAGTACAAGACTAGTTCTGTCTTTGCAGGATTTACCCCAAGACCATTCTCTTTCGCCCATTTCTCAGTCATCCGGAGGGCTCTCTGTATAACATCTCTGATTGTGGATGGGAATTTTCCCCTGACTGCTAGAGCCACATCATCTGCGTATGCCACCACTTTTATCCCTTCTTTTTCTAGGGAAACCAGAAGGTTGTTTATAGCAACATTCCAAAGAAGAGGTGATAGAACTCCTCCTTGGGAGTGCCTCTGTTCACATACCTTTGTATGTTTGCTTGTCCTAGTGTGGCTGAAATACGTCTCTTCATTAGAAGTTCGTCTAACAGCCTAAGTATACATGGATCAACATTCAGAGTTGTCAGTCCATTTAATATCGAGCTCGGATGGACATTATTGAACGCGCCTTCGATGATTCGGTTGTTTTGTAAGCAGTTGGTACTGTCTCTCTCCCTTGCAATCCTGCTGAAATAGTGCTCCAATCCTTTTTGGGAATGTATGCCAAATTTGGTTAAAATCGGATGAGATTTAGACAAAGCCCCCATAGATATGTTTATCTGATTTGGAGACAAAAGGCGCCAAAATGCCCATATTTTGCTTGTAAAATCGCCATTGGTTATTCGAAAACTTGTAAAAATTACTCAAATGTTTCTATGCCTCTAATACATATCTATCGATTGATAAATCATAAATTCATTTTAACGAAGTTGCCTAAAATTTGCTTTAGAATTAATATTTTCCATATTTTTTTAGAGAAGTTTAAATCTGGTCAGATTTAAGTATATTGAAACTTTTGAGATGGTATGGAAGAGTAGATCCATAAAGTGATGCAGGATATATTATAGTCGCCCCGCCGACTTCAAAATTTTCTTACTTGGTTTAGTTAAAATTTGGTTACGCAAAAAATTTCTTTTAATTTAGTGTAAATATTATTGTCAATAAAATGCATAACATTTGTCAATTAATATCGATGGATATCTGGTGATATCGGTCTATTAGAACCTAATGGGGATTTGAGAAATCGAACATTAAAAGCACACCCAATTTAGAATTATTTGAATCAAATTTTAGGGTGGCATGTATATCGTTCAATTATTGGACTGGTATTCCGCTTCCATATCGGTAATACTGATCTGTATAATTGAAGTGATTATGGTTGCTTGGATATATGGAGTTGAAAATTTTGTCAATGATATATACTTTATGATTGGCAAGAAACCTGAAACGATATGGAAGTTTTGCTGGAAATATGTTACACCCCTGATATTGGTGGTAAGGAATATTGAAGTAAATTTATAAAAATAATTTTATGAATATTTTTCTTTTTGGTCGTTATCGTTGCAGTTTATATTCTTCACCAGTATTATTTTTAATCGTCCCGTTCGTTATAATGATCAAGTTTATCCTAACTGGGCCGTTGCTTTGGGTTGGTGTAGTTGTGCTATATCCATTATTTGCATTCCTTTGTATATGTTATGGACTCTATTTCATCGTAAAGGTACACTGAGAGAAAATTTTACCGCCTCACTGAAAACGAAATTTTGGTTACCAGCTGAAGAGGATTATCGTGTGGCCTATGAGGAGTTTAAAACGGCTCGCAAATTAATGGATGAGTTAAGTGGTCGTAATTTTGAAAAAGTGGAAATGTTGAAGAAAATCTAAGCAAGACATTTACCAATGGTAATAGTAATATAGTTTTAAAAATAAATTAAGCTGAAATTTGTAATTTATTTAAAGTAATAATATATATGTTATTAAAATTTAGTGTAGTGTATTTAACAGTGTTTTTATTTTTGATCGGTATTCTTCGAGGGTCAAAAACGCAATAGTACATTCAAGAAAAGTGAACTCACCATGAAGGAAAATGTAGGTTTATTTAAAAATAATTTTCAACTAAAATAGTTTTCCAATTGCAACATGTTACAAACAAGTTAACACTTTTTATCATTTTGAAGAGAGCTTATTACAAATAATCAGTTTTTTAAATTTCATATGTTAAAGGAAAAAATTGGATTAAAAAATTGTGAAAATGTCTTTAGTGCTGTACGTCGTTCCAGATTGGTACAATGAAATTTACTCATTGGAGAGACTAATGAACAGAATTTAAACCAACTTCTCCCATTTTAGGAAAATATACGCCCATGTTCTTCATTTCGATTTAGCTCATTTAGAGAATATTCCGATTGTAAAGGTGTTCTTCAATTCGAATTAGAGAAAAAATTTTCTAAATATTTTAGAGCAAACATATTTAGATATTTTATTTTAGAGTAATCTAAACCAATTAGAATGACAATAAAAGCGTGTATTTATAAAGTAGAATATGTTTTCTGGCTATTTCTTACATTAAATATGTTGTCAGATAACATTACATACAAGAAATTGTTAAAAACAAATAGGTCTCTTTTTAGAGTTGCCTTAGTGTTTCGTGTGCACTGCTGACTGTATGTAAAAACCATTGCAACCAGAAAAATATAATTTGGTAACCCCGAATGATAAAAACATATGACAAAAACAAGTATATACGGCCGTAAGTTCGGCCAGGCCGAAGCTTATGTACCCTCCATCATGGATTGCGTAGAAACTTCTTCTAAACACTGCCATCCGCAATCGAATTACTTAAGTTGTGGTAACGCTTGCCGATGGCAAGGTATCTTAAAACCTCCTAACACCATCTTCTAAATTGTATGTAAGTCCATACGTGGTATATATTAAATCAAAAAAGATCGATACAATACGTATATAATTCAGTTTGACAAAGTAGACATAAAATTTTGACAAAATTTTCTACAGAAATAAAATTTTAACAAAATTTTCTATAGAAATAAAATTTTCACAAAATTTTCTATAGAAATAAAAATGTTGACAAAATTTTCTTAGAAAAAAAATGTCTACAGAAATAAAATTTTAACAAAATTTTGTATAGAAAAAAACTTTTGACAAAATTTTCTATAGAAATAAAATCTTGGTAGATTATTTTTGGCTCGAGTGGCAACCATGATTATGAACCGAATAAAATTTGAACAAAATTTTCTATAGAAATAAAATTTTGGTAGACTATTTTTGGCTCTAGTGGCAACCATGATTATGAACCGATATGGATCAATTTTTGTGTGATTGGACCAATTTTGGTATGGTTGTTAGTGACCATATACTAACACCACGTTCCTAATTTGAACCGGATCGGATGAATTATGCTCCTCCAAGAGGCTCCGGAGGTCAAATCTGGAGAACGTTTTATATGGGGGCTATATATAATTATGGACCGATATGGACCAATTCTGGCACGCTTGTTAAAGATCATATATTAACACCATATTCCAAATTACAACCGGATTGGATGAAATTTTCTTCTCTTGAAGATTTCGCAACCCAAATCTGGGGATCGGTTTATATGGGCGCTATATATAATTATGGACCGATGTGGACCAATTTTTGCACGGTTGTTAGAGACCATATACCAACACCATGTACCAAATTTCAGACGGATCGGATGCAATTTGCTTCTCTATGAGGATTCGCAAGCCAAATCTGGGGATCGGTTTATATGGGGGCTATATATAATTATGGACCGATGTGGACCAATTTTTGCATGATTGTAAGAGACAATATACCAACATCATGTACCATATTTCAGCCGGATCGGATGACATTTGCTTCTCTTTTAGGCTCCGTAAGCCAAATCTGGGGATCGGTTTATTTGGGGGCTATATATAATTATGGACCGATGTGAACCAATTTTTGCATGGTTGTTAGAGACCATATACCAACACCATGTACCAAATTTCAGCCGGATTGGATGAAATATGCTTCTGTTATAGGCTCCACAAGCCAAATCTGAGGGTCCCTTTATATGGGGGCTATACGTAAAAGTGGACCGATATGGCCCATTTTCAATACCATCCGACCTACATCGATAACAACTACTTGTGCCAAGTTTCAAGTCGATAGCTTGTTTCGTTCGGAAGTTAGCGTGATTTCAACAGACGGACGGACGGACGGACGGACGGACATGCTTAGATCGACTCAGAATTTCACCACGACCCAGAATATATATACTTTATGGGGTCTTAGAGCAATATTTCGATGTGTTACAAACGGAATGACAAAGTTAATATACCCCCATCATATGGTATAAAAAAACAAAATATTTACAGCCAATGATGCGGGAAACAAAGTTTGTAAAATGTAAGTAAATAAATATGTTGCAATAAAACTATTAACAATTTCTCATATCGCTGGGGAAAACATAAAACTGCTGCGTTTCTTTAACACCAAAACCGATAATAAAAATCCAGACGGCATTTTTAATAACACTTCTGAAGAAATAATTTTTTCAACAGCTGACTCGAAAATGAAAGTCAAAACCACTCTAATTTAAGAGCAGGGGGGTTACTATGTAACTCGATTCGAAAGTTAAATATTACGAAAACGGATTTTTCCTACCAACTAACTCGAATTCGCGAATACATTTGCTACTTTCGAGTTGCCACATCCGATTATCGGATGTACTTCGAATTTAGATGTCAAAGTCGCTCGAAAGTAAACATTTCTACTCGTTTGATATTATGTTAACGGAAAAAATTAAAATATTAAATTGTTGACACCAAACGCATAAAAATGTAAGTATTTGTTAAATTTATATATATCAGTAGATTAATATTTATAAAAATGTTTTTTAATAGGGAAAATCCAACAAAAAATGTAAACACCAAAGACAGTTTGAGATCATGCTAAAATTTATGAAGGAGCATCCGCAGTTGGCTAAGGGTTACATCAAAGGTCCGGAAGCCAAACAAGCCACCAATAATTTATGGTCTCCATTGACAGAAGAACTAAATGCAGCCGGTCCATCAATGCGGGAAGTGGTCGGTTGGAAAAAGGTATGCAATTGATAGTTTGCCCATAAATGGAAATTAATTATTTCTTTTTAGGTTTGGGCAGATTACAAGACCCATCTTAATGCCAAACTGCGGCACAGGCGGAGAACCAGCAAAGTTATGTTTGTTCACGGCGCTAGAAGAAGGTGTCATAGAGTTGCTGGATATGCAGAAGGTGGTGGACGGTATGAGTGGAGTCCGAAAATTTGGGATTAATAATAGTACCCCCCCAACAAGCGACGACACTAGTACGGCCACAAGCAGTAAGGACACCGAGGAAGTCGTCGCAAATGTGCTCAACTCCATCATAAATAATCCGAGTGAGACGGATGCTTTAGTGTCTGCACCGCCGTCCCCACCGCGTTGTTCACCATCTCGTACAGCCACCACACCACAATTTTCTTTGAATCGTGCTCCTCCAAAAAAACAGGCATTTCTAGAAAAGCAGGTGAACGGACAAATGGATTACCACAAGCGCTCCATATAACTTCTAGAAGAAGTAAATAGTAATTTAAAGTCTTTAGTTACATACAAAAAAAGACAAGTGGACGTAGAAGAAAACCAGTAAGGAAAGTCTAAAGTCGGGCGGGGCCGACTATATTATACCCTGCACCACTTTGTAGATCTAAATTTTCGATACCATATCACATCCGCCAAATGTGTTTGGGGCTATATATAAAGGTTTGTCCCAAATACATACATGTAAATATCACTCGATCTGGACAGAATTTGATAGACTTCTACAAAATCTATAGACTCAAAAGTTAAGTCGGCTAATGCACTAGGGTGGAACACAATGTTAGTAAAAAACCAGTAAGGAAAGTCTAAAGTCGGGCGGGGCCGACTATATTATACCCTGCACCACTTTGTAGATCTAAATTTTCGATACCATATCACATCCGCCAAATGTGTTTGGGGCTATATATAAAGGTTTGTCCCAAATACATACATGTAAATATCACTCGATCTGGACAGAATTTGATAGACTTCTACAAAATCTATAGACTCAAAAGTTAAGTCGGCTAATGCACTAGGGTGGAACACAATGTTAGTAAAAAAATATGGGAAACATTTAAATCTGGAGCAATTTTAAGAAAACTTCGCAAAAGTTTATTTATGATTTATCGCTCGATATATATGCATTAGAAGTTAAGGAAAAATAGAGTAATTTTTACAACTTTTCGACTAAACAGTGGCGATTTTACATGGAAAATGTTGGTATTTTGAACATTTTTGTCGATATCAGAAAAACATATATATGGGAGCTATATCTAAATCTGAACCGATTTCAACCAAATTTGGCACGCATAGCAACAATGCTAATTCAACCCCTTGTGCAAAATTTCAACTAAATCGGAGTTAAAAATTGGCCTCTATGGTCATATGAGTGTAAATCGGGCGAAAGCTATATATGGGAGCTATATCTAAATCTGAACCGATTTCAACCAAATTTCGCACGCATAGCTACAATGCTAATTCTACTCCCTGTGCAAAATTTCAACTAAATCGGAGCAAAAAATTGGCCTCTGTGGTCATATGAGTGTAAATCGGGCGAAAGCTATATATGGGAGCTATATCTAAATCTGAACCGATTTCAACCAAATTTGGCACGCATAGCTACAATGCTAATTCTACTCCCTGTGCAAAATTTCAACTAAATCGGAGCAAAAAATTGGCCTCTGTGGTCATATGAGTGTAAATCGGGCGAAAGCTATATATGGGAGCTATATCTAAATCTGAACCGATTTCAACCAAATTTGGCACGCATAGCTACAATGCTAATTTTACTCCCTGTGCAAAATTTCAACTAAATCGGAGCAAAAAATTGGCCTCTGTGGGCAAATGAGTGTAAATCGGGCGAAAGCTATATATGGGAGCTATATCTAAATCTGAACCGATTTGGCTGGTATTGTGCAAGTTTTTCGAGACTCATAAAATATTCGGATGTACGGAATTTGAGGAAGATCGGTTGATATACACGCCAATTATGACCAGATCGGTGAAAAATATATATGGCAGCTATATCTAAATCTGAACCGATTTTTTCCAAAATCAATAGGGATCGTCTTTGAGCCGAAACAGGACCCTATACCAAATTTTAGGACGATCGGACTAAAACTGCGAGCTGTACTTTGCACACAAAAATACATCAACAGACAGACAGACAGACGGACAGACAGACAGACAGACAGACAGACAGACAGACAGACAGACAGACGGACATCGCTAAATCGACTCAGAATTTAATTCTAAGACGATCGGTATACTAAACGATGGGTCTCAGACTTTTCCTTCTTGGCGTTACATACAAATGCACAAACTTATTATACCCTGTACCACAGTAGTGGTGAAGGGTATAAATATGGGAAACATTTAAATCTGGAGCAATTTTAAGAAAACTTCGCAAAAGTTTATTTATGATTTATCGCTCGATATATATGCATTAGAAGTTAAGGAAAAATAGAGTAATTTTTACAACTTTTCGACTAAACAGTGGCGATTTTACATGGAAAATGTTGGTATTTTGACCATTTTTGTCGATATCAGAAAAACATATATATGGGAGCTATATCTAAATCTGAACCGATTTCAACCAAATTTGGCACGCATAGCAACAATGCTAATTCAACCCCTTGTGCAAAATTTCAACTAAATCGGAGTTAAAAATTGGCCTCTAAATCGGGCGAAAGCTATATATGGGAGCTATATCTAAATCTGAACCGATTTCAACCAAATTTCGCACGCATAGCTACAATGCTAATTCTACTCCCTGTGCAAAATTTCAACTAAATCGGAGCAAAAAATTGGCCTCTGTGGTCATATGAGTGTAAATCGGGCGAAAGCTATATATGGGAGCTATATCTAAATCTGAACCGATTTCAACCAAATTTGGCACGCATAGCTACAATGCTAATTCTACTCCCTGTGCAAAATTTCAACTAAATCGGAGCAAAAAATTGGCCTCTGTGGTCATATGAGTGTAAATCGGGCGAAAGCTATATATGGGAGCTATATCTAAATCTGAACCGATTTCAACCAAATTTGGCACGCATAGCTACAATGCTAATTTTACTCCCTGTGCAAAATTTCAACTAAATCGGAGCAAAAAATTGGCCTCTGTGGGCAAATGAGTGTAAATCGGGCGAAAGCTATATATGGGAGCTATATCTAAATCTGAACCGATTTGGCTGGTATTGTGCAAGTTTTTCGAGACTCATAAAATATTCGGATGTACGGAATTTGAGGAAGATCGGTTGATATACACGCCAATTATGACCAGATCGGTGAAAAATATATATGGCAGCTATATCTAAATCTGAACCGATTTTTTCCAAAATCAATAGGGATCGTCTTTGAGCCGAAACAGGACCCTATACCAAATTTTAGGACGATCGGACTAAAACTGCGAGCTGTACTTTGCACACAAAAATACATCAACAGACAGACAGACAGACGGACAGACAGACAGACAGACAGACAGACAGACAGACAGACAGACAGACAGACAGACAGACATCGCTAAATCGACTCAGAATTTAATTCTAAGACGATCGGTATACTAAACGATGGGTCTCAGACTTTTCCTTCTTGGCGTTACATACAAATGCACAAACTTATTATACCCTGTACCACAGTAGTGGTGAAGGGTATAAATATGGGAAACATTTAAATCTGGAGCAATTTTAAGAAAACTTCGCAAAAGTTTATTTATGATTTATCGCTCGATATATATGCATTAGAAGTTAAGGAAAAATAGAGTAATTTTTACAACTTTTCGACTAAACAGTGGCGATTTTACATGGAAAATGTTGGTATTTTGAACATTTTTGTCGATATCAGAAAAACATATATATGGGAGCTATATCTAAATCTGAACCGATTTCAACCAAATTTGGCACGCATAGCAACAATGCTAATTCAACCCCTTGTGCAAAATTTCAACTAAATCGGAGTTAAAAATTGGCCTCTATGGTCATATGAGTGTAAATCGGGCGAAAGCTATATATGGGAGCTATATCTAAATCTGAACCGATTTCAACCAAATTTCGCACGCATAGCTACAATGCTAATTCTACTCCCTGTGCAAAATTTCAACTAAATCGGAGCAAAAAATTGGCCTCTGTGGTCATATGAGTGTAAATCGGGCGAAAGCTATATATGGGAGCTATATCTAAATCTGAACCGATTTCAACCAAATTTGGCACGCATAGCTACAATGCTAATTCTACTCCCTGTGCAAAATTTCAACTAAATCGGAGCAAAAAATTGGCCTCTGTGGTCATATGAGTGTAAATCGGGCGAAAGCTATATATGGGAGCTATATCTAAATCTGAACCGATTTCAACCAAATTTGGCACGCATAGCTACAATGCTAATTTTACTCCCTGTGCAAAATTTCAACTAAATCGGAGCAAAAAATTGGCCTCTGTGGGCAAATGAGTGTAAATCGGGCGAAAGCTATATATGGGAGCTATATCTAAATCTGAACCGATTTGGCTGGTATTGTGCAAGTTTTTCGAGACTCATAAAATATTCGGATGTACGGAATTTGAGGAAGATCGGTTGATATACACGCCAATTATGACCAGATCGGTGAAAAATATATATGGCAGCTATATCTAAATCTGAACCGATTTTTTCCAAAATCAATAGGGATCGTCTTTGAGCCGAAACAGGACCCTATACCAAATTTTAGGACGATCGGACTAAAACTGCGAGCTGTACTTTGCACACAAAAATACATCAACAGACAGACAGACAGACGGACAGACAGACAGACAGACAGACAGACAGACAGACAGACAGACGGACATCGCTAAATCGACTCAGAATTTAATTCTAAGACGATCGGTATACTAAACGATGGGTCTCAGACTTTTCCTTCTTGGCGTTACATACAAATGCACAAACTTATTATACCCTGTACCACAGTAGTGGTGAAGGGTATAAATATGGGAAACATTTAAATCTGGAGCAATTTTAAGAAAACTTCGCAAAAGTTTATTTATGATTTATCGCTCGATATATATGCATTAGAAGTTAAGGAAAAATAGAGTAATTTTTACAACTTTTCGACTAAACAGTGGCGATTTTACATGGAAAATGTTGGTATTTTGACCATTTTTGTCGATATCAGAAAAACATATATATGGGAGCTATATCTAAATCTGAACCGATTTCAACCAAATTTGGCACGCATAGCAACAATGCTAATTCAACCCCTTGTGCAAAATTTCAACTAAATCGGAGTTAAAAATTGGCCTCTAAATCGGGCGAAAGCTATATATGGGAGCTATATCTAAATCTGAACCGATTTCAACCAAATTTCGCACGCATAGCTACAATGCTAATTCTACTCCCTGTGCAAAATTTCAACTAAATCGGAGCAAAAAATTGGCCTCTGTGGTCATATGAGTGTAAATCGGGCGAAAGCTATATATGGGAGCTATATCTAAATCTGAACCGATTTCAACCAAATTTGGCACGCATAGCTACAATGCTAATTCTACTCCCTGTGCAAAATTTCAACTAAATCGGAGCAAAAAATTGGCCTCTGTGGTCATATGAGTGTAAATCGGGCGAAAGCTATATATGGGAGCTATATCTAAATCTGAACCGATTTCAACCAAATTTGGCACGCATAGCTACAATGCTAATTTTACTCCCTGTGCAAAATTTCAACTAAATCGGAGCAAAAAATTGGCCTCTGTGGGCAAATGAGTGTAAATCGGGCGAAAGCTATATATGGGAGCTATATCTAAATCTGAACCGATTTGGCTGGTATTGTGCAAGTTTTTCGAGACTCATAAAATATTCGGATGTACGGAATTTGAGGAAGATCGGTTGATATACACGCCAATTATGACCAGATCGGTGAAAAATATATATGGCAGCTATATCTAAATCTGAACCGATTTTTTCCAAAATCAATAGGGATCGTCTTTGAGCCGAAACAGGACCCTATACCAAATTTTAGGACGATCGGACTAAAACTGCGAGCTGTACTTTGCACACAAAAATACATCAACAGACAGACAGACAGACGGACAGACAGACAGACAGACAGACAGACAGACAGACAGACAGACAGACAGACATCGCTAAATCGACTCAGAATTTAATTCTAAGACGATCGGTATACTAAACGATGGGTCTCAGACTTTTCCTTCTTGGCGTTACATACAAATGCACAAACTTATTATACCCTGTACCACAGTAGTGGTGAAGGGTATAAATATGGGAAACATTTAAATCTGGAGCAATTTTAAGAAAACTTCGCAAAAGTTTATTTATGATTTATCGCTCGATATATATGCATTAGAAGTTAAGGAAAAATAGAGTAATTTTTACAACTTTTCGACTAAACAGTGGCGATTTTACATGGAAAATGTTGGTATTTTGACCATTTTTGTCGATATCAGAAAAACATATATATGGGAGCTATATCTAAATCTGAACCGATTTCAACCAAATTTGGCACGCATAGCAACAATGCTAATTCAACCCCTTGTGCAAAATTTCAACTAAATCGGAGTTAAAAATTGGCCTCTATGGTCATATGAGTGTAAATCGGGCGAAAGCTATATATGGGAGCTATATCTAAATCTGAACCGATTTCAACCAAATTTCGCACGCATAGCTACAATGCTAATTCTACTCCCTGTGCAAAATTTCAACTAAATCGGAGCAAAAAATTGGCCTCTGTGGTCATATGAGTGTAAATCGGGCGAAAGCTATATATGGGAGCTATATCTAAATCTGAACCGATTTCAACCAAATTTGGCACGCATAGCTACAATGCTAATTCTACTCCCTGTGCAAAATTTCAACTAAATCGGAGCAAAAAATTGGCCTCTGTGGTCATATGAGTGTAAATCGGGCGAAAGCTATATATGGGAGCTATATCTAAATCTGAACCGATTTCAACCAAATTTGGCACGCATAGCTACAATGCTAATTTTACTCCCTGTGCAAAATTTCAACTAAATCGGAGCAAAAAATTGGCCTCTGTGGGCAAATGAGTGTAAATCGGGCGAAAGCTATATATGGGAGCTATATCTAAATCTGAACCGATTTGGCTGGTATTGTGCAAGTTTTTCGAGACTCATAAAATATTCGGATGTACGGAATTTGAGGAAGATCGGTTGATATACACGCCAATTATGACCAGATCGGTGAAAAATATATATGGCAGCTATATCTAAATCTGAACCGATTTTTTCCAAAATCAATAGGGATCGTCTTTGAGCCGAAACAGGACCCTATACCAAATTTTAGGACGATCGGACTAAAACTGCGAGCTGTACTTTGCACACAAAAATACATCAACAGACAGACAGACAGACGGACAGACAGACAGACAGACAGACAGACAGACAGACGGACATCGCTAAATCGACTCAGAATTTAATTCTAAGACGATCGGTATACTAAACGATGGGTCTCAGACTTTTCCTTCTTGGCGTTACATACAAATGCACAAACTTATTATACCCTGTACCACAGTAGTGGTGAAGGGTATAAATATGGGAAACATTTAAATCTGGAGCAATTTTAAGAAAACTTCGCAAAAGTTTATTTATGATTTATCGCTCGATATATATGCATTAGAAGTTAAGGAAAAATAGAGTAATTTTTACAACTTTTCGACTAAACAGTGGCGATTTTACATGGAAAATGTTGGTATTTTGACCATTTTTGTCGATATCAGAAAAACATATATATGGGAGCTATATCTAAATCTGAACCGATTTCAACCAAATTTGGCACGCATAGCAACAATGCTAATTCAACCCCTTGTGCAAAATTTCAACTAAATCGGAGTTAAAAATTGGCCTCTATGGTCATATGAGTGTAAATCGGGCGAAAGCTATATATGGGAGCTATATCTAAATCTGAACCGATTTCAACCAAATTTCGCACGCATAGCTACAATGCTAATTCTACTCCCTGTGCAAAATTTCAACTAAATCGGAGCAAAAAATTGGCCTCTGTGGTCATATGAGTGTAAATCGGGCGAAAGCTATATATGGGAGCTATATCTAAATCTGAACCGATTTCAACCAAATTTGGCACGCATAGCTACAATGCTAATTCTACTCCCTGTGCAAAATTTCAACTAAATCGGAGCAAAAAATTGGCCTCTGTGGTCATATGAGTGTAAATCGGGCGAAAGCTATATATGGGAGCTATATCTAAATCTGAACCGATTTCAACCAAATTTGGCACGCATAGCTACAATGCTAATTTTACTCCCTGTGCAAAATTTCAACTAAATCGGAGCAAAAAATTGGCCTCTGTGGGCAAATGAGTGTAAATCGGGCGAAAGCTATATATGGGAGCTATATCTAAATCTGAACCGATTTGGCTGGTATTGTGCAAGTTTTTCGAGACTCATAAAATATTCGGATGTACGGAATTTGAGGAAGATCGGTTAATATACACGCCAATTATGACCAGATCGGTGAAAAATATATATGGCAGCTATATCTAAATCTGAACCGATTTTTTCCAAAATCAATAGGGATCGTCTTTGAGCCGAAACAGGACCCTATACCAAATTTTAGGACGATCGGACTAAAACTGCGAGCTGTACTTTGCACACAAAAATACATCAACAGACAGACAGACAGACGGACAGACAGACAGACAGACAGACAGACGGACATCGCTAAATCGACTCAGAATTTAATTCTAAGACGATCGGTATACTAAACGATGGGTCTCAGACTTTTCCTTCTTGGCGTTACATACAAATGCACAAACTTATTATACCCTGTACCACAGTAGTGGTGAAGGGTATAAATATGGGAAACATTTAAATCTGGAGCAATTTTAAGAAAACTTCGCAAAAGTTTATTTATGATTTATCGCTCGATATATATGCATTAGAAGTTAAGGAAAAATAGAGTAATTTTTACAACTTTTCGACTAAACAGTGGCGATTTTACATGGAAAATGTTGGTATTTTGACCATTTTTGTCGATATCAGAAAAACATATATATGGGAGCTATATCTAAATCTGAACCGATTTCAACCAAATTTGGCACGCATAGCAACAATGCTAATTCAACCCCTTGTGCAAAATTTCAACTAAATCGGAGTTAAAAATTGGCCTCTATGGTCATATGAGTGTAAATCGGGCGAAAGCTATATATGGGAGCTATATCTAAATCTGAACCGATTTCAACCAAATTTCGCACGCATAGCTACAATGCTAATTCTACTCCCTGTGCAAAATTTCAACTAAATCGGAGCAAAAAATTGGCCTCTGTGGTCATATGAGTGTAAATCGGGCGAAAGCTATATATGGGAGCTATATCTAAATCTGAACCGATTTCAACCAAATTTGGCACGCATAGCTACAATGCTAATTCTACTCCCTGTGCAAAATTTCAACTAAATCGGAGCAAAAAATTGGCCTCTGTGGTCATATGAGTGTAAATCGGGCGAAAGCTATATATGGGAGCTATATCTAAATCTGAACCGATTTCAACCAAATTTGGCACGCATAGCTACAATGCTAATTTTACTCCCTGTGCAAAATTTCAACTAAATCGGAGCAAAAAATTGGCCTCTGTGGGCAAATGAGTGTAAATCGGGCGAAAGCTATATATGGGAGCTATATCTAAATCTGAACCGATTTGGCTGGTATTGTGCAAGTTTTTCGAGACTCATAAAATATTCGGATGTACGGAATTTGAGGAAGATCGGTTGATATACACGCCAATTATGACCAGATCGGTGAAAAATATATATGGCAGCTATATCTAAATCTGAACCGATTTTTTCCAAAATCAATAGGGATCGTCTTTGAGCCGAAACAGGACCCTATACCAAATTTTAGGACGATCGGACTAAAACTGCGAGCTGTACTTTGCACACAAAAATACATCAACAGACAGACGGACAGACAGACAGACAGACAGACAGACAGACAGACAGACAGACAGACGGACATCGCTAAATCGACTCAGAATTTAATTCTAAGACGATCGGTATACTAAACGATGGGTCTCAGACTTTTCCTTCTTGGCGTTACATACAAATGCACAAACTTATTATACCCTGTACCACAGTAGTGGTGAAGGGTATAAAAATTATAAACTTAAAAAAAGAAAATTCGAGCACGAAATGAAATTGAGTGTGGAAAACCAAAAACTAAAACTAGCAAAGCTCGAATTAATGAGAGATATGCTAGAAATTGAAAGAAACCGCCGTCCAAAGGGCAACCGAATCCATTTTTGTAACGCACAAATATTATTTACTTTTTATTTTAATTGTTTTGACATTTCATGTAATAGATGTTGCCAACTCTGAATAAAATATTCGAAAGTACACAGAAAAAAGTATCTCCAAAATATTTCCAATTAAAAAGTTAATTGAAGTTGAATATTTTTTCAATTAATAAATTAATTGATACAATTAACTTTTTAATCAAGATAGATCATAAAGTTAATTAAGTCAATGATTGAAAATTTTAAAATTTTTAATTAAAAAACCAGTAAGGAAAGTCTAAAGTCGGGCGGGGCCGACTATATTATACCCTGCACCACTTTGTAGATCTAAATTTTCGATACCATATCACATCCGCCAAATGTGTTTGGGGCTATATATAAAGGTTTGTCCCAAATACATACATGTAAATATCACTCGATCTGGACAGAATTTGATAGACTTCTACAAAATCTATAGACTCAAAAGTTAAGTCGGCTAATGCACTAGGGTGGAACACAATGTTAGTAAAAAAATATGGGAAACATTTAAATCTGGAGCAATTTTAAGAAAACTTCGCAAAAGTTTATTTATGATTTATCGCTCGATATATATGCATTAGAAGTTAAGGAAAAATAGAGTAATTTTTACAACTTTTCGACTAAACAGTGGCGATTTTACATGGAAAATGTTGGTATTTTGAACATTTTTGTCGATATCAGAAAAACATATATATGGGAGCTATATCTAAATCTGAACCGATTTCAACCAAATTTGGCACGCATAGCAACAATGCTAATTCAACCCCTTGTGCAAAATTTCAACTAAATCGGAGTTAAAAATTGGCCTCTATGGTCATATGAGTGTAAATCGGGCGAAAGCTATATATGGGAGCTATATCTAAATCTGAACCGATTTCAACCAAATTTCGCACGCATAGCTACAATGCTAATTCTACTCCCTGTGCAAAATTTCAACTAAATCGGAGCAAAAAATTGGCCTCTGTGGTCATATGAGTGTAAATCGGGCGAAAGCTATATATGGGAGCTATATCTAAATCTGAACCGATTTGGCTGGTATTGTGCAAGTTTTTCGAGACTCATAAAATATTCGGATGTACGGAATTTGAGGAAGATCGGTTGATATACACGCCAATTATGACCAGATCGGTGAAAAATATATATGGCAGCTATATCTAAATCTGAACCGATTTTTTCCAAAATCAATAGGGATCGTCTTTGAGCCGAAACAGGACCCTATACCAAATTTTAGGACGATCGGACTAAAACTGCGAGCTGTACTTTGCACACAAAAATACATCAACAGACAGACAGACAGACGGACAGACAGACAGACAGACAGACAGACAGACAGACAGACAGACAGACGGACATCGCTAAATCGACTCAGAATTTAATTCTAAGACGATCGGTATACTAAACGATGGGTCTCAGACTTTTCCTTCTTGGCGTTACATACAAATGCACAAACTTATTATACCCTGTACCACAGTAGTGGTGAAGGGTATAAATATGGGAAACATTTAAATCTGGAGCAATTTTAAGAAAACTTCGCAAAAGTTTATTTATGATTTATCGCTCGATATATATGCATTAGAAGTTAAGGAAAAATAGAGTAATTTTTACAACTTTTCGACTAAACAGTGGCGATTTTACATGGAAAATGTTGGTATTTTGACCATTTTTGTCGATATCAGAAAAACATATATATGGGAGCTATATCTAAATCTGAACCGATTTCAACCAAATTTGGCACGCATAGCAACAATGCTAATTCAACCCCTTGTGCAAAATTTCAACTAAATCGGAGTTAAAAATTGGCCTCTAAATCGGGCGAAAGCTATATATGAACCGATTTCAACCAAATTTCGCACGCATAGCTACAATGCTAATTCTACTCCCTGTGCAAAATTTCAACTAAATCGGAGCAAAAAATTGGACTCTGTGGTCATATGAGTGTAAATCGGGCGAAAGCTATATATGGGAGCTATATCTAAATCTGAACCGATTTCAACCAAATTTGGCACGCATAGCTACAATGCTAATTCTACTCCCTGTGCAAAATTTCAACTAAATCGGAGCAAAAAATTGGCCTCTGTGGTCATATGAGTGTAAATCGGGCGAAAGCTATATATGGGAGCTATATCTAAATCTGAACCGATTTCAACCAAATTTGGCACGCATAGCTACAATGCTAATTTTACTCCCTGTGCAAAATTTCAACTAAATCGGAGCAAAAAATTGGCCTCTGTGGGCAAATGAGTGTAAATCGGGCGAAAGCTATATATGGGAGCTATATCTAAATCTGAACCGATTTGGCTGGTATTGTGCAAGTTTTTCGAGACTCATAAAATATTCGGATGTACGGAATTTGAGGAAGATCAGTTGATATACACGCCAATTATGACCAGATCGGTGAAAAATATATATGGCAGCTATATCTAAATCTGAACCGATTTTTTCCAAAATCAATAGGGATCGTCTTTGAGCCGAAACAGGACCCTATACCAAATTTTAGGACGATCGGACTAAAACTGCGAGCTGTACTTTGCACACAAAAATACATCAACAGACAGACAGACAGACGGACAGACAGACAGACAGACGGACATCGCTAAATCGACTCAGAATTTAATTCTAAGACGATCGGTATACTAAACGATGGGTCTCAGACTTTTCCTTCTTGGCGTTACATACAAATGCACAAACTTATTATACCCCGTACCACAGTAGTGGTGAAGGGTATAAATATGGGAAACATTTAAATCTGGAGCAATTTTAAGAAAACTTCGCAAAAGTTTATTTATGATTTATCGCTCGATATATATGCATTAGAAGTTAAGGAAAAATAGAGTAATTTTTACAACTTTTCGACTAAACAGTGGCGATTTTACATGGAAAATGTTGGTATTTTGACCATTTTTGTCGATATCAGAAAAACATATATATGGGAGCTATATCTAAATCTGAACCGATTTCAACCAAATTTGGCACGCATAGCAACAATGCTAATTCAACCCCTTGTGCAAAATTTCAACTAAATCGGAGTTAAAAATTGGCCTCTATGGTCATATGAGTGTAAATCGGGCGAAAGCTATATATGGGAGCTATATCTAAATCTGAACCGATTTCAACCAAATTTCGCACGCATAGCTACAATGCTAATTCTACTCCCTGTGCAAAATTTCAACTAAATCGGAGCAAAAAATTGGCCTCTGTGGTCATATGAGTGTAAATCGGGCGAAAGCTATATATGGGAGCTATATCTAAATCTGAACCGATTTCAACCAAATTTGGCACGCATAGCTACAATGCTAATTCTACTCCCTGTGCAAAATTTCAACTAAATCGGAGCAAAAAATTGGCCTCTGTGGTCATATGAGTGTAAATCGGGCGAAAGCTATATATGGGAGCTATATCTAAATCTGAACCGATTTCAACCAAATTTGGCACGCATAGCTACAATGCTAATTTTACTCCCTGTGCAAAATTTCAACTAAATCGGAGCAAAAAATTGGCCTCTGTGGGCAAATGAGTGTAAATCGGGCGAAAGCTATATATGGGAGCTATATCTAAATCTGAACCGATTTGGCTGGTATTGTGCAAGTTTTTCGAGACTCATAAAATATTCGGATGTACGGAATTTGAGGAAGATCGGTTGATATACACGCCAATTATGACCAGATCGGTGAAAAATATATATGGCAGCTATATCTAAATCTGAACCGATTTTTTCCAAAATCAATAGGGATCGTCTTTGAGCCGAAACAGGACCCTATACCAAATTTTAGGACGATCGGACTAAAACTGCGAGCTGTACTTTGCACACAAAAATACATCAACAGACAGACAGACAGACGGACAGACAGACAGACAGACAGACAGACAGACAGACGGACATCGCTAAATCGACTCAGAATTTAATTCTAAGACGATCGGTATACTAAACGATGGGTCTCAGACTTTTCCTTCTTGGCGTTACATACAAATGCACAAACTTATTATACCCTGTACCACAGTAGTGGTGAAGGGTATAAATATGGGAAACATTTAAATCTGGAGCAATTTTAAGAAAACTTCGCAAAAGTTTATTTATGATTTATCGCTCGATATATATGCATTAGAAGTTAAGGAAAAATAGAGTAATTTTTACAACTTTTCGACTAAACAGTGGCGATTTTACATGGAAAATGTTGGTATTTTGACCATTTTTGTCGATATCAGAAAAACATATATATGGGAGCTATATCTAAATCTGAACCGATTTCAACCAAATTTGGCACGCATAGCAACAATGCTAATTCAACCCCTTGTGCAAAATTTCAACTAAATCGGAGTTAAAAATTGGCCTCTATGGTCATATGAGTGAAAATCGGGCGAAAGCTATATATGGGAGCTATATCTAAATCTGAACCGATTGCAACCAAATTTGGCACACATAGCTACAATACTAATTCTAGTCCCTGTGCAAAATTTTAACTAAATCGGAGTTAAAAATTGGCCTCTGTGGTCATATGAGTGTAAATCGGGCGAAAGCTATACATGGGAGATATATCTAAATCTGAACCGATTTCAACCAAATTTGGCACGTATAGCTACAATGCTAATTCTACACCCTGTGCAAAATTTCAACTAAATCGGAGCAAAAAATTGGCCTCTGTGGTCATTTGAGTGTAAATCGGGCGAAAGCTATATATGGGAGCTATATCTAAATATGAACCGATTTCAACCAAATCTGACACGCATAGCTATAATGCTAATTCTACTCCTTGTGCAAAATTTCAACTAAATCGGAGCAAAAAATTGCCCTCTGTGGGCAAATGAGTGTAAATCGGGCGAAAGCTATATATGGGAGCTATATCTGAATCTGAATCGATTTGGCTGATATTTTGCAAGTTTTTCGAGATTCATAAAATATTCGAATGTACGGAATTTGAGGAAGATCAGTTGATATACACGCCAATTATGACCATATCGGTGAAAAATATATATGGCAGCTATATCTAAATCTGAACCGATTTTTTCCAAAATCAATAGGGATCGTCTTTGAGCCGAAACAGGACCCTATACCAAATTTTAGGACGATCGGACTAAAACTGCGAGCTGTACTTTGCACACAAAAATACATCAACAGACAGACAGACAGACGGACAGACAGACAGACAGACAGACAGACAGACAGACAGACAGACAGACGGACATCGCTAAATCGACTCAGAATTTAATTCTAAGACGATCGGTATACTAAACGATGGGTCTCAGACTTTTCCTTCTTGGCGTTACATACAAATGCACAAACTTATTATACCCTGTACCACAGTAGTGGTGAAGGGTATAAAAAGTACTCGCGCAAAAAATTTGAAATGTTTTGTATTTAATGCACGAGTTTTATTAAAAATATGTCATTTTTAGTTAAAAACAAGTAAGGAAAGTCTAAAGTCGGGCGGGGCCGACTATATTATACCCTGCACCACTTTGTAGATCTAAATTTTGGATACCATATCACATCCGTCAAATGTGTTGGGGCTATATATAAAGGTTTGTCCCAAATACATACATTTAAATATCACTCGATCTGGACAGAATTTGATAGACTTCTACAAAATCTATAGACTCAAAATTTAAGTCGGCTAATGCACTAGGGTGGAACACAATGTTAGTAAAAAAATATGGGAAACATTTAAATCTGGAGCAATTTTAAGAAAACTTCGCAAAAGTTTATTTATGATTTATCGCTCGATATATATGCATTAGAAGTTAAGGAAGAATAGAGTCATTTTTACAACTTTTCGACTAAACAGTGGCGATTTTACATGGAAAATGTTGGTATTTTGACCATTTTTGTCGAAATCAGAAAAACATATATATGGGAGCTATATCTAAATCTGAACCGATTTCAACCAAATTTGGCACGCATAGCAACAATGCTAATTCAACCCCTTGTGCAAAATTTCAACTAAATCGGAGTTAAAAATTGGCCTCTATGGTCATATGAGTGTAAATCGGGCGAAAGCTACTCCCTGTGCAAAATTTCAACTAAATCGGAGCAAAAAATTGGCCTCTGTGGGCAAATGAGTGTAAATCGGGCGAAAGCTATATATGGGAGCTATATCTAAATATGAACCGATTTGGCTGGTATTTTGCAAGTTTTTCGAGACTCATAAAATATTCGGATGTACGGAATTTGAGGAAGATAGGTTGATATACACGCCAATTATGACCAGATCGGTGAAAAATATATATGGCAGCTATATCTAAATCTGAACCGATTTTTTCCAAAATCAATAGGGATAGTCTTTGAGCCGAAACAGGACCCTATACCAAATTTTAGGACGATCGGACTAAAACTGCGAGCTGTACTTTGCACACAAAAATACATCAACAGACAGACAGACGGACAGACAGACAGACAGACAGACAGACAGACAGACAGACAGACAGACAGACAGACGGACATCGCTAAATCGACTCAGAATTTAATTCTAAGACGATCGGTATACTTAACGATGGGTCTCAGACTTTTCCTTCTTCGCGTTACATACAAATGCACAAACTTATTATACCCTGTACCACAGTAGTGGTGAAGGGTATAAAAATAGTAAATTAAAATAAGTCTACTGATTCCTCTTATTTTGATTTCCGCCTTAGTGAATTTTTGGGTGATTTATAGCTGGTTACAGAAAAGTTGAAAAAAAAACGTGGATTTAGGGACACCGATTTTTCACGTTCGCGGATTTGACGTGAATAGTGGATATCCGAACATGGGTGTAAAATTAAAAATTCTTTTCACGAGAAATAGTATGGCTTCGTTAGCTCAAATAAAAATTTTAAGGTAATCAGCCCAAGACATCCATACCTATTATAAGGTGTAGACATATTTATAGTAGAGATGTGCACGTGAGTAATATTTTACTCACGCTCACGCACACTCACGACGGAAAAATCGTACTCACGCACACTCACGCACGATATTGTTTGGTAGGACTCACGCTCACGCACACTCACGAAAAGAAAATTTGTATTCACGCACACTCACGCAAGAAAATGTCGTGACTCACGAAAAATACCGTGACTCACGAAAAATATCGTGACTCACGAAAAATGTCGCGACTCACGAACAATTTTTTGAGTAAGTTACCTTAGCGACGTGTCTGCAAATATGAGCATTATTAAAATCGAGAGCGTTATTACACTCTTAACATCCCAGGTGTCACTAAAATTGTAAATGAATTTAACTTTTAAGCGTTTTATGTTGGTGAGCAGGATTATTTTCGTGAGCGTAAATCTTTACTCACGCACACTCACGAAGATAATATTTTCGTGACTCACGCTCACGCACGACATTTTGGTTTGTTCATCACGCTCACGCACACTCACGCCGTTGCCACGAGCGTGACTCACGACTCACGCGTGAGTCACGAAAATTTTCGTGAGTCACGACAATTTCGTGTCACGTGCACACCTCTAATTTATAGTGTCTTACCCACCTCACTTACCCTTCGTGAATAGAAAACTAAAATTTAACAGTTAAAATTAAGAACATTATTGGAACAACGTTTTTGGAAGTGCTTTTAATATTGTGCCTTTAGAACAATTTTTTTGCTGGGACTCCATACTCACCTTTTTACGTTTCAATACAATTCATAAACAACTTATATTGTTTTATTGAAATATTAAATACATAACAATGTTATACAGCGAAACCTCTCAAACTTGGACACTCTGAAAACCGGACACCTCCCAAATGTGGACGGTTGTCTGGGGACGTTTGCTATATTAACACATTAAAATAAACCTCTCATAATTGGACACCTCACAAATGTGGACAAAATTTAGGCGACCGTGGGTGTCCACCTTTCAGAGTTTTCACTGTATTTACACATTTTTTCTAAAACTATGTACCTTAAGAACATAGTATTCCATATCCAAATAGTTTTTTGCGAAACAAGATACTATGGTTTCGAGGTAGTTTTATGTACATTAATGTCAAATAAAAGATTTCTCATCACAACGTCTATCCTGGTCCATCTTTAAATCTCAGTGTAAGATTTTTCATAAGGTCTCTTCGGTGATTTCATTTAATTGATGTGTAAATTCCACATTACCCATAGCTTCCTCATACCGTTGTCTATCCTCGGTTTGGGTGGGATACCAATCATTCGGATGACAACAACGTCGAAAACGGTCCCGAAAAGTTCCAATACCTTGTGCCATTACATATATCGCATAGCCAGGAATACAGAGCCATGGAAGGACTATGAATATGATAGCCAATATGGCCATAAGAAGATTTGACGTCAAATGCTCATAGAATGCCAAGAAAATACCCAAAAGCTGTTGAAAAAGAAAAATATTGTTGGGAAATTAATGAAACATCCAAATTAAATAAAAGTAAAAAATAAATTGAATTTAGTTGAATTTAAAAAAAATTAATAATTCAATTTCAAATTATTGTAATTTAATTTATTTTTTGTGGGTAAGGGTTGGAAAATGCCGGATTCTATCCAAATCGACGATACCGGCTAAAACCCATCCCTCTTCCCTCGCGGCATGATTACCACCTCGGAACCCCTTTCAGATTACTTGTAATCCGTGACCGTCTACGTCTAGTATGTGTTCTGACCAAAATGTACATTTCTCATGCCGTCGTGTCCATGTCAACCTTTTTCTTGCGAAGAACCTGTTTCCCCACACGCCTCATAGCCTTCCAGTTCCTCTCACTTTGTATCATATTGTGGACTACATTTTTCGGAGAGACATGCCGAATTTCATCTTCAAGCACTTGCCGTCGTTCTGCCCACCGGTTACTTCGAAAGAATGTATGCTCGACATCATCCGTGACCTCTTCTATTCGCACATTTCTCACGCCGTTGTGTCGATGTCAACCTTTTTCTTTCGAAGAACCTGTTCCTCTACACGCCTCATAGCCTTCCAGTTCCTCTCACTTTGTATCATATTGTGGACTACATTTCTCGGAGAGACATGCCGAATTTCATCTTCAACCACTCGCCGCCGTTCTGCCCACCGGTTACTTCGAAAGAATGTATGCTCGGCATCATCCGTGACCTCTTCTATTCGCAAATGAAGTTTCCTAAGTTACTTTCCCCCATAGGGTACTGTCGAAAGTAGCTGTGACCAGAGAACATCTGACTCATGTAATACTTCACTTCTCTTTTGCCATAATTGTACGTTTGTTATAAGTGGGTGTGTCCATCAGATCTTTGTCTCGCTCCTGTCATTTCCCCCAGGTCTCTTGTTGGATGTTCGATTTCAAGTTTGTTGCGACTTGTTGTTTGGCCCCGGGAACCTTTGCGGATTACATTTCTCGGAGAGACATGTCCAATTTCATCTTCAAGCACTCACCGCCGTTCTGCCTAGGTTTGGTTAAGTTATGTGGCAGCCCGATGTATCAGGCTCACTTAGACTATTCAGTCCATTGTGATACCACAGTGGTGAACTTCTCTCTCTGCCCGATTCCATGTTAAGCTCAATGACAAGGGACCTCCTTTTTACAGCCGAGTCCGAACGGCGTTCCACATTCCAGTGAAACCACTTAGAGAAGCTTAAAATGTCACCAGCATTACTGAGGTGGGATAATCCACCGCTGAAAAACTTTTTGGTGTTCGGTCGTAGCAGGAATCGAACCCACAACCTTGTGTATGCAAGGCGGGCATGCTAACCATTGCACCGTTCAGCCTATCTTTTTTTCTTCGTAAATTCAGTTTCCTGAGGTACATTTCCCCATACGGTACTGTCGAAAGTAGCCTTGATTAGAGAACATCTGACTCATGGAATACATCACTTCTCCATATTTTCTCTTTCGCCATAATTGAACGTTGGTTATAAGTCGGTGTGTCCATCTAACCTTTGTCTCGTACCTCCATCGTTCCTGCCATTTCTCCCTGGCCTCTTGTTGAATGTTTCATATCGAGTTTGTTGCTATTGAACATCCAACGTTCGATGTCAATCGCGTTGAAGTCTACTGGGATCGTTCCTGGTATTAATAATGCGGCTTCTACTGATACTGTGCGTTATGCTGAAGTGATTCTCATAGCTTCTATCTCTCTGTACTGAAAGCAAGGTGCGTGTATCTTTTTGGAGTATTTTAGTTTTGAGTCCAGCCTTATTCCTAAATAAGAAAACAATCGAGGTTCAGCTGTTAAAACTAGAAGAACCTATGTGTAATAGGTACTTTTAGTTAATGTGCTATCACAATGGACTGAACAGTCTAAGTGAGTTTGGAACTAAATCGGGCTGCCAATTTAACCTAACCTAGTCCCAAATATTTGTTTCACTGCCTTGTTTGGATTACCATGTCGTCTATGGGCATCTCTATTTCTTGAGGCAGATGCCGTGTTGTTAGTAGTACCAAATCGATCTTTTGCATGGATAATTGTAAGCCATAATTGTCATGAGTTGACGAAATTTGCGTTGACTCTCTTCGGTATTTCTCGCTTTAATCATAGCGGCTATGTCATCAGCGTAGTGAAGTTACTTCCTCTCTTCTTGGGATATATAACAGGTTGGCTGTCCCCGGTCTGACACATAGATGGTGTCGCTAGTATTAAATGCATATTATTTTTATATAGTACCAACCTTCTAATGATTCGTGTCGAAATTTGACGTCTGTAACTCAATTAGTTTGTGAGATAGAGCGTCTTTTGTGAAGCAACTTTTGTTATTGTGAACAAAATGGAAAAAAAAGGAATTTCGTGTTTTGATAAAACATTGTTTTCTGAAGGGAAAACATACGGTGGAAGCAAAACTTTGGCTTGATAATGAGTTTCCGGACTCTGCCCCAGGGAAATCAACAATAATTGATTGGTATGCAAAATTCAAGCGTGGTGAAATGAGCACGGAGGACGGTGAACGCAGTGGACGCCCGAAGGAGGTGGTTACCGACAAAAAAACATCAAAAAAATCTACAAAATTTTGAATAACGGTAAAATGAAGTTGATCGAGATAGCAGAGGCCTTAAAGATATCAAAAGAACGTGTTGGTCATATCATTCATCAATATTTGGATATGCGGAAGTTCTGTGCAAAATGGGTTCCGCGCAAGCTCACATTTGACCAAAAACAACAACGTGTTTGTGATTCTGAGCGGTGTTTGCAGCTGTTAACTCGTTATACACCCGAGTTTTTCCGTCGATATGTGACAATGGATGAAACATGGCTCCATCACTACACTCCTGAGTCCAATCGACAGTCGGCTGAGTGGACTGCGACCGGTGAACCGTCTCCGAAGCGTGGAAAGACTCAAAAGTCCGCTGGCAAAGTAATGGCCTCTGTTTTTTGGGATGCGCATGGAATAATTTTTATCGATTATCTTGGGAAGGGAAAAACCATCAACAGTGACTATTATATAGCGTTATTGGAGCGTTTGAAGGTCGAAATCGCGGCAAAACGGCCTCATATGAAGAAGAAAAAAGTGTTGTTCCACCAAGACAACGCACCGTGCCACAAGTCATTGAGAACGATGGCAAAAAATTCATTAATTGGGCTTCGAATTGCTTCCCCACCCACCGTATTCTCCAGATCTGGCCCCAGCGACTTTTTCTAGTTCTCAGACCTCAAAAGGATGCTCGTGGGGAAAAAAATTTCGCTGCAATGAAGAGGTGATCCGAAACTGAGGCCTATTTTGAGGCAAAACCGAAGGAGTACTACCAAAATGGTATCAAAAAATTGGAAGGTCGTTATAATCGTTGTATCGCTCTTGAAGGGAACTATGTTGAATAATAAAAACGAATTTTGACAAAAAATGTGTTTTTCTTTGTTAGACTTATCAGCCAACCTGTTATACTATCATACTATCAAAATTCGGTCTTTAAGATAGTCTTTCAATTTTCTCATTAAGTATTTCGGTATGTTAAATATCATCTCTAGGATGCATATTACATCTGTCGAATTTAAGCTGTTGAAAGCATTTCTAATATCGTCGCCAGTAGATTGATAGGTCTTGAAGCTTGGTTTCCCTGATGTGCCTCCTTAAAGGCTCTTAGTGTCAATTTTCCAGGCCTGAATCCAGAGATATGGTCCGAAGAGTGAACCTTGTGCGGCACCTGAGGTTACTTTCATTCTTCTTGGGATATGTATTTTGTCATATATCAAAATTCGGCCTTTAAGATAGTATTTCAATATTCTCGTTATTTATTTCAGTATGTGAAATATCATCTCTAGGATGCACAATACGTTGGCCCATCATAGGCGGTTGAAAGCATTCCTAATATTTTTCGTCGCCAGTAGAATTATAGGTCTTGGCTTCCCTGTTGCTCCTCCTTAAAGGTTCCTAGTGTCGATTTTCTTGCATTCTGCATTCGTATTCTTACGCGGACAGACCCCAGTCCTGATAGCCCCTTAAAATCTTGGTTTGATGAGTCGTTCGAATAGTTTCCACAGTCTGTACGACGATGGCGATT
Source organism: Haematobia irritans (assembly GCF_050003625.1). Lineage (NCBI taxonomy): Eukaryota > Metazoa > Arthropoda > Insecta > Diptera > Muscidae > Haematobia > Haematobia irritans. The sequence goes on along the minus strand of NC_134398.1, from coordinate 152,241,161 downwards.
CTTGGTAGCGCTTGTTCTTGCTGATCAGAACTACACACATTAGGCAAGATATCTTCTATAAGGCAGCTATTGTACATAGGAACTAGTAAATCCTAGTTTACTAGTTCCTATGTACAATTCCATTTCGGCATTTTCCACTTACTCTGTTTAATTTAATTTAGTTTCACTTCCTCCGTTTAATGTAATTTAGTTTCATTAAATTTAAGTTTAATAGCTTAATGTATATTTAATCCTCACCAATGCTAAAAGCATTCCCAGGGGTGCAACAAATCGTAAAATATTAACGCTCCAAGTTGAGAATCGTTGATTTATCATAAACTCTATATCACGTTGAAATCGAACTCTACCATACACCCAAAGGACAACTAAGATTAAAAGTAAATTCACAGCAGTTTGGGTGGTATAAGTATCGATTGCCAGAGCACCGAAATATGTTATGCCGTGCTGTTGGATGAAATTAATTAGTTAATACAATTAGTTAATTAATATAATTAGTATCTTAATCTTAGTCATGTGTGTTTATTTACATCAAGAGAAGGAATATAATCATGTCAAATATGTTTCAAGAGTAAAATGTTTTTTGGCGGGAGAATATGTAACATATTATATTCTTATACATTATTATCAAAAATAACATTATGCTCGTGGTGATCATATTATTTCTCTGTGTGTATTCTGTCTTACGTTTGAGGTAAAATACAATGAAGTTGCTGCCAAGAATCCGACAAGTGTCATCGCTACTTGCAATTTCTTCTCACGTAACGATGTAAATTCATCATATAAAGCAGTCAGAATTGAATGCAATTGAATGAACTAAGAATATAAATGAAAGAAATTCATTCGTTTAAATACGAAAAGAGGTTCTAAAAATAATATTGATTGAATTGCATTATCTTACGATCAATATCATAGCCCCTAAAAATAGCATAAGATACAGGAGTATAGACCACAAATTGGGCCAAGGCATATCGACCATTACACTACCACTGGAAAGATATAAAGTCCAAATCGACTCAACTTGGGCATAATAGTTGTTGTCGGTAATATCTGAAAGAAAGTAAAATGTAATTAACCAAATAAAATTAGTTACGTTAAAATTGATTTATAATTAATTTAATTAAATTCTAGTCAACAATATGAAATACAGAAAAATTACTAAATTCCACTCACGCCTAAAATAAATTTCTGTAAAGTTCATAATTAAATCCAATCCTATAATAAAAAGTATTTGTCCCAATCCTATTAGCCAACTGGATTTCATAATATTAGTGTTGAATTTATTGTAGCTGGAAAGACTTATAAATAAGCCCCAACCAGGACCAAATGCTGAAACACCATACACGGGTATGGCTACAATATCCTTTACAATATCCTGCCATGATATAACAAATAACTGTTTGTAAATAGTACTCGCTGCAGGTAAGAAACTAAGACGGATCAGAAGAAATATCAACAGAGCCAATAGAGTCCAGACGCAATAGCGAATCATTGTACCAAACTGTAAGAAAGGAAAAAATTATTATTTTTTAAGATTTTTTTTTAAGATTATTTTTACCAATTCAGTTTTGAATAGTTTGTAGACTACCACTGCAACTATAGTCCACACTATGAGGGCACAAATGATCATTTGCCAGGACATGGAAAATTCTATGTCAACGTAATTGAAGAGATTTAAATCATGGTATAAAGTGCTGTAAAATAAATAATATAAGATGTTGAAAAATAAATTTAAACAAGATTGGACGTTATATGGTATATTAGGGCCTACGTAACTTTGTGTAAATTTTGGCATTTCAAAGGCAATAAGATCATTCAACCATTCAATCTTATATCTTGCTATTATTTAGAATATTTTAATTAGTTAACTTTTACAATTTTTTTAATGTGGTGTTAAAAAAGCTAGCATCCAAAGCAATACGACATTTAACTTGGTAGTTACCTTTAGGGTATGACATAATTGTACTGACCCATTTGTAACAAGGAATTTGTACACTTCCCTTGTGCGTCCAATCTTTGAATATGGATTTGTAATTTGGGACCCACAGTATTAAATTCATTGCAATAGTGTTGAATCTGTACAAAAGCAATTTCTACTGTTTTGTTTACGTCGGAACAACTGGACTCATCAAACCATGCCATCTTATAAGGAAAGTCTTTCACTTGTCAAATTGTGACTTGTAGATGTCTAGAAAAGCCAAAATTATTTATTCATTGACATTTAGTGAGCTTTCAATAAAGTTGACTAGTCGATGCAATACGGTCTCAGTAGACCTACACTTAAGAAGTGTGCGTGTGTGTGAAATTTCACTCACACTCACGCGCGTTCACGAAGCAAAATTTTTATTCACGCAAAATTCATGAATAGAATATAGTACGGTAGCTAAATTAATTTCAGTTAACATACGAGTAAGAATTAAATCTTGATTTTTTCCTGAGCGTGATTTTGCAGAAATTTTATTCACTAGACACCATAACCTGACCTAGGTTAGGTTAGGTTATGTGGCAGCCCGATGTATCATGCTCACTTAGACTATTCAGTCCATTGTGATACCACAGTGGTGAACTTCTCTCTTATCACTGAGTGCTGCCCGATTCCATGTTAAGCTCAATGACAAGGGACCTCCTTTTTATAGCCGAGTCCGAAAGGCGTTCCACATTCCAGTGAAACCACTTTTGAGAAGCTTAACCTGACCTAAGTATTGGTAACATATGCCCCGAAAACTTACTGAAAATACAATACCGATGGAATGTGATGATTGATAAAAGTATCATATGTTGTGATATTATTATCATCGCCGCCACTGCCTTCAAAGGCCTCTGTAAGATTTCCAAATTTCATGTTACAAAGCTGAAAGAAATTAAAGATTCAATAGCAAACATCTCTCGATAATTTGTAGGAAATAACTTACATTAATTTCCTGTTCTTCAGTTAGATTTTGTGCCCACTTCTTGAATGCTTCACAACTCCAAGGTATAGTGGGATTCATTGAAGCGAACATATATAGCAATGGCACAACAGCAAATATGCTATAGTAACTCAGGACACAAATGTTCACAGCGAGTGTAACATAACCAATGCCTTGGGAACTTATGGGTATTAGGAATATGGATTTCAATTTCAGTAGAGAATGCTTATCAAATACCTTTGAATAATGGTGATAATCGAAATGCTGATATATATCCACTGTTGGAGAATTGTCCCATAAACGATTGTATTACAATAATTGGTACAATATAGACAGCCAAACTGATGAGATGGGTTGGTAAAAAGGAAGCCACTGAAATGAAGAATAGATACATGGATCAGTTATCGGTAAGGAGATATCGATTAAAATTATCTACCATCAACAACCTTGGTCCCTTATATAGTTTTTATGTTGCTCTTCCTCTCCATTGCTGTTCATCAGACTATCGACGCGTAGGCCAATTCTGACATCAGCGTCCATAGTCTGGAGGACATCAATGGAGTGAAAGTAAAAATAACATTTTGGTCTTGAAACGTGTTTGGGGTGATCATATTCCTTCTCTGGGGGTGGGACAATGAAGGCCACGTTAACCAGTAGTGGGTTTCTGTATTTCTTCACAATAATCACATTGTTAATTTTGTCTACCAAAAAAATTGTTTGCACTAACGGTCGTGTCATTCTGTAACTAATCTTGAAAGACGGCCAGTGTGACATTCTGATGCCAGTGTGACATTCTGACGCCAGTAAGAGCTTCTGGGAGGAAATAACTGCCTCACCGATAGATGGAGATGGGTGGAGGACGGGACTAGGCGTATATGTGGAAGACCCAGACAGTGAAATCCTATTCCGACTACCAGACGAAAACACAACCCTGCATGCAGAATTGACATAATGGAATGTGTTAAATGGCTCAGAGATAACACGAGACCACACCCAGAGAAGGAATATGATCACCTCAAACATGTTTCAAGAGCAAAATGTTATTTTTGGGTGGTGACCATGTAACACCACATAAAGCGATTTGGACCCAACAGTCGACGAAAATCCTATAAGGTGATCCAGACAAGACTGTCATTCTAAAGGATGGTTAAAATTTCAAGGGCCGATATTGATTTTGAATAAAACACAAACTATTTAGGAAATTATTGTAATTTTATTTTATTATGATATATTGGTATTACTCAATTATGTATGGAACAAAATATCGGCCAAATGGGCGCCGCGACCTCGGTGGCACACCTTCATCCGATGGTTTAAATTTTCGATGACGCTGAGGCATAATGGAGGTTCTATGCCGTTAATGTGCCGAATTATTTCATCCTTTAGCTCATGAATTGTTGCTGGCATATCGACGTACACCTTCTCTTTCAAATAACTCCAAAGAAAAAAGTCCAACGGTGTCAAATCACATGATCTTGGCGGCCAATTGACATCGCCATTACGTGAGATAACACGGCCATTGAATTTGTAGCACAAAAGAGCCATTGTTTCGTTAGCTGTGTGGCAAGTGGCACCGTCCTGCTGAAACCACATATCGTCCACATCCATATATTCCAAAAATGTTCGTTATCATCTCACGATAGCGAACACCATTCACAGTAACTGCCTGACCGGCCTCATTTTGGAAAAAATACGGCCCGATGATGCCGCCAGCCCATAAACCGCACCAAACAGTCACTCTTTGTGGTTGTATTGGTTTTTCGACAATCACTCTTGGATTCTCATTTGCCCAAATGCGGCAATTCTGTTTATTGACGAATCCACTGAGGTGAAAATGTGCCTCATCACTGAAGATGATTTTCTTCGAAAATTGATCATCCACTGTTGCCATTTATTGGAACCATTTAACACGTTGTTGGATTGTGTATCTCTCCATGGTTCAAATTGAGTGAGTCTGAAATAGAGAAATGTCAAATAAAATTCGGAAAAAACTTGGCGTTTAGGTGTGGTTCACATTCAACATCGGCCCTTACAATTTAACCACCCTATACTCTACTCAAGGAGAGTAGAATGACAGTCAGTAGGACCGTGACAATAATTTGCTGAATAGGAGCAGCAGAGAATGGTGCATGTAGGACGTGTTTTGAGAATGATGAGACCTTGGAACACTACCTTTGTCACTGTCCTGCATTTACCAAGGAAAGAGTTAACCATATCGGTGGAGAGGTGATTCGGAACCTGGCCGAGCTTGGCAACAGGGAATGGGAAAAAAGTTAGGGAGTTCTTTAAGAACACAGATTTCTGGAATAAAAGAAGGGTACGATGGAAAGAAGAAATTAGGGCGAACAACAAGCCAAATACTGGTAGTATTCGCCGACATGAGACTAAATCCTATTTTCAGCCTAATCTAACAGTCTTTTCTATTCTAGTTATATCCACTAAAACCACATATACGGAAAAGTTCTCTCCGTTTAGATAGCAACAAATTATGTACCATTTATTCATTATAGATACTCATTTCATGTTCAACTGCAAGCACCGAGTAAATCAAATAATTATGTTAATTAAGAAATTTTCAGGAGGCCATCGCCTTCTCCTTCTGATGTTATAAATATTTTCACCTACAAAGGGGTGGACAACGGTGTTAGCATGTCCGTCTTGCATACAAAGAGTTCTAAATTCAATCCCAGTTTCGACCAAACACCAAAAAAATTTCAGCAGTGGTTTATCCCCTCTAAGTAAAACTGGCCCGACGGACTCGGCTATAAAAAGGAGGTCCTTTGTCAAGTTAGATTAAGTTAGAGTGACAGTAATTTATTTCAGGCTCTATAACCGTTTTACCCACGGACGTCGCAATTATCTCCAGTTGTTGAACCAACCTGATTGTTCCGAATTAATTGTCTACTTATGTTATCATTTCTCAGGTTCGCTCTTTCTTCAGAGCTAGATATTAAAAAAAAAAAAAAGATTTCGTTTGAATTTGTAAAACATCGTAGCAATTACCTTAAATCTATTTTGTTTTCATTCTTGTAAGTACAAACATACATATTTAATGGCCCAGCAATTGGAAGTTCTTCCAAAGGCACAACTTTAAAAGCACTTCCAGAAGATGTACTCCCAATGATGTTCTTTATTTTAACTATACAGGAAGTTCTTTTCATTCAATTTTTTATAACATGTTTTTTTTTTCAAACTTTTAATGGGTAATTTAAATTTTTTTTTGTTTCAAATAGGCTGCAAACAGAGTAAGAAGTCATAAAATGGTACAAATTATTTAAATTTTGTCGAAAAAAAAAAATGCTAAATCCAATCTGAAAAAATTGTGAATTTTTGAAAATATTTGAGGTCAAACGTTTAAGACAAGAGTTAAAATCCATTAAAAATTATAAAAAATTATAAAAAATATTTATTTGCCAAAATATCACAGAATTTTTTAATTTACATCCAAAACATTGAATTCGGATCACACTTAAAGAAGTGATGCAAATTCATGCACCGGCTGTTGAAATGGAGGATTTCCGTCCTATGACAAGCCCATGTTAAATTCATCGCTTCTGAGTCAATTTTGCAACACTTCCGGAATCAAAAAGAACATTTTCATTACTTTTTTGGCGACGCTTTGTTTGCTGGGGGAAATAGAAATTAGTATGTTTTAAATTGATTTCATTAAAAACCTGACCTTTCACATGTACCGGCATTTCATTTTTATTGATAACAATTACTTTGTGGTGATTATTTCATTCGAATATATAGCTTTGATTTGTTAGCAAAATTATCGCAGTTTTTTATTAACCTTTGATGTTTAAGTTGCATTGTGTTATTTATTGGAAGCTGACTAACAAGAAGAGATCCATAAAATTTCGTAAAAAGAACAGTGCATAGACTCATTTATACATATAGAAATTCTTGAATTTTGATTTACCAAAGATAAACGACTAATCCCCATTTTCATGAAGTTCCGTTAGTGCTACGTTCGCTAACGAAATTTCAAACCGTAATATGGACATATCTGTCACCTTACCTATGCCAGATTTGGCTTGCGGAGGCTCTTGAAGGAGCAAATTTCATCCGATCCGGAGTAAATTTGGTACCTGGTGTTAGTCTATGGATTCCAACAACCATGCAAAAATTAGTCCAAATCGCGCCATATTTATATAAAGCTCCCATATATACCGATACCCAGATTTGGGTTAGGGATCCTCTTGGAAGATTTCCGAGTTGTGGAAATTTGGTGCATGGTTTTAGTATGTGGCCTCTAACAAACATATATAGCCCTCATATAAACCGATCCCCAGATTTGTACCCCGGAGCCACTTGGAGGAGCAAAATTCATCCGATCCGGTTGAAATTTGGTACATGGTGTTAGTATATGGTATCTAACAACTACGAAAAAATTGGTCCACATCGGTCCATAATTATATATAGCCCCTATATAAACCGATCCCCCGATTTGGCTTGCCGAGCCTCTAAGAGAAGCAAATTTCATCCGATCCGGCTGAAATTTAGTACATAGTGTTAGTACATGTTCTCTAACAACCATGCAACAATTGGTCTACATCGGTCCATAATTATATATAGCCCCCTTATAAACCGATCACCGGATTTGACCTCCGGAGCCTCTTGGAGGAGAAAAATTCATCTGATCTGGTTGAAATTTGGTACGTGGTGTTAGTATATGGTATCTAACAACCGTGCAAAAATTATTCCACATCGGTCCATAATTATATATAGCCCCAATATAAAACGATCCCCGGATTTGACCTCCGGAGCCTCTTGGAGGAGCAAATTTCATCCGATACAGTTGAAATTTGGTACATTGTGCTAGTATATGGCCGCGAACAACCATGCCAAACATGGACCATATCGGTCTATAGTTATATATAGCCCCCAGATAAACCGATCCCCAATCACACAAAATTGGTCCATATTTGTATATTTCCCATATTTCAGTTCTGGTTCTCTAATTATCGCGCAAAAGTTCATATAAGTTCGTAGTTATTTGTAGACTAGCCTATGTAAGTATTTAATCTGCCTTTTTTTGTCTAATATACATCATCTATGGACTAACTTACAATTCAGAAGACGATGTTAACAAGTTTTAAGATACCTTGCCATCGGTAAGTATTACCAAATCCCAATTAATTCGATTGTGGATGACATTCTTTAGTAGAAGTTTCATGGATTGCTTCATGGTGCAGGGTACATAAGATACGGCCCGGCCGAATTTGCGGCCGTATATACTTGTTTTGTTTAACATATACTCCATATGGACTAACTTTCAATATAGAAGACAATGTTTAGAGTTTTATCGCGGACGGAGATTCCAAGTACGGATCATTTGTTGTGTAACCAGCGTCCGATGCTCCGTTTTTTTTAAATGATATAATTATTGGATAGAACAAACGGACATAATTTGTCAATGGAATCGCACATCGAAATTAAAGAACCTTTGGATGCTGAAGTGATGAAAAATGACACTATATGGTGAAGATAAAATTTCTGTTTTACGATGACAGTCTACTGGTTCACACCTACTTCCCTGTCAAGGTAAAATTTACTACGAAAAGATTCTCCGTACACCGTATTTCCTGATTGAACTCTGTGTGACTTCTATTTGTTAAATAAAAAAGTATCTCCTTGAATGCGAAATTCATCGACGCAATGAATAAAAATAATCGATCTCTATTGCTTAAAATCGATTAACAATGGAAAACGATTTAAACTTATAACCCACTAATAACTATATATTCAATCATCTTCTATTTAATCAATTTACACAGTACTTACCTCCAGATTCCATAGCCACAAACCATGATATAGAGAAGACATCAACGCGAAATGCTAAACTCATGCCAGCATAGATGAAGTCATGAGGATTTGCCCAATTACCACGTTTTGTATCCGGCACAAATGGCTGCCGTCCACTTTCGTATGACGTTTCATATACCATCGTTGAGGAAGCGTGTCGCCGGTAGAGCCCGAAGACCAAATGAGATGCAGTGTTCTTCGTTGTAATTGTTTTGCGGGGGTCTTTATATTGCTAGCATTTGCCTGTAAGAGACAATATGTTCGTTGTTCTTGACATTGAAATTGTAGAAAATTGAAAATTATTATGTTATTTGTTTTTGTAAAATTCTCTCCAAATACTGTTTACATTTTTCACATATGTATACATATGAGCGATTTCATACAAACGAAACAAAATATAAAAATATATATCCAGCACACACAATTCGGAGTAAATCTAGTTTACACAGAAAAAAATATCTCCAAAATATTTCCAATTAAAAAGTTAATTGAAGTTGAAAATTTTTTCAATTAATAAATTAATTGATACAATTTCCTTTTTAATCATGATAGAAACATTAAGTTAATTAAGTCAATGATTGAAAATTTTAAAATTTTTAATTAAAAAATTAATTGATACAATTAACAGTTTAATCAAATTCGGAAGACTAATTCAGTTTAAAAAAGCGCTGATTTTTTATACCCACCACCATAGGATGGGGGGTATATTAACTTTGTCATTCCGTTTGTAACACATCGAAATATTGCTCTACGACCCCATAAAGTATATATATTCTGGGTCGTGGTGAAATTCTGAGTCGATCTGAGCATGTCCGTCCGTCCGTCCCTCCGTCTGTTGAAATCACGCTAACTTCCGAACGAAACAAGCTATCGACTTGAAACTTGGCACAAGTAGTTGTTATTGATGTAGGTCGGATGGTATTGCAAACGGTCCACTTTTACGTATAGCCCCCATATAAACGGACCCCAAAATTTGGCTTGCGAGGCCTCTAAGAGAAGCAAATTTCATCCGATCCGGCTGAAATTTGGTACATGATGTTAGTATACGGTCTCTAACAACCATGCAAAAATAGGTCCATAATTATATATAGCCCCCATATAAACCGATCCCCCGATTTGGCTTGCGAGGCCGCTAAGAGAAGCAAATTTCATCCGATCCGGCTGAAATTTTGTACGTGATGTTAGTATATGGTCTCTAACAACCATGCAAAAATTGGTCCGTATCGGTCCATAATTATATATAGCCCCCATATAAACCGATCCCCCGATTTGGCTTGCGAGGCCTCTAAGAGAAGCAAGTTTCATCCGATCCGGCTGAAATTTGGTACATGGTGTTAGTATATGGTCTCTAATAACCATGCAAAAATTGGTCGACATCGGTCCATAATTATATATAGCCCCCATATAAACCGATCCCCCGATTTGGCTTGCGAGGCCGCTAAGAGAAGCAAATTTCATCCGATCCGGCTGAAATTTTGTACGTGATGTTAGTATATGGTCTATAACAACCATGCAAAAATTGGTCCACATCGGTTCATAATTATAAATAGCCCCCATATAAACCGATCACCAGATTTGATCTCCGGAACCTCTTGGAAGACCAAAATTCATCTGATTCAGTTGAAATTTGGTATGTGGTGTTAATATATGGCCTCAAACTCCTATGCAAAAATTGGTCGATATCGGTCCATAATTATATATAGGCCCCATATAAACCGATCCCCAGATTTGACCTCCAGAGCCCCTTGGAAGAGCAAAATTCTTCCCATTCGGTTGAAATTTGGTACGTGATGTTAGTATATGGTATCCAACAACCATGCAGGAATTGGTTCCTATCAGTCCATAATTATATATAGCTCCCATATAAACCGATCCCCAGATTTGACCTCCGGTGCCTTTTGGAGAAGAAAAATTCATCCGATCTGCTTTAAATTTGGTACGTGGTGGTAGTATATGATATTTAACAACCATGCCAAAAGTGGTCCATATCAGTCCATAATCGTACATAGCCCCATATAAACCGATCCCGAGATTTGGTTTTGGAACCTCTTGGAGGAGCAAATTTCATCCGAGTGAGTTGAAATTTGGTACATTGTGCTAGTATATGGTCGTTAACAACCATGCCTAACTAGGTCCATATCGGTCTATAGTTATATATGGCCCTCAGATAAATCGATCCCCAATCACACAAAAATTGGTCCATATCAAGTTCATAATTGTATATAGCCCCCATATAAGCGACCCCCATATTTCAATTCTGGCTCTCTACGAACAAAAAGTGCATATCGATTCGTAATTATTTGTAGACTTAACTATACATAACTTTTTTGTCTAATATATACCATGTATGGACTAAATCACAGTCTTTCGTAGAAGTTTCTACGCAATCCATGGTGGTGGGTACATAAGATTCGGCCTGGCCGAACTTGCGGCCGTATGTACTTGTTTTTAATTTTTAATTAAAAATGTATTTCAAACAATCATTTGTTAATCCAAATAAAAACTCTAAGCCAATTCAGAAAGTAATTAAAAATAGTTACCTTTTTTAATTAATAAATTAATTGAGTTTTGCAATCAACATCAATTAAATTTTTAATTGAATCAATTAAAAAATTAATTGAAATTTGCTGAAAACATCAATTAATTTTTTAATCAAGAATTTTTTCTATGCCCAATTAAAACTGTGATTGATACTATCATTTTCGTGATTGAAGACATTTCAATTAAAAAATTAATTGGATCAATTAATTTGGTGATTGAATCAGAAAAAAAAAATTGTGTGTAGGTATACAGCTTGACCAATTTTTTTTTTTTGATCGATAGAGAACTAAATTTTATGTCGATATAACAAGTAAGGGGTTGGTGGATTCAACCGCATAGCAGATTATTCGAATCCAAAGTGTCGGTAAATAATCGTTCATAAAACCGATTATTGTGAACCTTTATTTATTTTAAATGTACATAATTAAAAACGCAAAGTAAGGTATGCATTTATAACCTTATCAGATTATCAAACCCTAAGGTTATCAGGAAAAAAATGTGTACTTTTTTAATCTTTTTTACATAATGGGATATAAATTAAAAATTCCTCCAAAAGAACTTATTAATCGGTTTAAAATTGTAGCCAACACGTCTGCTGATATTTCTGCTAGAACCTGATATTCTCTGAGGAATTTAATTGTAGGTGTAAAAAGTGGAACTTGCAAAAAAAAATTATTATATTTAATTTTATTTGAAAGTGGTTTAAAATCGGCTGCGATGCTGTGTGCAACCAAAATATATATTTTTTAACCAGCTAGTATCTCCGGATCTAAAAAGAACCTAGATGTGCTTTAGGTGAAATTTTATACCCTTCACCATAGGATGGGAGGTTATATCACAATGGACTGAATAGTCTAAGTGAGTCTTAAACTTAATCGGACTGCCACTTTAACCAACCACTTTAACGCCCTATTTATTAACTTTGTCCTTCTGTTTGTAACACATTTAAATATTAGTCTCAAATCCCATAAAGTATATATATATATTCTGGGTCGAGGTGAAATTCTGAGTTAATCTAGAGATGTCCGTCCATCCGAAACAAGCTAACGACCTGAAACTGGGCACAAGTAGTTGCTGTTGATGTAGGCCGATATGGCAAATGAGCCACTTTTAGGTATAGGATCCATATAAAGCTATCGACCTGAAACTGGACGCAAGTAGTTGCTGTTGATGTAAGCCGATATGGCAAATGAGCCACTCTTAGGTATAGCATCCATATAAACCGATCCCCAGATTTGTATTGCGGTGGCTCTTTAAAGAAAACATTTCATCAGAACCGATTGAAACTTGGTACACAGTGTTAGGCCACTAACAACCACAAAAAATTGGTCCATATATGTCCATAATTACATATTACTCCCATATAAATCGATCCCCAAATTGGGTTTGCGGATTCTCTAGGAGGAGCAAATTTTATCCGATCCGGTTGAAATTTAGTGCGCGGTGTTAGTATATGCCCTCTAATATCTATGCAAAAATTGGTTCATAATTATATATAGCCCCCGTATAAATCGAACCCCAGACTTGGTTTGCGGAGTCTCTTGGAGCATCCGATCCAGTTGAAATGTCGCTCTCTATACGTTCATATAGGTTGATAGGTTGGTTGAAATTTACTTCTCCAAGTAGCTCCGGAAATAAAATCTGGTGATCGGTTAATTTGGGGTATATAATACAATGAATTGATATAGACCAAATTTTGTATGGCTGTTAGAGGCCATATACAGACATCACGTAACAGGTTGGCTCATAAGTCCCCGGTCTAACAAAGAAGAACAAATTTTTTTGTCAAAATTCGTTTTTATACCCTCCACCATAGGATGGGGGTATATTAACTTTGTCATTCCGTTTGTAACACATCGAAATATTGCTCTAAGACCCCATAAAGTATATATATTCTGGATCGTGGTGAAATTCTGGGTCGATCTGAGCATGTCCGTCCGTCCGTCTGTTGAAATCACGCTAACTTCCGAACGAAACAAGCTATCGACTTGAAACTTGGCACAAGTAGTTGTTATTGATGTAGGTCGGACGGTATTGAAAATTGGCCATATCGCTCCACTTTTACGCATAGCCCCCATATAAACGGACCCCCAAATTTGGCTTGCGATTGCTCTAAGAGAAGCAAATTTCATCCTATCCGGCTGAAATTTGGTACATAGTGTTAGTATATGGTCTCTAACAACCATGCAAAAATTGGTCCATATCGGTCCATAATTACATATAGCCCCATATAAACCGATCCCCCGATTTGGCTTGCGGAGCCTCTAAGAGAACCAAATTTCCGCCGATCCGGCTGAAATTTGGTACGTGGTGTTAGTATATGGTCTCTAACAACCATGCAAAAATTAGTCCACATCGGTCCATAATTATATATAGTCCCCATATAAACCGATCCCCCGATTTGGCTTGCGGAGCCTCTAAGAGAAGCAAATTTCATCCGATCCGGCTGAAATTTGGTACATGGTGTTGGTATATGTTCCCTAATGATCATGCAAAAATTGGTCCACATCGGCGCATAATTATATATAGCCCCCATATAAGCCGATCCCCAGATTTGACCTCCGGAGCCTCTTAGAGGAGCAAAATTCATCCGATCCGGTTGAAATTGGGTACGTGGTGTTAGTATATGGTCTCTAACAACCATGCAAGAATTGGTCCATATCGGTCCATAATTATATATAGCCCCCATATGAATCGATCCCCAGATTTGTCCTCCGGAGCCTCTTGGATGAGAAAATGCATCCGATCCGGTTGAAATTTGGAACGTGGTGTTAGAATGTGGTCTCCAACAAACACGCAAGAATTGGTCCATATCGGTCCATAATTATATATAGCCCCCATATAAACCGTTCCCCAGATGTGATCTCCGGAGCCTCTTAGAGGAGCAAAATTCATCCGATGCGGTTGAAATTTGCAAACGTGGTGTTAGTATAAGGCCGCTAATAACCATGCCAAAATTTGTCCATATCGGTCTATAGTTATATATAGGCGATCCCCAATCACACAAAAATTGGTCCTTATAGGTTCATAATCATGGTTGCCACTCGAGCCAAAAATAATCTACCAAAATGTTATTTCTATAGAAAATTTTGTCAAAATTTTATTTCTATAGAAAATTTTGTAAAAATTTTATTTCTATAGAATATTTTGTCAAAATTTTATTTCTATAGAAAATTTTGTCAAAATTTTATTTCTATAGAAAATTTTGTCTGAATTTTATTTCTATAGAAAATTTTATCCAAATTTTATTTCTATAGAACATTTTTCCAAATTTTACTTCTATAGAAAATGTTGTCAAAATTTTGTTTCTATAGAAACTTTAAACTTAATTATATACGTATTTAATCGGCTTTAATAATATATATGATTGATATATATATATATATATATATATATATATATATATATATATATATATATATATATATATATATATATATATATATATATATATATATATATATATATATATATATATATATATATATATATATATATATATATATATATATATATATATATATATATATATATATATATATATATATATATATATATATATATATATATATATATATATATATATATATATATATATATATATATATATATATACCACGTATGGACTATGTGGTATATATTACGGTGTTAGGAAGTTTTAAGATACCTTGCATCGGCAAGTGTTACCGCAACCCAAGTAATTCGATTGTTGATGACGGTCTTCAGTAGAAGTTTCTACGCAATCCATGGTGGAGGGTACATAAGCTTCGGCCTGGCCGAACTTACGGCCGTATATACTTGTTACTATTCAACATAGTTCCCGTCAAGAGCGATACAACGATTATAACGACCTTCTCTGCGAGCATCCTTTTGAGGTCTGTGAACAAGAAAAAGTCGCTGGGGGCCAGCATACGGTGGGTGGGGAAGCAATTCGAAGCCCAATTCATGATTTTTTGTCATCGTTCTCAATGACTTGTGGCACGGTGCGTTGTCTTGGTGGAACAATACTTTGCTCTTCTTCATATGGGGCCGTTTTGCCGCGATTTCGACCTTAGGTTAGGTTAGGTTATGTGACAGCCCTGATGTATCAGGCTCACTTAGTCTATTCAGTCCATTGTGATACCACAGTGGTGAACTTCTCTCTTATCACTGAGTGCTGCCCGATTCCATGTTAAGCTCAATGACAAGGGACCTCCTTTTTATAGCCGAGTTCGAACGGCGTTACACATTCCAGTGAAACCACTTAGAGAAGCTTTTAAACCCTCAGAAATGTCACCAGCATTACTGAGGTGGGATAATCCACCGCTGAAAAACTTTTTGGTGCTCGGTCGTAGCAGGAATCGAAACCATTGCACCACGGTGGCCCCCTTCGACCTTCAAACGCTCCAATAACGCCATATAATAGTGACTGTTGATGGGTTTTCCTTCTCAATATAATCGATAAAAATTATTCCATGCGCATGCCAAAAAACAGAGGCCATTACTTTGCCAGCTGACTTTTGAGTATTTCCACGCTTCGGACACGGCTCACCGGTCGCTGTCCACTCAGCCGACTGTCGATTGGACTCAGGAGTGTAGTGATGGAGCCATGTTTTATCCATTGTCACATATCGACGGAAAAACTCGAGTGTATTACGAGTTAACAGCTGCAAACACCGCTCAGAATCATCAACACGTTGTTGTTTTTGGTCAAATGTGAGCTAGCGCGGCACCCATTTTGCACAGAGCTTCCGCATATCCAAATATTGATGAATGACATGACCAACACGTTCCTTTGATATCTTTAAGGCCTCTGCTATCTCGATCAACTTCATTTTACGGTAATTCAAAATCATTTTGTGAATTTTTTTGATGTTTTCGTCGGTAACCACCTCTTTCGGGCGTTCACCGTCCTCCGTGCTCATTTCACCACGCTTGAATTTTGCATACCAATAAAATATTGTTGATTTCCCTGGGGCAGAGTCCGGAAACTCATTATCAAGCCAAGTCTTTGCTTCCACGGTATTTTTTCTCTTCAGAAAACAGTATTTAATCAAGATACGAAATTCTTTTTTTACCATTTTTTTTCACAATAACAAAAGTTGCTTCACAAAAGACGCTCTATCTCACAAACTAATTGACATACAGACGTCAAATTTTGACACGAATCATTTGAAGGTTGGTACTATATAAAAATTATATGCACTTAACACTAGCGGCGCCATCTATGTGTCAGACCGGGGACTTATAAGCCAACCTGTTACATAATTATGAACCGATATGGATCCATTTTTGCGTGATTAGTAGAAAGCATAGTCTGACATCTCGTATCAAATTTTAATCGGATGAAACTTGGCTCTTCTAGAGGTTCCGAAAGTAAAATTTGGGGATCGGTTTATATAGATACTACAACTAGTTATGCGAAGTTTCAATCCGATTCGTGTATCAGCCTACATGCGACAGAGAATCCTGAATTCTCTTTTCACCAATTGGATAGAAATACAAAGGCATACTTTGTTTTTCTTTCCATTCATTTCTAGGACAAAATACATTTCGTCTACCGTTACAAAAATTTCAATAATTTTGAAATATCAACATCGAACCTATTTGCCGAATTGCCGTTGAATAGCTCATATGTATATAATGTATAACACTTTTTATTACAAAAATTTTAGATTGTTTAGATACACTTTCGTATGATATTATCAAATTATTTGTTTTCATTTTCTGGGGCTTTGCTCTATTTGTTTTGACAAATTATTGTGATTAACTCATTTAGTGATGGCTATTTTGTTATATTCCAAAGTTTTTAATTAATTTTAATTTCCATCACACAGAAATGCACTCACACACATTAATATCTCATTGGCGGATCTTTGTTATCGTTGTGTTTTAATTACGTGTTTGTTATTATTGTTTGTGTGGTTTTAATATTCAAATGTATCGAAAGCAAAATAGAAATTGGAAGCGTTGTAATTAGTCGAAGCTCTGTCGAGCAACTAAACTGAACACGCTTTCAAAATCCACTGAAAGCTCAGAGAAATCCCCCCAACCATAATTTTGATGAGTACCGGCATATCACCATCGTTATCAACGGCGAATGCCTTGCGGTCAGAATCATGATAATCATCTTCGAGAGAAATGATCTTGGTGTGACTGTCAGTCAGTCAGACAAATATGAAAATAGAGAATTGGGTATATGCTACCCGTAATCTGTGGGATATATTGAGATTTTTTTTGTTATCTTTGCTTTGCTAATCTCCCACTGTGGCAGGCAAATCATTTATATGCGAGATATGAGTATCAAATTAATGTACTGCATACCTAAAAACGGTAACACAAAGTTTTAAATTTGAAAGGGTAGCGCAAACGTTTCTCTTTTGTTAATTTTTTATCTTTCCGAAATGTTAATGTTTTTATTGCCAAAAAAATTTGTTTATTACAATATTTTAATTTTTAAGGTAATACAAAACTTTTTTAATCTAAACTCACAGACGACGATCAAGCGTTGTTCTTTTCTGAAGATGCGTTAAGACAAAATATTCCTCCCAACTAAGAAGTAGTTAAATTTTCTATAGAAATAAAATCTTGACAACATTTTCTATAGAAATAACATTTTGACAAAATTTTCTATAGCAATAAAATGTTGTCAAAAATTTCTCTAGCAATAAAATATTGACATAAAATAAAAAACACAAGTATATAAGGACGTAAGTTCGGCCATGCCGAATCTTATGTACCCTCCACCATGGATTGCGTAGAAACTTCTACGAAAGGCTGTCATCCACAATCGAAATACTTGGGTTGTGGTATCTTAAAACTTCTTAACATCGTTTTCTAAATTGTAAGTTAGTCGATACGTGGTATATATTAGACAAAAAAGTTATGTATAGTTAAGTCTACAAATAATTACGAATCGATATGGACTTTTTGCAAGGTACGTAGAGAGCCAGAATTGAAATATGGGGGGTCGCTTATATGGGGGCTATATGCAATTATGAACTTGATATGGACCAATTTTTGTGTGATTGGAAACCTATTTATCTGAGGGATACATATAACTATAGACCGATATGGACCTAGTTAGGCATTGGTTGTTAACGACCGTATACTAGCACAATGTACCAAATTTCAACTCACTCGGATGAAATTTGCTACTCCAAGAGGCTCCAAAACCAAATCTTGGGATCGGCATGGTTGTTAAATATCATATACGATCACCACGTACCAAATTTCAAGCAGATTGGATGAATTTTGATTCTCCAAAAGGCACCGGATGTCAAATCTGGGGATCGGTTTATATGGGAGCTATATATAATTATGGGCTGATAGGAACCAATTCCTGCATGGTTGTTGGATACCATATACTAACATCACGTTCCAAATTTCAACCGAATGGGAAGAATTTTGCTCTTCCAAGGGGCTCTGGAGGTCAAATCTGGGGATCGGTTTATATGGGGCCTATATATAATTATGGACCGATTTCGACCAATTTTTGCATGGGAGTTTGAGGCCATATATTAACACCACATACCAAATTTCAACTGAATCAGACGAATTTTGGTCTCCCAAGAGGCTCCGGAGGTCAAATCTGGTGATCGGTTTATATGGGGGCTATATATAATTATTGACCGATGTGGACCAATTTCTGCATGGTTGTTAGAGACCATATACTAACACCATGTACCAAGTTTCAGCCGGATCGGAGGAAATTTGCTTCTCATAGAGGCCACGCAAGCCAAATCGGGAGATGGGTTTATATGGGGGCTATATATAATTATGGACCGATGTGGACCAATTTTTGCATGGTTGTTAGAGACCATATACTAACATGATGTACCAAATTTCAGCCGGATCGGATGAATTTGCTTCTCTTAGAGGCCTCGCAAGCCAAATCGGGAGATGGGTTTATATGGGGGCTATATATAATTATGGACCGATGTGGACCAATTTTTGCATGGTTGTTAGAGACCATATACTAACACCATGTACCAAATTTCAGCCGGATCGGATGAAATTTGCCTTGCAAACCAAATTTGGGGGTCCGTTTATATGGGGGCTACACGTAAAAGTGGACCGATATGGCCCATTTGCAATACCATCTGACCTACATCAATAACAACTACTTGTGCCAAGTTTCAAGTCGATAGCTTGTTTCGTTCGGAAGTTAGCGTGATTTCAACAGACGGACGGACGGACGGACATGCTCTGATCGACTTAGAATTTCACCACGACCCAGAATATATACTTTATGGGGTCTTAGAGCAATATTTCGATGTGTTACAAACGGAATGACAAAGTTAATATACCCCCCATCCTATAGTGGAGGGTATACAAATTTTGGTAGAATTGGTAGAATTCAAAATTTTGACAACATTTCCTATAGCAATAAAATTTGGACAAAATTTTATTATTGTAGGAATAAAATTTTGTCAAAATTTACTATAGGAACAACATTTTGTCAAAATTTCCTATAGAAATAAAATTTTGACAAAATTTTCTATAGAAATAAAATGTTGACCAAATTTTCTATAGTAATAAAATTTTGACAAAATTTTCTATAGGAACAGAATTTTGACAAAATTTCCTAGAGATATAAAATTTTGACAAAATTTGCCATACAAATATAATGTTGAAAAAATTGTCTATATAAATAAAAATTTGACAAAATGTTCTATAACATTTTGACAAAATTTATTGAAGGAATAAAATTTTGACAAAATTTACTATACACTGGTAGAAAAAGTTTCGTTAATACGTTGTATTAACGAAATTCTTCATTAAAAGTCAGCCAACGTAGCATTTCGTTATAACCACGTAATTGTACGTTATATTTACGAAACCCTTTATGGAATATATTTCGTAGTATTAACGAATAATTACGTTGCTTTTACGTAGCCTTTTCATTGTATTAACGAAAATTATTCGTTGTATGAGTGAAATTTATTCATAGTATGAATCCAGCTTTTTCATTGTATAAACGAAAGGCGAACGTTGTATAAATAACACAAACGTTATTATTACTCGTATAAAAACTATCAAGCCCCTAAGATAACATGGATACTTACCACCTGCCTCTAATCCCCCTGTCCTTAAATGTAAGTTCATCTGAAATATTAAACTAATGCAGCCATTTTGATTAAGCCAACTTCCTCGCTTAGAATCGGGCAAAAACGAACTAACATATGGCTAGTTTCATACGACGATTCGTAGGCCATTACGATGTCTTGTCAATCACAAATTTCAATTTTTTTTATTTTTATTATATCTAAAAACTTGATTTTTAATTATAATATTGAGGGGTACAATTAATCTTCTTCACAAATTTATAATTATTTATTTGTTCATAATTTATTCTGTTGATTTCATCCGTATAGCCGACGGACAGATATTCGCGTAGTCAGTGATGCCACCTCCCGAAGGCTAAAAAACACCAAAAATATATTATATATTCTAACTTATCAGTTCCCACTACAAAAACTACTCCAAATGCAATGAGCTACTACTAAAAAAAACGTCAAAAATACATATTTAGAACTTTTGGGTATTGATTGATTTTTACGCAATTATGAACGTTTTTTGAAATGAGATAATAAATTTTTCGACATTAAATTTGGAAATATTAATATTTGCCAGAAGTCTATTTCTTATTTCAATTATGAGTGTTTTGTTGAATTTAATACTAACGACGATTGACATCTTTACACACAAAGAAAATTTCATTAAAAGTCAGCCAACGAAAAATTTGCATTGATATAACGAAACAATTTCATTAATACAATGAAAATATTCGTTAATAGCACGAAACTTTACGTTGATTTGCAGAAAATTCGTTATATTGACGAAAAAATTCGTTCTATTAACAAAGTTGTTTTATTGGCTGACATTTAACGACACATTTCGTTAATATAGCGAAACTTTTTCTATTAGTGTATCAAGTTTAGAAATTCATCACTCGTCGCTAGACAACTATGGCAATATAGTTGAGTTTCTGTTGAAATCACGCTAACTTCCGAACGAAACAAGCTATCGACGTGAAACTTGGCACAAGTAGTTGTTATTGATGTAGGTCGGATGGTATTGAACATTTTACGTATAGCCCCCATATAAAGGGACCCGCAGATTTGGCTTGTGGAGCCTCTAACAGAAGCATATTTCATCCGATCCGCCTGAAATTTGGTACTAACAACCGTACAAAAATTGGTCCACATCGGTCCATAATTACATATAGCCCCCATATAAACCGGTCCCCAGATTTGGCTTGTGGAGCCTCTAACAGAAGCATATTTCATCCGATCCGGCTGAAATTTGGTACATGGTGTTGGTATATGGTCTCTAGCAACCATGCAAAAATTGGTCCACATCGGTCCATAATTACATATAGCCCCCATATAAACCGATCCCCTGATTTGGGTTGCGGAGCCTCAAAGAGAAGCAAATTTCATCCGATCCGGCTGAAATTTGGTACATGATGTTGGTACATGGTCTCTAGCAACCATGTAAAAATTGGTCCACATCGGTCCATAATTATATATAGACCCCATATAAACCGATCCCCAGATTTGGCTTGCGAGGCCCCTAAGAGAAGCAAATTTCATCCGATCCACCTGATCGGTCCACATCGGTCCATAATTATATATAGCCCCCGTATAAACAAATCCCCATATTTGGGTTGCGGAGCCTCACAGAGAAGCAAATTTCATCCGATCCACCTGAAATTTGGTACATGATGTTGGTATATGGTCTCTAACAACCATGCAAAAATTGGTCCACATCGGTCCATAATTATATATAGCCCCCATATAAACCGATCCCCCGATTTGGCTTGGGAGGCCCCTAAGAGAAGCAAATTTCATCCGATCCACCTGAAATTTGGTACATGATGTTGGTATATGGTCTCTCGGTCCATAATTATATATATATATATATATATATATATATATATATATATATATATATATATATATATATATATATATATATATATATATATATATATATATATATATATATATATATATATATATATATATATATATATATATATATATATATATATATATATATATATATATATATATATATATATATATATATATATATATATATATATATATATATATATATATATATATATATATATATATATATATATATATATATATATATTATATATATATATTTATATATTATATATATGCATTGCTCGATTTTCCCAAATTTGGCCATAATACTCTTATTTATTAACCAATGTTACTCAAATTTCAAATTTTGATGCACTAACCGATCGTATTTATACGTACTTGTAGCTCTTACATAAGAATATTGCTCGATTTTTTAATAATGGGCTCAATATTAGTGGCATACTAACTCGGTAGGTGCAATATCAACACAGCTAATGTTGCTAGAAGTAGGGGAAATTCTCTATATGTAGGGTTTTTTTTTAATATTTAGCGTCTTGTAGGGTCATTTTCACTCAACACAATTTGTAATAATTTTTACATTTTGGTGGCTCTAGAAGAGAAGCCGGCAAGGCTTGATCTTTAACAATGTGTGGTAACAACAGTCACCACTCGTGCCAAAAAAAATCTAACAAAATTTGAATATTACCACAAATTACCACAAATCTACCAAAGAAATATTTCTAGAGAAATTTTTGTCAAAACTTTTTTCCTGTAGAAAATTTTGTCAACAAGTTATTGCTTTAGCAATTTTGTCAAAATTGTATTTGTATAGAAATTTTTTTCAAAATATTATTTCTATAAAAATTATTTTCAAAATCTTATTTCTATGGAATTTATTCTCAAAATTTTATTTCTATAGAATTTATTATCAAAATTTTATTTGTATAGAAAAATTTCTCAAAAATATTTGTTTATAGAAAATTTTTCCAAAATTTTATTTCTAAAGAGATTTAACAAAAACAAAAATACTATTTTTGGTAGAATTCTACCAACTTTGGCAAACGTGGTGGTAATACAAATTTATTTTCTAGGTTATATACGTTGCATTTTCATGTTTTAAGGTAATAAAGTACTTAGAACCATTTTTATTTTGTAAGATTTGTTTAAATTTAACGAAAAATATTGTAGGGAAAATTGTTTGGGAATGTATGGGGAAGTAGGGAATTTTTTTTGTACTTGTAGGGTAAACCGAACATTTTCCTTGGCTACACTAACTATGAGCTCTAGTCAGATTGAGACAAAGTATCCATAAACATGTACCCCTTAATTTTCATAACCCTGGAAAGTCATCCTTATTTTTATACCCTCCACCATAGGATGGGGGGTATATTAACTTTGTTATTCCGTTTGTAACACATCGAAATATTGCTCTAAGACCCCATAAAGTATATATATTCTGGGCCGTGGTGAAATTCTGAGTCGATCTGAGCATGTCCGTCCGTCTGTTGAAATCACGCTAACTTCCGAACGAAACAAGCTATCGACGTGAAACTTGGCACAAGTAGTTGTTATTGATGTAGGTCGGATGGTATTGAAAATTTTACGTACTGGTATATGGTCTTTAGCAACCATGCAAAAATTGGTCCACATTGGTCCATAATTACATATAGCCACCATATAAACCGATCCCCAGATTTGGGTTGCGGAGCCTCAAAGGGAAGCAAATTTCATCCGATCCGGCTGAAATTTGGTACATGGTGTTGGTATATGGTCTCTAGCAACCATGCAAAAATTGGTCCACATCGGTCCATAATTACATATAGCCACCATATAAACCGATCCCCAGATTTGGGTTGTGGAGCCTCAAAGAGAAGCAAATTTCATCCGATCCGGATGAAATTTGGTACATGGTGTTGGTATATGGTCTCTAGCAACCATGCAAAAATTGGTCTACATCGCTCCATAATTATATATAGACCCCATATAAACAGATCCCCAGATTTGGCTTGCGGAGCCTCAAAGAGAAGCAAATTTCATCCGATCCGTCTGAAATTTGGTACATGATGTTGGTATATGGTCTCTAACAACCATGCAAATTGGTTCACATCGGTCCATAATTAAATATAGACCCCATATAAACCGATCCCCAGATTTGGCTTGCGGAGCCTCAAAGAGAAGCAAATTTCATCCGATCCGGCTGAAGTTTGGTACATGGTGTTGGTATATGGTCTCTAACAACCGTACAAATATTGGTCCACATCGGTCCATAATTACATATAGCCCGCATATAAACCGATCCCCAGATTTGGCTTGTGGAGCCTCTAACAGAAGTTTGGTACATGGTGTTGGTATATGGTCTCTAACAACCGTACAAAAATTGGTCCACATCGGTCCATAATTATATATAGCCCCCATATAAACAGATCCCCAGATTTGGGTTGCGGAGCCTCAAAGAGAAGCAAATTTCATCCGATCCACCTGAAATTTGGTACATGATGTTGGTATATGGTCTCTAACAACCATGCAAAAATTGGTCCACATCGGTCCATAATTATATATAGACCCCATATAAACCGATCCCCAGATTTGGCTTGCGAGGCCCCTAAGAGAAGCAAATTTCATCCGATCCACCTGATCGGTCCACATCGGTCCATAATTATATATAGCCCCCGTATAAACAAATCCCCATCTTTGGGTTGCGGAGCCTCACAGAGAAGCAAATTTCATCCGATCCACCTGAAATTTGGTACATGATGTTGGTATATGGTCTCTAACAACCATGCAAAAATTGGTCCACATCGGTCCATAATTATATATAGCCCCCATATAAACCGATCCCCCGATTTGGCTTGCGAGGCCCCTAAGAGAAGCAAATTTCATCCGATCCACCTGATCGGTCCACATCGGTCCATAATTATATATAGCCCCCGTATAAACAAATCCCCATATTTGGGTTGCGGAGCCTCACAGAGAAGCAAATTTCATCCGATCCACCTGAAATTTGGTACATGATGTTGGTATATGGTCTCTAACAACCATGCAAAAATTGGTCCACATCGGTCCATAATTATATATAGCCCCCATATAAACCGATCCCCCGATTTGGCTTGGGAGGCCCCTAAGAGAAGCAAATTTCATCCGATCCACCTGAAATTTGGTACATGATGTTGGTATATGGTCTCTCGGTCCATAATTATATATATATATATATATATATATATATATATATATATATATATATATATATATATATATATATATATATATATATATATATATATATATATATATATATATATATATATATATATATATATATATATATATATATATATATATATATATATATATATATATATATATATATATATATATATATATATATATGCATTGCTCGATTTTCCCAAATTTGGCCATAATACTCTTATTTATTAACCAATGTTACTCAAATTTCAAATTTTGATGCACTAACCGATCGTATTTATACGTACTTGTAGCTCTTACATAAGAATATTGCTCGATTTTTTAATAATGGGCTCAATATTAGTGGCATACTAACTCGGTAGGTGCAATATCAACACAGCTAATGTTGCTAGAAGTAGGGGAAATTCTCTATATGTAGGGTTTTTTTTTAATATTTAGCGTCTTGTAGGGTCATTTTCACTCAACACAATTTGTAATAATTTTTACATTTTGGTGGCTCTAGAAGAGAAGCCGGCAAGGCTTGATCTTTAACAATGTGTGGTAACAACAGTCACCACTCGTGCCAAAAAAATCTAACAAAATTTGAATATTACCACAAATTACCACAAATCTACCAAAGAAATATTTCTAGAGAAATTTTTGTCAAAACTTTTTTCCTGTAGAAAATTTTGTCAACAAGTTATTGCTTTAGCAATTTTGTCAAAATTGTATTTGTATAGAAATTTTTTTCAAAATATTATTTCTATAAAAATTATTTTCAAAATCTTATTTCTATGGAATTTATTCTCAAAATTTTATTTCTATAGAATTTATTATCAAAATTTTATTTGTATAGAAAAATTTCTCAAAAATATTTGTTTATAGAAAATTTTTCCAAAATTTTATTTCTAAAGAGATTTAACAAAAACAAAAATACTATTTTTGGTAGAATTCTACCAACTTTGGCAAACGTGGTGGTAATACAAATTTATTTTCTAGGTTATATACGTTGCATTTTCATGTTTTAAGGTAATAAAGTACTTAGAACCATTTTTATTTTGTAAGATTTGTTTAAATTTAACGAAAAATATTGTAGGGAAAATTGTTTGGGAATGTATGGGGAAGTAGGGAATTTTTTTTGTCCTTGTAGGGTAAACCGAACATTTTCCTTGGCTACACTAACTATGAGCTCTAGTCAGATTGAGACAAAGTATCCATAAACATGTACCCCTTAATTTTCATAACCCTGGAAAGTCATCCTTATTTTTATACCCTCCACCATAGGATGGGGGGTATATTAACTTTGTTATTCCGTTTGTAACACATCGAAATATTGCTCTAAGACCCCATAAAGTATATATATTCTGGGCCGTGGTGAAATTCTGAGTCGATCTGAGCATGTCCGTCCGTCTGTTGAAATCACGCTAACTTCCGAACGAAACAAGCTATCGACGTGAAACTTGGCACAAGTAGTTGTTATTGATGTAGGTCGGATGGTATTGAAAATTTTACGTACTGGTATATGGTCTTTAGCAACCATGCAAAAATTGGTCCACATTGGTCCATAATTACATATAGCCACCATATAAACCGATCCCCAGATTTGGGTTGCGGAGCCTCAAAGGGAAGCAAATTTCATCCGATCCGGCTGAAATTTGGTACATGGTGTTGGTATATGGTCTCTAGCAACCATGCAAAAATTGGTCCACATCGGTCCATAATTACATATAGCCACCATATAAACCGATCCCCAGATTTGGGTTGTGGAGCCTCAAAGAGAAGCAAATTTCATCCGATCCGGATGAAATTTTGTACATGGTGTTGGTATATGGTCTCTAGCAACCATGCAAAAATTGGTCTACATCGCTCCATAATTATATATAGACCCCATATAAACAGATCCCCAGATTTGGCTTGCGGAGCCTCAAAGAGAAGCAAATTTCATCCGATCCGTCTGAAATTTGGTACATGATGTTGGTATATGGTCTCTAACAACCATGCAAATTGGTTCACATCGGTCCATAATTAAATATAGACCCCATATAAACCGATCCCCAGATTTGGCTTGCGGAGCCTCAAAGAGAAGCAAATTTCATCCGATCCGGCTGAAGTTTGGTACATGGTGTTGGTATATGGTCTCTAACAACCGTACAAATATTGGTCCACATCGGTCCATAATTACATATAGCCCGCATATAAACCGATCCCCAGATTTGGCTTGTGGAGCCTCTAACAGAAGTTTGGTACATGGTGTTGGTATATGGTCTCTAACAACCGTACAAAAATTGGTCCACATCGGTCCATAATTATATATAGCCCCCATATAAACAGATCCCCAGATTTGGGTTGCGGAGCCTCAAAGAGAAGCAAATTTCATCCGATCCACCTGAAATTTGGTACATGATGTTGGTATATGGTCTCTAACAACCATGCAAAAATTGGTCCACATCGGTCCATAATTATATATAGACCCCATATAAACCGATCCCCAGATTTGGCTTGCGAGGCCCCTAAGAGAAGCAAATTTCATCCGATCCACCTGATCGGTCCACATCGGTCCATAATTATATATAGCCCCCGTATAAACAAATCCCCATCTTTGGGTTGCGGAGCCTCACAGAGAAGCAAATTTCATCCGATCCACCTGAAATTTGGTACATGATGTTGGTATATGGTCTCTAACAACCATGCAAAAATTGGTCCACATCGGTCCATAATTATATATAGCCCCCATATAAACCGATCCCCCGATTTGGCTTGCGAGGCCCCTAAGAGAAGCAAATTTCATCCGATCCACCTGAAATTTGGTACATGATGTTGGTATATGGTCTCTAACAACCATGCAAAAATTGGTCCACATCGGTCCATAATTATATATAGCCCCCATATAAACCGATCCCCCGATTTGGCTTGCGAGGCCCCTAAGAGAAGCAAATTTTATCCGATCCGGCTGAAATTTGGTACATGGTGTTAGTATATGGTTTCTAACAACCATGCGATAATTGGTCCACATCGGTCCATAATTATATATAGGCCCCATATAAACAGATTCCCAGATTTGACCTCCAGAGCCCCTTGGAAGAGCAAAATTCTTTCCATTCGGTTTAAATTTGGTATGTGATGTTAGTATATGGTATCCAACAACCATGCAGGAATTGGTTCCTATCAGCCCATAATTATATATAGCTCCCATATAAACCGATCCCCAGATTTGACCTACGATGCCTTTTGCATGTTCACAAAAAATCGCTTCTGTAACATATACTCCCAAACATATTTTGCTTCAAGCATATATATTTTTGGGTATTGCCCAAACATTTATATGTTTGATCTCTTCCAATATATAATATGTTTGAAAGCATATTGGTCTAAACAATATATGTTTGGGTAGTCTAAGTTCCAAAGATTTTGTATTTTTGCATCCAAATTCAATAATGTTGTCTTCCAAAAAACAATATGTAATTATGTGAACACATAATATGTTTGGAAGCATTTTGCACCCAAAAATATTATATGCTTAAAAAAATTCTCCCAAACAATATTGTGCTCAAAATTTTATTTATTTATTTATATATTTACAATCATAACGAATTATGAAAATAAACAGATAATATAGGTGCTAACAACATAGGTTTTCGACCTGAATGCTCAAAATTTTGTTTCTGCCCAATTGTATATTCCCCCACATCTTTCTCACTTCCACGAGATTTTTTAGTTCTTAGCACCTTTTTCTGTAATACAAACATTGTAGAAGAAATTATTCAATTGTATGATTTTTTTATTTTAATTTTACCTTTTGCCGGACGGGGATTCGAACAGCGGACCACACAGTTTGTAAGGATCAAAGAAGTAGCTGATCAGTTGCCCAAGGAAAAATAAAATGTTAATTTTGTAATAACAAGCAACAACCACCAACTTAATTCAATATCGCTCCCTGTTAAATAGCGCTCCAAGCTACTAAACACATATATGTTTATAGGCTATTTCTAAATTAATATATGTTTGCATCCAAGCATATTATATTTACAAACATTTTATGTCCCAAACATAATATGTTCTAACATATTAACATATATGTCCCAAACATGTTATGCTAGTTTATGAACATTATATGCTTGCACTCAAAAATATTGTGTTTAAAAATTTGTGTTCCAAACATATAATATTTATAGCCAAACATATGAAAAACAGTCTTTTTCATCCGTGTGGAGAAGCAAAATTCATCCGATCTTTTTGAAATGTGGTACGTGGTGTTCGTATATGATATTTAACAACCATGCCAAAAGTGGTCCATATCAGTCCATAATCATATATAGCCCCCATATAAACTGATCCCGAGATTTGGTTTTGGAGCCTCTTGGAGGAGCAAATTTCTTCCGAGTCAGTTGAAATTTGGTACATTGTGCTAGTATATGGCCGTTAACAACCATGCCTAACTAGGTCCATATCGGTCTATAGTTATATATATCCCTCAGATAAATCGATTTCCAATCACACAAAAATTGGTCCATATCAAGTTCATAATTGTATATAGCCTCCATATAAGTAACACCCATATTTCAATTCTGGCTCTCTACGTACCGTGCAAAAAGTCCATATCGATTCGTAATTATTTGTAGACTTACCTATACATAACTTTTTTGTCTAATATATACCACGTATGGACTAACTCACAATTTAGAAAACGATGTTAAGAATTTTTAAGATACCACAATCCAAGTATTTCGATTGTGGATGACAGTCTTTCGTTGAAGTTTCTACGCAATCCATGGTGGAGGGTACATAAGATTCGGCCTGGCCGAACTTACGGCCTTATATACTTGTTGTATACTAACGTCATCCTTCGTCATTTTGACTACGGCTTATTTCACGACGCTATAATTTGCATCGAGAGCAGGGTTGGACTGTCGGAAACAGTGACTTTTGCGACATACGTTTACGACGGTATAATACGTATGTCGCAAAAGTCGTAAACCTAGTGTAGAAAACCTAATTTGAAATTAAAGAAATTGTGAATATTTTTTAATTTAATTTAGTTAAGCTCCCCGATAAAAGGTATGCAAAAACAAGTAAGTAAAGTAGAAAGTCGGGCGGGGCCGACTATATCATACCCTAAACCACCGTTACAGAATTAGTAATCATAAGCATTTGTGGGTAACATATAGGTCTGGGAGATAAACCGCAGTTGCATATTTAAGAAAATTAAGGGGTACATGTCTATGGGTGCTTTGTGTCAATCTGACTATAGCTCATAGTCAATGTTGCCACGGAAAATGTTCGGTTTACCCTACAAGGACAAAAAAAGTTCCCTACTTTCCCATACATTCCCAAACAATTTTCCCTACTATATTTTTCATTAAATTAAAAAAAAAAAAATACAAAACAAAAATGGTTCTAAGTACTTTATTATCTTAATACATGAATATGCAACGTATATAACTTAGAATATAAATTTGTATTACAACCACGGTTGCCACAGTTGGTAGAATTCTACCCAAATTAGTAATCTTTTTTGTTAAATCTCTATAAAAATAAAATTTTGGAAAAAAGTTTCTATAAACAAATTTTTATTATATTACATGTTAGCCTGATACCGATCTGTTAATTGTCATATGTTGTAGTTGACTGTAGAAACAATAAGCATTGTTCGACTGTTCACCACTTAGGTGAATTCTAACAAATTAGCTTTCTAAAAATAAATTTCGTGTTGTTGCATTACTATGTAACAAAACGAAATAAAAATAAGATTAAGGGACTTGTAAGTTATATGAAAAGATGATGTACAGTGGGAGAAAAGATGATTCAATTTGTAAGAGGAAATTTCCCAAATGTTTTCTCCATAAGGAGTTAGCATAAAGGGCCCAAAATTGAGTTATCTCTCCCAGCCAGATCTATACTAAAGGCTGTGGAAAGGTTCATTCGCCCGAACCGAAACATGTACAGTCCAGGCGTGTATAGATTTGTATCTGGCGTTTTCTTTTCAATGGCTCTATTAACCATGTTCCTTAATCTATATCTGTCCATAAAGCTCGAATAATAATTGTATAATTAGATATAAACAAATTTTTGTGAGAAATTTTTCTATAGAAATAAAATTTTGACAATAAATTCTATAGAAATAAAATTTTGAGAAAATTTTTTATAGAAATAATATTTTGAAAAAAATTTCTATAGAAATACAATTTTGACAAAATGTTCTATAGAAATAAAATGTTGACAAAATTCTCTACAGGAATAAAGTTTACCACACATTGTTAAAAATCAAGCCTTGTCGGCTTCTAATTTCCTCCTCTAGAGCCACCAAAATGTAAAAATTATTACAAAATGTGTTGAATGAAAATGTCGTACATTGTGGCCCTACGTCCCTACAAGACGCTAAATATTAGAAAAATCCTACATATAGGGATTTTCCCCTACTTCTAGCAACATTGGCTGTGTTGATATTGCGCCTACGGAGATACTATGAAACTAATATTGAGCCCATTATTAAAAAAGAGAAAATCGTTAAATTAGTGTGGGTAATAAATACAAATTTGTAAAAATCGAGCAATATTGTTATGTAAGAGGTACAAGTACGTATAAGTACGATCGGCTAGTACATCAAAATTTGAAATTTGCGTAACATTGGTTAATAAATAAGAGTACTATGGCCAAATTTGGGAAAATCGAGCGATGCATATATATGGAAGCTACATCTAAATCTGAACCAATTTGCATAATATTTTGCGGGTTTGATTAATACCACAAAAGGTTACCTTGTGCAAGATTTGAGTAAGATCAGTTAAGGAATGAGGCCTGTATGGTCAAACATAAGGTTATTAGGGGCGAATTTTTCAAAATCGGGTGATACATATATGGGAGCTATATCTACATCTTAACCGATTTCGATGAAGTTTTGCACATATAATTAGTACTATAGAGGACTGGATCAAGCCAAGTTTTAGTAAGATCGGTTAATAAATAAGGGTTCTATGGCCAAATTTGGGAAAATCGGGCTATACATATATATGGAAGCTATATCTAAATCTAAACCGATTTCGATGATTTTTTGCACATATAGTTAGTGCTATAGAAGACTACATTTAGCCAAATTTGGGTAAGATCGGTTGATAAATAAAGGTTTTGTGGCCAAGTTAGGGAAAATCGGGCGATACATATATATGAGAGCTATATCTAAATCTGAACCGATTTGGATGATTTTTTGCACATATAGTTAGTTCTATAGAAGATTATATTTAGCCAAGTTTGAGTAAGATCGGTTGATAAATAAAGGTTTTGTGGCCAAATTTGGGAAAATCGGGCGATACATATATATGAGAGCTATATCTAAATCTGAACCGATTTGGATGAAATTTTGCAGACTTGAAGGGCGATAGAAAAGATTACCTTTTGTCAAATGTCGTGACGATCCCTTTGAAAAAACGCGCAACGTGACCTCATTTGTAGAAATCGGGCGATACATATATATGGGAGCTATATCTAAATTTGATCCGATTTCTTCCAAATTCAATAGCGTTCGTCCTTGTGCCCAAGAAACTCCCTGTACCAAATTTCATCAAAATCGGTTAATAATTGCGACCGGAATCCTGTGAACAACAAATACATGGACAGACGGACGGACGGACACCAAGCGCTAGATCGACTCAGGAGATGATTCTGAGTCGATCGGTATATATTTTATGGGGTCTAAAATCAATATTTCTGGTAGGCACATTTTTTGGCCGATCAAACTTATTATACCCTGACCACTATGTGGTTTAGGGTATAAAAATGCTTTATATTGTATTTATTCAAAACTCTACTAGATTTACGTCTCCCATTCACAACTTCAAACTATTCTTGGTTTTCGTGGTCCATAATGTCCATCTAAGCTAATAAGCCAAAAAGTGATATTATAAAATTCTCTCTTAACAGCAATTCATTTATGTAATGTATTTATGTTTTCCTTCCTTCCAGTTTCTGCAGTAATTTGTGGAAGGTTAACCATGAGCGAGTACCGATCGTCACGTTTACTGCACCATCGAGTAGTTTATAGTAATTTTGGCTTCGAGTTTCCAATTGAAATAAATATATTCTCAAGTTTTTTAAGCTCGTTAATAATTTTACAAACATTCCTGAGAATTGAAACTTATTCGCACGTATCATCATCTTGGATTGTCATTCGCTGCCTATCTGAAGTATTTGGAGTTTGCGACGTTTGCTACTTTTTCTACATTTACGACGTGTATGTGACTTTTACAACTTTGCGACAGTCGCAAACTTTAAAAAGTTGTATACAGACCATCTCTGATCGAGAGCAAAAATAAGAACCAAAATTGAGTTTATTTCCTTATTCAATTTGTGTTTAATTAGTATAAGACAAAAATTCATAAAATGGTTGAATTAGTATAACTTAAATTTATCATTTCCTAATCGACCAAAATGCATTTTAAATCGAAAATGAAATTACGCGTCGTCATTTTGACGAAGGATGACTGTCCAGGGTTAAATATGCAACTGCGGTTTATCTCCCAGACCTATATCAATGTTACCCCATAAATGCTTATCATTACTAATTCAGTAAGGGTGGTTTAGGGTATGATATAGTCGGTCCAGCCCGACTTTCTACTTTACATAATTGCTTATATTTACTAATACGGTAGGGGTGGTTTAGGGTATGATTTAGTCGGCTCCGCCCGACTATTCTATTCTAATTTTATCATACAATTAATTTATTTGTTTAATTTTATTTCATATGGTTGAATGTGAATACATTCAATTTGTTTGATAATAACCTTGTTTGTGCGAAAAAACATCTACCATCATCCACGTAAACATAAGCAAAAATGAGCAAACATAAAAATATATGTATGTGTGTAATATCTCCATCTAAGACATTGCATTGTGCGAAGAGAGAGAAAAAGTTGACCAGAATATTTTTAGAATTATTAACTAATTAATGACCTTTCCGTATGGCATCAAATTTAAACAGCAGATTAAAATATTTAGAAATATTTACTAACACACTTTAAAAACAATAAAACAATGTCACTGAGCATGGTTTTTATGATAAAGAAAGGAAATCAAATTTGTTGCCGACAACGATGTTAAAGGGTGATACGGTCAAAATTTGGTCAAGGGAAAACCCGTGTAAATCGGTGAAATCGTTTATTTAAAAAATCAAATTAAATTTCTTTTTCAAGTTCAATTAGTATAAAATTCAGAAAAAATATTCAGTTAGGCTTTCGCTTTTCCAAATCCGAATTGCCGGGCCTCACGCTTGACACCTGCCATCAGATTTTGTACAGCCACCTTGTCCACCTTCTTCGCCGCAGAAAGCCAGTTTGCCTTGAACTGCTGCTCGTCCTTAGCAGTTTTTTGGTCTTCTTTAGGTTCCGCTTGACAATAGCCCAGTATTTCTCAATTGGACGGAGCTCTGGCGTGTTGGGAGGGTTCTTGTCCTTGGGAACCACCTGCACGATGTTGGCGGTGTACCACTCCATGGCCTTTTTACCGTAATGGCAAGATGCCAAATCCGGCCAAAAAAGTACGGAACAACCGTGTTTCTTCAGGAAAGGCAGCAGACGTTTATTCAAACACTCTTTCACGTAAATTTCTTGGTTAACAGTCCCGGAAGCTATGAAAATGCTGCTTTTCAAGCCACAGGTACAGATGGCTTGCCAAACCAGATATTTCTTTGCGAACTTTGACAGTTTTATGTGCTTGAAAATATCTGCTACCTTTCCCCTTCCTTTTGCCGTATAAAACTCCTGTCCCGGAAGCTGCTTGTAGTCGGCTTTGACGTAGGTTTCGTCGTCCATTACCACGCAGTGAATCTTCGTCAGCATCGTCGTGTACAGCTTCCGGGATCGCGCTTTGGCCGTCGTATTTTGTTTATCATCGCGATTTGGAGTCACTACCTTCTTGTAAGTCGATAGTTCGGCTCGTTTTTTGGCTCGATACACGGTTGTAGACGATACACCCAGCTTATTTGCGGCATCTCGGAGAGAGAGAGGTTAGGGTTTCGCTTGAAACTACCGGCAACTCTCTTTGTCGTCTCAGCGGCTTCCGGTTTTCGATTTCCCCCCGATCCAGACTTCCTGGCTGTCGACAGACGTTCCCCAAACACTTTAATTACATTTGTAACGGTTGATTTGGCAACTTTTAGCGATTTTGCCAGCTTTGCGTGCGAGTAGCTCGGATTTTCGCGATGCGCGAGCAAAATTTTGATACGCTGCTCTTCTTGCTTGGACGGCATTTTGACAACTGAAGAGTGAATTCCAATATCAAAATAGGAGCAACATTCTACAAACACACACCTTCAAAATGAAGGGTGTTCAGGTTTTTTAAATGCAAAATTGAAAGAAATACGTCAAGTTTATATTGACCAAATTTTGACCTACACAGAAAAAAATATCACCAAAATATTTCCAATTAAAAAGTTAATTGAAGTTGAAAATTTTTTCAATTAATAAATTAATTGATACAATTAACTTTTTAATCATGATAGAAACATTAAGTTAATTAAGTCAATGATTGAAAATTTTTAAATTTTTAATAAAAAAATTAATTGATACAATTAACTTTTTAATCAAATTCGGAAGACTAATTCCCTTTCACTACCGAAATAAACCTAATGTTAAAAACTTTAATTTTTCTTCTGTTTTTACTTGAACTAACAGCATGTAGAACAAAAATTGCCATTTTGAAAACCTACTTCAAGAGCTATATGAGCTTGTTTTGAAAATTTGATTCTTGAATTGTGACCAAGTGGCCTTATAAGCGCTATTTGGCCTATAATGTCCTTCAAAGTGTGAGCAAAAATACAAAAAAGAACCCGAAAAAGTGTCAACTATAGTTTTGGTATGAATGTCCATTTACTAGAAACATACAGTAGAAAAATTGTCTCAAATTTACGTATTTTTCGTTTATTTCTAAAGAAGTTTACAAAAATGTATTTTGGACCTCACCAATATGGAAAATATTTATAGGTTATTTAGATTACTTTAAAATAACATCGAGAAATAAATCAAAACTAAGGGGAAAAATAGAATTTGGTGTCTTTTTCGAATGTCCTTCAAAGCGGACATCGGTAGTGAAAGGGTTAAAAAAGTGCTGATTTTTTTTTTAAATTTTTAATTAAAAATGTATTTCAAACAATCATTTGTTAATCCAAATAAAAATTCTATGCCAATTCAGAAAGTAATTAAAAATAGTTACCTTTTTTAATTGATAAATTAATTGAGTTTTGCAATCAACATCAATTAAATTTTTAATTGAATCAATTAAAAAATTAATTGAAATTTGCTGAAAAAATCAATAAATGTTTTAATCAAGAATTTTTTCTATGCCCAATTAAAACTGTGATTGATACTATCATTTTCGTGATTGAAGACATTTCAATTAAAAAATTAATTGGATCAATTAATTTGGTGATTGAATCAGAAAATTTTTTTTGTGTGTATCACCCTTTAGCGTATGTCTTGTAACAACCATGCAACAACTACGACTACTCCTTAACAAACATTTTAGGATTTTGTTTTGTTTTTTATATACGAAACAACAAAATAAATGCGTATTTGTCACAATCGTTCTTGTTGTTGTTTTTTTTTAATGAAATATTATTAAACGCCCAGCAAAAAAAGCGTCGCCAAAAAAGTAATGAAAATGTTCTTTTTGGATCCGGAAGTAGTGCAAAATTGACGCAGAAGCGATGAATTTAACATGGGCTTGTCATAGGACGGAAGTCCTCCATTTCAACAGCTGTTGCACTTAATTTGCATCACTTCTTTAGGTGTGATTCGAATTCAATGTTTTGGATGTAAATTAAAAAATTCTGTGATATTTTGTCAAATAAATAATTTTTATAATTTTTTATAATTTGTAATGGATTCTAACGCTTGTCGGAAACGTTTAACCTCAAATATTTTCAAAAATGCACAATTTTTTCAGATTGGATTTAGCATTTTTTTGACAAAATTTAAATAATTTGTACCACTTTATTAATTCTTACTCTGTTTTTAACCTATTTAAAACAAAAAAAGTAAAAATTACCCATTAAAAGTATGAAAAAACCAAGTTATAAAAAATTGAATTAAAATAACTTCCTGGGTA
Source organism: Haematobia irritans (assembly GCF_050003625.1). Taxonomy (NCBI): domain Eukaryota; kingdom Metazoa; phylum Arthropoda; class Insecta; order Diptera; family Muscidae; genus Haematobia; species Haematobia irritans. Next base: position 152,203,747 of record NC_134398.1, on the reverse strand, counting down.
GTTCAAATAAAGAACATCGTTGGGTGTGTATCTTCTGGAAGTGCTTTTAAAGTTGTGCCTTTGGAAGAACTTCCAAATTTCTTTGCTGGGCGTATATGTTGATTTACCTCTTTGAGGTAATTAAGCGAAGTGAATAAATGCCTCACACAGATAAGAATCCCAAAGTGTCAACAATGTAATTACAAAAATTTTATGTTTAGAGACCTTTAAACGCAAATATACAAGAAACAAGTATATACAGCAGTAAATTCGGCCGGGCCGAATTTTAAATACCCACCACCATGAATCAAGTATAATAGTTTACTATGAAAACTCTTCGTCGTAGTGGGTTACTTGATAATATATATAATTGTAGAGGGTTTGATGACAAATCTTCTCCCAAACGAACCAGCTCCCGATGACAAATTTTAAAGATTCTACCTATGAAGACCAGATAAGATTCTGGATTTATGAGAACCAATTTTGTTAGAGTTTTAGAGAAAATATAAACATATCGTGTATATGTTGAAATTACGCCTTGATTTAAAATCTTAAATCTGTAGATTTTTGCGCATTTATTTAAATACGATGAGTAAAATCTGGAACTTTTACTTTCAGTTTGAAGCAATTTTCATGATCAGTGCGCCTGCTATACACACAAAAAAATATCAATTAATTTGATTGTGAATACAATTAAAATTATGTTTAAATTTGAGCTAACGACGTAATTTGTAAATACAATTAAGATTTTAGTCACTTTAGCAACCAATTTTGTTATATCAACAAACATTTTGTTATATTAACAAAAATTTTGTTGAACTTAAAAATTTTCTGTAACAACAATTTATTGTTAGCTCAAAAATTATAATATTATTTTCTGGGTACCCTGAAAGAAGTGTTTTCTTTTTTGAGAAACGTAATTTTAGACAAGCAAAGTTTTCTTTTGACACAAATTTTCGAGACAATCGTTGAATAAACGAAAACACTTTATAAGAAAAAGAAATTTCGTTTGTCTAAAATTTTATTATAGATTACTAATTTCCAGCAAATCGGATAAAAACTACGGATTCTAGAAGCCCAAGAAATAAATCCGGGAGATTGGTGTATATGGGGGCTATACCAAAACATGGACCGATAGGCACCATTTGCTGCTCACATATTTGTGATCTTTAAAATACCTCCAGGGTTTCAATTTCAAACAAATCGGCCAGAAAATATAGTCTCTAGACGTCCAAGAAGTAAAAATCGAGAGATCGGTCTATATGGGGGTTATACCAAAAAATGCACCGATATACCTCAATTTCGGCACTCTTATTTGTGGTCTAAAAATCCCTCTAGATTTCGAATTTCAGGCAAATCATGTAATAAATACAGTTTATTGTAGCTCAAGAATTTCAGGCAAAGCGGATGGTAAATATAGTTTCTAGAAGCCCAAGAAGCAAAATGGGAGATCAGTCTATATGGGGGCTATATCAAAACATGGACGATGAGCACCATTTTCGGCACACCTTTTTATGGTCCTCAAATACCTCTAGATTTCCAATTTCAGGCAAATCGGATGGTAAATATAGTTTCTAGAAGCCCTAAAAGCAAAATCGGGATATCGGTCTATATGGGAGCTATACCAAAACATGGACCGATGAGAACCATTTTCGGCACACCTTTTTATGGTCCTCAAATACCTCTATATTTTCAATTTCAGGCAAATTGGATAAAAACTACGGCTTTTATAGGCCCAAGACTTCAAATCGGGAGGTTGGTTTATATGGGGGCTATATCAAAACATGGACCGATGCGGACCATTTTCGACACACCTCTTTATGGTCCCAAAATACCTTTAGATTTTCAATTTCATACAAATCGGATAGAAAATACTGTTTCTAGACGCGTAAGAAGCAAAATCGGGAGATCTGTCTATATAGGGGCTATACCAAAACATGGACCGATATGGACCATTTTCAACACACCTCTTTATAGTCCCACAATACCTCTAGATTTCCAATTTCAGGCAAATCGGATGGTAAATATAGTTTCTAGACGCCCAAGAAGCAAAATCGGGAGATCGGTCTATATGGGGGCTATATCAAAACATGGACCGATACGAACGATTTTCGACACACCTCCTTATGGTCCTAAAATATCTCTAGATTTTCAATTTCAGACAAATCGGATAGAAAATACTGTTTCTAGACGCCTAAGAAGCAAAATCGGGAGATCGCTCTATATGGGGGCTATACTAAAACATAGACCGATACGGACCATTTTTGACACACCTCTTTATGGTCCCAAAATACCTCTAGATTTCCAATTTCAGGCAAATCTGATAAAAACTACGGTTTTTATAGGCCCAAGACCCCAAATCGGGAGGTCGGTTTATATGGGGACTATATCAAAACTTAGACCGATATAGCCCATCTTCGAACTTGACCTGCCTGCAAACAAAGAACTAATCTGTGCCAAATTTCGGGACGATAGCGCCATTATTGAAGGCTGTAGCGTGATTACAACAGACAGACAGACGGACAGACGGCCATGCTTATATCGTCTTAGAATTTCTCACTGATCAAGAATATATATACTTTATATAGCCGGAAATCGATATTTCGATGTGTTACAAACGGAGTGACAAACTTATTATACCCCCGTCACCATTTTATGGTGGTGGGTATAAAAATGAGATTGAAACAATTAAATAATAAATTGTATATGTTTACATTTATTAACTGATTCATGAGATACAATTTTGTGTTTATGCTTCATCTTTTACTTCACTTAGTGTATGAGTGATATCCACACTTCCAATTGCTGCCTCATATTTTTCTTTATATTCGCCCTCTATGGGGAACCAGTCGGTGGGACGACAACATCTGAAGAATCTAGTTTTCATAGTACCCATGGATTGAGACATTTGATAGATTGCGAAACCTGGTATACTCAGCCATGGAATGACAATGAATACTATTGCCAGCAGATCGAAAGCAATAGGTACCGATTCGTGCTCATAGAATGATATTATGAAACCTTCAATCTGAAATTAAAAAAAAAAAAAAAATAAATAAATAAAATTATAATAAGCTTGAGCTGATATCTCGTATTCAAAAATCTATTTTCGAAAAAATAAAGTACTTACGATAGCTAAAATCAAGCCAATCGGTGCTACAAATCTCAAAATATTAATACTCCATGTGGAAAAGCGATATTCTGTCATAAATTGAAAATCACGTTGGAAACGCTCCCTTCCATAAATCCAGAGTACGATCACTATCAGCATTAGATATATAGCGGATTGTGTTATTAGAGTATCTATGGCAATTGTACTGAAATGGGTTAAACCGTACTGAAATAAGAAATGAGAGTGATTTTACTCTAGATCCTCTTAAATCTAATTAGAAATAATACATTTGAGCTGAAGAATATTGATAAGGCTATTAGAAGGAACAAGAGACCAACTGTTATATCCGTTCTTTTCTCTCTAAAAATAGCAAACTCATCGAAAAAGGAGGTTAGAATCGAAAAAAGTTGAAGGACCTGAAAAATAAAAAAAAAAACAGAAGAAAATAAGACAAATAAAATAAATGATTGCTTGAAGATGAGAATTACGAAAAGATGCTAACATATTCTATAAACGTATAGGTGAATAAGTGGAGATTTTACTTTATTTTGTGTCAGGCATTTGTGATTCACACATGGAATATAAACAAAAATAATATCTACGGCCCGTCGCTCAGAACTAGTGCAGAATATAACCCACACTAAAAAATAGTTAACTTGAACCAAAAGATTTTCACCTTCGTTTAAGAATTTTAGATATGATAGCGAGCCAGAGGTGCGGCTTCTTAAAAATTTTTTAGGAAGCTACCAACCTTTAAATGTATTCTCTAAAAATTAAAAGTCGGATAAAATTATCAATTACACGGATGAAAAAGGCTGTTTTTCATATGTTTGGTATAAACATTATATGTTTGGAACACAAATTTTTAAACACAATATTTTTGAGTGCAACCATATAATGTTCATAAACTAGCATAACATGTTTGGGACATATATGTTAATATGTTAGAACATATTATGTTTGGGACATAAAATGTTTGTAAATATAATATGCTTGGATGCAAACATATATTAATTTAGAAATAGCCTATAAACATATATGTGTTTAGTAGCTTGGAGCGCTATTTAACAGGGAGCGATATTGAATTAAGTTGGTGGTTGTTGCTTGTTATTACAAAATTAACATTTTATTTTTCCTTGGGCAATTGATCAGCTACTTCTTTGATCCTTACAAACTGTGTGGTCCGCTGTTCGAATCCCCGTCCGGCAAAAGGTAAAATTAAAATAAAAAAAATCATAAAATTGAATAGTTTCTTCTACAATGTTTGTATTACAGAAAAAGGTGCTAAGAACTAAAAAATCTCGTGGAAGTGAGAAAGATGTGGGGGAATATACAATTGGGCAGAAACAAAATTTTGAGCATTCAGGTCGAAAACCTATGTTGTTAGCACCTATATTACCTGTTTATTTTCATAATTCGTTATGATTGTAAATATATAAATAAATAAATAAAATTTTGAGCACAATATTGTTTGGGAGAATTTTTTTAAGCATATAATATTTTTGGGTGCAAAATGCTTCCAAACATATTATATGTTCACATAATAACATATTGTTTTTTGGAAGACAACATTATTGAATTTGGATGCAAAAATACAAAATGTTTGGAACTTAGACTACCCAAACATATATTGTTTAGACTAATATGCTTTCAAACATATTATATATTGGAAGAGATCAAACATATAAATGTTTGGGCAATACCCAAAAATGTATATGCTTGAAGCAAAATATGTTTGGGAGTATATGTTACAGAAGCGATTTTTTGTGAGCGTGTATCGAGTATTCATTTTCTTTTTATGATATACTAATTGAAACCAGGGTTGGCCTGTCGCAAACTGTGACTTTTGTGACATACGTTTACGACGATATAATACGTATGTCGCAAAAGTCGTAAACCTAATGTAAACAAGAATATAAGGCCGTAAGTTCGTAAGTTCCACAATCGAATTAATTGGGTTGTGGTATCTTAAAACTTCTTAACATCGTTTTCTAAATTGTGAGGTAGTCCATACGTGGTATATATTAGACAAAAAAGGTATGTATAGGTAAGAATATAAATAATTACGAATCGATATGGACTTGGGTACGTAGAGAGCCAGAATTGAAATATGGGGGTCGCTTATATGGGGGCTATATACAATTATGAACTTGATATGGACCAATTTTTGTGTGATTGAGATCGATTTATCTGAGGGATCGGTTTATATGGGGGCTATATATGATTATGGACTGATATGGTTAAATATCATATACTACCACCACGTACCAAATTTCAACCAGATCGGATGAATTTTGCTTCTCCAAAAGGCACCGGAGGTCAAGTGTGGTGATCGGTTTATATGGGGGCTATATATAATTATGGACGGATGTAGACCAATTTTTGCATGGTGATTAGACACCATATACTAACACCATGTAGCAAATTTCAGGCGGATCGGATGAAATTTGCTTATCTTAGAGGCTCCGCAAGCCAAATCGGGGGATCGGTTTATATGGGGGCTATATATAATTATGGACCGATGTGGACCAATTTTTGAACGTTTGTTAGAGACCATATACTAACACAATGTACCAAATTTCAGCCAGATCGGATGAAATTTGCTTCTCTTAGAGGCCTCGCAAGCCAAATTTGGGGGTCCGTTTATATGGGGGCTATACGTAAAAGTGGACCGATATGGCCCGTTTGCAATACCATCCGACCTACATCAATAACAACTACTTGTGCCAAATTTCGAGTCAATAGCTTGTTTCGTTCGGAAGTTAGCGTGATTTCAACAGACGAACGGACGGACGGACATGTTCAGATCGACTCAGAATTTCACCACCATCCAGAATATATATAATTTATGGGGTCTAAGAGCAATATTTCGAGGTGTTACAAACGGAATGACAAAGTTAATATACCCCCATCATATGGTGGAGGATATAATAATATCTACGGCCCGTCGCTCAGAACTAGTGCAGAATATAACACACACTAAAAAATCCCAGCAAAAAAAGAGCTTCCCAAAAAGTAGTTCGGATCCCCAATCTGTGATTCGGAAGTAGTGCAAACTTGGATCTTCTCCAATGAATTTTACATGGGCTTGTCATAGGACGGAAGTACTCCCTGTTTGGATCCTTTGCATTGCTTTAGATGTTGTGCTCTGGAAGTTAATTTGAATGAAGAAATTTAAAAAGCGAAAAAAAATTTTTTTTCAGCCAATTTCACTTTTTTTCATCCATATATTTTATTACACTATTATTTCCCTATTATCTAATTTTTACAATTTGGCACCATAACAGAACACACTAGCACTCTCAGCCACAAACGCCAGTGAACATAAAGCGTCGAAAAGTCAATTCAAATGGTTGTGATATGATCGTAATACGACACCAAGGAATAACATTCTAATTGCTTCTCGAGATGTTCTTTATTAGTATGAACAAAAACATAAGAAACGCAGGTTCAAATCTCACCAGCGGCAATTTTTTATCAAATATTTTTCTAAAAAAATATTTTTTTATGTTATGCATCGTTTTTATTTTTTATTTTCGGCATATATTTTCTTATAAATATATTTTTTCCATTAAAAATCAACAAACAAAAATTAAAAATTCTCGTAATTTGCAAAACCTTCTCAAAAGAACTTCCATGGAAGCGAAAAAGTCAAATGGCACAGGTTGAAATTCCAGCGGGGATGAAATTTATTTTTTATTATTATTATTTTTTTTTATTTTTTTATTTATTTTCTATTTTTTTAATTTTTTTATTAGTTTTCTATTATTTTGTAAAATTTAATTGTCCAAAATTTGCATATAAAATAGCCTGATTGCGTTCTTTCTAATACTTGTCCACAAGGACTGCATCGGAAGTAGAAAAAAATCATTGAGGGATCCCAAGATGCGCTTTAGAAGAAATGTTTGTGTACTTGTCCAAAAGGACTGCATCGGAAGTGGAAAAAAATCATTGGGGGATCCCGCGATGCTCTTTAGAAGAAATGTTTGTGGACTTGTCCAAAAGGACTGCATCGGAAGTTGGAAAAACTCGATGGGGGATTCTGGGATGGGCTTTAAAAGAAATGTTTGTGGAACAACTTCCAATTTTTTTTGCTGGGAATAGTTTACTTGAACCAAAAGATTTTCACCTTCGTTTAAGAATTTTAGATGTAATAGCGAGCCAGAGGTGCGGTGGCATATTTTCAATACCATCCGCTCTACGCCGATAACAAATATATGTGCAAAGTTTCAAATCGAACGGACGGACGGATAACATAACATAACACTTTATTGCTTAAAAAAGAAATACATTTCAACTTGTCAACTACAAAAAAGTTCAAGCTAACCGAAGAACCTTGGTCCAACTTTCCAAAAAGTCGGGCGAGCCCCACACACCCCTGGCCCAAATATTAACAAATAGGTACCCCATATTAATTTCATAATTAATTTAATTTCATACCGGAATTAAACCATGCAAAAATTAATCGATCGGTCCATAATTAAATATTTCCGCCAACATTACCCAATTCGCAGATTTGAAATCCGGAGCCTTTTGGAAGGTTAGGTTAGGTTATGTGGCAGCCCGATGTATCAGGCTCACTTAGACTATTCAGTCCATTGTGATACCACAGTGGTGAACTTCTCTCTTATCACTGAGTGCTGTGCGATTCCATGTTAAGCTCAATGACAAGGGATCTCCTTTCTATAGCCGAGTCCGAACGGTGTTCGTTTGGAAGAGTAAATTTAATCTGAACCATATGCCCTCTATTAACCCTCTAACGCCAAAAGAAAACTTAGTTGAAACTGTTCAAGAGGCTTTGCAGCATATACTGAGTTTTACCGTATAAATTTTTCTTGTTTAGTTTTCTTACTTTGGTGTCGTTAACATTGAATATTTAATCAGCTGGCAAAAAAATGGGGCATTAGAGGGTTAACCGTACAAAAATTAGTCCATATCGGTTCATAATTATATATTGCTTCTGTATAAACCGACCCCCCAAGATCTCGCTTCTGAAGCCCCATGGAAGAACAAATTTCATCCGACCCGGTTGAAATTTGGTCCTCCCGCTTTTAATATATGTTATGCGGTGATCTCTGATACTTGTGAATTTATGTGTTTCATAATGTTTCTTACCATCACAATCATACTAGACAAGAATAACATGAAGTAAAATAATATCGACCATAGGTTGGCCCAAGGCATATGCTCAATTACACTGGCACTTGATAGATAAATAGTCCAAAAGCTATCAGCACCTATGAAATAGTCTCCATCGGCCTTTTCTGAAAAATTTGAATTTGAATTATTTGTGTCAGTTTTTTTTATAGATTTTTCATAAATTACCATAGAAAAATGCTTCTGATAGTTTTGCCAATAAGTCCAAACCAAATGTTACAGCGAATTGTCCGAAAACAATTAAGCAACTAGATTTTATGATGTTTGTATTGAATTTATTGAAGCTGGATAGCGATATGATCATACCCCAGCCCGGGCCAAGAGCCGATAGACCAAGTACAGGTATGGCTGCAAACATATTGATTATATGTTCTTTTGGTAGCTGGAACATATAGCTGTATACATTAGCACCACCCGGTAAAAAGCTGAATGCAAGTATGAAAAATGCCATAAGACCCAAAACGATCCAAAGAGAGTATCGTATGATAAGGCCAATCTGGAAACAAAAACGAGTAAGCGATTGTGGTGGTTTCATCCAAATTCTATTTGAACATTTTAATTTAATTTAGTTTAAAACTTTTTTCTACCGCAAATATGTTTTTATACCCACCACCATAAAATGGTGACGGGGGTATAATAAGTTTGTCATTCCGTTTGTAACACATCGAAATATCGATTTCCGACTATATAAAGTATATATATATTCTTGATCAGGGAGAAATTCTAAGACGATATAAGCATGTCCGTCTGTCTGTCTGTCTGTTGTAATCACGCTACAGCCTTCAATAATGGCGCTATCGTCCCGAAATTTGGCACAGATTAGTTTTTTGTTTGCAGGCAGGTCAAGTTCGAAGATGGGCTATATCGGTCTAAGTTTTGATATAGTCCCCATATAAACCGACCTCCCGATTTGGGGTCTTGGGCCTATAAAAACCGTAGTTTTTATCAGATTTGCCTGAAATTGGAAATCTAGAGGTATTTTAGGTGTGTCAAAAATGGTCCGTATCGGTCTATGTTTTAGTATAGCCCCCATATAGAGCGATCTCCCGATTTTGCTTCTTAGGCGTCTAGAAACAGTATTTTCTATCCGATTTGTCTGAAATTGAAAATCTAGAGGTATTTTAGGACCATAAGGAGGTGTGTCGAAAATCGTTCGTATCGGTCCATGTTTTGATATAGCCCCCATATAGACCGATCTCCCGATTTTGCTTCTTGGGCGTCTAGAAACTATATTTACCATCCGATTTGCCTGAAATTGGAAATCTCGAGGTATTGTGGGACTATAAAGAGGTGTGTCGAAAATGATCCATATCGGTCCATGTTTTGATATTGCCCCCATATAAACCAACCTCCCGATTTGGAGTCTTGGACCTATAAAAACCGTAGTTTTTATCCAATTTGCCTGAAATTGGAAATATAGAGGTATTTGAGGACCATAAAAAGGTGTGCCGAAAATGGTGCTCATCGGTCCATGTTTTGATATAGCCCCCATAGAGACTGATTTCCCGATTTTGCTTCTTGGGCTTCTAGAAACTATATTTACCATCCGCTTTGCCTGAAATTCTTGAGCTATAATAAACTGTATTTATTACATGATTTGCCTGAAATCTAGAGGTATTTTTAGATTACAAATAAGAGTGCCGAAATTGAGGTATATCGGTCCATATTTTGGTATAACCCCCATATAGACTGATCTCTCGATTTTTACTTCTTGGACGTCTAGAGACTATATTTTCTGGCCGATTTGTTTGAAATTGAAAATCTGGAGATATTTTAAGATCACAAATATGTGAGTAGTAAATGGTGCCTATCGGTCCATGTTTTGGTATAGCCCCCATATATACCGATCTCCCGGCTTTATTTCTTGGGCTTCTAGAATCCGTAGTTTTTATCCGATTTGCTGGAAATTAGTAATCTATAATAAAATTTTAGACAAACGAAATTTCTTTTTCTTATTAAGTGTTTTCGTTTATTCAACGATTGTCTCTAAAATTTGTGTCAAAAGAAAACTTTGCTTGTCTAAAATTACGTTTCTTAAAAACGAATACACTTCTTTCAGGGTATAGCAGGCGCACTGATCATGAAAATTGCTTCAAACTGAAAGTAAAAGTTCCAGATTTTACTCATCGTATTTAAATAAATGCGCAAAAATCTACAGATTTAAGATTTTAAATCAAGGCGTAATTTCAACATATACACGATATGTTTATATTTTCTCTAAAACTCTAACAAAATTGGTTCTCATAAATCCAGAATCTTATCTGGTCTTCATAGGTAGAATCTTTAAAGTTTGTCTTCGGGAGCTGGCTCGTTTGGAGAAGACTTGTCATCAAACCCCCTACAATTCTATATATTATCAAGTAACCCACTACGACGAAGAGTTTTCATAGTAAACTATTATACTTGATTCATGGTGGTGGGAATTTAAAATTCGGCCCGGCCGAATTTACTGCTGTATATACTTGTTTTTTTACCCTAGACCACATAGTGGTCTCGGTGGTATAACTTTGATCTGCCAAAAAATGTGCCTACCAGATTGATTTTATATCCTGTAAAATAAATATCGATCAATTCAGAATAACCTCCTGTGTCGATTTAGCCTTTGGTGTCCGTCCGTCCTTGTATTTGGTGCTCGCAGGATTTCGGTGGCATTTATTAACCGATTTTGTTGAAATTTTTTTGGCACAAAGACGAACGCTATTGAATTTGGTTTAAATTTTACACATAGCTCCAAATAACAGGTTGGCTGATAAGTCCCCGGTCTGACACATATATGGCGTCGCTAGTATTAAATGCATATTATTTTTATATAGTGCCAACCTTCAAATGATTCGTGTCAAAATTTGACGTCTGTAAGTCAATTAGTTTGTGAGATAGAGCGTCTTTTGTGAAGCAACTTTTGTTATTGTGAATAAAATGGAAAAAAAAGGAATTTCGTGTTTTGATAAAATACGGTGGAAGCAAAAACTTGGCTTGATTATGAGTTTCCGGACTCTGCCCCCAGGGAAATCAACAATAACTGATTGGTATGCAAAATTCAAGCGTGGTGAAATGGTCCACTGTGAACGCAGTGGACACCCGAAAGAGGTGGTTACCGACGAAAACATCAAAAAAAAATCCACAAAATGATTTTGAATGACAATAAAATGAAGTTGATCGAGATAGCAGAGGCCTTTAAGATATCAAGGGAACGTGTTGGTCATATCATTCATCAATATTTGGATATGCGGAAGCTCTGTGCAAAATGGGTGCCGCGCGAGCTCACATTTGACCGAAAACAACAACGTGTTGATGATTCTGAGCGGTGTTTGGAGTTGTTAACTCGTAATACACCCGAGTTTTTCCGTCGATATGTGAGAATGGATGAAACATGGCTCCATCACTACACTCCTGAGTCCAATCGACAGTCGGCTGAGTGGACAGCGACCGGTGAACCGTCTCCGAAGCGTGGAAAGACTTAAAAGTCCGCTGGCAAAGTAATGACCTCTATTTTTTGGGATGCGCATGGAATAATTTTTATCGATTATCTTGAGAAGGGAAAAACCATCAACAGTGACTATTATATGGCGTTATTGGAGCGTTTGAAGGTCGAAATCACGGCAAAACGGCCCCATATGAAGAAGAAACCAGTAAGGAAAGTCTAAAGTCGGGCGGGGCCGACTATATTATACCCTGCACCACTTTGTAGATCTAACTTTTCGATACCATATCACATCCGTCAAATGTGTTGGGGGCTATATATAAAGGTTTGTCCCAAATACATACATTTAAATATCACTCGATCTGAACAGAATTTGATAGACTTCTACAAAATCTATAGACTCAAAATTTAAGTCGGCTAATGCACTAGGGTGAACACAATGTTAGTAAAAAAAAAATATGGGAAACGTTTAAATCTGAAGCAATTTTAAGGAAACTTCGAAAAAGTTTATTTATGATTTATCGCTCGATATATATGTATTAGAAGTTTAGGAAAATTAGAGTCATTTTTACAACTTTTCGACTAAGCAGTGGCGATTTTACAAGGAAAATGTTGGTATTTTGACCATTTTTGTCGAAATCAGAAAAACATATATATGGGAGCTATATCTAAATCTGAACCGATTTCAACCAAATTTGGCACGCATAGCTACAATGCTAATTCTACTCCCTGTGCAAAATTTCAACTAAATCGGAGTTAAAAATTGGCCTCTGTGGTCATATGAGTGTAAATCGGGCGAAAGCTTTATATGGGAGATATATCCAAATCTGAACCGATTTCAAGCAAATTTAGCACGCATAGTTACAACGCTAATTCTACTCCTTATGCAAAATTTCAACTAAATCGGAGCAAAAAATTGGCCTCTGTGGGCAAATGAGTGTACATCGGGCGAAAGCTATATATGGGAGCTATATCTAAATCTGAACCGATTTTGCTGATATTTTGCAAGTTTTTCGAGAGTCATAAAATATTCGGATGTACGGAATTTGAGGAAGATCGGTTGATATACACGCCAATTATGACCAGATCGGTGAAAAATATATATGGCAGCTATATCTAAATCTGAACCGATTTTTTCCAAAATCAATAGGGATCGTCTTTTAGCCGAAACAGGACCCTATACCAAATTTTAGGACAATCGGACCAAAACTGCGAGCTGTACTTTGCACACAAAAATACATCAACAGACAGACAGACAGACAGACAGACGGACAGACAGACAGACGGACATCGCTAAATCGACTCAGAATTTAATTCTAAGCCGATCCGTATACTAAAAGGTTGGTCTATGATTACTCCTTCTTGGCGTTACATACAAATGCACAAACTTATTATACCCTGTACCACAGTAGTGGTGAAGGGTATAAAAAGTGTTGTTCCACCAAGACAACGCACCGTGCCACAAGTCATTGAGAACGATGGCAAAAATTCATGAATTGGGCTTCGAATTGCTTCCCTACCCACCGTATTCTCCAGATCTGGCCCCCAGCGACTTTTTCTTGTTATCAGACCTCAAAAGGATGCTCGCAGGGGAAAAAATTTGGCTGCAATGAAGAGGTGATCGCCGAAACTGAGGCCTATTTTGAGGCAAAACGGAAGGAGTACTACCAAAATGGTATCAAAAAATTGGAAGGTCGTTATAATCGTTGTATCGCTCTTGAAGTGAACTATGTTGAATAATAAAAACGAATTTTGACAAAAAATGTGTTTTTCTTTGTTAGACCGGGGACTTATCAGCCAACCTGTTATATATGTATCGCCCTATTTCGACAAATGGGGTCACCTTGCGCTTCTTTTTTAACCGATCGTCGTCAAATTTGGCACAAAGTAATCAATAAAATTGCATCGTCCTTTAGATATAGCTCCCATATACAGTGCTGTTCAAAACATTTGCAACCATATTTACTGTTAAAAATAAACCGTAGTTATAATGAAAATAAAAATATTAAAACCAAAATTTTAATGCAATGTTGTTGCTTACTATGTCAATTTGAAAGATTCAAGGAAATAACGGAATTTTATTTTAAAATTGGAGTTTTCGCCTGTTCAAAACAGTTGCAATTAATATTAAGTGTCACATATAAATAATGGTTTTGTAACTTTTAATGTTAATACTTGATACTAAAGCCATGCCATTTGATTACTTCTGCGCAACTTTTTGCCATTGGTTAGGATTAAATGGTCAATGATAACCTATGGTTCAGGTCCAAATAGATTTCGTAAGCCTTTTGCATTTCGTACCAAAAATTTCGGTTTACATTTTTTCAAAGATTGTTTTATGACTTTTTTACTTCAGGCGACTGAACAAGCTAGTCAAGCACCCGTAATTTTTCATCCATTGTTTTACCCCGTTACACGTGTACTAGGGGTCATGATCGCGCTGAATAATCGATGCGGACGGCATTTTCCGGAATGCTTACGGCAATATCACATGAGACAAAATGTTTTTGTAGACTTCCGACAGCATAATACCCTCGACTCTATAAATCGGGCCAATAACTTGTCCAGAAAAATATCCCCAGACCATAATATTGGTCCCACCATGATTGACGTAACTTTTTGCATTTCTTGGATTAAGGCTTTCTTGGCAGCCTTCGTACTAAATTTCTACCATCCGATCCAGGCAAGTTAAATTTTGAGTCGTCGGAAAATATAGCACATATTTACTGCTCCTGAGGCCATTTAAGGTACTTTTGTGAAAATTGAAGGCGCGCTACCCTACTGTTTATAACTCGAGACGCAGTTGGTTTTTATACCCTCCACCATAGGATGGGGGGTATATTAACTTTGTCATTCCGTTTGTAACACATCGAAATATTGCTCTAAGACCCCATAAAGTATATATATTCTGGGTCGTGGTGAAATTCTGAGTCGATCCGCGCACGTCCGTCCGTCCGTCCGTCCGTCTCTTGAAATCACGCTAACTTCCGAACGAAACAAGCTATTGACTTGAAACATGGCACAATTAGTTGTTATTGATGTAGGTCGGAAGGTATTGCAAATGGGCCATATCGGTCCACTTTTACGTATAGCCCCTATATAAACGTACCCCCAAATTTGGCTTGCGGATCCTCTAAGAGCAGCAAATTTCATCCGATCCGGCTGAAATTTGGTACATGGTGTTAGTATATGGTCTGTAACAATCACGCAAAAATTGGTCCACATCGGTCCATAATTATATATAGCCCCCATATAAACTGATCCCCCGATTTGGCTTGCGGAGCCTCTAAGAGAAGCAAATTTCATCCGATCCAGCTGAAATTTGGTACATGGTGTAGGTATATGTGCTCTAATGACCATGCAAAAATTGGTCCACATCGGTCCATAATTATATAAGCCCCCATATAAATGGATCACCAGATTTGACCTCCGGAGCCTCTTGGAAGACCAAAATTCATCTGACTCAGTTGAAATTTGGTACGTGGTGTTAGTATATGCGCTCTAACATCCATGCAAAAATTGGTTCACATCGGTCTATAATTATATAGCCCCCATATAAACCGATCTCCCTATTTGACTTGGGGAGCCTCTAAGAGAAGCAAATTTCATCCGATCCGGCTGAAATTTGGTACATGGTGTAGGTATATGAGCTCTAATGACCATGCTAAAATTGGTCAACATCGGTCCTTAATATGTATAGCCGCCATATAAACCGATCACCAGATTTGTCCTCCGGAGCCTCTTGGAAGACCAAAATTCATCTGATTCAGTTGAAATTTGGTACGTGGTGTTAATATATGGCCTCAAACACCCATGAAAAAATTTGTCGAAATCGGTCCATAATTATATATAGACCCCATATAAACCGATCCCCATATTTGAACTCCGGAGCCCCTTGGAAGAGCCAAATTCATCCGATTCGGTTGAAATTTGGTACGATGTGGCAGTATATGATATTTAACAACCATGCCAAAAGTGGTCCATATCAGTCCATAATCATACACGCAAAGAAAAAAACGTTTGGAAAACGTGTACCGAAAACGTTTTTCTTTTGTTAGAGTTTTTTGAATTGCTTCGAAAATTTTAAACTTTTATCACCAAAAAAATTCGTTTGTTTCAAAATTTTTATTGTTTCAATAAAAAAAGTTATTTTTGAAATAACAACACAGTCCATTTCGTTTATATCAAACACTGTTCTTTTCTGACTTTAGGTCTTTAATAAGACACATTTTACAGTTCAAAATTTAATATAGTACAATGTAATGTTGAACATTTTTTCGGAATCTTCCGAATATATCTGGAATATATGTAAAAAAAAAGCAAAAAAAAAACTTTGGCCGAAGCAGGGATCGAACCCACGACCCTTGGCATGAGAGTCGGACGTAGCTACCACTGCTCCACGGTGCCAAACTAAATGTTTGTTTCTGTTAAATAAACTTTGTTTATTCGGTTCGTGGGCGCCGCAAGCTATGCTATATAAATATAACTTATATGGATATTTATCTATTGATGACCATAACAGGTACATAGCTCAGTGGTTAGTGTGTTGGCTTACAATGTGCATGGTCCGCGGTTCGATTCTCCGTCCAGGCGAAAGGTAAAAAAAATTTTAAAATTTATAAAATCGTATAATTTCTTCTACATTGTTGGTATTACAGGAAAAGGTGTTAAGAACTAAAAATCCTCGTGGATGTGAGAAAGATGTGAGGGACAATGCAATTAGCAAGAAAATAATGTTTTTTTTTGAGATAGTCTTTATGAAATTGTTTTCACATCCTGGAAAAGAATAAACGTTTATCACAAAAAGTATATACTGTTCTTCCAAATACACTTCCTTACAGCGAAAAGCAAATGAGAAACGAACTTTGTTTGTCTAAAATTTCGTTTGGGAGGAAGGAATTATTTTTTTGCGTGTATATAGCCCGATATAAACCGATCCCGAGATTTGATTTTGGATGGAGCCTCTTGAACTAGGTCCATATCGGTCTATAGTTATATATAGCCCTCAGATAAATCGATCCCCAATCACACAAAAATTGGTCCATACCAAGTTCATAATTATTATATTTCAATTCTGGCTCTCTACGTATCGTGCAAAAAGTTCATATCGATTCGAAATTATTTGTAGACTTATCTGTACATAACTTTTTTGTCTGATATATACCACCTATGGATTAACTCACAATTTATAAAAAATTTAGAAATTGTGGATAACAGTCTTTCGTAGAAGTTTCTACGCAATCCATGGTGGAGAGTACATAAGATTCGGCATGGCCGAACTTACGGCCGTATATACTTGTTGCATATTGTACTCTTCCGAAATTCATTTTTGTGATACCTCAACTTTAAAATCATCGATATTTTGTTTTTTATGTTGATTATGCTTATTGCCGGTAATTTTATCGAATTATTAAAAAAAATAGAGCATTAAGGCCTATGGCGACAGTTTATGGCCAAATTAAGCAATGAACTTAACGATATTCTTACAATACCATTTTTTTACATTTAATCCATCTTCTTATAGGTCCTTATAACTATTACTGGTAAAAAATACAAAAAATAATGCCTTTAAAGAAGAAAATATTACAGGGTGATAGGTAGTTGAAAATGTTTTGAACAGGTAGAATCATACGATTCTTTACCTTTCGTGAAATATCAATTTTTAATAACAGCCCATTCATTTTCCCAATTAGAATTTGGAAATAACACTCCGTAAAGATTATTTTTTAAGTGAAAGCGACACAATAAAGTTATTATGGGAGATATACCTAGATTAGGTTCATGGTAGGCCTAGTTGCAAACGTTTTGAACAGCACTGTATATGTATTGCCGAATTTTCCGAATTTACCACCTTCGGCTTTAAATTATAAAATATAAAATGATATTTGATATTTGATATAGTTAGATGTACCGTTTCTGTTTGGAAAAATTTGAAAACAATCACTGTCATTATGGTCCAAACCAACAAGGCACATATAATAAGTTGCCAAGACATGGAGAATTCATTGTCCCCGTAAGTGAATAATTCTGCATCGTGAAACATATATCTGGAATTAAAAAATAAGTAAATTAAAAATATAAAAGAATAATAATAAAATATCGGAAATAACATATAATTTTAGAATCTGTTTAGATTTGTGCGAATTGGGACGAATTATGGCTCTCAAATTGCCGACACAGTAGAGGTGGAGATAACATTGATGTTACTATCGATGTTTTGGCATTTTTGTAAACATTGATTTTTTATAACGACCATCGATGTTTTCGTTGTCTCTCTAAAAAATTAAAAAGTTGAAAGAGAACACAGAGGAAATCGATGTTTTGGAGGAACTAAAGGAACTCTTGCTCCATTTCAAGATGCAACTGTGGCTATTTCCGGAAGCAAAAATTCAATTTCTCTTGTCATTCCTCTAACATGCAAACTTCATCAAAAAAGACTAAATCTTAAAACTCCACAAGGTCTCTTTGCCTTCACAACTATAAGTTGCCGTTTAATTGATAGATTTGCACACTACGAAACACGCACTGTTCCTCGGGTAGCAACTCTAATAGATCCTCGTTTTAAAGGATATGGTTTTTAATCAATTTTAAATGGTGATCAGGCAGTTAAAGCTTTGGAGCAAGAGATGTACACCGTTTTGTCGAAAACTCAACGGGAACAGCCAATGCCAACCACATCTTCCTAATAACCGAATTTTTCGTTTTTGCAAAACTAAATTAAAACGAAAGTAAAATCATCTGATCCGGCTGAAATTTGGTACATGGTGTTAATATATGGTCTCTAACAACCATGCGAAAATTGGTCTACATCGGTCCATAATTATATATAGCCCCCATATAAACCGATCCCCCGATTTGGCTTGCGGAGCCTCTAAGAGAAGCAAATTTCATCCGATCCGGCTGAAATTTGGTACATGGTGTTGGTATATGTTCTCTAATGACCATGCAAAAATTGGTCCATATCGGTCCATAAGTATATATAGCCCCCATATAAACCGATCTCCCGATTTGGTTTGCGGAGCCTCTAAGAGAAGCAATATTCATTCGAGCAGGCTGAAATTTAGTACGTGGTGTTAGTATATGGTCTCTAACAACCATGCAAAAATTGGTCCATATCGGTCCATAATTACATATAGGCCCCATATGAACCGATCCCCCGATTTGGCTTGCGGAGCCTCTAAGAGAACCAAATTTCATCCGATCTGGCTGAAATTTGGTACATGGTGTTAGTATATGGCATCTAACAGCCATGCAAAAATCGCTCCACATCGGTCCATAATTATATATAGCCCCCATATAAATCGATCCCCAGATTTGTCCTCCGGAGCCTCTTGGAGGAGCAAAATTCATCCGATCCGGTTGAAATCTTAGTATAAGGCCGCTAATAACCATGCCAAAATTGGTCCATATCGGTCTATAGTTATATCTAGCCGATCCCCAATCACACAAAAATTGGTCCATATCGGTTCATAATCATGGTTGCCACTCGAGCCAAAAATAATCTACCAAAATTTTATTTTTATAGAAAACATTGTCAAAATGTTATATCTATAGAAAATTTTGTCAAAATTTTGTTTTTATAGAAAATTTTGTCAAATTTTATTTCTATAGAAAATTTTGTCAAAATTTTATTTCTATAGAAAATTTTGTCCAAATTTTATATCTATAGAAAATGTTGTCAAAATTTTATTTTGCCAAAATTTTATTTCTATAGAAACTTTAAACTTAATTATATATGTATTTAATCGGCCTTTTTAGTTTAATATATACCACGTATGGACTATGTGGTATATATTACGGTGTTAGGAAGTTTTAAGATACCTTGCCATCGGCAAGTGTTACCGCAACCCAAGTAATTCGATTGTGGATGACAGTCTTCAGTAGAAGTTTCTACGCAATCCATGGTGGAGGGTACATAAGCTTCGGCCTGGCCGAACTTACGGCCTTATATACTTGTTATAATTAAATTTATTATTTATTTTTTTGTTAGTTCAAAATGTTATATGTTTTTTTTTTGTTTTAATAAATGAGTTGTAATTTTGTTTTTTATATCCTCAACCATATGATGGGGGTCTATTACCTTTGTCATTCCGTTTGTAACACATCTAAGACCCCATAAAGTATGTATATTCTGGGTCGTGGTGAAATTCTGAGTCGATCTGAGCATGTCCTTCCGTCCGTCCGTTTGTTGAAATCACGATAACTTCCGAACGAAACAAGCTATCGACTTGAAACTTGGCACAAGTAGTTGTTATTGATGTTATTGATGATGGTATTGCAATTGGTCCACATCGGTCCATAATTAAATATAGCCCCATATAAACAGATCCTCAGATTTGACTTGCGGAGCCTCTAAGAGAAGCAAATTTCATCCCATACGGCTGAAATTTGGAACATGGTGTTGGTATATAGTCTCTAATAACCACTCAAAAATTGGTCGACATCGGTTCATAGTTATATACAGCTCCCATAAAAACCGATCCCCAGATTTGGCTTGCGAAGCCTATAAGAGATACGGTTGAAATTTGGTACGTGGTGTTAGTATATCGTCTCTAACAACCATGCAGGAATTGGTTCATATCAGTCCATAATTATATATAGCCCCCATATAAACTGATCCCCAGATTTGACCTCCGGAGAAACAAAATTCATCCGACCTGGTTGAAATTTGGTACGTGGTGGTAGTGTATGATATTTAACAGCCATACCAAAAGTGGTCCATATCAGTCCATAAGCATATATAGCACCCATATAAACCGATCCCGATATTTGGTTTTGGAGCCTCTTGGAGGAGCAAATTTCATCCGAGTCAGTTGAAATTTGGTACATTGTGCTATTATATGGCTGTTAAAAACCATGCCCAACTAGGTCCATATCGGTCTATAGTTATATATAGCCCTCAAATAAATCGATCCCCAATCACACAAAAATTGGTCCATATCAAGTTCATAATTGTATGTAGCCACCATATAAGCGACCCCCATATTTCAATTCTGGCTCTCTACCACGAATGAACTAAGTAACAATTTAGAAAATTATGTTAAGAAGTTTTAAGATACCACAACCCAAGTAATTCGATTGTGGATGACAGTCTTTCGTAGATGTTTTTACGCAATCCATGGTGGAGGGAACAGAAGATTCGTCCTGGCCAAACTTACGGCCGTATATACTTGTTTTTTTAAATCAATAAATTCAAATATTCACCATAGAATGGTGACGGAGGTATAATGAGTTTGTCATTCCGTTTGTAAAACATCGAAATATCGATTTCCGACCATATAAAGTATATATATATATATATATATATATATATATATATATATATATATATATATATATATATATATATATATATATATATATATATATAAAATATATATATATATATATATATATATATATATATATATATATATATATATATATATATATATATATATATATATATATATATATATATATCATTCTATGGTGAATATTTGAATTTATTGATCTAAAAAAACAAGTATATACGGCCGTAAGTTTGGCCAGGACGAATCTTCTGTTCCCTCCACCATGGATTGCGTAAAAACATCTACGAAAGACTGTCATCCACAATCGAATTACTTGGGTTGTGGTATCTTAAAACTTCTTAACATAATTTTCTAAATTGTTACTTAGTTCATTCGTGGTAGAGAGCCAGAATTGAAATATGGGGGTCGCTTATATGGTGGCTACATACAATTATGAACTTGATATGGACCAATTTTTGTGTGATTGGGGATCGATTTATTTGAGGGCTATATATAACTATAGACCGATATGGACCTAGTTGGGCATGGTTTTTAACAGCCATATAATAGCACAATGTACCAAATTTCAACTGACTCGGATGAAATTTGCTCCTCCAAGAGGCTCCAAGACCAAATATCGGGATCGGTTTATATGGGTGCTATATATGCTTATGGACTGATATGGACCACTTTTGGTATGGCTGTTAAATATCATACACTACCACCATGTACCAAATTTCAACCAGGTCGGATGAATTTTGTTTCTCCGGAGGTCAAATCTGGGGATCAGTTTATATGGGGGCTATATATAATTATGGACTGATATGAACCAATTCCTGCATGGTTGTTAGAGACGATATACTAACACCACGTACCAAATTTCAACCGTATCTCTTATAGGCTTCACAAGCCAAATCTGGGGATCGGTTTTTATGGGAGCTGTATATAACTATGAACCGATGTCGACCAATTTTTGAGTGGTTATTAGAGACTATATACCAACACCATGTTCCAAATTTCAGCCGTATGGGATGAAATTTGCTTCTCTTAGAGGCTCCGCAAGTCAAATCTGAGGATCTGTTTATATGGGGCTATATTTAATTATGGACCGATGTGGACCAATTGCAATACCATCATCAATAACATCAATAACAACTACTTGTGCCAAGTTTCAAGTCGATAGCTTGTTTCGTTCGGAAGTTATCGTGATTTCAACAAACGGACGGACGGAAGGACATGCTCAGATCGACTCAGAATTTCACCACGACCCAGAATATACATACTTTATGGGGTCTTAGATGTGTTACAAACGGAATGACAAAGGTAATAGACCCCCATCATATGGTTGAGGATATAAAAAACAAAATTACAACTCATTTATTAAAACAAAAAAAAAACATATAACATTTTGAACTAACAAAAAAATAAATAATAAATTTAATTATAACAAGTATATAAGGCCGTAAGTTCGGCCAGGCCGAAGCTTATGTACCCTCCACCATGGATTGCGTAGAAACTTCTACTGAAGACTGTCATCCACAATCGAATTACTTGGGTTGCGGTAACACTTGCCGATGGCAAGGTATCTTAAAACTTCCTAACACCGTAATATATACCACATAGTCCATACGTGGTATATATTAAACTAAAAAGGCCGATTAAATACATATATAATTAAGTTTAAAGTTTCTATAGAAATAAAATTTTGGCAAAATAAAATTTTGACAACATTTTCTATAGATATAAAATTTGGAAAAAATTTTCTATAGAAATAAAATTTTGACAAAATTTTCTATAGAAATAAAATTTGACAAAATTTTCTATAAAAATAAAATTTTGACAAAATTTTCTATAGATATAACATTTTGACAATGTTTTCTATAAAAATAAAATTTTGGTAGATTATTTTTGGCTCGAGTGGCAACCATGATTATGAACCGATATGGACCAATTTTTGTGTGATTGGGGATCGGCTAGATATAACTATAGACCGATATGGACCAATTTTGGCATGGTTATTAGCGGCCTTATACTAAGATTTCAACCGGATCGGATGAATTTTGCTCCTCCAAGAGGCTCCGGAGGACAAATCTGGGGATCGATTTATATGGGGGCTATATATAATTATGGACCGATGTGGAGCGATTTTTGCATGGCTGTTAGATGCCATATACTAACACCATGTACCAAATTTCAGCCAGATCGGATGAAATTTGGTTCTCTTAGAGGCTCCGCAAGCCAAATCGGGGGATCGGTTCATATGGGGCCTATATGTAATTATGGACCGATATGGACCAATTTTTGCATGGTTGTTAGAGACCATATACTAACACCACGTACCAAATTTCAGCCTGCTCGAATGAATATTGCTTCTCTTAGAGGCTCCGCAAACCAAATCGGGAGATCGGTTTATATGGGGGCTATATATACTTATGGACCGATATGGACCAATTTTTGCATGGTCATTAGAGAACATATACCAACACCATGTACCAAATTTCAGCCGGATCGGATGAAATTTGCTTCTCTTAGAGGCTCCGCAAGCCAAATCGGGGGATCGGTTTTTATGGGGGCTATATATAATTATGGACCGATGTAGACCAATTTTCGCATGGTTGTTAGAGACCATATATTAACACCATGTACCAAATTTCAGCCGGATCAGATGATTTTACTTTCGTTTTAATTTAGTTTTGCAAAAACGAAAAATTCGGTTATTAGGAAGATGTGGTTGGCATTGGCTGTTCCCGTTGAGTTTTCGACAAAACGGTGTACATCTCTTGCTCCAAAGCTTTAACTGCCTGATCACCATTTAAAATTGATTAAAAACCATATCCTTTAAAACGAGGATCTATTAGAGTTGCTACCCGAGGAACAGTGCGTGTTTCGTAGTGTGCAAATCTATCAATTAAACGGCAACTTATAGTTGTGAAGGCAAAGAGACCTTGTGGAGTTTTAAGATGTAGTCTTTTTTGATGAAGTTTGCATGTTAGAGGAATGACAAGAGAAATTGAATTTTTGCTTCCATATAAAGTATATATATATATATATATATATATATATATATATATATATATATATATATATATATATATATATATATATATATATATATATATATATATATATATATATATATATATATATATATATATATATATATATATATATATATATATATATATATATATATATATATATATATATATATATATATATATATATATATATATATATATATATATATATATATATATATATATATATATATATATATATATATATATATATATAGATCCTTAAAGAGGTGTGCCAAAAATAGTGAGAATCGGTCCATGTTTTGGTATAGCACCCATATAGACAGGTCACCACATATTTTTCGCGAGTTTCTAGAAACTTTATTTACTATCCGATTTGGCTGAAATTGGAAATCTAGAGGTATCTTATGACTACAAAGAGGTGTGCCAAAAAATATGAGTATCGGTCCATGTTTTGGTATAGCCCCCATATAGACCGATCTCCCGATTTTACTTCTTGGTCTTATAAAAATCTTATTTTTTTTGTCCAATTTACTTCAAATTGAAAATCTAAGGGTATTTTTTGACCATAAAAAGATGTGCCGAAAATGGTGAGAATAGGTCCATATTTTGATATAGCCCCCATATAGACCGATTTCTAGATTTTACTTCTTGGGCTTATAGAAACGGTAGCTTTTATCCAATTTACCTGAAATTGGATATCTAGAGGTTTTATAGGACCATAAAGAGGCGCGCCGAAAATGGTGAGTATCGGTCAATGTTTTAGTATAGCCCGATACTTTTGGTTTTATAGAAACTGTAGTTTTTATCTGATTTGCCTGCAATTGTAAATATACTGGAATTTAAGAATTAAAAAAAAACGTATATCGAATTTAGTTTTTATCGGTCCATTTGGTAAGGCCGATTTCAATTCTTAAGGGTATAGAACACGCACTGATCATGAAAATTGCTTGAAACTGAATGTAAAATTTCCACATTTTGCTTCTCGTAATCATTTAAATAATGGAGATGAAAATGTATAGATTTTAGATTTCATGTCAAGGCGTATTTTCATCATTATCTTGCACACTTACAAGAGATGTTAATGATTTCTGGAAAACTCAAACAAAAATGGTTCTTATAAATCAAGAATCTTGTATAGTCTTCAAACACTGAAAAAAATATTTACGTGATATTAAAGATTACGCAACCTAAATTTTAGGATGCGAAATTTTCAAAATATTAAGGACAAATGTCTTTAAAATAAAACAAATTTCTTTAAACGTTTATAATCTTTGCTGCAAATTTTTTTTCAATAAATTTAGAATACAAATTTTGTAAATTTTCGTCCCTCCGTTAAAATCGCATGTCTTTGTACTAAGGCTAATTTTCCTTAAGGTAAAGAAACACATTTTTGATTTAAAGAAATTGTCCTTAAATTAACTGGATTTAGCGTCTTTGGCTTAAAGTTTTTTTGGCATTATGAAAACATTTTTATACCCTCCACCATAGGATGGGGGTATATTAACTTTGTCATTCCGTTTGTAACACATCGAAATATTGCTCTAAGACCCCATAAAGTATATATATTCTGGGTCGTGGTGAAATTCTGAGTCGATCTAAGCATGTCCGTCCATCCGTCCGTCTGTTGAAATCACGCTAACTTCCGAACGAAACAAGCTATCGACTTGAAACTTGGCACAAATAGTTGTTATTTATGTAGGTCGAATGGTATTGCAAATGGGCCATATCGGTCCACTTTTCCGTATAGCCCCCATATAAACGGACCCCCAAATTTGACTTTCGGATCCTCTAAGAGAAGCAAATTTCATCCGATCCGGCTGAAATTTGGTACATGGTGTCAGCATATGATCTTTAACAACCAAAAAATTGGTCCACATCGGTCCATAATTATATATAGCCCCCATATAAACCGATCCCCCGATTTGGCTTGCGGAGCCTCTAAGAGAAGCAAATTTCATCCGATCCAGCTGAAATTTGGTACATGGTGTTAATATATGGTCTCTAACAACCATGCAAAAATTGGTCCATATCGTTCCATAATGATATATAGCCCCCATATAAACCGATTCCCAGATTTGGTTTGCGGATCCTCTAAGAGAAGTAAATTTCATCCGATCCGGCTGAAATTTGGTACATGGTATTAGTATATAGTCTCTAAGAGCCATTCAAAAATTGTCCATATCAGTCCATAATTATATATAGCCCCTATATAAACCGATCCACAGATTTTAACTCCGGAGCCACTTGGACGAGCAAAATTCATCCGATCCGATTGAAATTTGCAACGTGGTGTTAATATATGGCCGCTAATAACCATGCAAAAATTGGTCCATATCGGTCCATAATTATATATAGCCCCCATATAAACCGATTCCCAGAATTGGTTTGCGGATCCTCTAAGAGAAGGAAATTTCATCCGATACGGCTGAAATTTGGTACATGGTATTAGTATATAGTCTCTAAGAGCCATTCAAAAATTGGTCCATATCAGTCCATAACTATATATAGACCCCATATAAACCGATCCCCAGATTTGACCTCAGGAAACACTTGGAGGAGCAAAATTCATCTGATCCGGTTCAAATTTGGAACGTGGTGTTAGTACATGGCCGCTAACAACCATACCAAAATTGGTCCATATCGGTCTATAGTTATATATAGCCGATCCCCAATCACACAAAAATTGGTCCATATCGGTTCATAATCATGCTTGCACTCTAGCCAAAAATAATCTAGCAAAATTTTATTTTTATAGAAAATTTTGTCCAAATTTTATTTCTATAGAAAATTTTGTCGAAATTTTATTCCTAATTATACAATATTCCTATAGAAAATTTTGTCAAATTTTATTCCTATAGAAAATTTTGGCAAAATTTTATTTCTATAGAAAATTTTGTCAAAAATTTATTTCTATAGAAAATTTTGTCAAAATTTTATTTCTATAGAAAATTTTGTCAAAAATTTATTTCTATAGAAAATTTTGTCAAAATTTTATTTCTATAGAAAATTTTGTCAAAATTTTATTTCTATAGAAAGTTTTGTCAAAATTTTATTTCTATAGAAAATTTTGTCAAAATTTTATTTCTATAGAAAATTTTGTTAAACTTAATTATATACGTATTTAATCGACCATTTTAAGTTTAATATATACCACGTATGGACTACGTGGTATATATTACGTTATTAGGAAGTTTAAAGATACCTTGTCACCGGCAAAAGTTACCGCAACCCAAATAATTCGATTGTGGATGACAGTCTTCAGTAGAAGTTTCTACGCAGTCCATGGTGGAGGGTACATAAGATTCGGCCTGCACGCTCACAAAAAATTGCTTCTGTAACATATACTCCCAAACATATTTTGCTTCAAGCATATACATTTTTGGGTATTGCCCAAACATTTATATGTTTGATCTCTTCCAATATATAATATGTTTGAAAGCATATTGGTCTAAACAATATATGTTTGGGTAGTCTAAGTTCCAAACATTTTGTATTTTTGCATCCAAATTCAATAATGTTGTCTTCCAAAAAAAAAATTTTATTATGTGAACATATAATATAATATGTTTGGGAGCATTTTGCACCCAAAAATATTATATGCTTAAAAAAAATTCTCCCAAACAATATTGTGCTCAAAATTTTATTTATTTATATATTTACAATCATAATGAATTATGAAAATAAACAGGTAATATAGGTGCTAACAACATAGGTTTTCGACCTGAATGCTCAAAATTTTGTTTCTGCCCAATTGTATATTCCCCCACATCTTTCTCACTTCCACGAGATTTCTTAGTTCTTAGCACCTTTTTCTGTAATACAAACATTGTAGAAGAAATTATTCAATTGTATGATTTTTTTATTTTAATTTTACCTTTTGCCGGACGGGGATTCGAACAGCGGACCACACAGTTTGTAAGGATCAAAGAAGTAGCTGATCAATTGCCC
Source organism: Haematobia irritans (assembly GCF_050003625.1). NCBI lineage: Eukaryota > Metazoa > Arthropoda > Insecta > Diptera > Muscidae > Haematobia > Haematobia irritans. The sequence continues at coordinate 152,175,817 of NC_134398.1, read as the reverse complement.
AAGGAAAAATAAAATGTTAATTTTGTAATAACAAGCAACAACCACCAACTTAATTCAATATCGCTCCCTGTTAAATAGCGCTCCAAGCTACTAAACACATATATGTTTATAGGCTATTTCTAAATTAATATATGTTTGCATCCAAGCATATTATATTTACAAACATTTTATGTCCCAAACATAATATGTTCTAACATATTAACATAAGAGAAAAGAGAATGAAAATTTGGTAAATGAGATCTGTATCCTAATTTTAATTTTATTGGTCCTAGACCTAAAGCCAGATAGGTCGCTAAAAAATTTCTTTATTTTAGAGTAGCCGTATCTTTGGCTCGTAAAGTAAACTTTTTTTGAGTGTAGGTAAAATCTTTAAATTTATCTTCCGAAAGTGTACTGGTTGAGCTGCTCTGCTTTGGAGAATATCTCTAATCAAACCCCCCAGAAATTTCAACGGATACTATAATATTTGATTCATGGAGATGGGTATTTAAGATTCGGCCCGACCGAACATACTGCTTTATATACTTGTTATTATTTTATATTATAATCTCATTTATTAAAATTACTATAATGTTTACAAATGTAGTTTATGTAATTTGCCCCTGCAGCTTACATGCTTTCTTTTTTTCAGAAACAACGATGTAACATCGGTAATTTAAAAACAACGATGTAACATCGATGTTTGATTTGAAAACATCGATGTTTCTCCACTTCTACGACACAGCCATCACTTGCTGCACGAAAGTGGCCACTTTCAAGCGAAGGAAACCCCAAGTTTAATTTTTTTGGCAACAGTGAGCTGTTAAACTTAAAATTCGGGGTCGATCTAGCTATGTCCGTCGGTCCGTATTATAAGCCCCGTTTAAACCAATCCACAGATTTGATTCCCTGTTCTTCCTGCAGGTGCAAATTTCATCCGATCCGCTTGAAAATTGACCCTCTAATTACCGTGCGAAAATTGTTTTATAATTATTTATAGACTGCTTTATATAAACCGATCGAGAAGTCAGCAGGTTTATGTAGGTATTTATTCTGTCTCTATATGGACTAAGTCAATGTTAATGTTCGATTTAAGTGGCTCCTTTCGGCCTGACTGAACTCACGACCGTATATACTAGTTTTTCAATCTTTTCTGAAGATCGAAAGTGGTATGTTACATATTCTGAAGTTTTTCTTAGATATTACCAAATCTAGGAAAACATCTTAGTTTCTAAAACATTTTTCAATTGGAAGTACTTACTTAAAATATAAAACGGATGGTATATGATGACCTATATAAGAAATATAGGTAAAGGTTACATTTGTGTCCTCGTCTTTCCATTCGATTATGCTTGCATTATAGGTAAAATTACATATCTAAAAGAAATTTGAAAGTTCAACTTTAATTAAGCCTCTTAGATTTGTTATCCAATTGAACCAATTGGATCACACCTACAGTTGTTCTTTCGTTATCTGTCAGATTACGAGCCCAAGTTTTAAATCCATCGCAACTCCAGGGTAATGTTGGATTAATTGAAGCCAACATGTAGAGAAGTGGAACCATAGCAAATATACTTTGATAAGCCAGAACACAGATATTAGTTAAAAGTGATATATATCCGATACCTGAAGTAGTTTTTATTTTAGTTTTAATGAAAGAATATTTCCTATGATTTGTCTTACCTTTAAACATGGGCGATAATCGAAATGCAGATATAAAACCACTGCTGGAAAATTGGCCCATGTATGATTTGAGCAACATCAAAGGAATGATGTATATTGCAGCAGTAACAAGATATACAGGAATGAAAATAAAAACTGAAATTGGAATAAAAAATGTATATATTGATAAGAAGTTCATATTATAGAAAAGTTAGGTGCAAACACATTTCATATGGCATGAACAAATGTATGAAACCTTGAAACAAATCTACTAAATTGTGGGCATTCCCCACATATGAGTGATAGACAGAAGAAAAATTTCCCTCATATTCGTTATCACAAATTGCAAAATTTTTGTTTGGAGATATTCTCTGAGTAGCAAAAAACATGAAATTAAATTTTTTAATGAGATATTTGAATAAATGGCCGATTCCGATAATATCCTTGAATATATGCACTGAAAAAACAGTGAACCCTTTTCCATTGCAAAATGAACTAAACTGTAGTAATATTGACCATGATTTAGCCCTTAAGATTTTTTTCAACTTGTCTAGTTTATAATTTTCTTGAATTTTAGTTCATCTATAACATTGTAGTTTAGTTCATTTTTACAACACCATAAGATTTATATACCCCTACCAAGTTAAAAATTCAGTATTATTTTGGTTTACTTGCTTATTTTGTGAGAAACCCGATAATAAAAATTGGTTAACAGTCTCTTTAAAATGTCGACGACTAAACTATTTTTAAATCAATCATTCCACAGTACACAGAAATTAAATAATTAAAGGAACAACAAACCGTTTTACTATTATGCAAATTTTCATACATTAAAATTAAACTTTCTTTAAGCAAAAGTACTTTATTATAAAAACTTATGATGAAAGTTCTTAATACAATGTTTTTTGTGAATAAAAATTATGACCACGTGGAACAGAGAGTAGTTCATTTGAACTCGCTGCTTGGACATTTTGACTTATCCTTTTTTATTCATCGTAGGTAATTTTTTCACATACCTTGCTGGAAAAAAATGGAAACAATAATGAAAATTGTTAAAAATTAACACCATGTATTGAAATATAATTTTTAATTCTTCATTTTAGCTTGTAACTTACAATATTTGGGGCATTTTATCAAATGGTGTAAGGAATTCAACTTTTCTTTGGAAAACGTATCTCATAAAATTTGTACCTGAAACAATTAGAGAGATAATGAAGTATTCTATATAAACTCATAAAACTGTGTTGTTATCGATGTGAAGGATATAATAAAATATATATTCTAGTTGAAAGAAAGACAAAGTTTTAATATAAAACTTACCAATTCTCTATTAAATTGTACGCTGAGGGGATATATAAAAAGTTGTCCAAAATTATTTGGGTTACTCTGAAATTAAATATTTATTTTTTACATTAATTAAAATTATTAAATAGTTTTCCAAAGAATCTAATGAAAAAATAATAATATGCATAAAAAACCAAATATTCTTGATATCCCTAGACAGTCATCATTCATCAAAATGACGACACGTAATTTCATTTTCGATTTAAAATGCATTTTAGTCTATTGGGAAATGGTAAATTTAAGTTATACTAATTCGACCGTTTTATGAATTTTTGTTTTATACTACTTAAAACCAAATTTAGTAAGAAAATAAATTCAAGTTTGGTTCACTTTTCGCTCACGATGAAAATTATAGCGTCTTGAAATCAGCCGTAGTCAAAATGACGAAGGATGACGTTAATGTACAAAAAATAAGGATGACTGTCCAGGGTTAAAAGAAAGTTAAAGAATCCTTACCAATTCACTATTAAATTACAGGCAAAGGAGTACTAAAACTTTGTCCAAATTTTTAAGGGGTTATTCTGAAATTAAATATTTGTTTTTACATTAAAAATATTACATTGGTTTCCAAAAAATTTTATTAAAGAAATACTAAAATAAGGTATTAAAAACCTGTAATTTTGATGATAAAAAGGTCATAAAAACGTAAATATTCTAGTCGAAAAAAGGCAATTTTTAAAAGAAAACTTACCAATTCTCTATTTTTTAAATTTTTTCGAATCCATCTGGAGTTGCTCTGAAATTAAATATTGTTTTTACAACAAAGAAAAACATTAAACTGATTTCCAAAAAAAATTAATTAACAAATAATAATATACATAAAAATATTCTTTTTAAAAGAAAGTCATATTAAAAAAATACTTACCAATTTATGAATAAACTATACGCTGAGATATAACAAAAATTTTCCAAATTCATCTGGAATTGAATATTACTTTTTTACATAGAATAATAAAAATTTCAATACACTTTCAACATATTTTCCTAAATATTCTTAATAACTTTTTTCTAAACTACTGATAAAATATTAATAACTTTCATTTAAAAGGTTTAATTATCAAACACAAATATATGTCTCAAAAATCCAAAATATTCCACGTCTTTATATTCACTTGTTGCACACCAGCTAAAAAGATGCAACAGCTCACGCCAACGCCAACTATACAACTGAAGCATGCCAAACAAAACCAAGCAAAGCCAAAACATTCCTACAACAACAAAAACACATGTGCCTTTATTGAAAACAACACCTCATCCAGCCAAATAAACCATCCGCGAATAACAAACACACACACACACAAACCACTATATGGACAAAAATAAAAACAACCCCACACTCATGTATACACAACAAAACTCAAGTAACATCATCTTTACATTAATCACATTCCACTATGCCGATAAAGATCTCTGTACTATGCATTAGTTCATAGCATCTGCTGACAATTTACTCTAAGAATAATATTCGTAAAGGCACACCAGTTTATGAACGATGAAACGTTTAACTTGAAATTTGCAAAATTTTCATGAAATGTTATCTACCATTTTTGACGAAAATGTCTATAAATTTAATTACATGTGAACTAAAAATATTTCATTGGGTAATTTTTTACCAACAATTATTAACTATAGGAATTGTCAGTAAGAAATTGCTATCCACTTTCAAGTTCATTTTTCGTAAAAAAATATTTTTTCATACAAAAAAATATTATAGTAAATTGCACTTATTATTTAGAAAGTATTTTACATTTCATAAGTAGTTTTATAGTATGACGAAAGAATTTTTAACTACCAGTTAAGAAATTTTTTAAGGAAATTTCCATCGTATTTTGTAGGCCATGAACTAAACGATTGCTACTTAGAATTTGTAAAATTTCCTTTCGAGTAGTTAATTTTCGTTGAAGATACGAAAAATGAACTAAAATTCTGGAAAATTCTTGTAATAAATTATTGTAAAAATCTTCTTAAATTTACGAGACACTTTTTTTTCTGTGTGGAAATTTTTCGCGTAAAAGATCATTGGTTTCAATACCGTCTTATTGAAGGCGAACGTTGTCTAAATCAATTCCATCTCATAACATAATGAGATATTTGTGGTATGAGTTGGATGGAATTCGCAGTCCATTCGTCGTAACTGTTGATCCATTCCAAGGACATTTTTGCAATTTTCAATCTTTTTCTTTCAAAATTGGAGACAATCGTGTCTATGCATGGCATGAATTCGGGTTTATTTCGACAATACTTTGTAACGAAGGAGTATTTCGTTTGTCTAAAAGTTCATTCCGAAGGAAAGCATTTATTTTTTGGTTGTAGTATTCAGGGCTGTGGGGTCGAGCCAATTTTGCTCGACTCCGACTCCAGCATTTTTCATCAGCTCGACTCCGATTCCGGAGTCAACTCCGGGTAATATAACTAAATCTAATTTTAATACCACTAATTTGTAGTTCTATTGTGGGGGTACCGTAGGTGGATCGTTATAAAGAATCGTATTTATTTATGTGTGCAAAAAAAGGTCTTAATTGCACATAATATGCCAATTGAACTATATATTTCAAATTTAGGGCAATGTTTAATAAATAAAATAATGATATAAATACCCATCACAATATGAGAAGATACCAACAGTATATGTATTTGTGGACCAAAATTATTGATACTATCTCAAATCCTTTAAATTTGTTGCGAGCTATATAAAGGTTTATATTCCCATATGCATGAATTTGAATCTGAATCGATTTAGACAAAATTGTATATACTTCTACAAAATCTATGTACTTAATATTTAAATCTTACGTTATGGGACGTACCACAATTTTAACAAAAAATAAAAATGCAAGGAAAGTCTAAAGTCGGGCGGGCCGATTATAATACACTCTGCACAACTTTGTATTTAGATCTACATTTTGATAAAATCTCAAATCAGACTTCTACAAAATCTCGAGCAATATTTGGGAAATATTTATAATTGTTTAGACAATTTCGCAAAAATGCATTTATGATTCATTCAATTGAAAAAAATTTGAAAATTTGAGTCATTTCTACAAGTTTTCGACTTAGCAGTGAGTATCAGTGAGCACACAATTTTGGAAAAATTTGTGTCTAGTAAATAAAATTTTGCAAAATTTTCTACAGAAACAAAATTTTGAGTAAATTTTCTATAGAAATAAAATTTTGGCAAAATTTTCTATAGAAATAAAATTTTGACGAAATATATAGAAATAAAATTTTGAATAAAATTTTTATAGAAATAAAATTTGGCACAATTTTTTATAGAAATGAAAGTTTGAAAAAATTATCATTAGAAATACAATTAAAAAAAAAAATTGTGTAGCAAACAAAATTTTGCAAAATTGGAAAAATTATCAATACAAATACAATTTTAGAAAAAATTTTGTGTAGTAAATAAAATTCTGCAAAATATTCTACATAAATAGGTCGAAAACCTTAGTTGTTAGTACCTTCATTTTTTATACCCACCACCATAGGATGGGGGGTATATTAACTTTGTCATTCCGTTTGTAACACATCGAAATATTGCTCTAAGACCCCATAAAGTATATATATTCTGGGTCGTGGTGAAATTCTGAGTCGATCTGAGCATGTCCGTCCGTCCGTCTGTTGAAATCACGCTAACTTCCGAACGAAACAAGCTATCGACTTGAAACTTGGCACAAGTAGTTGTTATTGATGTAGGTCGGATGGTATTGCAAATGGGCCATATCGGTCCACTTTTACGTATAGCCCCCATATAAACGGACCCCAAAATTTGGCTTGCGAGGCCTCTAAGAGAAGCAAATTTCATCCGATCCGGCTGAAATTTGGTATATGGTGTTAGTATATGGTCTCTAGTAACCATGCAAAAATTGGTCCACATCGGTCCATAATTATATATAGCCCCCATATAAACCGATCCCCCGATTTGGCTTGCGAGGCCCATAAGAGAAGCAAATTTCATCCGATCCGGCTAAAATTTGGTACATGGTGTCAGTATATGGTCTCTAACAACCATGCAAAAATTGGTCCACATCTGTCCATAATTATATATAGCCCCCATATAAACCGATCCCCCGACTTGGCTTGCGAGGCCTCTAAGAGAAGCGCATTTCAGCCGGATCGGTACGTGATGTTAGTATATGGTCTCTAACAACCATGCAAAAATTGGTCCACATCGGTTCATAATTATATATAGCCCCCATATAAACCGATCACCAGATTTGACCTCCGGAACCTCTTGGAAGACCAAAATTCATCTGATTCAGTTGAAATTTGGTACGTGGTGTTAATATATGGCCTCAAACTCCCATGCAAAAATTGGTCGATATCGGTCCATAATTATATATAGGCCCCATATAAACCGATCCCCAGATTTGACCTCCAGAGCCCCTTGGAAGAGCAAAATTCTTCCCATTCGGTTGAAATTTGGTACGTAATGTTAGTATATGGTATCCAACAACCATGCAGGAATAAGAAGTTCTAAGATACCACAACCCAAGTAATTCGATTGTGGATGACAGTCTTTCGTAGAAGTTTCTACGCAATCCATGGTGGTGGGTACATAAGATTCGGCCTGGCCGAACTTGCGGCCGTATATACTTGTTTGTCATTGAGCTTAACATGGAATCGGGCAGCACTCAGTGGTAAGAGAGAAGTTCACCACTGTGGTATCACAATGGACTGAATAGTCTAAGTGAGCCTGATACATCGGGCTGCCACATAACCTAACCTAACCTAACTACTTGTTTGTATTTATTTTCATAATTTATTATGATTTTAAATAAATTAATAATAATAATAAATTCTACATAAACCAAAATTTTGACTAAATTTTCTATAGAAATAAAATTTTGACAAAATTTTCTATGGAAATAAAATTTTGACCAAATTTTCTAATAAAAAAATCTATTACTATAAAATTTTGGCAAAATTTTCTATAGAAATAAAATTTTGACTTAAATTTTTTAGAAATAAAATTATCACTAGAAATAAAATTTTGAAAAAAATGTTTGTGTAACAAACAAAATTTTGCAAAATTTTCTATAGAAATACAATTGTTGCAAAATATTCTATAGAAACAAAATTTTGACTCAATTTTCTATAGAAATAAAATTTTGACCAAAAATATTTCTATAGTAATAAAATTTTGAATAAATTTTTATAGAAATAAAATTTTGACATTTTGATAAAATTTTCTATAAAAAACAACTTTGAATAAATTTTTTGTCAATATTCCACATATGGCCTTAAAATAAAATAAAAAAATAATTTCGATTGTTCGAAATATTTCAAATAAATTGATATGGGCATTAAAATGGATCGATCCAGCTCATCTGCTAGTCTAACATTCTAGGAAACATAAAAAGGTAGACATAATTGGAAGTTGATTTTCATTTACAATCTTGCTGCACATTGATCGAATGAATAACGCAATGGAAACTAATTTGCGTAAAAACTTGCTTAGTTACAAAAATGTGAAGTGTTTTAAAAAATTTGGTTTAGCCGGAGTCGGTGTCGAGCAAAATTTTTACGACTCCGACTCCAGCAAAATCTTCAGACTCCGACACCAAGACTCCGGCTCCAGAGCCCTGGTAATATTAGAGCTGTCTATTCTTCGGGTATGCCTATATGGTTTACTATCATTTAACATATAATTCACTTTCTTCCATCTGAGAAATTCTACTCACAAGTATTGTTACTTACCACCCGATTCCAAAGCTGATAAAAAGGTTCTTGTTAGTAAATCCACGTGAAACATTAAACCAATGCAAGCATAGACGAAGTCATTGGAATTAAGCCAACTGCCCCTTTTACTATCGGGCAGATAGGGACTTCGACCATTTTCATATGATGACTCGTAGGTCATAATGGTTTTTATTGACGTTGACCTTAACAGCAAGCGAATGCACTTTTCACTTTAAAGTGTAACATAAATTACAATACAATATTAAAATTTTGTTCGAATTATGGTTTGCAATATTTTTACTTCACAATCTTTCAAAAATAGTTTAATTGCTCGTAATATATTTAATCGATTCCAATTGTGTTATTGACAGAAATAATAACAAATTAAAGTAGTTCCGTGCGATAAATGACATTCAAGTGATGGCAAGAGACTAATGAGCAGATTTTTCTCGACAAATTAAATTGAAAAACTGTGGAACAATTATCAAATACGACAACAAAATTTTCTCTAATACTGAAAATCATAGTAAACATACGAAGGCTTTTTATTATCATTTTTTTTTGATTATTGGGATGAGAATATCGTAGTGACGGTCACCAATTGTCTTCTGGGGATTGAGCGTTTGACGATAATATATTTGTATGTTACAAAATGTATTGAGTGAACAAAGTGTCAAATAATTAATTTTAATATTCAAATAAGGATTTTTGTTGCAAGCCATTTACTGCACATTCCTAAAACGATTACAAAGTATTAATTTTTGCACATACATAGAAGAGTTTAATTTTTTTTAAAGAAGAAAGTGCTCTTGGACAATTTTTATTTCTTATTAGAACTCTGGCGAGTCGAAAACTGCTATTGAATGATCTAAAAATAATCACAAGTCTCAAGTGAAGAGATGAATTTGCCATTCTAAAAAAAAAATTGGAAATTCTTCCTAAGTCAATACTTCTACTGTACTTTCAAAAATGCTCTTCAAGAGATAGACCTAATTTTCTTTTTACAAGAAGTTCTTTTGATGTTATATATAACATGTATTTGTGGTCCTACAATACCTCTAAATTTCCAATTTCAGCCAAATTGTTTAAAAACTACGGATTCTATAAGCCTAAGAAGTAAAATCGGGAGATCGGTCTATATGGGGGCTATACCAAACCATGGACCGATACTCACCATTTTTGATACACCTCTTTATAGTTCTAAAATATCTCTAGATTGGACAAAACCTACTTATTCTAGAAGCCCAATAAGTAAAATCGGCAGATCGGTCTATATGGAAGCTATACAAAAACATGAACCGATGCCCACTATTTTGTGCATACCTCTTTATGGTCCTAAAATATCTCCAGATTTCCAATTTCAGGTGAATTGGATAAAAAGTACGGTTTCTATAAGTCCAATACCCCAAATCGGGAGGTCGGTTTATATGGGGACTATATCAAAACCTGGACCGATATAGCCCATATTCGAACTTGACCTGCCTGCAGACAAAAGACGAGTTTGTGCAAAATTTCAGCACGATTGCTTCATTATTGAAGACTATAGCGTGATTACAACAGACAGACGGACATGGTTATATTGTCTTAGAATTTCTCCTTGATCAAGAATATATATACTTTGTACGTCGGAAATCGATATTTCTATGTGTTACAAACGGAATGACAAACTTATTATAACCCCGTCACCATTCTATGGTGGTGGATATAATAAAATCGCCACTGCTAAGTCGAATACTTTTAACAAGTATATACGGCCGTAAGTTCGGCCAGGCCGAAGCTTATGTACCCTCCACCATGGATTGCGTAGAAACTTCTACTGAAGACTATCATCCACAATCGAATTACTTGCAAGGTATCTTAAAACTTCCTAACACCGTAATATATACCACATAGTCCATACGTGGTATATATTAAACTAAAAAAGGCCGATTAAATATGTATATAATTAAGTTTAAAGTTTCTATAGAAATAAAATTTTGACAACATTTTCTATAGAAGTAAAATTTGGAGAAAAAAAAATTCTATAGTAATAAAATTTGGAAAAAATTTTCTATAGAAATAAAATTTTGACAAAATTTTCTATAGAAATACAATTTTGACAAAGTTTTCTATAGAAATAAAATTTTGACAAAAGTTTCTATAGAAATAAAATTTTGACAAAATTTTCTATAGAAATAACATTTTGACAATGTTTTCTATAAAAATAAAATTTTGGTAGATTATTTTTGGCTCGAGTGGCAACCATGATTATGAACCGATATCATATACTGACACCACATTTCAACCGGATCGGATGAATTTTGCTCCTCTAAGAGTCTCCGGAGGTCAAATCTGGGGATCGATTTATATGGGGGCTATATATAATTATGGACCGATGTGGAGCAATTTTTGCATGGTCGTTAGAGACCGTATAATAACACCATGAACCAAATTTCATCCGGATCGGATGAAATTTGGTTTTCTTAGAGGCTCCGCAAGCCAATCGGGGGATCGGTTTGTATGGGGGCTATATGTATTTAAATATGGACCGCTATGGACCAATTTCTGCATGGTTATTACAGACCATATACTTACACCATGTACCAAATTTCAGCCGGATCGGATGAAATTTGCTTCTCTTAGAGGCTCCGCAAGCCAAATCTGGGGATCGGTTTATATGGGGCTATGTATAATTATGGACCGATATGGACCAATTCCTGCATGGTTGTTGGATACCACATACTAACACCACGTACCAAATTTCAACCGGATCGGATGAATTTTGCTCCTCTAAGAGGCTCCGGAGGTCGAATCTGGGGATCGGCTTGTATGGGGCTATATAATTATGGACCGATATGGACCAATTTTGGCGTGGTTGTTAGAGACAATATACTAACACCACGTACCAAATTTCAATCGGATCGGATGACTTTTGCTCCTCTAAGAGGCTCCGGAGGTCAAATCTGGTGATCGGTTTGTATGGGGGCTATAAATAATTATGGGCCAATGTGGACCAATTTTTGCATGGTCATTAGAGAACATATACCACACAGAAAAAAATATCACCAAAATATTTCCAATTAAAAAGTTAATTGAAGTTGAAAATTTTTTTAATTAATAAATTAATTGATACAATTAACTTTTTAATCATGATAGAAACATTAAGTTAATTAAGTCAATGATTGAAAATTTTAAAAATTTTAATTAAAAAATTAATTGATACAATTAACTTTTTAATCAAATTCGGAAGACTAATTCAGTTAAAAAGTGCTGATTTTTTTTTTAATTAAAAATGTATTTCAAACAAACATTTGTTAATCCAAATAAAAACTCTAAGCCACTTCAGAAAGTAATTAAAAATAGTTACCTTTTTTAAAATAAATTAATTGAGTTTTGCAATCAACATCAATTAAATTTTTAATTGAATCAATTAAAAAATTAATTGAAATTTGCTAAAAAATCAATTAATTTTTTAATCAAGAATTTTTTCTATGCCCAATTAAAACTGTGATTGATACTATCATTTTCGTGATTGAAGACATTTCAATTAAAAAATTAATTGGATCAATTAATTTGGTGATTGATTCAGAAAAAAATTTTTTTGTGTGCATGTACCAAATTTCAGCCGGATCGGATGAAATTTGCTTGTCTTAGAGGCTCCGAAGCCAAATAGGGGGATCGGTTTATATGGAGGCTATATATAATTATGGACCGATATGGAGCAATTTTTGCATGGTCGTTAGAGACCATATACTAACACCACGTACCAAATTTCAGCCGGATCGGATGAAATTTGCTTCTCTTAGAGGCCTCGCAAGCCAAATCGTGGGATCGGTTTATATGGGGGCTATATATAATTATGGACCGATGTGGGCATGGTTGTTAGAGACCATATACTAACACCGTGTACCAAATTTCAGCCGGATCGGATGAAATTTGCTTCTCTTAGAGGCCTCGCAAGCCAAATTTGGAGGTCCGTTTATATGGGGGCTATACGTAAAAGTGGACCGATAGTGACCAATTTTTGCGTGGTTGTTAGAGACCATATACTAACACCATGTACCAAATTTCAGCCGGATTGGATGAAATTTGCTTCTCTTAGAGCAATCGCAAGCCAAATTTAGAGCAGTGGCTTAGAGCAATCGCAAGCCCGTTTATATGGGGGCTATACGTAAAAGTGGAGCGATATGGCCCATTTGCAATACCATCCGACCTACATCAACAATTACTACTTGTGCCAAGTTTCAAGTCGATAGCTTGTTTCGTTCGGAAGTTAGCGTGATTTCAACAGACGGACGGACGGACGGACATGCTCATATCGACTCAGAATTTCACCACGACCCAGAATATATATACTTTATGGGGTCTTAGAGCAATATTTCGATGTGTTACAAACGGAATGACAAAGTTAATATACCCCCATCCTATGGTGGAGTGTATAAAAATGACTTAAATTTTCCTATATTTCGAATACATATCTATCGAACGATAAATCATAAAAACAATTTTGCCATGTTGCCTAAAAAAATTGCTTCAGATTTAAATATTTCCTATATATTTTTACTCACATAGTTTTCCACCCCGGGGCATTAGCCGACTTAAATTTTAAGTCTATAGATTTGGTAGAAGTCGAACAAATTTTGTTCAGATCGAGTCAGATGTATGTACTCGTATATGGGAACAAAAACATTTATATATAGCACCCAAAACATTTGACGGATTTGATATGGTATCGAAAATGTGTATCTACAAAGTGGTGCAGGGTATAATATAGTCGGCCCCCGCCCGACTTTAGACTTTCCTTACTTGTTGTATAAATATAATTACATTTTTATATTTTTCCATTAAAAATCAACAAAAAATTAAAAATTGTCATAATTTGCAAAACCTTCTCAAAGGAACTTCCATGGAAATGAAAAAAAATCAAACGCCACAGGTTCAAATCTCAGCGGGGATGAAATTTTTTATATTATTTAATTATGTTTTTACTTTTTTATAATGGGGGATTCCAGGATGCGCTTTAAAAGAAATATTTGTGGAAAAACTTCCAATTTGTTTTGCTGTGTAGAAATTCTAGTACAATTCTAAAATTAAAACCGAAACCCAAGATAAACTCGTAGGCAAAATCGTCTCCTTCTGGGTGTTGCAAACATAACATATGCACTAGGTTAGGTTAGGTTATGTGGCAGCCCGATGTATCAGGCTCACTTAGACTATTCAGTCCATTGTGATACCACAGTGGTGAACTTCTCTCTTATCACTGAGTGCTGCCCGATTCCATGTTAAGCTCAATGACAAGGGACCTCCTTTTTATAGCCGAGTCCGAACGGCGTTCCACATTGCAGTGAAACCACTTAGAGAAGCTTTGAAACCCTCAGAAATGTCACCAGCATTACTGAGGTGGGATAATCCACCGCTGAAAAACTTTTTGGTATTCGGTCGTAGCAGGAATCGAACCCACGACCTTGTGTATGCAAGGTGGGCATGCTAACCATTGCACCACGGTGGCTCCCTGCACTAACTCATAGTACCCTGTTTAGAGACCCTTAAACGCAAATATATAAGAAAAATCGAGATTGAAACAAATAATTGCATATGTTTACATTTATTAATTGATTCGTGAGCTATAATTTTGGGTTTATGCTTCATCTTTGACTTCACTAAGTGTATGAGTGGTATCCACACTTCCAATTGTTGCCTCATATTTTTCTTTATATTCGCCCTCTATGGGGAACCAGTCGGTGGGACGACAGCATCTGAAGAATCTAGTTTTCATAGTACCCATGGATTGAGACATTTGATAAATTGCGAAACCTGGTATACTCAGCCATGGAATGACAATGAAAACTATCGCCAACAAATCGAACGCAGCAGGTACAACATCATGCTCATAGGATGATACAAAGAATCCTGCAATCTGAAATTTACAAATTAAATTTTAATAAATTTGAAGTGATTTTGTTTATTTCCGAATAATACGTATTTTAATAGAAAGTACTCACGATGGAAAAAAACAAGCCAATCGGTGCTACAAATCTCAAAATATTAATACCCCATGTGGAAAAGCGATATTCTGTCATAAAGTGAAAATCACGTTGGAAACGTTCCCTTCCATAAATCCAGAGTACTATCACTATCAGAATTAGGTATAAAGCGGATTGTGTTATTACGGTATCTATGGCAATTGTAGTGAAATATGTCAAACCATCCTGAAATCAAAAAGTTATTTAAATTAAGATTCTCTTAATTCTAATTTGAAATAATACATTTGAACTGAAGAATATTGATAAGGCTGTTAGAAAGAACATAAGACCAATTGTGATATCTGTTCTTTTCTCTCTAAAAATAGCAAACTCATCGAAAAAGGACGTTAGAATCGAAAAAAGTTGAAGAACCTGAAAATAAATAACAAATAATTAAATATATACATAAATAAGTAAATGCTTGTACGAAAATGAAAATTTAGAAATTATGATAACAGCCACCGTGGTGCAATGGTTAGCATGCCCGCCTTGCATACACGAGGTCGTGGGTTCGATTCCCACTTCGACCGCTGCCACCTAACATAACCTAACCTAGTCGTTAAGTGAAAAACAACAAGTATATACAGTAGTAAGTTCGGCCGGGCCGAATCTTAAATACCCACCACCATGAATCAAATTTAATATTTTCCTTTGAACATTTCAGGGGGGTTTGATGACAGATATTTTCCCAAGCAGATCAGTTCAACCAGTACGCTTCCCACAGATAAATGTAAAGATTTTACCTATGAGACTAGATCAGATTCTGAATCTATAAGAACCATTTTTTGTTTGAGTTTTAGAGGAATCATAAACATCTCTTGTAAGTGTGCAAGAAAATTATGAAATAACGCCTTGATTTGAAATCTAAAATCTGTGCATTTTCATCCCAATTATTTAAATGACTACGAGAATAAAATCTGTAAATTTTGCATTCAATTTCAAGCAATTTTCATGATCAGTGCGCCTTCTATACCCTCAATAAGTGAAATCGGTCTATATGGAGGCCTTACCAAATGGACTGATAAAACTAATTCATACTCGTATACACTTTGTTATGGGTCTAAAATTTCAATTTGTGGCAAATCGGATAAAAACTACAATTTCGAGAAACCCTAGGAGTTAAATCGGGAGTTCGGTGTGATGGGGGCTAAAGGGTGATACGGTCAAAATTTGGTCAAGGGAAACGCGTGTAAATCGGTGAAATCATTTATTAAAAAAATCAAATTAAATTTCTTTTTCAAGTCTAATTAGTATAAAATTCAGGAAAAATATTCAGTTAGGCTTTCGCTTTTCCAAATCCGAATTGCCGGGCCTCACGCTTGACACCTGCCATCAGATTTTGTACAGCCACCTTGTCCACCTTCTTCGCCGCAGAAAGCCAGTTTGCCTTGAACTGCTGCTCGTCCTTAGCAGTTTTTTTGGTCTTCTTTAGGTTCGGCTTGACAATAGCCCAGTATTTCTCAATTGGGCGGAGCTCTGGCGTGTTGGGAGGGTTCTTGTCCTTGGGAACCACCTGCACGTTGTTGGCGGTGTACCACTCCATGGCCTTTTTACCGTAATGGAAAGATGCCAAATCGTGTTTCTTCAGGAAAGGCAGCAGACGTTTATTCAAACACTCTTTCACATAAATTTCTTGGTTGACAGTCCCGGAAGCTATGAAGATGCTGCTTTTCAAGCCACAGGTACAGATGGCTTACCAAACCAGATATTTCTTTGCGAACTTTGACAGTTTTATGTGCTTGAAAATATCTGCTACCTTTCCCCTGTCCAGGAAGCTGCTTGTAGTCGGCTTTGGCGTAGGTTTCGTCGTCCATTACCACGCAGTCAAACTTCGTCAGCATCGTCGTGTACAGCCTCCGGGATCGCGCTTTGGCCGTCGTATATTGTTTATCATCGCGATTTGGAGTCACTACCTTCTTGTAAGTCGATAGTCCGGCTCGTTTTTTGGCTCGATGCACGGTTGTAGACGATACACCCAGCTTATTTGCGGCATCTCGGAGAGAGAGGTTAGGGTTTCGTTTGAAACTACCGGCAACTCTCTTTGTCGTCTCAGCGGCTTCCGGTTTTCGATTTCCTCCCGATCCAGACTTCCTGGCTGTCGACGAACGTTTCCCAAACACTTTAATTACATTTGTAACGGTTGATTTGGCAACTTTTAGCGATTTTGCCAGCTTTGCGTGCGAATAGCTCGGATTTTCGCGATGCGCGAGCAAAATTTTGATACGCTGCTCTTCTTGCTTGGACAGCATTTTGACAACTGAAGAGTGAATTCCACAATCAAAATAGGAGCAACATTCTACACACACACACCTTCAAAATAAGGGGTGTTCAGGTTTTTTAAATGCAAAATTTAAAGAAATACTTCAAGTTTATATTGACTAAATTTTGACCGTATCACCCTTTATACCAAAACATGGACGGAGGGCCGGTTTATAAGGGGGCTATATAAAGAACTGTACCGATACTCAATATATTCGGCACACCTCTTTATGGTCCTAGAATACCTCTAGATTTCCAATATCAGGCAAATTGGATAAAACCTACGGATTCTAGAAGCCCAAGAAGTAAATCTGGAGATCGGTCTATATGGGGGCTATATCAAAACATGGACCGGTACTCACCATTTTCGGCACATCTATTTTCCTAGAATACCTCTAGATTTCCAATTTCAGGCGAATTGGGTAAAAACTACGGATTCTGGAAGCCCAAGATGAAAAATCGAGAGATCGGTCCATATGGGGGCTATATCGAAACATGGTCCGACAATCACCATTTTCGGCACATCTCTTTATTTTCTTAGAATACCTCTAGATTTTAAATTTCAGGCAAATTGGGTAAAAACTACGGATTCTAGAAGCCCAAGAAATAAAATCGGGAGATCGTTCTATATGGGGGCTATATCAAAACATGGACCGATACTCACCATTTTCGCCACATCTCTATAAGGTCCTAGAATACCTCTAGATTTCCGATTTGAGGCAAATTGGGTAAAAAATACGGATTCTAGAAGACCAAGAAGTAAAATCGGGAGATCGGTCTGTATGATGGCAATATCAAAACATGGACCGGTACTCACCTTTTTCGGCACATGTCTTTAGGGTCCTAGAGTACCCCTAGATTTCCGATTTGAGGCAAATTGGATAAAAATTACGGATTTTAGAAGACCAAGAAGTAAAATCGGGGATCGGTCTATATGGTGGCTATATCAAAACAAGGACCGGTACTCACCATTTTCGGCACATGTCTTTAGGGTCCTAGAGTACCTCTAGATTTCAAGTGTCAGGCAAATCGGATAGACGACCAAGAAACAAAATTTGGGAAATCGGTCCATATGGGGGCTATACCAAAACATGGACTGATAGGCACCATTTTCGGTACACTTTTTGATGGTCCTAAAATACCTCTAGATTTCCAATTTCAGGAAAATTGGATAAAAACTACAGTTTTTTAAGCCCAAGACCCCAAATCGGGAGGTCGGTTTATGGGGAGACTATATCAAAACTTGGACCGATATAGTCCATCTTCGAACTTGACCTGCCTGCAAACAAAAGACGACTCTGTGCCAAATTTCAGGACGATAGTGCCATTATTGAAGGCTGTAGCGTGATTACAACAGACAGACGGACAAGCTTATATCGTCTTAGAGTTTCTCCCTGATCAAGAATATATATACTTTATGTAGTCGAAAATAGATATTTCGATGTGTTACAAACGGAATGACAAACTTATTATACCTCCGTCACCATTCTATGGTGGTGGGTATAAAAAATCCTGGTAAGTGGGATCGAAAATATAGTAAAATCCCGAGAATTCTCCCATTCTAAGCTGGAGGTTAATACTTTATACATTTCTATATGTTTTTGCGATGATCTATGAATATTTGTAAATTTATATGCTTCATAACGATTCTTACCATCACAATCATACTGGACAAGAATAACATGAAATAAAACAATATCGACCATAGGTTGGCCCAAGGCATATGCTCAATTACACTGGCGCTTGATAAATAGATAGTCCAAAAAATTTCTTCATCTCCAAAATAGCCTCCATCTGTCTTTTCTGCAAAATTTGAATTTGAATTATTTGTGGCTGTTTATTAAATAGATTTTTCATTACTTACCATAGAAAAATGCTTCTGATAGCTTTGCCAATAAATCCAAGCCAAATGTTATGGCAAATTGTCCCAAAACAATTAAGCAACTAGATTTGATGATGTTTGTATTGAATTTATTGAAGCTGGATAGCGATATAACCATTCCCCAGCCTGGACCAAGGGCCGATATACCAAGTATTGGTATGGCTACAACCATACTGACAACATGGTGGTTTGGTAGCTGGAACATATTGCTGTAGACATTAGCAGCGCCCGGTAAAAAGCTAAAGGCAACTATGAAAAGTGACATAAGACCCAAAACGATCCAAAGAGAGTACCGTATGATAAGGCCAATCTGGAATGAAATACAAGTAAGCATATGGGATGGTTTCATTTAAAGCCCTACATTTATGACAAACTTTGGAATGTATTAAAACAAGTATATAAGGCCGTAAGTTCGGCCAGGCCGAATCTTATGTACCCTCCACCATGGATTGCATAGAAACTTGTACTAAAGACTGTCATCCACAATCGAAGAAATTGGGTTGCGGTAACACTTGCTGATGGCAAGGTATCTTAAAACTTCTTTCTTTTTCTATAGAAATAAAATTTTGACAAAACTTTCTATAGTAATAAAATTTAATTTTAATTTTAAATCTACAGAAATAAAATCTTGACAACATTTTGTATAGTAAAAAAATTTTGACAAAATTTTCTATAGAAATAAAATTTTGACAAAATTTTCTATAGCAATAAAATTTTGACAAAATTTTCTATAGAAATAAAATGTTGACAAAATTTTGTTTAGTAATAAAATGTTGACAAAATTTTCTATAATAATAACATTTTGACAAAATTTTCTATAGAAATAAAATTTTTGTAGATTATTTTTGGGGATCGGTTATATATGACTATAGACCTATACGGACCAATTTTGGCATGGTTGTTAGCGGCCATGTACTAGCCCAATGTACTAAATTTTACCACGTACCAAATTTCAACCGGATCGGATGAATTTTGCTCCTCCAAGAGCTCCGGAGGTCAAATCTGGGGATCGGTTTAAATGGGGGTTATATATAATTAAGACCGATATGGACCAATATTGCATGGTTGTTAGAGACCATATACTAACACCACGTACCAAATTTCAAACAGATCGGGTGAGTTTTGCTCTTCCAAGGGGCTCCGGAGGTCAAATCTAGGGATCGGTTTATATGGGGGCTACATATAGTCATGGACCGATATGGACCAATTCCTGCATGGTTGTTAGAGATCATATACTTACACTATGTACCAATTTTCAGCCGGATCGGATGAAATTTTCTTCTCTTAGAGGCCCCGCAATCCAAATCGGGGGATCGGTTTATATGGGGGCTATATAATTATAGACCGATGTGAACCAATTTTTGGATGGATGTTAGAGCGCATATACTAACACCACGTACCAAATTTCAACTGAGTCAGATGAATTTTGGTCTTCCAAGAGGCTCCGGAGGTCAAATCTGGTGATCCATTTATATGGGGGCTTATATAATTATGGACCGATGTGGACCAAATTTTGCATGGTCATTAGAGCACATATACCTACACCATGTACCAAATTTCAGCTGGATCGGATGAAATTTGCTTCTCTTAGAGGCTCCGCAAGCCAAATCTGGGGATCGGTTTATATG
Organism: Haematobia irritans; assembly: GCF_050003625.1. Classification (NCBI taxonomy): domain Eukaryota; kingdom Metazoa; phylum Arthropoda; class Insecta; order Diptera; family Muscidae; genus Haematobia; species Haematobia irritans. Next base: position 152,155,382 of record NC_134398.1, on the reverse strand, counting down.
GGGGCTATATATAATTATAGACCGATATGGACCAGTTTTTGCATGGTTATTAGAGACCATATACTGACACCATGTATCAAATTTCAACCGGATCGGATGAATTTTGCTCCTCCAAGAGGCTCTGCAAGCCAAATCTGAGCGTCGCTTTATATGGGGGCTATACGCAAAAGTGGACCGATATGGCCCATTTGCAATACCATCCGACCTACATCAATAACAACTACTTGTGCCAAATTTCAAGTTGATAGCTTGTTTCGTTCGGAAGTTAGCGTGATTTCAACAGACGGACGGACGGACATGCTTAGATCGACTGAGAATTTCACCACGACCCAGAATATATATACTTTATGGGGTCTAAGAGCAATATTTCGATGTGTTACAAACGAAATGACAAAGTTAATATACCCCCCATCCTATGGTGGAGGGTATAAAAAGAGATTATTTTCTGATTTTGTTCCAACCCGAAATTGTATCGGAAATATAATCAGACCTTTGCATCTAAAGTTATTTGGTTTCTTTAAACGAAGTTTAAACTCTGTGGACAGAGTGTTGGCTTATAAACGAATGGTCCGAGGTTCGATTCTCCGTCCTAACAAAATGGAAAATTTAAAACTAATTTATGAAATCTGATATTTGCTTCCAAAATCTTTATTTTAGAGAAGAGAATGTGGTAACTACTAAATAAACCTTGTGAAAGTGAGAGAGATATGAGCGATATGCAATTAGCCAGGATATTAAAGAAAACAAGTATATAACTAAGCCGAAAGTTCGGCCAAGACTGTCATCATTAATTGAATTACTTGGGTTGTGGTAATAGTTGCCGATGGCCAGATATCTTAAAACCTATATAATGCACTTTAGGTCTTTATAGGTTTATATATCATCTTTTTGGCAACACTGGTTTAAACACCTAACGGACGTTTCGTGTTTGGTTTCACTACCAACCATCTTCAGTTTCACCTACAATTTAAGCATGAGTTGTCTTACAAACGAACAGCGCTTGCAAACTAACAAAATTACGTGCTCTGTAAAGAAAGTTAATCGCGATCTTCTTCCATTTTATGGTCAGTTTAATCGATTCACTGAAAAGGCTATTGTGATTAAATTTCGCTCTAAATTTACATTGTTGGATCTTAAACCACCAACACGCTTAGGTAGAGTGTGAACGGAAGAAAATATCGGAGCTATATGGGCCAATGTTAATGATGACCATCAATCATCGATACGTCGCTGTTCGCAGCAATTGAGCCTTTGTTAATCAACAACGTCGAAATGTAGCGTGAAGCCTTTCAAAATACAGATGGTGCAAGAATTGCATACGAAAGACCTACCACAACGCAGAATTTTTGATGAATAATGAAAGTTGGCCAAAGATCTACTTTTTATTGAAAAAATGTGTTCAGCTACGAAGCTCATTTTTGCTCGTTGCAACAGCTGCCAATGCATCTACAAACAGTCACAGTACTTCTTCAAAGTGAGCACTACCGTAAGATCATATACAACTTAACTTGCATGATTTGCAGTGCCATTGTTAAACAGCACGTTTAGTAATGGAGTTATTGAGAGTAGTAGGTAATAACCAGATATGCATAGTTTTGGCAATGCAAATGGATGATTCCACATTTTCCATAGTGATTGAAGAGACCCCCACTAGGATTGTGGGTTATTACGCCGGACATTTCCTTAGCGTCGCTTGGATTAATAAATAACTTGTCTTGGAAAACAGTAGTTTCACTTAGATCAGACCATCTCCCCACAAAACTCAACATTGACCGGCTGTCCGATTTCATAAACTCTAGACGCTTGACGGTTTAAGAGAATTCAGTGATCGCCGCTTCAGTAAGCTCCCGTCCCCCTTCCATGTACATGTTGCCCGGGACATCTACTGGTCGAAGTGCCCAGTTGAGGCCCAAGTCCGAAAATATCGCGCAGACGGCGTAGTCAACGCCGTCGTGCTAAACCTGCTGATTCCAGAATCAGGGAACTGAATCTAGAGACTAATAAGATATTCAATGAGCACACGGGGAACATACAGGTACAGGTAAGTTGTGGTCAATAGTAGAGCCCTCTCGAACCCCGCTACAAGGATGATGGGATCTCAGACAGCTTTGGCAACATGGTGGTGACTGATCCAAAGAGATGCGCGAGATTTTTAACCGACATTTTATTGAGGATCCCGATTGTGTTATAGCGAAAAGGAGAGCCATTCGTTGCATCCGTGGTCTCTGAGGCAGGAACACGCCACAATTTACCCCAGCCGAAGTTAGCAATGTCATCAATAGCGCAAAACCATCCAAGGCGAAATTTCGTGCTAAACCTGCTGATTCCAGAATCAGGAAACCGAATCTAGAGACTAATAAGATATTCAATGAGCACACGGGGAATATACGGTTAGAGCAACAGGCACAGGTAAGTTGTGGTCAACAGTAGAGCCCTCTCGAACCCCGCTACAAGGATGATAGGATCTCAGACAGCTTTGGAGCTTTGGCAACATGGTGGTGACTTATCCAAAGAGATGCGCGAGATTTTTAACCGACATTTTATTGAGGATCCCGAGTGTGTTATAGCGAAAAGGAGAGCCATTCGTTCCATCCGTGGTCTCTGACTCAGGAACACACCACAATTTACCCCAGCCAAAGTTAGCAATGTCATCAATAGCGCAAAACCATCCAAGGCGAAATTTCTATCTTAATGCTGAAGCATCAGGGAATACTTTGAGTTGAATGCTTGACCAGACTCTTCCATTTGAACTCATTATACCAGATGTCTGGAAAATGAGTGGGTGATTCCACTACTGGAGCCAGGCAATGACTCGAGCAAGGGGGTTCGTACACACCGATCCCCCTTTTCTCACCAGTAGCCGAGACACCAAAGCTGAGAGAAGAGCTTTGTCGAGATTTTTCCAGCTGCCAACCATTAACATGGATTCTGTAAGGTGCATAAAACTGCAACAGCTTTACACACGATTTCAAACCGTGTGATACTAGGGTCCTCCCGCCGCTTGACCTATCAAAGGCATTCGATATAGCCAACCATGCTAGTTTATTCCAGGAAATCGAGAATATATCCCTACCGGCATCGACCAAATGTTGAGTTCTTAACGACTGTACAATCTTGGCATCCGGTCCCATTGTTGATGACATATGCGATCGATTAAACATCTAAATCGCGAGATCCACTGTTACAAAAGACAGCCTCTAGATCAGGCAGCATAGCAGTCAGGTCTGAACAGGATTCATGAGGATACTGTAGCTGAAGCTGTGAGATGTTACAAGGTTAATCCAGTTCTAGGAGTTCGACTATCAGCTATACCACAAAAAATGGATGAAATCACAAAAAACTTTTACAACAACAACAAAAATAATATATGATTGCTTTAAACAAACTTCTTTATCGCGAAACGAATTTGGTAATTTCTATAAAGGTTAAAAGGATGATTATTATAATTAGATATACCGTCTCTATTTGGAAAAATTTGAAAACAATCACTGCCATAATGGTCCAAACCAACAAGGCGCAGATAATCAGTTGCCACGACATGGAGAATTCCATGTCACCGTGTTTGAATAATTGCGCATCGTGAAACAAATATCTGAAATTAAAAAAAAAAAAATACAAAATAATTGATTTACTATCCTAAGTTATCAAACCATCTTACTAAAACTATGTCTCAATCTTTTAGATATAGATGAGGGTTATGGGTTCTATCCCAGTTTCGACCAAATACCAAAAAACATTTCAACAATGGATTATACCCTCTCAGTAATGCTGGTGACATTTGTGAGTATTTCGAAGTTTCTCTTTAATAGTTCGCAATGGTAAACGCCGTTCGTACACGGGTACAAAAAAGGAGGTACCTTCTCATTGAGCTAACCAAGGAAGGAGACAGCCCTCATTGATAGGAGAAAAGTTCAACAATTGTGCTATCACAATAGACTGTAGAGTCTAAGTAAGTCTAAAATAGCGGGTTATCAGTATAGCTAACCTTATCTAACTGTTGCACAGATAGATCTTGATAGCACATTTTTTACGTAGATCAAGCCCATTGTTTATGCCTCACCCCACCGAAGAGACTATGTTCTCTCCAGGACTCCATTAAAGTGCAGGTAAGAAGTCATACCACTGTCTTAGTTCCAGAACAGTTCTTCATGGCAGTTATCTCTCATTATACTGGTTGTATGTGTAATAATCTACATGAGCTTAAAAATCTTATCCGAACGTGATATAGTCTGGTAACCACAAAATAACTTGCTCTGGGAAGCAAGGCCATCGCTTAGTGCCACCCGAGCAGGAACCTGCGTTTCTTAACTAAATAAACCAACCGAGTTTGTTGACAGGTCGATGGTAAGTTTCTACTTTAATCTTAGCAAACCGTTTTTGGACGGAGCCAGACCCTATCTCCACATTGGAGTTGCCTTTGAAGGAGTCTGGAGATATTCGGAAGCGAGCTCTGTATATAGGAAATGCAGATATTTTTGAATATCCCATAAATTCATCAAAGAGCAGGTCCACGACGCATTATTTGGGAAACACTGTGGAAATCACAGGCACCGTGTCTTAAAAAACCATGTCATGGTCTAAGTTTCAGAACAGTTCCTCATGACAGTTATCACTCATTACACTGATTGCATGTATAGTAGTCCAAGTAAGCACAAACAAGTATATACAGCAGTAAATTCGGCCGGGCCGAATTTTAAATACCCACCACCCTGAATCAAGTATAATAGTTTACTATGAAAACTCTTCGTCGTAGTGGGTTTCTTGATAATATATAGAATTGTAGGGGGTTTGATGACAAGTCTTCTCCAAACGAGCCAGCTCCCGAAGACAAACTTTAAAGATTCTACCTATGAAGACCAGATAAGATTCTGGATTTATGAGAACCAATTTTGTTAGAGTTTTAGAGAAAATATAAACATATCGTGTATATGTTGAAATTACGCCTTGATTTAAAATCTTAAATCTGTAGATTTTTGCGCATTTATTTAAATACGATGAGTAAAATCTGGAACTTTTACTTTCAGTTTGAAGCAATTTTCATGATCAGTGCGCCTGCTATACCCTGAAAGAAGTGTATTCGTTTTTAAGAAACGTAATTTTAGACAAGCAAAGTTTTCTTTTGACACAAATTTTAGAGACAATCGTTGAATAAACGAAAACACTTAATAAGAAAAAGAAATTTCGTTTGTCTAAAATTTTATTATAGATTACTAATTTCCAGCAAATCGGATAAAAACTACGGATTCTAGAAGTCCAAGAAATAAAGCCGGGAGATCGGTGTATATGGGGGCTATACCAAAACATGGACCGATAGGCACCATTTGCTACTCACATATTTGTGATCTTAAAATATCTCCAGATTTTCAATTTCAAACAAATCGGCCAGAAAATATAGTCTCTAGACATCCAAGAAGTAAAAATCGAGAGATCAGTCTATATGGGGGTTATACCAAAATATGGACCGATATACCTCAATTTCGGCACTCTTATTTGTAATCTAAAAATACCTCTAGATTTCGAATTTCAGGCAAATCATGTAATAAATACAGTTTATTATAGCTCAAGAATTTCAGGCAAAGCGGATGGTAAATATAGTTTCTAGAAGCCCAAGAAGCAAAATCGGGAAATCAGTCTCTATGGGGGCTATATCAAAACATGGACCGATGAGCACCATTTTCGGCACACCTTTTTATGGTCCTCAAATACCTCTATATTTCCAATTTCAAGCAAATTGGATAAAAACTACGGTTTTTATAGGTCCAAGACTCCAAATCGGGAGGTTGGTTTATATGGGGGCAATATCAAAACATGGACCGATGCGGACCATTTTCGACACACCTCTTTATGGTCCCAAAATACCTTTAGATTTTCAATTTCATACAAATCGGATAGAAAATACTGTTTCTAGACGCGTAAGAAGCAAAATCGGGAGATCGGTCTATATGGGGGCTATACCAAAACATGGACCGATATGGATCATTTTCAGCATTCCTCTTTATAGTCCCACAATACCTCTAGATTTCCAATTTCAGGCAAATCTGATAAAAACTACGGTTTTTATAGGCCCTAGACCCCAAATCGGGAGGTCGGTTTATATGGGGACTATATCAAAACTTAGACCGATATAGTCCATCTTCGAACTTGACCTGCCTGCAAACAAAAAACTAATCTGTGCCAAATTTCGAGACGATAGCGCCATTATTGAAGGCTGTAGCGTGATTACAACAGACAGACAGACAGACGGACAGACGGACATGCTTATATCGTCTTAGAATTTCTCCCTGATCAAGAATATATATAATTTATATAGTCGGAAATCGATATTTCGATGTGTTACAAACGGAATGACAAACTTATTATACCCCCGTCACCATTTTATGGTGGTGGGTATACAAATATTGTCCAATCCGAAACTGATGGCTGCTGATCGGGCTTTTCCTTACTAAACCAACCGAGTTTGTCAACACATCGATGGTATTTTTCTGCTTTAATCTGAGCAATTCTCTTTTCGAACATGAAGCTAGGCTGTATCTCCACAATTGAGGTGCGTTTGAAGGAGTCTGGAGATTTTCGGAGGCGACCACTATATGTAGGAAATGCAAAGACATATCAAGTCCTTATGAGAGCCACCGTGGTGCAATGGTTAGGTTAGGTTTAGGTGGCAGCCCGATGTATCAGGCTCACTTAGACTATTTAGTCCATTGTGACACAACTGGTGCAATGGTTAGTATGCTCGCCTTGCACACACAAGGTCGTGAGTTCGATTCCTGCTTCGTCCGAACACCAAAAAGTTTTTCAGCGGTGGTTTATCCCACCTCAGTAATGCTGGTGATATTTCTGAGTGTTTCCAAGCTTCTTTAAGTGGTTTCACTGCAATGTGGAATGCCTTTGGTACTAGGCTATAAAAAGGAGGTCCCTTGTCATTGAGCCTAACATGGAATCGGACAGCACTCAGTGATAAGAGAAATGTTCACCACTGTGGTATGACAATGGACTGGATAGTCTAAGTGAACCTGATACATCGAACTAACCTAACCTAACCTAACCTAATCTCTCCTATGGCCGAGCATAAACATGAGTTTCTTAACTTACGAAATCCGACTGAGTTTATTAAGATGTCGATCGTCTTTTAGAAAGATAGAAATAAGGCGTATCTCCACATTGGAGGTACCGTCGAAAGAGCCAGGTGACGCTCAGAACCGAGCACTGCAGGAAATGCAGAGCTTAGGGATGAAGTGGCAGTGTTACACCTTCTAAAGCTATCCAGGCTCAAATCAGAAATATCCAGGCTCAAATCAGACATATTAATTTATATTTATCTGCGAGTTTATCCCGTTATATATCTGATTTCATCTAAGCAAAACAAATCAGAATTAATTGCAGAAGAAGGAGGTTTTGATGAGTTCAAATCGCAATTGATGTAGCGTGAAAGAAATCGGTACGCTTAGAGATGAGACCTAATAAAACCATGGTCCTGCTATCTCGGGACGAGAGTGAGCGAACTGTTAAAGGGAAATTTCGATCTTGGGGAATCCCAGACACTTCGGTCATGGGTCGTGAAGTTAATGATAGATAATCAAAACCTTGCTACTGATGTTCGGAGCAACCCTCGCTATAGTTTATAGTTTTTTTATACCCTCCATCATAGAATGGGTGTATATTAACTTTGCCATTCCGTTTTTAACACATCGAAATATTGCTCTAAGACCCCATAAAGTATATATATTCTGGGTCGTGGTGAAATTCTGAGTCGATCAGAGCATGTCCGTCCGTCCGTCTATTGAAATCATGCTAACTTCCGAACGAAACAAGCTATCCACTTGAAACTTGGCACAAGTAGTTGTTATTGATGTAGGTCGGATGGTATTGCAAATGGACCATATCGGTCCACTTTTACGTATGGCCCCCATATAAACCGACGCTCAGATTTGGCTTGCAGAGCCTCTTGGAGGAACCAAATTCATCCGATCCGGTTGAAATTTGGTACATGGTGTTAGTATATGGTCTCTAACAACCATGCAAAAATTGGTCCACATCGGTCCACAATTATATATAGCCCCCATATAAACCGATCCCCAGAGTTGGCTTGCGGAGACTCTAAGAGAAGCAAATTTCATCCGATCCGGCTGAAATTTGGTACATGGTGTTAGTATATGGTTTCTAACAGACATGCAAAAATTGGTCCACATCGGTGCATAATTATATATAGCCCCCATATAAACCGATCCCCAGATTTGGCTTGCGGAGCCTCAAAGAGAAGAAAATTTCATCCGATCCGGACGAAATTTGGTACATGGTGTTAGTATATGGTCGTTAATAACCATGCAAAAATTGGTCTACATCGGTCCATAATTATATATAGCCCCTATATAAATCGATCCCCAGATTTGGATTGCGGAGCCTCTAAGAGAAGCAAATTTTATCCGATCCGGCTGAAATTTGGTACATGGTGTAAGTATATGGTCTCTAACAACCATGCAAAAATTGGTCTACATCGGTCCATATATAAACCGATCCCCAGATTTGGCTTTTGGAGCCTCTGAGAGCCAAAAATATTCTACCAAAATTTTATTGCCATAGAAAATTTTATCAAAATTTTATTTCTATAGAAATTTTGTCAACATTTTATTTCTTTAGAATTTTTTGTCAAAACATAAACTCTATAGAAAATTTTGTTAAAAATTTATTTCTATAGATTTTTTTTTAATTTTATTTCTGTGGAAAATTTTGTCAACATTTATTTCTTTAGAAAATTTATGAAGCACCTCTTAGTTAGAGAGGAATATTTTGCAAAATCATCCAAAACATCAAGAATTCTACCAATCAGTAAAAAATCTGTCATTTGTGGTAGTATCGTGTTCATAATTGTATATAGCCCCCATATAAAGCGACCGCCATATTTCAATTCTGGCTTTATAATTACCGCACAAGTGTTCATATCGGTTCGCAATAATTTCTTCCTTATATATACCGGTCAAGAACTGAATATATACGTATTTATTCGGCCTTTGTTTTGCCTAATATATATCCCGCATGGACTAACTCACAATTTAAAATATAATGTTGAGAAATTTTAAGATGCCTTGCCTTCGGCCGCAACCCAAGTAATTCAATTGTGTATGACCGTCTTTAGTAGAAGTTTCTACGCAATCCATGGTGGAGGGTACATAAGATTCGGCCTGGCCGAGCTTACGGCCGTATATACTTGTTTCATTTTATTTTCATAATTTTCTCAGATATTACGAAATTTTGGAATTTATATGCAAATTTTCGCTCGCCTGGTTATTTAGATTTCATAGTTTCTAAAATCTATTTTAATTACAAGTACTTACTTAAAATATAAAACGGATGGTACATGGTGGCTTAAATAAGACGTATAGTTATATGTTGAATTTGACTCCTCATCTTTCCACTCGATATATATGCTTGCATTATATGTTACATTGCAGAGCTAAAAGATATTTGAAAGTTCGACTACAATTAGGACTTTTAGATTTTTCATTAGAATTGAATTGAATACCTACATTTGTTTCTTCGTCATTTGTCAGGTTACGAGCCCAAGTTTGAAATGCATCGCAACTCCAAGGTAATGTTGGATTCATTGAAGCCAACATATAGAGAAGTGGAACCATAGCAAATATACTTTCATAAGCCAGAATACAGATATTAGTTATTAGTGATATGTATCCGATACCTAAAGTAGTTTTTATTTTATTTTGAGTGGATCAATAATTCTACGAGTTTTTAACTATGGTAAAAAGAGACTATGTCTTACCTTTAAACATGGGCGATAATCGAAATGCGGATATAAAACCACTGCTGGAAAATTGACCCATGTATGATTTGAGCACCATCAAAGGAACGATGTATATTGCCGCACTCACAAGATATACAGGAATGAAGATAAAAACTAAAATTGGAATAAAAAATTGTATATACTGGAAAGCAGTTCATATTACAGAAGAGCTTGAAGTTAAAGCAATTACATCCCAACAAAAAAAAAAAATTAAGTTCTCCCATCATACATCATTGTAATGTACATCCAAAAAGGCTCTTCTAAAATCTTTGTTTTACTCAGTCTGAAAAGTGTACTGATCTATTTCTCGACATACGTGGAATTCGCAATCAAATATTTGCTAGTATTATTCGAAACACCTTTACGTAGAGATACACGTAGGGATGTTAGGACATTTTTTTATACCCTTCACCATAGGATGGGGGTATATTAACTTTGTCATTCCGTTTGTAACACATCGAAATATTGCTCTAAGACCCCATAAAGTATATATACGAGTATTCTGGGTCGTGGTGAAATTCTGAGTCGATCTGAGCATGTCCGTCCGTCCGTCTGTTGAAATCACGCTAACATCCGAACGAAACAAGTTATCGACTTGAAACTTGGCACAAGTAGTTGTTATTGATGTAGGTCGGATGGTATTGCAAATGGGCCATATCGATCCACTTTTACGTATAGCCCCCATATAAACCGATCCCTAGACTTGCAAAGAAAAGCATATTTCATCCGATCCGGCTGAAATTTGGTACATGGTGTTGGTATATGGTCTCTAACAACCATGCAAAAATTGGTCCACATCGGTACATTATTATATATAGCCCCCGTAAAAATCGATCTCCCGATTTGGCTTACGGAGCCTCTAAAAGAAGCAAATTTCATCCGATCCGGCAAAATTCATCTGATTCAGTTGAAATTTGGTACGTGATGTTAGTATATGGTATCCAACAACCATGCAGGAATTGGTTCATATCTGTCCATATAAACCGATCCCCAGATTTGACCTCCGGTGCCTTTTGGAGAAACAAAATTCATCCGATCTGGTTGAAATTTAGTACGTGATGGTAGTATATGATATTTAACAACCATGCCAAAAGTGGTCCATATCAGTCCATAATCATATATAGCCCCCATATAAACCGATCCCGAGATTTAGTTTTGGAGCCTCTTGGAGGAGCAAATTTCATACGAGTCAGTTGAAATTTGGTACATTGTGCTAGTATATGGCCGTTAACAACCATGCCTAACTAGGTCCATATCGGCCTATAGTTATATATAGCCATCAGATAAATCGATCCCCAATCATCCATATCAAGTTCATAATTGTATATAGCCCCCATATAGGCGACCCCCATATTTCAATTCTGGCTCTCTACGTATTGTCTAATACATACCACGTACGGACTAACTCACAATTTAGAAAACGATGTTAAGAAGTTTTAAGATACCACAACCCAAGTAATTCGATTGTCGATGACAGTCTTTCGTAGAAGTTTCTACGCAATCCATGGTGGAGGGTACATAAGATTCGGTCTGGCCGAACTTACGGCCGTATATACTTGTTATGGTAGTACGTGGTGGTAGTATATGATATTTAACAACCATGCCAAAAGTGGCCCATATCAGTCCATAATCATATATAGCCCCCATATAAACCGATCCCGAGATTTGGTTTTGGAGCCTCTTGGAAGAGCAAATTTCATCCGAGTCAGTTGAAATCTGGTACATTGTGCTAGTATATGGCCGTCAACAACCATGCCTTACTAGGTCCATATCGGTCTATAGTTATGTATAGCCCACAGATAAATCGATCCCCAATCACACAAAAATTGGTCCATATCAACTTCATAATTGTATATAGCCCCCATATAAGCGACCACCATATTTCAATTCTGGCTCTCTACGTACCGTGCAAAAGTCCATATCAATTCGTAATTATTTGTAGACTTACCTATACATACCTTTTTTGTCTAATATATACCACGTATGGACTAACTAACAATTTAGAAAACGATGTTAAGAAGTTTTAAGATACCACAATCTTATTAATTCGATTGTGGATGACAGTCTTTCGTAGAAGTTTCTACGCAATCCATGGTGGAGGGTACATAAGATTCGGCCTGGCCGAACTTACGGCCGTACATATTTGTTTTTAAATATTTTACTTTTTTTAATGAAATCCGAAATACTTAAATATCATCAAACTTGAAGAACTACTTCTAAAGCAATATCATTGAATCTGAGCCAAATTTGCACCACTTCCGGATCCAAAAGGAACATTTACATCATAGGATGGAGGTATACTAACCTTGTCATTCCGTGTTTAATACATCGAAATATTAGGTTAGGTTAGGTTATGTGGCAGCCCGATGTATCAGGCTCACTTAGCCTATTCAGTCCATTGTGATACCACATTGGTGAACTTCTCTCTTATCACTGAGTGCTGACAGATTCCATGTTAAGATCAATGACAAGGGACCTCCTTTTTATAGCCGAGTCCGAACGGCGTTCCACATTGCAGTGAAACCACTTTAGAGAAGCTTTGAAACCCTCAGAAATGTCACCAGCATTACTGAGGTGGGATAATCCACCGCTGAGAACTTTTTGGTGTTCGGTCGAAGCAGGAATCGAACCCACGACCTTATGTATGCAAGGCGGGAATGCTAACCATTGCACCACGGTGGCTCCCTTGGTCTCGACCCCATACAGTACATATTTTCTGGGTCGTGGTGTGTCGATTTAGCGATCTCCGCCCGTCCGTCTGAGAAAATTATGCTAAATTCTGAACGAAACAAACTATCGACTTGAGACTTGGTATATGAAGTTGTTGTACGTCGGATGTTATGCAAATGGACGTTTAGCTATAGCCTCCATATAAACCAACCGCCAGCTTTGGATTCTGGAGCTTTCTGGAAGAATGGTAAGTGATGCCAGTATACGTATTCTAACACCCACGCAAAAACTGGTACATATCCGTCCATAATTGACAAGCAAGGAAAGTCTAAAGTCTGGACTGAATAGTCTGAGCCTGAAATTTAATCGGGCTGCCACTTTAACCTTTAACCTAAAGTCTAAAGTCGGGTGGGGCCGACTATATTATACCCTGCACCACTTTTAGATTTACATTTCCGATACTATCTCAAATCCTTCAAATTTGTTTGGTTTTAAGGGCAAAAGTCGCTGGTTCGTTTTTACCCACAAAAGTCATTATTGTCTTTCTAATATTGTTGTTTATAATATAAGTGAAGAATAATGTATGTATGTTATCCTATTTAATTATTGTTTTCTCTTATTTAAATTAAAAGAAAGAATAACATTTTCTTTGAAGTTAGATGTTTGAAAAGAGGATAGGATATCGCCATCTGTGGGATTTAGAAAGCAGCAAGCATTTAGGTAGTCAGCTGTTTGTGGCAACAGCTGTGTGTTGAGTGCGTGGCGACCGACTGCGGCTATAAAAGGAGTGGTTAGGTGGCAGCCCGATGTATTAGGCTCACTTAGACTATTCAGTCCATTGTGATACCACATTGGTGAACTTCTCTCTTATCGCTGAGTGATGCCCGATTCCATGTTATGCTCAATGACAAGGGACTTCCTTTTTATAGCCGAGTCCGAACGGCGTTCCACATTGCAGTTAAACCACTTAGAGAAGCTTTCAAAACCCTCAGAAATGTCACCAGCATTACTGAGGTGGGATAATCCACCGCTGAAAAACTTTTTGGCGTTCGGTCGAAGCAGGAATCGAACCCACAACCTTGTGTATGCAAGGCGGGCATGCTAACCATTGCACCACGGTGGCTCCCTATAAAAGGAGTAGCGAGACAAGAAACTAGGCAGTTGGTTGGCGATTGCCAAAGAGGTAAGAACTAATTTTAGTTGTTGCGGAGTAAATCTCAGCTTCAAATAAAATTAATCCCAACCTCAAAAGAGGATCTTCCACCCAGCGCAGCTATGGCAGCGAAGTATAATTTTCTGACCACCCCTCTCCTCACCCCTTTCTCAGCGAAGTATAATCTTCGTCTGACCACCCTTTCCCCCTCCTTGTGCAGCGAAGTATAATCTTCGTCTGTCACCCCTCTCCTCCCCCTCCAAGAGCAGCGGAGTATAATCTTCGTCTGTCACCCCTATCCTCCCCTTCTTGTGCAGCGAAGTATAATCTTCGTCTGTCACCCCATTCCTCATCCCCTTTTTGCAGCGAAGTATAATCTTCGTCTTTCACCCCTCCCTGTGCAGCGGAGTATAATCTTCGTCTGTCACCCCTATTTCTCCTTCATGTGCAGCGAAGTATAATCTTCGTCTGTCATCCCGCTCCACCCCCTTCTGGTGTTCGTCTGACACACTCCTCTCTGCGAAGTATAATTTTCGTGAAACATACTCATTCCTGCACGTATGCGAAGTATAATCTTCGTAAGACGAAATCCATTCCCCTCTCTTGTGATGTGAAATCGTCTTTAGTCGTCCTGTGTTTCCGATATCCTGTGTTCCTGAAATATCCTGAGTTCCGGCCGTCCATCCCCAGCCCTATGGAGAGTGATTCCATGTGTCAACTGGTAAAGAGATTGTATATTTGTTATTAGTGTGTGATATAAACCGTTTGTAAATAAATAGTCGTGTCTGTGTTAGAAAGAATTTCGCAGTGTTTCTCTCTCTGGAAGTCTAAGAAAAATAAATGATTTGTAACGAACCTGGATCCCGCTGAGTCTATCCTGGCTAATAGTATTGAAAACATGTCGTTACATGGTTCTATTTATAAAGATCTATGTTACCATATACATTTATTTAAATCTTAACCGATTTTGACAAAATTTTTAAGACTTCTTAAAAAATCTTTAGACTTCAAATTTGAATCGGCTAATACCTGGGGCGGAGCACAATATTAATAAAAACCAATTAAGAAAAGTTTAAAATCGGGCTGGGTCGACTATGTATACAAAAATTTTGTATACCACCTTAACTCCTTAAAATTTGTTTGGAACTATATAAAGGTTTATATTTCCCTATGAAAATATTTAAATACGAAGTGATTTGGAGAATATTTGTTATACTTTTACAAAATCTTTAGACATAGAATTTAAATCTGGTAACACCATGGGACGAAACTTAATGTTTCGTAATGTAAAAAATATGAGAAATATAAAGCTAGAGCCATTTTCACGCAGCTACACAAAAGTCCTTTTATGATTTGTCGGGCGATACAGATGTATTAGAGGTATAGGTAAATTTGCGAAATTTTTACAATTTTGTTACGTAGCCGTTCCGATTGGATCGCCCAAATCCTCAGAAAAATATGTGTTAAATTGTGGGGCTTGGCCACATCGAGCGATATTAATACAAACCAGGCTCTTATCTAAATTTTAACCTGTGGAAAGTCCAAGAAAATCATCGCTGACGGCGTGTCATTTTTCTATCAAATTCAGTTGGATAGAAAAATAATCTTTCCCCTGAGTAAATTAAAATCAATTGGAGTAGGTTAGGTTAGGTATACTGATAGCCCGATATTTCAGACTCACATAGACTATTCATTTCATTGTGATACAACAGTGGCAAACTTCTCTCTTATCACTGAGTGCTGCCCGATTATATGTTAAGTTCAATGACAAGGGACTATCTTTTTAAAGCTGAGTCCGAATGGCGTTGCACGTTGCAGTAAAACCTCTTAGAGAAGCTTAGAAACACTCAGAAATGTCACCAGCATTACTGAGGTAAAATGTTAATTCTACTCTCAGTTCAAAATTTCAATTGATTAAAAATGAAACTTTGGCCTCCGGTGGCCCTATGAATCTATATAGGACAAAACAAGTATGTATACACAATCGAATTACTTGAGTTGCGGTAACGCTTGCCGATGGCAAGGTATCTTAAAACCTCATAACACCGTCTTTTAAATTGTAAGTAAGTCCCTACGTGGTATATATTAAATAAAAAAAATACCGGTTTTAATACGTATATAATTCAGTTAGACAAAGTTTTCTATAGAAATAAAATTTTGACAAAATTTTCTATGGAAATAAAATTTTAACAAAATTTCGTATAGAAATAAAATTTCAAAAAATTTTCTATAGAAATGAAATTTTAACAAAATTTTCTATAGAAATAAAATCTTTACAAAAATTTCTATAGCAATAAAATTTTGACAAAAGTTTCTATAGAAATAAAATTTTGGTAGATTATTTTTGGCTCGAGTGGCAACCATGATTATGAGCCGATATGGACCAATTTTTGTGTGATTTGAGATCGGCTATATATAACTATGGACCGATATGGACCAATTTTGGTATGGTTGTTAGCGGCCATATACTAACACCACGTTCCAAATTTGAACCGGATCGGATGAATTTTGCTCCTCCAAGAGGCTCCGGAGGTCAAATCTGTGGATCGGTTTATATGGGGGCTATATATAATTGTGAACTGATGTGGACCAATTTTTGCATGGATGTTTGAGACCATATACCAACATCATGTACAACATTTCAGTTAGATCGGATGAAATTTGCTTCTCTTTGAGGCTCCGCAAGCCAAATATGGGGATCGGTTTATATGGGGACCATTAGCGTAGCTAGACAATTTTCCTAGGGGGGGCTATAGCCCCCCTAGCTAAAAATTTATATTTCATTTATTTATATTTCAATTAATGTTTTATTTCATAAAAATGAATAAAAAAAATTAGACATCAAAATAACTCGAAAATTAATTTATAATAAAGCAAGTAAAAGTAGTTCCACACATTTCCCAGCAAAAAAATTTGGAAGTTCTTCCAAAGACACAACTTTAAAAGCACTTCCAGAAGATGTACTCCCAATGATGTTCTTTATTTTAACTATTCAGGAAGTTATTTAAATTCAATTTTTTATAACTTGGTTTTTTCTTACTTTTAATGGGAAATTTTAACTTTTTTGTTTCAAATACCTTAAAAACGAATTAAGAATTCATAAAATGGTACAAATAACTTGAATTTTGTCGAAAAACTTCTAAATATAATCTGAAAAACTTGTGAATTTTTGAAAATATTTGAGGTCAAACGTTTCCGACAAGCATGAGAATCCATTAAAAATTATAAAAATTATTTATTTGACAAAATATAACAGAATTTTTTAATTTACATTCAAAATATTGAATTCGGATCACACCTAAAGAAGTGATGCAAATTCAGTGCAACGGCTGCTGAAATGGAGGACTTCCGTCCTATGACAAGCCCATGTTAAATTCATCGCTTCTTCGCCAATTTTGCACCACTTCCGGATCCAAAAAGATCATTTTCATTACTTTTTTGGCTGGGCTTGTTTATTTTTTATAAAAATGGAAAATCGTAAATAGGTTTTCAAATTCTGGGGGGGGCTAAAATTTTTCGGGGGGGGGGGTCTAAGCCCCCTCCCCATAGGCCTTCCTACGCTTATGATGGGGACTATATATAATTATGAACCGATGTCGACCAATTTTTGCGTGGTTATTAGAGACTATATACCAACAACATGTTCCAAATTTCAGCCGGATGGGATGAAATTTGCTTCTTTTAGAGGCTCCGTAAACCAAATCTGAGGGTCCGTTTAAATGGGGGCTATACGTAAATATGGACCGATATGGCCCATTTGCAATACCAGCCGACCTACATCAATAACAACTACTTGTGCAAAATTTCAAGTCAATAGCTTGTTTAGTTCGGAAGTTAGCGGGATTTCAACAGACGGACGGACATGCTTAGATCGACTCAGAATTTCAACACGACCCAGAATATATATACTTTATGGGGTCTTAGAGCAATATTTCGATGTGTTACAAGCGGAATGAAAAAGTTAATATACCCCCCATTCTATGGTGGAGGGTATAGAAAAATATGTAGGAGCTATATCTAAATCTGAACCGATTTCAACGAAATTTGGAATACTCAATCAATCATACTCAATTATTCTCTTTGTCCAACATTTGAAGCAAATAAAGGCAAAAATTTGGCTTTTGGGCCCCAAAAAGCCTGTTTTAAATTAACTGAAATATTGAATCAGCTAAGCTAATACTTATTCTGAGAATATAGTATCTTTAGTGTAAAGTTTTTTGCAAATAAGAAAACATTTTTTACTTTGAAGTGTGTGTTATAATTTTAATTTTAAAACTGGCATTTGTTTGTAAGTAAATAGCTTTATTAATATATCGCAAAAAGAGATTGAAAATTCTGTAAATGAAATCTGTATCCTGATTTAATCTTTGGTTATCTTTATACCCTGCGCCACACCCAGAAGGAGACTAGATAGACACATGGTGTCTTTGGCAAGAATGCTCAGGGTGGGCTCTTGAGTCGAAATAGCCATGTCCGTCCGTCTGTCTGTGAACACATTTTTGTAATCAAAGTCTAGGTCGCAGTTTTAGTCCAATCGACTTCAAATTTGGCATAAGTATGTATTTTGGCTCAGAATAGAACCCTATTGGTTTTGGAAGAAATCGGTTCAGATTTAGATATAGCTCCCATATATATCTTTCGCCAGAAGTCAGAGTTTTACCCTGATTTGCTTAAAATTTTGCTCAAGAAGAAAAATTAGTACTATAGTCAAGTGTGCCAAATTTTATTGAAATCGGTTCAAATTTAGATATAGCTCCCGTATATATCGTTCGATCAATCTTTTACTCCGATTTACTTGAAATTTTGCACATGAAGTAGAATTAACATTCCAACTGTCTGTACCTAATTTGGTTCAAATCGGTTCAGATTTAGATTAGAGGTGTGCACGTGACACGAAATTGTCGTGACTCACGAAAATTTTCGTGATTCGTGCGTGAGTCGTGAGTCACGCTCATGACAACAGCGTGAGTGTGCGTGAGCGTGATTAACAAACCAAAATGTCGTGCGTGAGCGTGAGTCACGAAAATAATATATTCGTGAGTGTGTGTGAGTAACGAATTACACTCACGACAATATTCCTGCTCACCAACATAAAACGCTTAAGACTTAAATTCAATTACAATTCTAGTGACATCTGAGATGTTAAGAGTTTAATAACACTCGATTTTAATAATGCTCATGTTTTCAGACACTTCGGTAAGGTAAATTAATTATAAAATTATTCGTGAGTCACGATATTTTTCGTGATTCACGGTATTTTTTGTGAGTCACGACGTTTTCGTGCGTGAGTGTGCGTGAATACAAATTTTCTTTTCGTGAGTGTGCGTGAGCGTGAGTCCTACCAAAAAATATCGTGCGTGAGTGTGCGTGAGTATGATTTTTCTGTCGTGAGTGTGCGTGAGCGTGAGGAAACTATTACTCACGTGCACACCTCTAATTTAGATATATCTCCCATTTACACTCACATGAGCACAGAGGTCAATTTTTTACTCCGATTTAGTTGAAATTTTGCACAGGGAGCAGAATTAGCATTGTAGCTATGCGCGCAAAATTTGGTTGAAATCGGTTCAGATTTAGATATAGCTCCCATATATATGTTTTTCTGATTTCGACAAAAATGGGCAAAATACCAACATTTTCCTTGTTAAATCGCCACTGCTTAGTCGAAAAGTTGTAAAAATGACTCTAATTTTCCTAAACTTCTAATACATATATATCGAGCGATAAATGATAAATAAACTTTTGCGAAGTTTCCTTAAAATTGCTTCAAATTTAAATGTTTCCCATATTTTTTTACTAACATTGTGTTCCACCCTAGTGCATTAGCCGACTTAAATTTTGAGTCTATAGATTTTGTAGAAGTCTTTCAAATTCTCTCCAGATCGAGTGATATTTAAATGTATGTATTTGGGACAAACCTTTATATATAGCTCCCAACACATTTGACGGATGTGATATGGTATCGAACATTTTGATCTACAAAGTGGTGCAGGGTATAATATAGTCGGCCCCGCCCGACTTTAGACTTTCCTTACTGGTTTTTGAGTGTATTCTTGCCTATGTTTGTGTGTGTCTTCTTGGTTTTTAGGTGTACCTTTAAAGCAATATCCTAGCAAAAACGTGTCGCCACAAAAAGTAGCGAAAATGTTCTTTTTGCATCCGGAAGTGGTTCAAAATTGCCGCAGAAGCGATGAATTTAAGATGGGCTTGTCATAGGACGGATGACCACCATTTCAATAGCGGTTGCACTGAATTTGCATTCGAATTCAGTGTTTTGGATGTAATTAAATAAATTATTTTTATAATTTTTTAATGCATTCTAATGCTTGTCTGAAACGTTTGACCTCAAATATTTTCAAAAATTCGAATTCAGTGTTTTGGATGTAATTAAATAAATAATTTTTATAGTTTTTTAATACATTCCAATGCTTGTCTGAAACGTTTGACCTCAAATATTCAATCAAATATCGCAATTTTGCTGTTTTTTCTATAAAATGTAATAGTTTGTACCATTTTATTAATTCTTACTCTATTTTTAACCTATGTGAGACAAAAAAGTTAAAATTACGCATTAAAAATGTGAAAAAGCGAGCTATTAAAACTTGAACTAAAAGAACTTCCTGTGTAGTTAAAACAAAGAACTTTTTTGGGAGGACATTTTTGGAAGTACTTTTAAAGTTGTGCCTTTGGAAAAACTTTTGTGCTGGGATGTTTAATATCAATTATTTCCCACCATGTATAATTCAAAGTCTCCCATCTGAGAAATTCAACTCTCCCATCTGAGAAATTGTAACTTACCACCTGAATCCAAAGCTGATAAAAAGGATCTTGATAGTAAATCCATGTGAAACATTAAACTAATGCAAGCATAGACGAAATCATTTGGATTAAGCCAACTGCCCCTTTTACTATCGGGCAGATAAGGACTTCGACCATTTTCATATGATGACTCGTAAGTCATAATGGTTTTTATTGACGTTGGCGTTAACAGCAAGCAAATTCACTTTTGATTTCACTCTAAAGTGTAACAATATTCAAAAAATTTTTTTTAATTATATTTCATAATGTTTTCACTTCACGAATTTCAAAAATAATTTAATTGCTCGTAATATATTTAATTGATTCCATTTGTTTTGTTCGCAGACTAAACAAAAATAATAACAAATTAAGTTAGTTCCGTGCGATAAATGACTTTCAAGTGATGGCAAGAGACTAATGAACAGATTTTTCTAAGCGCATAGTGTCGACAAATTAAATTGAAAAACTGTGGAGCAATTATCAAACACGACAACGAATTTTTCTCTAATACTGGAAATCATCGTAAACATATGAAGGCTTTAATTATCATTTTGATTATTGGGATGAGAATATCGTAGAATGACGGTCACCGATTGTCTTCTGGGAATTGAGCATTTTGATGATAACAGGCTTATATGTTATAAAATATATAGAGTAAATTCGATTTTTTGCAAGCAACAAAAAATAAAAAATAATAAAAAAAAATCTTTTATACTCTTCAAAGAAGAAAGTGCTCTTGGACAGTCCAATGTTTTGTAATCATATCCATATACCTTTTTGGGATACTGGCTAATCGATCCAATGTTACATTAATTTCAATACTGAAAGGCGAAGTTCTAACTAATTTTACACTAAACCAAGTATATACGGCCGTAAGTTCAGCTAGGCCGAATCTTATGTACCCTCCACCATGAATTACGTAGAATGTTCTACTAAAGTCTGCACCCTAAACAAATGCTTCTCTAACATATGTTTCAAACATATTTTGCAGGAAGCACATACGAGTAGTGGTGGATTTCTCAGATCACCCAGTTAGGCTTACACTTTTACATTAAAATAATGAATTAATTTTCATTAATATTAAAGGGTGATACGGGTGATTTATTTAAAAATCAAATTAAATTTCTTTTTCAAGTTCAATTAGTATAAAATTCAGGAAAAATATACATATACAAAAATATACAGTTAGGCTTTCGCTTTTCCAAATCCGAATTGCAGGGCCTCACGCTTGACACCTGCCATCAGATTTTGTACAGCCACCTGGTCCACCTTCTTCGCCGCAGAAAGCCAGTTTGCCTTGAACTGCTGCTCGTCCTTAGCAGTTTTTTTGGTCTTCTTTAGGTTCCGCTTGACAATAGCCCAGTATTTCTCAATTGGGCGGAACTCTGGCGTGTTGGGTGGGTTCTTGTCCTTGGGAACCACCTGCACGTTGTTGGCGGCGTACCACTCCATGGCCTTTTTACCGTAATGGCAAGATGCCAAATCCGGCCAAAACAGTACGGAACAACCGTGTTTCTTCAGGAAAGGCAGCAGGCGTTGATTCAAACACTCTTTCACGTAAATTTCTTGGTTGATAGTCCCGGAAGCTATGAAAATGCTGCTTTTCAAGCCACAGGTACAGATGGCTTGCTAAACCAGATATTTCTTTGCGAACTTTGACAGTTTTATGTGCTTGAAAATATCTGCTACCTTTCCCCTTCCTTTTGCCGTATAAAACTCCTGTCCCGGAAGCTGCTTGTAGTCGGCTTTGACGTAGGTTTCGTCGTCCATTACCACGCAGTCAAACTTCGTCAGCATCGTCGTGTACAGCCTCCGGGATCGCGCTTTGGCCGTCGTATTTTGTTTATCATCGGGATTTGGAGTCACTACCTTCTTGTAAGTTGATAGTACGGCTCGTTTTTTGGCTCGATGCACGGTTGTAGACGATACACCCAGGTTATTTGCGGCATCTCGGAGAGAGAGGTTAGGGTTTCGCTTGAAACTACCGGCAATTCTCTTTGTCGTCTCAGCGGCTTCCGGTTTTCGATTTCCCCCCGATCCAGACTTCCTGGCTGTCGACAAACGTTCCCCAAACACTTTAATTACATTTGTAACGATTGATTTGGCAACTTTTAGCGATTTTGTCAGCTTTGCGTGCGAGTATCTCGGATTTTCCCGATGCGCGAGCAAAATTTTGATACGCTGCTCTCCTTGCTTGGACGGCATTTTGACAACTGAAGAGTGAATTCCAAAATAAAAATAGGAGCAACATTCTACACACACACACCTTCAAAATGAGGGATGTTCAGGTTTTTTAAATAAGAAATTAAAGAAATACGTCAAGTTTATATTGACCAAATTTTGACCGTATCACCCTTTAGAATTTTTAAATAATAAGAAAAAACAAAACTTAAATTTTTAAGGTTATATTTTATTCGGTTTTGTTGGCTGACTTATATATTTGTATCCTGAGTTTGTTACTTTTCAAACCTTTTTTACAAAAATTATTTTAAGCAATAACAAAATGTTTATTTTAAGTAACATTTCACCACAATTATCTTATCCATTTGCTTTTATGTTACTTCCACATCAAATGCATCATCATCCCATCTCAATTCAGCCAAAGGATGTGTCATATTGGAGGTATTCAATGTTTCTTCATAACGTTGACGTTCTGTGGCCTCAACTGGATACCAATCGGTTGGACGACAACATTTAACAAATCGTTCTTTTAGTGTACCCTGTGATCTGTATAGGCAATACATGCAATAAACGGGAATGGACCACCAGGGCAGAGCCTTAATGAAGAAATCGAAAGCATTCATTGATTGACCGCTAAAAGCCATATGGAACAGTGATATGATCGTAGCCGCTATCTGGAAAGATAATGAGTGAGTTTAATTAGGGAAAAACAAAAAAAATGAAAGAGACAATTTTGTAATTTTACAGAAAACTATCAATTTTCAAAGCATAAAGATTTAATTACAAAACTTTTGTAAACAATTTCTAAGCACTTAATATTGTACAAGACGAAAGTGTTTCGGTAAGTACTAGGCTTACAAACAAATAGTTTAGAAAAGTAGGAAATATTTTCTCCTTCGACTGATATTTGGCTCAGCGAACATTCACACAAAAAATATTTTTATCTTCAATCACGAAATTAATTGATCCAATTAATTATACCCTCCACCATAGGATAACACATCGATATATTGGTCTAAGACCCCATAAAGTATATATATTCTTGGTCGTGGTGAAATTCTGAGTCGATCTAAGCATGATCGTTCGTCCGTCTGTTGAAGTCACGGTAACTTCCGAACGAAACAAGCTATCGACTTGAAACTTGGCACAAGTAGTTGTTATTGATGTATGTCAGATGGTATTGCAAATGGGCCATATCGGTTCACTTTTACGTGTAGCCCCCATATAAACGGACCCCAAGATTATATATAGCCCTCATATAAACATGATGTTGGTATATGGTCTCTAACAACCGTGTACAAATTGGTCCACATCGGTCCATAATTATATATAGCCCCCATATAAAACGATCCCCAGATTTGGCTTGCGGAGCCTCAAAAAGAAGCAAATTTCATCTGATCCGGCTGAAATTTGGAACATGGTGTTGATATATAGTATCTAATAGCCATTCAAAAATTGGTCCACATCGGTCCATAACTATATAGCCCCCATATAAACGATCCCCAGATTTGGCTTGCGGAGCCTCTAAGAGAAGCAAATTTCATCCGATCCGGCTTAAATTTGGAACATGGTGTTGATATATATTCTCTAACAGCCATTCAAAAATTGGTCTACATCGGTGCATAATTATATATAGCCCCCATATAAACCGATCCCCAGATTTGGCTTGCGGAGCCTCAAAGACAAGCAAATTTCATCCGATCCGGCTGAAATTTGGAACATGGTGTTGGTATATAGTCTCTAACAACCATGCAAAAATTGGCCGAAATCGGTCCATAATTATATATAGCTCCCATATAAACCCCAGATTTGGCTTGCAGAGACTCTAAAATTCATCAGATACGGTTGAAATTTTGTACATTTCGTATCGATCTTTATTATATATAGCCCCCAAATAAACCGATCCCCAATCACAGAAAAATCACAATTGCCACTAGAGCCAAAAATAATCTACCAAAATATTATTGCCATACAAAATGTTGTCAAAATTTTTTATTTCTATAGAAAATTTTGTCAAAATTGTAATTCTATAGAAAATTTTGCCACCATTTTATATCTTTAGGAAATTTTGTCAAAATGTAATTTCTATACAAAATTTTGTCAAAAATTTACTTCTATGGAAAATTTTGTCAACATTTTTTTTCTATAGAAAATTTTGTCAGAATTTTATTTCTGTAGAAGATTTTGTCAAAGTGTTATTTCTGTAGAAAATTTATGAAGCATTTCATAGTTGGAGAGAAATATTTTGCAAAATCTTCTAAAACATCAAGAATTCTACCAATCCACTATGGGGCAAATGACCGGATTCTGCGGCAAAAAGTCAGTTTTTCGTTAGCTTAAATAGGAAAAACTGATAACATCATTCTATTTCAGACATTTGTTTTATAATTTTTATGTAATGTTTGTGTTTCGTGGAATGGTACATTCTGTATTCACGTGTATTCACCGACATTTTGGTATGGGAAGAAAGGTTATTGTGTGTACTCTCATGTGGTTCTAAGTTTTTTCCGGCAGAGTCCGGCTTATAATGAAAAAATTTTAAAAATTCAAAAAATTCAGTGTTTCTAAAAATAAAAAAAATTGAACTCGTAACATTTTGACTGCAAAAAGGTCGGAATTCCTTTAGTTCAAAATTTTCAAGGAATGCAAAATAAGCTAGCATGGCATCAATAATTAAGAAAACATATAATATTTTCGCTCGAGCCAAACAAAAATGGAAGAAACACAAAAAACAGATTCGTCTCATTGGCAGTTTGCCGGAAATGCTTCACTATTTTAAATAGAAATAAATGTTATAATAAAGACTTGATCATGCAACGAAGGACTCGAGGATTCACAGAATAAGAGGTCTTTGCAATAGAGCCTTCTTTGTGTGTAATTTGAAGCTAATTAAGGAAACTCTGGCCTCCGGGACGAATAAATTTGGCATGTATTGCTAGAACGAACAAATTTAGCATGTATTGCTAGAATGATAATTCTGCTCCCTGTGCAAAATTTCACGCAAATCGGAGTAAAACTTTGGTCTCTGTGGTCACATTTGTGCAAATCGAACGAAGCATATATATGGGAGCTATATCTAAATCGGAACTGATATCAACCAAATTTAGCTTGGAAATACTATTAATTTTACCCTTTGTGCAAAATTTGAAGAAAATCGGGGTGAAACTATGGCTTCTTGGGCCTTATATTTACGTATCGGGCGTAAGATATATATGGGAGCTATATCTAAATCTTAACCGATTTCCACCAAAATCAAAAGGGCTCCATTCTGACCCAATACACATACGTGTGCAAAATTTAAAGTCAATTGGTCTAAAATTGCGACCTAGACATTGAATACAAAACCACAGTCTAGTGCAGGGTATAGGTTAGGTTAGGTTAGGTGGCAGCCCGATGTATCAGGATCACTTAGACTATTCAGTCCTTTGTGATACCACATTGGTGAACTTCTCTCTTATCACTGAGTGCTGCCCGATTCCATGTTAAGCTCAATGACAAGGGACCTCCTTTTTATAGCCGAGTCCGAACGGCGTTCCACATTGCAGTGAAACCACTTAGAGAAGCTGTGAAACCCTCAGAAATATCATCAGCATTACTGAGGTGGGATAATCCACTGCTGAAAAATTTTTGGTGTTCGGTCGAAGCAGGAATCGAACCCACGACCTTGTGCATGCAAGGCGGGCACGCTAACCATTGCACCACGGTGGCTCCCTAGTGCAGGGTATAAATATTAAAGGTTTCAGTGGGGGTGTCAGTAGGCGGATCGATCTGAAAATTTCTATGAGCTCTTCTGATGTTATGCACAACATGTGTTCCAAATTTTAAACCGATAAGTGAATTTTTGTAGTCATTTTGCCTCAAACCCCGGTCGTTGGCCCCATAGTGCAATCTACCAAACAGTAACAAATCTGCCATTTTTGGTAGATTCATGTTCATAATTGTATATAGCCCCCATATAAAGCGACCCCTACATTTCAATTCTGGTTATATAATTACCGCACAAAATTTCATATCGGTTCGTAATTATTTCTTCCCTATATATACCGGTCAAGAATTGAATATATACGTATTTAATCGACCTTTCTTTTGTCTACTATATATCCCGCATGGACTAACTTACAATTTAGAAGATGACGTTAAGAAGTTTTAAGATGCCTTGCCATCGGCCGCAACCCAAGTAATTTAATTGTGGATAACGGTCTTTCGTAGAAGTTTCTACGCAATCCATGGTGGAGGGTACAAAAGATTCGGCCTGGCCGAACTTACGACCATATATACTTGTTTAAAACTGAATTAAGACTTTAATTGAAAAAATGTTCGTGATTTTTATACCCACCACCATAGGATGGGGGGTATATTAACTTTGTCATTCCGTTTGTAACACATCGAAGTATTGCTCTAAGACCCCATAAAGTATATATATTCTGGGTCGTGGTGAAATTCTTAGTCGATCTGAGCATGTCCGTCCGTCCGTCCGTCCGTCCGTCTGTTGAAATCACGCTAACTTCCGAACGAAACAAGCTATCGACTTGAAACTTGGCACAAGTAGTTGTTATTGATGTAGGTCGGATGGTATTGCAAATGGGCCATATCGGTCCACTTTTACGTGTAGCCCCCATATAAACGGGCCCCAAAATTTGGCTTGCGAGTCCTCTACGAGAAGCAAATTTCATCCGATCCGGCTGAAATTTGGTACATGGTGCTAGTATATAGTCTCTAACAACCATGCAAAAACTGGTGGACATCGGTCCATAATTATATATAGCCCCCATATAAACCGATCCCCCGATTTGGCTTGCGAGGCCTCTAAGAGAAGCAAATTTCATCCGATCCGGCTGAAATTTGGTACATGGTGTAAGTATATGGTCTCCAATAACCATGCAAAAATTGGTCCACATCGGTCCATAATTATATATAGCCCCCATATAAACCGATCCCCCGATTTGGCTTGCGAGGCCTCTAAGAGAAGCAAATTTCATCCGATACGGCTGAAATTTGGTACGTGATGTTAGTATATGGTCTCTGACAACCAAGCAAAAATTGGTCTACATCGGTTCATAATTATATATAGTCCCCATATAAACCGATCACCAGATTTGACCTCCGGAACCTCTTGGAAGACCAAAATTCATCTGATTCAGTTGAAATTTGGTAAGTGGTGTTAATATATGGCCTCAAACTCCCATGCACAAATTGGTCGATATCGGTCCATAATTATATATAGGCCCCATATAAACCGATCCCCAGATTTGACCTCCAGAGCCCCTTGGAAGAGCAAAATTCTTCCCATTCTGTTGGAATTTGGTACGTGATGTTAGTATATGGTATCCAACAACCATTCAGGAATTGGTTCCTATCAGTCCATAATTATATATAGCTCCCATATAAACCGATCCCCAGATTTGACCTCCGGTGCCTTTTGGAGAAGCAAAATTCATCCGATCTGCTTGAAATTTGGTACGTGGTGGTAGTATATGATATTTAACAATCATACCAAAAGTGGTCCATATCAGTCCATAATCGTACATAGCCCCATATAAACCGATCCCGAGATTTGGTTTTGGAACCTTTTGGAGGAGCAAATTTCATCCGAGTGAGTTGAAATTTGGTACATTGTGCTAGTAAAGGGTGATTTGTTAAGAGCTTGATAATTTTTTTTAAAAAAAAACGCATAAAATTTGCAAAATCTCATCGGTTCTTTATTTGAAACGTTAGATTGGTCCATCACATTTACTTTTTTAAGATAATTTCATTTAAATGTTGACCGCGGCTGCGTCTTAGGTGGTCCATTCGGAAAGTCCAATTTTGGGCAACTTTTTCGAGCATTTCGGCCGGAATAGCCCGAATTTCTTCGGAAATGTTGTCTTCCAAAGCTGGAATAGTTGCTGGCTTATTTCTGTAGACTTTAGACTTGACGTAGCCCCACAAAAAATAGTCTAAAGGCGTCAAATCGCATGGTCTTGGTGGCCAACTTACCGGTCCATTTCTTGAGATGAATTGTTCTCCGAAGTTTTCCCTCAAAATGGCCATAGAATCGCGAGCTGTGTGGCATGTAGCGCCATCTTGTTGAAACCACATGTCAACCAAGTTCAGTTCTTCCATTTTTGGCAACAAAAAGTTTGTTAGCATCGAACGATAGCGATCGCCATTCACCGTAACGTTGCGTCCAACAGCATCTTTGAAAAAATACGGTCCAATGATTCCACCAGCGTACAAACCACACCAAACAGTGCATTTTTCGGGATGCATGGGCAGTTCTTGAACGGCTTCTGGTTGCTCTTCACTCCAAATGCGGCAATTTTGCTTATTTACGTAGCCATTCAACCAGAAATGAGCCTCATCGCTGAACAAAATTTGTCGATAAAAAAGCGGATTTTCTGCCAACTTTTCTAGGGCCCATTCACTGAAAATTCGACGTTGTGGCAGATCGTTCGGCTATTCATGATGAAATGTCAAAGCATACTGAGCATCTTTCTCTTTGACACCATGTCTGAAATCCCACGTGATCTGTCAAATACTAATGCATGAAAATCCTAACCTCAAAAGAATCACCCTTTATATGGTCGTTAACAACCATGCTTAACTAGGTCCATATCGGTCTATAGTTATATATGGCACTCAGATAAATCGATCCCCAATCACACAAAAATTGGTCCATATCAAGTTCATAATTGTATATAGCCCCCATATAAGCGACCCCCATATTTCAATTCTGGCTCTCTACGTACAAAAAGTCCATATCGATTCGTAATTATTTGTAGACTTAACTATACATAACTTTTTGTCTAATATATACCATGTATGGACTAAATCACAATTTAGAAAACGATGTTAAGAAGTTTTAAGATACCACAACCCAAGTAATTCGATTGTGGATGATAGTCTTTCGTACAAGTTTCTACGCAATCCATGGTGGTGGGTACATAAGATTCGGCCTGGCCGAACTTGCGGCCGTATGTACTTGTTTTTTCTGTATTCGGAAACAAAACAAAGATATGCGTAGCCAATTTCAGAGGATACGGTGGATTGGTCAATACCACTATGTGGTTTAGGGTATAATAAATACCATTCTAGCACTTATTTATATTCACTTTTACTTACCAGTACGGCCAAAATACACAATGGTGCAAAAAATCTTAAAATATAAACCTTCCAAGTACTAAAACGTTCATTGGTCATAAAGAACATATCTCGCTGGAAGCGTTCACGTCCATAGATCCATGTCACAATGATGATCAATAGCAAATTGATAAGCGATTGACTGATAAAAGTTTCCCACATTAAAGTCACACTCGACTCATAGCCACTCTGAAAGAAAAGCCGATTACTTCTAAATGACTACGATGCCAACATAGATTCTTCCTATTTTACCAATGATGCAAAATATAGTGAAGCAAATGCCATAGATACCAACAGATATAAACTATAGCGCAGTTTATCTACCCTTAAAGAAATAAATTCATCGAAAATACTTGAAAGTATGGAATGCATTTGAAGAATCTGAAATGAAGAGAAAATGTGGATTTTATAAAAAAGGAAATGCTGTAGGGTTCAATATACCATTATAACTAAGGACGAAGCAAACAGCATTGCATAAAATAGTAGACACCAAAAGTTAGGCATTGCCATCGTTGCTATTGAGCTACCACTAATAAGGAAGAATGTTCCATAGTGCGTATTTTGTTCATTGTAATAATCATCAGTTCTTGCTGAAAATAAACAAAATTGTGAGCCTTATAAACCCCCCTGCAATAAAATGGAACAGCTTCAATGGGCACAGAGAAGCATATCAGGGTTTGTAGTGCCCACACAGAGAAAGAATATGATAACTTCGAAACATTCCAAATTTGAAGTTGATCATTCCATAGTTGAAGTTTATATGTTTTCATTGTGGGGTATATCTACATTGAATACTTACAAAGCAAATTAAGATTAATAAAGGCATCCAACATATCCAAACCGAATATTATAAACATTTGACCAATACCAATTAGCCAACTTGCTCGTGAAATATTCGTTTTGAAATGATTAAAACTCGCCAAGGATATGAAGAGGCCCCATCCGGGACCAAATGCAGATATGCCATAGGCCGGTAGCTTAGACAATTCAACGATAAAATCATCCCAATTTGGAGTAAAAAGACGCTGATAATGCTTTATAGTACCGGGAAGAAGACTAAAACGAATAATAAATACAATCAGCAACACCATGATACATTGCATTATATATCGAACTAATTGACCAATCTGGAAAGAAAATATGTTATCCTGGACATTAACCAAATTAAGTTTATTACAAAATCACCTCACCTTTTCAGTTGTTGATAGTTTATATATGACAAGAGTTAAGAGGGTCCAAACCCCCAATGAGCTTAATACCAATTGCCATGAGATGTGAAATGAGTAACCCATAATGTTGTATACTCGGAAGAGTTTGCTGGAAAATAAAATAATTGAATAAGTTTTTTTTTCACATTGGTCCAAAATCTATTGAGTATTCAAGAAAAAAGTTATTCAAAAAAGATATTCAAAGAGTCTGTGAAAACTCTGAAACCAATTAAATTTTATGAGTTTTTATACCCTCCACCATAGGATGGGGGTATATTAACTTTGTCATTCCGTTTGTAACACATCGAAATATTGCTCTAAGACCCCATAAAGTATATATATTCTGGGTCGTGGTGAAATTCTGAGTCGATCTGAGCATGTCCGTCCGTCCGTCCGTCTATTGAAATCCCGCTAACTTCCGAAAGAAACAAGCTATCGACTTGAAACTTTGCACAAGTAGTTGTTATTGATGTAGGTCAGACGGTGTTGCAAATGGGCCATATCGGTCCACTTTTACGTATAGCCCCCATATAAACGGAACCCCAAATTTGGCTTGCGAATCCTCTAAGAGAAGCAAATTTCATCCGATTCGGCTGAAATTTGGTACATGGTATTAGTATATGGTCTCTAACAACCACGCAAAAATTGGTCCACATGGGTCCACTTTTACGTATAGCCCCCATATAAACGGACCCCTAAATTTGGGATGCGAATCCTCTAAGAGAAGCAAATTTCATCCGATCCGGCTGAAATTTGGTACATGGTGTTAGTATATGGTCTCTAAAAACCATGCAAAAATTGTTCCACATCGGTCCATAATTATATATAGCCTCCATATAAACCGATCCCCCGATTTGGCTTGCAGAGCCTCTAAGAGAAGCAAATTTCATCCGATCGGGCTGAATTTTGGTACATGGGGTTAACATATGGTCTCTAATGAACATGCAAAAATTGGTCCACACCGGTCCATAATTATATAGCCCCCATATAAACCGATCCCCAGATTTGACCTCCGGAGCCTCTTGGAAGAGCAAAATTCATCCGATTCGGTTGAAATTTGGTACCTGAAGTTAGTATATGGTATCCAACAACAATTCAGGAATTGGTTCATATCAGTCCATAATTATATATAGCTCCCATATAAACCGATCCCCAGATTTGACCTCCGGAGCCCCTTGGATGAGCAAAATTCATCCGATTCGGTTGAAATTTGGTACGTGATGTTTTTATATCATAATTAACAACCATGCCAAAAGTGGTCCATATCAGTCCATAATCATATATAGCCCCCATATAAGCCGATCCCGAGATTTGGTTTTGTAGCCTCTTGGAGGAGCAAATTTCATATGAGTCAGTTGAAATTTGGTACATTGTGTTAGTATATGGCCGTTAACAACCATGCCTAACTAGGTCCATATCGGTCTATAGTTATATATAGCCCTCAGATAAATCGATCCCCAATCACACAAAAATTGGTCCATATCAAGTTCATAATTGTATATAGCTCCCATATAAGCGACTCCCATATATCAATTCTGGCTCTCTACGTATTGTCTAATATATACCACATATGGAATAACTCACAATTTAGAAAACGATGTTAAGAAGTTTTAAGATACCACAACCCATGTAATTCGATTGTCCATGACAGTCTTTCGTAGAAGTTTCTACGCAATCCATGGTGGAGGGTACATAAGATTCGGCCTGGCCGAACTTACGGCCGTATATACCTGTTTTTTTTTTTTCATTTAATTCACTTACTAGAAGTACAGGGAAGATGCTACCGTTCCATAGCAACCTGAAAAATAAAAGAGTAATTTTATTAAAATGTAAAATATTATTTATTAAATTTTGGAAAATTTTAAATGTATATACAAAAGATATTTTCTTAACTCTGATATTTTCTTAACTCTCTGATTATGGACTGATATGGACCACTTTTGGCATGGCTGTTAAATACCATATACTACCACCACGTACTAAATTTCAAACAGATCGGATGAATTTTGCTTCTCCAAAAGGCACCGGAGGTCAAATCTGGGGATTGGTTTATATTGGGGAATATGGAATATGGAATAATTTTTTCATAGTTTTTAGAGACCATATACTAACACCACATACCAAATTTCAACCGGATCGGATAAAATTTGCTCCTAAAAGAGGCTGCGTAGATCAAATCTGGGGATCCGACTATATGGGGACTCTATATAATTAAGGACCGATATGGATAAAATTTTTGCATGGTTGTTAGAGATCTTATACTAACAACACGTGCCAAATTTCAACCGGGTCGGATGTATTTTACTCCTCCAAGAGGCTCCGGAGGTCAAACCTTTTGATCGGCTTATATGGGGGCTATATATTTATGGACCGATATAAACCAATTTTTGCATGGTTGTTAGAGACCATATACTAACCAATATAGACCAATTTTTTCATGGTTGTTAGTGACCATATACTAACACCACATACCAAATTTCAACCGGATCGAATGAATTTTGCTCTTCCAATAGGCTCCGGAGATCAAATCTGGGGATCGGTTCATATGGGACCAAATTTCCACCGGATCGGATGAAATTTGCTCCTCCAAGAGGCTTCGGTAGTCAAATCTGGGGATCGGTTTTTATGAGGGCCACACGTAGACGTAGTCCGATATGGCCCATTTGCAATACCAGCCGACCTACATCAATAACAACTACTTGTGCCAAGTTTCAAGTCGATAGCTTGTTGTGATATCCACAGACGGACGGACGAACATAGCTAGAACGACTCAGGATTATGGGGTCTTAGACCAATATTTCGATGTGTTACAAACGGAATGGCAAAGTTATCCTATGGTGGAGGGTATAATTAACTGATTAACGAAGTAAACTAAATTTTATTTATCATTTTTGGTCACGATGCAATTTAACATATAGAGCCTTGACTTTTAGCTTTATCTCAATCAGAACAGAAGCTTTATCTGAACAGAAATGCCTGATATTAGGAGCTATACTTCATTTTACACCTACACTGAAAAAAATATTTACGTGATATTAAAGATTACACACCTTAAATTTTAGGATGCGAAATTTACAAAATATTAAGGACAACTTTCTTTAAAATAATGAAATTTTAATTAAAATAAAGTTTATAATCTTTGCTTCAAAAATTTTTTTCATTAAATTTAGGACACAAAGTTTGTAAATTCGAATTGGTTCATTAATAAGAGTACTATGGCCAAATTGGGGAAAGTCTGTATATACATATTCAGTGCCACACATAAGTATTGGCACAGGATCTTAAAATGGTTAAAGTGGTCGGGGTATACACAAAAAATGTGCCTACCAGAAATATCGACTTTAAGCACAATAAAACTAATACCGATCGACTCAGCATCACCTCCCTAGTCAGTTTAGCCCATGGTGTCCGTCCGTCTGTCCAAGTATTTGTTGTTCAGCGGAATATAGGTACAGATACTACAAAATGAGTCCGTTCAATGTCTAGACAGTTTGATTCAGTTATCAACTAAAAAGCAATGCCCAACAAGTACTAAATGTACCAAAAAACTAATTTAGAAATACCATTCATTATGAAGAATTTTTGAAAATTATTGATACCATGTTTTAAGCCAAATCACTTAACTACAAGGACAAAACGACTAAAAAGGTTATCGATTTTCTGACAAAGAAACAAGTATATACGGCCGTAAGTTCGGCCAGGCCGAATCTTATGTACCCTCCACCATGGATTGCGTAGAAACTTCTACGAAAGACTGTCATCCACAAATTTCAACTCACATGGTTGTTAAATATCATATGCTACCACCACGTACCAAATTTCAACCAGATCGAATGAATTTTGCTTCTCCAAAAGGCACCGAGGTCAAATCTGGGGATCGGTTTATATGGGAGCTATATATTATTATGGACTGATAGGAACCAATTCCTGCATGGTTGTTGGATACTCTTCCAAGGTGCTCCGGAGGTCAAATCTGGGGATCGGTTTATATGGGGCCTATATATAATTATGGACCGATATGAACCAATTTTTGCATGGGTGTTTGAGGCCATATATTAACATCACGTACCAAATTTCAACTGAATCAGATGAATTTTGGTCTTCTAAGAGGCTCCGGAGGTCAAATTATGGACCGATATGGACCAATTTTTGCATGGTTGTTAGAGACCATATACTAACACCATGTACCAAATTTCAGCCGGATCGGAGGAAATTTGCTTCTCTTAGAGGCTCCGCAAGCCAAATCGGGGGATCGGTTTATATGGGGGCTATATATAATTATGGACCGATATGGACCAATTTTTGCATGGTTGTTAGAGACCATATACTAACACCATGTACCAAATTTCAGCCGGATCGGATGAAAATTGTTTCTCTTAGAGGCTCTGCAATCCAAATCGGCGGATCGGTTTATATGAGGGATATATATAAGTATGGACCGATGTAGACCAATTTTTGTGTGGTTGTTAGAGACCATATACTAACACCATGTACCAAATTTCAGCCGGATCGGATGAAATTTGCTTCTCTTAGAGGCCTCGCAAGCCAAATTTGGGGGTCCGTTTATATGGGGGCTATACGTAAAAGTGGACCGATATGGCCCATTTGCAATACCATCTGACCTACATCAATAACAACTACTTGTGCCAAGTTTCAAGTCGATAGCTTGTTTCGTTCGGAAGTTAGCGTGATTTCAACAGACGGACGGACGGACGGACGGACGGACGGACATGCTTAGATCGACTCAGAATTTCACCACGACCCAGAATATATATACTTTATGGGGTCTTAGAGCAATATTTCGATGTGTTACAAACGGAATGACAAAGTTAATATACCCCCCATCCTATGGTGGAGGGTATAAAAACTTTAGATCAGCTAAATGCGTTTTCTATGCTAAGCAAAATTCGCATTCGCATTTTAAGGACATGATATATATGGCCTCACGAATATAATTTTTTCAGTGTATAAGTAAATTTATGTTGGTAATGCAATAGGTATACTCAAAAAAAGTTTACTTGCATCCAAGGATATGGATTTTCCCTAAAGGATTTCGGGATGGATTCCGAGCCAAAGATGCGGCTTTTTTAAAATAAGGACTTTTTAGGGACCTTGGTAGTCTTAAATCCAGAATAAATAAAATCAAAATTAGGATACATATCTCATCAAGGATATGTTCATTTCTTCATTTGCGATACGAAAGCAGTACGGAAACTTCTTAGCCTAGCACAAAAAGAGCGGTATAAACAGAAAAAAGTTAAATGTTTTGGAAACTTCCATCTCTGTTATGAACACCTGCTAAATGTTGTTTCGATCTGGCAAATCCTTCATGTAGAAACAGGTGTTCAAAAAAGACGCATACGCAATTTTTTACAATGGAAAAATTACTGGACTGAAACTGGAGGAAGTGCCCCAAAGAAGGCAAAACAATTGAATCGGCTGGTAAGGTTATGGCAACGGTTTTTTGAGACTTCAAAGGTAAAACAAAAGGGTAAACAATAAATTCAGAGTATTATTGCAACCTTTTGGATCAATTAAATGTACAAATTCGAGAAAACCGTCCAGGCTTACAACACAGAAAAATAATTTTTCATCAAGACAACGCACCAGCGCACAAGAGTGTTATAACAATGGCTAAAATCAACGAATTAAAGTACGAGTTGCTTGACCATCCACCTTATTCTCCTGATTTAGCTCCCAGTGACTTTTACTTGTTCTCAAATCTAAAAAAATCCTTGCTGGCAAGCGTTTTACCTCAAATGAAGATGCAATTAAAGTTGTAAACCACTATTTTGAATACCTTGAGGAAAACTATTTTAATCAAGGGATTGCTAGAAAAGCGTTGGACTAAGTGTATTGAAGTTTCAGGAGATTATATTGAAAAATATAAATATTTTTGAAAAACTAACTATTCTCTTTCATTGATAGGCTAAGAAGTTTCCGAAGTTTTCCGACCTCGTAATCAAAAATATATAATGTTTAATAGAGAAATTCACGTGGAAACTAATTCCCGTTAAAAAATCCAAATTGTGAAAGATACTTCCAAGTAAAAAATTTTTTCTTACTTAAAAAAAAAAATAAATAAAAAACCTTAAACCAAATATACAAAATCCTCAAAAAAGCCTTAGCCTAGACTCTCTCTCTCTTGGAAGAGTTTTTTTTAATCATAAGATTCAATATTTAATACCTTCTGTTTTCTTTTTGTAAATTCAAGATCGAAGTTAGAGTTTTATTTTCTGTTTTAATTTTTTTTATAATTCGATATATATAAAAACACAAGTAAGTAAAGTCTAAAGTCGGGCGGGGCCGACTATATTATACCCTTTACCACCATGTAGACCAACATTTGTGTTACCATCTCAACTACTTCAAATTTGCTGGGAGGGCTACATAAAGGTTTGCATTTCCAGATACAAATACTTATAATGGAGACAATTTTTTGTACTTCTACAAAATCTCTAGAATTAAAATTGAAATCGGCTAACGCCCTGGAATGAAACACAATGTTAATAAAAAACAAGTATATACAGCCGTAAGTTCGGCCAGGCCGAAGCTTATGTACCCTCCATCATGGAGTGCGTAGAAACTTCTTCTAAACACTGCCATCCACAATCGAATTACTTAAGTTGCGGTAACGCTTGCCGATGGCAAGGTATCTTAAAACCTCCTAACACCATCTTCTAAATTGTATGTAAGTCCATACGTGGTATATATTAAATCAAAAAAAAATCGATCCAATACGTATATAATTCAGTTTGACAAAGTAGACATAAAATTTTGACAAAATTTTCTACAGAAATAAAATTTTCACAAAATTTTCTATAGAAATAAACTTTTGACAAAATTTTCTATAGAAATAAAATCTTGGTAGATTATTTTGGGTCGAGTGGCAACCATGATTATGAACCGAATAAAATTTGAACAAAATTTTCTATAGAAATAAAATTTTGACAATGATGAAAATTTTATTATGAACCGAATAAAATTTTAACAAAATTTTCTCTAGAAATAAAATTTTGACAAAATTTTCTATAGAAATAAAATGTTGATAACATTTTCTATAGAAATAAAATTTTGGTAGACTATTTTTGGCTCTAGTGGCAACCATGATTAGGAACCGATATGGACCAATTTTTGTGTGATTGGACCAATTTTGGTATGGTTGTTAGCGACCATATACTAACACCACGTTCCTAATTTGAACCGGATCGGATGAATTTTGCTCTTCCAAGAGGCTCCGGAGGTCAAATCTGGAGAACGTTTTATATGGGGGCTATATATAACTATGGACCGATATTGACCAATTCTGGAACGCTTGTTAAAGATCATATACTAACACCATGTTCCAAATTACAACCGGATTGGATGAAATTTGCTTCTCTTAGAGGCTCCACAAGCCAAATCTGGGGATCGGTTTATATGGGGGCTATATATAATTAAGGTCCGATATGGACCAATTTTTGCGTGGTTGTTAGAGACCATATACCAACATCATGTACAAAATTTCAGACGGATCGGATGAAATTTTCTTCTCTTTGAGGCTCCGCAAGCCAAATCTTGGGATCGGTTTATATGGGGGCTATATATAATTATGGAACGATATGGACCAATTTTTGCATGGTTGTTAGAGACCATATACTAACACCATGTTCCAAATTTCAGCTGGATCGGATGAAATTTGCTTCTCTTTTAGGCTCCGCAAGCCAAATCTGGGGATAGGTTTATATGGGGGCTATATATAATTATGGACCGATGTAGACCAATTTTTGCATGGTTGTTAGAGACCATATACCAACATAATGTACCAAATTTCAGCCGGATGGGATGAAATATGCTTCTGTTAGAGGCTCCACAAGCCAAATCTGAGGGTCCCTTTATATGGGGGCTATACGTAAAAGTGGACCGATATGGCCCATTTTCAATAACATCCAACCTACATCGATAACAACGACTTGTGCCAAGTTTCAAGTAGATAGCTTGTTTCGTTCGGAAGTTAGCGTGATTTCAACAGATAAACGGACGGACATGCTTAGATCGACTCAGAATTTCAGCACGACCCAGAATATATATACTTTATGGGGTCTTAGAGCAATATTTCGATGTGTTACAAACGGAATGACAAAGTTAATATACCCCCATCCTATGATGGAGGGTATAATAATAAAACAAGTATATACGGCCGTAAGTTCGGCCAGGCCGAAGCTTATGTACCCTCCATCATGGATTGCGTAGAAACTTCTTCTAAACACTGCCATCCATAATCGAATTACTTAAGTTGCGGTAACGCTTGCCGATAGCAAGGTATCTTAAAACCTCCTAACACCATCTTCTAAATGGTATGTCCATACGTGGTATATATTAAATCAAAAAAGATCGATCCAATACGTATATAATTCAGTTTGGCAAAGTAGACATAAAATTTTGACAAAATTTTCTACAGAAAGAAAATATTAAAAAATTTTCTATGGAAATAAAATTTTCACAAAATTTTCTATAGAAATAAAAATTTTGACAACATTTTCTATAGAAAGAAAATTTTGACAAAAATTTCTACAGAAATAAAATTTTAACAAAATTTTCTATAGAAATAAACTTTTGACAAAATTTTCTATAGAAATAAAATCTTGGTCGATTATTTTTGGCTTGAGTGGCAACTATGATTATGAACTTAATAAAATTTGAACAAAATTTTCTATAGCAATAAAATTTTGACAAAATTTTCTATAGAAATAAAATTTTGACAATGATGAAAATTTTATTATGAACTGAATAAAATTTTAACAAAATTTTCTCTAGAAATAAAATTTTGACAACATTTTCTATAGAAATAAAATTTGATAGATTATTTTTGGCTCTAGTGGCAACCATGATTATGAACCGATATGGACCAATTTGTGTGTGATTGGACCAATTTTGGTATGGTTGTTAGCGACCATATACTAACACCACGTTCCTACTTTGAACCGAATCGGATGAATTTTGCTCCTCCAAGAGGCTCCGGAGGTCAAATCTGGAGAACGTTTTATATGGGGGCTATATATAATTATGGACCGATATGGACCAATTCTGGCACGGTTGTTAAAGAAAATATACTAACACCATGTTCCAAATTACAACCGGATTGGATGAAATTTGCTTCTCTTGGAGACTTTGCAAGCCAAATCTGGGGATCTGTTTATATGAGGACTATATATAATTATGAACCGATGTGGACCAATTTTTGCATGGTTGTTAGAGACCATATACCAACATCATGTACGAAATTTCAGGCGGATCGGATGAAATTTGTTTCTCTTTGAGGCTCCGCAACCCAAATCTGGGGATCGGTTTATATGGGCGCTATATATAATTATGGACCGATGTGGACAAATTTTTGCACGGTTGTTAGAGACTATATACCAATACCATGTACCAAATTTCAGCCGGATCGGATGCAGTTT
The DNA here is from genome assembly GCF_050003625.1 of Haematobia irritans. Lineage (NCBI taxonomy): Eukaryota > Metazoa > Arthropoda > Insecta > Diptera > Muscidae > Haematobia > Haematobia irritans. The sequence goes on along the minus strand of NC_134398.1, from coordinate 152,115,017 downwards.
GCTTCTCTTTGAGGCTTCGCAAGCCAAATCTGGAGATCGGTTTATATGGGGTCTATATATAATTATGGACCGATGTGGACCAATTTTTGCATGGTTGTTAGAGATCATATACCAACATCATGTACCAAATTTCAGATGGATCGGATGAAATTTGCTTCTCTTTGAGGCTCCGCAAGCCAAATCTGGGGGTCGGTTTATATGGGGGCTATATATAATTATGGACCGATGTGGACCAAATTTTGCACGATTGTTAGAGACCATATACAAACACCATATACCAAATTTCAGCCGGATCGGATGAAATATGCTTCCGTTAGAGGCTCCACAAGCCAAATCTGAGGGTCCCTTTATATGGGGGCTATACGTAAAAGTGGACCGATATGGCCCATTTTCAATACCATCCGACCTACATCGATAACAACTACTTGTGCCAAGTTTCAAGTCGATAGCTTGTTTCGTTCGGAAGTTAGCGTGATTTCAACAGACGGACGGACGGACGGACGGACGGACATGCTTAGATCGACTCAGAATTTCACCACGACCCAGAATATATATACTTTATGGGGTCTTAGAGCAATATTTCGATGTGTTACAAACGGAATGACAAAGTTAATATACCCCCATCCTATGATGGAGGGTATAAAAATAGTAATTGATATTAAAACTATTCTTTCATAAATTAATATCTTAACAAGTATATACGGCCGTAAGTTCGGCCAGGCCGAAGCTTATGTACCCTCCATCATGGATTGCGTAGAAACTTCTTCTAAACACTGCCATCCATAATCGAATTACTTAAGTTGCGGTAACGCTTGCCGATAGCAAGGTATCTTAAAACCTCCTAACACCATCTTCTAAATGGTATGTCCATACGTGGTATATATTAAATCAAAAAAGATCGATCCAATACGTATATAATTCAGTTTGGCAAAGTAGACATAAAATTTTGACAAAATTTTCTACAGAAAGAAAATATTAAAAAATTTTCTATGGAAATAAAATTTTCACAAAATTTTCTATAGAAATAAAAATTTTGACAACATTTTCTATAGAAAGAAAATTTTGACAAAAATTTCTACAGAAATAAAATTTTAACAAAATTTTCTATAGAAATAAACTTTTGACAAAATTTTCTATAGAAATAAAATCTTGGTCGATTATTTTTGGCTTGAGTGGCAACTATGATTATGAACTTAATAAAATTTGAACAAAATTTTCTATAGCAATAAAATTTTGACAAAATTTTCTATAGAAATAAAATTTTGACAATGATGAAAATTTTATTATGAACTGAATAAAATTTTAACAAAATTTTCTCTAGAAATAAAATTTTGACAACATTTTCTATAGAAATAAAATTTGATAGATTATTTTTGGCTCTAGTGGCAACCATGATTATGAACCGATATGGACCAATTTGTGTGTGATTGGACCAATTTTGGTATGGTTGTTAGCGACCATATACTAACACCACGTTCCTACTTTGAACCGAATCGGATGAATTTTGCTCCTCCAAGAGGCTCCGGAGGTCAAATCTGGAGAATATTTTGTATGGGGGCTATATAAAGGGTGATTTGTTAAGAGCTTGATAACTTTTTAAAAAAAAAAACGCATAAAATTTGCAAAATCTCATCGGTTCTTTATTTGAAACGTTAGATTGGTCCATGACATTTACTTTTTGAAGATAATTTCATTTAAATGTTGACCGCGGCTGCGTCTTAGGTGGTCCATTCGGAAAGTCCAATTTTGGGCAACTTTTTCGAGCATTTCGGCCGGAATAGCCCGAATTTCTTCGGAAATGTTGTCTTCCAAAGCTGGAATAGTTGCTGGCTTATTTCTGTATACTTTAGACTTGACGTAGCCCCATAAAAAATAGTCTAAAGGCGTCAAATCGCATGATCTTGGTGGCCAACTTACCGGTCCATTTCTTGAGATGAATTGTTCTATATTTATGGACCGATATCGACCATGTTCCAAATTACAACCGGATTGGATGAAATTTGCTTCTCTTGGAGACTTCGAATGCCAAATCTGGGGATCGGTTTATATGGGGGCTATATATAATTATGAACCGATGTGGACCATTTTTTGCACGGTTGTTAGAGACCATATACCAATATCATGTACCAAATTTCAGGCGGATCGGATAAAATTTGCTTCTCTTTGAGGCTCCGCAACCCAAATCTGGGGATCGGTTTATATGGGCGCTATATATAATTACGGACCGATGTGGACCAATTTTTGCACGGCTGTTAGAGACCATATACCAACATCATGTACCAAATTTCAGCCGGATCGGATGAAATTTGCTTCTCTTTGAGGCTCCGCAAGCCAAAATCTGGGGATCGGTTTATATGGGGGCTATATATAATTATGGACCAATGTGGACCAATTTTTGCATGATTGTTAGAGACCATATACCAACACCATGTACCAAATTTCTGCCGGATCGGATGAAATATGCTTCTCTTAGAGGCTCCACTAGCCAAATCTGGGGATCGGTTTATATGGGGGCTATATATAATTATGGACCGATGGGAACCAATTTTTGCATGGTTGTTAGAGACCATATACCAACATCATGTACCAAATTTCAGCCGGATCGGATGAAATTTGCTTCTCTTTGAGGCTCCGCAAGCCAAATCTGGGGATCGGTTTATATGGGGGCTATATATAATTATGGACCGATGTGAACCAATTTTTGTATGGTTTTTAGAGACCATATACCAACACCATATACCAAATTTCAGCCGGATCGGATGAAATAGGCTTCTGTTAGAGGCTCCACAAGCCAAATCTGGGGATCGGTTTATATGGGGGCTATATATAATTATGGACCGATGTGGACCAATTTTTGCATGGTTGTTAGAGACCATATACCAACACCATATACCAAATTTCAGCCGGATCGGATGAAATATGCTTCTTTTAGAGGCTCCACAAGCCAAATCTGAGGGTCCCTTTATATGGGACGTAAAAGTGGACCGATATGGCCCATTTTCAATACCATCCGACCTACATCGATAACAACTACATGTGCCAAGTTTCAAGTCGATAGCTTGTTTCGTTCGGAAGTTAGCGTGATTTCAACAGACGGACGGACATGCTTAGATCGACTCAGAATTTCACCACGACCCAGAATATATATACTTTATGGTGTCTTAGAGCAATATTTCGATGTGTTACAAACGGAATGACAAAGTTAATATACCCCCATCCTATGATGGAGGGTATAAAAATATGGGAAATATGAAGCGAGAGAAATTTTAATGCAATTGTACGAAAGAGCATTTATGGTTTACCAGGCGATACTTATGTATTCGAGATATAGGACAATTTGAGGAACATTTACAAGTTTTGCTATTCAGCAGTGACGAAAATTTGAACTAAATCACGGCAAAACTCTGGCTTTTGAGGTCATATAAGTTCAAATCGGACGAAAGATATATATGGGAGCTATATCTTAATCTGAACCGATTTCAACCAAATTTGGCACACTTACCGATACTGTTAAACGTACTCCTTGTGCAAAATTTGAACTAAATCACGGCAAAACTCTGACTTTTGAGACCATATAAGTGCTTTATCGGACGAAAGATATATAAGGGAGCTATATCTAAATCTGAACCGATTTCAATCAAATTTACCAAGCATTGGTAGAATGTCAATTCTACTCTTTATGCAAAATTTCACGTAAATCGGTAGTAAACTTTGGCTTCTGTTGTCATATGAGTCTAAATCGGACGAGAGATATATATGGGAGCTATATCTAAATCTGAACCGATTTAGCAGATATTTTGCAAGTTTTTCGGGACTCATAAAATATTCGGATGTACTGAATTTGAAGAACATCGGTTGATAAACACGCCAATTATGACCAGATCGGGGATAAATATATATGACAGCTATATCTAAATCTGAACCGATTTTTTCCAAAATCAATAGCGATTGTCTTTGTTCCACAAAACGACGATCGGACTTAAACTGCGACCTGTACTTTGCGCACAAAAATACATGAACAGACAGACGGACAGACAGACGGACGGACGGACAGACGGACGGACAGACAGACAGACATACAGACATCGCTAAATCGACTCAGAATTTAATTCTAAGACGATCGGTATACTAAACGATGGGTCTCAGACTTTTCCTTCTTGGCGGTACATACAAATGCACAAACTTATTATACCCTGTAACACAGTAGTAGTGAAGGGTATAATAAAACAGAAAATAAAACTCTGACTTCGAGCTTGAATTTACAAAAAGAAAACAGAAGGTAATAAACAAAAAGGTCAAACAACAAACTTGCATTCAATATTTAAGTTAATTTAATGAAAATGTTTTTCTTTTCTTTGAAGAATATCTGTCTCAGTTCAAATAATCCGACTTTAACGTAGGGACGCAAATTTCCAACATTTGATAATAAACTTCCCAATTAATTCAAATTTCAGTTTTTTTTTTAAGAAATTTGTTCTTAACATCGCATCCTTAGGTTGCGTAATCTTTAATACCACGTATTTTTTTAGCATACGTTAACGAGGTTCTCCCAAAAATGAGATGTCCTTAAGTCTAAACTTGTATACTTTAAATTGCGCAATAAGATACGTGTTTTCCCCATTTTTGCCATTTGTCTATAATTAACGTAGTTTTTCCCAATCTACTTACGTCCTTCACAGGTTTCATTATCCACCGATGGGCATAGCTAAAAAAAATTTAAATGCGAAAATAATATTGAGAAATAAAATTCTATATGATATAGTCATACAATCCATACCACAACTTACAAGAACATCCTCTTGTGTCCACTCACGTATACCATCACAGCTCCACGGCAATGTGGGATTAAATGAAGCAAAGAAATACATTAAGGGTATCATAGCAAATACACTATAATAGATGACCACACATATGTTCAAGAATAGCGTTATATATCCAACACCTGGAAATTATTCGAATCGGTTAATTAATTAATTAATGCACATTTAAATTAATTCCTATAGCTTACCTTTGAAAAGAGGGCAAAGTCTTATGGCCGAGATGAATCCACTACTGGAAAATTGACCCATAAATGATTTTACGACCAGCAATGGAACTACATAGAATGCCAAACTGATTAAATAGGTTGGTAGGAAACCACTCACTGAAATTAAATTTATTTCAATAATAATATTACAAAAAAAAAAACTTTAATGTAATACAAGATATTGAAAAGATGTACAATATTCACATATTAAAAGTTGCTATACACTCAAAGAAAGGTCTCAACATCATTTATATATAAAATTCAAAGTATATTTGTATATTTCTTTGAATGTTCCGGGTAAGCTCGGAAACGGCTAATACGATTTGCTTTAAATTTTCGGAGAACGTAGAGGGTGATCATGTGGTGAAAATAGGTTACCCTAGTTTTTATATCTGGTGGGGGAGGGACCACATCCTTACCCGACTTTTTTTAAATTGGAGAACCAAAGTTCTCCGATTTGTGTGAAATTTTGGTAAAAGCATAAGCGTAGGAAGGCCTCTGGGGAGGGGGTTTAGACCCCCAGAAAATTTTTAGCCCCCCAGAATTTGAAAACCTATTTACGATTTTCCATTTGTATAAAAATTAAACAAGTATATCCGCTAAAGACTTTCATGCACAATCGAATTACTTGGGTTGTGGTAGCAGTTGCCGATGGCAATGTTTGAAATCTGATATTTATGAAATAAAGCTGTGGTTGAACTTATGATTTAGGTTCCTAAATTTATGTTTACTTTAATAACTAAAGCTCCTTTATTATTTTGTTTAGTCTGGTTTATTCAATTTATTTAAAAATAGTAGTAATTAAAACTATTCTTTCATAAATTTATATCTTAATAATGCTGCAAAAAAGCGTCGCCAAAAAAGAAGTGAAAATGTTCTTTTTGAGTCCGGAAGTGATGCAAAATTGGTGGAAAAGCGATGAAATTAATATGAATTTGTTATAGGAGGGATGTTCACCATTTCAACAGCCGTTGCAATGAATTTGAATCACTTCCGAATTATCCGAATTCAGTGTTTTGAATGTGAATTACAAAATTTTGTGATATTTTCCCAAATAAATAATTTTTATATATTTTTTATGATTTTTAATGTATTCTAACTCTTGTTTGGAACGTTTTCCTTAGAATATTTTCCAAAATTATCGATTTCTCTATAATGGATTTAGCATTTTTGGGGCAAAATTTGAATAATTTATACCATTTTATTTATTCTTACTCTTTTTTTTAACTATTTGAAAAAAGAAAACAAAAATTTAAAAACAATTAAAAAAAAAAAATGAAGTAAAAAAAATTCCGTGGATGTGCTTGGATGTACAGGCACAACTTTAGCCTTTAAAACAACTCCCAATATTTTTGCTGGGAAAAGTGTGGAACTACTTTTAGGTGCTTCATTATAAATTAATTGTCGAGTTATTTTGATGTCTAATTTGTTATTCATTTTTGTAAATAAAACATTAATTGAACCTATAAATTCAGTCTATAAATTTTTAGCTAGCCCCCCCCCCCCTAGGAATATTGTCTAGCTACGCTAATGGGTAAAAGATTAGAGGTGATGTCTATACAAAGATCCGTTACTTTACTTTTTGGTATTTCGTTGGCGAGGGGACCTCTCTTTCGCCCGACTTAGTACAGGTAAAAAATTAAAATTCTATGATATACTTGAGATTTACAGAGAACATGCGGCGATGTTATTAAATTACTATGGGATACATAATTTTTAAACCCTGTGCCACACTGTGAAACAGGGATTATAAGTTAGCAAATATGTTTGCCACACCAAGAAGGAGACGAGATAGACACAGGGTGTCTTTGACAATATTACGATACTCAGGATTCGTCCCTGAGTCGATATATGTCCGTCTGTCCGTCCGTCCGTGCGTCTGGATGTGAACACATTTTTGTAAGTCGCAGATTCAGTCCAATCAACTTCAAATTTAGCACAAGTTCCTATTTTGGAAGAAATCCGTTCAGATTTAGATATAGCTCCCTTACAGATCGCCCGATATGGACTTATATGGCCCCAGAAGCCAAAGTTTTAGTCTGATTTGCTTGAAATTTTGCACAAGCAGTACAATTAGTATTATCGTCAAGTGTGCTAAATTTGATTGGAATCGGTTTAGATTTAGATATAACCCCCATACATATCTTTCGCCCGATATAGATTTATATGGCCCCAGAAGCCAGAGTTTTAGCCTGATTTGCTTGAAATTTTGCACGAGGAGTACAATTAGTAGTATCGTTTCTAGACATCGAGGGGGCATTCAATAACGTCAATCCGATCTCTATTAAATGGACTGGCAAGTCTGAATGTTGATCCAGGTATACTTAGGCTGCTAGACGAACTGCTAATGAGGAGACGTATTTCGGCCACACTAGGACAAGCAAACATACAAAGGTGTGTGAACAGAGGCACTTCTCAAGGAGGAGTTCTATTTCCTCTTCTTTGGAATAAAAGTGGTGGCATACACAGACGATGTGGCTCTAGCAGTCAGGGGAAAATTCCCATCCACAATCAGAGATGTTATACAGAGAGCCCTCCGGATGACTGAGAAGTGGGCGAAAGAGAACGGTCTTGGAGTAAATTCTGCAAAGACAGAATTAGTCATGTACTGCAAAGATTTGCGATATCCATATCCTTAGGGGGTATTGAAATTCCCTTTGGTGAGTGTGCAAAATAACTTGGCGTTATTGTGGACAGGAAACTGAACTTTACGCTAAATATTGAAGAAAGAGCGAGAAAAGCCACGGCAGCTTTGTACTCGTGCAAAAAGGCAATAGGAAACAAGTATATACGGCCGTAAGTTCGGCCAGGCCGAATCTTATGTACCCTCCACCATCGATTGCGTAGAAACTCCTACCAGAATTGTAATATGTGGGGGCTATATACAATTATGAACTTGATATGGACCAATTTTTGTGTGATTGGGGGTCGATTTATCTGAGGGCTATATATAACTTTAGACCGATATGGTCCTAGTTAGGCACGGCCATATACTAGCACAATGTACCAAATTTCAACTGACTCGGATGAAATTTGCTCCTCCAAGAGGCTCCGGAGGTCAAATATGGGGAACGGTTTATATGGGGCCTATATATAATTATGGACCGATTTCGACCAATTTTTACATGGGTGTTTGAGGCCATATATTAACACCACGTACCAAATTAAATTTTGGCATTCCAAGAGGCTCCGGAGGTCAAATCTGGTGATCGGCTTATATGGCGGCTATATATAATTATGGCCCGATGTTGACCAATTTTTGCATGGTCATTACAGACCTTATACTTACACCATGTACCAAATTTCAGCCGGATCGGATGAAATTTGCTTCGCTTAGAGGCTCCAGAAGCCAAATCGGGGGATAGGTTTATATGGGGGCTATATATAATTATGGACCGATGTGGACCAATTTTTGCATGGTTGTTAGAGACCATATACTTACACTATGTACCAAATTTCAGCCGGATCGGATGAAATTTGCTTCTCTTAGAGGCTCCGCAAGCCAAATCTGGGGATCGGTTTATATGGGGGCTATATATAATTATGGACCGATGTGGACCAATTTTTGCATGGTTGTTAGAGACCATATGCTAACACCATGTACCAAATTTCAGCCGGATCGGATGAAATTTGTTTCTCGTAGAGGATTCGGGGGGCTATACGTAAAAGTGGACCGATATGGCCCATTTGCAATACTCTCCGATCTACATCAATAACAACTACTTGTGCCAAGTTTCAAGTCGATAGCTTGTTCCGTTCGGAAGTTAGCGTGATTTCAACAGATGGACGGACATGCTCAGATCGACTCAGAATTTCACCACGACCCAGAATATATATACTTTTTGGGGTCTTAGAGCAATATTTCGATGTGTTGCAAACGGAATGACAAAGTTAATAAGCCCCCCCCCCTATGGTGGAGGGTATAACAATATGGGAAACACCTCAGTTTTTGTGCCACACTCCCTACCCTCTATTCGAATTTATTTTCAGCTCGAAGATTAGGTTAGTTCAGCGAATTGGGCCGGGTTACGCTAGTCTTTCAAAAAAATCTAAAGAAATAAAATACACGCTAAATGGCGGCAATGAAGTGTCACTACCGTGAATTAGCGATACTACATACCCTACATGAAATAAATCTTCCGTAAAACCCGTACATGACTAGCTACTGGCGTGTAAACAATACTTGATTTAAACGAAATCGATAGTGGTTTTAGTATAAAAATTTAATCACTGGTTTTAATAAATCATGTTTTTGATCTTTTCCCAGAGAAACTAAACTATGACAAAACAACAACGACGATACCCATTTTGAAAACGTTGTATTTTTTGCGTGTATTCTTTTACGTGTACACTCAAATATAAATATACGAAAGAATAATTTTTTGACCGTGTACTTAAATTTAATATATTTTCGATGTCTTTATGTTTTGTTATTTTCTCTTATCAGCAATCAGTTCCTTATTTTTCATCAAAATGTTTGTAAACTTTAGAAAATGAGTTTTTTGATCTTTTCACATAATTTCAACTCGAAGCAATATTGATCCAAAATATGCATAAAGTTTATGATTGGTGATAAGATTTCAACACTTTTGCAGACAACATCTTATTTGAAATCAAATTTACCTCCAGATTCCACCTTTGCAATCCATGATAATGCAAAAACATCTAAACGAAATCCAAAACTTAATCCAGCATATATAAAATCACTAGCCTTTGACCAATATCCACGTTTCAGATCACTTACAAACGGACGATGGCCCGTTTCATACGATGACTCATAATTCATTATCTTAAATTTATTATTTTCGAATTTCTTCTCACAATGACTACCGCGACAAGCCGACGTTGTTTCTTGATGTTATTTCAACAAAATCCATCTACGATATGACGAAAGAAATTTTCTTTATAGGAATTAATACGAAAGAAAGTGAATGAATGCAGTTATTTTAATTCTGATTCTAGATCGTCATTTTCAAAAAGAGCTTATGTTGATAACATAAAAGAATAGAATTCCAAAAGTAAGATTTAAATATAGAGTATAAGAAAATTAATTCAATAATTATTAAAATTTGAGAGCCTTGTAAAAATATATTTTTCTTATAATTAATGTATGTCGTTTTGAATTTAAAAAAAAATAATATATTTTTCATATTTTTAACATAGTACTTCACTTTTGTTCTCATACTATGTTATATATAAAATCCATCAGAACCATACATTATTAACCACAAAATGAAATTGATATTTGTCGCGTTACCTTCCATTTGCATGAATCCCCCATGACAAGCAAAAGTTGAATACTATCGTAGTTTTCTGTGTTATTGGGCGAAACTTGCAAATGGGAACCTTGATATGTGAATATTTGTATTGGCATATACGACCCACCCTAATATGATCTTGACCTAATTTAAGATTTATCTAATGAAAAAAAAAACCTTAACTTATGCACATTGGGATGATTTGCAATCTACAAAAAACATGCAATTATGTTAGCAAAAAATGGAAATTATTCCACAATCATATAATTTTAAGTGTATCCCCGCATCCTCTATAAATCTTTTCCATCCGCGACTAGGATATTGTACTCTTCAAAATATTGTACGCCAGCACATTCGCCCCAATCCAAAAATGTTCAAATTGCCACAAGGTATATCTATATCGGAGCATATTTCAGCAAAATTGAGCACATATAGCTACACGCAAAAAAACAAATTCTTTCCTCCCAAACGAAATTTTAGACAAACAAAGATCGTTTCTCATTTGATTTTAGCTGTAAGGAAGTTTATTTGGAAGAAAAGTATATAATTTTTGTGATAAATGTTTATTCTTATCCAGGATGTAAAAACAATTTCATAAAGACTAACTCAAACAAGTATATACGGCCGTAAGTTCGGCCATGCCGAAGCTTATGTACCCTCCACCATGGATTGCGTAGAAACTTCTACTCAAAACTGTCATCCACAATCGAATTGCTTGGGTTGCGGTACCACTTGCCGATGGCGAGGTATCTTAAAACTTCCTAACACCGTCTTCTAAATTACAAGGTAGTCCATACGTGGCCATAATTAAGTTTGACAAATTTTTTTTATAGAAATAAAATTTTTACAAAAGTTTCTATAGAAATAAAATTTTGACAAATTAAAATTTTTGCAACATTTTCTATAGAAGTAAAATTTGGACAACATTTTCTATATAAATAAAATGTTGACAAAATTTTTCATAGAAATAAAATTTGACAAAATTTCCTATAGAAATAAAATTTGACAAAATTTTCTATAGAAAAAAATTTTGACAAAATTTTCTATAGAAATAAAATTTTGACAAAATTTTCTATAGAAATAAAATTGGAAAAAAATTTCTATAGAAATAAAATTTTGACAAAATTTTCTATAGAAATAAAATTTTGACAAAATTTTCTATGTAAATAAAATTTTGACATAATTTTCTATAGAAATAAGCGGCCATATACTAACTCCACGTACCAAATTTTAACCGGATCGGATGAATTTTGCTCCTCCAAAAGGCTCCGGAGGACAAATCTGGCGATCGGTTTATATGGGGGCTATATATAATTGTGGACCGATGTGGACCAATTTTTGCATGTTTGTTAGAGACCCTACACGCAAAGAAAAAAAACGTTTGGAAAACGTGTACCGAAAACGTTTTTCTTTTGTTAGAGTTTTTTGAATTGCTTCGAAAATTTCAAACTTTTATCACCAAAAAAATTCGTTTGTTACAAAATTTTTATTTTTTCAATAAAAAAAGTTAGTTTTGAAACAACAACGCAGTCCATTTCGTTTATATCAAACACTGTTCTTTTCTGACTTTAGGTCTTTAATAAGACACATTTTACAGTTCAAAATTTAATATACTACAATGTAATGTTGAACATTTTTTCGGAATCTTCCGAACATATCGGGAATATATGTAAAAAAAAAAAAACAAAAAAAAACTTTGGTCGAAGCAGGGATCGAACCCACGACCCTTGGCATGCAAGTCGGACGTAGCAACCACTGCACCACGGTGCCAAACTAAATGTTTGTTTCTGTTAAATAAACTTTGTTTATTCGGTTCGTGGGCGCCGCAAGGTATGCTATATAAATATAACTTATGTGGATATTTATCTATTGATGACCATAACAGGTACATAGCTCAGTGGTTAGTGTGTTGGCTTACAAATTGCATGGTCCGCGGTTCGATTCTCCGTCCAGGCGAAAGGTAAAAAAATTTTAAAAATTTATAAAATTGTATAATTTCTTCTACATTGTTTGTAGTACAGAAAAAGGTGCTAAGAACTAAAAAAATCGTGGAAGTGAGAAAGATGGGAGGGAAAATGCAATTAGCCAGAAAAAAATTTTTTTTGAGTTAGTCTTTATGAAATTGTTGTTACATCCTGGAAAGAATAAACGTTTATCACAAAAAGTATATACTTTTCTTCCAAATACACTTCCTTTCAACGAAAACAAATGAGAAACGAACTTTGTTTGTCTAAAATTTCGTTTGGGAGGAAAGAATTATTTTTTTGCGTGTACCACTTGCCGATGGCGAGGTATCTTAAAACTTCCTAACACCGTCTTCTAAAGTACAAGGTAGTCCATACGTGGCCTACTAAATACGTATATAATTAAGTGTGACAAATTTTTTTTTATAGAAATAAAATTTTGACAAAAGTTTCTATAGAAATAAAATTTTGACAAATTAAAATTTTTGCAACATTTTCTATAGAAGTAAAATTTGGACAACATTTTCTATATAAATAAAATGTTGACAAAATTTTTCATAGAAATAAAATTTGACAAAATTTTCTATAGAAATAAGATTTGACAAAATTTTCTATAGAAAAAAATTTTTACAAAATTTTCTACAGAAATAAAATTTTGACAAAATTTTCTATAGAAATAAAATTTTGACAAAATTTTCTATAGAAATAAAATTGGAAAAAATTTTCTATAGAAATAAAATTTTGACAAAATTTTCTATAGAAATAAAATTTTGACAAAATTTTCTATGGAAATATAATTTTGACATAATTTTCTATAGAAATAAGCGGCGATATACTAACTCCACGTACCAAATTTTAACCGGATCGGATGAATTTTGCTCCTCCAAAAGGCTCCGGAGGACAAATCTGGCGATCGGTTTATATGGAGGCTATATATAATTGTGGACCGATGTGGACCAATTTTTGCATGTTTGTTAGAGACCCTATACCTACACCATGTACCAAATTTCAGCCGGATCAGATAAAATTTGCTTCTCTTAGAGGCTCCACAAGCCAAATCTGGGAATCGGTTTATATGGGAACTATATATAATTATGGACCGATTTGGACCAATATTCGCATGGTTGTGAGAGACCATGTACAAACACCATGTACCAAATTTCAGCCGGATCGGATGAAATTTGCTTCTCCAAAAGGCTATGCAAGGCAAATCTGAACGTCGGTTTATATGGGGGCTATACGTAAAAGTGGACCGATATGGCCCATTTTCAATACCATCCGACCTACCCAACCCAACCAACCCAATATACATCAATAAGAACTACTTGTGCCAAATTTCAAGTCGATAGCTTGTTTCGTTCGGAAGTTAGCGTGATTTCAACAGACGGACGGACGGACGGACATGCTTAGATCGACTCAGAATTTCACCACGACCCAGAATATATATACTTTATGGGGTCTTAGAGCAATATTTCGATGTGTTACAAACGGAATGACAAAGTTAATATCCTATGGTGGAGGGTATAAAAACAATCTTTTCTGGCTAATTGCATTTTCCCTCACATCTTTCTCACTTCCACGAGGTTTTTTAGTTTTTATCACCTTTTGCTGTGATACAAACAATGTAGAAGAAATTATTCCACGACGGAGAATCGAACCGCGGACCATGCAATTTGCAAGCGCACACACTATCAACTGAGCTATGTAGCTGTTATTGTCATCAATAGACAATTATCCATATAAGTTATATTCATATAGCTTAGCTTGCGGCGCCCACGAGCCCATTAAACAAATTTTATTTAACCCTTTCGACCCCGAATTTTTATAGGTATCGCTAATTTTTTTTTACTTTTAATCATGTTGAAGTCATTTAAAAAGCGTCTAGCCAAAATTTCGCCATGCCCATTCGTTTAGGCGGTAGAGAATGTTGCCTGTGGGCAACTTTGGGCAATTGTGACTACAAACTATTTTGTTTTGTAATGATAGACCTATTACGTTTTATTGGATTTTTGTTAAGTTTTTTGTTATTTTACAGTAAATATATACTTAGATGCGCTCGTGAGTGGAATTTCAATCACGCTGAAACACATTCACGAAGTAATATTTGTACTCACGCATGCCATGTAGGTAGGAATCAGGGATCCGGAGCGGAGCGGAGCGGAGCGTGGAGCGGAGCGGAGCAAGCCCTTTTTTTGCCGGAGCGGGAGCGGCATTTCTAAAATCCGGAGCGGAGCGGGAGCGGAGCGGTTTCCAAATGAAAAACCGCTCCGCTCCGAATAAAATATTACTTGAATGAAATGTGTAACTTTGAAATTACACTGTGTAGGTAATTTCAAATTTAGCTAGTACTTAGCGTAGTGTGAGTAAACGTTTAAAATGTACGATAAGTATTTTTGTACCTACGTACATTGGGGAAAACACAACGTGTTTTTTAGTAATTGTTTTCAAAAACGGCAAATGTCAAAATATATATCTAGTATGTGTTGTAAAAGTATCAACAGTACTTTCGATCAATTTCATCCCGTATTATTTACTACAAAGATGTTTGTAATGAACGTCAAATAAATGAAATTAAACGATCTTATTTATATTTAATTTTTTAGTTTTCTACACTGAAAAAAATATTGTCGTGAAGTCAAAGATTCCATGTCCTTAGAATAAGAATGCAAATTTTGCTTAACATGGAAGACGCATTTCTCTAAAATAAAGTTTTTTTCTTGCCCAAAAGGCAATAAACTTTTGAATGAAGTTGTAATGTCTTTATAATTAAGTGATTTTACTTAAAAATGTGTATCATAACATGAAAGATAAAATTTTTGAGGTAAGGTCAACGTGACTTTAATAATTAAGAAAAATTCTTTAAAATTAATAAAATTGTCTTTAAATTTGTTTCCTTTTTGCATCTTGCCTACAAAGCAAAAAATCGTTAAAAAATAAGACATGTTTTTCAACACTTTATTTTAAAGACGCTTTTTACTTGAAACATAGCATAATTTCTACTGGAAGTCGAGTCTTAATATGGAAAAAAATAACTCGTTAACTCGTTTTTAAAGGATTTTGATAACAACTGACGAAAAAAATCTAAAAAAATTAAAAATTAACATTTGCTTCCTAGAAGCAAGTACATAACCCCCAAATTTAAAAGAGAATTACGTTTTTAAAGTATCCTTACTTATATTCTCCGCTTCTTTGGCTCGGAATTAATACCCAAACTGTTAAAGTAGACAAAATCTTTGGAACCGGGCATGCTTTTTTTCATTCACATTTGCTTTACTATTGTACTATATCCTAGCATTCTCTTATTTCTGATATTAGTTCTCGAAAATTTAATTAAAATTATGGATAGTTTCAATTTTGGTTGGAAAATGTGCGCATATACATTTATTATACAATAAAGGGGAAAAAAGCGAAATTAGGTAACACTAGATCTGAGTAAGAATATTCGTAGGTATACCACGGACTGATGTCGATGGAGGTTGTTGCAAACATAAACATATACACACACATTACAAATATAACAAAACCTCTTCTCTACGTCTGTTGCAAAACAAAAAAAAACTTTCGGAGAGTAGTTACTCTGTGTATACACTTTCAATTCCAATCAGCGTTGCCTTTTTGGTCCGATCGGACCAAAATTGGTCCAAAAGATTTCTAATTTTTAAATTTGGTCCGAACAGAATTTGGTCCATTTTGGTCCATTTTCATAAATTTGGTTTCTATCACATATTAAATAGTAGATGGTGCACCGCAAAGAATATTGTCGGGAGGCCAAATATTTCACATGCTTAAAATACGAATACGAATTTTGCTTAGAATAGAAGACGTATTTCTCTGAAAAAAAGTTTTTCCTTGTCTAAAAGTCTATAAACTTTTCAATGAAGTCTGTTTGTCCTTATAGCTAAGTGATTCGACATAAAAATGTGTATCCTAACATGAATGCAAATTTCGTTTTAATGAAGTCAAAATGGATTTAATATTTCTGAAAAAATCTTCAAAATTAATAAAATATTTCAACACATTGTTTTAAAGTCATTATACCCTAAACCACATAGTGGTTAGGGTATAATAAGTTTGATCTGCCAAAAAATGTGCCTACAAGAAATATTTATTTTAGACCCCATAAAATATATACCGATCGACTCAGAATCACCTCCTGAGTCGATCTAGCGCTTGGCGTCCGTCCGTCCATCCGTCCGTCTGTCCATGTATTTGTTGTTCACAGGATTTAGGTCGCAATTATTAACCGATTTTGATGAAATTTGGTACAGGGAGTTTTTTTGGGCACAGGGACGAACGTTACTGAATTTGGAAGAAATCGGATCAAATTTAGATATAGCTCCCATATATATGTATTGCCCGATTTCGACAAATGGGGTCACGTTGCACTTTTTTTACTAACCGATCGTCGTCAAATTTAGCACAAAATAATCTTCTGTATCACCCTTTAAGTCTGAAAATTTCATCGAAATCGGTTCAGATTTAGATATAGGTCCCATATATATGTATCGCCCGATTTTGTCAAATTAGGTCATAAAACCCTTATTTATCAACCGATCTTACTCAAAGTTGGCGAAATGTAATCTTCTATATAATATGTGCAAAAAAATCATCGAAATCGGTTCAGATTTAGCTATAGCTCCCATATATGTACCGCCCGATTTTTCTAAATGAAATAAAACTCAATTGAACAAATAATACAATGTTTATACTATAATTTTCTCGAAGAGGAGCGGAGCGGAGCGTGGAGCGGAGCGGAGCGATTTTTTTTTCTCGGAGCGGAGCGGTTTTTTTTTCTCCGGAGCGGGAGCGGAGCGGAGCGAAAAAAATGGACCGCTCCGGATCCCTGGTAGGAATTCACGGTCACGAAATGAAAAGTCATACTCGCACACGCTCACACATGAACAATGTTTTTGTCTCACGCTTTCGCACGATTCACGACAATTTTCGTAATTCACGACAAATCTCGTAAGTCACGAATATTTTCGGAACACGACAATTTTCGTGGCTCAATAAAATTCTGGTAATTAACGAAATTTCTCGTGACTCACGCTATTGAAATCTTAAGCGTGATTAAATATGTAAAGGTGATTAAAATTGTTGAGCTTGAATTTAATCGTGAACGTGAATTTGTTCGTGATTGTGACTTTTTGTGTCTGTTTTACCGTGAGTGCGAATTTTATCGTGAATATGAATTTTATTGTTAACGTGAATTTTATCTTGAGCGTGAGTTGGATCGTGAAAGTAAATTTTTATCGGGAGCGTGATTTCGGAGAAAGTTTACTCACTCACAATCACGAACACAATTTGATTTTCACTCACGCTTACGAGCCACACATTTTTCTTTAATCCCGTTCACGCACATTCACGAGGTTTCGTTTAAATTTCATTCACGGCTTCGCGTGAATCACGAAAATGTTTTGTTTTTTTTTTGTTCTTAACCCATGTCAATTTAACTGGCGGTGTAAAAAACCAAAGTATTATAAAGCGTCAATATTCGTGCTAATCCACTAGTATGTTGCCAAGAAGTGGCTTCCTCCCTTTTTACGATTCCTTCCAAATTCCCCACTGCACTGCAGATATGTTTTCCACATCATCGCCGCATTTCTCGTCACTGGGACATCCCAATTGAAGTTCAAATTTTTTTCAAAATCATTGTTTTTCAAACCTTTTTTCTCCAGGTCTTATGTTCAAAAATATGTAATTTTACTACCACAATTGCCCAAAGTTGCCCACAGGCAACTTTTCAATTTTAAAAATTTCCCATCAGTTGTTTTTTTGCAATTCTAAGATTTGACTTCCAGAAATATTTTATTTGACATGTACTACAATAGATTTAATAAAAACTTTCAACATTTTAGTTGTAATTTTTGAAAAAAGTCACATGTATAAAAACCTCTTTTTAAATTCGCAAATATTTTTTTCTTGAGGTACGTACGTATTAATGAAAAATTTTTTGCTAATTGACAACCAAATTAGCTGATTTTTCATTCAACTTGAAGAAAACACGTGTAGCTTTCGATACCGTTACAGTTTTATGAACAAAAACAAAAACAACGCTGACAGTGAGTCTCAAAACACAAAAAGTTGCCCACAGGCCACTTTAGGGTCGAAAGGGTTAACAGAAATATGCATTTATTTGGACACCGTAGAGCAGTGGTTGCTACGTCCGCCTTGCATGCCAGGGGTCCTGGGTTCGATCCCTGCATCGATCGAACACCAAAAAGTTTTTTTTTTTATACCCACCACCATAGAATGGTGACGGGGGTATAATAAGTTTGTCATTCCGTTTGTAACACATCGAAATATCGATTTCCGACTATATAAAGTATATTCTTGATCAGGGAGAAATTCTAAGACGATATAACCATGTCCGTCTGTCCATCTGTCCATCTGTCTGTCTGTTGTAATCACGCTACAGTCTTCAATAATGGCACTATCGTCCTGAAATTTGGTACAGATTCATCTTTTATTTGCAGGCAGGTCAAGTTCGCAGATGGGCTATATCGGTCCAAGTTTTGATATAGTCTCCATATAAACCGACCTCCCGATTTGGGGTCTTGGGCTTAAAAAACTGTAGTTTTTATCCAATTTGCCTGAAATTGGAAATCTAGAGGAATTTTAGGACGTTTGATGGTGTACCGAAAATGGTGCCTATCGGTCCATGTTTTGGTATAGCGCCCATATGGACTGATTTCCCGATTTTGTTTCTTTTACGTCTAGAAAGTGTATTTTCTATCCGAATTGCCAGAAATTGGAAATCTAGAGGTATTTTAGAACCTTGAAAAGGCGTGGCGAAAATGGTGAGTATCGGTCCCTGTTTTGATATAGCCCCCACATAGACCGATCTCCCGATTTTACTTTTTGGGCTTCTAGAATCCGTAGTTTTTGTCCAATTTGCCTGAAATTTGAAATCTAGAGGTATTCTAGGACCATAAAGATGTGTGTCGAAGATGGTGAGTATCGGTCCCTGTTTTGATATAGCCCCCACATAGACCGATCTCCCAATTTTACTTCTTGGGCTTCTAGAATCCGTAGTTTTTGTCCAATTTGCCTGAAATTTGAGATCTAGAGGTATTCTAGGAAAATAAAGAGATGTGCCGCAAATGGTGAATATCGGTCCATGTTTTGATATAGCCCCTACAAAGACCGATCTCCCGATTTTACTTCTTGGTCTTCTATAATCCGTAGTTTTAATCCAATTTACCTGAAATTTGAAATCTATAGGTACTCTAGAACTCTAAAGACGTGTACCGTAAATGGTGAGTACCGGTCCATGTTTTGATATAGCCACCATATAGACCGATCTCCTGATTTTATTTCTTGGTCTTCCAGAATCCGTAATTTTTACCCAATTTGCCTCAAATCGGAAATCTAGAGGTATTCTAGAACCTTAAAAAGGTGTGCCAAAAATGGTGAGTATGGGTCCATGTTTTGATATAGCCCCCACATACACCGATCTCCCGATTTTACTTCTTGGGCTTCTAGAATCCGTAGTTTTTGTCCAATTTGTCTGAAATTTGAAATCTAGAGGTATTCTAGGACCATAAAGGGGTTGATATAGACCCCTTATAAACTGGCCCTCCGATTTGGGGGTCTAGATTATAGAACTACAATTAAATGTGCTGAATACTGTGTGTATCATTCCATTTTGTGGTATAGCCCCCATTACACCGAACTCCCGATTTAACTCCTAGGGTTTCTAGAAATTGTAGTTTTTATCCGATTTGCCACAAATTGAAAAATACTGGCATTTTAGACCCATAACAAAGTGTATATGATTTAGTTCTATCGGTCCACTTGGTAGGGCCTCCATATAGACCGATTTCATTTATTGATCATGAAAATTGCTTGAAACAGAATGCAAAATTTCCAGATTTTACTTTTCGTAGTCATTTAAATAATTGGGATTAAAAAACATAGATTTTAGATTTCAAAACAAGGCGTTATTTCATCATTTTCTTCCACTTACAAGAGATGGTTATTGTTCCTCTAAAACTCAAACAAAAAATGGTTTTTATAAATTCAGAATCTGATCTAGTCTTCATAGGTAAAATCTTTACATTTATCTGTGGGAAGCGTACTGGTTGAACTGATCTGCTTGGGAAAATATCAAACCCCCCTGCAATTTTCAAAGGCAACTATTATATTTTATTCATGGTGGTGGGTATTTAAGATTCGGCCTGGCCGAACTTACTGCTGTATATACTTGTTCGTTTGTTTACATATATTCCAGATATGTTCGGAAGATTCCAAAAATATGTTCAACATTTCATACTACTATATTAAATTTTTACTATGAACTGTAAAATGAGTCTTATTAAAAACTTAAAGTCAGAAAAGAACAGTGCTTGATATAAACGAAATGGACTGTGTTGTTGGTTCAAAAACATTTTTTTTTTTTTTTGTAAATAAACATTTTGTAACAAACGAATTTTTTTGGTGATAAAAGGTTAAAATTTCCAAGCAATTCAAGGAACTCTAACAAAAGAAAAACTTTTCGGTAAAAGTTTTTTTTTTTACGTGTAGTAAATGTACCCAATTTTATGAAAATGGTCCTCTGAGTTCGTATAAGTTCATATATATAGGAAAATATTGTGTCAGCATTTATTTGTGCCAATATTCTAAGCAACGAGATACATAGACCTACGAGCATCATACGTTTGATTCAGCACCTTAAGCACGATATAAAATAAAAGTATTGAGATATTGAAATAACTATAAAGTGATCGATAATTATAATTATTTTACAATTCTTTTTCCACTTTGTTTTAGGGATTATATAAAGACACGCTTGCAAACTTTTATTTGTGAGCTTTATTTAAGTCTGAGCCAATTTGAACAAAAGCCGGCACATGAGGATAAAATATCAATTCTACATTTGGTGCAAAATGTCGAGAAATCGGAGTCAAATTACAAACTGCAGTAAAATGTTAGATTTCTTACTATGTTTCCCAAATGTGGCTTGGCTATAGAAGTTATAATTAACACTGAGCTAGAGGTGTGCACGTGACACGAAATTTTCGTGACTCGTGACGGCAACGGCATAAGTATGCGTGAGCGCGATTAACCAATCAAATGTGGTGCGTGAGTCACGAAAATAATATCTTCGTGAGTGTGCGTGAGTAACGAATTTCGGAAAAACACGCTCACGAAAATAATCCCGCTTACGAAGATAAAATGCTTACGAGTTGAATTCATTTATAATTTTAATGGCATCCTAGATGTTAAGAGTTTATAAAACGCTCTCGATTTTAATGTTTTCAGTCAGGATCTATAGGTAATTACTCATAAAATTATTCGTGAGTCACGATATTTTTCGTGACTCACGACATTTCAAAGAGTGTTCGTGAGTTCAAATTTTCTTTTCGTGAGCGTGAGTCCTACCAAAAAATATCGTGCGTGAGTGTGCGTGAATAAGATTGCTCCGTCGTGAGTGTGTGTGAGAAAAATATTACTCACGTGCACACCACTACACTGAGCCAATTTATAACTAATCAAATTTGATGCAAATCGCTTCAGATTGAAACCTGTGATCATTATTTTGCGCCACACTGTTGAGCAGGGTATTATAAGTTAGTGCATATGTTTGCAACACACAGAAGGAGACGAGATAGATACATAGTGTCTTTGGCAATATTGCCCAGGACCGGGCCCTGAGTCGATCTAGCCATGTCCGACTGTCCGTCCATCTGTGACCACTTTTTTGTGATCAACGTGTGGGTCGCAATTATTGTTCAATCGACGACAAATTTGGCACAAGTATGTGTTTTGGTTCAGAATAGAATTCCATTGATATTGGAAGAAATCGGTTTAGATATAGATATAGCTCCCATATTTAGCTTGCAGATCCTCTAAGAGAAGCAAATTTCTTCCGATCCCGTTGAAATTTGGTACAAGGTGTTAGTATATGGTCTTTCACAACCATGCAAAAATTGGTCCACATCGGTGAATAATTATATATAGCCCCATATAAACCGATCCCCCGATTTGGCTTGCGGAGACTCTAAGAGAAGCAAATTTCATCCGATCCGGGTGAAATTTGGTACATGGTGTAAGTATATAGTCTTACACCATGCCTAACCTAACCTAACCTGATTCAGTTGAAATTTGGTACATGGTGTTAATATATGGCCTCAAACACCCATGCAAAAATTGGTCAAATCGGTCCATAATTATATATAACCTCCATATAAACCGATCCCCAGATTTGACCTCCGGAGCCCCTTGGAAGAGCAGAATTCATCCGATTCGGTTGAAATTCGGTACGTGATGCTAGTATATGATATCCAACAACCATGCACGAATTGATTCATATCAATCCATAATTATATATAGTGCCCATATAAACCGATCCCTGATTTGACATCCAGTGCCTTTTGGAGAAGCAAAATTCATCCGATCTGGTTGAAATTTGGTACGTGGTGGTCGTATATGATATTTAACCACCATGCCAAAAGTGGTCCATATCAGTCCATAATCATATATAGACCCCATATAAACCGATCCCGAGGTTTGGTTTTGGAGCCTCTTGGAGGAGCAAATTTCATCCGAGTCAGTTGAAATTAGGTACATTGTGCTAGTATATGGCCGCTAACAACCATGTCTACCTAGGTCCATATCGGTTTATAGTTATGTATAGCCCTCAGATAAATCGATCCCCAATCACACAAAAATTTGTTCATATCAAGTTCATAATTTCAATTCTGGTTCTCTACGTACCGTGCTAAAGTCCATATCGATTCGTAAATATCTGTAGACGTACCTATTCATATTTTTTTGTCTAATATATGTCACGTATGGGCTAACTCACAATTTAGAAAACGATGTTAAGAAGTTTTAAGATGCCACAACCCAAGTAATTCGATTGTGGATGACAGTCTTTCGTAGAAGTTTCTACGCAATCCATGGTGGAGGGTCACAATGGACTGAATAGTCCAAGTGAGCCTGAAATTTAATCGGGCTGCCACTTTGAACTTTAAACCTATGGTGGAGGGTACATAAGATTCGGCCTGGCCGAACTTACTGCCGTATATACTGGTTTATTTTTATTTCTATAGAAAATTTTGTCAACATTTTATTTCTATAGAAAATTTTGTGAACATTTTTCTTCTGTCGAAAATTTTGTCAAAATTTTATTTCTATAGGAAATTTTACTTCTGTAGAAAATTTTGGCAAAATTTTATTTCTATAGAAACTTTTGTCAAAAGTTTATTCCTATACAAAATTTGGTCAATTTATGTAGAATATTTTGTCAAAATTTTATTCATATAAAAAATTTTATATCTATAGAAAATTTTATCAAAATTTTATTTCTATAAAAAATTTTGTCAAAATTTTATTTCTATAAAAAATTTTGTCAAAATTTTATTTCTATCGAAAATTTTAACAACATTTTATTTCTATTGAAAATTTTGTCAAAATTTTATTTCTATAAAAAATTTTATCAAAATTTTATTTCTATAGAAAATTTTGTCAAAACTTTATGTCTATAGGAAATTATATCAAAATTTCACTTCTGTAGAAAATTTTGTCAAAATTTAACATATGTAGAATATTTTGTAAAAATTTTATTCTTATAGAAAATTTTGTCAAAATTTTATTTCTATAGAAAATTGTATCAAAACATTATTTCTTTAAAAAAATATTTCAAAATTTTTTTCCTATTGAAAATTTTGTCAAAATTTCTATGGAAAACTTTTAGTGTTGTTTTTCCAGATTTTACTTTTCGTACTCGTTCGATTTTAAGGATTTTAAATGAAATTTTCAGAAAGAATCATGGTGGTGGGTATTGAAGGTTTGGCCCGGCAGACTTTTATGCTGTGTCTACTAAAAAAATTCTTAGGGTG
Source organism: Haematobia irritans (assembly GCF_050003625.1). Lineage (NCBI taxonomy): Eukaryota > Metazoa > Arthropoda > Insecta > Diptera > Muscidae > Haematobia > Haematobia irritans. Next base: position 152,090,923 of record NC_134398.1, on the reverse strand, counting down.
TAATAAAAACATACAAACTTCGTCTCTTGAAATTTATTTGTAACATTTTTTTTATTAATATTATTTATACTATTATATATCTTAGCTTTTAATATTCAATAAATTATAACTAACGAATATATTTACATACATAAGTAATATACATATATATAAAAAAATTAAACTATTTGTATAACCGTAATTATCTTTGAATAATTCCATACTCATATATAAATGGACATCAACGTATATTTGTCATAATTAATTTTAATAACTAAATTACGAAATATTTTGTTTGGATCAGCTGTATTTTAATTTTGACAGAGTATTCCACCATGATAATGTTTTTTTTTTTTTTTTTATCTATTATACAATATTTAAAAGTTGTTTGTTTCTGTTTTGTGTGTCTACATTTAATTAATAAAAATAAAAAAAAAAAGAAAATTAAACCAACACAAAGTCTTTTGTCACAGTATTGCTGTTATTTTGAATATTTTAGATTTTTTTCGTTTTCTAATTTCATATCAGGAACATTAACAATTTTCATGTTCATTGTTTAGAATGACCAACATTTCTGAGGTGCCCATTATCTCTTCATAGTAACGGCGATTATCCGCATCTACAGGATGCCAATCGTGTGGGGCAAAACATTGTTTGATACGCTGCCGCAGTGAACCCGTCGATTGACTTATTTTGTAGGCAATATACAGGGGAATGGCAGCAAACACCACACTCTGGATTATCATATTCAGCACAGTGGGCGGATTGCCACCGTCCTCGGTGGTAAATGTTGAATAGATGACTTCACCCTAGTTTTTGGTTTAAAGATAAAATATTAAATGATAAGAATTAAGTGCTAGAAATATGTAGAGCAACAAATTTGGGAGGCGTTTAAGTCACTGGGGAAAAATCCTAAGCAAGTTCACTTACAATGCAGAATCCCAAAAAGAATGGTGTCAAAAACCGCAATAGAAATATTTTAAAATTTGATATCGTTTTGCCAAGCATAAATTGCAAATCACATTGAAAACGTTCCCGCCCATAGATCCATGTACAAATGAACAGTACCAATATTGAGATAGTCAGATGTGTGACCGTGACGACCTCGGGCAATACATGCAGATGTTGAAAGCCTTGCTGTAAAAAAAAACAAAAGCAAAAAATAAAAAAGATAAAACATTATTCAAAATTTATTTCATTGCCATAAAATAAAATATGCCAGATTTTTTTTTGTATTAGGTCGAAAGCCAGATGTTAACAGTGAAAATATGTTTTCATATTCAAATTGAAAGTGAAATTCTGGTTATAAGAACAATCAGATACATTTTTGAGCGCAACATAAATACTCGTACAGAATTATGCTTTAATACATATATATTAAAGTAATAAAATTAAATGAAACTTTCTATATTGATTTTAGACCATATATTGATTTTAGACCATATAAAATATATACCGATCGACTCAGAATCACCACCTAAGCACGGTTGCCACTTGAACCAAAAATAATTTACTAAAATTTGGAGTAGATTTTACCAAAAAAAAAACTACTAAACAAAAAAATCTTATTTTGCAAAATTTTATTTCTGTGGAAATTTTTATCAACCTTTTATTTCTATAAAAAATTTTGTCGACATTTTATTTCTATAGAAAATTTTGTCAACATTTTATTTCCATAGAAAATTTTGTCAATATTTTATTTCAATAGAAGATGTTATAAAAAATTATTTTTAAAGAAAATTTTGTCAAAAAATTTATTTTTATAGAAAATTTTGTCAAAAATTTTTCTTTTATAGAAGATGTTGTCAAAATTTTATTTCTATACAAAAATATTGTTAAAATTTTATTTCCATTGAAGATTTTGTCAAAATATTATTTCTATAGAAAATTTTGTCAAAATTTCATTTCTATAGAAGATTTTATCAAAAATTTATTCTTATACAAAATTTTGTCAAAATTTTATTTCTATAGAAAGTTCTGTCAAAATTTTATTTCCATAGATTTTTTTAAATTTTATTCCTATAGAACATTTTTATTTTTTTTTTATTTCTAAGAAATCTTTATTTCTGTAGAAAATTTTGTCAAAATATTATTTTTATAGACAGTTTTTATTTCTAAAGAAGATTTTTCCAATAATGTATTTCTATAGAAAATTTTATTTCTAATCTACCAAAATTTGGAGAAAATTTTATCAAAAACCTACTAAATAAAAAAAAATTATTTTGCTAAATTTTATTTCTATAAATTTTTGTCAACCTTTTATTTATATAAAAAATTTTGTCAACATTTTTTTATTTCTATAGAAATTTTTGTTTGAAAATGTCAAAAATTTTATTTTTATAGAAAATGTTGTCAAAATTTTATTTCTATACAAAAATTTTGTTAAAATTTTATTTTCATTGAAAATTTTGTCAAAATATTATTTCTATAGAAAATTTTGTAAAAATTTTATTTCTATAGAAGATTTTATCAAAAATTTATTTATACAAAATTTTATTTCTATAGAAAGTTTTGTCAAAGTTTTATTTCCATAGACTTTTTTTAATTTTATACCTATAGACCATTTTTACCAAAAAAATATTTTGTAAATCTTTTATTTCTAAGAAATTTTTATTTCTATAGAAAATTTTGTCAAAATATTATTTTTTTGTCAAAATATATTTTTATGTTCTCAAAATTTTATTTCTAAAGAAGATTTTATCAAAACTTTTTTTCTATAGAACATTTTATTTCTAATCTACCAAAATTTGGAGAAAATTTTACCAAAAAAAAAAACTACTAAATAAAAAAATATTATTTTGCAAAATTTTATTCCTTTAAATTTTTTTCAATCTTTTATTTATATGAAAAATTTTGTAAACATTTTACTTTTATATAAAATTTTGTCAACATTTTATTTCTATATAAAATTTTTCAATATTTTATACCTATACAAGATGTTGTAAAAAATTTATTTTTATAGAAAATGTTGTCAAAAATTTTATTTCTATAGAAAATGTTGTCAATATTTTATTTTTATACAAAAATTTTGTCAAAAAATTATTTCTATAGACAATTTGGTCAAAATTTTATTTCTATAGATTATGTTGTCAAAAATTTATTTTTATACAAAATTTTATTTCTATAGAAAGTTTTGTCAATATTTTATTTCCATAGATTTTTTTTTAATTTTATTCCTATAGAACATTTTTACCAAAAAAAATATTTTGTAAAACTTTTATTTCTAAGAAATTTTTATTTCTGTAGAAAATTTTGTCAAAATATTATTTTTATAGACAGTTTTCTCAAAATTTTATTTCTAAAGAACATTTTATCAAAAATGTATTTCTATAGAAAATTTTATTACTAAATTTTACCAAAAAAACTACTAAATAAAAAAAAATTATTTTGCAAAATTTTATTTCTATACATTTTTTTCAACCTTTTATTTCTATAAAAAATTTTGTCAAAATTTTTTTATTTCTATAGAATTTTTTGTTTGAAAATGTCAAAAATTTTATTTTTATAGAAAATGTTGTCAAAATTTTGTTTCTACACAAAAATTGTGTTAAAATTTTATTTTCATTGAAAATTTTGTCAAAATATTATTTCTATAGAAGATTTTATTAAAAATTTATTTTTATACAAAATTTTGTCAAAATTTTATTTCTATACAAAATTTTGTCAACATTTTATTTCCAAAGAATTTTTTTTTAATTTTATTCCTATAGAACATTTTTACCAAAAAATTATTTTGTTAAACTTTTCTTTCTAAGAAATCTTTATTTCTATAGAAAATTTTGTCAAAATATTATTTTTATACAGTTTTCTCAAAATTTAATTTCTAAAGAAGATTTTATCAAAAATTTATTTCTATAGAAAATTTTATTTCTAATCTACCAAAATTTGTAGAAAATTTTACTAAAAAACTACTAAATAAAAAAAATCTTATTTTGAAAAATTTTATTTCTATAAATTTTTCTCAGGCTTTTATTTTTATAAAAAATTTTGTCAACATTTGTTTATTTATATAGAAATTTTTGTAAATATTTTATATCTATAGAAGATGTTGCAAAAAATTTATTTTTATAGAAAATGTTGTAAAAAATTTATTTTTATAGAAAATGTTGTCAAAAATTTTATTGTTATACAACAATTTTGTTAAAATTTTATTGCCATAGAAAATTTTGTCAAAATATTATTTCTATAGACAATTTTGTCAAAATTTTATTTCTATAGAATATTTTATCAAAAATTTATTTTTATACAAAATTTTATTTCTATAGAAAGTTTTGTCAAAGTTTTATTTCCATAGAATGTTTTTTTTTTTTTAATTGTATTCCTATAGAACATTTTTACCAAAAACATATTTTTTAAAATAATATTTCTAAGAAATCTTTATTTCTATAGAAAATTTTTTCAAAATATTATTTTTATAGAAAATTTGGTAAAAATTTTATTTCTATAGAAAATATTGTCAAAATTGTATTTCTGTGGAAAATTTTCATCAAAATGTTATTTATATAGAAAATTTTGTCAAAATTTAATTTCTATAGAAAATTTTGTCAAAGTTTTATTTCTATAGACATTTTTGTCAAAATTTTATTTATGTAGAAAATTTTTTATATAAAAGTTTGTGAAGTACCTCTTAGTTGGAGAGGAATATTTTGCAAAATCTACCAAAACATCAAGAATTCTACCAGTCTACCAACAGTAACAAATCTACCATTATCTACCAACTTTGTGAACCGTGTTCTCGAGTCGATCTAGCCCTTGGTGTCCGTCCGTCTGTCCATGTATTTGTTGTTCGCAAGATTCCGGTCGCAATTATTACTAGATTAAGTATTGAAGTTAGAAAAAAAACGGATAAATTTGAGATATAACTCACGTATATATGTATATGTGGCCCGAGTACGACAAATTGGGTTGCGCTTCTTTACAAAACAATCGTCGTCAAATTTGACAGAAAGTAATCTATTTCACCATCGTTCAATTCTGCAAAATTTCATCGAAATCGGTTCAGTTTTAGATATAGCTCACATCAATCGATCTTACTCAAAGTTAGCTAAATGTAATCTTCTATAGCACTAACTATATGTGCAAAAATCATCGAAATCGGTTCAGATTTAGCTATAGCTCACATATATATATGTACCGCCCGATTTTCTTAATTTAGCCATAAAACCCTTATTTATCAACCGATCTTACTCAAAGTTGGCTAAATGTAATCTTTTATAGCACTAACTATATGTGTAAAAAATCATCGAAATCGGTTCAGATTGAGATATAGCTCCCATATATAGCCCGATTTGGCCATAGAACCCTTATTTATTATCCGATCTTACTCAAAGTTGACTCGATCCAGTCCTCTATAGTATTAACGGTATGTGCAACATTTCATCGAAATCGGTTCAGATGTAGATATAGCTCCCATATATGTAACGCCCGATTTTGAAAAATTTGACCCTAATAACCTTATGTTTGACCATAGAGGCCTCATTTCATAAAGGATTTTACTCAAATTTTGCTCAAGGTAACCTTTTGTGGTATTAATCAAACCCGCAAAATATTATGCAAATTGGTTCAGATTTACATATAGCTTCCATATATATGCATCGCTCGATTTTCCCAAATTTGGCCATAGTACTTTTATTTATTAACCAATGTTACTCAAATTTAAAATTTTGATGTACTAGCTGATCGTATTTATACGTACTTGTAGCTCTTCCATAAGAATATTGCTCGATTTTTAAAAATTTGGAATTATTACCCACACTAATTGAGCGATTTTCTCTTTTTTAATAATGGGCTTAATATTAGTGGCATACTAACCCCGTAGGTGCAATATCAACTACAGCCAGTGTTGCTAGAAGTAGGTGAAATTCCCTATATGTAGGGGTTTTCTAATATTTAGCGCTTGTAGGGACGTAGGGCCACAATGTAAGGAAATTTTCACTCAACACAATTTGTAATAATTTTTACATTTTTGTGGCTCTAGAGGAGGAAATTAGAAGCCGGCAGGGCTTGATTTTTAACAATGTGTGGTAACAACAGTTACTACTCGTGCCAAAAAAAATCTAACAAAATTTGAAGATTACCTCAAATTGCTACAAATCTACCAAACTAATATTTCTATAGAAATTGTTGTCAAAACTTTATTCCTGTATAAAATTTTGTCAACATTTTATTTCTATAGAAATTTTTGTCCAAATTGTATTTCTATAGAATTTTTTTTTCAAAATATTATTTCTATAAAAAATTTTCTCATAATTTTATTTCTATGGAATTTTTTCTCAAAATTTTATTTCTATAAAAAAATTTCTCAAAAAAATTTTTTTATAGAAACTTTTTCCAAAATTTTATTTCTATAGAGATTTAACAAAACAAAAAATACTATTTTTGGTAGAATTCTACCGTGGCAACCGTGGTGGTAATACAAATTTATTTTCTTGGTTTTATACGTCGCATTTTCATGTTTTAAGATAATAAAGTACTTAGAACCATTTTAGTTTTGTTATTTTTTTTTAATTTAACGAAAATATTGTAGGAAAAATTGTTTGGGAATGTATGGGAAAGTAGGGAACTTTTTTTTTCCTTGTAGAGTAAACCGAACATTTTCCCTGGCAACACTGACTATGAGCTATACACGCAAAGAAAAAAAAAACGTTTGGAAAACGTGTACCGAAAACGTTTTTGTTTTGTTAGAGTTTTTTGAATTGCTTCGAAAATTTTAAACTTTTTTCACCAAAAAAATTTGTTTGTTACAAAATTTTTATTTTTTCAATAAAAAAAGTTATTTTTGAAACAACAACACAGTCCATTTCGTTTATATCAAACACTGTTCTTTTCCGACTTTAGGTCTTTAATAAGACACAGTTTACAGTTCAAAATTTAATATACTACAATGTAATGTTGAACATTTTTTCGGAATCTTCCGAACATATCTGGAATATATGTAAAAAAAAAAACAAACAAAAACTTTGGTCGAAGCGGGGATCGAACCCACGACCCTTGGCATGCAAGTCGGACGTAGCAACCATTGCTCCACGGTGCCAAACTAAATGTTTGTTTCTGTTAAATAAACTTTGTTTATTCGGTTCGTGGGCGCCGCAAGCTATGCTATATAAATATAACTTATATGGATATTTATCTATTGATGACCATAACAGGTACATTAGTGTGTTGGCTTACAAAGTGCATGGTCCGCGGTTCGATTCTCCGTCCAGGCAAAAGGTAAAAAAATTTTAAAAATTTATAAAATCGTATAATTTCTTCTACATTGTTGGTATTACAGAAAAAGGTGCTAAGAACTAAAAAACTTCGTGGAAGTAAGAAAGATGTGAGGGAAAATGCAATTAGCCAGAAAAAAATTTTTTTGAGTTAGTCTTTATGAAATTGTTTTTACATCCTGGAAAAGAATAAACGTTTATCACAAAAAGTATATACTTTTCTTCCAAATGCACTTCCTTTCAACGAAAAGCAAATGAGAAACGAACTTTGTTTGTCTAAAATTTCGTTTGGGAGGAAAGAATTATTTTTTTGCGTGTAGTCAGTTTGAGACAAAGCACCCATAAACATGTACCTCTTAATTTTCTTAAATATGCAACTGCGGTTTATTTCCCATACCTATATCAATGTTACCCCACAAATGCTTATGATTACTAATTCAGTAAGGGTGATTTAGGGTATGATATAGTCGGCCCCGCTCGACGTTCTACTTTACTTACTTGTTTAGTAATGGACTCAATATTAAAGTCATACTAACTCTATAGGTCCAAAATCAAGTATAGATCCTTTTATAAGGCATTTCACCATAGGATGGGGGTATACTAACTTTATCATTCCGAACACATCGGAACCCCATAAAGTATGTATATTCTGGGTCGTGGTAAAATCTGAGTCGATCGAGCGATGTCCGTCTGTTTGTTCGGATGGTATTGCAAATGGACCATATCGCACCACTTTACGTATAGCTTTGATTTTCGAAGCCTCTTGGAGGAGCAAATTTTATCCGATCAGGTTGAAAATTGGTACGCATTATATAAACTCAAAAAAGTTTACTTGTATCAAAAGTTTTTTAACCATCCTTAAGGATTTTTGTATTAATTCCGAGCAAACGATGCGGCTTCTTTAAAATAACGATATTTTTTAGGTATCTATCTAGCTTTAAATCTATGAGCAATAAAATTAAAAATAGGATACAGATCATATTTTTCGAATTTTCATTCACTTTTTGCAATATATTAGTAAAGAAAAGCAATGAAAGTAACAAATCGTTCTCTAGATTTCAAAAACACTTTAAACCAAAGATGGAAAACCTCCAAATAAGTCTTAGCCTATATTTGAAGCTTTTTTACCTTTAATCAAGAGATTCAATAAATTAATTGATTTGAAGACGATTTCTTTAAATGTGTTTTTCTTCACTTTAAAGTAAAATTGCCTTACATGGAAGACCTACGATTTTAACAGATTTTTATACCCTCCACCATAGGATGGGAGGTATAATAACTTTGTCATGTAACACATCGAAATATTGCTCTAAGATCCCATAAAGTATATATATATATGTATATTCTGGGTCGTGGTGAAATTCAGAGCATGTCCGTCCGTCCGTCTGTTGAAATCACGCTAACTTCCGAACGAAATCCGCTCTCGACTTGAAACTTGGAACAAGTAGTTGTTATTCATGTAGGTCGGATGGTATTGCATATAGCCCCCATATAAACGGACCCCAAAATTTGGCTTGCGTTGCCTCTAAGAGAAGCAAATTTCCGATCCGGCTAAAATTTGGTACATGGTGTTAGTATATGGTCTCTAACAACCATGCAAAAATTGGTTCATATCGGTTGATTATTATATATAGCCCCCATATAAACCGATCCCCCGATTTGGCTTGGGGAGCCTCTAAGAGAAATAAATTTCATCCGATCCGGCTGAAATTTGGTACATGGTTTAGTATATGGTTTCTAACAACCATGCAAAAATTGGTCCACATCGGTCCATAATTATATATAGCCCCCATATAAACCGATCCCCCGATTTGGCTTGCAGAGCCTCTAAGAGAAACAAATTTCATCCGATCCGGCTGAAATTTGGTGCATGATGTTAGTATATGATCTCTAATGGCCATGCAAAAATTGGTCCGTATAGACCCCATATAAACCATATAAATACTAACACCACGTTCCTAATTTTAACCGGATCGGATGAATTTTGCTCCTCCAAGAGGCTCCGGAGGTCAAATCTGGAGAACGTTTTATATGGGGGCTATATATAATTATGGACCGATATGGAACAATTGTGGCACGGTTGTTAAAGATCATATACTAACACCATGTTCCAAATTACAACCAGATCGGATGCAATTTGCTTCTCTTTGAGGCTTCGCAAGCCAAATCTGGAGATCGGTTTATATGGGGTCTATATATAATTATATACCGATGTGGACCAATTTTTGCATGGTTGTTAAAGACCATATACAAACACCATATACCAAATTTCAGGCGGATCGGATGAAATTTGCTTCTCTTTTAGGCTCCGCAAGCCAAATCTGGGGATCGGTTTATATGGGGGCTATATATAATTATGGACCGATGTGGACCAATTTTTGCATGGTTGTTAGAGACCATATACAAACATCATATACCAAATTTCATCCGGATCGGATGAAATATGCTTCTGTTAGAGGCTCCACAAGCCAAATCTGAGGGTCCCTTTATATGGGGGCTATACGTAAAGGTGGACCGATATGGCCCATTTTCAATACCATCCGACCTACATCGATAACAACTACTTGTACCAAGTTTCAAGTCGATAGCTTGTTTCGTTCGGAAGTTAGCGTGATTTCAACAGACGGACGGACGGACAGGCTTAGATCGACTCAGAATTTCACCACGACCCAGAATATATATACTTTATGGCGTCTTAGAGCAATATTTCGATGTGTTACAAACGGAATGACAAAGTTAATATACCCCCATCCTATGATGGAGGGTATAAAAAAAAACAAACAAAGATTATTTGTACTTAGATTTCGTGTACTGAAATTTAGATGGCATATTCTTCCATATTAGGTCAATATTTCTTTCAGTGTAAACTATGCGTCGTTGATCGATTAGAAGCTTAATTCCATCCAAATCCCAAGAAAATACTTTTGTTGTTACACCCAAAGAAAAACTACTTTCCTCCGGAACGAAATTATGACCAAAGAAATCTATTTTCTATATTATAAAGTATTTTCTTTAATGAATTTATGACAAACGTTGGTAGAATTATTTTTAATATATTTTAGTTGCCTTTAAAGAAAACTTCGTTTTTTTTTTCTAAAATTTCATACATCAGAAAATAAATCTCTTCTTGATGTGTATGTCTTAATTTAAGAAAACTTCTGAGTTTTCAGCAAGTACAAAACATTTTCTTAATAAATTTTGTTTGATTTGTTTGTTGTTCTACTACAGGTTTTAGCAAAAAACTGGGTTAAAAAATGGCAGACAACAGTGACTTCTTTCAGCAAACCTTTTACTGTTTTAGCAGACTTTTCTGTTGTTTCTACTAATAAAATTCTTTGCGTGTACATTGCTTGCTATTTTTTACAGTTGATTTTTACAAAAGTTGTTCTTTAAATTTTCAAAAATATTTGTTAATTTTTTCATCATGTATAATCTTACCTTTGTACAGAAATATACGGACAGCAGCAACATTATTATACTGAGAGCAATTGTAACTCGTGACTTCATTCTGCGCAAAGATTCGAACTCATCGAAAAGAGCTCGCAACACGGTCATCATTTGAACAATCTGTAAAGTGAAAAAATTACTGAAATAGTTTCAACAAAACATAGAATAGGAAGCTCTGTATAACTTACCACAGCTGAAAGCTCTGCTAAGAAGAGCATAAAGAAAAATAAAAATGTCCAAAAATTTGGTAGACTATTAAAGCTGCTAAATAGATAGGCAAAACAAATATAAATAAATCTCATATTGTGTTCCTCGTCGACATCTACATGTAGAAGAGCTACATGATCTGAAAATAAACGAAAAAAAAAAATGTTACAAAAATAACCATCTATAGTTATATAGAATTACCTTCAAAATGATCCAAAGCTATGCGGGTGCATAACGAACCCATTTGTGTTATAATCATGAACGTGATGGCAACCCAGTACATTTGTTTCTCGGTATCCTGACGAAAACGATTATGACTGGCCAATGTTAGAACACTACCACATCCTGGTCCCAATAGCCAGATTGGCATTAGAACAGCTGCCTTAATACCAGCCATAATGGCTTCATGTCTATTTGGTAACATGGGCTCCATATAATCCACCATTGTTACCCATGAAATCTGAACGTACAGCAATAAATGCACAAATATCGCAACAAAGAGTGTCATCAATAGCAAACTTGTACATCGTAAAAATTTTCCTATCTTAAAAGGGGAGAGAATGGGAAAATGGTGAGTATGATTGTCGTTTTGTTGAGAGTCCAAAGAGGAAACTTACGAATGTTACTCGTTTTAAAATTATTGCTAATGTTAGTAACCATACTCCAATGATGCCACCTAGAATTGGCCATGAGATCGATAATGGATTTGTGGAGCTGTCATCTGAACGTATGATATATCTGCGAAAAATAAAAGTTTTTGGGAGAATATTAAGAACAAGTTTTTTAACAATGGGAGATATTTTTCTATGCAAGTATCAAATAAAATACTTTGATACACTAAAACAAGTCTATACGGATGTAAGTTCGGCCAGACCGAATCATATTTACCCTCCACCATGGATTGCGTAGAAAACAGGGCTGTGGAGTCGAGTCAATTTTGCTCGACTCCGGCTCCGACTCCGACTCCAGCATTTCTTATAAGCCTCGACTCCGACTCCGACTCCGGAGTCGACTCCAGGTGGTGTACCTAAATATCATTTTAACAGTATTGTAATTTTAAGGTGTAGTGTTCCAAAAATAGACCAATATAAGTATTCTATGTTGCCCTATGTGTTTATATGTCCAAAAGAACTCTAATTTTAATTTTTGATATGACTCGACGACAAATCTCAGCATTTTAGGAATGTAAAGAACTCTAAATTTTAATTTCAGGACAATAAATTAAAATACGACACAAGACTATATAGAGACCACATCAAAGTATGGGTAGATAACAACAATCTCCACACTGAAAAAAACAGTGAACCCACCAGGAAGAAAACGTTTAGTTAATTTTAGAAATTTTTTAATATTTTTAGAAAATTTTAACTAAACAGTATTACAAACGCTGACATCACGCCGATATCAAAAAAATAAGTCAATATTTTTCGACAAATTCAAGAAAATTTATTAGACATAATTATTTTTTTCCACTTGTTAAAGAAAATTTTGTAGTTTGAAAAAAAAAATGGAGTTCAAAATTGCAAGAATGTCGTTAATGACATACGAAGTTCATGAGGAACGAATTTGTAGTAAAATTTACAAATTTTAAGAAATAATGAACTATTTGGTGAGAAGTTCGAATTTAGTTAAACTTTTTACTTCATTTGTGTATAATTTTTTCCGTTTTTTAGTTCATTTAACTAACGTACGCAAAAAATTATTATTGTAAACGAAACTTTCTCCATATATAATAATTCCATGAACTAAAACAAAGTTAAATTGGCTTTAGTGAAATAGAGAGTTCACTTTTTTTGAGTGCAGAATATGAATTTATAAAAACACAAAATTTCAAAAAAATATTTAAGCTTCCAGATGTTTAAGAAGTAAAAATCTTGGTATTGGTCTATGTAGGCATTTTATAAAAAAATAAATCTATATAAAAAAGAACAAGTATTTACAGCAGTAAGTTCGGCCGGGCCGAATCTTAAATACCCACCACCATGAATCAAATATTATAGTTTCCTTTAAAATTTCAGGGGGGTTTGATGACAGATATTCTCCCAAGCAGAACCGTTCAATTAGTACACTTCCCGAAAGTAAATTTAAAGATTTTACCTTTGAAGACTATATCAGATTTTAGATTTATAAGAATCATTTTTGTTTGAGTTTTAGAGGAATCATTAACATATCTTGTAAGTGTGCAAGCAAATGATGAAATAACGTCTTGATTGGAGATCTAAAATCTATAGATTTTCACCCCCATTATTTAAATGATTACGAGAAGTAAAATCTGGAAATTTTACATTTAGTTTCAAGCAATTTTCATGATCAGTGCGCCTTTTATACACTCAAGAAGTGAAATTGGTCTATATGGAGGTATTACCATACGGGCCGATAAAAACTATATCCGATACACGTTTTTGTGAGTCTACAATACAATTTCAGGCAAATCCGATAAAAACTACGGTTTCTAGAAACCCACGGAGTTAAATCGATAGATCGGTCTTAAGGGTGCTATACTAAAACATGGACCGATAATTACCATTTTTAGCACACCTATTTACGGTCCTAAAACATTTTTAGATTTAAAATTTCAGGACAATTGGATAAAAACTACGGCAAAATAAAATTTCAGGCAAATTGGACAAGTCCAAAAAGTAAAATCGGGAGATCGGTCTATATGGGCCTATACTAAAACATTGACCGATACTCTCCATTTTCGGCGCACCTCTTCGTAAAATAATTCTAGATTTCAAATTTAGTGCAAATTGGATAAAAACTACGGATTCTAGAAGCCCGAGAAGTGAAACCGGGAGATCGGTCTATATGGGTGCCATACCAAAACATGAACCGATACTCACCATTTTTGGTATACCTCTTTATGGTCCTAAAATACCTCTAGATTTCAAATTGGATAAAAACTACGGATTCTAAAGACCATGTAATAAAATCTAGAGATCGGTCTATATGGGGGCTATACGAAAACATGGACCGATACTCACCATTTTTGGCGCACCTCTTTATGGTTCTAAAATACCTCTAAATTTCAAATTTCAGGCAAATTGGATAAAAGCTACGGTTTTTATAAGCCCAAGACCCCAAATCGGGAGGTCGGTTTATATGGGGACTATATCAAAACCTGGACCGATATATCCCATCTTCGGACTTGACCTGGCTGCAGAGAAAAGACGAGTTTATGCAAAATTTCAGCACGATTGCTTCATTATAGAAGGCTGTAGCGTGATTACAATAGACAGACGGACTTGGTTATATCGTCTTAGAATTTCTCCCTGATCAAGAATATATATACTTTATATAGTCGGAAATCGATATTTCAATGTGTCACACACGGAATGACTAACTTATTATACCCCCGTCACCATTCTATGGTGGTGGGTATAAAAATATACAAAAATCAAAATGTCGGGCTAATCAGATTTCTTAAAGCAAATCGGAGATGGGTTTTTATGTAGGTGCTATATCACAAAATTGTTCAGTATGACCAATCTTTGAACTCAACATGCCTGCCAAAAATTCAGAACGTTAGGTTCTACAATTGCCTTAAATTGTGCCTTTATCAAGAGTATATATAGGGTTAAAAATTAATCACCGTGAAATTTCTCCCGTATAAATACAATTTGAATGGCCTGAAATTCAGTACTTTGTTTTTCGTTGTTCGATTAAAAACACCAATCGAATCTAATTTGTCAAAATATTTCTTTTGTTACAATTTTATTGATATGAAGTATTTTGCAAATTTTGTTTCGCCGGAGTCGGAGTCGAGCAAAATTTATACGACTCCGGCTCCGACTCCGACTCCAGCAAAATCTTCAGACTCCGACTCCAAGACTCCGACTCCGGCTCCGACTCCGGCTCCGACTCCACAGCCCTGGTAGAAAACTTCTACTAAAGACTGTCATCTACAATGGAATTACTTGGATTGTGGTAATACTTGTATCTTAAAACTCCTTAACATTGTCTTCTAAATTGGAAGTTAGTCCATACGGGGTACATATGTTATTCAGAAACAAGTATATACGGCCGTAAGTTCGGCCAGGCCGAATCTTATGTACCCTCCACCATGGATTGCGTAGAAACTTCTATGAAAGACTGTCATCCACAATCGAATTACTTGGGTTGTGGTATCTTAAATCGTTTTCTAAATTGTGAGTTAGTCCATACGTGGTCTTATATGGGGGCTATATACAATTATTGATATTGACAAATTTTTGTGTGATTGGGGATCGATTTATCTGAGGGCTATATATAACTATAGACCGATATGGACCTAGTTAGGCATGGTTGTTAACGGCCATATATGTTACTAGCACAATGTACCAAATTTCAACTGACTCGGATGAAATTTGCTCCTTCAAGAGGCTCCAAAACCAAATCTCGGAATCGGTTTATATGGGTGCTATATATGATTATGAACTGATATGGACCACTTTTGGCATGGTTGTTAAATATCATATACTACCACCACGTACCAAATTTCAACCAGATCGGATGAATTTTGCTTCTCCAAAAGGCACCGGAGGTCAAATCTGGGGATCGGTTTATATGGGAGCTATATATAATTATGGACTGATACACTGTTAGAAAAATATGTTTTTCATATGTTTCGATATAAACAAAATGTGTTTCGGGCACAATTTTTAAACACAATATATTTAAGTGCAAACATGTAATGTTCTCAAACTAACACTAAATGTTTGGAACACATATGTTAATATGTTAGAATATATTATGTTTGGGGCATGCATGTTTCATAAAAATTATATGTGTGAATGTAAACATATATAAATTTACAAATTTCGAGTAAACATATATATGTTGTGATATTTTATTCAGAGAGCGACAGAGAGAGAGAGAGAGAGAGTATAGAGAAAGAAATAGAGATAAAAACCGGGAGGGTTGACGAAAGATATCAAATTAACACAGCGAGAGAATCGAAAGAGAGCAATTTCTGTGAAACCGCTTATATGTTGTTTCGGAAACTGCTTTATGATAAGGCCATTGTATACGCTTAAGTCTAAATATTATTTAATTTAAGTCTAAATATTATTTAATTTGTGTATATTATAAAATTATTTATGAATGTTTATACTCGACCCCACGTTCTTCCTTTGTTAGAGTTTTTGAATTCCTTCCAAAATATCAAACTTTTATACCAAAAACCGTTTTTTATTACAAAATTGTTATTTTTGCAATAAAAAAATTATATTTTATCCAAAAGCTCAATCTTTAATAACCCACATTTCGAAGTTTCTTTATAAAAATTTATAGTATAAATATAAATATGTAAATTAAAAAAAAAAAACAATTGGTGTTTGGTCGGAGCAGGGATTGAACCCACGACCCTTTGCATGTACGGCAGACATGCTAACCACTGCTCCACGTTGCCAACACATGTATGTTTCTGTTAAATAATGTTATGTTTGCATGGGCTCGTGGGCGCTGCAAACTATGCTATATAAATGTAACTTATAACGATAATTGTCTTCTGGTGACTATAACAGCTACGTAGCTCAGTGGTAGTGTGTTGGCTTACAAACTGTATGGTCCTCGGTTCGATTCTCCGTCCAGGCGAAAGGTAAAATTTAAAAAAATTATAAAATTGAATAATTTCTTCAAAATTATTTGTATTACAGAAAAAGGTGCCAAGAACTAAAAAATTTCGTGGAATGAGCACAATCTTCTTTGGGGAAAATTCTTCCAAGCATATAATATTTTTGGGCTCAAAATGCTTCCTAACATATAATATTTTCTCATATAACAAACATATTAATGTTTCGGCAGTATCCAATAATATATGTGCTTCCTGCAAAATATGTTTGGAACATATGTTAGAGAGGCGATTTTTTTTGAGGGTGTATGAACCAATTGCTGCATGGTTTTTGGTTACCATATACTAACATTTCAACCGAATCGGATGAATTTTGCTCTTGCAAGGGGCTCCGGAGGTCAAATATGGGGATCGGTTTATATGGGGCCTATATATAATTATGGACCGATTAAGACCAATTTTTGCAAGGGTATTTGAGGCCATATATTAACACTACGTACCAAATTTCAACTGAAACAGATGAATTTTGGTCTTCCAAGAGGTTCCGGAGTTCAAATCTGGTGATCGGTTTATATGGGGGCTATATATAATTATGGACCGATGTGGACCATTTTTTCCATGGTTGTTAGAGACCATATACTAACACCATGTACCGAATTTCAGCCAGATCGGATGAAATTTGTTTCTCTTAGAGGCTCCGCAAACTAAATCGGGGGATCGGTTTATATGAGGGCTATATATAATTATAGACCTATGTGGACCAATTTTTGCATGGTTGTTAGAGATCATATACGTACACCATGTACCAAATTTCAGCCGGATGGGATGAAAATTGCTTCTCTTAGAGGAGCCGCAAGGCAAATTTGGGGGTCCGTTTATATGGGGGCTATACGTAAAAGTGGACCGATATGGCCCATTTGCAATACCATCCGACCTACATCAATAACAACTACTTGTGCCAAGTTTCAAGTCGATAGCTTGTTTCGTTCCGAAGTTAGCGTGATTTCAACAGACGGACGGACGGACGGACGGGCATGCTCAGATCGACTCAGAATTTCACCACTACCCAGAATATATACTTTATGGGGTCTTAGAGCAATATTTCGATGTATTACAAACGGAATGACAAAGTTAATATACCCCCCATCCTATGATGGAGGGTATAAAACGGCAAATTGGAAACCTACATACTTCAGGTCTTAACCGGTATGAATTTTTACGCCGTAAAAAAAGTCAGAAGTGAAATCTGGGGATCGGTGTATCTGGGGGCTATATATAACTATGGACCGATATGGACATGATTGTTAGCTACCATATACTAACACAACGTACCAAATTTCAGCCGAATCGGAGGAAATTAGCGCCTCCAAGAAATTTGCTTTTCCAAGAGGCTCCCCGGAACCAATTTTAGCATGAATGTTAGAGACCATATACTAACACCACGTACCAAATTTCAACCGGGTTGGATGAAATTTGCTCCTCCAAGAGGATCCGCAATCAAAATCTGGGGATCGGTTTGTATGGGGGCTATATATAACTATGGATCGATATGGACCAATTTTTTCATGGGTGTTAGAGGTCATATACTAACACCACGTACCAAATTTTAACCGGATCGGATGGGTACTATACGTAAACGTTGTCCGATATGGCCCATTTGCAATACCATCCGACCTACATCAATAACAACTACTTGTGCCAAGTTTCAAGTCGATAGCTTGTTTCGTTCGGAAGTTAGCGTGATTTCCACAGACGAACGGACAGACGGACGGACGTTCTTAGATCGACTCAGAATTTCATCACCCTATGGTGGAGGGTATAAAAAATATAGTTTCAAAAAATTGTTTGTTTTAACCATAATCAATATTACTAAAAATATTTAATTAAAATTTTAATTAAATATCCAATTAGGAATTATTTAGATCATAGAAGGAGGAGGAAGGCCTCTGGGGAGGCCTACCTACGCAACAATTTTTTTCTGGGAAAAAGTGTGGTACTACTTTTAGTTGCTTTATTATAAATTAATTGTCTAGTTTTGTTAAGCTCTGATTTTTTATAAAATAAAACATTAATTGAACCTATAACTTCAGTCTATTGATTTTTATCTAGGGGGGCTATAGCCCCCCCTAGGAAAATTGTCTAGCTACGCCAATGTGCACAGGGATGATCTTGGTCTCCGCATAAAGGTGATCCAGGGGTGTACTGCGGAGACATCCTGTTGCAGTTCTGAGGGCAGCGTTCTAACAGGTCTGTATGTTATTCCACTGCGTGTCGCTTGTTTGTGGTGTCCACACTGGCGCTGCATAGTTTACCACTGACCGGCCAATTGCTTTATATGTAATCAACAAGGTTTCTTTGTCCGCACCCAAAGTGCTGCCGGCAAGCGACTTGAGGACCTTGTTTCTACCGTGGAGCTTATTACAAATTGCCGTGGCATGGGCGGACGACTTAAAAAGGCTGTCGAATGTGACCCTGAGAATCTTGGGGTAATTTGTGGTCGGAATTATTTCGCCGTCGACTCTGACATCCAACTGCCTGCGTACTTCCGACGTCCATGTAGTGAATAGTATGGCTGAGGATTTGGTGGGAGATATCCTCAAATTTCTTGCAGTGGTAAGATTAGCGAGGTAGACGTTCAATCGATCGCATATGTCATTTCCGTTTGTAACACATCGAAATTTTCCTTTCCCTTTCATCATATAAAAAAATCATATTCTTGGTCAAGTAAAAACGCGATGCTGATCGGTAGCTGTCCGTCTGTCTGTCTATTGTACTATGGGTAGAGCCAAAGATGTGTTATATCGGTCCATTTCATCCGATCCAGCTGAAATTTGATATGTGAATCAATAACCATTCAAAAACATTGTTCTTATCGGTACACAATTAAATATAGACTCCTGTATGTAAACCTATATAAAGAACTAATGTGGTTTATATAAGTATTTACTCTTTCCTTTTATATTACTTAGACTCCAAAAGGAAATTTATTCGGACTTCGTCACTTTAACGAAGAGTTAAAATTTAGATCGATATATAAAGTAAAGCTGTTACGATAGCATCTGAAAATTCTTGTGTCACCCTGTTATTAAGTCAACCAATTTTATATCACTCCTAAAAGTATGCTTTATAATTTTATTGGTATTCCAAGTACTTGGGGAAAGATCTATTGAAATATTTTATATTTTCAAATCGCTCTAAAAAAATTTTAAGGAAATTGTAGGAAAATTATACTTGCCGGAAATATTCTTCAGATGCATGAGGATGTATTTCTTCTTCCTAAAGAAAAATTAGTTTAGAAAAATTTACCGAAATGAAAAAATTGTTTTGGCTATAACAATAACTCACATCATAATCATCGTAAGTGCTATGGGTTGAACAGTTTGGAGTATTCCATGAGTTATTACAACTCATCCATGGTATCACAGAATTAAAAGAATTGGCAGCATAAACTAGAGGAACGGAAGCAATAACTGCATAGTAGGATAATGAAACTAAATTGTGCAGTAAAATGGAATAACCAACACCTGTAATGAAGACAAAAAAAAAAAAACAAACAAACAAAAAAAAAAACAAAATTTTTCATATTAGGCAACAAACAAATTTTATTTTTTTAAGAAAATTCCTTAGAATATTTTTTTTTATTTTGTGTCTTTAGAGGAAATTTTCTATAGAAAAAAATTGGAAAATTTTTCTATAGAAATAAAATTTTTTATGAAATACGATATTGAGGAAATTTTCTATGGATATAATATTTTGAGAAATAAAACTAAGACGCCATTTTATATAAAATTAAATTTAGACAAAATTTTCTTTAGAAATAAAATTTTGATAAAAATTTTTATAGAAATAAAATTTTGACAAAATTAAAAGAAATAAAATTTTGACAAAAAATTTTTTGAAATAAAATTTTAATAGAATTTTCATAGAAATAAAATTTTGTCTCTATAGGAAATTTTTTAGAAATTTTGACTTTAGAGAAAATTCGTAGAAATTTTGTAGTTAGAAATAATTTTTTTATTGTCGTTAAAAAAATTTCATATAAATTTTTCCTTTTGGAACAAATTCTTAAAAATGTTGTCTTTACAAACATTTTCTTAAAAATTTTGCCATTAGAAAAAATTTCATAGAAATTTTGCGTTAATAGAAAACTTCTAAGAAATTTTGTCTATAAATAAAATGTTTAAGAAATTTCGACTATAGAGAAAATTAAAAAAAAAAAAATGTTGATAGAGCAAAATTCTTTGAAATTTTGTTTGTAGAGGAAAGAATTTTGTCCTTAGAGAAATTTTTATAAATTTTATTTTCAGTCTTTTGTGAAAAATTCTTAGAAATTTTATCTTTAGAGGAAATTTCTTGAAAACATTGTATGTAGAAAAAAATTCTTA
This sequence comes from Haematobia irritans, assembly GCF_050003625.1. Taxonomy (NCBI): domain Eukaryota; kingdom Metazoa; phylum Arthropoda; class Insecta; order Diptera; family Muscidae; genus Haematobia; species Haematobia irritans. The sequence continues at coordinate 152,070,146 of NC_134398.1, read as the reverse complement.
ACAGATTTATCTTTAAGAAAATTTCTTGGAAAATTTCGTTTTACATTTTTAAATTGTTAGAAGCATTGTCTTTAGCGAAAATTTCTTAAAAATTTTGTCTTTAGAGGAAATTTCTTGAAAATATTTTATGTATTAGGCAACAAAACAAAAGTTTGTCTTCAAAAAAATTGTTATGTTTTTAAGAAAATTCCTTAGAATATTTTTGTTATTTGGTGTCTTAAGAGGAAATTGTCTATAGAAACAAAATTTTGGAAACATTTTCTATAGAAATAAAATTTTGAGAAAATATCGAAATAAAATTTTGAGGAAATTTTCTATGGAAATAATATTTTGAGAAAATTTTCTATAGAAATAAAACTTAGACGACATGTTATATAGAATTGAACTTAGACAAAATTTTCTATAGAAATAAAATTTTCATAGAAATAAAATTTTGTCTTTAGAGGATTTTTTTAGAAATTTTGACTTTAGAGAAAATTCGTAGAAATTTTGTAGTTAGAAAGAATTTTTTGTCGTTAGAAAAATTTCTTATAAATTTTTTCTTTTGAAAAAAAATTCTTAAAAATTTTGTCTTTCCAAAAAATTTCATAGAAATTTTGCGTTTATAGAAAACTTCTAAGAAATTTTGTCTATAAATAAAATGTTTAAGAAATTTTGACTTTAGAGAAAATTACACAGAAAAAATGTTGATAGAGCAAAATTCTTTGAAATTTTGTCTGTAGAGAAAAGAATTTTGTTTTTAGAGGAAATTTTTTATAAATTTTATTTTCAAACTTTTGTGAAAAATTCTTAGAAATTTTGTCTTTAGAGGAAATTTCTTGAAAACATTGTATGTAGAGAAAAATTCTTAACAATTTTATCTTTAAGAAAATTTTTTAGAAAATTTGAAACTTTCTATAGAAATAAAATAGTAGGAAAATTTTCTATAGAAATAAAATAGTGGGAAAATTTTCTATAGAAATAAAATTTTGAGGAAATTTTCTATAGAAATAAAATGTTGAGGAAATTTTCTATAGGAATAAAATTTTGAGAAAAATTTCTATAAAAATCAAATGTTGACAAAATTTTCGATAGAAATAAAATTTAGACAAAACTTTAAATTTTGAAATAAAATTTTGCTTTTAGGGGAAATTTTGTCGTCAAGCGAAATTTCTAAGAAATTTTGAATTTAGAGAAAATTCGTAGGAATGTTGTTGTTAGAAAGAATTCTTTAGAGAAAATTTCTTACAAATGTTGTCACCAAAGAAAAATTCTTAGAAGGTTTGTCTTTACAAAAAATTTCTTAAAAATTTTGACATTAGAAAAAATTTCTTAGAAATTTTGGTTTAGAGAAAATTTCTTAGAAATTTGGCTATAAAGAAATTTTTTAGGAAATTTTGACTTAAGAGAAAATTTCATAGAAAACTTCGTCGTTACAGAAAAATCATTCGAAATTTAAAAATCTTTAAAGAAAAATTTGTAGCAATTTTGTTTGTAACGAGAATTTCTTGTAAATTTTGTTTTTCTTGGAAATTGTCACTTTAGAGATCATTTCTTCGAAAATTTGTGTTTAGAGAAATATTCTTCGAAACTTTTAGTACTTTTGTCTTTAAAGAAATTTTTTTAAAATATTTATATACAAAAATTTTTTGTCATTTCGAAATTACACACTTTTTTCACCTTTCACTCTTACCTTTGAATATAGGTGCCACACGAAATACCGAAATGGTACCCGATGATGAGAATTGTCCCAGAAAAGTTTGAATACCAAATATGGGTATGGCATAGAGAAGTACACCGAACAGATATGGCACCAAGGCGTACGCTGTTTAAAAAAATAAACAATATAAATAATTATAAATAATTACTCAAAAGAAAACTCGTTCACAATTATATAAATAAGGTCAATGGCAGGGCAAATAAATAATCAGAGTATCTACAATAAATTAAATTTGTGATAACATTTCAATGAGCTATGTAATCAAATGGGCATAATTGAAAATAGCGGCAGTGACGACGATTTGTCTAATAAAATACAAACGCTTTGCCATTTACACCGTCATAGACCAGATAGAGGGGCAGAAGGCACTGTCGACAAAACTACCATATGATTTAGCACTTAAAAATGAATAAGCGTGTAAAGTGTCGGCATTATAAAAAGAATTTTAGGACTATGTCAATTTGATTTTATACATTCGTATTTCTAATGAGTAATGGGTTTAACTTTTGAAGGCGGAAATTAAAAACAATTGAGGGCGCCATAACGTCTTAATATAGGAAAATAGGTGGGATATATATGGGAACTAAATTCAAAATAAATTTGAGCCGAAATTTTATTTTCTATAGAAATAAAATTTTGAAAAAAAAATCTATAAAAATAAAATTTTGAGAAAATTTGCTGTAGAAATAAAATTTTGAGAAAGTTTTCTATAGAAATAAAATTTTGAGAAAATTTTCTGTAGATATACAATTTTCTGAAGAAATGACATTTTGGCAGTTTTCTAAATTTTGGCAAGTTTTTCTATAAAAATTTGAGAAAATTTTCTAAAGAAATAAAATTTTGAGAAAATTTTCTATAGCAATAAAATTTTGAAAAAAAATTCTATAAAAATAAAATTTTGAGAAAATTTTCTGTAGAAATAAAATTTGGAGAAAGTTTTCTATAGAAATAAAATTTTGAGAAATTTTTCTATAGAAATAAAATTTTGAGAAATTTTTCTATAGAAATAAAATTTTGAGAAAATTTTCTGTAGATATAAAATTTTGAGAAAATTTTCTATAAAAATAAAATTTAAAGAAAATTTTCTATAAAAATAAAATTTTCTATAAAAACAAATAGAAAAAGAAGAGGAGGCACGCTCAAAATAAACCCAGCCATGTGAATTCAAATCGATGATTTGACAGTGGCATAGGAAAAGAGATATGTTTGTTTCGAATTTATTTGGCATAAGCCGGCTATCAATGTAAAACCTTTTTTCGGAGGGTTCAAGTGTGGTTTTTGTTGGGTTTAATAAACTGCCTGAATTTATTCTGATAATTGGTTGATAGTTTTGCTGCAAGTAGAGGATGCTGATGAGGAATGTGGTAATTCCGAAACGTGCGTCCATCCAACCATCTTGCAGTCTATAGGGCTTTGCCCAAATAAATTTGACAAACATTCTTTTCCTCTGTTGGTTAAGCTACTCTTGTAGTTTAGTCAATGTATGGTTTTAAGCTGAAATAAAAAAACGACAACAATGCTTAAAGAACAAAACCAACAATAACAAAACAAAACAAATTTTAAGAAAATTTTTGTTTGGAAATAAAATGTTGACAAAATGTTCTATTGAAATAAAATATTGAGAAAATTTTCAATAAAAATAAAGTTTTGATAAAATCCTCTATAAAAATAAATTTTTGAGAACATTTTTTAATTTTCTATAGAAATGGTGCAATGGTTAGCTTGCATACACAGGGTCGTGAGTTCAAACCCAGTTTCGACCAAACACCAAAAGAAATAAAATTTTGAAAAAAAAAATTCTATCAAAATAACATTTTCTGTAGAAATAACAGTTTACCATTTACATCGTCATAGACCAGATAGAGGGGCAGAAGGCACTGTCGACAAAACTACCATATGATTAGCACTTAAAAATGAATAAGCGTGTAAAGTGTCGGCATTATAAAAAGAATTTTAGGACTATGTCAATTTGATTTTATACATTCGTATTTCTAATGAGTGATGGGTTTTCACTGAAAAAACAGTGAACCTACCAGGAAAGATAACTTTCGATTAATTTTAGAAAATTTGGAACTTTTTTAGAAAATTTTAACTAAACGGTATTACAAGCGCTGGCATCACTCCGATATGACAAAAATAAGTAAATATTTTTCGACAAATTCAAGAAAATTTATTAGACATAACTAAATTTTTTCAGTAGAAAATTTTGTAGTTTTAAGAGAAATCTTGGAGTTCAAAATTGCAAGAATGTCTTTAGTGACATACGAAGTTCATGATGGACACATTTTTGGTAAAATTTGCAAATTTAAAGAAATAATGAACTATTTTGTAAGAAATACGAAATTAGGAAATCTTTATGCTTTATTTGTGTATAACTTTTTCCCGTTTTTTAGTTCATTTAACTAACATACGCAAAAAATTATTTGACTAAAATAAACTTTTTCCAAACATAATGATTCTATGAACTAATATAAAGTTAATATGGCTTTAGTGAAATAGAGAGTTCACTTTTTTTTGAGTGTTGAAGGCGGAAATTAAAAACAATTGAGGGCGCCATAGCGTCTTAATATAGGAAAATGGGTGGGATATATATGGGAGCTAAATTCAAAATAAATTTGAGCCGAGATTTTATTTTCTATAGAAATAAAATTTTGACACAATTTTCTGAAGAAATGAAATTTTGGCAATGTTTTCTAAATTTTGGCAAGTTTTTCTATAAAAATTTGAGAAAATTTTCTAAAGAAATAAAGTTTTGAGAAAATTTTCTATAGCAATAAAATTTTGAAAAAAAAATTCTATAAAAATAAAATTTTGAGAAATTTTTCTATAGAAAAAAATTTTGAGAAAATTTTCTGTAGATATAAAATTTTGAGAAAATTTTCTGTAGATATAAAATTTTGACAAAATTTTCTACAGAAATAACATTTTTAGAAAATTTTCTATAAAAATAAAATTTAAAGAAAATTTTTTATAAAAATAAAATTTTTTATGGAAATAAAATGTTGACAAAATTTTCTATTGAAATAAAATTTTGACAACATTTTCTAAAGAAATAAAATATTGAGAAAATTTTCTATAAAAATAAAGTTTTGATAAAGATCTCTATAGAAATAAATTTTTGAGAAAATTTTTTAAATTTGCTATAAAAATGGTGCAATGGTTAGCTTGCATACACAGGGTCGTGGGTTCAAACCCAGTTTCGACCAAACACCAAAAGATTTTTCAGCGGTGGATTATCCCACTTCAATAATGGTGGTGACATTTCTGAGTGTTTCAAAGCTTCTCTAAGAGATTTCACTGCAATGTGGAACGCCGTTCGGACTCAGCTATAAAAAAAAAGATCCCTTGTCATTGGTCTTAACATAGAATCGGGCAGCACTCGGTGATAAGAGAGAAGTTCACCACTGTGGTATCACAGTGGAATGGTCGAAGTGAACATTAAATATAGGGCAGCCACTATAGCTAACCTAACCTATGGAAATAAAATTTTGACAAAATTTTCTTTAGAAAACCATAAAATATGGCCAACGTTTTCTCTAGGAAAGAATTCTGACAAAGTTTTCTGTAAAATAAATTTTCTATAGAAATAAAATTGTTCTGATTATTCATTTTGTTCGGCTTGAGCTCAATCGATTATAATAATAAATATTAAAACAAATAAATAATTATTTATTTATATTAAAACAAATAAATAATTATTTATTTGTTCTAATACTTATATCCAATATTTCGGTTAGCGCCAAAAACTAAAAATTAAATTGCAAAATTTTCTATAGAAATAAAATTTTAACAAAATAATCACTATAGAGAATTTTATCAACATTTTATTTCGATAGAAAATTTTGTCAACATTTTATTTCTATATAAAATTTTTTTTCAAAATGTTATTTATATAAAAATTTTTTCAAAATTTTATTTCTATAGAAATTTTTTCAAAATTTTATTTCTATAGAAAATTTTGTAAAAATTTTATTTCGATAGAAAATTTTATCAAATTTTTATTTCTGTAGATGTTTTTTTTCAAAATTTTATTTCTATAAAAAATTTTGGTAAAATTTTATTTCTATAGATCAATATTGTCAACATTTTATTTCTATAGAAAATTTTGTCAAAATTTTATTTCTATAAAAGATTTTGTCAAAATTTTATTTCTATAGAAAATTTAGTCAAAATTGTATTTCTATAAAAAATTTTGCCAAAAGTTTTATTTCTATAGAATTTTTTTTTTCAAAATTTTATTTCTATAGAAAATTTTGTCAAAATTTTATTTCTATAAAAAATTTTGTCAAAATTTTATTTCTATAGAAAATTTAGTCAAAATTGTATTTCTATAAAAAATTTTGCCAAAAGTTTTATTTATATAGAAATTTTTTTTCAAAATTTTATTTCTATAGAAAATTTTTTCAAAATTTTACTTCTATAAAAAATTTTGTCAAAATTTTATTTCTATAGAAAATTTTGTAAAAATTTTATTTCTATAGAAAATTTTGTCAAAATTTTATTTCTATAGAAAATTTTGTCGAATTTTTATTTCTAAAGAAAATTTTGTCGAAATTTTATTTCTATAAAAAATGTTGTCAAAACTTTATTTCTATAAAAAATTTTGTCAAAATTTTATTTCTATAAAAAATTTTGTCAAAATTTTATTTCTATAGAAAATTTTGTCAAAATTTTATTTCTATAGAAACTTTTGTCGATTTTTTTTTTTTTTTATACAACATTTTATTTCAAAAGAAAATTAATGAAAATTCCGTTGTTTTGAAGAATTTACGAAGAATATTTAATGTAAAATATTTCGTAATGGGAACGAAGACAATTCTTTCAATGTAATAATGAAACTATTAAAATTCAATTTCCGATCCATTAAAATACCTAGGCCAACAAATAAATCCACTTCCTCTAAAAGCGAGTCTCAATTAGTCAGACTTGATTTATTTACACAGAACAAAGTCTTGGAGAGAGAAAGCACTTAATATATTTAACTGTTGAATATTTATGGATGTTCATACCAGTATCCCTCCCTTTTACTTGATTCAATTAAAGCAATCAGTATAGCTCTATTCTTAACAGTTTTATTATGCCAATTTGTCTGCATTTATTAAAATGCACTTTATACAATGAGCTTCAGAGTGTAATGAATGCAATGTACCTAACTAGCCAATGATATTAACAAATTTCACTTACCTCCCGCGCACATGGACACATATAGAGCCAATTCCGAAAAGACCACCGAGCCAAAGGCATGGCTTATGCAGGCAAAATAGAAGTCAGCTGCTGTCGACCAACGACCTCTCAATTTGTCGTATTTGAAAGGTCGCTGGTGAGTGTCATATGCCGTTGATGTCGACGTGATGAAATTATTATTGAGGCCTAGAGCAGAATGTGTGGAGGAGTGTGATAGACCATGACCGCCGTTTTCATTGTGTTCCGCATACGGTGATGACATTGTCGCCTCTGTAGATGTGACATCTTCGTACTCGTCATAGTCATCATCGTCAAGTTCATGTTTGCTGTGTGAATGAGAAGTGGATCCGGGTGATGATGCCGAGGAGCCGTTGGAAATGATGCGAGTGCAGTTGCTTAAATGATTCTTGGCTTCGGTGTAGAAAGATTTCATTGCATTTGCACTCTACCCTGCCTTTTCGTGAATGTTTTGTTATCTGATGATCATTGAGGAGGAATGTTGGTTACAGCAAACTATTGTTGATTAGGAAGTCACAAGAAGATCTTTTCAGCTTTAATTTATATTGTATTTGTCACAGATAATATATGTCTAAGTGTTGCACTTGTAGACGGGAACTTGCCTATTGTAATCTTCTGGTGATTGGTTTTGTAGTAGATTCTGTTGAAATTTCAAGAAATACAATCGAATATAATTTATTTTTGGATGGTATTGTTGTTATTGTCTGATTTTAAAATTTTTTATTGTTGGTTATTTAAATCTTCAAGTGTAATTGAAATCCCCACTTTGCTACAAATTACAAAAGTAATCATTTCTAGTATGATGGAATTTATATTGTCTGTAGACAAGTTGCCTATTGGTTGTTCATTTGGAAACATTGTAACATAGTTGGTTGATAAATCAATTCTACACTCGCAATCGAAAATTCTTGGAATTTTTATAAGTGTAGACATAATTTGATGTGGCCTACACAGAAGAAGTATTACCATATTTTTTTTCCAATTAAAATTATTAAACGATTAAGTAAATGAATTAGATTCAATCATACCTCAAATAGCCAGCAAAAAAAAATGGAAGTACTTCTAAAGGAACAACTTTAAAAGCACTTCCAAAAATGTCCTCCCAAAGAAGTACTTTATTTTAGCTGCACAGGAAGTTCATTTGAGTCAATTTTTTATAACTCGTTTTTTGTCGTATTTTTAATGGACAATTTTAAATTTTTTGTTTCAAATAGGTTCAAAATAGATTAAGAATTAATAAAATGGTAAAATTTATTTAAATTTTGCCGAAAAAAATGCCAAATCCATTCTAGAAAAATTTAGATTTTTTGAAAATATTTGATGTCAAACGTTCCACACAAGCGTAAGAATGCATTAAAACTCATAAAAATTTTTAAAAATTATTTGTATGTCAAAATATGACAAAATTTCTTAATTCACATCCAAAACACTGAATTCGCATCATACCTTAAGAAGTGATGCAAATTCAATGCCTCGGCTGTTAAAATGGTGGACATCCGTCCTATGACAAGCCGATGTTAAATACATCGCTTCTGCGCCAATTCTGCACCACTTCCGTATCCAAAAAGAACATTATCACTACTTTTTTGGCGACGCTTTTTTGCTGGGTAAACAAATCAATTTAATGAATCAAAAGTTAATTGGATTAAATAATTTCGAAATATATCTTTTTCATACATTGACTTATATCGCTAAAATGTCCATTTATGTACTGAAATATTGCCGTGAGGTAAAAGATTTCATGTCTTTGAGATACGAGGATTGCTTAGCATAGAAGACGTATTTCTTTGATATAAAGTTTTTTCCTTGTCCAAAAATGGATCAACTTTGCAATGAAGTTGTTTTGTGGTATTACAATGGACTGAATAGTCTAAGTGAGCTTGTAATATCGGGCTGCCACTGTACCTAACCTAACCTTTGAACTTAGAATTAAGTGAATTTAAGACTTGCGTCTTAAAAGAGAATTTACTTCAATTTTCCACTTCTTTGTATCGGAATCAATACCATAATCTTTAGTGTACAGATAATATCTTTGCAACAGGACCAAGCTTTTGTTTCAGTGTGGATGTAAGAAATATTCAGAAAACCATAGACCAAGTTCACCATATGTAGGTTAGGTTAAAGTCGCAGCCCGATTAAGATTCAGGCTCACTTAGACTATTCAGTTCATTGTGATACCACATTAACTAAAAGTACCTATTACATATGGACACTTCTAGTTTTAACCGCTGAACCTTCTCGATTATTTTTCTTCTCACCATATGTATGTATTGTTGGAACTAAAATAAGTCAAAATTTCAAATTTTAGCCAAATCAGATAAAAATTTCTCAAATTTGTGTTTGTGTTCATGCCCATAACATATGATCGCTCTCTTTATGCACTTTGAGGAATGCCGAATTTGGAATTTTCGGAGTGCACTTACTCTCATACTCAGAAAAAGTTTCCACAAACATTTTTTTAAAGCGCATCCCGGAATCCCCCATCAATTTTTCCACTTCCGATGCAGTGCTTTTGGACAAGTCCACAAACATTTTTTTTAAAGCGCATTCCGGGATCCCTGCTGCTGACATTTCAGAGGGTTTCAAAGCTTCTCTAAGTCGTTTCACTGCAATGTGGAACGCCTTTCGGACTCGGTTATAAAAAGGAGGTCCCTTAACATGGAATCGGGCAGCACTCAGTGATAAGAGAGAAGTTCACCAATGTGGTATCACAATGGACTGAATAGTCTAAGTGAGCCTGATACATCGGGCTGCCACCTAACCTAACGTAACCTAACCTAACCTATCCCGGGATCCCTTATAGATATTTTTCCACTTCCGATGCAGTTCTTTTGGGCAAGTCTTACAAAGTACGGAATTAGGACGTTTTAAGTGAAAATTAAAATTTTTGACAATTAAATTTCGCAAAAAAGAATAGAAAATCAATAAAAAACTAAAAAAAAGAACAATAAAAAATCATCCCCGCTGGAATTTGAACCTGTGTCCTTTGAGTTTTTCACTTCCATGGAAGTTTTTTTGAGAACGTTTTGCAAATTACGATCATTTTTAATTTTAATGGAAAAATGTATAATGAAAAAAATATATATTTAAACAAAAATATATGCACAAAAAAAAAACGATGTATAACATTAAAAATATTTTTTTTTTAGAAAAATATTTAATAAAAAATATCCGCTAGTGAGATTTGAGCCAGCTTTCTTTATTTTTGCATTCATAATAATAAAGAACATCTCAGGAAGTAGTTAGAATGTCATCCTGTGGTGCCAAATTTGGTTCATGTCCCAAACATTTTGAATATCCGTTTTGATGTATCGTGTTCAATGTCGTTGTGTGCTGGGTGTGTTAAGGCGTTCTGTTATGGTGCCAATAGACCCAGGTTCAATCCCCGGGTGGAAGCGAAGATGTTTTTCAATTTGTATAAATTAGATAATAAGAAAATAAAAGTGTAAAAATAAAAATTGAAATTGAATTTTTTTTTCGATACGGAATAACAAAGTTAATATACCCCCCATCCTATGGTGGTGCGTACAAACAGTGTCAATTTTTCTTGACATTTTATTGGCAACCCTCCATTTGAGAACTCAAAAATTTTCTAAAGTATTTCAATACAATGTTGTGCAGATAGCTCAATTGGAATGGAAAAATTGATTCGAAAATTAACTTGATCGCATACAAATGTTCTAATGATAAAAATTTCTTTTTATTACATGATAAAGACAATAACATTGTAGGTAAAGCACTTGAGGACAAGTGATACTTTATATAAAACAAATATCGCACGTGAACATATGGGATTAGAAGTGAGCGTAAGTAAATTTTTAATCATGTTTACATTGCTATTTACAGTGTATCTGACACCAAGTATTACCAAACTCATTTCAATATATTTGTCAAAATGTATCTTACATATACGTTATATTTTTCATTGATAGTTCATTATGTTCTTTAAGGTCATTGAAATCTATAACAACGTTTAGTTCGTAAAATTTTTGAGATATACTTGAGGTAAAGAAAAATTCATTGGCTTGGGGAAAATTTTTTAAAACAAAATTTTCTGTGTATGTGATGTCAGTATGTGCCCTCTAATAATTGTCAAATATTGGATCATTACATAATTTTATATAATTCCCATATAAACCGACCACAGATAACAATCATTCACAAATTACTCCTATTGATCCATATTAGAACCCAGAGTTAATTTTCGGATCATCCCGATGGAGCAGAGTTCATGCGTTCCGGTTGGAATTTGGATGGCCCAGGATCCGGACAAATGATTAAATGTGTATATCACACATATATTTATCGACAAATTAAAAAAACAAAAAGAAGTATTTATATACGGCCGTATGTTCGGCCAGGCCGAATCTTATGTACCCTCCACCATGGATTGCCTAAAAACTTGTACTAAAGACTGTCATCCACAATCGAATTAACATACTTGGGTTGCGGTAACACTTGCCGATGGCAAGGTATCTTAGAACTTCTTAACATCGTCTTCTCAATTGTAAGTTAGTCCATACGGGGTATATATTAAACAAAACAAGTATATACGGCCGTAAGTTCGGCCAGGCCGAAGCTTATGTACCCTCCATCATGGATTGCGTAGAAACTTCTTCTAAACACTGTCATCCAGAATCGAATTACTTAAGTTGCGGTAACGCTTGCCGATGGCAAGGAATCTTAAAACCTCCTAACACCATCTTCTAAATTGTATGTAAGTCCATACGTGGTATATATTAAATCAAAAAAGATCGATCCAATACGTATATAATTCAGTTTGACAATGTAGACATAAAATTTTGACAAAAATTTCTACAGAAATAAAATTTTAACAAAATTTTCTATAGAAATAAACTTTTGACAAAATTTTCTATAGAAATAAAATCTTGGTAGATTATTTTTGGCTCGAGTGGCAACCATGATTATGAACCGAATAAAATTTGAACAAAATTTTCCAAAAAAAAAAAATTTGACAAAATTTTTTATAGAAATAAAATGTTGACAATGATGAAAATTTTATTATGAAACGAATAAAATTTTAACAAAATTTTCTCTAGAAATAAAATTTTGGTAGATTATTTTTGGCTCTAGTGGCAACCATGATTATGAACCGATATGGACCAATTTTTGTGTGATTGGACCAATTTTGGTATGGTTGTTAGCGACCATATACTAACACCACGTTCATAATTTGAACCGGATCGGATGAATTTTGCTCCTCCAAGAGGCTCCGGAGGTCAAATCTGGAGAACGTTTTATATGGGGGCTATATATAATTATGGACCGATATGGACCAATTCTGGCACGGTTGTTAAAGATCATATACTAACACCATGTTCCAAATTACAACCGGATTGGATGAAATTTGCTTCTCTTTGAAGCTCCGCAACCCAAATCTGGGGATCGGTTTATATGGGCGCTATATATAATTATGGACCGATGTGGACCAATTTTTGCACGGTTGTTAGAGACCATATACCAATACCATGTACCAAATTTCAGCCGGATCGGATGCAATTTGCTTCTCTTTGAGGCTTCGCAAACCAAATCTGAAGATCGGTTTATATGGGGTCTATATATAATTATTGACCGATGTGGACCAATTTTTGCATGATTGTTAGAGACCATATACCAACACCATGTACCAAATTTCAGCCGGATCGGATGAAATTTTCTTCTCTTAGAGGCTCCACAAGCCAAATCTGGGGATCGGTTTATATGGGAGCTATATATAATTATGGACCGATATGGACCAATTTTTGCATGGTTGTTACAGACCATATACCAACACCATGTACCAAATTTCAGCCGGATTGGATGAAATTTGCTTCTCTTTTAGGCTCCGCAAGCCAAATCTGAGGGCCCCTTTATATGGGGGCTATACGTAAAAGTGGACCGATATGGCCCATTTTCAATACCGTCCGACCTACATCGATAACAACTACTTGTGCCAAGTTTCAAGTCGATAGCTTGTTTCGTTCGGAAGTTAGCGTGATTTCAACAGACGGACGGACATGCTTAGATCGACTCAGAATTTCACCACGACCCAGAATATATATACTTTATGGGGTCTTAGAGCAATATTTCGATGTGTTACAAATGGAATGACAAAGTTAATATACCCCCATCCTATGATGGAGGGTATAAAAAGGCCGATTAAATACGTATATAATTAAGTTTGACAAAATTAAAATAAAATGTTTACAACATTTTCTATAGAAATAAAATTTTGACAACATTTTCTGCTGAAATAAAATTTTGACAAAATTTTCTACAGAAATAACATTTTGACAAAATTTTCTATAGAAATAAAATCATGACAAAATTTTCTATAGAAATAAAATTTTGACAAAATTTTCTATACAAATAAAATTTTGGTAGATTTTTTTGGGGATCGGCTATGTATAACTATAGATCGGTTTATATAGGGGCTATATATAATTAAGACCGGTATGGACCAATTTTTGCATGGTTGTTAGAGACCATATACTTACACCATGTACCAAATTTCAGCCGGATCGGATGAAATTTGCTTCTCTTAGAGGCTTCGCAAGCCAAATCTGGGGTCCGTTTATATGGGGGTTATACGTAAAAGTGGACCGACATGGCCCATTTGCAATACCATCCGACCTACATCAATAACAACTACTTGTGCCAAGTTTCAAGTCGATAGCTTGTTTCGTTTGGAAGTTAGCGTGATTTCAACAGACGGACGGACATGCTCAGATCGACTCAGAATTTCACCACGACCCAGAATATATATAATTTATGGGGTCTTAGAGCAATATTTCGATGTGTTACAAACGGAATGACAAAGTTAATATACCTCCATCCTATGGTGGAGGGTATAAAATAAACAAGTGAGTAAAGTAGAAAGTCGGGCGGGGCCGACTATATCATACCCTAAACCACCCCTACTGAATTAGTAAACATTTGTACATTAAGGGGTATATATGTAGTCCCACCAGAAATATCTGATATTAGGAGCTATAGTTGATTCTGAACCTACAGAGTTTATATGCCACTAATATTGCTTCCATTATTAAAACAAAAGAGGAAATCGCTCAATTAGTTTGGGTAATAAATCCAAATTTGTGTAAATCGGTCAATATATTTATGTACAAGCTATATGTATGGCTAAATAGATCGTCTAATACATCAAAATTTGAAATTTAAGTAACGTTGGTTAATAAATAAGAGTATTATGGCAAATCGAGCGATGTATATATATGGGAGCTGAATCTAAATCTGAACCAATTTGGATAATATTTGGCAAGTTTGATTGATACCATAGAAGTTTACCTTGTGCTAAATTTGAGTAAGATCGTGTAGTAATTAAGGCTATTTTGATAAAAAATTGGGGTTTTAGGGCAAATTTGTTAAAATCGGGCTATACATATATATGGGAGCTATATCTAAACCTGTACCGATTTAGATGATATTTGGCAGGTTTGGTTGATACCACAGAAGGTTACCTTTAGCTAAATTTGAGATCGGGTAATAAATAAGGGTTTTGTGGCCAAATTTGCGAAAATCGGGCTATACATTTATATGGGAGCTATATCTAAATCTGAACCGATTTCGAAGGGTAATGCAAAAAAATTACTTTGTGCTAAATTTGACGATAATCGGTTAGTAAAAAAGCTCAACGTAACCCCATTTGTCGAAATCGGGCGATACATATATATGGGAGCTATATCTAAATTTGATCCGATTTCTTCCAAATTCAACAGCATTCGTCCTTGTACCCAAAAAACACCCTGTACCAAATTTCATCAAAATCGGTTAATAATTGCAACCGGAATCCTGCGAACAACAAATACATGGACAGACGGACAGACACCAAGCGCTAGATCGACTCAGGAGGTGATTCTGAGTCAATCGGTATATATTCCATGGGGTCTAATATTTCTGGTAGGTACATTTTTTTTGGCAGATCAAAGCTATTATAACCTGACCACCATGTGGTTTAGAGTATAAAAATTATTAGACATAATTATTATACCCTCCACCATAGGATGGGTGCATTGACATAGCTAGGGGATTGCTAAGCCCCCAGAAAATTTATAGCTCTCTCAGACTATTTATCGGTAAAATTTATTACCTTTATATAAAAAATCGTAAAATCCAAGATAGATAAGTTTGTGAGTCGAAATAAAATCCCGATATTATCTGTCGAGAACTGTCAAAATGTCTATGTAGCTTAAAGGGCACCAGGCCAATCAAGATGATCAAAAATTAAATTTGAATGTTGTATTCATTAGGGTCATACATAAATGGACTAATATACACTGTACACACAGAGAAGAAATATGATCACAAGAAACATGTTTCATGAACAAAATGTTATTGTTGTACGCAAAAATGATGTTTTTTGGTTTCCGAAATCAGATACATGATTTCCAGAAAATAACATGGTTGCGTCAAAGATGTTGCATGTTTCCCATCCAAAAATAGCATTTTACTCTTTTTTCCTTGGTTGTATACACTAAAAAACAGTGAACCCACCAAGAAGCATAATTTTGGTTAATTTTAGAAAAATTAGATTATTTTTAGAAAATAGTATTACAAACGCTGTCATCACGCCAATATCACAAAAATAAGTAAATATTTTTCAACAAATTCAAGAAAGTGTATAAGACATAATTAAGTTTTTCACTTGTTAAAGAAAATTTCATAGATTGAAGGAAAAGGTTGGAGTTCAAAATTGTCATACGAAGTTCAAAATGGGCGCTTTTTCAGTAAAATTTACAAATTTAAAATAATAATGAACTATTTTGTGAAAAATACGAATTTAGTAAATCATTATGTTTCATTTGTGTATAATGTTTTCCCGTTTACTAGTTCATTTAACTAACGTACCAAAAATTAATAGAGCAAAAGAAACCTTCTCTAAACATAATAATTCCATGAACTAAAATAGAGTAAAATTGGCTTTAGTGAAATAGAGAGTTCACTTTTAGACCTTACTCAAAAACTCTAAAAAGTTTGACAAATATTTTTTACGTACGCTAGTTAAATTAACTAAATAAATGAAAAAAAAATATGCACAAATGAATCATAAAGATTTACTAAATTCGTGTCTTCGACAAAATAGTTCAGAATTTCTTAAAATTTGTAAATTTTACCAAAACTGGGAGCTTCTTGAAGTTCGTGTGGCACTAATGACATTTTTTTTAATTTTGAACTAAATTTTCGAAAATTAACCAAAATTCTCTTTTCTCATTGGTTCACTGGTTTTGAGTGTACTGTGGATCATTCCCCCTTATATGCGCCCAAATATATAAGTTTACTCTGCTTTTACTGATTCATTTTTATACCCACCACCATAGGATGGGGGGTATATTAACTTTGTCATTCCGTTTGTAACACATCGAAATATTGCTCTAAGACCCCATAAAGTATATATATTCTGGGTCGTGGTGAAATTCTGAGTCGATCTGAGCATGTCCGTCCGTCCGTCCGTCCGTCCGTCCGTCTGTTGAAATCACGCTAACTTCCGAACGAAACAAGCTATCGACTTGAAACTTGGCACAAGTAGTTGTTATTGATGTAGGTCGGATGGTATTGCAAATGGGCCATATCGGTCCACTTTTACGTATAGCCCCCATATAAACGGACCCCAAAATTTGGCTTGCGAGGCCTCTAAGAGAAGCAAATTTCATCCGATCCGGCTGAAATTTGGTACATGGTGTTGGTATATGGTCTCTAACAACCATGCAAAAATTGGTCCACATCGGTCCATAATTACATATAGCCCCCATATAAACCGATCACCAGATTTGACCTCCGGAACCTCTTGGAAGACCAAAATTCATCTGATTCAGTTGAAATTTGGTACGTGGTGTTAATATATTGCCTCAAACTCCCATGCAAAAATTGGTCGATATCGGTCCATAATTATATATAGGCCCCATATAAACCGATCCCCAGATTTGACCTCCAGAGCCCCTTGGAAGAGCAAAATTCTTCCCATTCGGTTGGAATTTGGTACGTAATGTTAGTATATGGTATCCACCAACCATGCAGGAATTGGTTCCTATCAGTCCATAATTATATATAGCTCCCATATAAACCGAACCCCAGATTTGACCTCCGGTGCCTTTTGGAGAAGCAAAATTCATCCGATCTGCTTGAAATTTGGTACGTGGTGGTAGTATATGGTATTTAACAACCATGCCAAAAGTGGTCCATATCAGTCCATAATCGTACATAGCCCCATATAAACCGATCCCGAGATTTCGTTTTGGAACCTCTTGGAGGAGCAAATTTCATCCGAGTGAGTTGAAATTTGGTACATTGTGCTAGTATATGGTCGTTAACAACCATGCCTAACTAGGTCCATATCGGCCTATAGTTATATATGGCCCTCAGATAAATCGATCCCCAATCACACAAAAATTGGTCCATATCAAGTTCATAATTGTATATAGCCCCCATATAAGCGACCCCCATATTTCAATTCTGGCTCTCTACGTACAAAAAGTCCATATCGATTCGTAATTATTTGTAGACTTAAATATACATAACTTTTTTGTCTAATATATACCATGTATGGACTAAATCACAATTTAGAAAACGATGTTAAGAAGTTTTAAGATACCACAACCCAAGTAATTCGATTGTGGATGATAGTCTTTCGTAGAAGTTTCTACGCAATCCATGGTGGTGGGTACATAAGATTCGGCCTGGCCGAACTTGCGGCCGTATATACTTGTTAATTTTAACGGCTAAACCAGAACTTAGTACACACTTTTAGGGAAAAATACTGTGCCTGACACGGGGTTCAACGTGCGACGACGTGTATCGGTACATGTTTTGTCATGTACCGATACACGATCGATCTTCCGATTTCACCACATCAGCGTCTAGACATCCCAATTTTTATCCAATTTGTCTGAAATTCAAAATCTAGAGGTAGTTTGGGTCCACACATATTTTGATATATCTCCTATAAAGACCAATCTCCCGTTTTGACTCCTAGGGTTTCTAGACAATGCCCTATTTTCCGATTTGCTTGAAATTCAAAATCTAAAGGTAGTTTAGATCCGTAATTAAGAGTGGGGAATATCCACACCATGTTCCCCACTCGGTCCATGTTTTGGTGTAACCCCCATGTATTAAATCTCCCGATTTCAATGTAAGTTATATGTTTGCTTAGCAGGGTATCTGTTATCAAATCGACCCGTCCGAATTTAAGACCGTATTCACTTGTTTAATGTTCCGTTTTGATTTTTCGTTAACGCTTCTGTTTCATTTCTTTACCATCCGCTCACGGTTTGTGAACGATTTTTTTCCTATTAGTGCAGGTAATTTTTTCTTATTTTAACAATCTATCGAGGAAATGGATACATTTTCGCACGATGTAGTTACTTTTGCCCACAAAACTGTTTATATTTTATTCTGTGAAGGCATTGTACACGACTGACAGAAACAATTCGTGTAGCAATTGTCAAGGCAACAGATGAAAATATTAAGAAAATGTTAACGGAGTCTGAAACGTATTTTACTCCCACAAATTTGTGTCATTCGAATCAATAAAAAAGATTTTCACCAAAACTATGGTCATTAGAATTTATAACATTTCGTTTCAGCTACCCAGCATAATCAACAACTATAAACCATATAAGTAGACACACAATATTTGTTAACACTTTAGTTTTTAAATGCAATTTGTTTTAAATTAATTTATAAATTAGTTTGTCACAATTACACGTAAATTACTTTTTCACACACAAATGGAAGATGCAACCACGACAAAAAAAAAATGAAATGTTTGGAGGGCAATATGACGGACAAATCGGTGTACGTTTAGTAAGAACTATCACGGTGAGTATCGCGTTTAAGACTAAAATTAAAAAAAACTGTAGAATAAACAAAATTGTTTGGCTATTATATGACAAAAGTGTCCATTCATAGAGACATGAAGACATACATACGTAAGAGTATGGGGCATGTCTCTGTCTATACTCTATGTAGATCATTTAGCATTTACATACAAACAAACAAACAAGGGATCATTGCTTTATAATAGAGAAAGAGACAATTTAATTAAATACTGGAAAAGTGAAAATGAATATCAAATACACAACAATAATAGCCCACAGAATACGACATACGAAGTACATCATGACAAATAGATGATAATTCCCAAGTACAGTAACTATTTGGATCGCATCTGAGTACAGAGTTGGCCCTAGCTGCAAATCAAAACTGGCGGGCCATAGACTAAATTTATTGGAATGTTTTTCATCACGAGATAAGAATAAACAAACACAAAAAATAAAAAAATTGTAAATTTTTAAAATTTTAAAATTTACACCAAACTAAGACCAACTGAGGTTTGATCGGATTGACATCACGCATGCCATAGTTTGTGGAATTCTACCAAAAATGGTAGCTTCTTTACTGGTAGATTAGTAGAATTCTTGATGTTTTGGTTGATTTTGAAAAGAGGTATGTACTTGAATAATTTTCTATAGAAATAAAATATCGGTATATCAAAGACATTCGGCATATTCAAACAAAACAAGTATATACGGCCGTAAATTCGGCCAGACCGAATTTTATGTACCCTCCACCATGGATTGCGTAGAAACTTCTACGAAAGAATGTCATCCACAATGGAATTAGACAAAAAAGTAATGTATAGGTAAGTCTACAAATAATTACGAATCGATATGGACTTTTTGCACGATACGTAGAGAGCCAGAATTGAAATATGGGTGTAGCTTATGTGGGGCTATATACAACTATGAACGTGATATGGACCAATTTTTGTGTGATTGGGGATCGATTTATCTGAGGGCTATATATAACTATAGACCGATATATGATTATGGACTGATATGGAGCACTTTTGGCATGGTTGTTAAATATCATATACTACCACCACGTACCAAATTTCAACCAGATCGGATGAATTTTGCTTCTCCATAAGGCACCGGAGGTAGAGGTGTGAGCGTGAGCGTGAGTGCAATTTCACTCACACTCACGCACATTCACGAAGTCAAATATTTATTCACGCACGCTCACGCACGATAAATGTCGTAGCCACTCCCAGTCACGCACATTCACGAAATGAAAAGCAGTAATCACGCACGTTCACGCACGAAGTACTTTTACAGACTCACGCTCACGCACGATTCACGACAATTCACGTGATCCACGACAAATTCACGAGACTCATGGCATTTTCCCATCGGGAATGAGCAAGGGTAATACAATTCATAAATAAAATATAGTTCGACAACTAAATCAATTTCAGTTAACATACGAGTAAGAATTAAATCTTGATTTTTTTTCGTAAGCGTGATTTTGCAGAAATTTTATTCACGCACATTCACGAACCGATTTTATTACTCACGCACACTCACGCACGACATATTTGTTTTAGTCCCATTCACGCACATTCACGAGAGTTGCTTCAGATTTTATTCACGACTCACGTGATTCACGCGTGAATCACGCGTGTCACGATAATTTCGTGTCACGCGCACACCTCTAACCGGAGGTCAAATCTGGGGATCGGTTTATATGGGAGCTATATATAATTATGGACTGATATGAATCAATTCCTGCATGGTTGTTGGATACAATATACTAACATCACGTACCAAATTTCAACCGAATCGGATGAATGTGGCTCTTCCAAGGGGCTCCGGAGGTCAAATATAGAGATTGGTTTATATGGGACCTATATATAATTATGGACCGATGTTGGCCAATTTTTGCATAGTCATTAGAGACCGATATGGCCCATTGGCAATACCATCCGACCTACATCAATAACAACGACTTGTGCCAAGTTTCAAGTCAATAGCTTGTTTCGTTCGGAAGTTAGCGTGATTTCAACAGAAGGACGGGCGGACATGCTCAGATCGACTCAGAATTTCACCACGACCCAGAATATATATACTTTATGGGGTCTTAGAGCAGTATTTCGATGTGTTACAAACGGAATGACAAAGTTAATATACCCCCCCCCCCCCCTTCCTATGGTGGGGGGTATAAAAATGTATGCTTTCCGCATATCAACACTTTCTGGTACAAAATTCATCACTTCTGGTACAAAATTCGACATTTTTAAAAATATGATCGATGGTTTGTTGTATAGTAAATATTTTTCATAGATGTCATACGAAACAAAAAAATAAAGGCTTCTTCACAACAAATGTTCGTTATTGAAACACTTTTATCTTGTCGCTCACTTCATACCGGTATATCTATAAAATAAAATATTGAAATAAAATTTTGACAAAATTTTCAGTGGAAAAAATTATGACAAAATTTTCAATGGGAAACAAATTTTGACAAAATTTTCTAAAGAAATAAAATGTTGACAAAATTTCCTATAGAAACAAAAATTTACCAAATTATCTACATCTGTATATACAATTATGGACCGATGTGGACAAATTTGTACATGCGTGTTATAAAGCATATACGAGTATTGAAATAAAATTTTGACTAATTTTTGTAGGGAAATAAAAGTTTGACAACATTTTCAATGAGAATAAAATCTTGACAACATTTTTCAATGGAAATAAAATTTTGACAAAAATTTCTAAATAAATAAAATTTTGACAAAATTTCCTATAGAAAAAAAGTTACCAAATTGTCTATATCTATATATACAACTGTGAACCGATATGGAAAAATTTTTGCATAGGTGTTATAGAGCATATACTAACATCGGATTCGGATGAAATTTGCTCCTCCAGTGGGGAAACGCAAACCAAACCTGGGGTTGGTTAATATGGGGGCTATAAAATGGCCCATTTGCAATAACATCCAACCTACTTCAATAACATCTTAATAATTGCTTCGTTCGAAATTTGTCGTGATTTTCAACGGACAGACGGACGGACATCACAAGATTGGCTCCACCATAGGATGAGAGTATATTGAATTTGTAATTCCGTGGTACATATCTCTTTATAACTACATGTTAGGTTAGGTTAGGTTAGGTGGCAGCCCGATGTATCAGGCTCACTTAGACTATTCAGTCCATTGTGATACCACAGTCGTGAACTTCTCTCTTATCACTGAGTGCTGCCCGATTCCATGTTAAGCTCAATGACAAGGGACCTCCTTTTTATAGCCGAGTCCGAACGGCTTTCCACATTGCAGTGAAACCACTTAGAGAAGCTTTGAAACCCTCAGAAATGTCACCAGCATTACTGAGGTGGGTAATTCACCGCTGAAAAACTTTTTGGTGTTCGGTCGAAGCAGGAATCGAACCCACGATCTTATGTATGCGAGGCGGGCATGCTAACCATTGCACCACGGTGGCTCCCTTATAACTACATAGAGCCCCCGTGTCCATATCGGTCCATAATTTTATATAGCTCCTATAACATATAAACCAATCCCATAAGAATTAACTAAGGAAGCCTCATTAAGGAAAACATTTCATCAGATCCGTTTGAAATATGTCTTTCTAATTACCATGCGGAAATATCGGTTCATAATTATATATTTCCTCTATATAAAAAGATCAATAACTAAAGAGTTATTTAAAGGTATTTATTCTGCCTTTTTTATCTAAAATAGAGTACATATGGACTAACATACAATATAGACGACAATGCTAAGAAGGTTTAATAAACCTTGACATCGGTAAGTGTGCCCACAAACTAAGAAGTTCGATTGTGGATGATAGTCTTTGGTAGCATTTTGTACGCACTCCATGGTGGAGAGTACGAGAGTAAGATTCGGCCTGGCCGAAATTTCAGCCGTATTTACTTGTCTTAGTATAATACTGTTAAAAAAATCACCGCGTGCCACTGAATCCCCGCCATTGGCACGTAATAAGAAAATGTCAACACTTTCATAATTTATAACCACATCGAGCAATTATAAGTGTATTTCCTTCTAAATGTGATAGATAGGCTTCGGTCTTCTGTCCGCTTCTGAAGGCATTTCATTGTTGACTGATAATTTCATTGTGGACACAATTAACGTACGCATAATCTTTAGAAGTGATTAGTTCATCTAAAGGGTAGCGCACACAAGCATTGTTCTGTTGATAAGCACCGAAATCTATGAACATTAAAATAATTCTATTCAAATGTGGTGGCATCTTTTTTTTCTTTTCTTAGTAAAATAGAACAATGAAATAAATGTCACGAAAATATTTCATTTATTTAGATCAGATAATTTCAGTCAAAGGGTATATGTTATGTAGGTATTTTCAGCTATTTCAATTCTATTGAAATGAAATAAATAGAAATCTCAAAATTTCCAACTATAATGATCTTGCTAGCTTCCCCAATACTCGATTACTTCCTTTACACTGATAATAAATACGCATATCGAAATAACAGAAATGTATATGTTGATGTTGTTTATATCTTGTATGTTCCGGGTAAGTTCGGAAACAGCTGAACCGATTTACTTCAACATTTCAGAGAACGTAGAAGGTTTTCATGTAGTGAATAGGGTACCTAATTTTGTATACCCTTCACCACTATGTGTTACAGGGTATAATAAATTTGTACATTTGTATTTAACGCCAAGAAGGACCAGTCCCAGACCCACCGTTTAGTATACCGATCGTCTTAGAATTAAATTGTGAGTCGATTTAGCGATGTCCGTTTGGACCACTCTTGTGGTCTCTTGTTTTTTGAAAAAGGGTTTCGCAGAGTGTAATCCATTGCATATGGCACTTGTGAACCACACTGTGGCCTTGCTTTTTCGACCACACCGATTCTGGATCTAGTTTTTCGAAGTAACTTTTCGACTGTGCTATTATCCGGAATAATTCTCATATTGATTTAGTAGCCCAAAGCACTGGCTAAACAACATTTCAATAAATTGTATTCATATCATTATAAAAATTGCATCCGTGATATACGAGTAATTTATTTGTCATATCTGAAGGATTTCCATTGATAAATTATAAAAACAAAAACTATAACGTATTATAAAAGTAATTGCGGGTATGCATTTATTGCACTCACTTTATTATTATCTATATTTTTGTTATTATTCTTATTTTTTGCATTTTAATTTATTGCATATCAACTTAAAAAATAAAAAAAAAAAATATGTAAACAACTCATTTTGAATAAATTTCAAGCAGTCAATGTCGTATGGCGGAAAATGTATGAGGGTGCCAATTGGAGGTGTGATATTTGGTGTGGTGGGCCATGGAAAATTTTTTTGCAAACAAAGAGGCATTGGCCGGTCATAAAAACACAAAATGCACAAAATATATAGACAGTCAATGTGATAATTTAAAGAGATTAACGTCAGAAAAATGGAACAATGATAATCAAGATGAACTCAAAATGGATTGGGGAATAATTTTAAACAAGTATATATGACCGTAAGTTCGGCCAAATCTTATAAACCCCCCACCATGGATGGCGTAGAAACTTCTACGAAAGACTGTCATCCACAATCGAATTACTTGGGTTGTGGTATCTTAAATCGTTTTCGAAATTGTGAGTTAGTCCATACGTGGACTAGGTAAGTCTACAAATAATTACGAATTAATATGGACTTTTGCACGGTACGTAGGGAGTCTGAATTGAAATATGGGGGTCGCTTATATGGGGGCTATATACAATTATGAACTTGATATAGACCAATTTTTGTGTGAGGCACCGGAAGTCAAATCTGGGGATCGGTTTATATGGGGGTTATATATATATTTATGGACTGATATAAACCAATTCCTGCATAGTTGTTGCATACCATATACTAACATCACGTACCAAATATCAACTGAATCAGATGCATTTTGGTCTTCCAAGAGGCTCTGGACGTCAAATCTGATGATCGGTTTATATGGGGGCTATATATAATTATGCATGGTCATTAGAGACCATATACTAACACCATGTACCAAATTTCTGCCGGATCGGATGAAATTTGCTTCTTATAGAGGGTATGCAAGCCAAATTTGGGGGTCCGTTTATATGGGGGCTATACGTAAAAGTGGACCGATATGGCCCATTTGCATTACCATCCGACCTACATCAAAAACAACTACTTGTGCCAAGTTTCAAGTCGATAGCTTGTTTCGTTCGGAAGTTAGCGTGATTTCAACGGACGGACATGCTCAGATCGACTCAGAATTTCACTACGATCCAGAATATATACACTTTCTGGGGTCTTAGAGCAATATTTCGATGTGTTACAAACGAAATGACAAAGTTAATATACCCTCATCCTATGGTGGAGGGTATAATAAACGCATCTACCTTGAAAAACCATTTCGTCGGCATTATACCAGATATTCTGATATGAACGGAATCGCCACAATGTCTCACAATCAAAAAAAAAAAAAAAATCCAATGAAACAATGCCATTTTATTAAAACTGTCCAAATAAAAATGTACTCACGTACAAACCCAAAATAATTGGAATTCGAATGTTAAACTCTCACGCGGTAGTGGCGATAGAAATACAGGGATACACGCAAAGAACACAAAAACCTTTTGAAAACGTATATCGAGAACGTTTTTTTTTGTTACAGTTTTTTTTTTTAATTTCTACGAAAATTTCAAACTTTTATCACCACAAAAAAAAAGAATTGTTAAAAAAATAATAATTTTTATTTAAAAATCACACTCCATTTCGTTTATTTCAAGCACTGTTCTTTACTAACTTGAAGTCTATAATAATACACATGTTGAAGTTTCATAGTAAAAATGTAATATAGTAGTATGTAATGTCGTAAATATTTTTTAAATCTAGCTTACATGTTTAGAATACGTGTAAAATTACATTATTGTCCTTTCGGAATATTGTATTTTTAAGGAATTGGCCAACTAAAGGGTATGTTTCTGTTAAATAAAGTTTCTCTACATCGACTTGTGGGCGCCCAAAACTGTGCTATATAAATATGTTATAACAGCTTACTGTTGGCTGACAAACTGTATGGTCCACGGTTCGATTTTCCGTCGGAGAAAGGTAAAATTAAAAAAAAACACACACACACACACACACAAAATAGAAAATCAAATTTGTAGGAACTAAAAAAATTTGCAAGTGAGATAAATGTGGCAGAAGATGCAATTAGCTAGAAAATTAAAAAAAAATATTTTTGAGTTAGTCGTTATGAGATTGTTTTATATCCTGTAAAATTATCAACATTTATCACAAAAATTATGTATATACTTTTCTTGCAAACAAACTTCCTTATAGCGAAAAGCAAATGGGAAACGATATTGCTTGTCTAAAATTTTGTTTGGGAGGAAAGAATTATGTGTTTTGCTTGTCGATAGCTTGTTTTTCTTGCTTGAAATGGAAACAAAATTTATTGTTTTAATTTTCGTTGTTTTAAAAACCTGTGGCGGCTTTTGACTCATATTTACAATAACTAAATATCTAAATAATTAGCTATAAAAATGCTAATAAAAGTGAATATTATTGTCCTATAAATCACGCAAACTAATTTACACAGTGGGGAATGTTGAGAAGGCTAATAACTACTTTCACAAATTTTAATTAAATGTTCATTAGACCCATACAAACTTCAATCAGATGAACTTGCAAAATTTTTGAATACCCTACATCATTTTCAATTTAAGGGATTTTTATGAGAGATATTATATACACTGAGAACAAAAATGCTCACTCGGTTCCAATGATTTTGTCTTTACACTAAAGATTTTGGTATTGGTTGCGATCCAAAGAAATGAATGAAGTAAGGATTTTTTGAATTTGTTCTTTTTTCTGTCGTTTCCTTCATGTGCTATCAAAGACCTTTATAAACGTGTTAACGTGACCACTTAAATGTCAAAATTTTGACTCAACTTCAAGTAGAAATTAGAGGTGTGCACGTAATATTTTACTCACGCACATCCACGACGGAAAAATCTTACTCACGCAACTGAGTCACGAAAAATACCGTGACTCACGTATAATAAAACGACTCACGCGTGAGTCAAGAAAATTTCTTGTCACGTGCACACCTCTAGTAGGAATTAAGTTATGTTTCAGGCAAAAATTGTTTTTAAACTAAATTGCTTAAAGCATCTCCTATTTTTGAATGTTTTTAGCATTGGCGTTAAGATAAAGACGATTTCATTAATTTTGATTTTTTTTCAAATTTATTGAAGCCAAATTGACCTTAGTAAAACCAAAATGGTCCCACTTTTTTTTTTGTAACCTGATTAAATTTTCAATGTTAACGACACAAAAGCAAGAAAATTAAACAACATAAATTTATACTCTTGAACTGTTTAAACTACGTTTTCCGTTCCCGGGAAAAAACCCTAATTAGGGGGCATATACTAACACCACGTACGAAATTTCAACCGGATTGAATTATATTTGCTCGTACAAGAGGTTCCGGAGTAGGAGGTTTTTTATGGGGGCTATACCTAAACCTGCTATGGCCTGTTTGGAATACCGTCCGACCTACATCAATAGCAATTACTTGTCGTCCAAAACTTATTTTGTTCGGAAGTTAGTGTGATTTAAACAGACGAGCGGACGGGCGGACGGTCATTGCTAGATCGGTTCAAAAATTCACCACGACCCACAATATGTATACTTTATTGGGTCTGGGACCAATATTTCGATGTGTTACACACGGAGTGACAAAGTTAGTATATCCCGCATTCTATGGTGGAGGGTATAAAAAGAACAAGTATATACGGCCGTAAGTTCATCCACAATCGAATTACTTGGGTTGTGGTATCTTAAAACTTCTTAACATCGTTTTCTAAATTGTGAGTTAGTCCATACGTGGTATATATTAGACAAAAAAAGTATGTATAGGTAAGTCTACAAATAATTACGAATAGATATGGAATTTGCACGGTACGTAGAGAGCCAGAATTGAAATATGGGGGTCGCTTATATGAGGGCTATGTACAATTATGAATTTGATATGGACCAATTTTTGTGTGATTGGGGATCGATTTATCTGACTATAACTATATACCGATATGGACCTAGTTAGGCATGGTTGTTAACGGCCATATACTAGCACAATGTACCATATTTCAACTGACTCGGATGAATTTTGCTTCTCCAAAAGGCACCGGAGGTTAATTTGGGGGCTATATATAATTATGGACTGATATGAACCAATTCCTGCATGGTTGTTGGATACAATATACTAACATCACGTACCAAATTTCAACCGATTCGGATGAATTTTGCTCTTCCAAGGGGCTCCGGAGGTCAAATCTGGGGATCGGTTTTTATGGGGGCTATATAATTATGGACCGTTTTCGACCAATTTGTGAATGGGTGTTTGAGGCCATATATTAACACCACGTACCAAATTTCAACTGAATCAGATGATTTTTGGTCTTCCAAGAGGCTCCGGAGTTCAAATCTGGTGATCGGTTTATATGGGGGCTATATATAATTATAGACCGATATGGACCAATTTTTTCACGGTTGTTAGAGACCATATACTAACACCATGTACCAAATTTCAGCCGGATCGGATGAAATTTGCTTTTCTTAGAGGCTCCGCATGTCAAATCTGGGGATGGGTTTATATGGGGGCTATATATAATTATGCACCGATGTGGACCAATTTTAGCATGGTTGTTAGAGACCATATACCAACACCATGTACCAAATTTCAGCTGGATCGGATGAAGTTTGCTTCTCTTAGAGGCTCCGCAAGCCAAATCGGGAGATCGGTTTATATGGGGGCTGTATATAATTATGCACCGATGTGGACCAATTTTAGCATGGTTGTTAGAGATCATATACCAACACCATGTACCAAATTTCAGCTGGATCGGATGAAATTTGCTTTTCTTAGAGGCTCCGCATGTCAAATCTGGGGATGGGTTTATATGGGGGCTATATATAATTATGGACCGATGTGGACCAATTTAAGCATGGTTGTTAGAGACCATATACCAACACCATGTACCAACTTTCAGCTGGATCGGATGAAATTTGCTTCTCTTGGCCCATTTGCAATACCATCCGACCTACATCAATAACAACTACTTGTACCAAGTTTCAAGTCGATAGCTTGTTTAGCTCGGAAGTTAGCGTGATTTCAACAGACGGACGGACGGAAATGCCTAGATCGACTCAGAATTTCACCACGACCCAGAATATATATACTTTATGGGGTCTTAGAGCAATATTTCGATGTGTTGCAAACGGAATGACGAAGTTAATATACCCCCATCCTATAGTGGAGGGTATAAAAAAATATTGTAGCCACATAATAATCAGACCATAGTTAGTTCTTACTATTTTTGAGAATTATGTGAAAAACATCGTTTCGGTTGGTTAAATATAAACAATTTAAGTTCATTTCAGTTTACCGAAGGACTTTTTCCTTTGTACATTCACGTTTATTGATTTAGTTTTATTTGAAGAATCACATCCAAAACGATGCCCAGTGATGAGATTAAAAAATTAATAATCGTTGGCAATACTATATAATTTGCCATAATAAATATGCAATGAATAATACATACGTAAACAAATGTTTAAATGCCGAAAAATTTTTACGATTTAAAAATGAAATAAGTGCATATTGATATCAATTTACCAACCATATCATTCTACATCCTAACATTTCATGTAGGAAAAAAATGTGTATTCTCTGTATTCTTCTCCGGCTGACAGAACTTGAATTAAAAGAATTTGGTGGCAACTACTTAGCATTTAATATCTCTTATAATGGACACACACATATTTATTGCCTATAATGTTTTCCTCTTTCCACTTATCTCTTCCGCAGCGACAAATTTGTATATTCTTAAAAAAAATAATAATAAAATTTTGGGCGTTTTTCCAATTCTATTAAGGGGCGTTTTAAACACACGAACACACACACATATGGTTACACCTGGCAATATGGATGATGTTTTGTATCGAGTGTTAAGTAGGATCCTCCTCGATATTTCACATTGTTATGCTTCAGTCATCATCGATTGGGGGGTCTTTGCACAAAAAAACAAAGACCCCCAAACAAGGTGTAGGCGTTGGCGACTTTGATACTGCTGTTGCTGCTGCCGCATAGCGTTGGTCTTTATTGTATTTGCATAGAGTCTGCTCGTCGTCTGTCTATGACTACAATCCTCTATCTTCCCCTGCGCCCCATGGCCAACAACTGAACTCTAATGGTCGATAAACAAAGGCAACCACAGAAGATTGTCAAACAATGCAGCATTTGATTGCAATATGAACGAACGAATGGTCCAAGCAACCAACCACCAAGTACAAATAAAAATGTTCGATAGAACTGTAAAAAACTAGACAATAACAAAAATACTGGCGCCATAGATATATAACTGTGATAGATACTACAAGAATAATGTAACCAATATTTTTTGCTCAGTAAATAGGGATTCCAAAATGGAAATGGGTGAGGTGACACTGTCATAATTATAGGAAATTATGTTATATTTATAGACTGGTCACACAAATTGATCGAATGAATCAATTTTGTAAATTAAATAAAAATGTGCGTAAATATGTTATATATATTTTATGCTAAATAGGAAGTTGTTCCACGAATATTTCTTTTTAAGAGCTTTCCGCGATCCTCCATAATTTTTTCCCCACTTCCGATGAAGTTATTTTGCATTAGTTTTAGAAAATGCCTTATTTGAGCCTTTAAAGTAAAAATTTTTCACATCCAAGGAAGTTCTTTTGATAAGGTTTTGCAAATTACGAGAATTTTATTTACCTAAACTAATAAAATAAAAATTATGTATAATGTTAAATAAAAATAATATCTTAGAAAAATATTGTATAAAAAATTCACCGCTGGTGTGATTTGAACCTGCATTCTTTATTTTTTATTCATACTAATAAAAAACATATCGAGAAGTAGTTAAAATGCTATGCTTTGGTGTCATTTGAATTGACATTTTGACGCTTCGTTTTCAATGGCATTTGTGGCTGAGTGTATTAAAGCGTTCTGTTATGATGCACAGGTTCAAATCCTGGTGGGTGCGAAAGTTTTTATACCCTGCTCCACACTGTGGAACAGGGTATTATAAGTTAGTGCATATGTTTGCAACACCCAGAAGGAGACGAGATAGACACATGGTGTCTTTGGCAAAAATGCTCAGGGTGGGCTCTTGAGTCGATATAGCGATGTCCGTCTGTCCGTGAACACATTTTTGTAATCAAAGTCGAGGTCGCAGTTTTAGTCCAATCGACTTCAAATTTGCACAAGTATGTATTTTGGCTCACAATAGTTCCCTATTGATTTTGGAAGAAATCGGTTCAGATTTAGATATAGCTCCCATATA
This sequence comes from Haematobia irritans, assembly GCF_050003625.1. Lineage (NCBI taxonomy): Eukaryota > Metazoa > Arthropoda > Insecta > Diptera > Muscidae > Haematobia > Haematobia irritans. The sequence continues at coordinate 152,039,033 of NC_134398.1, read as the reverse complement.
TATATTTCGCCTGATACGGACTTATATGGCCCCAGAAGCCAGAGTTTTACCGTAATTTGCTTAAAATTTTGCACAAGAAGAACAATTAGTACTATAGTCAAGTGTGCCAAATTTGGTTGAAATCGGTTCAGATTTAGATATAGCTCCCATATATATCTTTCGCCCGAGAAGGAGTAATACGGTCCCAGAAGCCAGAGTTTTACCCCAATTTGGTTGAAATTTTGCACAGGGAGTAGAATTAGCATTGTAGCTATGCGTGCTAAATTTGGTTGAAATCGGTTCAGATTTAGATATAGCTCCCATATATAGCTTTCGGCCGATTTACACTCATATGACCACAGAGGCCAATTTTTTTGGTGCGATTTAGTTGAAATTTTACACAGGGAGTAGAATTAGCATTGTAGCTATGCGTGCCAAATTTGGTTGAGATCGGTTCAGATTTAGATACATCTCCCATATATATGTTTTTCTGATTTCGACAAAAATGGTCAAAATACCAAAATTTTCCTTGTAAAATCGCCACTGCTTAGTCGAAAAGTTGTAAAAATGACTTTAATTTTCCTAAACTTCTAATACATATACATCGAGCGATAAATCATAAATAAACTTTTGCGAAGTTTCCTTAACATTTCTTCAGATTTAAATGTTTCCCATATTTTTTTTACTAACATTGTGTTCCACCCTAGTGCATTAGCCGACTTAAATTTTGAGTCGATAGATTTTGTAAAAGTCTATAAAATTCTGTCCAAATCGAGTTATATTTAAATGTATGTATTTGGGACAAACCTTTATATATAGCACCCAACACATTTGACGGATGTGATATAGTATCGAAAATTTAGATCTACAAAGTGGTGCAGGGTATAATATTGTCGGCCCCGCCCGAGTTTAGACTTTCCTTACTTGTTCAAATTATATAAATTAGATAATAAGAAAATAAAAGTGTTATAAGAAAGAATAAAAAGTTAAATTTGTGAAAATTTTTTGTTTTTTACATTTTTTTTTTAATTTTTTCAAGGCACCACTTCTAAAGCAGCCCAGCAAAAAATTTGGAAGTTCTTCTCAGGGCACAACTTTAAAAAAACTTCAGAATATGTTCTCCCAAAGATGTTCTTTATTTTAACTGTACAGGAAGTTCATTTGAGTCAATTTCTTTATAACTCGCTTTTTTCATATTTTTAATGGGAAATGTATTTTTTTTTTTTTTGTTCCAATAGGTTAAAAACAGATTAAGAATTAATAAAATGGTACAAATTATTTAAATTTAGTAGGAAAAAATACTAAATCCTTTGTCGAAAAATTTCGAAGTTTTGAAAATATTTGATCACAAAAGTTCCAGACAAGCGTTATATGAGGGCAGTTCGGAAACTTCTTGTATTAACAATCATAAAAAATTTTAAAAATTATTTGTTTGTCAAAATATCACAAAATTTTTTAATTAACATCCAAAACACTGAATTCGCCTCACACCTTAAGAAGTGATGCAAATTCAGTGCAGCGGCTGTTGAAATGGTGGACATCCGTTCTATGACAAGCCCATATTAAATTCATCGCTTCTGCGTCAATTTGGCACCACTTCCGGATCCAAAAAGAACATTTTCACTACTTTTTTGGCAACGCTTTTTTTGCTGGGAGTGCAAAGGATTTAAAAACGGAGTATTTCCGTCCTATGATAAATCTCCGTACAATTCATTAGAGATGATCCAAGTTTGCACTACTTCCGGATCATAGATTGAGAATCTAAACTACTTTTATTTAAACTCGTTTTCTGGGATTTTAATTCAAAATAAAATGCGGATTGTTCTAGTGCAAATAATTTTTTACACGCAATAAAAGGTAGCACACTCCTTAAAAAAAGTGCAAAAAAATTCGAAATAAAAAATATGAATTATGAACTTGTATTAAATTTTTTATAAAGTGTCTTTTAAAACTTAGATCTAAACTAACCTAACAGTAATTTTATATGCATTTCGTCAAAAATCACTGCTAGACTTCAGGAGTAATAATGTTGTTAGCACTTCAGGAAAGTAGTAACAACATTATGCGGTTTAAATATTCGAAGCTTAAAACTGATCTCAACGTAATTTGGGATCAAAATGTACCAAAAAATTATGCAGTATAAAAGAAATCATTATAGGTAAAGCGGAGCAACCTGAAAAATATTTAGTTCAATGTTCATATACGTTGATCAAATATATTTGCAATACTCTCAAAACCTTGAACCTACTACAAAAATTAATATGTACACTGGAAAAATCCGAAGTTAAACTAACGCTACATTTAACATATTTATATTGAAAAAAAATATTTGTTTGTAGTTTAATTTTATTATTTTTTTGAAATTTTCCACAGCCCAAATGAAACATTTTATGAACTAAAGTGAGTATAAAGTTCAATTACTGTAAATTGTAAAAAATAAACCAGGGAATTAAATTTGCTCGGTTTTAATAACGCTTTGTGGATATCACAAAATGTGTATTATAATTGCGTTCAATTTTCGATGTAGTTCATTCTTGCTATAAAACACTTTACTTTTTTTCTGTGTATAGAGTAGAGTAAAGGAAACCAGTAGATCTTTATGTAATTGTTCTGTGTTTCTACTTAAGTTATTCACCAATAAAATAAATATATTATTTGCTTTCAATATTATTGAAACAATCAATAAGTTTTGCTAATCACTAAATGTTTCAAAATGTTATTTTAATTGCCTCCAATAAATAATTATAGGAAATGATATCTTAACCTCAATCTATCAACAACAAAAAGATTAATATTATGCATTATTGTTACAATTCTATAGAAACGTTATTCAATGTTAAAGTACAAAATAATTACAACAGTAGCTGGTGTAAACACTAGTAACTGATGTAAACTCTGGTGAAAAAGGTTTTGGTCTTGGATAGAAATTTTCCTTTTTTTATCCTGGCCGAGACAAAGAACGTTCCTCTATATCTAGGGCTGCCAGACGGGCTTGATTGTCAAGTTTTTTAATTGTGTCATATTTGATTTGTCAAGTGTTTTGTAAGTTAATTTTTTTGTCTCTGATTTATTTTAGCTATATATGTAAATGAAGTTTCTATTTCTAAAAAACACATCGAGCATAATTTTACTACCAACAAAACTATAGTTGTATTTATAAGGACTAATATGATACATATTTTTTCCTGTGCCATTATAATTTTAAAAAATAGCTATCTTTAGATGTGTATCTCATTTGTGTTTTCTATCCCAATAATTTATAATTTATTATATTCCAAAGATAGGAATAGAATGTTAGGTTAAAGTGGCAGCCCGATTAAGATTCAGGCTCACTTAGACTATTCAGTCCATTAATGATTCAGTCAGACCAATAGAATGACCTTTGATATAATAAAAGCTGGAGCTAATCACGGCATTCGATATCGAGAACTTTTGATCGAAATCTAAATTTTTCGGATCACGGGAGTAGATATCGAGTTTCTTTGATCGACAATTTTTTCGATTGGTAAATTGCAATTGTAAAATATTTTTTACATTGTATTCGCCATATAAGAATAGTAAATATATTAATTTTAGTTCGAATTGTTGCTAATTTGTAGTAAATTTACATATAATGAACATATTTTTATATTTAGGACTAATGCAACTCCAGTTAAACAAAAATTGGTCATAGTCGAGTTCTGCTGCGAGCATCCTAGCTTGGCAAAGAACCATATATAAAGTGCACATGTTAGATCGATATCCAAGAGGTTGTGATCAACCAATTACCGTACCATTCCGTGACAACATAACGCTTCTGGACTACCTTGTAAGAATAGTGAATGATGAAGGCTTCCACTGGCAAAAACCTTTAAGGCAGACAATTGTAAAGCGATTGAATTGACGTTGACATGCCACCAAAAATTATTTTCCATTTGAATGCCTCCTTCGTCAGCCGAAATCGTCCATTGAGCCTGCAAAATACGACTTTCCAACAGTGCTCACCATTTCAAACCCATGTAAAACAACGTGCACTTTTATTCCTTATTTGTCGCCGAATTATTTTATATTTATCTCATCCTCCAATTAGGAAGGAATTCGGAGGAGTGTAAAAAGAGATATGGGTCCATAAGATATAATGCAATACAATTTACTTTTTACTTTGAAATCTTCAAAAACATGTGTTTTTCTACGTTCTATTTTGTTTCTATTAATTTTGTCAAATTCTTTTTGTTCTTCTTGGTTTTTTGCTGTTGGCAATGCTAGAGAAATGTCATCAAATTTCGATCGAATGCCGTGATCAGAGAATGAAGTCGCCGAATCGCGCCGCCGATTTCAGTCGCCGCCGGCCATTTTTTGCCAGTCGACGCCGCCGCCGAATATGTCGGCTCATCTCGACTCAAATTTAGCCGCCAATTAATCAAAAATAATTAAATCAAAAAACTTTATTAATAATTGTAGTAATTTTAGTCAAAATTTTGAGCCTTTCAACTCCAATTAATCTATTTAAAAGTGTTATAATAATTTTGCAAAAATTTACCTCAGAAAATTTGAATGAAATGTAAATTTGATTGTAAGATTGGTTGTACAACTAATCTCATTACCATTCGAATAACTTCAAATTGATTTTATAATGGATAATTGTCCGCCGCCGAAGAGACTTATTTATATCGGCTTAGCCGTCAAGCCGCCGCCGCCGGATGCAAAAATTTAATGTCAGCCGCCGCCGACAAAAATGGGTCGGCTTCATTCTCTGGCCGTGATCCAAACTTTTAATCGTATCGACAATTTTTTCGATACGATTATGAATTCGATATCGAATGCCGTGATTAGCCTCCTGAACTATTAGTAAGAATACATTTTAATTAATTCTGTTTGTTTTTTATACCCTAAACCACATAGTGGTCAGGGTATAAGTTTGATCGGCCAAAAAATGTGCCTACCAGAAATATTGATTTTAGACCCCTTAAAATATATACCGATCGACTCAGAATCACCTCCTGAGTCGATCTAGCGCTTGGTGTCCGTCTGTCCATGTATTTGTTGTTCACAGGATTCCGGTCGCAATTATTAACCGATTTTGATGAAATTTGGTACAGGGAGTTTTTTGGGCACAAGGACAAACGCTATTGAATTTGGAAGAAATCGGATCAAATTTAGATATAGCTCCCATATATATGTATCGCCCGATTTCGACAAATGGGGTCACGTTGCGCGTTTTTTCAAACGGATCGTCACCAAATTTGGCAAAAGGTAATCTTTTCCATCGCCCTTCAAGTCCGCAAAATTTCATCCAAATCGGTTCAGATTTAGATATAGCTCTCATATATATGTATCGCCCGATTTTTCTAAATTTGGCCATCAAACCCTTATTTATGAACCGATCTTACTCAAATTTTGCTAAATGTAGTCTCCTATAGCACTAACTATATGTGCAAAAAATCATCGAAATCGGTTCAGATTTAGCTATAGCTCCCATATATATGTACCGCCCGATTTTTCTAAATTTGGCCATAAAACCCTTATTTATCAACCGATCCTACTCAACTTTGGCCAAATGTAGTCTTCTATAGCACTAACTATATGTGCAAAAAATCATCGAAATCGGTTCAGATTTAGATATATCTCCCATATATATGTATAGCCCGATTTTCCCAAATTTGGCCATAGAGCCCTTATTTATTAACCGATCTTACTAAAAGTTGGCTAGATCCAGTCATCTATAGTACTAACTATATGTGCAAAATTTCATCGAAATCGGTTCAGATGTAGATATAGCTCCCATATATGTATCACCTGATTTTGAAAATTCGCCCCTACTAACCTTATGTTTGACCATACAGGCCTCATTCCTTAACTGATCTTACTCAAATCTTGCACAAGGTAACCTTTTGTGGTATTAATCAAACCCGCAAAATATTATGCAAATTGGTTCAGATTTAGATATAGCTTCCATATATATGCATCGCTCGATTTTCCCAAATTTGGCCATAGTACTCTTATTTATTAACCAATGTTACTCAAATTCCAAATTTTGATGTACTAGCCGATCGTACTTATACGTATTTGTACCTCTTACATAACAATATTGCTCGATTTTTACAAATTTGTATTTATTACCCACACTAATTTAACGATTTTCTCTTTTTATACCCTCCATCATAGGATGGGGGTATATTAACTTTGTCATTCCGTTTGTAACACATCGAAATATTGCTCTAAGACCCCATAAAGTATATATATTCTGGGTCGTGGTGAAATTCTGAGTCGATCTAAGCATGTCCGTCCGTCCGTCCGTCTGTTGAAATCACGCTAACTTCCGAACGAAACAAGCTATCGACTTGAAACTTGGCACAAGTAGTTGTTATCGATGTAGGTCGGACGGTATTGAAAATGGGCCATATCGGTCCACTTTTACGTATAGCCCCCATATAAAGGGACCCTCAGATTTGGCTTGTGGAGCCTCTAACAGAAGCATATTTCATCCGATCCGGCTGAAATTTGGTCCATGGTGTTGGTATATGGTCTCTAACAACCATGTAAAAATTGGTCCACATCGGTCCATAATTATATATAGCCCCCATATAAACCGATCCCCAGATTTGGCTTGCGGAGCCTAAAAGAGAAGCAAATTTCATCCGATCCTGCTGAAATTTGGTACGTAGTGTTGGTATATGGTCCCTAACAACCATGCAAAAATTGGTTCACATCGGTCTATAATTATATATAGCCCCCATATAAACCGATCCCCAGATTTGGCTTGCGGAGCCTAACAGAGAAGCAAATTTCATCCGATCCTGCTGAAATTTGGTACATGGTGTTGGTATATGGTCTCTAACAACCACGCAAAAATTGGTCCACATCGGTCCATAATTATATATAGCCCCCATATAAACCGATCCCCAGATTTGGCTTGCGGAGCCTCACAGAGAAGAAAATTTCATCCGATCCGGCTGAAATTTGGTACATGATTTTGGTATATGGTCTTTAACAACCATGCAAAAATTGGTCCATATCGGTCCTTAATTATATATAGCCCCCATATAAACCGATCCCCAGATTTGGCTTGTGGAGCCTCTAAGAGAAGCATATTTTATCCGATCCGGCTGAAATTTGGTACATGGTGTTGGTAGATGGTCTCTAACAATCATGAAAAAATTGGTCCACATCGATCCATAATTATATATAACCCCCATATAAACAGATCCCCAGATTTGGCTTGTGGAGCCTCTAACAGAAGCATATTTCATCCGATCCGGCTGAAATTTGGTACATGATGTTGGTATATGGTCTCTAACAACCATGCAAAAATTGGTCTACGTCGGTTCATAATTATATATAGCCCCCATATAAACCGATCCCCAGATTTGGCTTGCGAAGTCTCCAAGAGAAGCAAATTTCATCCAAGCAGGTTGTAATTTGGAACATGGTGTTAGTATATGATTTTTAACAACCGTGCCAGAATTGGTCCATATCGGTCCATAATTATATATAGCCCCCATATAAAACGTTCTCCAGATTTGACCTCCGGAGCCTCTTGGAGGAGCAAAATTCATCCAATCCGGTTCAAATTAGGAACGTGGTGTTAGTATATGGTCGCTAACAACCATACCAAAATTGGTCCAATCACATAAAAATTGGTCCATATCGGTTCATGATCATGGTTGCCACTAGAGCCAAAAATAATCTACCAAAATTTTATTTCTATAGAAAATTTTGTCAAAATTTTATTTCTATAGAAAATTCTGTAAAAATTTTATTTCTAGAGAAAATTTTGTTGAAATTTTATTCGGTTCATAATAAAATTTTCATCATTTTCAAAATTTTATTTCTATAGAAAATTTTGTCAAAATTTTATTTCTATAGAAAATTTTGTTCAAGTTTTATTCGGTTCATAATCATGGTTGCCACTCGAGCCACAAATAATCTACCAAGATTTTATTTCTATAGAAAATTTTGTTAAAATTTTATTTCTTTAGAAATTTTTGTCAAAATTTTCTTTCTATAGAATATTTTGTCAAATTTTTTATTTCTATAGAAAATTTTGTGAAAATTTTATTTCTATAGAAAATTTTGTTAAAATTTTATTTCTGTAGAAAATTTTGTGAAAATTTTATTTCTATAGAAAATTTTATTTCTGTAGAAAATTTTGTCAAAATTGTATGTCTACTTTGTCAAACTTAATTATATACGTATTGGATCGATCTTTTTTGATTTAATATATACCACGTATGGACTTACATACAATTTAGAAGATGGTGTTAGGAGGTTTCAAGATACCTTGCCATCGGCAAGCGTTACCGCAACTTAAGTAATTCGATTGTGGATGGCAGTGTTTAGAAGAAGATTCTACGCAATCCATGATGGAGGGTACATAAGCTTCGGCCTGGCCGAACTTACGGCCGTATATACTTGTTTAATAATGGGCTCAATATTAGTTTCATAGTATCTCCGTAGGCGCAATATCAACACAGCCAGTGTTGCTAGAAGTAGGGGAAAATCCCTATATGTAGGATTTTTCTAATATTTAACGTCCCTAGGGCCACAATGTAGGACATTTTCACTCAACACAATTTGCAATAATTTTTACATTTTGGTGGCTCTAAAGGAAGAAATTAGAAGCCGGCAAGTCTTGATCTTTAACAATGTGTGGTAAACTTTATTCCTGTAGAAAATTTTGTCAACATTTTATTTCTATAGAACATTTTGTCAAATTGTATTTCTATAGAAATTTTTTTCAAAATATTATATCTATAAAAATTTTTCTCAAAATTTTATTTCTGTGGAATTTTGTCTCAAAGTTTTATTTCTATAGAATTTATTGTCAACATTTTATTTCTATAGAAAAATTTCTCACAAAAATTTGTTTATAGAAACTTTTTCCAAAATTTTATTTTTATAAAGATTTAACAAAAAAGATTACTAATTTGGGTAGAATTCTAGCAACTGTGGCAACCGTGGTCGTAATACAAATTTATAGGAGCAACTGCAGTTTATGGGCCCCTCACCGAATTACTTAAAATTAATATATGTTGTGTCATTCGGTGAGCTGATTCCAACAAAGTGACCCATACCCGGGGGAAGTACCCGGGTCTTGAGATATAGCCCTCCAAAGGGTCAATAAAAACTTGATATATCTCTTTTGTTTTTTGCCCAATCTAGACAAACTTGGTATCATATGAAAGCTTATTCAATGCACTTTTATACGCAAGAAAATATCTTTTTAATATTTAATTTAGTTTGGGAGATATAAATAAAAAAAGAAAATTTTTACCCTATTTTTTTGTTATTTTCATTATATCTCAAAAAGTCTTCGATGATACCCTAATATTTTTTATACATAGCTTGAAAGCCTAGTTTCTGGCCTTTTGATTGATGTACTACATGTCTTTATAGGTCCATTTTTAGCAAAGTTATTGAGCTTTTATTCTGAGTAGAAAAAAAATTGTTTTATTACTGAAATAATTTTTGTATGTTGTAAGTATTAACCCAAGGGGGAAAAGTGGCCGGCCGGACAGAGTCCAAAGTGGGCTAACGTGGACCCAAGGGGGGAGAGTAGCCGGCCTTCGGCCGGGGTTTAAGACTTTCTCCTATGGACAGAGTCCAAAGTGGGCTAACGCAGACCCAAGGGGGAAAAGTAGCCGGCCTTCGGCCGGGGTTTAAGACTTTCTCCTATGGACAGAGTCCAAAGTGGGCTAACGCAGGCCCAAGGGGGGGAAATGTAGCCGGCCGGACAGAGTCCAAAGTGGGCTAACGTGGTCCCAAGGGGGGAGAGTAGCCGGCCTTCGGCCGGGGTTTAAGACTTTCTCCTATGGACAGAGTCCAAAGTGGGCTAACGCAGACCCAAGGGGGGAAAGTAGCCGGCCTTCGGCCGGGGTTTAAGACTTTCTCCTATGGACAGAGTCCAAAGTGGGCTAACGTGGACCCAAGGGGGGAGAGTAGCCGGCCTTCGGCCGGGGTTTAAGGCTTTCTCCTATGGACAGAGTCCAAAGTGGGCTAACGCAGACCCAAGGGGGGAAAGTAGCCGGCCTTCGGCCGGGGTTTAAGACTTTCTCCTATGGACAGAGTCCAAAGTGGGCTAACGCAGGCCCAAGGGGGGGAAATGTAGCCGGCCGGACAGAGTCCAAAGTGGGCTAACGTGGTCCCAAGGGGGGAGAGTAGCCGGCCTTCGGCCGGGGTTTAAGACTTTCTCCTATGGACAGAGTCCAAAGTGGGCTAACGCAGACCCAAGGGGGGAAAGTAGCCGGCCTTCGGCCGGGGTTTACGACTTTCTCCTATGGACAGAGTCCAAAGTGGGCTAACGTGGACCCAAGGGGGGAGAGTAGCCGGCCTTCGGCCGGGGTTTAAGGCTTTCTCCTATGGACAGAGTCCAAAGTGGGCTAACGCAGACCCAAGGGGGGAAAGTAGCCGGCCTTCGGCCGGGGTTTAAGACTTTCTCCTATGGACAGAGTCCAAAGTGGGCTAACGCAGGCCCAAGGGGGGGAAATGTAGCCGGCCGGACAGAGTCCAAAGTGGGCTAACGTGGTCCCAAGGGGGGAGAGTAGCCGGCCTTCGGCCGGGGTTTAAGACTTTCTCCTATGGACAGAGTCCAAAATGGGCTAACGCAAACACAAGGGGAGAACATATTTACTCTCCCCCCTTGGGTCCACGTTAGCCCACTTTGGACTCTGTCCGGCCGGCCACTTTTCCCCCTTGGGTTAATACTTACAACATACAAAAATTATTTCAGTAATAAAACAATTTTTTTTCTACTCAGAATAAAAGCTCAATAACTTTGCTAAAAATGGACCTATAAAGACATGTAGTACATCAATCAAATGGCCAGAAACTAGGCTTTCAAGCTATGTATAAAAAATATTAGGGTATCATCGAAGACTTTTTGAGATATAATGAAAATAACAAAAAAATAGGGTAAAAATTTTCTTTTTTTATTTATATCTCCCAAACTAAATTAAATATTAAAAAGATATTTTCTTGCGTATAAAAGTGCATTGAATAAGCTTTCATATGATACCAAGTTTGTCTAGATTGGGCAAAAAACAAAAGAGATATATCAAGTTTTTATTGACCCTTTGGAGGGCTATATCTCAAGACCCGGGTACTTCCCCCGGGTATGGGTCACTTTGTTGGAATCAGCTCACCGAATGACACAACATATATTAATTTTAAGCAATTCGGTGAGGGGCCCATAAACTGCAGTTGAGCCGTAAAATTTTTTAAATTTAACGAAAAATATAGTAGGGAAAATTGTTTGGGAATATATAGGAAAGAAGGGAACTTTTTTTGTCCTTGTAGGGTAAACCGAACATTTTCCCTGGCAACATTGACTATGAGCTATAGTCAGATTGACACAAAGCACCCATAGACATCTTAATTTTCTTATATATGCAACTGCGGTTTATCTCCCAGTCCTATATGTTACCCCACAAATGCTTATGATTACTAATTCTTTAATGGTGGTTTAGGGTATGATATAGTCGGCCCCGCCCGACTTTCTACTTTACTTACTTGTTTTTTTTGTCAAAATCAAGTTTTTGGCCAATGTTAAGCTCGCAAGAAGTTATGTTTTCCAGCCAACAACGCATTCTCACTAGTACGCCTAATCCCCATAAGAATAACTTTCTTTTTAAATAAACTCAAAGGCAAATGTTTCAGATAGCATCAGAACTATGTAATGAGGTAGTGTTGTGTTTTTTTGCAGCTACCTTAATAAAGGGGCCAATAAATTATATATATTTCTTTGTTGTAAAATTTTATGGCAATCTAGATATGTACATGTATACCATATAAAATACAATTATTTACTGAATATTCCTCTAATCATTCACGCAATCGTCACAAAATTCCAAAAATTGTATAAAACATTTTGATATAATCATAATCGTCATAAACTTTCACACAAAACAATGCTGTAAGCGATTATTTTTAGCTGTTTCGTATTATTTGATAAACTGACGAAAATGTTTTATTGTAGTTGTTGTTGCATTTGAATTAAACTTTATCCATGCAATGAAGTCGGGGATAATCAACCGGTTCAGAATATTCTCACAACAAGCCGTCAATACAAAAAACATGTTTCTGCATAGTCAACCCTACAACCTCACAAAATGAGAATGGTTTGCGGTTTTGTTTACGCCTTTGTTTACATTTCTGGTTTGTTTTGGTAGCCAGTTGTTGTTGGTTTTAATTTCCATATCATTTGTTTTTGTTTGGGTTTCATTGCTATCTGTGGGTATTTTTTCGGTTACTTGAATATGATACCACCAAAATTGTCTTATCAATGAAGAAGTGAAGTTATTTTACGGGTTATCTAACCATAAAACTAACTATTCGATTTTAATTAATTTATGGGATTAATTTAATTTCCGCCCACTTTTAGTTAATTATTACTGTGGGGATTTCCTTTTTGATTCACTACAATACTGCACTTTTCTTTGTTAACAAACCAACTATTTTAATAATTTTCGTTTGCTATCCTTACTGAAATTTTGTTTTTCTTTGTTCTGGTCTGTTTTTGTTTTTATCGCACTAGAATTCAATGTCACCGTGTGTTAAAATCATTCACTATGACTATTGATCAGCCGTTGTATGTGTTCTTTTTTTCATGCGTATTGAAGTATCGCGACGCGTATTCTGCGACTATTCCCTGACGTTTGAAAATGAAAAGAATTCACTTGTTGCACGTCGTTGTTATTGCTGCATTGAATGCAAACAGTCAGCCACAATAACAGCAGCAAACTGATTTGGGGGGTTTTGTTGTTATTTGAATTGTTTTTTTTGTTTTCGTTTCTTCTTTGTCGGGGTGCTCCGTGATATCTTCGTTTGTTAAGCTCTTGCTCGTTTTGTTATACCCTCCACCATAGGATGGGGGTATATTAACTTTGTCATTCCGTTTGTAACACATCGAAATATTGCTCTAAGACCCCATAAAGTATATATATTCTGGGTCGTGGTGAAATTCTGAGTCGATCTGAGCATGTCCGTCCGTCCGTCCGTCCGTCTGTTGAAATCACGCTAACTTCCGAACGAAACAAGCTATCGACTTGAAACTTGGCACAAGTAGTTGTTATTGATGTAGGTCGGATGGTATTGCAAATGGGCCATATCGGTCCACTTTTACGTATAGCTCCCATATAAACGGACCCCCAAATTTGGCTTGCGAGGCCTCTAAGAGAAGCAAATTTCATCCGATCTGGCTGAAATTTGGTACATGGTGTTAGTATATGGTCTCTAACAACCATGCAAAAATTGGTCCACATTGGTCCATAATTATATATAGCCCCCATATAAACCGATCCCCCGATTTGGCTTGCAAGGCCTCTGAGAGAAGCAAATTTCATCCAATCCGGCTGAAATTTGGTACATGGTGTTAGTATATGGTCTCTAACAACCATGCAACAATTGGTCCAGATCGGTCCATAATTATATATAGCCCCCATATAAACCGATCCCACGATTTGGTTTGCGAAGCCTCTAAGAGAAGCAAATTTCATCCGATCCGGCTGAAATTTGGTACATGGTGTTAGTATATGATTTCTAAGAACCGTGCAAAAATTGGTCCACATCGGTCCATAATTATATATAGCCCCCATATAAACCGATCCCCCGATTTGGCTTGCGAGGCCTCTAAGAGATGCAAACTTCATCCGATCCGGCTGAAATTTGGTACATGGTGTTAGTATATGGTCTCTAACAACCATGCAAAAGTTGGTCCACATCGGTCCATAATTATATATAGCCCCCATATAAACCGATCACCAGATTTGACCTCCGGAGCCTCTTGGAAGACCAAAATTCATCTGATTCAGTTGAAATTTGGTACGTGGTGTTAATATATGGCCTCAAACTCCCATGCAAAAATTGGTCGAAATCGGTCCATAGTTATATATAGCCCCCATATAAACCGATCCCCAGATTTGACCTTCGGAGCCCCTTGGAAGAGCAAAATTCATCCGATTCGGTTGAAATTTGGTACGTGATGTTAGTATATGGTATCCAACAATCATGCAGGAATTGGTTCATATCAGTCCATAATTATATATAGCACCCATATAAACCGTTCCCCAGAATTGACCTCCGGTGCCTTTTGGAGAAGCAAAATTCATCCGATCTGGTTGAAATTTTGTACGTGGTTAGTATATTATATTTAACAACCATGTTAAAAGTGGTCCATATCAGTCCATAATCATATATAGCCCCCATATAAACCGATCCCGAGATTTGGTTTTGGAGCCTCTTGGAGGAGCAAATTTCGTCCGAGTCAGTTGAAATTTAGTACATTGTGCTAGTATATGGCCGTTAACAACCATGCCTAACTAGATCCATATCGGTCTATAGTTATATATAGCCCTCAGATAAATCGATCCCCAATCACACAAAAATTGGCCCATATCAATATTTGTATATAGCCCCCATATAAGCGACCCCGATATTTCAATTCTGGCTCCCTACGTACCATGCAAAAGTCCATATCGATTCGTAATTATTTGTAGACTTACCTACACATACTTTTTTTTGTCTAATGTATACCACGTATGGACTAACACACAATTTAGAAACTATTTAAGCTATCACAACCCAAGTAATTCGATTGTGGCTGACAGTCTTTCGTAGAAGTTTCTACGCAATCCATGGTGGAGGGTACATAAGGTTCGGCCTGGCCGAACTTACGGCCGTTTATACTTGTTTTTTTCTCATTGTAGTTACGATGTACTTAAGTGTGTATGCTTGTGGCAGCAAGAACAACAACAACAACAACGCATACATACAATTGCTCATCGAGTGTGGTGTACTCAACTATTATCTGACGAGTGTACATAAATAACGAGAGACATATTATATGGCCTCACGCAAAATATGCTGACATTACACACGCCATCAATGCGATGGGAACTTTTTGTTATGATGACTATATTAGAATTTCGGAAATTATGAGGGCACACACAGGGATAGAATAGCCTGTTTTCTTGGATTAATTAAAAAAACAAAAATTAAGTATCGTTAAAATTGTTTGCACACGGTTACAGTATATAAAATTCTACATCACTTGTCGTTAAAATAAATATCACAAGTGGTCTGGTGTTTTGTAGTGAAACTTCAAAGTCAAACTTCATAGACATTTGTGTGCAAAAAAGGCTGAAAAAAGTGAAAACGTTCCCGTTGAAAATTTTATTTATTTTAAAAGGTATTGTAAAAGTTAAACATTTTTCAATGGAACCATCAAGTTCAGGTTATTTTGCAAATACGTCGTTAACATTTGTGTATCAAATTATTTGTGGAAGTGATTTAGATGTAGTTATTTATATTGAAAATGCCAAAAAAGTAAATATTTTTATATTTTAAATGGATATATAGTTATTATTCGTCCACATTCGTGTCATAATTTGTAGTTTATATTAAAGAGGACATAAATCTGTGTTATATTGCAAAATTTTACGCTGCCCTTTTGTGCTTTTTAGAAGCCATGCATTGTTTAATACAAGTGTTGCAGGAGTCAAATTATCTAAAAGTCACTTGATATCGCGACTGGTGCTGTTGTTGTGTTTTGTTGTTTTTCATGTTACTTTTTCTATTTATTTGTGCTCTTCTTTTCCGTATATTAATGTTGTTATTTTTGTTTCTTTTAATAATATTCTTTATTACAATAATATTTTGTTTTTGTTTATTTTAATAATAATCTTTGTTTTGACAAATAGTGATTGCCAGAGGAGGCAATTGATTTAATTGTACCTGCAGCTCCGAACAAGAACTATTTCAGTGATGTTGAAGTTGCTGATGCTGCGGATGATGATAATGATGATCACGATAATGATGATGATAATGATGATGATGTGGATGATTAACTTTAAGATGTATAAAATACAATGTTTAAGTTCTCATACTGTACTCCTTGCACTATATACCTACACTGATATTTGGGATTACTTAATAAAATTATACTCAAATATATTTAGAAAACATTTTTTTAACTTATTTGCATGGTATTAACTGAAAAATAAAGAAAAATTATCCTAACATAGCTTCCCTGATTTGATCCAAGAAAACATGCTACTCTAACCCACTGTGAGGCGGTTCGGAAACTTCTTAACCTATCAATGAAAGAGAATAGTTAGTTTTTAAAAAATATTTTTATTTTTCAATATAATCTCCTGAAACTTCAATACACTTAGTCCAACGCTTTTCTAGCAATCCCTTGATTAAAATAGTTTTCCTCAAGGTCTTCAAAATAGTGGTTTACAACTGTAATTGCATCTTCATTTGAGGTAAAACGCTTGGCAGCAAGGAATTTTTTTAGATTTGGGAACAAGTAAAAGTCACTGGGAGCTAAATCAGGAGAATAAGGTGGGTGGTCAAGCAACTCGTACTTTAATTCGTTGATTTTAGCCATTGTTAAAACGCTCTTGTGCGCTGGTGCGTTGTCTTGATGAAAAATTATTTTTTTGTGTTGTAAGCCAGGACGTTTTTCTCGACTTTGTACACCCTCAAACAAAAAAAAAAAAATCGCTTCTGTAACATATACCCCAAACACATTTTTCTTCAAGCATATATATTTTCAGGATTGGTGCAAACAAAATATTGTTTGTATTATTCAAACATATTATGTTTCACCTTAGGGCATACACTCGTAGAAAAAAATGTTAATGAAAGTTTCTTTGTGTGGATATATTTTTAAGGCGCCTATTGGTTACTTCCATTATTTTACTTGCAGCCTACTCTAGGACTCTCTTTGTAAACACATATATGTTAATAGGCTATTTCCAAATTAATATATGTTTGCATCTACTTATATTATTTTTACAAACATTTTATGTGCCAAACATAATATGTTCTAACATATTAACATATATGTCCCAAACATGTTATGCTAGTTTATGAACATTATATGCTTGCACTTAAAAATATTGTGTTAAAAAATTTGGGTTCCAAACATATAATTTTTACAACCAAACATATGAAAACCAGTCTTTTTCGTCCGTGTACATTTAATTGATCCAAAAGGTTGCAATAGTACTCTGAATTTATTGTTTTACCCTTTTGCATAGGGACTGCCTTTGAAGTCCCAAAAAACCGTTGCCTCAATCTTACCAGCCGATTGAATTGTTTTTGCCTTCTTTGGAGCACTTCCTCCAGCTTCAATCCATTGTTTGGATTGTTCTTTAGTCTCTGGAGTATAGTGGGGGATCCATATCTCATCAACAGTTATGAAACGACGCTTAAAATCAATTTTATTTCGCTTAAAACTTCCAAACAAGCTTGAGAAATGTTCATTCTTATGCGCTTTTGATCGACTGTTAACAAAAGCGGCACCCATCTTCATGCAAAATTAAATGTACTCGATCATTTTATATGCCCATGATATTAGCAATTTCACGCACTTTTATTCGCCGATCATTTAATACCATATCATGCATTTTGGCTACAATTTCTGTTGTTGTTGCTGTTTTTGGACGTCCACTACGTGGTTCATCTTCAATACTTGTACGACCACGTTTAAATTCAGCAACCCAATTTTTTACTGTTGCATATGAATGAGCACTTTCACCTAGCACATTGACCACATCATTATGAATTTCTTGTCCCGATAAACCTTTTTTATGCAAATATTTAATGACATCACGCATTTCTAATTTTTTCCATTGTAAAAAAATTGCAGATGCGTCTTTTTTGAACATCTGTTTCTATATGAAGGAGTTGCCAGATCGAAACAATATATAACATGTGTTCATAGCAGAGATGGAAGTTTCCAAAACACTTAACTTTTTTCTGTTTATACCGCGCTTTTTGTACTAGGCTAAGAAGTTTCCTTATTCCAGAGTACACTAAGTCGACATAGCATATTTTGGTGGAGTTCGTTGTTTGTTATTCGGATTGATGTAAATTGCATCCTTTCAAAAGTTCGAATTTTTTGGACATTTCTATCAAAAGTTATGGTTAATATTGTACGCAGCCTGTGACTGAAGTTTTAAAAATTTCCAATCCAAAACGGGCAAACAGCTTTGTTCGGTCTAATGTGGTCTAGGTCATTTTAGCCATATTCTATTATCACTATTTTGAATTCGTACATACTAAAAAATCTACAATAAACATGAATTTAAAGGGGGATACGGTCAAAATTTGGTCAGGGGAAAACGCGTGTAAATCGGTGAAATCGTTTATTTAAAAAATCAAATTCAGGAAAAATATTCAGTTAGGTTTTCGCTTTTCCACATCCGAATTGCCGGGCCTCACGCTTCTTCGCCGCAGAAGCCAGTTTGCCTTGAACTGCTGCTCGTCCTCAGAAGTTTTTTTGGTCTTCTTTAGGTTCCGCTTGACAATAGCCCAGTATTTCTCAATTGGGCGGAGCTCTGGCGTGTTGGGAGGGTTCTTGTCCTTGGGAACCACCTGCACGTTGTTGGCGGCGTACCACTCCATGGCCTTTTTACCGTAATAGCAAGATGCCAAATCCGACCAAAACAGTACGGAACAACCGTGTTTCTTCAGGAAAGGCAGCAGGCGTTTATTCAAACACTCTTTCACGTAAACTTCTTGGTTGACAGTCCCGGAAGCTATGAAAATGCTGCTTTTCAAGCCACAGGTACAGATGGCTTGCCAAACCAGATATTTCTTTGCGAACTTTGACAGTTTTATGTGCTTGAAAATATCTGCTACCTTTCCCCTTCCTTTTGCCGTATAAAACTCCTGTCCCGGAAGCTGCTTGTAGTCGGCTTTGACGTAGGTTTCGTCGTCCATTACCACGCAGTCAAACTTCGTCAGCATCGTCGTGTACAGCCTCCGGGATTGCGCTTTGGCCGTCGTATTTTGTTTATCATCGCGATTTGGAGTCACTACCTTCTTGTAAGTCGATAGTCCGGCTCGTTTTTTGGCTCGATGCACGGTTGTAGACGATACACCCAGCTTATTTGCGGCATCTCGGAGAGAGAGGTTAGGGTTTCGCTTCCGCGGCTTCCGGTTTTCGATTTCCCCCCGATCCAGACTTCTTGGCTGTCGACAAACGTTCTCCAAACACTTTAATTACATTTGTAATGATTGATTTGGCAACTTTTAGCGATTTTGCCAGCTTTGCGTGCGAGTAGCTCGGATTTTCGCGATGCGCGAGCAAAATTTTGATACGCTGTTCTTCTTGCTTGGACGGCATTTTGACAACTGAAGAGTGAATTCCAAAATCAAAATAGGAACAACATTCTACACACACACACACCTTCAAAATGAGGGGTGTTCAGGTTTTTTAAATGCAAAATTGAAAGAAATACGTCAAGTTTATATTGACCAAATTTTGACCGTATCACCCTTTAAGACCGAAAAAAATTAATTTATATTTTATGCGGTTTTCGAGAAATTCACAAAAAAATCTTTGAACTTGTTTCCTGTAAAATTCACTTTTTAGACTAAGCGTACCTTGGAATGGAGACATCGATATGAAATTTGAGGCTCCGATGGGCGGTTGCCATGTGAGCCCAAAATAATCTACTAAATTTGAAGAAAATTTTACCAAAAAAACAAAAAAAAAATCGTATTTTGTCAAAATTTTATTTCTACACTGAAAAAAATATCGTCGTGAGGTCAAAGATTTTATGTCTTTAAAATACAAATGCAAATTTTGCTTAGCGTAGAGACACATTTCTGTAATATAAAGTTTTTTCCTTGTCCAAAAGTCGATAAACTTTTCAATGAAGTTGTTTTGTCCTTATAATTAAGTGATTTGACTTAAAAATGGGTTAATTAATGGAATTGTCTTTAAATTTGTTGTCTATTTGCATCTTGACTACAAATCAAAAATTGTTAAAAAATAGGACATGTTTTTCATTACTTTTTTAAAGACGTTTTTTACTGGAAACATAGCATAATTTTTACTGGAAGTCGAGTCTGAATTTGGAAAAAAAATTGTCGTTAACTCGTTATGAAAAGACTTTGATAGCATATGAAGAAAGAAAAGCTGAAAAAAAAAAACAAAAAAGTGGGATTTGCTTCCTAAAAGCAAGTACACAAAACCCAAATTTAAAAGACTATTTTGTCTTAAAAGTATCCTCACTTGTATTCTCCGCTTCTTTGGCTCGGAATCAATACCAGAATTTTTAAAGTAAAGACAAAATCTTTGGAACCGGGCATGCGTTTTTTCAGTGTATAGAAAATTTTCTCAAAATTGTATTTCTATAGAAAATTTTGTCAAAATTTGTATTTCTATAGAAAATTTTTTGGGAGCCACCGTGGTGCAATGGTTAGCATGCCCGCCTTACATACACAAGGTCGTGTGTTCGATTCCGGCTTCGACCGAACACCAAAACGTTTTTCAGCGGTGGATTATCCCACCTCAGTAATGCTGGTGACATTTCTGAGGGTTTCAAAGCTTCTCTAAGTGGTTTCACTGCAATGTGGAACGTCGTTCGGACTCGGCTATAAAAAGGAGGTCCCTTGTCATTGAGCTTAACATGGAATCGGGCAGCGCTCAGTGATAAGAGAGAAGTTCACCAATGTGGTATCACAATGGACTGAATAGTCTAAGTGAACCTGAAATATCGGGCTGCCACCTAACCTAACCTAAACCTAACCTATAGAAAAATTTGTCAAAATTATATTTTTATAATCATAATCGCTACAAACATACACACAAAACAATACTGTGATTGATTTTTTAGTTGTTTCGTATTATTTCATCTATAGATAATTTTCTCAAGACTTTATCAAAATTTTATTTCTAAAGAAAATTTTGTCAAAATTTTATTTCTATAAAAATTTGTTAAGTTGAAGAGGAATAACTTCCAAAATCTACCAAAAGATCAAGAATTCTAGCAAACAGTAAAAAATTTACAATTTATGGTAGAGTTCTACCTACTGTGGCAAACCGTGCTTCAATGCCAAATCGGTGGAGATCGGTTTATTTGGGGACTATAATTATAGACCGATGTGAACAAATTGTTTCATGGTTGTTGGAAGGCATATACTGACATCACGTACCGGTTGAAATACCGGATCAGATGAAATATAAAAATTAACCTCACAGAACGAATGAAAAATACGATTCCGCTCACTAATGCAAACAACAGAAGGTGGGAGGCGGTTTATTGTATGTGCAATTATCACAACAAAAACATAAGTTACCACATCGATAACATTTATCCCAATGTAAAATGGTTGTAGAAATGTGCTAAACTTTTGGGTGACCATTTTTCAGTTTAATCAATTGCAGTTGTCATGTATATCATAATTTGGGTGCTTGAAGCAAAAAGCAAACGATTTTGAGCATTGTCACATGTTCCCGTCACTAGGAAGCATAGATACAATTATTACGAACAGTTCCGCCTGAAATTTAACTCGATATTTAAAATTATTTTCTTGGTTCTACTCTGTCTCTGGTAATTTTCATGACTATGCCAACTGGTCACCTTAATAAAGACGTCATCATCACCTTTCTCTCTTATCGGATGTCGTCAAAAACGAATAAGAAAATTCAATTTCGGTTTCATTTGAAATTACATTGACACTAACGAACGTCTAGATTACTCATAGGAGAACTAAATAGAGAGATGGAAAA
Organism: Haematobia irritans; assembly: GCF_050003625.1. NCBI lineage: Eukaryota > Metazoa > Arthropoda > Insecta > Diptera > Muscidae > Haematobia > Haematobia irritans. Next base: position 152,017,546 of record NC_134398.1, on the reverse strand, counting down.
TTACATTGTAGTTGGTACATTTGGCAATTGAAGCAAAATTTAAACTACATAGAAATCAAGACTACGTAGAAATGAAGCAAGCTTTATTTGATTTGCTAACTTGAAGGGATTGAACAAGTTTGAATGTTACCACAGTTTTTGACTTATCAAGAAAGTGTTGACAAAAGCTTATTATCATGGAATGATAAAAAAATCCTTGAATTAAATTGGAGCCTTTTGATCGACAAGCCAAGAACTCTGCAAAGAGAAGTGTGAATATAATGAGAATTCAAACATTTCCGTTAGTAGATGATTGAATGTGGTTGATGAAATTCTCGTTTAAATTTAAGTTTTGCGGGAAACAAATTTGAATTTATTGGTTTTTTTCTTTATGTACCATCAAAGTACTCCAAAAACGTCTCAATGACCACTTCAATTTACAAATTCCGAATTCAAGTACAAATTATGCTATGTTTCAAGTAAATACAATAAAGTTTTGAAATACGTCTCCTATTTTTGAACGCTTTTTGCTTTGTAGTAAAGATACAAAACGTCAACAAATTCAAAGACGATTTCACTCATTTTGAAGAATTTTTCATAATTATTAAAGCCATGTAGACCTTCAACAAAATTTCCTTTAATCTTAAAATACCTATTTTTATGACGAATCACGTAACTACAAGGACAAAACGACTTTATGAAAAGTTGATCGACTTTTGGAGAAGGAAATTCCATGGAATGTGTCTTCCATGCTACACTCTAAAAAAAAGTTTACATGTATCCAAAAATGTTTTCCTTCCCTTAAGGACTTTGGTATTGATTACGAGCCAAAGATGCGGCTTCTTTAAAATAATTAATTTTTTATCAAGCTACCTGGCCTTAAATCTAGGATCACTAAAATATAAAATAAATTAGGATACATATTTGGAATCTTCATTCTCTTTTCGCGATATATTAACCAAGATATTCACGTACAAACAAATGCCAGTTTAAAAATCCAAATTATAACGGATAATTCAAAGTAAAAAATGTTTTCATACTTCCAGAAAAAACTTTAAACCAAAGATGGCAAATCCTCAAAATAAGTCTCATACTATATGAAGCGTTTTTATCTTAAATCTAAATATTCAATATTTCAGTTAATTTAAGGACGATTACTTTAAATCAAAAATATGTTTTTATACCCTCCACCATAGGATGGGGGTATATTAACTTTGTCATTCCGTTTGTAACACATCGAAATATTGCTTTAAGACCCCATAAAGTATATATATTCTGGGTCGTGGTGAAATTCTGAGTCGATCTGAGCATGGCTGTCCGTCCGTCACGCTAACTTCCGAACGAAACAAGCTATCGACTTGAAACTTGGCACAAGTAGTTGCTATTGATGTAGGTCGGATGGTATTGCAAATGGGCCATATCGCCCCCATATAAACCGATCCTCCGATTTGGCTTGCGGAGCCTCTAAGGGAAGCAAATTTCATCCGATCCGGCTGAAATTTGGTATATGGTGTAAGTATATGGTCTCTAATGACCATGCAAAAATTGGTCCACATCGGTCCATAATTATATATAGCCCCCATATAAACCGATCAACAGATTTGACCTCCGGAGCCTCTTGGAAGGCCAAAATTCAGCTGATTCACTTGAAATTTGATACGTGGTGTTAGTATGTGGTATCCACCAACCATGCAGGAATTGATTCATATCAGTCCATAATTATATATAGCCCCCATATAAACCGATCCCCAGATTTGACCTCCGGTGCCTTTTGGAGAAGCAAAATGCATCCGATCTGGTTGAAATTTTGTACGTGGTGGTAGTATATGATATTTAACAACCATGCCAAAAGTGGTCCAGATCAGTCCATAATCATATATAAAGGGTGATTCTTTTGAGGTTAGGATTTTCATGCATTAGTATTTGACAGATCACGTGGGATTTCAGACATGGTGTCAAAGAGAAAGATGCTCAGTATGCTTTGACATTTCATCATGAATAGACTTACTAACGAGCAACGCTTGCAAATCATTGAATTTTATTACCAAAATCAGTGGCAGAAAATCCGCTTTTTTATCGACAAATTTTGTTCAGCGATGAGGCTCATTTCTGGTTGAATGGCTACGTAAATAAGCAAAATTGCCGCATTTGGAGTGAAGAGCAACCAGAAGCCGTTCAAGAACTGCCCATGCATCCCGAAAAATGCACTGTTTGGTGTGGTTTGTACGCTGGTGGAATCATTGGACCGTATTTTTTCAAAGATGCTGTTGGACGCAACGTTACGGTGAATGGCGATCGCTATCGTTCGATGCTAACAAACTTTTTGTTGCCAAAAATGGAAGAACTGAACTTGGTTGACATGTGGTTTCAACAAGATGGCGCTACATGCCACACAGCTCGCGATTCTATGGCCATTTTGAGGGAAAACTTCGGAGAACAATTCATCTCAAGAAATGGACCGGTAAGTTGGCCACCAAGATCATGCGATTTGACGCCTTTAGACTATTTTTTGTGGGGCTACGTCAAGTCTAAAGTCTACAGAAATAAGCCAGCAACTATTCCAGCTTTGGAAGACAACATTTCCGAAGAAATTCGGGCTATTCCGGCCGAAATGCTCGAAAAAGTTGCCCAAAATTGGACTTTCCGAATGGACCACCTAAGACGCAGCCGCGGTCAACATTTAAATGAAATTATCTTCAAAAAGTAAATGTCATGGACCAATCTAACGTTTCAAATAAAGAACCGATGAGATTTTGCAAATTTTATGCGTTTTTTTTTTTTAAAGTTATCAAGCTCTTAACAAATCACCCTTTATATATATCCCCATATAAACCGATCCCGAGATTTGGTTTTGGAGCCTCTTGGAGGTGCAAATTTCATCCGAGTCAGTTGAAATTTGGTACATTGTGTATATGGCCGTTAACAACCACGCCTAATTAGGTCCATATCGGTCTATAGTTATATATAGCCCTCAAATGAATCGATCCCCAAACACACAAAAATTGGTCCATATCAAATTCATAATTCTATATTGCCCCCATATAGGCGACCCCCATTTTTCAATTTCCATTCGTAATAATTATTAGACTTAGCTATACATAACTTTTTTGTCTAATATATACCACGTATGGACTAACTCACAATTTAGAAAGCGATGTTAAGAAGTTTTAAGATACCACAACCCTAGTAATTCGATTGTGGATGACAGTCTTTCGTAGAAGTTTCTACGCAATCCATGGTGGAGGGCACATAAGATTCGGCCTGGGCGAACTTACGGCCGTATATACTTGTTTTACTTTAAATTTGTCTTAGTTCAAAGACATACGACTTTTACAGAGAGACGCAAGTTTTCAAAAGTGGATGTCCTAAATTTAATGGTACAACTTTTTTGAAGCAATTATTATAATTAAAATGTCATTATTTTAAAGAAATTTGTCCCTAATACTGTGTTAATTGTGCATCCTAAAATTTTGGATGCGTAATCCTTAATATGACGTAAATATTTTTTCGGAATAGGTAAAATTTGTATTTGTCTTTTTAAGGACGGGAAATCTTTGTTTTCAGTGTGTGAGAATTAGGGCCGTCACACGGGATAAATCCCGCCCCGAAAATCGGGATTTCCCGGGATTTTTCGGCATCCCGAAAAACTTATTAAAATTTGTGGCTTTTTAGCATTAGACAAATTAATTTAATAAACATTTATAGTACCCCTTGAGTAAATATTTATAATACATGGGTTATACTATAAAAAGCACAATTTTATCAAAAATCGAAGTAAACGATAAGGTTCTCAAGCAATGATAAAAAGTCAGTCGGCAATATGACAAGATCGCGTTCAGATCAGATAAAAATTTGGATGCCTTGATATTTTTAAGAAGTTACTTAAAACCATGAAGTACAAAAGGATTAACACAAATGTACGAAAATTTCGGGATCGCGAAAAAACCCGGGATTATATATTTTAAAATCCTGAATCCCGGGATATGTAAAAATCGATCCCGACTTTTTTTCTGTATGCCTCAAAAAATGGAAAATCGGGTTATGCACTCAAAAAAGGGGCGCTAAAAAATTGAGTTCATGGGTATCTCAAATGCGTACATTTAACTAAAATTGTACCTGTTTTCAACTTCGTAAAGCGCTAAAGACATTTTAACAATTTTTAAATCCATTTTTTTTTCTTTCAACATATGAAATTTTCTTAAACAACAGAACAAAAATTATTATCTTTAATAAATAACTGCAATAGATAGAGTACATTTTTTGGTACCATTTAGAAGTTGAATATATTTTTGCCAACACTTGGCAAAGTCAACTATGTCTAGCGTTTGCTAATAAACAAGTTTTAACATGAAGTGGGGAGAGCAGATATCCCTTGGGGAATTGTAATCGAATGATTGATTACTTAACAGTGATATGGTCTGTTGCCAACAGAGCGTTAACAGAAGACAACAAACCCATTCTCATACAAACAACAAATTTATCAATTATTTTTATTTTACATTTGCCTTTGTTTGTGCACAATTTCTCATGTCGTTCGTGCTCACCATAAACAAATGATGTCTGACGAATGTAGCCATCAACGTCGTTTAAGTGGCAAATGATTGTCGTTGTCGTTGCGTCGTCGGCGAACCCACGAAAATGGAATTCAAGTTATGGGCATGTGCAACTGCTGCCAATGAAGTTATATCAAGATAATGTGCACGTATCCCCTTACAAAGTGGAAAATCTGGTTTCGTAGTACTCAGTCTCACAGATGACAATGTTAGCAGCGACGCTGACGATGGGAAACCACAATGTAGTCGTTATCATTGTTATTATTACCATAATCAGTTTTTAATGACATATTTGGTGTTTGTCAATTATATTTTGATCGTTTTGCGATTGGCAGGGAATTTTAATTACTCGGTGAGCTATGTAGAGAGTGAGAGTGAGCGTAATGCTCTATCAATGAGAAGTGTATTCATTGTGCCCATTCGAACAAAGTCCATTGAACGTAATTTACATCTGAACTGACGTAGTTAAAGTGAGTTTTAATGATGTTTTAAAAATCGCTGGCAGATTTCGAGGGAAGCTTTGACAAAATTTTAGTTTTTTATTTAATTTATTTAATATTTTTCTTTTTTTGAGAATGTAAGTGCTGATAATATAAGGTGTCAATGTCTTTGCGGGGTGATCTGTACATAAATAGGTTTGACTTTTGATTCATCATTGAGGTTGCGGGTAAACTTTAAAGCAAACAAGTATATACGGCCGTAAGTTCGGCCAGGCCGAATCTTATGTACCCTCCACCATGGATTGCGTAGTAACTTCTACTAAAGGCGGTCATCCACAATCGAATTACTTGGGTTGCGATAACACTTGCCGATGGCAAGGTATCGTAAAACTTTTTAACACTGTCTTCTAAATTGTAAGTTAGCCCATACGGGGTATATATTAAACAAAAAAAGGCCGATTAAATACGTATATAATATAGTTTGACAAAATTTTCTATACAAATGAAAACTTGACAAAATTTTCTATATAAATAAAATTTTGACAAAATTTTCTGTAGAAATAAAAACTTGACAAAATTTTCTATAGAAATAAAATGTTGACAAAATTTTCTATGGAAGTAAAATGTTGACAAAATTTTGTATAGAAATAAAATGTTGACAAAATTTTCTACAGAAATAAATTTTTTACAAAATTTTCTATAAAAATAAAATTTTGACAAAACTTTCTATGGAAATAAAATTATGACAAACATTTCTATAGAAATAAACGTTTGACAAAACTTTCTATAGAAACGAAATTTTGACACAACTTTCTATAATAATAAAATTTGACAAAATTTTCTATGGAAATAAAGTTTTGGTAGATTATTTTTGGCGATATGGACCAATTTTTGTGTAATAAGTCATCGGCTATATATAACTAAAGACCGATATTGACCAATTTTTACATGGCTGTTAGAGGCCATATATTGACAAAATGTACCAAATTTCAACCGCATCGGATGACTTTTGCTATATATAATTATGGACCGATATGGACCAATTTTTGCAGGGTTGTTAGATACCATATACTAACACCATGTACCAAATTTCAACTGGATCGGATGAATTTCGCTCCTCCAAGAGGCTCCTGAGGTCAAATCTGGGGATCGATTTATATGGGAGCGATATATAATTATGAACCGATATGGACCAATTTTTGAATGGTTGTTAGAGACTATATACTAACACCAAGTACTAAATTTCAATTGGATCGGATGAATTTTGCTCCTCCAAGAGGCTCCGGAGTTCAAATCTGGGGATCGGTTTATATGGGAGCTATATATAATTATGAACCGATATGGACCAATTTTTGTATGGTTGTTAGAGGCCGTATACTAACATCAGGTACCAAATTTCAACAGGATCGGATGAATTTTGCCCCTCCAAGAGGCTCCGGAGGTCAAATCTGGGGATCGGTTTATATGGGGGCTATATATAATTATGGACCGATATGGACCAATTTTTGCATGGTTGTTAGAGACCGTATACTAACATCAGTTACCACATTTCAACCGGATCGGATGAATTTTTCCCCTCCAAGAGGCTCCGGAGGTCAAATCTGGGGATCGGTTTATATGGGGGCTATATAATTATGGACCGACATGGACCAATTTTTGCACGGGTGTTAGAGACCGTATACTAAGACCACGTACTAAATTTCAACCGGATCGGATGAATTTTGCTCCTCCAAGAGGCTCCGGAGGTCAAATCTGGGGATCGGTTTATATGGGAGCTATATATAATTATGGACCGATATGGACCAATTTTTGCATGGTTGTTAGAGGCCGTATACTAACATCAGGTAATAAATTTCAACCGGATCGGATGAATTTTGCTGCTCCGGGAGGCTCCCCAAGCCAAATTTGGGGATCGGTTTATATGGGGGCTATACGTAAACGTGGTCCGATATGGCCGATTTTCAATACCATCCGACCTACATCAATAACAACTACGTGTGCCAAGTTTCAAGTCGATAGCTTGTTTCGTTCGGAAGTTAGCGTGATTTCCACAGACGGACGGACAGCCGGACAGACGGACAGACGGACAGACGGACGGACGGACGGACATGCTTAGATCGACTCAGAATTTCACCACGACCCATAATATATATACTTTATGGGGTCTTAGAGCAATATTTCGATGTGTTACAAACGGAATGACAAAGTTAATATACCCCCATCCTATGGTGGAGGGTATAAAAATAGAAGATTTGCCAAAGTTTCATATATACCGATGAATGGATGTTTTTTTTACATATGCAAACATTTTAGACTGAAAACCTTTTGTGAAAATTTGTTTTATCTTTGATTCAACATCACCAAATTATTCCAATTAATTATTCAAGGTATTCCAGATTTAGATATCGGGAATAACAAATATTCAATAGTCGCACCCAAAACAAAGTTTGCTTGGATCCAAAGATCCCTTAAGGATTGTGGTATTGATTCCGAGCCAAAAATGCGGCTTCTTTAAAATAAAGATATTTTTTAGGATAGAGATTTAATTTTTTGAATTTTCATTTTCAAAAAAATTCTAGTTTAAAAATCCAAATTAGTAAAAAATTTGTAATAATTCAAAAAAAAAAAAAAAAAAACTAGTATATACAGCTGTAAGTTCGGCCGGGCCGAATCTTAAATACCCACCACCATGAACCAAATATTAGGGTTTCCTTTGAAATTTCAGGAGAAGATAAATTTAAAGATTTCACCTATGAGGACTATATCAGATTCTTGATTTATAAGAACCATTTTTGTTTGAATTTTAGAGGAATCATTAACATATCTTGTAAGTGTGCAAGAAAATTATAAAATACCGTCTTGATTTGAAATCTTAAATCTGTAGATTTTCAAACGAGAAGTAAAATCTGGAAATTTTACATTGAGTTTCAAACAATTTTCATGATCAGTGCGACTTCTATACCCTCAAGAAGTGAAATCGGTCTATATGGAGGCATTTCCAAATGGACAGATAAAAACTTAATCCGATACACGTTTTCGTGAGCCTAAAATACTAGAATATTTACAATTTCAGGCAAATCGGATAAAAACTACGGTTACTAGAAACCCAAGGAGTTAAATCGGTAGATCGTTCTTATGGGGGCTATACTAAAATATGGACCGATACTCACCGTTTTCGGCACACCTCTTTATGGTCCGAAAATACCTCTAGATTTCCAAATTGGATAAAAACTTCGGCTTCTAGAAGTCCAAGAAGTAAAATCGGGATATCGGTTTATATGTGGGCTATACCAAAACATGGACCGATACTCACCATTTGTGGCACATCTCATTATGGTTCTAAAATACCTATAAATTTCCAATTTCAGCAAATTGTATATAAACTACAGATTCTATAAACCTAAGATGTAAAATCGGGAGATCGGTTTATATGGGGGCTATACCAAAACATGGAACGATAGGGACCATTTTCGGCACACCTTTTGACGGTCCTCAAGTACCTCTAGATTTTCAATTTCAGGCAAATTGGATAAAAACGACGGTTTCTATAAGTCCAAGACCCCAAATCGGGAGGTCGGTTTATATGGGGACCATACCAAAACATGGACCGATGCTCACCATTTTTGGCACACCTCTTTACGGTTCTAAAGTACCTATAGATTTAAAATTTCAGGTAAATTGAATAAAAACTGCAGTTTCTATAAGCCCAAGAAGTAAACTCGGGAGATCGGTCTATATGGGGGCTATACCAAAACATGGACCGATACTCACCATTTTTGGCACACCTCTTTACGGATCTAAAGTACCTATAGATTTAAAATTTCAGGTAAATTGAATAAAAACTACGATTTCTATAAGCCAAAGACCCCAAATCGGGAGGTCGGTTTATATGGGGACTATATCAAAACCTGGACCGATATAGCCCATCTTCGAACTTGACCTGCCTGCAGACAAAAGACGAGTTTGTGCAAAATTTCATCACGATTGCTTCATTATTGAAGACTGTAGCGTGATTACAATAGACAGACAGACAGACGGACATCGTTATATCGTCTTAGAATTTCTCCCTGATCAAGAATATATATACTTTATATAGTCGAAAATTGATATTTCTATGTGTTACAAACGGAATAACAAACTTATTATACCCCCGTCACCATTCTATGGTGGTTGGTATAAAAAAAAAAACATGTATATACGGACGTAAGTTCGGCCAGGCCGAATCTTATGTACCCTCCACCATGGATTGCTTAGAAACTTCTACGAAAGACTGTCATCCACCACCATAATTATGGACTGATATGGACCAATTCTGGCATGGTTGTTAGAGACCATATACAAAAGCTACGTACTAAATTTCAATCAGATTGGATGCATTTTGCTTCTCCAAAAGGCACCGGAGGTCAAATCTGGGGATCGGTTTATGTGGGGGCTATATATAATTATGGACCGATATGGACCAATTCCTGCATGATTGTTAGAGACCATATACTAATAACACGTACCAAATTTCAACCTAATCGGATGAATTTTGCTCTTCCAAGGGGCTCCGGAGGTCAAATCTGGGGACCGGTTTATATGGGGGCTATATATAATTATAGACCGATTTCGACCTATTTTTGCATGGGTGTTTGACGCTATATATTAACACCACGTACCAAATTTCAACTGAATCAGATGAATTTTGGTCTTCTAAGAGGATCCGGAGATCAAATTTGGCGATCGGTTTATATGGGGGCTACATATAATTATGGACCGATATGGATCAATTTCTGCATGGTTGTTAGAAACCATATACTAACACCACGTACCAAGTTTCAATCGAATCGGACGAATTTTACTCTTCCACGAGGCTCCGGAGGTCAAATCTGGGGATCGGTTTATATGTGGGCTATATATAGTTATGGACCGATATGGACCAATTTTTGCATGGTTGTTAGATACCATATACTAACACTATGTACCAAATTTCAGCCGGATCGGTTGAATTTTGCTCTTCCACGAGGCTCCGTAGTTCAAATCTGGGGATCGGATCAATTTTTGCATGGTTGTTAGAGACCATATTCCACCACCATGTACGAAATTCAAGCCGGATCGGATGAAATTTTTTCTCTTAGAGGCTCCGCAACTCAAATCTGGGGATCGGTTTATATGGGGGCGATATATAGATATAGACCGATATGGACCATTTTTTGCATGATTGTTAGAGACCACATAATTACACCATATACCAAATTTCAGCCCGATCGGATGAAATTTGCCTCTCTTAGATGATCCGCAAGCCAAATCTGGGGTTCCGTTTATATGGGACTATGCGTAAAAGTGGACCGATATGGCCCATTTGCAATACCGTCCGACCTACATCAATAATAACTACTTGTGCGAAGTTTCAAGTCAAGTAGTTTGTTTCGTTCGGAAGTTAGCGTGATTTCAACAGACGGATGGACGCACTGACATGGTTAGATCGACTCAGAATTTCACCACGACCCAGAACATATATACTTTATGGGGTCTTAGAACAATATTTCGATGTGTTACAAATGGAATGACAAAATTAATATACCCCCCATCCTATGGTGGAAGGAATAAATGTTATGTTCATATTTTATCATTTAAAAGTTCGTTAGCTAACGTCGCACTAACGGAGCTTCATGAAAATGGGGTTTAGAATTTACTGGTCCTTCTTTCATACTATCCACCTTCCGGGTGGTATCAAACCACAAATCGACTGTTTAAATTCCTAATTTGAAGGTACGCCTTTGGTAGAACTAAAATATTTGCAATCCATAATATTATTCTAATGCTGTTATTTTAGCTGAATTAAATTCATTGTTTCTGTAGCTCCTAAAAATATGCAGTGTATTTTTTATGAATAACTTTACACTAGTTACATTTAAAACTTAAACTATTGCAGAGTTCACGACTATTCACGTCATTGGTACACACAAAAAAATTTCACGAAAATTTTTCCAATTAAAATTTTAATTGAGTTTTAAAAAATATTCAATTAAAAATTTAATTGATTCAACAAATTTTTTAATTGAAACAAAAATCAATCACAAAAATAATAGTATCAATTAATTTTTTAATTGGATCAATTAACTTTTTAATTGACCTTCAATTAATTTTTTAATTGATACTATCATTTCTGTAATTGAAGACATTTCAATTAAAAATTAATTGGATCAATTAATTTCGTGATTGAATCAGAAAAAAAAATTTTTGTGTGTAGCTAACTAAGAATATCGTATGTTCGGATCTTGCTTCTGGAAAAACAAATTCTTGATTGGAGTATGATTTACGTTAGCAGAATTGATTGTACTATGTTTATCTGTCATCTATTATTTGCGCAAACAAGCTTCTTATCCGAAATGCCTTTGGCCACACCACTATGGTTTTTCTATATCATATTGCAGACATTCACGATCAATACAAAACACAACTTTATGACAAAAACCGCAAGTAAATAGCCACAAGCAGCAGACTTGCACTTTCATTAGTTACCGACCAGAAGTTGTATGACATGTTGATCGTAGACAATACTTAGTCGATAAAAAAAGAGTTTGGGGGAAAAAACTTCTATGATAACATATGATAAGAAGTGAACAAATTTTTATACAAATTCTATTAATCTGTTTACTTTGCTATTCATCTTTGTTTTGACTGGAATGATTGATTACCAGAAATTAAGACCATAGATGACTAGAAATTGTGTATAGAGATAAATCGACTTAACCTATTTTATATTTTGTGGAGGGGTAGACTTATGTTACAACTCCATACTCCTTGGTGTGTGGAAGAAACAAGAATGAAATGGTCCTATTTCGATTCACATACCAATGGATGATGTAATAGAGTATTCTAACTTCCCTATAAATTCAAGGGTAATGGCTTATTAATGGGTCAGAATAGAATCTGCGTTCGAATAAACAACACAGTTTAGTTTTCTGTGATCTCCCATCAACCATTTATAAAATGAAAGTGAGTTTTTTTACCTTAAATCGTTTAAAGCTATTCCGTCTTTTATTGGTTCTTTGCAATTCTAGGTCTTTACTGCTATCTTTTCCACTTTGGCCTTGGCTTTGGGAGTACAATCTTCGGTGGTGCCCGTATTCACAGAAGTTGCCGGTGGAGGTCTATCATACACTGCCGTTGCTTCTCCAGTCCTAGCCTCACCTTGGGCTGCCTGGCCTCATGCTGCTGTAGCTGTTCATGCTGCCGCACCTAGTGTTGCAGTTCATGCTCCTGTAGCAGTTGCCGCTCCAGCCCCCGTAGTTGTTCCTGCTGTTCAAGGCTCTTATGTGGCCCAAACTCGTGGTGCTGTACACACTGCCCCTTTGGCTGGCCATGTAAACTCAGTGGCTAATGTAAATTTGGCTCCTGCTCCCGGAACTCATTAGACTGTTGTGATCATATCGATAAAGAAATGGGATTAGTTGACATATAATGTTTTTTTTTGTATTTTTATTGAGGGTACTATTTAATATTATGCAATTTGTCCTTCACCATATTGCAAATTGTTTCTATTATTTTAGATTTAATTTATCTTCCTTTCATCTCCATGACTTCTATTTCCTCCGTCATAATGTGATCGCATTCTTGTCATTCTTTTTTGAATAAAGCAATTACTGCAAAAAGTAAACAAAATAACAAAAGACTAAGAATATTTTATTTTTAAGGGAATATATTTAAAAATATACACAGATTAGGGTAGATAGTCTTAAGGCAATGTTTATACTCTGCACCACACTGTGGAACAGGGTATTATAACAGGTTGGTCAAAATTTGTTTTTATTATTCAACATAGTTCTCTTCAAGAGCGATACAACGATTATAACGACTTTCCAATTTTTTGATACCATTTTGGTAGTACTCCTTCGGTTTTGCCTCAAAATAGGCCTCAGTTTCGGCGATCACCTCTTCATTGCAGCCAAATTTCTTCCCCGCAAGCATGCTTTTGAGGTCTGAGAACAAGAAAAAGTCGCTGGGGCCAGATCTGGAGAATACGGTGGGTGGGGAAGCAATTCGAAGCCCAATTCATGAATTTTTGCCATTGTTCTCAATGACTTGTGACACGGTACGTTGTCTTGGTGGAACAGCACTTTTTTCTTCTTCAATTGTGGCCGTTTTGCCGTGATTTCGATAACGCCATATAATAGTCACTGTTGATGGTTTTTCCCTTCTAAAGATAATCGATAAAAATTATTCCATGCGCATCCCAAAAAACAGAGGCCATTACTTTGTCAGCGGACTTTTGAGTCTTTCCACACTTCGGAGACGGTTCACCGGTCGCTGTCCACTCAGCCGACTGTCGATTGGACTCAGGAGTGTAGTGATGGAGTCATGTTTCATCCATTATCACATATAGACAGAAAAACTCGGGTGTATTACGAGTTAACAGCTGCAAACACCGCTCAGAATCATCAACACGTTGTTGTTTTTGGTCAAATGTGAGCTCGCGCGGCACCCATTTGGCACAGAGCTTCCGCATATCCAATATTGGTGAATGATATGACCAACACGTTCCTTTGATATCTTTAAGGCCTCTGTTATCTCGATCAACTTCATTTTACGGTCATTCAAAATCATTTTGTGGATTTTTTTTGATGTTTTCGTCGGTAACCACCTCTTTAGGCGTCCACTGCGACGGTGAACGCAGTGGACGCCTAAAGAGGTGGTTACCGTGCTCATTTCACCACGCTTGAATTTTGCATACCAATCAATTATTGTTGATTTCTCTGGGGCAGAGTCCGGAAACTCATTATCAAGCCAAGTTTTCCACCGTATTTTTCCCTTCAGAAAACAGTACACGAAATTCCTTTTTTTCAATTTTTTTCACAATAACAAAAGTTGCTTCACAAACAAATTGACTTACAGACGTCAAATTTTGACATGAATCATTTGAAGGTTGGTACTATATAAAAATAATATGCATTTAATACTAGCGACGCCATCTATGTGTCAGACCGGGGACTTATCAGCCAACCTGTTATAGCACCCAACACATTTGACGGATTTGATATGATGGATCTACAAAGTGGGTATAATATAGTCGGCCCCGACCGACTTTAGACTTTCCTTACTTGTTTTGTATTGCATTTATATGACATACATTTTTTATGTTACCAAAATGTTTACGAAAACCATAGAAATGCTACACACTTTATATTTGCGAAACTGAAATCGAGGTCCAAAGAAATGGGGGCTATACGTAAAACTAGTACGATATAGCCGAATTGCAATACCATACGACCTCTATCAATAACAACTACTTGTGCCAAGTTTCAAGTCGATAGCTTGTGACGTTCGGAAGTCAGAGTGATTTCAGACTGACAGCTTAGATCGACTCTGAATTTCACCACAACCAAGAATATATATAAACTTTATGGAGTCTTAGACCAATATCCCAGCAAAAGGCGTCATTAAAAAAGTTGTGAAAATGTTCTTTTTGAATCCGGAAGTGGTGTATAATTGGCGCAGAAGCGATGAATTTAACATTAGCTTGTCATAAGATGGATGTCCACTATTTCAACAGCCGTTGCACTGAATTTCTATCACTTTTCAGGTGTATTCCGCTTTCAGTATTTTGGATGTGAATTGAAAAATATTGTGATATTTTGCCAAATAAATAATTTTAAATTGTTTTTTGTGATTTTAACGCTTGTCTGAAACGCTTGACCCCAATTATTTTCAAAAAATCGCAATGAATGAATTTAGCATTTGTTCGACTCTGTTTTTAATCTATTTGAAAAAAAGTTAAACTTACCGTTTTAAAATATGAAAAAATCGAGGTATAGAAAATTGAATTAAAAGAACTTCCTTAGTAGTTAAAATAAATAAAATTTTTGGGAGGTCATTTTTGGAAGTGCTTTTAAAGTTGGGCCTGTAGAAGTACTTCCATTTTGTTTGATGGGATATCGATGTGTTACAAACGGAATGATAAAGCCCATGTAGGCATGATCTGATGATATAGTAGAATATTTCATATTTTACATCAATTTTCAATTTACTCAAATTGACTTGATATTTTACACAAAGAAAATATTTAATATTCTATTTAAGTGCGTCGAATCCTCATCAGATTTAGATAAAGCCTCCATTTTTGTTCTTCCTGTTCAGCAAATATCCACATTACGGTTGAGATTTATATAAGGGTCAAACTTTTGTAAATGTCGTCGGATCTGGCCAAACAATAGCTCACAACCCACAATTGACCACCTGTATGAATCACCTGTAGCAAAAATTGTAAAAGTGTCTTAAATACCTCTATTTGATATACCTCTAATCCATATGCATCGCCTGATAAATCATACAGGCAATTTTGTGTATTTACATAAAAATTAATCTCATATTTCATTATTAACATAATGTTTCGTTGCTGGGCTTTGTCCATTTAAATTTTGAGTCTAAAGATTTTGTAGAAGTATAAAAAAATTTCTCCAAATCGGTTCAGTTTTAAATATTTATATAAGTGAGTATAAGCCTTTATATAGTTCCCAACAAATATGAAAGAGTTGAGATGGTATCAAGAATTATGGTTTACTACACTCAAAAAAAAAAATAAATAAATAAATAACTCTCTATTTCACTGAAGCCAATTTAACATTATTTTAGTTAATGGAATTATTATATTTGCAGAACGTTTCCTTTACTCTAGTAATTTTTTGAGTTTTTATACACAAATGAAGCATAAAGATTTACTTAATTTGTATTTTTCACAAAATAGCTCATTATTTCTTTAAATTTGTAAATTTTACTACAAATGTGTCCTTCATGAACTTCGCATGTCATTAAAGACATTCTTGCTATTTTGAATTCCAATTTTTTCCTTCAAAATACAAAATTTTCTTTAACAAGTGAAAAAATATTTATGTCTAATAAATTTCCGTGAATTTGTCGAAAAATATTTACTTATTTTTGAGATATCGGTGTAAGTTTTTAATACTGCTTAGTTAAAATTTTCTAAAATTATTCAAAATTTTCTAAAATTAACCAAAAGTTTTCTTCGTAGTGGGTTCACTGTTATTTCAGTGTAATGATGAAGGGTATAATTTAGTCGGCCCGCCCGCCTTTAAACTTTACTTTCTTGTTTTTTTTTCAGTGCAAATTTTTTTTATAGTCAATTAGTGAGGTCAACGAAAATATTTTCTTTTTATTATTTTTATTTTGTTTTGTTGTTGTTGCTTAATTCACAGTACTCGTGCCATGTATTTCTTTCCTGTTAGCATAGTTTGTAATGTCAGTCATCATGTGAACCAGTTTTTATTAACCAACGCCTCTGTCATTATTTGCAATGAGTAACAGGGTCTATTGTAATGATGGTCACTTTACATCAGGGTTAGGATTTGTATCGATTAATGTGACATTGTGTTAAAAAAATATTATTTTTTTTATTTAAATTAAAACATAGCTAACAATTTATCTATGCTAAATATTAAATTAAATTAAATTAAATTCTATAGAAATAAAATTTCAACAAAACTTTCTATAGAAGTAAAATTTTGAAAATTTTTTTTATAGTAATAAAATTTTGACAAAATTTTTTGTAGATATAAAATTTGACAACATTTTTTAAAGAAATAAAATGTTGACAACATTTTCTATAGAAGTAAAATATTGACAATTTTTTTTATAGAAATAAAATTTTTGCAAAATATTTTATAGACATAAAATTTTGACAAAAATTTTTATAGACATAAAATGTTGACAAAATTTTCTATAGAAATAAAATTTTGACAAAATTTTCTATAGAAATAAATTTTGACAACATTTTTTAAAGAAATAAAATGTTGACAAAATTTTCTATAGAAGTAAAATAGTGAAAATTTTTTTATAGAAATAAAATTTTTACAAAATAATTTATAGACATAAAATTTTGACAAAATTTTTTATAGACATAAAATGTTGACAAAATTTTGACAACATTTTTTATAGATATAAAATGTTGACAAATTTTTCTCTAGAAATAAAATATTGACAAACTTTTCTATAGAAATAAAATGTTAAAAAAATTTTCTATAGGAATACAATTTTTAAAAATTTTTAGAAGTAAAATTTTGACAAATTTTTTTATAGACAAAATTTTCTATAGAAATAAAATTTTTACAAAATTTTCTATAGAAGTAAAATATTGACAATTTTTTGTTATAGAAATAAAATTTTGACAAACTTTTCTGTAGAAATAAAATGTTGACAAAATTTTCTATAGAAATAAACTGTTGACAACATTTCCTATAGAAAGAATTAATGTATCGATTAATGTGACATTGTGTTAAAAAAAATAAGTATTAATTTTTTCTATTTAAAACAAAACATTGCTTACAATTTATTTATGCTATATATTAAATTGAATTGAAATAAATTAAATTGAAAATCATATTTGTTTATAATATAGTATATTTAAGTAATTTAAATTAAATTAATAAAAATGTAATTTTGTATAGAAATAAAATTGTGACAACATTTTGTATAGAAATAAAGTTTTCTCAAAATTTTCATAGAAATACAAATTTTACAAAATACAATAGAAATACAATTTTTACAAAATTTTCATAGAAATAAAAATTTTACAAAATTGTAATAAAAGTTTGACAAAATTTTTTGTAGATATAAAATTTGACAAAATTATCTATAGAAATACAATATTTACAAAATTTTCTATAATAATAAAATTATGACAAAATTTTTTATACAAATAAAATGTTGACAACATTTTTTATAGACATAAAATATTGACAACATTTTCTATAGAAATAACATTTTGACAAACTTTTCTTAGAAATAAAATTTTGACAAAATTTTCTATAGAAATAAAATGTTGACAAAATTTTCTATAGAAATACAATTTTTACAAAATTTCTATAGAAATAAAATTTTGAAAATTTTTTTTAAAGAAATAAAATTTTGAAAATTTTCTATAAAAATAAAATTTAGACAAAATTTTTTATACAAATAAAATGTTGACAAAAGTTTCTATAGAAATAAAATTTTCTGTAGAAATACAATTTTTACAAAATTTTCAATAGAAGTAAAATATTGACAATTTTTTTGTTTTACAGAAATAAAATTTGACAAAATTTTTTATAGACATAAAATGTTGACAAAATTTTCTATAGAAATGAAATGTTGACAAACTTTTCTATAGAAATAAAATGTTGACAAAATTTTCTATAGAAATACAATTTGTACAAAATTTTCTATAGAAATAAAATTTTGACAAATTTTTTTATAGAAATAAAATTAAAAAATAAATATAGACATAAAATGGTGACGAAATTTTCTATAGAAATAAACTGTTGACAACATTTTCTAAAGAAATAATAAATGTATCGATTACTGTTACATTGTGGTAAAAAAAATAAATATTATTTTTTTTTATTTAAAACAAAACATTGCTTACAATTTATGTATGCTATATATTAAATTGAATTGAAATAAATTAAATTAAATTGAAAATCATATTTGTTTATAATATAGTATATTTAATTAATTTAAATTAAATTAATAAAAATTTAATTTTGTATAGAAATAAAATTGTGACAACATTTTCTATAGAAATAAAGTTTTTACAAAATGTTCATAGAAATACAAATTTTATAAAATACAATAGAAATAAAATTTTTACAAAATTTTCATAGAAACAAAAAATTTTACAAAATTTTAATAAAATTTTGACAAAATTGTCTATAGAAATACAATTTTTAAAAAATTTTCTATAATAGTAAAATTTTGACAAAATTTTTTTTACAAATAAAATGTTGACAAAATTTTCTATAGAAATAAAATTTTCTGTATAAATACAATTTTTACAAATTTTCTATAGAAGTAAAATTTTGACAAATTTTTTTTATAGAAATAAAATTTAAAAAAAATTTTTTATAGACATAAAATATTGACAAAATTTTCTATTTGACAAACTTTTCTATAGAAATAAAATTTTGATAAACTTTTTTTATAGAAATAAAATGTTGACAAAATTTTCTACACCAATACAATTTTTACAAAATTTTCTATAGAAATAAAATTTTGACAAATATTTTTATAGAAATAAAATTTTGAAAATTTTCTATAAAAATAAAATTTAGACAAAATTTTTTAAACAAATAAAATGTTGACAAAATTTTCTATAGAAATAAAATTTTCTGTAGAAATACAATTTTTACAAAATTTTCTACAGTAGTAAATATTTAATTTTGTTTTGTTTTATAGAAATAAAATTTTGACAAACTTTTCTATAGAAATAAAATGTGGACAAAATTTTCTATAGAAATAAAATTTTGACAATTTTTTTTAGAGAAATAAAATTAAAAAAAAAAAAAAATTATAGACATAAAATGTTGACGAAATTTTCTATAGAAATAAACTGTTGACAACATTTTCTATAGAAAAAATAAATGTATCGATTAATGTGACATTGTGTTAAAAAAAAAAAATAATATTTTTTTTATTTAAAACAAAACATTGCTTATAATTTATGTATGCTATATTAAATTGAATTGAAATAAATTAAATGAAATTGAAAATCATATTTGTTTATAATATAGTATACTTAATTAATTTAAATTAAATTAATAAAAATTTAATTTTGTATAGAAATAAAATTGTGACAACATTTTCTATAGAAATACAAATTTTACAAAATACAATAGAAATATAATTTTTACAAAAATTTCATAGAAATAAAAATTTTACAAAATTGTAATAAAATTTTGACAAAATTTTTTGTAGATATAAAATTTGACAAAATTGTCTATAGAAATACAATTTTTAAAAAATTTTCTATAAATGTAAAATTTTGACAAAATTTTTTATACAAATAATATGTTGACAAAATTTTCTATTGAAATAAAATTTTCTGTATAAATACAAGTTTTACAAAATTTTCTATAGAAATAAAATTTTGACAAACTTTTCTATAGAAATAAAATGTTGACAAAATTTTCTATAGAAATACAATTTTTACAAAATTTTCTATAGTAATAAAATTTTGACAATTTTTTTTATAGAAATAAGGTTTTTAAAAATTTTTTTATAGACATCAAATGTTGATGAAATTTTCCATAGAAAAACAATGTTGACAACATTTTCTATAGAAATAAAATTTTGACAAAATTAAATAAATAAATATAAAACAGAAATAAAATTTTCTATAGAAGTACAACTTTGAGAAAGTTTTCATAGAAATAAAATTTTGACAAAATTTTCTATAGAAATAAACTTTCGACAAAATTTTTCTTAGAAATAAAATTGTGACAAAATATTTTATAGAATTAAATAATTGTCAAAATTTTCTATAGAAAAAAATGACAAAATTTTCTATAAAAATAAAATTTGACAAAATTTTCTATAGAAATAACCTTTTGACAAAAATTTGACCAAAAACTTCAAATAAATTTTGTTTTTGTAAATGTTGATTTATAGTACAATTATGGCTTTTATCGCTACTTCATTTGTCTTTACTATTCGTCTCATTCCGGTATCTCCCTGCACCCATATGATGCAGATCCTGCCGTATTTCGATTATGGCACCCACTTCACCCTGCAGGATTGTGCTGTGATCCGGTAATTGGAATAAGATCTGGGATAGGACCCCCTCATATACGCCCAGTCCCGTGCTCTCTCCCATCGTTGATCCATCGGTATAGCAGTTATTTCCCTCTGGTATACGTATATGTTCATGGAGTATTATAGCGTCCGGTTTTGTTTTGGTAAAATTTACAAAATTTAGGAAATTTTTGTTGTGGGAAATACGAATTTGGTAAATTTGTATGTGAAGGAAACCTTTTCAATTTTCCATTAACTAAAATAAAATAAAACTGAGTTTAGTGCCCTTATAAAATTTTTGACCCATACATACAATAAAAAAAAAATTATTGTTGAAATAAAAAAATTCAATTAATTTTAGCATGTCTTTAACGATGACCATTTGTCAGCGTAGATGCATTGAAATCCGACCCCTGTCTATCGCTGAGCAACACTTTCTAGAACATGAATAGAAATCAACTTAGTTCTTGCATTAATTTTGAACTTTCCATATAGACAACCAATGTATGCATTCGTGCAAGCAGTTCCGTATTCTGAAAAAAAAAAAATGAAAAACAATCACCAACATAAGATAATATTGGTTATGAACTTTGTATGCTTATTGTGCTGGGGTGGAGCTGTGGTACTGCTCCAGTTTTCCATATAAAACTATGGAAATTTCTTGTAATGCAATCAGAATAGAACCTGCGTTCAATCGATTAACACAGATTAGTTTTCTGTAAACTTCAGTCAAACAAAATGAAAGTGAGTTGGCACTTAATTAATCTTTGAATATAGCAGAAAAAAATTAAATTCATTGTTTTGCAATTTTAGTTCGCTGTCGCTGTCTTGTTTACCTTGGCCTTGGCTTTGGGTGCCCAATCCTCTGTACTTCCTTGGTATCCTCATGTCGCTGGCCATGGTCTCACCTATACAGCCGTATCATCACCTGTTGTGGCATCCCCATGGGGTCCTTGGGGCCATGCTGTGGTAGCCGCTGGTCCATACCCTTCAGTAGCTGTCCATGCTCCCGCTTTTGCCGCTCCCGCTCCTAGTGTTGCTGTACATGCCGCTGCTGCTCCTGCTAACCCTCCACCAAGTGTAGCCGTTCATGCTGCTGCCGCTCCAGTTGTTCATGCTGCCGTACCAGCTGCAGTTCATGCTCCTCTTGTTGTACCCGGTGTGGGTGGTTCTTATGTTGCCAAGACCCGTGGTGCTGTACATACTGCCCCCTTGGCAGGTCATCTCAACTCTGTAGCCAATGTTAACTTGGCTCCTGCTCCCGGTACCCATTAAGTTGTGAATTTTGTTGACTGAAGAATTGCATTTACGTATCAATCTGTAAATATGTACATAGATAAATGTTTCCTTTATGGAGAGCGAATTCTCCTCACCTTAGGTCACTCGGCATCTTTCATCCCGTTTCCTTTCCTTAATTTATTGCACGTCTATCTTTGGTCTACTCTTTCTATTACTATTTCTAATACTTTTTCATCACTTCTATCATCACTTCCTCTAAATAAAGCAATTACTGTGTAAAAGTAAAATCGATAATCGTAAAGCAGTTTTAATGTCTTAAGCATGGAGTAAGGATCTCTATATGATTCCACTTACTAGGAGGTATAACTTTATAGCAATAGCTCCTTTAGATTGTTTCAAAATCGAAGAATTCAATAAAGCAAAAGCGGTGTGAATTCTTAGATACGAGGGTATAAAAATTAAATCGTTTTGTTGCACTCCCATTTTGGATATCAAAGATCATGGATTCGCCCGCAGACTCGGCATCTTATTGAAGATATCGATACTACTGTCGCTAAACTTCTCTCTCATCAATAAGAGCTGCTGTATACATATATCTATTTTATAGGTAGAATTCTATATAAATCTGAAAATTAAATACAATGTAAATATCTCACGACATTTTCCAAATGGGAATGAGCAAAGATAACCAAATTCATGAATAGAATATAGTTCGGCAGCTAAATTATGTTAATTTCAGTTAACATACGAGTAAACATTAAATCTCTTTTTTTCGTGAGTGTGATTTTGCAGAAATTTTACTCACGCACATTCAAAAAACGATTTTATTTCCCACGCACGACATATTTGTTTCAGTCCCATTTACGCACATTCAAGAGAGTTCCTTCAGATTTTGTTCACGTCTAACGTGATTCACGCGTGTCATGACAATTTCGTATCACTCGCACACATCTAATTAGTATCGCCGTTGGGAAGCGTATAGGTTTTGCCACTGGATGCCTTTTGGTGTCCAAACGGTGGACGAACGATCGACTCATACGTTATTTGCATCTTCTCGTCTTTTTATCGCATGTAATATCGGTCAATGCCTCCACAATCTAGATTATATCCCCACCAATTCGGTAATCACTTTGCATTTCTACGACTCCTGCTCTGGTTTACGAATTAGCAAAACACAAAATTCTTTTCACTGGTTTCCCGAACCATAAAAATATATACATGATAGGGAATTTATTGAAACTCTTTTGGCTTCTGTGACATGGGCACGCTTTAACTTTCGATGTGGTTATCAAGACATACCCAGATACCTGCCACACTATAAGGTATGTCCATCAATACTGTTAGGTTAGGTTAGGTTAGGTTATGTGGCAGCCCGATGTATCAGACTCACTTAGACTATTCAGTCCATTGTGATACCACAGTGGTGAACTTCTCTCTTATCACTGAGTGCTGCCCGATTCCATGTTAAGCTCAATGACAAGGGACCTCCTTTTTATAGCCGAGTCCGAACGGCGTTCCACATTCCAGTGAAACCACTTAGAGAAGCTTTGAAACCCTCAGAAATGTCACCAGCATTACTGAGGTGGGATAATCCACCGCCGAAAAACTTTTTGGTGTTCGGTCGTAGCAGGAATCGAACCCACGACCTTGTGTATGCAAGGCGGGCATGCTAACCATTGCACCACGGTGGCTCCCATCCATACTGTTAATGTGATCGATAGCACATTTATCGACATTTACTTTTCGCCGACAGACATTTCGTCCGGTTAAACTTATAGGATGAACGGCGTATAAGACGTTGGAATATGGTCATTCCAAACATGTTTCGAGAGCGATATGTTACTTTTCACCTGAAACATGTTATGTTTGTGACAACCATTTTATTTTCTAGGAAATTTTGTATGTCTGAATTTCCTGAACTGAAATTTTTCTGAAATTGTGGGGTAAAATTATTTTAAACACGTACACGCGGTTAGACATTTTTATATCCTCCCCCATCGCATCAGGGGTAAATTGACATTCCATTGTAATACATCGAAATATTGGGCCATATGCCAATATGGTCCAAATTGGACCACTGTTTACTATAGCCGATCGGATGAGCTAAATTCATCTCATCTGTGTGAAATTTGGTATGTAGTGTTGGTCTAAGGACTCTAACAAGCATAAAAAAGTTTGTCCATATCGGCTCATAATTATATATAGCTCCGATATAAACCGATCTCCTGATTTGGGTTTGCGGATATTTTTGCGGGAGAAATTTTCACCCTATCCGTTGAAATTTGTTAGATGGAGTAAGTATATGGTATCTAACAACCATGCACAATTTGATCCCTATCGGTCCATAATTATATATAGCTCCACTATAAACCGATTCCCATAATGGGGTTGCGAATCCTCTTGCAGGTGCAAATTTCATCCGATCCGGTTGAAATTTGGCCTTCTAATTACCGTGCGAAAATTGGTTCATAATTACTTATAGACTTCTCTATATAAACCGATCGGCTTCCAAATGGACTAAGACAATTTTAAGAAATTTTAACATACCATGTCATCGGAAAGTGGTACGCGATCTATGGTGAAGGGTACATAGGTTTTGGCATGGCCGATATTACGGCCTATATTTATGGTCTATATTTGCTATCAAAAATAGAAACCATTAGCATTTGTAGTAATTATCAAGAAATGTAGATCCGGTATTGCAAGGAGGGCGCGGGTGTTTTATATTGTAAATTCGCGCAAACTAATTAAATTTTTGATTAAAAATCATTTGCATTTCTAGCACTCGTCAATTATGAACTTGATATGGACCAATTTTTGTGTGATTTGGGATCGATTTATCTGAGGGCTATATGGACATAGTTAGGCATGGTTGTTAACGGCCATATACTAGCACAATGTACCAAATTTCCACTGACTCGGATGACATTTTTGTCATGGTTGTTAAATATCATATACTACCACCACCCAGATACCTGCCACACTATAAGGTATGTCCATCAATACTGTTAGGTTAGGTTAGGTTAGGTTATGTGGCAGCCCGATGTATCAGACTCACTTAGACTATTCAGTCCATTGTGATACCACAGTGGTGAACTTCTCTCTTATCACTGAGTGCTGCCCGATTCCATGTTAAGCTCAATGACAAGGGACCTCCTTTTTATAGCCGAGTCCGAACGGCGTTCCACATTCCAGTGAAACCACTTAGAGAAGCTTTGAAACCCTCAGAAATGTCACCAGCATTACTGAGGTGGGATAATCCACCGCCGAAAAACTTTTTGGTGTTCGGTCGTAGCAGGAATCGAACCCACGACCTTGTGTATGCAAGGCGGGCATGCTAACCATTGCACCACGGTGGCTCCCATCCATACTGTTAATGTGATCGATAGCACATTTATCGACATTTACTTTTCGCCGACAGACATTTCGTCCGGTTAAACTTATAGGATGAACGGCGTATAAGACGTTGGAATATGGTCATTCCAAACATGTTTCGAGAGCGATATGTTACTTTTCACCTGAAACATGTTATGTTTGTGACAACCATTTTATTTTCTAGGAAATTTTGTATGTCTGAATTTCCTGAACTGAAATTTTTCTGAAATTGTGGGGTAAAATTATTTTAAACACGTACACGCGGTTAGACATTTTTATATCCTCCCCCATTGCATCAGGGGTAAATTGACATTCCATTGTAATACATCGAAATATTGGGCCATATGCCAATATGGTCCAAATTGGACCACTGTTTACTATAGCCGATCGGATGAGCTAAATTCATCTCATCTGTGTGAAATTTGGTATGTAGTGTTGGTCTAAGGACTCTAACAAGCATAAAAAAGTTTGTCCATATCGGCTCATAATTATATATAGCTCCGATATAAACCGATCTCCTGATTTGGGTTTGCGGATATTTTTGCGGGAGAAATTTTCACCCTATCCGTTGAAATTTGTTAGATGGAGTAAGTATATGGTATCTAACAACCATGCACAATTTGATCCCTATCGGTCCATAATTATATATAGCTCCACTATAAACCGATTCCCATAATGGGGTTGCGAATCCTCTTGCAGGTGCAAATTTCATCCGATCCGGTTGAAATTTGGCCTTCTAATTACCGTGCGAAAATTGGTTCATAATTACTTATAGACTTCTCTATATAAACCGATCGGCTTCCAAATGGACTAAGACAATTTTAAGAAATTTTAACATACCATGTCATCGGAAAGTGGTACGCGATCTATGGTGAAGGGTACATAGGTTTTGGCATGGCCGATATTACGGCCTATATTTATGGTCTATATTTGCTATCAAAAATAGAAACCATTAGCATTTGTAGTAATTATCAAGAAATGTAGATCCGGTATTGCAAGGAGGGCGCGGGTGTTTTATATTGTAAATTCGCGCAAACTAATTAAATTTTTGATTAAAAATCATTTGCATTTCTAGCACTCGTCAATTATGAACTTGATATGGACCAATTTTTGTGTGATTTGGGATCGATTTATCTGAGGGCTATATGGACCTAGTTAGGCATGGTTGTTAACGGCCATATACTAGCACAATGTACCAAATTTCCACTGACTCGGATGACATTTTTGTCATGGTTGTTAAATATCATATACTACCACCACGTACCAAATTTCAACCAGATCGGGTGAATTTTGCTTCTCCAAAAGGCACCGGAGGTCAAATCTGGGGATCGGTTTATGTGGGGGCTATATATAATTATGGACTGATATGAACCAATTCCAGCATGGTTGTTGGATACCATATACTAACATCACGTACCAAATTTCAACCTAATCGCATGAATTTTGCTCTTTCAATGGGCTCCGGAGGTCAAATCTGGGGATCGGTTTATATGGGGTCTATATGTAATTATTTACCGATTTCGACCAATTTTTGCATGGGAGTTTAAGGCCATACCGGCCATACCATACCGGTTTATATATGGGGGCTATATATAATTATGGACCGATGTGGACCAATTTTTGCATGGTTGTTAGATACCATATACTAACACCATGTACCAAATTTCAGCTGGATCGGATGAAATTTGCTTCTCTTAGAGGCTCCGCAAGCCAAATCTGGGTACCGGTTTATATATGGGGGCTATATATAATTATGGACCGATGTGGACCAATATTTGCATGGTTGTTAGATACCATATACTAACACCATGTACCAA
The DNA here is from genome assembly GCF_050003625.1 of Haematobia irritans. NCBI lineage: Eukaryota > Metazoa > Arthropoda > Insecta > Diptera > Muscidae > Haematobia > Haematobia irritans. The sequence continues at coordinate 151,990,600 of NC_134398.1, read as the reverse complement.
ATTTCAGCAGGATCGGATGAAATTTGCTTCTCTTAGAGGCTCCGAAAGCCCAATTCGGGGGATCGGTTTATATGGGGGCTATATATAATTAAGGAGCGATGTGGAGCAATTTTTGCATGGTTGTTAGAGACCATATACCAACACCATGTACCAAATTTCAGCCGGATCGGATGAAATTTGCTTCTCATATACACTCAAAAAAAAAATGAACTCTCTATTTCACTAAAGCCAATTTAACTTTATTTTAGTTCATGGAATTATTATGTTTAGAGAAAGTTTTCTTTACTCTAATAATGTTTTGTGTACGTTAGTTAAATTAACTAAACCCGAGGAAAAAAATATATTCCAATGAAGTATAAAGATGAACTAAATTCGTGTCTTCCACAAAATAGTTCAGAATTTCTTTAAATTTGTAAATTTTATCCAAAATGCGTCCATCAAGAACTTCGTATGTCACTAAAGACATTCTTGTAATTTTGAACTCCAAGTTTTTCCTTCCAACTACAAAATTTTCTCTAACAAGTGAAAAAACTTAGTTATGTCTAATAAATTTTCTTGAATTTGTCGAAAAATATGTACTTATTTTTATGACATCGGCGTGATGCTAACGTTTGTAATACTGTTTAGTTAAAATTTTCTACAAATATTCAAAATTTTCTAAAATTAACCGAAAATTTTCTTCCTGGTGGGTTCACGGTTTTTTCAGTGTAGGATCCGCAAGCCAAATTTGGGGGTCCGTTTATATGGGGGCTATACGTAAAAGTGGACCGATATGGTTCATTTGCAATACCATCCGATCTACATCAATAACAACTACTTGTGCCAAGTTTCAAGTTGGTAGCTTGTTTCGTTCGGAAGTTAGCGTTATTTCAACAGACGGACGGACATGCTCAGATCTACTCAGAATTTCATCACGACCCAGAATATATATACTTGGGGTCTTAGAGCCCCATAAATACCCCCATCCTATGGTGGAGGGTATAAAAATACAGTAATTCCGTATTCTCCGTCCATTCCAAGAAACAATCAACACACGACTGACGCGCAAAATGATAATCTTGTGTACCTGCTCAATGTTTTTATAAAATTCTTTTCGCTGCAAAAAAAAAAAAAAAAAAAAAATTAAATGGTCACGAAAACAATGTACATGGTCATTATGGCCATGTAATGGTTCTATACATGTCTATACGTAACCTATAAAAATACTTTCTCTGCACAAAAGTAAACAAATTGAATGATCTGATTGATGATTTTCCCGACCATGGTCTCAAATGTTATCATTTAAATAATAGAACATGTTTGCGGCATTTCAATGCCTATTTAAATGCCTATTGCCAACATATATTTTTCTCAGCTCGAAAATTATTTTTACAAAGACAAAATACATGGTTTTCGCGACAATTACATACTCTACATAAGCATTAAATGGATGCGGCAACCATGTCCAAATATGTTTTTTCTGTGCGTGTACTCTTGGAGGTGCAAATATCATCCCATACTATATCGGTTCACAATCCATATAAACCCAATCCCAAAACAAGTGACTTCTATGGCCTCGTCCGATCTGGTTCTCCAATTACAGTGCGAAAATTGGTTCTTATCGATTCATAATTATTTATAGACTCCTCTTTATAAACCGACCAAAAACTGAATTGGCTTAGGGCTTAGAGGTAATTGGTCTGCCCTTTTTGTCTAACATATAAGACTATATTAAGAAGCTTTAGTATACCTTGCCATTGTCAAGTTTTATATTTGCAGAATAATATGGTATTCAAAGATCAAATCAAACCAGGATACAGCTATTACAAGATCCGCATTTAGAAAAAATTTTAATATTTTAATTTCTTCAACTGCCGCACTCACTACAATCGCCTACATGCTAAGTTAAATGGAAAATAAAAAGTAGCACATTGATATGAATAAATAAAGTTCTGTATAATTGGTCTACGAGTCTATAGAGCATGCGTGTGGACAACGCCCGTTGTTTTTTGTTTGTAACAAATCGATCATTGTTTATAGGCTTCATACGCAAGCATAATTCAAACAACTATGACCGGTTTATAAAGCACAATGAACTACGCGCTACAATGAAGTTGACTTCATTTTACTTTCATTACACTTTCAGTAGTTTGGCCACATTAAACTTCCTTGTTCTTATCATAAATGTCATAATAGCTATAAAAGACTGAACGTGTTGTGAATTCAAATCAGAATAGAAACTGCATTCATACAATCAGTTTAGTTTTCTAATAGCACTTGCCTTTAAACTCCACCATTCACTCAATCAATATGAAGGTAAGTTTTTTTTTACAAATTTTAAAATTTATTTATAATAAAAAAAATAATATTTAATTTACAGTTCACTGCTGCCACCATTTTCACCTCAGCTTTAATTTTGGGTGCCCAAGCTTCGGTTATTCCTTGGGTCTCTGAAGTTGTTGGTAATGGATTAACCTATTCTGCCGTCTCATCTCCAGTCGTGGCCTCTCCTTGGGCTCCTTGGGGTCATGCTGTAGTGGATGTTCCTGCTGTTGTCCATCATGCAAATGTTTATCACTCAGTGGTCCATCATCCAGCAGCACCAAGTGTTGAAGTTCATGCCCCTGTTGTTGTAGCTGCTGCTGAAGGTTCTTATGTGGCCCAAACTCGTGGTGCAGTTCACACGGCTCCTTTACCCGGTCACACCAACTCTGTGGCTAATATTAACCTGGCTCCAGCTCCTGGAACTGTTTAAATCCTAATGGTGGCATTAGCGATTTGCCATATTTTCAACTCATCCTTCATCCAAGACTTTGTACTATCTATAATAGTTGTCAAAACTCGTTACTATTTACTGCAAATATTTCACCATCTGTGATCTTATTTATTTACTTAGACAATTTTTTTTTAAATATTTATTACTCGTTTATATTCCTTCCAAAAGTAGAAAAAATGTTTCATCTTTCCTTTATTACAATCCACATTTCTTTGATAAAATAAAATAGAACAAAAAACAAAAACCTGATCATTTTACTATTAACCCTCCGATGGCTGGTAAGGACCCTTTCTGGAACAGAACTTTTTCAAACAAAAAAATTTTTGTACTATACAAATATGTAATGTTCGGGTGAAGCATATCATTATTTACGACTCCAAATAGTTAATTTCATTTTCTAAACATTTGCTTGCTTGAAGCAAAATGTCTTTAATTTAAAACAAGTATATACGGCCGTAAGTTCAGCCAGGCCGAATCTTATGTAAACTCCACCATGGATTGCGTAGAAACTTCTACTACAGACTGTCAGCCACAATCGAATCACTTGGATTGCGGTAACACTTGCCGATGGCAACACTGCTAGAAAAATATGTTTTTCATATGTTCCGATATAAAAAAAAATGTGTTTCGGGCACAATTTTTAAACACAGTATATTTAAGTGCAAACATGTAATGTTCCTAAACTAACACAAAATGTTTGGGACACATATGTTACTATGTTAGAATATATTAGTTGTGTTCCTTTACGTACTACTAGTTACTACTTTTACTAGTTTTTACTAGAAACCGTTCCTCAACCCCAAAAAATAGTAAAAGTAGTAAACAATTTTAAGAGAACAATGTCAAAATGCATGTCTCTTTTAAAATTTTTTTACTACAAGTTACTCGACAAATTCTTTCGAGTAAAAGTTGTAGATATGTCATGACAAAAATAATTATTTGTTTTCAAATTTTCCAAACCAAAGTAGTTCCAAATAGCTTTTTTTTTGGAAATAATTCTGTAACTTTTTAATGGATTAAGAAATCATGATAATTTTTTCTTTGTGCCAAAGCTGAAATGTTTTTCTCTATATATAGAGGTTTGTAGGTCCCTAGTGGATTCACGGGCTGGTCTATAGACGTTGGAAGTTGGACACCTCGGATGTATGAAATTTAGTGTTACTTGGCAAACGCGCAATTATGCACCGATTTTCATGATTTTTGCTTTGCTGGATAGAACTTATAAACTACCATAAAAAGATTGTGTATGTGTGCGAATATATCTAATATTTGCGAGATAGGGCCTTACAATTTATTTTTTTGCAAAATTTGAACAAAGTGGGGTCTGTATTTTGAGTCTAGAAGGACTACATTCCTTATAAAATTCTACGTATTCTGGAGGAAAATTTTGTGCACCTTTGTGCTTTAGATTTAACGTGTAGACTCCACAATTTGGAATTTCAAAACAATGCCGAACCAATACCACTTGTTTCGAAAAAAAGTACCAAAAGATTGACCGACCAAATTCGGCACACATTTTAATGGACCAAAAGTACCTCTACGTTTTGAATTTCATGCATATCGGATAAAAGTTTTAATGTCTATGTCATAAAGACCCCAATTGGGGGGTCGGTTCATATGGAAGCAAAATCGAAACTTAGGCCGAAGTAGTTCCATCTTCAAAATTGACCTGCATGTAGAAGAAAAACGTGTCTGGTAAAATTTCAGCACTATAGGTTCATTATTGAAGGAAGTAGCCTGATTACAACAGATAGCCAGACAGAGAGACATCGTCTTATAATTTCTCCCTGATCAAGACTATATATACTTTTTATAGTCAGAATTCGTTATTTGTTACAAACGGAATGAAAAACCCCACCTTATAAGATACTGATAATATGCGCTATTACTCTACTTTATGGCCCAGAAGCCAGAGTTTTACTTTGATTAAAAATTTTGCAAAAGGAGTACTTTTTATAACAAAGTAAAAACCATAGCTTCCTTCTATGGTAATAAGGATTTCGAAGTTTCCTGCAAAAAATTTGCCATTTGTCAAAAAAAATTTCGATATAATAGTATTTAATTTACCTATATGTTTTGAAAATATTTATTCAAATCACAATGCTTCTTTTGTTTTTTATTTGACATTTTTACAATTTTTACTATATTTTCGTTCCTGTACATTTAACAAATATAGAAATCTGAGAGGATTTTCAATATTTCTCTCTTTTACTACTTTTTACTACGAGTAAAGTAAAGGAACACACCTATTATGTTTGGGGCATGAATGTTTCATAAAAATAATATGTGTGAATGTAAACATATATAAATTTACAAATTTCGAGTAAACATATATACGCTGTGATACTTTATTCAGAGAGAGACAGAGAGAGAAAGTTAGTATAGAGAAAGAAATAGAGATGGAAACCGGGAGGGTTGAATAAAAAGATATCAACATAACACAGCGAGATAATGAAATAAGAGCAATTTCTGTGAAACCGCTTGTATGTTGTTTCGGAAAACTGTTTCATGATAAGGCCAAACATTTAATATGCTTAAATCTAAATATTATTTAATTTGAATATTAGAATGAGTATTCGGAATAAAGAGAATAGACATTCGGAACCAAGAGAATAGACATTTGAAAAAAAAAAAAACAGCATATTTGTATTACGGAAAAAGATGCGAAGAACTCAAAAATTTCGTGGAAGTGAAAATTATGTGAGGGAATGAACATAAATTGCTTTGGGGAATTCTTCCAAGCATATACTAATTTTGGACTCAAAATGCTTCCAAACATATAATATGCTCACATAAAACAAACATATTAATGTTTCGGCGGTGTCCAATAATATATGTGCTTCCTGCAAAATATGTTTGGAACATATGTTAGAGAAGCGATTTTTTTTGAGGATGAAGGTATCTTAAAACTCCCTTCCTTCTTCTAAATTGTAAGTTAGTCCATACGGTGGAAATATTAAACAAAACAAGTATATACGGCCGTAAGTTCGACCAGGCCGAATCTTATATACCCTCCACCATGGATTGCGTAGAAACTTCTACGAAAGACTGTCATCCACAATCGAATTACTTGGGGTGTGGTATCTTAAAACTTCTTAATATCGTTTTCTAAATTGTGAGTTAGTCCATACGTGGTTAATATTAGACAAAAAAGTTATGTATAGGTAAGTCTACAAATAATTACGAATCGACATGGACTTTTGCACAGTACGTACACCCTCACAAAAAATCGCTTCTGTAACATATACCCCCAAACATATTTTGCTTCAAGCATATACATTTTTGGGTATTGCCCAAACATTTATTTGTTTGATCTCTTCCAATATATAATATGTTTGAAAGCATATTGGTCTAAACAATATATGTTTGGGTAGTCTAAGTTCCAAACATTTTGTATTTTTGCATCCAAATTCAATAATGTTGTCTTCCAAAAAACAATATGTTATTATGTGAACATATAATATGTTTGGTAGCATTTTGCACCCAAAAATATTATATGCTTAAAAAAATTTCTCCCAAACAATATTGTGCTCAAAATTTTATTTATTTATTTATTTATTTATTTATAAATATATTTACAATCATAATGAATTATGAAAATAAACAGGTAATATAGGTGCTAACAACATAGGTTTTCGATCTGAATGCTCAAAATGTTGTTTCTGCCTAATTGTATATTCCTCCACATCTTTCTCACTTCCATGAGATTTTTTAGTTCTTAGCACCTTTTTCTGTAATGCAAACATTGTAGAAGAAATTGTTATATTTTATAATTTTTTTTAATTTTACTTTTTGCCGGACGGGGATTCGAACAGCGGACCACACAGTTTGTAAGGATCAAAGAAGTAGCTGATCAATTGCCCAAGGAAAAATAAAATGTTAATTTTGTAATAACAAGCCACAACCACCAACTTAATTCAATATCGCTCCCTGTTAAATAGCGCTCCAAGCTACTAAACACATAAATGTTTATAGGCTATTTCTAAATTAATATATGTTTGCATCAAAGCATATTATATTTACAAACATTTTATGTCCCAAACATAATATGTTCTAACATATTAACATATATGTCCCAAACATGTTATGCTAGTTTATGAACATTATATGCTTGCACTCAAAAATATTGTGTTTAAAAATTTGTGTTCCAAACATATAATGTTTATAGCCAAACATATGAAAAACAGTCTTTTTCAACCGTGTAGGGAGCCAGAATTGAAATATGGGGGTCGTTTATATGGGGGCTATATAGAATTATGAACTTGATATGGACCAATTTTTGTGTGATTGGGGATCGATTTATCTGAGGGATATATATAAATATTGACCGATATGGACCTAGTTAGGCATGGTTGTTAACGGCCATATCCTAGCACAATGTACCAAATTTCAACTGACTCGGATGAAATTTGCTCCTCCAAGTGGCTCCAACACCAAATCTCGGGATCGGTTTATATGGGGGCTATATATGATATCAGTACCAATTTTTGCATGGTTGTTAGAGAGCATATACTTACACCACGTACCAAATTTCAGCCGGATTGGATGAAATTTGCTTCTCCAAAAGGCACCAGAGGTTAAATCTGGGGATCGGTTTATATAGGGGCTATATATAATTATGGATTGATATGAACCAATTCCTGCATGGTTGTTGGATACCATATACTAACATCACGTTCCAAATTTCAACCGAATCGGATGAATTTTGTTTTTCCAAGGGGCTCCGGAGGTCAAATCTGGGAATCGGTTTATATGGGGCCTATATATAATTATGGACCGATCTCGACCAATTTTTGCATGGATGTTTGAGGCCATATATTACCACCACGTACATAATTTCAACCAGATCGGATGAATTTTGCACCGGAGGTCAAATCTGGGGATCGGTTTATATGGGGCCTATATATAATTATTGACCGATTTCGACCAATTTTTGCATGGGTGTTTGAGGCCATATATTAACATCACGTACCAAATTTCAACTGAATCTGATAAATTTTGGTCTTCCAAGAGGCTCCGGAGGTCAAATCTGGTGATCGGTTTATATGGGGCCTATATATAATTATGGACCAATATGGACCAATTTTTGCATGGTTGTTAGAGACCATATACTGACACCATGTACCAAATTTTAGCCGGATCGAATGAAATTTGCTTCTCTTAGAGGCCTCGCAAGCCAAATCGGGGGATCGGTTTATATGGGGGCTATATGGACCAATTTTTGCACGGTTGTTAGAGATCATATACCAACACCATGTACCAAATTTCAGCCAGATCGGATGAAAATTGTTTCTCTTAGAGGCTCTGCTAGCCAAATCGGGGGATCGGTTTATATGGGGACTATATATAATTATGTACCGATATGGACCAACTTTTGCACGGTTGTTAAAGACCATATACCAACACCATGTACAAAATTTCAGCCGGATCGGATGAAAATTGTTTCTCTTAGAGGCTCTGCAAGCCAAATCGGGGGATCGGTTTATATGGGGGCTATATATAATTATGGACCGATGTGGACCAATTTTTGCATGGTTGTTAGAGACCATATACTGACACTATGTACCAAATTTTAGCCGGATCGGATGAAATTTGCTTCTCTTAGAGGCCTCGCAAGCCAAATTTGGGGGTCCGTTTATATGGGAGCTATACGTAAAAGTGGACCGATATGGCCCATTTGCAATACCATCCGACCTACATCAATAACAACTACTTGTGCCAAGTTTCAAGCCGATAGCTTGTTTCGTTCGGAAGTTAGCGTGATTTCAACAGACGGACGGACAGACGGACATGCTCAGATCGACTCAGAATTTCACCACGACCCAGAATATATACTTTATGGGGTCTTAGAGCAATATTTCGATGTGTTACAAACGGAATGACAAAGTTAATATACTTCCCATCCTATGGTGGAGGGTATAAAAATAATAAATTAAAGATTGTTTCCTAGAATACGCAAAACATAATTTAAAAGAAAATTTGTCTTACATTTTATAGCCACTTAGAGTTTTGAAACACAGAAATGACACCAGCATTACTTGGGTGGAAAAACTTTGTAGTGTTCGGTCGATACCGGGGTTAAACTCACGACCCAATGTATGTACGGTGGGCATGCTATAGTGAAAAAATATTGCCGTGAGGTCAAAGATTTCATGTCTTTAAAATACGAATGCAAATTTTGCTTAGCATAGAAGACGCATTTCAATATAAAGCTTTTTTCCTTGTCCAAAAGTCGATAAACTTTTCAATGAAGTCGTATTGTCCATATAATTAAGTGATTTCACTTAAAAATGGGTATCATAACATGAAAGAAAAAATGTTTGGGCTAAGGTCAACTTGACTTTAATAATTCAGAAATATTCTTTAAATTTAATGAAATTGTCTTTAAATTTGTTGTCTTTTTGTATCTTAACTACAGAGCAAAAAATCGTTCAAATATAGGACATGTTTTTCAACACTTTATTTTAAAGACGTTTTTACTGGAAACATAGCATAATATCTACTGGAAGTCGAGTCTTAATTTGGAAAATAAAGTTGTCGTTAATTCGTTTTTAAAGGACTTTGATAGCATATGAAGAAAAATTGCTGAAAAAGCGAAAAATTAAAATTTGCTTCCTGGAAGCAAGTACACAAAACCCAAATTTAAAAGAGAATTGTGTGTTAAAAGTATCCTTACTTGTATTCTCCGCTTCTTTGGCTCGGAATCCACAAACGCCATTGAATATGAAGCACAGAAATGTCCATTAATGCCCTGTTCCTGAATGTCGTATGAAACCCCATTCGAAAGAAGGGCAGTCACACGAATTCGAATGAATTTTGGTGTTTCTAATTTTGAAAGTTCGTTTCGGTTGAATGAAAAGATAATTTCCTCAGTTATCCTTGATCGTTTTCTTACATTACTGCACAGTTTTCCATTGTATACTATCTTCTATTATTGTAATAAAACACCGTTGAAATTATTGTGGTGAGGCAACCTAAGGTTAAGAGAAGATTAACAAGTATATACGGCAGTAAGTTCGGTCAGGCCGAATCCTATGTACCCTCCACCATGGATTGCGTAGAAACTTCTACGAAAGACTGTCATCCACAATCGAATTTATTGGGTTGTGGTATCTTAAAACTTCTTAACATCGTTTTCTAAATTGTGAGTTAGTCCATACTTGTTGGACAAACAATGTATGTATAGGTAAGTCTACAAATAATTACGCAACGATATGGACTTTTGCACGGTACGTAGAGAGCCAGAATTGAAATTTGGGGGTCGCTTATATGTGGGCTATATACAATTATGAACTTGATATAGATCAATTTTTGTGTGATTGGGGATCTATTTATCTGAGGGCTATATATAACTATAGACCGATATGGACCTAGTTAGGCATGGTTGTTAACGGCCATATACTAGCACAATGTACCAAATTTCAACTGATTCGGATGAAATTTGCTCCTCCAAGTGGCTCCAAAACCAAATCTTGGGATGGGTTTATATGGGGCTATATATAATAGTGGACTGATATGAACCAATTCCTGCATGGTTGTTGGATACCACACCCTCAAAAAAAATCGCTTCTCTAACATGTGTTCCAAACATATTTTGCAGGAAGCACATATATTATTGGATACTGCCGAAACATTAATATGTTTGTTTCATGTGAACATATTATATGTTTGGAAGCGTTTTGAGCCCAAAAATATTATATGCTTGGAAGAATTTTCTCCCCAAGAATATTGTGGTCATTCTCTCACATAATTTTCACTTCCACGAAATTTTTTAGTTCTTGGCACCTTTTTCTGTGATACAAATAATGTTGTAGAAATTATTCAATTTTATAATTTTTTTAAAATTTTACCTTTCGCCTTGACGGAGAATCGAACCGCCGACCATGCAATTTGTAAGCCAACACACTATCCACTGGGCTACGTAGCTGTTATTGCCATCAAAAGGCAATTATCGTTATAAGTTATATTTGTATAGCATAGTTTGCAGCGCCCACGAGCCGAAGCAAACAAAACATTATTCAACAGAAACATATATTTGTTGGCCACGAGGAGCAGTGGTTAGCATATCCGCCTTGCATGCCAAGGGTCGTGGGTTCAATCCCTGCTCCGACCGAACACTTTTTTTTAATTTACACATTTATATTTATACTATATTAAATTTTTATAATGAAACTTCGAAATGTGGGTTATTAAAGATTTACAGTCAGAAACAGTGCTTGATATAAACGAAATGGACTGCGCTTTTGGATAAAATATTATTTTTTATTGCATAAATAACAACCGGGAACCATGGAATTTGTAAGCCAACACACTACCACTGGGCTACGTGGCTGTTACAGTCACCAGTAGACAATTATCGTTATGAGTTACATTTATATAGCATAGTTTGCAGCGCCCACGAGACCATGCAAACATAACATTATTTACAAGAAACATACATTTGTTGGCCACGTGGAACAGTGGTTCGCATGTCTGACTTGCATGCAAAGGGTCGTGGGTTCAATCCCTGCTCCGACCGAACCAATTTTTTTTTTAATTTACACATTTATATTTATACTATATTAAATTTTTATAATGAAACTTCGAAATGTGGGTTATTAAAGATTTACAGTCAGAAACAGTGCTTGATATAAACGAAATGGACTGAGCTTTTGGATAAAATATTATTTTTTATTGCATAAATAACAATTTTGTAACAAAAAACTGTTTTATATAAAAGTTTGAAATTTTGAAAGGAATTCAAAAACTCTAACGAAAGAAGAACGTGGAGTCGAGCACAAACATAAATATATAAATAATTTTATAATAAACATACACATAAATTTATTTAGGAGTAAACAATTTTTTACTAGCATTTAACACTATTTTAAATACATTTACAATTTTCTCTTTACTGCGAATAGTCATTCTGATATTCAAATTAAATAATATTTAGACTTAAGCATATCAAATTTTTGGCCTTTTGATTATCTCGATGTGTTATGTTGATTTCTTTCGTCAACCCTCCCGGTTTCCATCTCTATTTCTTTCTCTATACTCTCTCTGTTGCTCTCTAAATAAAATATTACAACATATATATGTTTACTCGAAATTTGTAAATGTATATATGTTTACATTCACACATATTATTTTTATGAAACATTCATGAGCCAAACATAATATGTTCTAACATATTAACATATGTGTCCCAAACATTTAGTGTTAGTTTAGGAACATTATATGTTTGCACTTAAATATATTGTGTTTAAAAATTGTGCCCGAAACACATTTTGTTTATATCGGAACATATGAAAAACATATTTTTCTAACAGTGCATATACTAACATCACGTACCAAATTTCAACCGAATCGGCTCTGGAAGTCAAATCTGGGGATCGGTTTATATGGGGGCTATACATAATTATGGACCGATTTCGATCAATTTTTGCATCGGTGTTTGAGGCCATTACTATATTAACACCACGTACCAAATTTCAACTGAATCAGATGAATTTTGGTTTTCCAAGAGGCTCCGGAGGTCAAATCTGGCGATCGGTTTATATGGGGGCTATATATAATTATGGATCGATGTGGACCAATGTTTTCATGGTTATTGGAGACCATATACTAACACCTTGTACCAAATTTCAGCCGGATCGGATGAAATTTGGTTCTCTTTGAGGCTTCGCAAGCCAAATCTGGGGATCGGTTTATATGGAGGCTATATATAATTATGTACCGATGTGGACCAATTTTTGCATAATTGTTATACTTACACCACGTACCAAATTTCAGCCGGATCGGATGAAATTTGCTTCTCTTAGAGGCTCCGCAAGCCAAATCTGGGGATTGGTTTATATGGGGGCTATATATAATTATGGACCGATGTGGACCAATTTTGCATGGTTGTTAGAGAACATATACTTACACCATGTTCCAAATTTCAGCCGGATCGGATGAAATTTGCTTCTTTTAGAGGATTCGCAAGCCAAATTTGGAGGTCCGTTGATATGGGGGCTATACGTAAAAGTGGACCGATATGGCCCATTTGCAATACCATCCGACCTACATCAATAACAACTACTTGTGTCAAGTTTCAAGTAGATAGCTTGTTTCGTTCGGAAGTTAGCGTGATTTCAGCAGACGGACAGACGGACGGACATGCTTAGATCGACTCAGAATTTCACTTCACTACTTTATGGGGTCTTAGAGCAATATTTCGATGTGTTACAAACAAAATGACAAAGTTAATATACCCCCATCCTATGGTGGAAGGTATAACAATTGCTGAGTATCCAATTCCAATTTTAGAAAATTACCTAAAAGAATCTTCTAAAATTGGAATTGGGTACATGGCCCTTTTGTAAGCAGGCAGACATGCTAATCATTGCCTCGCCAATAGTCCACAATCCTGCTGAGGCCCTACAAACGATATCGCTTCACCTACCTACAATAAGTGTGTTGTCATTACTCCCAGTATTTGCCAATAACGAAAATGCCTTTTTTCCTTCGACTCTTTATAAAAAGTAATTGCTTTATTCAGTAATATTCGTGTACGATAGAACAGAAAGTGGAGTGGATGAATAAGAAATATGCGAAAATAATACAAAAATGAAGTGCAAGATGAATGTTGTTGAAATGCTCCCTGTAAAATCAAATAAATTTGACAAAGATCCATATAAGCATTGGCAGTGATCGGAAAATTTGGCTAATATCAAAATCGCTTAATGGGTACCAGGTGCAGGAGCCACATTGACATTGGCAACCGAGTTAAGATGACCATCCAAGGGGGCAGTGTGGACTGCACCGCGAGTTTTGGCTACATATGTTCCAGGGCCAACTCCGGGAGCAACAGCTACACTGGGTACACCCCAGGGTCCCCAAGCACCAGCCCATGGAGCGCCCCAAGGACCACCAACGGCAGTGTATGAAAGACCACCTCCAACAACTTGTGGTACTCCCCAAGGCCACACTGAAGATTGGACACCCAAAGCAAGGGCCAATGTGAACAAAACAGCGAAAACGAACTGCAAAAGGATAATAGGGAACATAAGATGTCTAGATTTAATCCTCTTTGCAATAAATGTAAGATACTTACTTTCATTTTGGAGATTTGAAGGTTGGATTTATCACAGAAAAGTGCAAATTGATGTTATTGGAATGAACTCAAGTTCTTTTCTGATTTTGCTAGAAGCAATTTCCTTATTTTTATAGGAATTTCAGAGTGTGTTTCTGAAACACTTGTCTTTGGTTCTTGATGTGGAAACTGTTTTCCTTAGGGTTTCGTTGACCAAGAGCTTTGAAATGGAGCACTTTTACATGTCGCATTGTTTTGTTTTTTTTTTTTTTTTTTAACCACATGTTTTTCTCATATACATATGAGCCATTGCATTAGAAACATGTCTAACGAATTTTCACTTAATTCTAACTGAGAGGGCATACACAAGTAGGGTACTATGCAGAAGAGAAATATGACTGGCTATATGGGAGCTAGAGGTGTGCACGTGAGTAATAGTTTACTCACGCTCGCGCACCCTCACGACGGAGAAATCTTATTCACGCACACTCACGTACGCTATTTTTGGTAGGACTCACGTTCACGCACGCTCACGAAAAGAAAATTTGCACTCACGCACGAAAATCTTTTAAATGTTGTGACTCACGAATATTTTAAGAGTAATTTATCTATAGAACCTGACTGAAAATATGAGTATGATTAAAATCGAGAGCGTTATAAAACTTTCAACACTTACACTCAAAAAAAAAAAAAAAGTTTACTTGGATCCAAAGATTTTGACCTTCCCTTAAGAATTTTGGTATTGATTCCGAGCCAAAGATGCGGATTCTTTAAAATAAAGACATTTTTCACGGAATTCCCTGGTTTTAAATCTAGGATCAAATAAATTAAAATTGGACACAGATCTCATTCATCGAGCTTTTATTTTCTTTTTGCGATATATTAATAAAGGTATTTATGTACAAATAAATTCCAATTTCAAAATCCAACGTAAAAACAGTTTTCTTAATGCTAAAAACCTTTAAACCAAAGATGCAAATCCTTAAAATAAGTCTTACCCTATAAATATTTGAAGCGTTTTTATCTTAAATTTAAAAATTCAATATGTCAGTTGTGTTAAATACGATTTCTTTAAATTAAAAATGTTTTTCTTTATTTAAGGAAAATTTGCCTTACTTCAAAGATCTACAACTTCAGCAGAGAGACGCAAAATTTCAAGATTTGTATCCTATATTTAATGAAAAAAAATTTTGAAGCAAGGAATATAAGCTTTCTTTTAATTAAAATGTCATTGTTTTAAAGAATTTTGTCCTTAGCATTGCGTACATTTTGAGTCCTGAAATTTAAGTTGCATAATTTTCCATATTAGGTCAATATTATGTTCAGTGTAGGATGTCACTATAATTATAAATGAATTGAACTCGTAAGCATTTTATGTTCGTAACCGGGATTATTTTCGTGAGCATGGTTTTCCGAAATTCGTTACTCACGCACACTCACGAAGATATTATTTTCTTGACTCACGCTCACGCACGACATTTAGTTGGTTAATCACGCTCACGCACACTCAGGCTGTTACTATCAGCGTGACTCACCTCTAATGGGAGCCTCATTAAACCAATGCTACCCAGCAAAAAAATTCTGGAAGTTCTTTCTAAGTCATTACCAATATGAAATCAATGCAGCAAACGACTTCCGCTCTATGACAAGCCCATGCAAAATTCATTGCTTTGCGGCACTTCCGGATCCAAAAAGAACATTTTCATTGTTTTTTGACTATGATTTTTTTGCCGGGTAACGTATGCGCCGATTGTTTGGTGGGCATCCAGGAAGAGGAAAATTTGGAGCGGGTCCAAAGGACATATTTCAATCATTCTCCTCAATAGAGGAGATGCAGCTTAAAGCCCTACATCGTGACTGATATATAATGCAACAAAGTAAAGCGCTAAATTCTTTTATTTCTTGTTCTGAAGCAAAATATGTCGAAAATGACATCAAATTTTGGAATCAATTTAGATTTAATCGAATTGGCTATCTTTGGCACACCTTCAATCGGCCAACACAGTCACACTGAAAAAAAACATGCCCTGTTTCTAAGATTTTGTCCTTACTCTAATGATTTTGATTTTGATTCCGATCCAAACAAAACGGAGAATTGGAGTACGGATACATTTAAGACACAACTCTCTTTTAAATGTGAGTTTTGCGTACTTGATTCTACGAAAATTTAATTAAAAACATGTTAACGACTAAATTAATTTCCAAATTCTGACTCGACTTCAAGTAGAAATTATGCTATGTTTCAAGTAAAAACACGACTTAACCCTGGACAGTCATCCTTCGTCAAAATGACGACGCGTAATTTCATGTTCGATTTAAAATGCATTTTGGTCGATTGGGAAATGATAAATTTAAGTTATACAAATACAACCATTTTATGAATTTTTGTCTTGTACTAAT
The DNA here is from genome assembly GCF_050003625.1 of Haematobia irritans. NCBI lineage: Eukaryota > Metazoa > Arthropoda > Insecta > Diptera > Muscidae > Haematobia > Haematobia irritans. The sequence continues at coordinate 151,974,389 of NC_134398.1, read as the reverse complement.
TAAAAACTAATCGAATAAGGAAATAAACTCAATTTTGATTCTCATTTTTGCTCACGATGCAAATTATAGAGTCTTGAAATAAGCCGTAGTCAAAATGACGAAGGATGACGTTAGCGTACAAAAAATAAGGATGACTTTCCAGGGTTAAATAAAGTGTTAAAAAAATATTACCTATTTGTAAAATCTTTTTAGGTTTATAGTTATGATGCAAAAAGCTAACAATATAGACGATTTCATTAATTTAAAAATTTTTTTTGGAAGTATTAAAGCCATGTTGACTTTAATAAACCGAATTTTTCTTTTATTTTAGGATACCCAATTTTAAGACGAATCACTTCAGCATAAAAACAAAATGACTTCATTGAAAAGTTTATCGACTTTTTGACTAGGAAAAAAACTTTATAAATATGAGAGAAATGCATCTTCTATGCTAAGGAAATTTCGCATTCGTATTTGAATGACATGAAATCTTTGATATCACAACAATATTTTTTCAGTACATCAAGAGAGTGGTTCTACGGTAATTTGGCTCATTCTCCACGAAGCACCGTTCTGAGATGATCGAAACTTTGGTATTTTATAGTGCCACTTAACCCCAAATGCAAAAGTTCAACGGAGATCCGGACATTTTGGTGGCCTTGTGCGGTAGACATGAATCAAGTAACTTTTTTATACCCTCCACCATAGGATGGGGGTATATTAACTTTGTCATTCCGTTTGTAACACATCGAAATATTGCTCTAAGACCCCATAAAGTATATATATTCTGGGTCGTGGTGAAATTCTGAGTCGATCAGAGCATGTCCGTCCGTCCGTCCGTCTGTTGAAATCACGCTAACTTCCGAACGAAACAAGCTATCGACTTGAAACTTGGCACAAATAGTTGTTATTAATGTAGGTCGGATGGTATTGCAAATGGGCCATATCGGTTCACTTTTACGTATAGCCCCCATATAAACGGACCCCCAAATATGGGTTGCGATTGCTCTAAGAGAAGCAAATTTCATCCGATCCGGCTGAAATATGGTACATGGTGTCAGCATATGATCTCTAACAACTGTGCAAAAATTGATCTACATCGGTTCATAATTATATACTAGCCCCCATGTAAACCGATCCCCCGATTTGGCTTGTGGAGCGTCTAAGAGAAGCAAATTTCATTCGTTCCGGCTGAAATTTGGTACATGGTGTTAGTATATGGTCTCTAACAACCATGCAAAAATTGGTAAACATCGGTCCATAATTATATATAGCCCCCATATAAACCAAAATATATAGCCCCCATATAAACCAGATTTGACCTCCGGAGCCTCTTGGAAGACCAAAATTCATCTGATTCAGTTGAAATTTGGTACGTGGTGTTAGTATATGGTTTCTAACGACCATGCAAAAATTGGTAAACATCGGTCCATAATTATATATAGCCCCCATATAAACCAAAATATATAGCCCCCATATAAACCAGATTTGACCTCCGGAGCCCCCTGGAAGAGCAAAATTCATCCGATTCGGTTGAAATTTGGTACGTGATGTTAGTATATGGTATCCAACAACCATGCAGGAATTGGTTCATATCAGTCCATAATTATATATAACTCCCATATAACCCGATCCCCAGATTTGACCTCCGGTGCCTTTTGGAGAAGCAAAATTCATCCGATCTGGCTGAAATTTGGTACGTGGTGGTAGTAAAGGGTGATTCTTTTGAGGTTAGGATTTTCATGCATTAGTATTTGACAGATCACGTGGGATTTCAGACATGGTGTCAAAGAGAAAGATGCTCAGTATGCTTTGACATTTCATCATGAATAGACTTACGATCTGCCACAACGTCGAATTTTCAGTGAATGGGCCCTAGAAAAGTTGGCAGAAAATCCGCTTTTTTATCGACAAATTTTGTTCAGCGATGAGGCTCATTTCTGGTTGAATGGCTACGTAAATAAGCAAAATTGCCGCATTTGGAGTGAAGAGCAACCAGAAGCCGTTCAAGAACTGCCCATGCATCCCGAAAAATGCACTGTTGTGTGTGGTTTGTACGCTGGTGGAATCATTGGACCGTATTTTTTCAAAGATGCTGTTGGACGCAACGTTACGGTGAATGGCGATCGCTATCGTTCGATGCTAACAAACTTTTTGTTGCCAAAAATGGAAGAACTGAACTTGGTTGACATGTGGTTTCAACAAGATGGCGCTACATGCCACACAGCTCGCGATTCTATGGCCATTTTGAGGGAAAACTTCGGAGAACAATTCATCTCAAGAAATGGACCGGTAAGTTGGCCACCAAGATCATGCGATTTGACGCCTTTAGACTATTTTTTGTGGGGCTACGTCATGTCTAAAGTCTGCAGAAATAAGCCAGCAACTATTCCAGCTTTGGAAGACAACATTTCCGAAGAAATTCGGGCTATTCCGGCCGAAATGCTCGAAAAAGTTGCCCAAAATTGGACTTTCCGAATGGACCACCTAAGACGCAGCCGCGGTCAACATTTAAATGAAATTATCTTCAAAAAGTAAATGTCATGGACCAATCTAACGTTTCAAATAAAGAACCGATGAGATTTTGCAAATTTTATGCGTTTTTTTTAAAAAAAAAAAGTTATCAAGCTCTTAACAAATCACCCTTTATATGATCTTTAACAACCACGCCAAAAGTGGTCCACATCAGTCCATAATCATATATAGCCCCCATATAAACCGATCCCGAGATTTGGTTTTGGAGCCTCTTGGAGGAGCAAATTTCATCCGAGTGAGTTGAAATTTGGTACATTGTGCTAGTATTATATGGTCGTTAACAACCATGCCTAACTAGGTCCATATCGGTCTATAGTTATATATAGCCCTAAGATAAATCGATCCCCAATCACACAAAATTTGGTCCATATCAAGTGCATAATTTTATATAGCCCCCATATAAGCGACCCCCGTATTTCAATTCTGGCTCTCTACATACCATGCAAAAAGTCCATATCGATTCGTAATTATTTGTAGACTTATTTGTAGACGATTGTGAATGACAGTCTTTCGTAGAAGTTTCTACGCAATCCATGATGGAGGTAAAATTCGGCCTGGCCGAACTTGCGGCCGTATATCCTTGTTTTAAAGTAATTCTTGTGCTGAGTTCTCTTGCAGTATCCATGGTCTTAGGAAACCTTCGGGCTCTAATGGTTAGATTTGGTTAGATCGGTTTATATGGGGGCTATATGTGGACTAATTTTTCCATGGTTGTTAGAGATCATATGCTGACGCCATGTACCATATTTCAGCCGGATCGGATGAAATTTGCTTCTCTTAGAGCAATCGCATGCCAAATTTGGGGGTCCGTTTATATGAGGGCTATACGTAAAAGTGGACCGATATGGCCCATGTGCAATACCAACCGACCTACATCAATAACAACTACTTGTGCCAAGTTTCAAGTCGATAGCTTGTTTCGTTAGCGTGATTTCAACAGACGGACGGACGGACGAACATGCTCAGATCGACTCAGAATTTCACTACAACCCAGAATATATATACCTTATGGGTTCTTAGAGCAATATTTCGATGTGTTACAAACGGAATGACAAAGTTAATATACCCCCATCCTATGGTGGAGGGTATAAAAAGTATATTTTCATATCTTTTGCAAAGATATTAAAGTCAATCAGTCGTATTTAAAGATTCCAATAAGTCGATTTTCTTCTTTTGACGAAAAGTCGATTAATTCTCTTTTTTCACCTGAAAATGTTTATACCAATATTTTTTTTTCTTTTTGCTATGGAATATCTCATATGACATATGTCAATGTTGTTGGCGTATGAAGTCGAAGTGTTTGATAGACACCTTCCGCAAAAGGCATTGGAACAAATGTGTAATAATAATAAATTGTCTTGCACAAACTATATGAAAGTATGATTAGGTATTAATATCATTTTTTGTTGCTATTCGTTAATTATGCATCTGTCGTCTGTAAGCCATGAACACACCCAATATTGCAACTTGTTGCTGTGCAAACAAAAATAGCCATTGTAGAGAGGAGCCATAAAGTCTATTTCAATTGTGATTGGCGTTATGTGAAAAGTGTGCCGTTAAGATGTTTATCATTCGAAAATCTTATAAGATTCACTATTAATTTTAAGTTTGAATGGCATATCCGATTCTAGTAATTTAGATAAAGCTCCGATATATAAGTTTCGCCTACCTTCCGAACAAATGACCATATTACAATTTTATTAAAGGCATTATATCTTTTAAATCCTACAAATATCAGATTTATCGTTTCGGTTTAGATACACTCCCATATTAACCGTTCTTATTTAGCATAACCATGAAGTAATAATGATACACTAAAAAAAATTGTAGTGAGGCTAAAGATTTAATATCTTTACAATCCGAATCTGAGTTTTGCTTAGTATAGAAGATGAATTTCTCTGATATAAAGTTTTTTCCTTGTCCAAAAGTCGATAAACTAAACTGAGAAAAAATTTTGTTTGACTACGGTCAACTTGGCTTTAATAACTTTGAAAAACATTTTCAAAATTAATGAAATCGTCTTTAAATTTTTTGAAACAATATTTTGAAAAAAAATTCTAAATAAAAACCAGTAAGGAAAGTCTAAAGTCGGGCGGGGCCGACTATATTATACCCTGCACCACTTTGTAGATCTAAATTTTCGATACCATATCACATCCGTCAAATGTGTTGGGGGCTATATATTGTCCCAAATACATACATTTAAATATCACTCGATCTGGAAGAATTTGATAGACTTCTACAAAATCTATAGACTCAAAATTTAAGTCGGCTAATGCACTAGGGTGGAACACAATGTTAGTAAAAAATAAAAAAAATATGGGAAACGTTTACATCTGAAGCAATTTTAAGGAAACTTCGAAAAAGTTTATTTATGATTTATCGCTCGATATATATGTATTAGAAGTTTATAAAAATTAGAGTCATTTTTACAACTTTTCGACTAAGCAGTGGCGATTTTACAAGGAAAATGTTGGTATTTTGACCATTTTTGTCGAAATCAGAAAAACATGTATATGGGAGCTATATCTAAATCTGAACCGATTTCAACCAAATTTGGCACGCATAGTTTCAATGCTAATTCTACTCCCTGTACAAAATTTCAACTAAATCGGAGTTAAAAATTGGCCTCTGTGGTCATATGAGTGTAAATCGGGCGAAAGCTTTATATGGGAGATATATCCAAATCTGAACCGATTTCAAGCAAATTTGGCACGCATAGTTACAACGCTAATTCTACTCCCTATGCAACATTTCAACTAAATCGGAGCAAAAAATTGGCCTCTGTGGGCAAATGAGTGTAAATCGGGCGAAAGCTATATATGGGAGCTATATCTAAATCTGAACCGATTTTGCTGATGTTTTGCAAGTTTTTCGAGACTCATAAAATATTCGGATGTACGGAATTTGAGGAAGATCGGTTGAAATACACGCCAATTATGACCAGATCGGTGAAAAATATATATGGCAGCTATATCTAAATCTAAACCGATTTTTTTCCAAAATCAATAGGGATCGTCTTTGAGCCGAAACAGGACCCTATACCAAATTTTAGGACAATCGGAGTAAAACTGCGAGCTGTACTTTGCACACAAAAATACATCAACAGACAGACAGACAGACAGACAGACGGACAGACAGACGGACAGACAGACGGACATCGCTAAATCGACTCAGAATTTAATTCTAAGCCGATCCGTATACTAAAAGGTTGGTCTATGATTACTCCTTCTTGGCGTTACATACAAATGCACAAACTTATTATACCCTGTACCACAGTAGTGGTGAAGGGTATAAAAAATACAATTTTGACAAAATTTCAATAGAAATAAAATGTTGACAAAATTTACTATAGGAATAAAGTTTTGACAAAAAATACTATAGAAATATTTGTTTCGTAGATTTGTGGTAATTTGTGCTAATCTTCAAATTTTGTTATTTTTTTGGCACGCGTGGTAACTGTTGTTACCACACATTGTTAAAGATCAAGCCTTGCCGGCTTCTAATTTCCTCCTCTAGAGCCACCAAAATGTAAAAATTATTACAAATTGTGTTGAGTGAAAATGTCCCTACATTGTGGGACATTTGATATTGCACCTACGGAGTTAGAATTCCACTAATATTGAGCCCATTATTAAATAAAGAGAAAATCGCTCAATTATTGTGGGTAATAAATCCAAATTTGTAAAAATCTAGCAATATTCTTATGTAATAGCTACAAGTACGTATAAATACGATAGGCTAGTAAATTTGAAATGTGAGTAACTGAACCAATTTGCATAATATTGTGCAGGTTTGATTAATACCACAAAAGGTTACCTTGTGCAAATTTTGAGTAAGATCAGTTAAGCAATGAGGCCTCTATGGTCAAACATAAGGTTATTGGGGGAAAATTTTTCAAAATCGGGCGATACAAATATGGGAGCTATATCTAGATTTGAACCGATTTCCATGATTTTTGGCACATATTGTTAGTACTATAGAATATTAGAGTAGGCCAACCTTGGGTAAGATCGGTTTATAAATAAGGGATTTATGGGCAAATTTGGCAAAACCGGTTAATACATATGAGAGCTATATCTGAATCTGAACCGATTTCAATGATTTTTTGCACATATAGTATGTGATATAACAAATTTGATTTGGCCAACTTTGAGTCAGATCGGTTGATAAATAAGGCCAAATTTGGAAAATCGGGCGATACATATAAAGGGTGGTTAGATTGTAAGGGCCGATGTTGAATGTAAACCACACCTAAACGCCAAGTTTTTTACCGAATTTTATTTGACATTTCTCTATTTCAGATTTACTCAATTCGAACCATGGAGAGATACACAATCCAACAACGTGTTAAATGGTTCCAAGAAATGGCAACAGTGGATGATCAATTTTCGAAGAAAATCATCTTCAGTGATGAGGCACATATTCACCTCAGTGGATGAGAATCCAAGAATGATTGTCGAAAAACCAATGCACCCACAAAGAGTGACTGTTTGGTGCGGTTTATGGGCTGGCGGCATCATCGGGCCGTATTTTTTCCAAAATGAGGCCGGTCAGGCAGTTACTGTGATTGGTGTTCGCTATCGTGAGATGATAACGATCTTTTTATGGCCCGAATTGGAAGATATGGATGTAGACGATATGTGGTTTCAGCAGGACGGTGCCAAATTCAATGGCCGTGTTATCTCACGTAATGGCGATGCCAATTGGCCGCCAAGATCATGTGATTTGACACCGTTGGACTTTTTTCTTTGGGGTTATTCGAAAGAAAAGGTGTACGTCGATAAGCCAGCAACAATTCAAGAGCTAAAGGATGAAATAATTCGGCACATTAACGGCATAGAACCTCCATTATGCCTCACCGTCATCGAAAATTTGGACCATAGGATGAAGGTGTGCCACCGAGGTCGGGGCGCCCATTTGGCCGATATTTTGTTCCATACATAATTGAGTAATACCAATATATCATAGTACAATATAATTACAATAATTTCCTAAATAGTTTGTGTTTTATTCAAAATCAACATCGGCCCTTGAAATTTTAACCACCCTTTATATGGGAGCTATATCTAAATCTGAATTAATTTCGACGAAATTTGGCACACTTAAACGGTAGTCAATTGGTTGACTTTGTGACAAATTTCACGCCGTTCGGTTAGTAAATGAGCGCAATCTTACCCCATTTATCGAAATCGGGAGCTATATCTAAATTTGATTCGATTTTTTCCAAATTCAATAGCGTTTATCCTTGTGCCAAACAAGCCCCACATACCAAATTTCATCAAAATCGGTTAATAATTGCGACCGGAATCCTGCGGACAACAAATACAGGGACGGACAGATCGACTCAGGAGGTGACTCTGATTCGTTCGGTATATATTTTATTGAGTCTAAAACCAATATTTCTGGGATGCACATTTTTAGGCAGATCAAAGTTATTATAGCCTGACCACTATGTGGTTTAGGGTATAAATAGACTTTTTGAAAAGGTTGAATTTTAAAGCCAATTTTAGTTGGCATCAAAAGTCAAAAATCTATTTTACAAAAAATTGACTTAAAAACAGGTATATACGGCCGTACGTTCGGCCAGGCCGAAGCTTATGTACCCTCCACCATGGATTGCGTAGAAACTTCTCCTAAACACTGGCATCCACAATCGAATTACTTAAGTTACGGTAACGCTTACCGATGGCAAGGTATCTTAAAACCTCCTAACACCGTCTTCTAAATTGTATGTTAGTCCATACGTGGTATGTATTAAATCAAAAAAGATCGATCAAATACATATATAATTCAGTTTGACAAAATTTTCTATGGGAATAAAATTTTAACAAAATTTTCTTTAGAAATAAAATTTTGACAAAATTTTCTATAGAAATAAAATTTTGACAAAATTTTCTATAGAAATAAAATTTTAACAAAATTTTCTATAGAAATAAAATTTTAACAAAATTTTCTATAGAAATAAAATTTTGACAAAATTTTCTATAGAAATAAAATTTTGGCAAAATTTTCTTTAGAAATAAAATTTTGACAAAATTTTCTGTAGAAATAACATTTTTTTCTATAGAAATAAAATTTTGACAAAATTTTCTATAGAAATAAAATTTTGACAAAATTTTCTATAGAAATAAAATTTTGGTAAATTATTTTTGGCTCGAGCGTCAACCATGATTATGAACCAAATAAAATTTTAACAAAATTTTCTATAGAAATAAAATTTTGACAAAATTTTCTATAGAAATAAAATTTTGACAAAATTTTCTATAGAAATAAAATTTTGACAAAATTTTCTATAGAAATAAAATTTTGACAAAATTTTCTATAGAAATAAAACTTTAACAAAATTTCTATAAAAATAAAATTTTGACAAAATTTTCTATAGAAATAAAATTTTGACAAAATTTTCTATAGAAATAAAATTTTAACAAAATTTTCTATAGAAAAAAATTTTGACAAATTTTTCTTTAGAAATAACATTTTGACAAAATTTTCTACAGAAATAAAATTTTGACAAAATTTTCTATAGAAATAAAATTTTGACAAAATTTTCTATAGAAATAAAATTTTGACAAAATTTTCTATAGAAATAAAATTTTGACAAAATTTTCTATAGAAATAAAATTTTAACAAAATTTTCTATAGAAATAAAATTTTGGTAGATTATTTTTGGATCGAGTGTCAACCATGATTATGAACCAAATAAAATTTTAACAAAATTTTCTATAGAAATAAAATTTTGAAAAATTTTCTATAGAAATGAAATTTTGGTAGATTATTTTTGGCTCGAGTGGCAACCATAATTATGAACCGATATGGACCAATTTTTGTGTGATTGGAGATCGGCTATATAGAACTATATACCTATATGGACCTATTTTGGTATGGTTGTTAGCGGCCATATACTAACACGACGTTCCAAATTTGAACCGGATCGGATGAATTTTGCTCCTCCAAGAGGCTCCGGAGGTCAAATCTGGAGAACGGTTTATATGGGGGCTATATATAATTATGGACCGATGTGGACCAATTTTTGCATGCTTTTTAGAGACCATATACCAACATCATGTACCAAATTTCTGCAAGATCTACTCAGAATTTCACCACGCCCCAGAATATATACACACACACACACACACATATATATATATATATATATATATATATATATATATATATATATATATATATATATATATATATATATATATATATATATATATATATATATATATATTATGGACCGATGTGGACCAATTTTTGCATGGTTGTTAGAGACCATATACCAACACCATGTACCAAATTCCAGCAAGATCGGATGAAATTTGCTTCTCTTTGAGGCTTCGCAAGCCAAATCTGGGGATCGGTTTATATGGGGGCTATATATAATTATGGACCGATGTGGACCAATTTTTGCATGGTTGTTAGAGACCATATACCAACACCATGTACCAAATTTCAGCAAGATCTACTCAGAATTTCACCACGACCCAGAATATATATACTTTATGGGGCCTTAGAGCAATATTTCGATGTGTTACAAACGGAATGACAAAGTATACCCCCCATCCTATGGTGGAGGGTGTAAAAAATTATGAAATCGGACCAAATGTGCTGAGTTCCCTTTGGTCGGACCATCGGACCTAATTTAAAAATTAGAAATCTTTTGGAGCAATTGTGGTCCGATCGGACCAATAGAAACGCTGCTCAACAGACGGACGGACATTGCCATTTAAATTGTCATTAAGGAAATATCAAAACATTTAAATTATCATTAAGGAAATATCAAAAAAATGGAATAAATTTTAGTTAAAGTTTCGCACAAGTTTATGAATTATATTTTGCCGTGTATGCTTTATTCGATTCAACCATGGGCTCTCTCCGACTTAGAACATTGTGAACTGGTTTTATTGGGCGAAATATTTAGTAGCTAAATAAGATTTTTGTGACAACTTGATATTTATTTGGCACTCTGAATATGATAATATCAAACAATTTTCTTTTCTACACGTAGGCTATATTTAAAATATTTGCCATTCTAAACAATTGGGCAAGATTTTATTCGATAATAAATTCATAAATCGATTGTAACGTCTAATTAAAAATATCTGTCATAATTTGTCTACTAGTTCAAACCATTTGATTATAATAGTACAAGAAATATACTACCAGTGGAAAACTTGTACTTGTAACCATATGCATGCGAATTGTGTCATAATCAAAGAGATTGACTTATTTACCTGCCCTCATTTAGCGACAAGAGTGTCTATAATGGACCAGGTGCTCTAAGACTTTTGTAATGATCTAATTTAACTATAAATATATGAAGTCTATCGAGGGAGAAAACAGATCAGAACTTGAGTTCGTTAGTTCCACATCACAATCTTAGAAACATGAAAGTGAGTTTGTGACGGTTTTTATATCATATACAAGATATTTAACATTCTTTTTCTTTTCGCTCTTGTTACAGTTCTTATTCGCTGTTTTGTGCACTTTGGCTTTGGCCTTTGGAGTCCAATCTTCGGTCTTGCCTTGGGGATACCCTCAAGTAGTAGTTGGTGATGGTCATGCTTCATACACTGCTGTTTCATCTCCATACGGCGCATGGGGACCTTGGGCTGGAGCTTGGGGACCATGGGCTCATGGAGCCGCTGTAGATGTTGCTCCTTTTGCTGGTGTTCAAGGTACCTATGTGGCAAAAACTCGTGGTGCTGTTCACACTGCTCCCTTGGAAGGTCATGTCAACTCAGTAGCTAATGTTAATGTTGCTCCTGCTCCAGGAACTTGGTAAACTTTGTTCTTGTAGAGAAATTTAGTTATTTCCTATATCCAAAGAATTAGTCTTGATGCTGATGGGCGTTGAAATGAATTGTGTTTTGTTATTTAGACAATAAATAATTGTTTGCAATAATTTAAAATGTTTTAGTGTTTTTATTGTCTGCTTATGGAAAACATTACAAATGAGGAATTGTTTTTTTTTTTTTTTTTGCAAAATTCGACCTTAAAGATGTCCTATTCTATTTCAAAGAATTTGTAAAAAATTTTGTAATAATCTTGTGGAGGATAGACGTTTAGTACGAAGGCCCAAAGGATAGCCTTAATAAATAAAATACAAAAACTTTCGTCAATCATGGTGGGAACAATATTAGGGTCTGGGGGTGATTTGTCCGGAACAAGTTATTGGATCGATTCGTAGAGTCGAGGGTATTATGCTGTCGGATTTCTATAAAAACAGTTTGCCCCATGTGATATTGCCATAAGCATCCCAGGAAATGCTGTCTGCATGGATTATTCAGGTGCGATTATGACCTCCAGCACATGTCTAAGCTGGTAAAACAATGGATTTCTGATAAAAAAAAGTGCGTCTGCTTGACTGGCCTTCTCAATCCCTTGTTGATGTTTGATTGTAAATCGAAAAATTGATATTAAATTTTTGCAAAAGACTTATGATCTCTATTTAAATCCAAACCATAGGATATCATTGTCCATTTAATGCTCACCAATGGCTATCATGGCTATAGTGTCCACTATTAACATTCATCGTTAAAATTTACAAAAACTTAATTTATTTTTTATACCCTCCACCATAGGATGGGGGTATATTAACTTTGTCATTCCGTTTGTAACACATCGAAATATTGTTCTAAGACCCCATAAAGTATATATATTCTGGGTCGTGGTGAAATTCTGAGTCGATCTAAGCATGTCCGTCCGTCTGTTGAAATCATGCTAACTTCCTAACGAAAAAAGCTATCGACTTGAAACTTGGAACAAGTAGTTGTTATTGATGTAGGTCGGATGGTATTGCAAATGGGCCATATCGGTCCACTTTTATGTATAGCCCCCATATAAACCGATTCCCCGATTTGAAATTTGCTTCTCTTAGAGGCTCTGCAACCTCTAAGAGAAGCAAATTTCATCCGATCCGGCTGAAATTTGGTACATGGTGTAAGTATGTGGTCTCTAACAACTATGCAAAAATTGGTCCACATTGATCAATAATTATATATACCCCCATTAGAGGTGTGCACGTGACACGAAATTGTCGTGACTCATGGCAATGGCGTGAGTGTGCGTGATTAACAAACCAAAATGTGGTGCGTGAGCGTGAGTCACGAAAATATTGTCTTCGTGAGTGTGCGTGAGTAAAGATTTACGCTCACGAAAATAATCCCGCTCATCGACATAAAACGCTTAAGAGTTAAATTCATTCACAATTTTAGTGACACCTGGGATGTTAAGAGTGTAATAACGCTCTCGATTTTAATAATACTCATATTTTCAGACACGTCGCTAAAGTAAATTACTCAAAAAATTGTTCGTGAGTCACGACATTTTTCGTGAGTCACGATATTTTTCGTGAGCCACGGTATTTTTCGTGAGTCACGACATGTTCGTCCGTTAGTGTGCGTGAGCGTGAGTCCTACCAAACAATATCGTGCGTGAGTGTGCGTGAGTAAGATTTTTCCGTCGTGAGTGTGCGTGAGCAAAATATTACTAAGGTGCACACCTCTAACCCCCATATAAACCGATCCCCCGATTTGGCTTGCGGAGCCTCTGAGAGAAGCAAATTTCATACGATCCGGCTGAAATTTGGTACATGGTGTTAGTATATGGTCTCTAACAACCATGCAAAAATTGGTCCACATAGGTCCATAATTATATATAGCCCCCATATAAACCGATCACCAGATTTGACCTCCGGAGCTTCTTGGAAGACCAAAATTAATCTGATTCAGTTGAAATTTGGTACATGGTGTTAATATATGGCCTTAGACACCCATGCAAAAATTGGTCCACATCGGTCTATAATTATATATAGCCCCCATATAAACCGATCCCCATATTTGACCTCCGGAGCCCCTTGGAAGAGCAAAATTTATCCGATTCTGTTGAAATTGTGATGTTAGTATATGGTATCCAACAACCATGCAAGAATTGGTTCATATCAGTCCATAATTATATATAGCCCCCATATAAACCAATCCCCAGATTTGACCTCCGGTGCCTTTTGGAGAAGCAAAATTCATCCGATCTGGTTGAAATTTGGTACGTGATGTTAGTATATGGTATCCAACAACCATGCAGGAATTGGTTCATATCAGTCCATAATTATATATAGCCCCCATATAACCCGATCCCCAGATTTGACCTCCGGTGCCTTTTGCAGAAGCAAAATTCATCCGATCTGGTTGAAATTTGGTAGTGATGGTAGTATATGATATTTAACAACCATGCCAAAAGTGGTCCATATCAGTCCATAATCATATGTAGCCCCCATATAAACCGATACCGAGATTTGGAGCCTCTTGGAGGAGCAAATTTCACCCGAGTCAGTTCAAATTTGGTACATTGTGCTAGTATATGGCCGCTAACAACCATGCCTAACTAGATCCATATTGGTCTATAGTTATATATAGCCCTCAGATAAATCGATTCCCAATCACACATAAATTGGTCCATATCAAGTTAATAATTGTATATAGCCCCCATATAAGCGACCCCCATATTTCAATTCTGGCTCTCGACCACGTATGGACTAACTCACAATTTAGAAAACGATGTTAAGAAGTTTTAAGATACCACAACCCAAGTAATTCGATTGTAGATGACAGTCTTTCGTGGAAATTTCAACGCATTCCATGGTGGAGAGTAAATAAGATTCGGCCTGGCCGAACTTACGGTCGTATATACCTAATTTTGGGACACTTAGTATTAGTTGCAAATGTTTTAAACAGGTGAAAACACTTAACAGGTTGACTGATAGGTCCCCGATCTGACACATAGATAGCGTCGCTAGTTTTTATATAGTACCAATCCTCAAATGATTCGTGTCAAAATTTGACGTCTGTACACACAAAAAAATTTCACGAAAAATGTTCCAATTAAAATTTTAATTGAGTTTTAAAAAATATTCAATTAAAAATTTAATTGATTCAACAAATTTTTTAATTGAAACAAAAATCAATCACAAAAATAATAGAATCAATTAATTTTTTAATTGGATCAATTAACTTTTTAATTGACCTTCAATAAATTTTTTAATTGATACTATCACTTCTGTGATTGAAAACATTTCAATTAAAAATTAATTTGATCAATTAATTTCGTGATTGAATCAGAAAAAAAAAGTTTTGTGTAAGTCAATTATTTTGTGAGATAGAGCGTCTTTTGTGAAACAAATTTTGTTATTGTGAAAAAAAATGGAAAAAAGGGAATTTCGTATTTTGATAAAATACTGTTTTCTGAAGGGAAAAAATTCGGCGGAAGCAAAAACTTGGCTTGATAATGAGTTTCCGGACTCTGCTCCAGGGAAATCAACAATAGTTGATTGGTATGCAAAATTTAAGCGTGGAGAAATGAGCACGGAGGACGGTGAACGCAGTGGACGCCCGAAAGAGGTGGTTACCGACGAAAACATCAAAAAAATCCACAAAATGATTTTGAATGACCGTAAAATGAAGTTGATCGAAATAGCAGAGGCCTTAAAGATATCAAAAGAACGTGTTGA
Organism: Haematobia irritans; assembly: GCF_050003625.1. Lineage (NCBI taxonomy): Eukaryota > Metazoa > Arthropoda > Insecta > Diptera > Muscidae > Haematobia > Haematobia irritans. The sequence goes on along the minus strand of NC_134398.1, from coordinate 151,959,364 downwards.
TCATATCATTCATTAATATTTGGATATGCGGAAGCTCTGTGCAAAATGGGTGCCGCGCGAGCTCACATTTGATCAAGCGGGTGTTTGCAGCTGTTAACTCGTGATACAACCGAATTTTTCCGTCGATATGTGACAATGGATGAAACATGGTTCCATCACTAGACTCCTGAGTCCAATCGACAGTCGGTTGAGTGGACAGTGACCGGTGAACCGTCTCCGAAGCGTGGAAAGACTCAAAAGTTCGCTGGCAAAGTAATGGCCTCTGTTTTTTAGGATGCGCAAGGAATAATTTTTATCGATTATCTTGAGAAGGGAAAAACCATCAACAGTGACTATTATATGGCGTTATTGGAGCGTTTGAAGGTCGAAATCGCGGCAAAACGGCCCCATTGAAGAAGAAAAAAGTGTTGTTCCACCAAGACAACGCACCGTGCAACAAGTCATTGAGAACGATGGCAAAAATTAATGAATTCGGCTTCGAATTGCTTCCCCACCCACCGTATTCTCCAGATCTGGCCCCCAGCGACTTTTTCTTGTTCTCAGACCTCAAAAGGATGCTCGCAGGGACAAAATTTGGCTGCAATGAAGCGGTGATCGCCGAAACTGAGGCCTATTTTGAGGCTAAACCGAAGGAGTATTACCAAAATGGTATCAAAAAATTGGAAGGTCGTTATAATCATTGTATCGCTCTTGAAGGGAACTATGTTGAATAATAAAAACGAATTTTGACAAAAGTGTGTTTTTCTTTGTTAAACCGGGGATTTATCCGCCAACCTGTTATATATATGGAAGCTATATATAAATCTTAACCGAATTCTTCCAAAATCAATATGGTTCTATTCTGAGCCAAAACACATACTTGTGCCAAACTTGAAGTCGATTGGACTAAAACTGCGACCTAGACTTTGATTACAAAAATGTGTTCATGTACAGACGGACATGGCTATATCGACTCAGGAGCCCACCCTGAGTTTTTGTGCCAAAGACACCATGTGTCTATCTTGTCTCCTTCTGGGTGTTGCAAACATATGCACTAACTTATAATATCCTGTTCCACAGTGTGGCGAAGGGTATAATGAAAACTCGTTTAACAATTAACTTTAGCTCTTAAAGCTGAGACCAAGTTCGTAATATCGATCGAAAATAATAATTTTTTCATGGTTTCTTTTCCTTAATAATTAATTTAAAGAAACCAAACTTTTTGAATTAGGACTTTGAATCAATCCCTTTCCATTTTATAATAAAATGAGCCGAAAATGTATAATTTCATTCTGCAAAAATGTCTCATGTTTCCCATCCAACACTTTGCTAACATTTTTCTCTTGAAACATATTTGAGGTGATCATATTTCTTCTTCTTGGCGTGTAGGAGTCGACTTTCTTTGAAATCAACTCAGACTGATGTGAGACTATATTAGTATGTATTACATTGTGACTAAGTGGATTATTTGCGGTCATAATTTAGGGGTTTTACATGGGCTATTGAGCAGCGTAGTTTATATTCAAATTATTCACATTCTCTCCATCTCGGAGGGTATAAGTAAATTGTAAAGAATGCCTCTTAAGCTATACCTACTACAACATTTAATTAGATAATAAATTCATAAATCGATTATAATGTCTAATTAAAAGTATTTGTCATAATATGTCTGCTATTTCAATCGAATGGATTATAATATTACAAGAAATTTTAAGAACTATATCACCGTAGAACATGTAAGTGTAACCATATGCATTGTGAAATATGTCATAATTAAATAGTTTGACTTATTTACCTGCCCCCATTCTAAGACAGCAGTGACTACAACAGAGGTCCATTACTCTACATTCACTTTAAGTCTTTTGCAGTGCTCTAATTTCTCTATAAAACTATGGGGAGAGCTGAGAAAGAAATCAGATCAGAACTCAAGTTCGTTGGTTCCACATCACAATCTTAAAAAAATGAAAGTAAGTTGGAAACTAAGTCCATGCTAAAGTTACATATATATTTTTTAATTTCCTCTTTAATCTTGCTTGTTGTAGTTCTTGTTCGCTGTCTTGTGCACTTTGGCTTTGGCCTTTGGAGTCCAATCTTCAGTCTTACCTTGGGGATACCCTCAAGTGGTAGTTGGTGATGGTCATACTTCTTACACAGCCGTTTCTTCACCCTACGTTGCCGGAGCTTGGGGACCCTGGGGAGGTGCTTGGGGTGGAGCTTGGAGTGGAGCTTGGGGACCATGGGCTCATGGAGCCGCTGTGGATGTTGCTCCTTTTGCTGGTGTTCAAGGCACCTATGTGGCTAAAACGCGTGGTGCTGTTCACACTGCTCCCTTGGATGGTCATGTCAAATCTGTAGCAAATGTCAATGTTGCTCCTGCCCCTGGAACTTTGTAAATTCGTTTTTATGGTGAAGTTTAGTCATTTTTTTGTGTTTCCAAAGATGATAAAAACAAATGTTCATTATTTCATAAATAAATAATAATTTGCAATTTTTTAAATGGCTGTACACAATTTTTTGACTCAGAGAAAACTATATGGAATAAGGCAAGGAAGGATTTTTTTTGCAATTTTTTACAACAAAAAAAAAAAAATAACTGAATACTTTCGTAAATTATGTATAAACATACGGAATGTTAACAGAGCCTCGAAATATGAGATACTCAACGATATCCAGATTTATATTTAAAATTGGTCCCAAATTACATCTCATACAGCAAAATTCTTAATTCGTCAGTTTTGCTAGTGCAGACCATTGCAAACGAGCTATGTGAAGGCTATATCAGAATATGGATCGACATAAACCACTCTTGGCACATACATTTTTCGGTTCAAAGCAGGGATCCGGAGCGGAGCGTGGAGCGGAGCAAGCCCTTTTTTTGCCGGAGCGGGAGCGGCATTTCTAAAATCCGGAGCGGAGCGGGAGCGGAGCGCTTTCCAAATGAAAAACCGCTCCGCTCCGAATAAAATATTACTTGAATGAAATGTGTAACTTTGAAATTACACTGTGTAGGTAATTTCAAATATGGCTAGTACTTAGCGTAGTGTGAGTAAACGTTTAAAATGTACGATATGTATTTTTGTACGTACGTACATTGGGGAAAACACAACGTGTTGTTTAGTAATTGTTTTCAAAAATGGCAAATGTCAAAATATATCTCTAGTATGTGTTGTAAAAGTAACAACAGTACTTTCGATCAATTTCATCCCGTATTACTACAAAGATGTTTGGAATGAAGGTCAAATAAATGCAATTAAACGATCTTATTTATATTTAATTTTTTAGTTTTCTACACTGAAAAAAATATTGTCGTGAAGTCAAAGATTTCATGTCTTTAGAATAAGAATGCAAATTTTGCTTTACATGGAAGACGCATTTCTCTAAAATAAAGTTTTTTCCTTGTCCAAAAGTCAATAAACTTTTGAATGAAGTTGTAATGTCCTTATAATTAAGTGATTTTACTTAAAAATGTGTATCATAACATGAAAGATAAAATTTTTGAGGTAAGGTCAACTTGACTTTAATAATTAAGAAAAATTGTTTAAAATTAATAAAATTGTCTTTAAATTTGTTTCCTTTTTGCATCTTGCCTACAAAGCAAAAAATTGTTAAAAAATAAGACATGGTTTTCAACACTTTTATTTAAAGACGCTTTTTACTTGAAATATAGCATAATTTCTACTGGAAGTCGAGTCTTAATATGGAAAATAAAATTGTCGTTAACTCGTTTTTAAAGGATTTTGATAACAACTGACAAAAAAATCTAAAAAAAATGAAAAATTAACATTTGCTTCCTAGAAGCAAGTACATAACCCCCAAATTTAAGAGATAATTGCGTCTTTAAAGTATCCTTACTTGTATTCTCCGCTTCTTTGGCTCGGAATCAATACCCAAACTGTTAAAGTAAAGACAAAATCTTTGGAACCGGGCATACTTTTTTTCAGAGTAAGGACATTCATATTTGCTTTACTATTGTACTGTATCCTAGCATTCTCTTATTTCTGATATTAGTTCCCGAAAATTTAATTAAAATTATGGATAGTTTCAATTTTGGTTGAAAAATGTGCGCATATACATTTATTTTAATTTTTTCTAACATTGAAAACTAATGACTTCATTTGTATTATTGCATGTTATTTACTTTTTTTGAGAACGAACATTTCTTAAAAACGCTGTTCGAAAATGTATTTTTAAAATAAAGGGGAAAAAAGCGAAATTAGGTAACACTAGATCAGAGTAAGAATATTCGTAGGTATACCATGGACTGATTTCGATGGAGGTTGTTGCAAACATAAATATACACACACATTACATATATAACAAAACCTTTTCTCTACGTCTGTTGCAAAACAAAAAAAAAAAACTTTCGGAGAGTAGTTACTTCTACTCTGTGTATAGACTTTCAATTCCAATCAGCGTCCCGCAAAGAATATTGTCGGGAGACCAAATATTTCACATGCTTAAAATACGAATACGAATTTTGCTTAGAATAGAAGACGTATTTCTCTGAAATAAAGTTTTTTCCTTGTCTAAAAGTCTCTAAACTTTTCTAATAAGGCTGTTTGTCCTTATAGCTAAATGATTCGACATAAAAATGTGTATCCTAACATGAATGAAAATTTCGTTTTAATGAAGTCAAAATGGATTTAATATTTCTGAAAAAATCTTCAAAATTAATAAAATGTATCAACACATTGTTTTAAAGTCATTATACCCTAAACCACATAGTGGTTAGGGTATAATAAGTTTGATCTGCCAAAAAATGTGCCTACCAGAACCGATCGACTCTGAATCACCTCCTGAGTCGATCTAGCGCTTGGTGTCCGTCCGTCCATCCGTCTGTCCATGTATTTGTTGTTCACAGGATTCCGGTCGCAATTATTAACCGATTTTGATGAAATTTGGTACAGGGAGTTTTTTGGGCACAAGGACGAACGATATTGAATTTGGAAGAAATCGGATCAAATTTAGATATAGCTCCCATATATATGTATCGCCCGATTTCGACAAATGGGGTCACGCTGTGCCCCCATAACATAAAACTCAATCGAACAAATAATACAATGTTTGTACTATAATTTTCTCGGAGAGGAGCGGAGCGACTTTTTTTCTCGGAGCGGAGCGGTTTATTTTTCTCCGGAGCGGGAGCGGAGCGAAAAAATTGACCGCTCCGGATCCCTGGTTCAAAGTAATCGAACAGCGTAAAGGGTGATACGGTCAAAATTTGGTCAAGGGAAAACGCGTGTAAATCGGTGAAATCGTTTATTTAAAAAATCAAATTAAATTTCTTTTTCAAGTTCAATTAGTATAAAATTCCAAATCCGAATTGCCGGGCCTCACGCTTGACACCTGCCATCAGATTTTGTACATCCACCTTGTCCACCTTCTTCGCCGCAGAAAGCCAGTTTGCCTTGAACTGCTGCTCGTCCTTAGCAGTTTTTTTGGTCTTCTTTAGGTTCCGCTTGACAATAGCCCAGTATTTCTCAATTGGGCGGAGCTCTGGCGTGTTGGGAGGGTTCTTGTCCTTGGGAACCACCTGCACGTTGTTGGCGGCGTACCACTCCATGGCCTTTTTACCGTAATGCCAAGATGCCAAATCCGGCCAAAACAGTACGGAACAACCGTGTTTCTTCAGGAAAGGCAGCAGACGTTTATTCAAACACTCTTTCACGTAAATTTCTTGGTTGACAGTCCCGGAAGCTATGAAAATGCTGCTTTTCAAGCCACAGGTACAGATGGCTTGCCAAACCAGATATTTCTTTGCGAACTTTGACAGTTTTATGTGCTTGAAAATATCTGCTAACTTTCCCCTTCCTTTTGCCGTATAAAACTGCTGTCCCGGAAGCTGCTTGTAGTCGGCTTTGACGTAGGTTTCGTCGTCCATTACCACGCAGTCAAACTTCGTCAGCATCGTCGTGTACAGCCTCCGGGATCGCGCTTTGGCCGTCGTATTTTGTTTATCATCACGATTTGGAGTCACTACCTTCTTGTGAGTCGATAGTCCAGCTCGTTTTTTGGCTCGATGCACGGTTGTAGACGATACACCCAGCTTATTTGCGGCATCTCGGAGAGAGAGGTTAGGATTTCGCTTGAAACTACCGGCAACTCTCTTTGTCGTCTCAGCGGCTTCCGCTTTTCGATTTCCCCCGATCCAGACTTCCTGGCTGTCGACAAACGTTCACCAAACACTTTAATTACATTTGTAACGGTTTATTTGGCAACTTTTAGCGATTTTGCCAGCTTTGCGTGCGAATAGCTCGGATTTTCGTGATGCGCGAGCAAAATTTTGATAGGCTGCTCTTTTTGCTTGGACGGCAAGAAGAGTGAATTCCAAAATCAAAAAAAGAGCAACATTCTACATACACACACCTTCAAAATGAGGGATCTTCAGGTTTTTTATATGCAAAATTGAAAGAAATACGTCAAGTTTATATTGACCAAATTTTGACCGTATCACCCTTTATAGAATAAAATTGGCGATTGTAATCCCTAAAGAAGGAAAACCGAGAATCGGTGATCGCAGGGGTATATGACCAAAACATTGATAAATATGAACCAATCCCAGCAAAAAATACTTCAGCAGTAAGAGTTTAGTTGCCCTCTTTGGTATACAATAAAGTAGGCAGTGCATCCACACTGTATGAATCGATGGCAATAACGTAAAAGAGTAATCAAACTAGTTTATGATCGTTTGTTTACATTATTGCAACCAATTCATGCAGTATAGATGCATGAAAGGTAGTGCTGTTTTCCTTCACGCCAACAATGCTATACTCAAGATTATACATCACTTCTGAGCAACATTTCTATTAAAATGAGCAATTATATACGCGCTATGTAGAAGCTGCTCTAAATCGGGACATCGCCCACAAAAATCAGCGCTGATTCGGTTGTTTTGTAAGCAGTTGGTACTGCCTCTCTTCCTTACAATCCTGTTGAAATAGAGCTCCTTTTTTTGCTGGGACGTTACAAATTCACCGTCCAAAAATACTCGTACTGATATAATTGCTCATTTTAATAGAAATATTGCTCAGAAGTGATATATAATCATGAGTATAGCATTGTTGGCGTGAAGGAAAACAGCACTAACTTTCATGCATTTATACTGCATGAATTGGTTGCAATAACGTAAACGAATGATCATAAACTAGTTTGATTACTCGTTTATGTTATTGCCACCGATTCATTCAGTGTGGATGCACTGCCTACTTTTTTGTATACCAAAAAGCGCAACTAAACTCTTACTGCTGAAGAATTTTTTTCTGGGGTGTTCATCGCAACCATGTTGTTTTCTCGGTCATTATGTATCTTATTTCAAAAAAAAAAAAAATATGTTTGGTGTGAAAATAACATTCTTGCTGCACTAATGTTCCATGTTCGCAGCTTAACCCGATCAACTGCTCAATTTCGAATGTCTTTACATCGGAAAAAAGCAAATTCGGTAATTGGCCACAGTAGTGGAAGTGAAGTACCTCCCTGGCTTTAACCTTTTTTAGTGCATTGTTGAGTTTATGCACGATTTGGAATTTCAATTGGTTTAGCAAGAATTTGCTTCGCGTGCATGAAAGTGGCCATTTACCGAATTTGGATTTCTCCGATCAGAAACCATTCACTTGTAATTTGATCAATTTTTATGTTATGAGTTTTGGTATTTCAGTTTGTATTCAAATTAATGAAATTTGCAACTAAAATGGGATGTATCCAGTGTGATCTGGTGGTGAGTCGGGAAGGTTTAGCTGAACAAGCGAAAATATGGCGCATGTCAGTGACCCCTGGTTGCAAATGAGACACACGTCACCTACGCTGCTATCAATCATTGATAGACAGGAATTGAGGCAGCTGAAATTTACCTGATCTTAGTTGGGCGAAAAATATAATAAATAGTCTGCCGTGAGAGATCTCTTTCTTCCGCTACTATGGGCGGTGGTCGGACTCAGATAACAGGTTTAGCTTTGTAGCTTCTCACCGCTTTGGATACAGTATTCTCATGAATCCTGTTCAGACATGCCTGGTATGCCGTCTGATCTAGAGGCTCTCCTTTGTAGCGCTGGATCTCGTGCTCTAGATGATGTATATCAACCTTCATTTAATGCTTTCATTCCTGATTGGTAGTTGTTTATCCATAAGATGATGGTTTGGATGAATACTGTGAGAACAATCCAGGAGATGCTGCTGTGACAACATGTAATTATGTCTACGCCCTGGGATGATCTTTGTCTCCACATAAATGTGCGATGCAATTCTATGTGTAGCTTTCTGGCAAGTATATATGTTATTCCTCTTCGTCTGGCACTGCATAATTTTCCACAGATCGGCCAATTGTCTTATAAGAAGTTGACAAGATTTTTTGTCCGCACCCCAAGTTCTGCCGGCAAGTACCTTGTGACCCCGAAAATAGTGGGGTCAATTATGGTCGGAATTGTTTCGCTATCGTCATTAATATTCAACTGCCTGTGTACCCTGCTTGCCATGATTGTACAGTCGTCTGCGTACGATACAATCTCGACACTGCCTGGAGGGGTGGAATAGAACTAGAGTTAAACTCCCTGTTTCAATCTACGGGTCTTGACTTTCAATCCCCATATTCTACATACAACAGGCGCCCACACACATAATTAGTAACCCAACACTTGGTTCCTGTCGGTAGGATCGTATTCTCGATGTCCTCTAATAATCGGGCATGGTTGACTTTATCGAATGTCTTCGACATGTCAAGCGCCACGAGGACCGTCTTTTGACACGGATTGGGCCGACTGAGTCCCCCTATTTATGTATGCTGAAATGGCAGTGGTTGTACTATGAACTTTGTGGAATCCATGTTGATGATTGGCAGCTGGAAAATTCTCCACAATGGTGGGGAGGAGTAGTGCCACAAGTCTTGGCTACTGGCAAGAGAAAGGAAATCGGTATGTACGATACACCCTTACCCGAGACTTTGTCTGGCTTCAGTAATGGAATTAGCCTACACATTTCCAGACATCGGGTATAATGAGCGACTCCAAGAACAAAGTAAGGAACAAAGTAAGTACTCAACTCCCAGTATTATCAGATGCTTCAGCATTATCATAGAAATTTCTTAGCTGATGGCCTTAGCAGCCAATGCTACTTTTCACTTTTCTTTTTTATCATACATTTACTGTATGATTAAAATAAACAATAAATAAATAAATAAATAATAGAAATTCCGTCGTGACCCAGCGCCTTGGGTGGTTCCACATTGTTGATGACATCGGTATCTTCGGCTGTGGTAAATTGTGGTGTATTGTCGGCTCGGAGGACATTCTCTAACACTCTAGGGATACTCGACAAACTTTCGGTTGAAAAATCTAGAGCACCTCTTCGGATCAGTCACTATCACGTCGCCATAGGTGACTGAATTCCCATCATCCCCAGTAGCTCTCACTGTTGACGTGTGCTATGTGTTCAACTTGTGCTCGTCGACTATCTTATTAGCCTCTAGATTCTTATTAGCCTCCTGATTCTAGGGTAGTGTTAGCACAGCGGTGTTCATCGCGCTCGTCTGCTGGATAGATGGGCCTCACTTGGGCAATTCAACCAGCGGGTGTTTCGCGGGTGTGTGCTGCCGTAACGACCGTTGATCACTCTTCGCTCGTACGTATCGGCCATGGGATCAAAATAAGTCCCGCATATTATCGGGAAGTCTTGGCAGACATTTCAGCCGTAGACCACGGATATTTCAACAGGACTGAGCACCATCGCCCTCTCCATCCGTCAATAATGAACGGCTTTAAAAGGAGGTTTCTAGCTTCATTTCTAGCGCACAAAAGCTACCAAAGTCTCCGAATCTCAATCCGTTGAACCTTTGCATTGTGGAGAGTAAGATTGGCACTAAAAAATACCAAAGTGTCGATCATCTCAAGACGACACTTCTCCGGTAATAGACCGAAATATCGCTGAGTCACTTTCATGGACCATGTGATGGCTTTGTCGGCCGTTTGAAAGCCATAATTCATGCCAAAGGTACCCAACTCGAATAAATCTAAGTTGATTCTAAAATTTTATTATATTTCTGTCATTTTTGCGTTTGAAAAATTAAACATATTAAATGCGCTTTACTTTATTGCATTACATATTATTACCCCTGTACAATAACTCCCCCATATCCGATAAATTGTTTCTTCTTCAAAATTTAGTGAAATTCTTTTTTGTTTCAACTCGATTGTATATTAATATTTAGAATGCCCCGCCCCACAATAGTTGTTACATTATGAATTTTATACCAAGTTCAGACATTTCATAATGTTTTGATTGTAGCAATCAACTTTCGTTAGAGCTAAGTCATCAAATTTTGTCGTATTTGATATTGCCATTTTTATGATCTCTTTGAACCAATTGTAATTTAATATTTACATATAAATTTATAACAGGCGGCCAATTATCGCAGTAAAAGAATGTCCATTCTAATACGGGGTGATCGTATTTAGAACCATTTCTTGTCTGGTAGCTTGACGTACCAATTACATTAATTTGACATGATTCCTCTGTAGATCAATTGACCAGTTTAGGTTTTTTCTCTTTATTGACCATATGGGCTATTAGAGTAATGGTAAATTTAGTTGCTACCACACCTTAGCTCAATGGTAATTTGTCATTAAACTTTATATGATAATTTGAGTAATAATTACACGAGAATATAATTGCGGATTAGATATGAAATATGCAGTAAGAGTAAATTCTAAGGTGTGGGATGGCTTCAATTATGATAAGAGCGATGATAGAAGTATGTGAGTTACAGAAGCTCATTCAATTGCTTTCATCTGGGAGTCTTTTTGAGGTAAAAGTCAGAGAAATCACACCAACTAATAGTTTTGAAGTATGATTGACGATTTTAGATTATTAAAACAGATCATCTAATATTGATGTTGAATGTGAAGGCACCTCGCCAATTTTTTTTTTACCAAAATAAACTTTACTCTGTGACATATTCGTATCTTTGACATCGCGCCTATTACAAAGCAAAAGTAGACTTACATTTTAGACTGAATTATATGTCCTTATCACACCTTACATTTACCATTAGTCCGGTAGTTTTACTACACTCAAAGAAATGTTTCAGTAGACACAGAAAAAATATATGGTGATGAATGACATGGATAATTAGTTTGAAGGATTTTGGTATTGACTCCGAGACAATGGTGACGCTTCCTTAAAATAAAGACATTGTTTAGCGAACTATATGGCTTTAAATCTACAAGAGAGAGGTTCACCACTGTAGTATCATAATGAACTAAATAGTCTAAGTGTGCCTGAAATATGTGGCTGCCACCTAACCTAACCTAAATCGACGGTACATATCTCATTTATTGATTTTTATATTAACTTTGTCATTCAATTTGTAACACATCAAAATATTACTATAACAGGTTGGCTGATAAGTCCCCGGTCTGACACATAGATGGCGTCGCTAGTATTAAATGCATATTATTTTTATATAGTACCAACCTTCAAATGATTCGTGTCAAAATTTGACGTCTGTAAGTCAATTAGTTTGTGAGATAAAGCGTCTTTTGTGAAGCAACTTTTGTTATTGTGAAAAAATGGAAAAAAAAGGAATTTCGTGTTTTGGTAAAATACTGTTTTCTGAAGGGAAAAAATACGGTGGAAGCAAAACCTTGGCTTGATAATGAGTTTCCGGACTCTGCCCCAGGGAAATCAACAATAATTGATTGGTATGCAAAATTCAAGCGTGTGAAATGAGCACGGAGGACGGTGAATGCAGTGGACGCCCGAAAGAGGTGGTTACCGACGAAAACATCCAAAAAATCCACAAAATGATTTGGAATGACCGTAAAAGGAAGTTGATCGAGATAGCAGAGGCCTTAAAGATATCAAAGGAATGTGTTGGTCATATCATTCATCAATATTTGGATATGCGGAATCTCTGTGCAAAATGGGTGACGCGCGAGCTCACATTTGACCAAAAACAACAACGTGTGGATGATTCTGAGCGGTGTTTGCAGCTGTTAACTCGTAATACACCCGAGTTTTTCCATCGATATGTGACAATGGATGAAACATGGCTCCATCACTACACTCCTGAGTCCAATCGACAGTCGGCTGAGTGGACAGCGACCGGTGAACCGTCTCCGAAGCGTGGAAAGACTCAAAAGTCCGCTGGCAAAGTAATGGTCTCTGTTTTTTGGGATTCGCAAGGAATAATTCTTATCGATTATTTTGAGAAGGGAAAAACCATCAACAGTGACTACTATTTGGCGTTATTGGAGCGTTTGAAGGTCGAAATCGCGGCAAAACGGCCCCATATGAAGAAGAAAAATGTGTTGTTCTACCATCGTTCACAAGTCATTGAGAACGATGGAAAAAATTCATGAATTGGGCTTCGAATTGCTTCCCCTTGTCCTCAGACCTCAAAAGGATGCTCGCAGGGAAAAATTTGGCTGCAATGAAGAGGTGATCGCCGAAATTGAGGCCTATTTTGAGGCAAAACAGAAGGAGTACTACCAAAATGGTATCAAAAAAATGGAAGGTCGTTATAATCGTTGTATCGCTCTTGAAGGGAAATATGTTGAATAATAAAAACGAATTTTGACAAAAAAATGTGTTTTTCTTTGTTAGACCGGGGACTTATCAGCCAACATGTTAAGATACCGAACGAAATAAGTTATCGACTTAGGCACAAGTAGTTGCTATTTATGTAGATCGGATGGTATTTCAAATGGGCCATATCGGACCACTTTTACGTATAGCCCCCATATAAACCGACCCCCGATTTGGTTTATGGATCCTCTTTGAGAAGCAAATTTCATCCGATCCGCTTGAAATTTGGTACGTGGCGTGAGTATATGGTGTCTAACAACCATGCAAAAATTGACCAATATCGGTCCATAATTATATATAGCCCCCATATAAACCGATCCCCAGATTTGACCTCCGGAGCCTCTTAGAGGAGCAAAATTCATCCGATCCGTTTGAAATTTGGTACGTGGTGTTAGTATATGGTATCTAACAACCATGCACAAATTGGTCCATAACGGTCTATAATTATATATAGCCCCCATATAATCCGATCCCCATATTTGACATCCAAAGCCTATGGGAAGAACAGATTTATTCCGATACGATTGAAATATGGTACATGCTGTTAGGTTAGGTGGCAGCCCGATGTATCAGGCTCACTTAGACTATTCAGTCCATTGTGCTACCACAGTGGTGAACCAAGGGCAAGTACCACAGTGGCTAAAAACAATCTTTCTGGTAGGCACTTTTTTGGTAGATCAAAGTTATTTGACTCTGACCACTATGTGGTTTAGAGTATAAAAACAGACTCCTGAAAATACTTTGGGCGACATTTTATAACCTAAATAGTTTACGAATTATTGTTCGGTAGACCATGATGTACAACAGCAGTTACTGACTATGGTTTTTAGCAGACTTATTTTTTGAGTGTATGTGTTAACTGTGCAGGTGTTACCAACTACGTTAATCAATGACCTTAGTATAAGAACACATAGCGGCAAATACTCTATGTTTATCTCTACTATTTACATTTAAATATGAATTAATTGTATGCAAAAGATTTGGTTAATTGATTACACCCTACAATCAGAGAAAAAATTATTTGTAGTGCACATAAGTGATGGAAGCGTGAGTGATAAATATTTAGATTTAATTTCCTCGGGAAAAGCATTGACATTTGGAAGATTTGTTAGGTTAAGTTTTCTACATATAGTGACAGTCCTATATATAGAGCTCACTTAGACTAACCGGTTATCGATATCCTTAGAAAATTGTATCTTTCATAGTTTTCCTAGTTCAAATATAAACGCCATATATTCAAACACTTTAATTTGATTTCTTTTGTCTTTACGGTATCATAAATGTCCATATGACCATTAGAATTCAATTAAAAAACGCCTTAGGTTATACCATTTTTCAACGAAAATGTGTTGAACAAGTCTGCGACAACATTGTCGCAAATTTATTAATTACTCTATAAACAAAACAATTTGCATTCACAATTCTTACTCTGACCATTTCATGTTCAAACATCAAATGTGAAAGGGACTTGATGTTGGTGTGATACAACTTTCAATGATTATTGGTTTGAATTTAAATGCAATTTTCTATGACCGTTATTGGTAAGAGTGATTGATAGGTGTTAATGCCCAAATACTTAGTCACTATGAAATATTTTTATGTGATTTTACTCTCGTTATTATTCAATAATAACTTAATTATCATTAGTCAATAATTGACCGTTATTATTTAGAACGTTCGTTTTACTGAGGGAGGTTCGAACGTCAGTTTATTTGCTTACTGTAAATGAAGACATAAAAGCAGATATTTTACAATGGGATGCTGTTATATGTAGGCGATTGATTAAAATAGGGTACGAGGCATGCTGTCAAACAAACATCAAATTCTAGCTTTCAAGAGAATCAAAATAAAAATTACGACGTTTAGATGATCAAGAAGTAAATATGTTTCTCCAAGAGGCTCCAGAAGTCATATGTGGGGATTGGTTAATTTGGGTGCAATATGTACACCGAAAAAAGTAAAATGTTGTATAGGAAGAATGAACTACCTCGCACGAAAATTGAACTAAATTTTACTCCACATTTTGAGATTTCCACAAACCGTTGATAAAAACGAGGAAATTGTAGTGCCCTGTTGTACTTTTTAACTGCAGTTCACGAAATTACAACCTCTTATAGAATTAAAACTTAACTAAATCAATCATTTGCGCCAAAGCATGACCATTTTGACTAAAGGGTGATACGGTCAAAATTTGGTCAATATAAACTTGACGTATTTCTTTCAATTTTGCATTTAAAAAACCTGAACACCCCTCATTTTGAAGGTGTGTGTGTGTGTAGAATGTTGCTCCTATTTTGATTTTGGAATTCACTCTTCAGTTGTCAAAATGCCGTCCAAGCAAGAAGAGCAGCGTATCAAAATTTTGCTCGCGCATCGCGAAAATCCGAGCTACTCGCACGCAAAGCTGGCAAAATCGCTAAAAGTTGCCAAATCAACCGTTACAAATGTAATTAAAGTGTTTGGGGAACGTTTGTCGACAGCCAGGAAGTCTGGATCGGGGGGAAATCGAAAACCGGAAGCCGCTGAGACGGCAAAGAGAGTTGCCGGTAGTTTCAAGCGAAACCTAACCTCTCTCTCCGAGATGCCCCAAATAAGCTGGGTTATCGTCTACAACCGTGCATCGAGCCAAAAAACGAGCCGAACTATCGACTTACAAGAAGGTAGTGACTCCAAATCGCGATGATAAACAAAATACGACGGCCAAAGCGCGATCCCGAGGGCTGTACACGACGATGCTGACGAAGTTTGACTGCGTGGTAATGGACGATGAAACCTACGTCAAAGCCGACTACAAGCAGCTTCCGGGACAGGAGTTTTATACGGCAAAAGGAAGGGGAAAGGTAGCAGATATTTTCAAGCACATAAAACTGTCAAAGTTCGCAAAGAAACATCTGGTTTGGCAAGCCATCTGTACCTGTGGCTTGAAAAGCAGCATTGTCAAAGCTTCCGGGACTGTCAACCAAGAAATTTACGTGAAAGAGTGTTTGAATAAACGTCTGCTGCCTTTCCTGAAGAAATACGGTTGTTCCGTACTGTTTTGGCCGAATTTGGCATCTACGCCGCCAACAACGTGCAGGTGGTTCCCAAGGACAGGTTAGGTTAGGTTAGGTTATGTGGCACCCCGATGTATCAGGCTCACTTAGACTATTCAGTCCATTGTTATACCACAGTGGTGAACTTCTCTCTCTCCCAAGGACAAGAACCCTCCCAACACGCCAAAGCTCCACCCAATTGAGAAATACTGGGCTATTGTCAAGCGGAACCTAAAGAAGACCAAAAAAAAAAACTGCTAAGGACGAGCAGCAGTTCAAGGCAAACTGGCTTTCTGCGGCGAAGAAGGTGGCTGTACAAAATCTGATGGCAGGTGTCAAGCGTGAGGCCCGGCAAATCGGATTTGGAAAAGCAAAAGCCTAACTGAATATTTTTTTCTGAATTTTATACTAATTGAACTTGAAAAAGAAATTTAATTTGATTTTTTAAATAAACGATTTCACCGATTTACACGCGTTTTCCCTTGACCAAATTTTGACCGTATCACCCTTTATACATTCTTACTATTCATTCTTACTATTTTTGGGAATCGTATGAAAATCTTCTTTTTCTTTAGTTCATATTGACCTTAAGTGTACGGCTATACGAGAGTTGCCTTTTATATTTCGGGGTAAGAGAACAAAACAAACATTAATCATCGAAAATCGCTTTACTATTTTTCAAAATATTCCTCATTAAGATCTATACGGTTTTACATGCGCTGAAACCAATTGCCGCTCCGATTCAGATATCTCCAAAACATGCATTCTGAATGCATCAACCATTTCATCATGTGTCGAAAAATGTTCACTTCTTCATTTAGTTTTAAGTACGGGAATGTAAAGAAGTCATTCGGAGCCAATCCGGGCTATACGGCGGCTGACCTATGTTATATGTTTTGAGTACTCAACAAATAAATTCAGCCGAATGGCCAAATCGAATCTTATATACCCTCCATCATGGAATGATCACAAAGTTCCCCTAAAGACTTTCTTCCACAATCGAATTACTTGGTTTGTGCACAGAGAATACAGATTGGTTGTGATAATCGAATTTATTGCCAACCTCATTTTGGACGTTGCAGCAACTATTTGTTGGCAGTTGTGTCACCTAACTAATTCGGTCGACACAATCGAATGATGGGAGATGCAACTAATACCACTTCTTGTGCTGGTTGTGTCAACCGATGAAATAGGTTATGGGTGACTTCTTTATTCGATTGTACCACCCAACCATATTAATACCCCCAATCGAATTGAAAAGTAGATACATATATTTTATTAAATTACAAATTATAGGTTTATTATAATTTAAATATTATTTAGAGCATAATACAGAAGCACAAAAAATGATTATATACGGCATACCCGGCCCAAGGGAAGTACATATGCCACAAGAGATTGAAATTTGCGAAAATCTTAGACTATTCATCATTACCCATGACACAAACACATCCTCAATGAAAAATTTGATGAACAGTTCAACGAATGAATCAACTGACAATGTTATCGCCCACAACCAATCGTAGTATGCTTTACGGTCCAAAAACTAAACTTGATTTCCTCAGGCCGCATTTGATGATTCCATTGATCCCTGAAATTCGAAATTTTATTTTGTGTCCTTAAGTATAAACAGTTCAGCTACAAACCATTGTGTTTTATTCGGTTTCAGTCCATTGCGAGTTTTTGAAGATAATACCTTGCATGCGGCCCATGAAGGTTTTACATCTTGGTAGTATTTTCCACCATATGTACTCGTTTTGAATTGAAATCCATGTTCACATGTTATGGATTTAATAATACAAAATATAATGAATTTAACAATGATGACATTGACATTTGAAAAATTATTCAAATCGAATTCGGCTGTGGTTACCAAATGTGAGTGATGATTACTAAATAACAGTTGATAAATTTCTTTACGGTAGGTCGTATGTACCGATGTCAGGAAATATTTTTCATAGAAGAAACATTTGGTTGCCACAACTATTTATCTTGCAACACACAAGAAAACTAATTGGAATTTTCACCAAATGGTTGTAGGGGACAAAAAATATTCAACAATACTGGAAAACTATTGAGACAACTTATATTATGTTCTGAGTGTCGAATATTTATTACTGCAAACGTTTTCCAACCAATCTGTTTTCTGTGTGTGGTTAGATTTGCCGATGACAAGGTATCTTAAGCCTTGACTATTAAAATGCAACAGTTATATCGCCTTTATACCTCTCAGAAGTGGACATCCACGTTCGCCTAAATTCGATCAACGTTAAGTAGGTGTTCAGAAGTTCATTTTAATGTGTAAATATAGCGAGGTCTGAGCCCAATACTTTGATACGTTGGAAACGGAATATCAAAGTTAGAATACCCCCAGTCTATGGTAATTGGTAAAAAAAAGTGATGGCTACCGAAAAGTTTCGGAGACGTCCCTGATATGTTTTAAGGATAAATTCCTAAATTGCGGTTTCGAAGAATCTCCGTTTATTCATAATTCTCACAGAAGACACTCACATTGCAAGTGTCTACCATAAATGTCCTCAATTTTTATCAGATTAGCAAAAATTCTTTAGTGGCACTGCTTCGGTGTTGAGTTAACTAAATGGTAACAAGTATTGCAAATATTTAACTTGAACACAAATGAATAAATTTATACGTTAATTCTGTAATAACCCAAGCCACAAATCTACAAAAATCTGACTTTTTATATCCTATAAAATCTCAACCAAACTTATTGTTGGACATATATTCTGGTTATATCCTATTATTAGAGAAAAAACCTTTGTCAACTTAGTCCATTATTGCGCTCAACAATGCAATTCTGTATGGCATAGGAAACCCATGACAATTCCATTGATAAGCTTAACCACTTTTTGTGTAAGTTTTCTTAGATTGATTTTAATTTTTTTTTGCAGGAAAATTCCCAAGACTTGGCGTAGGAAGTATGAAAACATTTGTTACATTTGTTTGTTTGGTGGGCAAGTTTTTTTTTTTTTTTGCTTTAATAGAGGCTAGTTCTTGTGACGCATTTTGGAATGGTCTTACGGAGACGGATTTGCAATTCGTCATTGGAATTTTGAAGTACTCAATTGTCAGTTCCATAACTCGGAGCTAATGCGATTATGTAAAAGATAAGAAGCGATTAACCAGTGCAGTAACTATGGACATTAATTAATCAGGATTAAAGAATATTAGAAAGATTATTATCTCAATGCCATTCTATACAAATGAATTTGGTACCGATATCGAAAATTTATTTGCAAAGGTTCAAGGCTAGTGAAGGTCTCAAAAACCATTCACTTCATGTTTTCTAAGAAATTAGAAGAACATTGGATATCGTTTAGTTGGAATACCTTAAAGAAACATTTAAACATATATTTTCCTTGAAATTTTCTTTAAATTTGAGAAGTGAGCTTTTCGATTTAACTTCACTGTGCAAAATGTAAAATTAATTGCATATATTGTTTATTTTAGGAACACCCTCTTGGACTGCAAAGAGGATAGATGGACGAGCGTTTTATTTTTAGTTGTTGTTGTTGCAACACGTTTTAATGTAGTCTCCTCCATTTTGTTCTATGCTTGTGTAGTTCAACTAGTAGCCAGGTCAAGGAACTCTGCGACAAGGATGGGGTGTGTTCAGAGTGGAGGTAGGCTTACTACCCGTCTCACCACCAGATCACTGGGCAAGCGAAAAGGTGACGAGTGTCATGTGGCCCTTGATTACAGATGGGACACCCGTCAACTACTCTGTTATCAATAACTGATAATAGGAATTGAGGCGGCTGCACTTGCCTGATCTTAGTTGGGCCAAAACTACCCTGGTCTGCCGTGGGAGGTCTCGCTCCTCCGGTGTTATGGGCGGCGGTCGGACTACGACAACAGGATTAACCTTGTAGCTTCTCACCGCTTCAACTACAGTATTCCCATGAATCCTGTTCAGACGTGTCTGGTATGCTGCCTTATCTAGAGGCTCTCTTTTATAACGATGGATTTCGGGCTCTAGAAGGTGAAGATCCACCCTTACATTCCTGGGTGGAGGTTGTCTATCCGCAATATGGATGACAACTACGATAGCGACCCAAGAGGTACTGCTTTGACAACATGTAATTGTGTCGACGCACTGGGATGATCTTGGTCTCCGCATAAAGGTGATCCAGGGGTGTACTGCGGAGACATCCTGTTGCAGTTCTAAGGGCAGAGTTCTGACAAGTCTGTATGTTATTCCACTGCGTGTCGCTCGTTTGAGGTGTCCACACTGGCGCTGCATAGTTTACCACTGACCGGCCAATTGCCTTATATGTAGTCAACAAGGTTTCTTTGTCCACACCCTAAGTGCTGCCGGCAAGCGACTTGAGGACCTTGTTTCTACCGCGGAGCTAATCACAAATTGCAGTGGCATGGCCGGACGACTTAAAAAGGCTGTCGAATGTGACCCCGAGAATCTTGGGGTAATTTGTGGCCAGAATTGTTTCGCCGTCGACTCTGACATTCAACTGCCTGCTTACTTCCGCCGTCCATGTAGTGAATAGTGTGGCTGAGGATTTGGTGGGAGATATCCTCAACTTTCTTGCAGTGAAATAACTGGTAAGATCAGCGATGTAGACGTTCAATCGATCGCATATGTCATCAACAATGGGCCAGGATTTTACAATCGTCCGCATATGATACAATCTCGACGCCGTCAGGAGGGGGTGGAATCGAGGACAGGTAGAGATAAAACAGTGCCGGAGATATCACCCCACCCTGGGGAACTCTCTGTTTAACCCTACGGGGTTTTGACTTCCTGTCCCTGAATTCCACATACGATGATTCTCGATGTCCTAGAATAGTGTGGCATGGTTGACCGTATCGAATGCCTTCGATAGGTCAAGCGCCACGAGGACCGTCCTGTGACACGGCTTGGGCTGATTGAGTCCCATATTGATGTGTGCTGAAATGGCATGCTGGGCTGTCGTCGTGCTATGTACCTTACGGAATCCATGTTGATGGTGGGCAGCTGGAAAATTCTCCACAAGGCTGGGGAGGAGTAGTGCCTCAAGTGTCTTGGCTACTGGCGAGAGAAGGGATATCGGTCTGTACGATTCGCCTTTACTCGAGTATTTGCCTGGCTTCAGGGAATCACCCTACCCATCTTCCAAACATCGGGTATAATGAATGATTCTAAGGACAAATTGAGGAGTCTGGTCAGGTACTCAACTCCCAGTATTCCTATTAGCATTGAAAATCCGTCGGGGCCCAGCGCCTTGGATGGTTTCGCACTGTTGATGACATTAGTAACTTCGGGTGTGGTAAATTGTGGTGTGTCATCGGCTCGGATACCACGTATGCGACGAGTGGCTCTCCTTTTCTCTATCACTCTCGGGATGCTCGACAAACCGTTGGTTGAAAAATCTGGCGCATCTCTTCGAATCCGTCACCGTCACGTCGCCAAAGGTGACTGCGATCCCATCATCCCTTGTGGTGGGGTTCGAGAGGTATCTCACTACTAACCACAATTTACCAGATCCTGTTCCTAAGTTACATTGCTTCAGGTGCTCTAACCAAGTGTTCCGCTTGTGCTCGTCAACTATCTTACTAATCTATAGATTCAGTTCCCTGATTCTAGGATCAGCAGGGTTAGCACGACGGCGTTCATCACGCTCGTCTGCGAGTCCTCCCTCCCTTGGGCAAGTCGACCATCGGGTATGAAGCGAGCGGCTGCTGCGTTGATGATGTCCCGGAACACCCTCTGGGCAACATGAACATGAGAGGGGGACGGGAGCTCCCTGAAGCGGCTATCTGTGTATTCTCTGAAGTCTTCCCAGTTGGTTTTCTTTTGATTTATAAACGTCCGGTGTTCAGAAGTTATGAAATCGGAGGGTCGGTTAATGGTGAGAATTATGGGGAGGTGGTCTGAACCAAATGAAATGACGAATTGCACGAAACGTCATTTATCAGACCAGGCGATGCTAAGGATACATTTTTCACAAACGGACGTGCGGACGGACAGACATCGCTAGATTGACTCAGAATTCTATCACGAATCAGAATACACTTCAAGGAATCCAAAAATCCTTCTCTAGAGATTTTAGGTGATATATCAAAATTCGCTGTTTTATATTTAAATTTTCTACACTTTATGTTACTGTGTATAAAATACAGTAAGGAATAGTAATATAATGGATATTTGCAAAAAATATGTGAACAGTGTGACGATAAATTTCTTGGAAGACGTGGAAGAAATATTTTATATTTCTCTATGTATAGATAGAAATCGAAAAAAATTTAAAGAAATACTTTTTCCAATTTTTCTAAAAAATTTTTAACGAAATATTTTTCCAGTTTTTCCGAAATGCTGATATAGAATCCCATCTGAAGAATTAATGCGAAAGCAATGCAGCCGATGCTTAAAACGATGACTTTTACCCTATGACAAGCTCAAGTAAAATTCATTGCTTCTGAGCCAAATTTGCACTACTTTCGCATCCAGAAAGAAAATTTTAATTGCATTTGTGGCTACCCTTTTTTTGCTGGGATATTCTAAGACGATATAACGATGTCTGTCTGTTTGTATGTCTGTTGTAATCATGCTACAGTCTCCAGGCCAGGCCAAGTTCGAAGATGTGTCATATCGATCCAGATTTTAATATAGCCCCCATACAAACCGACTGTACGATTTGGGATCTTGAGCATTTAGACACTACAATTTTAATCCTATTTGCCTTCAAAATGTTGAGGTATTTAAAGTCCTTAAATATGTGTGCAGAATATGGTGTGATTTGGTTTATGTCTTGGTATAGACCGATTTTGTTTTATCTGCAAAATTGATCCCAGTTTTTATCCGGTTTGCCTGAAATTAAAAGTGAAGACGTATTTTGGGTGCATAAATAAGTGTGTCGTATATGGTGTGATTTGGTCCATTTTTTGGTATAGCCTCCATAATGCCTGATTAGACTTCTTGGGTTTCTGGAGCACAGTTGCCACAGTTGGTAGACATTTTTAATTTTTTTTTTATACTGTTGGTAGATTGGTAGAATTCTACATATTTTGGTAGATTTCCATCTAAAGGGTACTTCAATTTTCTACAGAAAAAAAATTAAAATTTTGACAAGATTTCCTGTAGAAATAAAATTTTGACAAGATTTCCTATAGAAATAAAATTTTGATAAAAATTCCTATAGAAATAAAATTTTGAGAAAATTTTCTATAGAAATAAAATGTTGACCAAATTTTCTTCAGAAATAAAATTTTGACAATTTTTTTCTAAAGAAATAAAATTTTGACAAAATTTTCAATAGAAATAAAATGTTGACAAACTTTTCCATAGAAATAAAATTTTGACAGAATTTTCTATACAAATAAAACTTTAACAAAATTTCTATAAAAATACAATTTTTACAAAATATTCTATAGAAATAAAATTTTTATAAAATTTTCGATAGCAATAAAATTTTGACAAAATTTTCTAAAGAAATAACATTTTTTACAAAATTTTCTTTAGAAATAAAATTTTGACAAAATTTCCTACAGAAATGCATTTTTAACAAGATATTCCAATGAAATAAAATTTGGTCAATTATACCCTACGCCACACTGTGGAACAGGGTGTAATAAGTTAGTGCATATGTTTGCAACACCCAGAAGGAGACGAGATGGACACATGGTGTCTTTTTGGCAAAAATGCACAGGGTGGGCTCTTGAGTCGATATAGCGATGTCCGTCTGTCCGTCTGTCCATGAGCACATTTTTGTAACCAAAGTCTAGGTCGCAGTTTTAGTCCCATTGACTTCAAATTTGGTACAAGTATGTGTTTTGGCTCAGAATAGAACCCTATTGATTTTGGGAGAAATCGGTTCAGATTTAGATATAGCTCCCATATATATATATATATATATATATATATATATATATATATATATATATATATATATATATATATATATATATATATATATATATATATATATATATATATATATATATATATATATATATATATATATATATATATATATATATATATATATATATGTTTTGGCTCAGAATAGAACCCTATTGATTTTGGGAGAAATCGGTTCAGATTTAGATATAGCTCCCATATATATATATATATATATATATATATATATATATATATATATATATATATATATATATATATATATATATATATATATATATATATATATATATATATATATATATATATATATATATATATATATATATATATATATATATATATATATATATATATATATATATATATATATATATATATATATATATATATATATATATATATATATATATATATATATATATCTAATTAGTACTAGAGTCAAATGCGCCAAATTTTATTGAAATCGGTTCAGATTTAGATATAGCTCCCATATATATCTTTCGCCCGATATGGACTAATACGGTCCCAGAAGCTAGAGTTTTATCCCAATTTGTATGAAATTTTGCACTAGAAGTACAATTAGTAGTGTAGGCAAGTATGCCAAATTTTATTGAAATCGGTTCAGATTTAGATATAGCTCCTATATGTAGCTTTCGCCCGATTTACACTCATACGACCATAGAGGCCAATTTTTTGAACCGATTTAGTTGAAATTTTGCAAAGAGAGTAGAATTAGCATTGTTGCTATGCGTGCCAAATTTGGTTGAAATCGGTTCAGATTTAGATATAGCTCCTATATGTAGCTTTCGCCCGATTTACACTCATACGACCACAGAGGCCAATTTTTTGAACCGATTTAGTTGAAATTTTGCAAAGAGAGTAGAATTAGCATTGTTGCTATGCGTGCCAAATTTGGTTGAAATCGGTTCAGATTTAGATATAGCTCCCATATATAGCTTTCGCCCGATTTACACTCATACGACCACAGAGGCCAATTTTTTGAACCGATTTAGTTGAAATTTTGCAAAGGGAGTAGAATTACCATTGTAGCTATGCGTGCCAAATTTGAACTCGGTTCAAATTTAGATATAGCTCCCATAAATATGTTTTCCTGATTTTGATAAAAATGGTCAAAAAACCAACATTTTCCTTGTAAATTCGCCACTGCTTAGTCGAAAAATGACTATAATTTTCCTAACCTTCTAATACAAATATATCGAGCGATAAATCATAAATAAACTTTTGCGAAGTTTCCTTAAAATTGCTTTGACAAAATTTCTATGGAAAAAAAATTTGAAAAAATTTTCTATAGAAGTAAAGTTTTGAGAAAATTTTCTATGTAGATTTGACTGTTTGCGCCTGTAATGTCATAAATACATTAAAATAACTCTAATATTTAAAAAAATGTGTGTTCAGTTTATTTAAAACTTTATTTTATTTTTTTTAACATAAAATAAAGTGACTTATAACAGAGCAAAGACAGATTCATGAAATTGTGGAAATATCCTTTTTCGTTTTTTTTTTCATTTTTTTTCTTTTTGCAATTACTCTCTAAATTCTTTAACTTATTTCTAAATAGATAGAGAAGAAAGAAAGACTGAAAGATGCAGGGGTAGGAGAAGAGTGTCGGAGTATGTTGCGATTGTTGTTGCAGAAATCCCTATTTACAGGGGTCATCAGATATGGAGGTGATATAGAATTTTACAACTAGCTTATGTCCTGTGTCAGTGAGAAATGTTTGTTTGTTGTTTATTAATGGGTACCGGGGGCTGGAGCCACATTCACAGAAGTGGCGGAATTCAAATGACCAGCTAAAGGAGCAGTATGGACAGCACCACGAGTCTTAGCAACATAAACACCGGGTCCGTGAGCACCATGAGCATGGCCTGGTCCTTGACTCAAGGAAATGCCAGGATAACCTCCCCATGCACCATGACCGGGTAGTCCCCAAGGAGCATGAGCACTTAGATCAACAGCAGCATGACCTCCCCATGGTCCAGCCCATGGACCAGCCCAAGCACCATGAGCTCCCCAGGCACCAGCCCATGGGCCTCCCCAGGGACCACCCCAACCGGAGGATTGGACACCAACAGCAAGGGCCAACAAGACTACGGCAAAAGCGAACTGTAAGAAGGAAATGAAGAGAGAAAATGAAAATTTTTGGAATAAAAAAAATATTGGAAAATAAAATATTATATTTATTTATTTTAAATTAGAAAATTTGTTAATTATATTTAATAGTTTTTTACAATGGCGGAGATATAAAACTAATAAAGTTTTATTTTTTTATTTAATAACTGAAATAATTAAATAAAAATCTATTAATGTTGACGACAAACTATAATAAATAAATTATGCTGAATTTATTTATTTTTATTTTTATTATAACAAAATTATTTTGTTTTATATTTAGTATTAATTATTTTTATTTTATTTTATTTATTTTTTATTTTATTTTATTTTTTGTCAAATTTATTTATAATATTAATTTAATTATTTCAGTTATTAATTTGTTATTTAATATAATTAACAAATATAATTAACAAATTTTTAATTTTTTTTTCATTTTTATTTGAATTAATTATTTAATCAATTTAAACAAAATCTTTCTAGTTGATTTTGGCTAAATCTTGTCTCCAAAAATACGGTATGCCTTCGAAACCATAGCTAGGAGTCTCAAAAACTCAATATTCAATATTTTTCATTAAAAAAATAAAGTTTGAATTTTTAATTTTGAAATATTGCCAGGATTATGTATATACCTTCATGTTGTCAGAGAGGATGTGATAGAGAATAGATGGAAATTGTGTTTAATGAACGACTTTAGATTCGATTCTGATTTTCTTAAGAAAATGATAGTAACTTTTATACCAAATTATGTTACAATTGGGGCGTGTTTTTCATATTGGCAATTAAATGTATATTTAGAATGCCATACCAAAACAAACAAACAAAAAATCGATATACTGCATAAACGGCACACTTCCACAAACAACAATAGAATTTCTAAGCCATGAAAGTGAGCGGTTTGATTTGATTTTTTTTTCTTCTTAATTCGAGCATAAGAGCACCTGATAATTGTAGTACCACCTCCACTTGTATCGCTGCTGCTATGTACCGCCAACGGCCTTATGAATGGCCTCAGCCGCAGTGGACTACCTTCAGCAACATATACCAATGTTGCTGAAAAAAAACGACTGCAACATTACTTGCAATTAACTGCATTGTGGTTACCTTTGAGTGGTATAGGTCAATTTGAGCACTGGAATTTGCTCTGAATTTCAAGATGTTTTTTCAAAGATTATTTGTAATAGCCTTCATTATAGGATATGGATTTATTTTTCTGATTGTATGATTGCCTTTCAAAATTATATTCAATAAAATGTATCTACCTTGCACGATGGATATGATATCTAAGGATCTGTTGAAATCTAAAATCTTTTATTTTAACATAAGCTTTTGTGGGCTATCATTGAAATAGGTTTGGGATATAAACCGTATTTCCTTATTAAAAAAAATATGGCATACATGTCTAAGGAAACTTTATCTCAATCTGAATGTCTGATGTTAAAAGAAATACTTGAGCTTGCATCTACAGAGGTAGTGTGCCAGTAATATTGAGTCCATTATTAAACATGTAAGGAAAGTCCAAAAGATCTACATTTTCGATACCATCTCAAATCTTTCAAATTTGTTAGGTGCAATATGTAAAGGTTTATGTGCACATATACATATATTTAAATCTGACCCGATCTGGATACAATTTGCAAAAGTTCTACAAAATCTATAGACTTAAATTTATGTTGGTTAACTCCCCAAGGTGGAACACAATGCTAGTAAAAAAACAAGTATATACAGCAGTAAGTTCGGCCGGGCCGAATCTTAAATACCCACCACCATGAACCAAATGTTAGGGGTTCCTTTGAAATTTCAGAAGGACTTGAGGACTTGAGGACACTTCCCGAAGATAAATTTAATGATTGCACCTATGAGGACTATATCATATTCTGGATTTATAAGAACCATTTTTGTTTGAGTTTTAGAGGAATCATTAACATCTCTTGTAAGTGTGCAAGAAAATTATAAAATAACGTTTTGATTTGAAATTTTAAATCTGTAGAAGTAAAATCTGGAAATTTTACATTGAGTTTCAAGCAATTTTCATGATAAGTGCGCTTTCTACACCCTCAAGAAGTGAAGTCGGTCTATATGGAGGCATTACCAAATGGACCGATAAAAACTTAATCCGATACACGTTTTTGTGAGCCTAAAATACCAGAATATTTACAATTTAAAGCAAATCAGATAAAAACTACGGTTTCTAGAAACCCAAGGAGTTAAATCGGGAGATCGTTCTTATGGGGGCTATACTAAAATATGGACCGATACTCACCGTTTTCGGCATACCTCTTTATGACCTGAAAATACCTCTATATTTCCATTTTCAGGTAAATTGGATAAAAACTGCGGTTTCTATAAGCCCAAGAAGTAAAATCGGGAGATCGGTCTATATGGAGGCTATACGAAAATATGGACCGATACTCACCATTTTTGGCACACCTCTTTATGGTCCTAAAATACCTCTAGATTTCCAATTTCAGGTAAATTGGATAAAATCTACGGTTTCTATAAGCCCAAACCCCAAATCGGGAGGCTGTTTAATATGGGGACCATACCAAAACATGGACCGATACTCACAATTTTTGGCACATGTATTTGTGGTCCTACAATACCTCTAGATTTCCAATTTCAGGTAAATTGAATAAAAACTGCGGTTCTATAAGCCCAAGAGTAAAATCGGGAGATCGGTCTATATGGGGGCTATACCAAAATATGGACCGATACTCACAATTTTTGGCACACATAATTGTGGTCCTACAATACCTCTAGATTTCCAATTTCAGGCAAATAAGATAAAAACTTCGGATTCTAGAAGCCTAAGAAGTAAAATCGGGAAATCGGTCTATATGGGGGCTGTACCAAAATATGGACCGATACTCACCATTTTCGGCGCACCTCTTTATGGTCCTAAAATACCTCTAGATTTCCAATTTCAGACAAATTGGATAAAAACTACGGTTTCTATAAGCCCAAACCCCAAATCGGGAGGTCGTTTTATACGGGGACCATACCAAAACATGGACCGATACTCACAATTTTTGGCACACGTATTTATGGTCCTACAATACCTCTAGATTTCCAATTTCAGGTAGATTGAATAAAAACTGCGGTTTCTATAAGCCCAAGAAGTAAAATCGGGAGATATGCCTATATGGGGGCTATACCAAAATATGGATCGATACTCACAATTTTTGGCACACGTATTTGTGGTCCTACAATACCTCTAGATTTCCAATTTCAAGTAAATTGAATAAAAACTGCGGTTTCTATAAGCCCAAGAAGTAAAATCGGGAGATCGGTCTATATGGGGGCTATACCAAAACATGGACCGATACTCACCATTTTTGGCACACCTCTTTATGGTCATAAAATACCTCTAGATTTCAAATTTCAGGCAAATTGGATAAAAACTACGATTTCTATAAGCCCAAGACCCCAAATCAGGAGGTCGGTTTATATGGGGACTATATCAAAACCTGGACCGATATAGCCCATCTTCGAACTTGACCTGCCTGCAGACAAAAGACGAGTTTGTGCAAAATTTCAGCACGATTGCTTCATTATTGAAGACTGTAGCGTGATTACAACAGACAGACAGACAGACAGACAGACGGACAGACGGACATCGTTATATCGTCTTAGAATTTCTCCCTGATCAAGAATATATATACTTTATATAGTCGGAAATCGATATTTCGATGCATTACAAACGGAATGACAAACTTATTATACCCCCGTCACCATTCTATGGTGGTGGGTATAACAAGTATATACGGCCGTTAGTTCGGCCAGTCCGAAGCTTATGTACCCTCCATCATGGATTGCGTAGAAACTTCTTCTAAACACTGCCATCCAGAATCGAATTACATAAGTTGCGGTAACGCTTGCCGATAGCAAGGTATATTAAAACCTCCTAACACCATCTTCTAAATTGTATGTAAGTCCATACGTGGTATATATTAAATAAAAAAGATCGATCCAATACGTATATAATTCAGTATGACAAAGTAGACATAAAATTTTGACAAAATTTTCTACAGAAATAAAATTTTAACAAAATTTTTTATAGAAATAACATTTTCACAAAATTTTGTATAGAAATAAAAATGTTGACAAAATTTCCTATAGAAAGAAAAATTTGACAAAAATTTCTACAGAAATAAAATTTTAACAAAATTTTCTATAGAAATAAACTTTTGACAAAATTTTCTATAGAAATAAAATCTTGGTAGATTATTTTTGGCTCGAGTGGCAACCATGATTATGAACCGAATAAAATTTGAACAAAACTTTCTATAGAAATAAAATTTTGACAAAATTTTCTATAGAAATAAAATTTTGACAATGATGAAAATTTTATTATGAACCGAATAAAATTTTAAAAAAATTTTCTCTAGAAATAAAATTTTGACAAAATTTTCTATAGAAATAAAATTTTGGTAGATTATTTTGGGCTCTAGTGGCAACCATGATTATGAACCGATATGGACCAATTTTTGTGTGATAGGACCAATATTGGTATGGTTGTTAGCGAACATATACTAACACCACGTTCCTAATTTGAACCGGATCGGATGAATTTTGCTCCTCCAAGAGGCTCCGGAGGTCAAATCTGGAGAACGTTTTATATGGGGGCTATATATACTTATAGACCGATATGGACCAATTCTGGCACGGTTGTTAAAGATCATATACTAACACCATGTTCCAAATTACAACCGGATTGGATGAAATTTGCTTTATAATTATGAACCGATGTGGACCAATTTTTGCATGGTTGTTAGAGACCATATACCAATATCATGTACCAAATTTCAGGCGGATCGGATGAAATTTGCTTCTCTTTGAGGCTCCGCAACCCAAATCTGGGGATGGGTTTATATGGACGCTATATATAATTATGGACCGATGTGGACCAATTTTTGAACGGTTGTTAGAGACCATATACCAATACCATGTACCAAATTTCAGCCGGATCGGATGCAATTTGCTTCTCTTTGAGGCTTCGCAAGCCAAATCTGGAGATCGGTTTATATGGGGTCTATATATAATTATGGACCGATGAGGACCAATTTTTGCAGGGTTGTTAGAGACCATATACCAACATCATGTACCAAATTTCAGCCGGATCGGATAAAATTTTCTTCTCTGTGAGGCTCCGCAAGCCTAATCTGGGGATCGGTTTATATGGGGGCTGTATATAATTAAAGACCGATATGGACCAATTTTTGCATGGTTGTTAGAGACCATATACCAACATCATGTACCAAATTTCAGCCGGATCGGATGAAATTTTCTTCTCTTTGAGGCTCCGCAAGCCAAATCTGGAGATCGGTTTATATGGGGTCTATATATAAGTATTCACCGATGTGGACCAATTTTTGCAGGGTTGTTAGAGACCATATACCAACATCATGTACCAAATTTCAGCCGGATCGGATAAAATTTTCTTCTCTTTGAGGCTCCGCAAGCCAAATCTGGGGATCGGTTTATATGGGGGTTATATATAATTAAGGACCGATATGGACCAAGATAGCGTGATTTCAACAGACGGACGGACATGCTTAGATCGGCTCAGAATTTCACCACGACCCAGAATATACATATATACTTTATGGGGTCTTAGAGTAATATTTCGATGTGTTACAAACGGAATGACAAAGTTAATATACCCCCATCCTATGATGGAGGGTATAACAAGTATATACGGCCGTAAGTTCGCCCAGGCCGTATCTTATGTATTTACCCTCCACCATGGATTGCGCAGAAACTTATACTAAACACTGTCATCAACAATCGAATTACTTGGGTTGCGGTAACACTTGCCGATGGCAAGGTATCTTAAAAAATTCTTAACACCATTTTCTAAATTGTAAGTTAGTCCATACGGGGGATATAACATATTAAACAAAACAAGTAAGTAAAGTAGAAAGTCGAGCGGGGCCGACTATATCATACCCTAAACCACCATTACAGAATTAGTAATCATAAGCATTTGTGTGGTAACATATAGGACTGGGAGATAAACCGCCGTTGCATATTTAAGAAAATTAAGGGTACATGTCTATGGGTACTTTGTGTCAATCTGGCTATAGCTCATAGTCAATGTTGCCACGGACAATGTTCGGTTTACCCTACAAGGACAAAAAAAGTTCCCTACTTTCCCATACATTCCCAAACAATTTTCCCTACTATATTTTTCGTTAAATAAAATTCGTTAAAATTTTGAGAAAATTTTTTATGGAAATAATACTTTGGAAAATTTTTTATGGAAATAATATTTTGGAAAAATTTTCTATAGAAATACAATTTTGACAAAATGTTCTATAGAAATAAAAAATGTTGACAAAATTTTCTACTGAAATAAAGTTTACCACACATTGTTAAAAATCAAGCCTTGCCGGCTTCTAATTTCCTCCTCTAGAGCCACCAAAATGTAAAAATTATTACAAATTGTGTTGAGTGAAAATGTCCTACATTGTGGTCCTATGTCTCTACAAGACGCTAAATATTAGAAAACCCCTACATATGGGGAATTTCCCCTACTTCTAGCAACACTGGATGTGTTGATATTGCACCTACGGAGTTAGTATGCCACTAATATTGAGCCCATTATTAAAAAAAGAGAAAATCGTTAAATTAGTGTGGGTAATAAATACAAATTTGTAAAAATCGAGCAATATTCTTATGTAAGAGCTACAAGTACGTATAAGTACGATCGGCTAGTACATCAAAATTAGAAATTTGAGTAACATTGGTTAATAAATAAGAGTACTATGGCCAAATTTGGGAAAATCGAGCGATGCATATATATGGAAGCTATATCTAAATCTGAACCAATTTGCATAATATTTTGCGGGTTTAATTAATACCACAAAAGGTTACCTTGTGCAAGATTTGAGTAAGATCAGTTAAGAAATGAGGCCTGTATGGTCAAACATAAGGTTATTAGGGGCAAATTTTTCAAAATCGGGTGATACATATATGGGAGCTATATCTACATCTGAACCGATTTCGATGAAATTTTGCAGATATAGTTAGTACTATAGAGGACTGGATCTAGCCAACTTTTAGTAAGATCGGTTGATAAATAAGGGTTCTATGGCCAAATTTGGGAAAATCGGGCTATACATATATATGGGAGCTATATCTAAATCTGAACCGATTTCGATGATTTTTTGCACATATAATTAGTGCTATAGAAGATTATACTTAGCCAACTTTGAGTAAGATCGGTTGATAAATAAAGGTTTTGTGGCCAAATTTGGGAAAATCGGGCGATACATATAAAGGGTGGTTAAATTGTAAGGGCCGATGTTGAATGTGAACCACACCTAGGTTAGGTTAGGTTAGGTGGCAGCCCGATGTATCAGGCTCACTTAGACTATTCAGTCCATTGTGATACCACATTGGTGAACTTCTCTCTTATCACTGAGTGCTGCCCGATTCCATGTAAAGCTCAATGACAAGGGACCTCCTTTTTATAGCCGAGTCCGAACGGCGTTCCACATTGCAGTGAAACCACTTAGAGAAGCTTCGAAACCCTCAGAAATGTCACCAGCATTACTGAGGTGGGATAATCCACCGCTGAAAAACTTTTTGGTGTTCGGTCGTAGCAGGAATCGAACCCACGACCTTGTGTATGCAAGGCGGGCATGCTAACCATTGCACCACGGTGGCTCCCAAACGCCAAGTTTTTTTCCGAATTTTATTTGACATTTCTCTATTTCAGACTTACTCAATTTGAACCATGGAGAGATGCACAATCCAACAACGTGTTAAACGATTCCAAGAAATGGCAACAGTGGATGATCAATTTTCGAAGAAAATCATTTTCAATGATGAGGCACATTTTCACCTCAGTGGATTCGTCAATAAACAGAATTGACGCATTTGGGCGAATGAGAATCCAAGAGTGATTGTCGAAAAACCAATGCACCCACAAAGAGTGACTGTTTGGTGCGGTTTATGGGCTGGCGGCATTATCTGGCTGTATTTTTTCCAAAATGAGGTCGGTCAGGCAGTTACTGTAAATGGTTTTCGCTGTCGTGAGATGATAACGAACTTTTTATGGCCCGAGTTGGAAGATATGGATGTGGACGACATGTGGTTTCAGCAGGCACTTGCCACACAGCTAACGAAACAATGGCTCTTTTGCGCAACAAATTCAATGGCCGTGTTATCTAACGTAATGGCGATGTCAATTGGCCGCCAAGATCATGTGATTTGACACCGTTGGACTTTTTTCTTTGGGGTTATTTGAAAGAAAAGGTGTACGTGGATAAGCCAGCAACAATTCAAGAGCTAAAGGATGAGATAATTCGGCACATTAATGGCATAGAACCTCCATTATGCCTCAGCGTCATCGAAAGTTTGGACCATCGGATGGAGGTGTGCCACCGAGGTCGCGGCGCCCATTTGGCCGATATTTTGTTCCATACATAATTGGGTAACTCCAATATATCATAATAAAATAAAATTACAATAATTTCCTAAATAGTTTGTTTTTTATTCAAAATCAACATCGGCCCTTGAAATTTTAACCACCCTTTATATGAGAGCTATATCTAAATCTGAACCGATTTGGATGAAATTTTGCAGACTTGAAGGGCGATAAAAATGATTACCTTTTGCCAAATTTGGTGACGATCCGTTTGAAAAAACGCGCAACGTGACCCCATTTGTCGAAATCGGGCGATACTTATATATGGGAGCTATATCTAAATTTGATCCGATTTCTTCCAAATTCAATAGCGTTCGTCCTTGTGTCCAAAATACTCCCTGTACCAAATTTCATCAAAATCGGTTAATAATTGCGACCGGAATCCTGTGAACAACAAATACATGGACAGACGGACGGACGGACACCAAGCGCTAGATCGACTCAGGAGGTGATTCTGAGTCGATCGGTATATATTTTATGGGGTCTAAAATCAATATTTCTGGTAGGCACATTTTTTGGCCGATCAAACTTATTATACCCTGACCACTATGTGTGGGTAATAAATCCAAATTTGTAAAAATCGAGCAATATTCTTATGTAAGAGCTACAAGTACGTATAAATACGATCGGCTGATACATCAAAATTTAAAATTTAAGTAACCTTGGTTAATAAATAAAGTACTATGGCCAAATTTGGGAAAATAGAGCGATGCATATATATGAGAGCTATATCTAAATCTGAACCGAATTGGATGAAATTTTGCAGACTTGAAGGGCGGCGAGAAATATTATCTTTTGCCAAATTTGGTGACGATCCATTCGAAAAAAAAGCTCAACGTGACCCCATTTGTCGAAATCGGGCGATACATATATATGGGAGCTATATCTAAATTTGATCCAATTTCTTCCAAATTCAAAAGCTTTCGTCCTTGTGCTCAAAAAACTTCCTGTCCCAAATTTCATCAAAATCGGTTTATAATTGCGACCGGAAACCTGTGAAGAACAAATACATGGACAGACGGACGGACACCAAGCGCTAGATAGACTCAGGAGGTGATTCTGAGTTGATTGGTATATATTTTATGGCAACCGATTTTTTCAAATTCCGTACATCCGAATATTTTATGAGTCTCGAAAAACTTGCAAAATATCAGCCATATCGGTTCAGATTTAGATATAGCTCCCATATATATCTTTCTTCCGATTTAGACTCATATGACCACAGAGTCCAAAGTTTACTACCGATTTCCGTGAAATTTTGCATAGGGAGCAATATTGATATTCTACCAATGCTTGGTAAATTTGATTTAAATCGGTTCAGATTTAGATATAGCGCCCATATATATCCTTCGTCCGATTTTGACTTATATGGCGTCAAAAGGCAGAGTTTTGCCCTGACTTGCTTCAAATTTTGCTCCTGGTGCAAATATGTTCAATAGTATCGGTAAATGTACCAAATTTGGTTGAAATCGGTTCAGGCTTAGATGTAGCTCCAATTTGAACTTATATGAATTCAAAAGCCGAGATTTGCCCTGACATGCTTCAAATTTTGCACATGGAGTACGTTTAATAGTGTCGGTAAGTGTACCAAATTTGGTCGAAATCGGTTCAGATTTAGATATAGCTCTCATATACATCTTTCACCCGATTTGGAATTATATGGCCTTAAAAGCCAGAGTTTTGCTGTGATTTGCTTCAAATTGTGCACGAGAGGTAAGTATGATGGTATCGTTATGTGTGCCAAATTCATCTTTCTGTCCAATAAAGCTCCGAATTATTTTCTGCAAACACCAAATAAGATGACCTTAGCTGCGGTATTTTACGTCCCTAGTTCAGTCTTAGGTCATTCTGCCTCATCCATATTCCTGTCATCCGTTTAGTTCTTTTTAGTAGATATTTCTCCATGCCCTTGTAGCCCTTGTACAAAACTTTAAGTTGACATTGTATTTATTATTGAACTCATGGTTCCCCATTCAAACACTTGATGTATCTTTTGTTGAGATTTATTTCGTTGCATTACTTAAAAAATATTTACAGTTATAGAGTGGAAAAATATTGAATGGATAGATAGAAGGTGTAACAAAAATTGTGGACCAATAATAAGATCTTAATTCACTGATCGCAATTTTTTGAAAAATCCCATGGTCGCTTTCAGTATTTCAGGCGATGACGGATGTTATGATTGGTGTACAGGACTCCGAAAAACTGAAACGAATTTACTTTAAAGTGAGTGTGTGAGTGTGTGCTAAAGGTAATTCCAATAGGACTTTACAAAGGCAAACGGTCGAAACCTTCAAGATGTATAGCGAAACGCAAGGTGGTGAAGAAGAACTTTAAAACTAGTTTGGTGTCATATATCAGTTCTGGAATTTGTATTCGAGGGTCTTTGCATTTAATGAGTACCAGGAGCTGGGGCAACATTTACAGCGGTGGCAGAGTTTACATGGCCAGCTAAAGGAGCAGTATGGACGGCACCACGGGTTTTGGCAACATAAACACCGGGTCCATGAGCAGCATGAGCATGTCCAGGTCCTTGGCTTAGAGAAATACCAGGATGACCACCCCAGGCTCCATGACCATCCCAAGCACCAGCATGACCATTCCAAGCGTCATCATGCCAAGCACCAGCCCAAGAGCCATCCCAGGCCCCACCATGGGCACCCCATGCTCCAGCCCAAGGACCTCCCCATGGACCACCCCAGGCTCCATGATGTAAAGCTGGTGTAACATATGACACACCAGGAGATACCTGAGCGGTTAATAAAGAGGATTGAACTCCAACGGCAAGAGCCAACATGACTACGGCAAAGACGAACTGAAAAGAGATGGAAAAGGGGAACAAAGAGAGGAGTTTATTTAAATATTCACATAATCAGGATATACTATAATTAGCTAAAATTATCTAATCTAAGATCGTTAAATTGATTCGTGAGCCATTTAAATGGCTAACAACACTCAAAAAAAAAATTTTGGGCCTTCGAAAATATTTTTTGAGTGTTAATTTCTTATCCTTAGTGAATCTGACTGCCATTTTTCCATTGCTCTGACGTCCAATTGATTTCAATAAATCTGATCACTTCGATTTGTTCTTGTGTCATTTTCGTTTTTTCCTCACCTTCATGTTGATGACGAGAATGGACTCCTTTGTGACTTCAAATCAATATAATGTGCAAGGTAAGCTTTTTGAATTGATTCTGATTTGCTTAATAGAATTATAGCACCTTTTATAGAGAAAATTTGGCTTATGCTATATGAGGCCATTTTACATAATATTTCGGATAGTTTTTCCTTTTGTTTGTTTTTGTATTCAGCCACACCAAAAATTTACAAACTAATACTATTGCAAACAAATACAAAGCTTAAGTTGCCAACGCTAACGTTAACGTAGATGCTGTTAGGGTTTATTGCACATTACATGGGCGTTATTTTGCAGAGCAGTGACTGCAGTGGATTTGTCTGTAGCTGCGAAATGGTGATGGTGTCTGCTTGAAGAATATAGTACATCTAGGTTAAATTTTCATCGCATGAAGGATTAGTTTCTAATACGAAGGTAGTACGGGTTAGGGATTTTTAAAAAAAGTTTTGGATATAATCCTAAATCTCATATGACATGGTTGTTGATTCTCACTTCTATATTTTATGTCGTATATTAGACAATTAAGAGCTGTATGCACTGACAACATAGTATGCCCGGTTCCAAGGATATTGTTTTTACACTAATGACTTTGGTGATGTTTCCGAGAAAAAAGTGGCGGGACCCACCGTGGTGCAATGGTTAGCATGCCCGCCTTGCATACACAAGGTCGTGGGTTTGATTCCTGCTTCGACCGAACACCAAAAAGTTTTTCAGCGGTGGATTATACCACCTCAGTGACATTTCTGAGGGTTTCAAAGCTTCTCTAAGTAGTTTCATTGCAATGTGGAACGCCGTTCGGACTCGGCTATAAAAAGGAGGTCCCTTGTCATTGAGCTTAACATGGAATCGGGCAGCACTCATGGAATCGGGCAGCACTCAGTGATAAGAGTTCACCAATGTGGTATCACAATGGACTGAATAGTCTAAGTGAGCCTGATACATCGGGCTGCCACCTGACCTAACCTAACCAAGACTCGTATGACCACCGGAAGTCATAATTTCACTTCGATTAATTTGAATATTTTCACATTACCATTTTAGCTATGCCATAATTTTACTCCGAATAACCTGAATTTTTATACCCTCCACCATAGGATGGGGGGTATATTAACTTTTTCATTCCGTTTATAACACATCGAAATATTGCTCTCAGATCCCATAAAATATATATATTCTGGGTCGTGGTAAAATTCGTCGATCTATGTATGCCCTGTCTTCCGGCTGTCCGTCCGTCTAATGTTCGAACGAAACAGGCTATCGACTTGAAACTTTGCACAAGTAGTTGTTATTGATCTAGGTCGGATGGTATTCTAAATGGGCTATATCGGACCAGATTTACGTATAGCCCCCATATAAACCGTCCCCCAAATTTGGCTTGCGGATCCTCTTGGAGGAGCAAATTTCATGCGATTAGGTTGAAATTTTCTATGTTGTGTAAGTATTAGAGGTGTGCAAGTTTCGTGAGGCATAATCCCGCTCATCAACATAAAACGCTTAAGAGTTAAATTCATTTACAATTGTAGTGACACCTGGGATGTTAAGAGTGTAATAACGCTCTCGATTTTAATAATGCTCATGTTTTCAGACACGTCGCTAAGGTAAAGTACTCAAAAAATTGTTCGTGAACCACGACATTTTTCGTGAGTCACGGTATTTTTCGTGAGTGACGGTATTTTTCGTGAGTCACGACATTTTCGTGCGTGAGTGTGCGTGAGTACAAATTTTATTTTCGTGAGTGTGCGTGAGTCATAGCAAACAATATCGTGCGTGAGTGTGCGTGAGTAAGATTTTTCCGTCGTGAGTGTGCGTGAGCGTGAGTAAAATATTACTCACGTGCACACCTCTAGTAAGTATATGACCATTAACAACTACGCAAAAATTTGTTCGGTCTATAATTATATATAGCCCCCATAAACCAATCCCCAGATTTGACCTCAGGAGCCTCTTGGAAGAGCAAATTTCTTGGGGGCGCAAATTTCATCCAATTTCTATGGTCGCTAACAATCATAACAAAAAGTGGTCCATATCGGTCCATTGTTATATATAGCCCCAATATAAACCCGTCCCTAGATTTTACTACATCCTGGATAAGCAACTTTCATTTGATCTTGCTTAAACTTGGTACTTCTCGCACAAAATTGGACCATATAGGTTCATAATTGTATATAGCACCCATATAAACTGATATTTCACTTCTGTCTCTTTTTTACCGCGCAAAAACTCATACCGGTCAAGGACAGAACTACATAGGTTTTTAATCTGTTTTTTATACCCTTCACCACTACTGTGGTACAGGGTATAATAAATTTGTGCATTAGTATGTAACGCCAAGAAATAATTGTCATAGACCCATCTTTTAGTATACCGATCGGCTTAGAATTAAATTCTGAGTCGATTTAGCGATGTCCGTCTGTCTGTCTGTTTGTCTGTCCGTCTGTCTATATATGTAATTTTGTGCACAAAGTACAGGTCGCAGTTTAAGTTCGATCGTCCTCAAATTTTACATAACGCCTTTCTTAGGGTAGACGACAATCGATATTGATTTTGGAAAAAATCGGTTCAGATTTAGATATAGCTGCTATATATAGTTATCACCGATTTGATCATAATTCGCGTATTTATGAACCGACGTTCATAAAATTTTGTACATCTGAATGTTTTGTCAGTCCCGTAAAAACTGCCAAATATCAGCTAAATCGGTTCAGATTTATATATAGCTCCCATATATATCTTTCGTC
The DNA here is from genome assembly GCF_050003625.1 of Haematobia irritans. Classification (NCBI taxonomy): domain Eukaryota; kingdom Metazoa; phylum Arthropoda; class Insecta; order Diptera; family Muscidae; genus Haematobia; species Haematobia irritans. The sequence continues at coordinate 151,919,463 of NC_134398.1, read as the reverse complement.
CGATTTTGACTTATATGGCTTCAAAAGCCAGAGTTTTGCCCTGATTTGATTAAAATTTTGTACAAGGAGTACGTTTAATAGTATCGGTAATTGTGCCAAATTTAGTTGAAATCGGTTCAGATTTAGATATAGCTCCCATATATATCTTTCGACCGATTTGGACTTATATGGCCCCAAAAGCCAGAGTTTTGCCCTGACTTGCTTCAAATTTTGCACAACAAGTACGTTTAATAGTATCGTTAGGTGTGCTTAATTTGGTTAAAATCGGTTCCGATTTAGATATAGCTCCCATATATATCTTTTGTCCGATTTGGATTTATATGGCCTCAAAAGCCAGAGTTTTGCCCTGAGTTGATTGAAATTTTGCACAAGGAGTACGTTTTATATTATTGTTAATTGTGCAAAATTTAGTTGAAGTCGGTTCAGATTTAGATATAGCTCCCATATATATCATTCGCCCGATTTGGACTAATATGCCCACAGAGGCGAAAGTGCTACTCTGATTTACGTGAAATTTTGCAGAGGGAATAGAATTGAACTTGAAAGTTTGCACAGGCAGTAGAATTAAGGTTCTGCATATGCGTGTTTATTTTGGTTGAAATCGGTTCAGATTTTGATATAGCTCCCATATATATCTTTCGCCCGATTTTCCGTCATATGACCACAGAGGTCAAAGTTGTTATCCGATTTACGTGAAATTTTGCACAGGGAGTAGATTCAACATAGTAACTATGCATGTGAAATTTGATTGCAATCGGTTCAGATTTCGATATAGATTAAATATATATGTTTTTCCTATTTAGGCAAAACTGGACGAAATACCTACATTTTCCTTATCAAATCGCCACTGCTAAGTCGAAAACTTATCGAAATGACTCAAATTTTCCTATTACTCTATTAAAGGGTGATACGGTCAAAATTTGGTCAATATAAACTTGACGTATTTCTTTCAATTTTGCATTTAGAAAACCTGAACACCCCTCATTTTGAAGGCGTGTGTGTGTAGAATGTTGCTCCTATTTTGATTTTGGAATTCACTCTTCAGTTGTCAAAATGCCGTCCAAGCAAGAAGAGCAGCGTATCAAAATTTTGCTCGCGCATCGCGAAAATCCGAGCTACTCGCACGCAAAGCTGGCAAAATCGCTAAAAGTTGCCAAATCAACCGTTACAAATGTAATTAAAGTGTTTGGGGAACGTTTGTCGACAGCCAGGAAGTCTGGATCGGGGGGAAATCGAAAACCGGAAGCCGCTGAGACGACAAAGAGAGTTGCCGGTAGTTTCAAGCGAAACCCTAACCTCTCTCTCCGAGATGCCGCAAATAAGCTGGGTGTATCGTCTACAACCGTGCATCGAGCCAAAAAATGAGCCGGACTATCGACTTACAAGAAGGTAGTGATAAACAAAATACGACGGCCAAAGCGCGATCCCGGAGGCTGTACACGACGATGCTGACGAAGTTTGACTGCGTGGTAATGGACGACGAAACATACGCCAAAGCCGACTACAAGCTGCTTCCGGGACAGGAGTTTTATACGGCAAAAGGAAGGGGAAAGGTAGCAGATATTTTCAAGCACATAAAACTGTCAAAGTTCGCAAAGAAATATCTGGTTTGGCAAGCCATCTGTACCTGTGGCTTGAAAAGCAGCATTTTCATAGCTTCCGGGACTGTCAACCAAGAAATTTACGTGAAAGAGTGTTTGAATAAACGTCTGCTGCCTTTCCTGAAGAAACACGGTTGTTCCGTACTGTTTTGGCCGGATTTGGCATCTTGCCATTACGGTAAAAAGGCCATGGAGTGGTACGCCGCCTACAACGCGCAGGTGGTTCCCAAGGACAAGAACTCTCCCAACACGCCAGAGCTCCGGCCAATTGAGAAATACTGGGCTATTGTCAAGCGGAACCTATAGAAGACCAAAAAACTGCTAAGGACGAGCAGCAGTTCAAGGCAAACTGGCTTTCTGCGGTGAAGAAGGTGGACAAGGTGGCTGTACAAAATCTGATGGCAGGTGTCAAGCGTGAGGCCCGGCAATTCGGATTTGGAAAAGCGAAAGCCTAACTGAATATTTTTCCTGAATTTTATACTAATTGAACTTGAAAAAGAAATTTAATTTGATTTTTTAAATAAACGATTTCACCGATTTACACGCGTTTTCCCTTGACCAAATTTTGACCGTATTACCCTTTACACATCTATCGACCGATAAATTATAAATACACTTTTGCGAAGTTGCCTCAAAATTGGTTCATATTTAAATGTTTCCCCTATTTATACCCTTCACCACTACTGTGGTACAGGGTATAATAAGTTTGTGCATTTGTATGTAACGCCAAGAAATAGTGGTCATAGACCCATCTTTTCGTATACCGATCGGCTTAGAATTAAATTCTGAGTCGATTTAGCGATGTCCGTCTGTCTGTCTGTCCGTCCGTCTGTCTGTATATGTAATTTTGTGCACAAAGTACAGCTCGCAATTTAAGTCCGATCGTCCTCAAATTTTGCATAGGGCAGTTTCTTGGGACAGAGACATTCGCTATTGGTTTTGGAAAAAATCGGTTAAGATTTAGATATAGCTGCCATATATATTTATCCCCGATGTGGTCGTAGTTAGCGTGTTTATAAACAGATTTTCTTGAAATACCGTACATCCAAATATTTTATGAATCTCGAAAATCTTGCAAAATATCAGCCAAATTGGTTCAGATTTAGATATAGCTCCCATATATATCTTTCGTCCGATTTGAACTTATATGGCCACAAAAGCCAGAGTTTTGCCATGATTTGCTTCAAATTTTGCACAGGGGTACGATTGATAGTATCGTTAAATGTGTCAAATTTTGTTAAAATCGGCTCAGATTTAGATATAGCTCACATATATATCTTTCGCCCGATATGGACTTATATGGTCTCAAAAGCCAGAGTTTTACCCTGACTTAATTCAAATTTTGCACAAACGGTACCTTTAACGATACTATTGTATGTGCCAAATATGGTCAAAATCGATTCAGATTTAGATATAGCTCCCATATATGTCTTTCGTCCGATTTGAACTTATATGGCCTCAAAATCCAGGGTTTTGCCGTGATTTGCTTGAAATTTCGCACAAGGAGTACGTTTAGTAGTATCGGTAATTGTGCCAAATTGGTTGAAATCGGTTCAGATTTAGATATGGCTCCCATATATATCTTCCATCCGATTTGGACTCATATGACCAGGGGGCCAAAGTTATACTCCCATTTACGTGAATTTTCGCATAGATAGCAGAATTATTATTCTAACCATACATGTCAAATTTAGTCAAAATTGGTTCAGATTATATATAGCTCCCATATATACGTACACCAGAGTTGGGGAAATATGGTAAACTGTTACACATTTTAGACCCATTTTCAATGGAAGTGTCTTCCAATTAACTGGATAGCGTTAGCCGATTTAAATTTTAATTCTAGAGATTTTGTAGAAGTAAAAGATTGTCTCCTTTATGTTATATAGCTTCCAGCAAATGTGAAGTAGTTGGGATGGTAACACAAATTTTGGTCTACATAGGGGTGAAGGGTATAATATAGTCGGCACCGCCCGACTTTAGACTTTACTTACTTGTTTTTTTGGGAGCCACCGTGGTGCAATGGTTAGCATGCCCGCCTTGCATACACAAGGTCGTGGGTTCGATTCCTGCTACGACCGAACACCAAAAAGTTTTTCAGCGGTGGATTATCCCACCTCAGTAATGCAGGTGACATTTCTGAGGGTTTCAAAGCTTCACTAAGTGGTTTCACTGGAATGTGGAACGCCGTTCGGACTCGGCTATAAAAAGGAGGTCCCTTGTCATTGAGCTTAACATGGAATCGGGCAGCACTCAGTGATAAGAGAGAAGTTCACCACTGTGGTATCACAATGGACTGAATAGTCTAAGTGAGCCTGATACATCGGGCTACCACATAACCTAACCTAACCTAACCTACTTGTTTTTTACTAACATTGTGTTCCACCTCAGCGCATTAGCCGACTTAAATGTAAAATCTATAAGTATTGCAGAACTCTGTACAGATCTGCTCAGATATACAGAATATATGTGTATGAATTCATATAGCATCCAACACATTGGACGGATTTGATATGGTATCGAAAATGTGGACTTACAAAGTGGTGAAGGGTATAATATAGTCGGCCCCGCCCGACTTTAGACTTTCCTTACTTGTTTTTTATTTTTTGTCTAATATATACCCCTTATGGACTAACTTCCAATTTAGAAGACGATGTTAAGTAGATTTAAGATACCTTGGCGGCGGCAAGTATTACTACAACCCAAGTAATTCGATTTTGGATGACAGTCTTTAGTAGAATTTTCTACGCAATCCATGGTGGAGGGTGATACGGTCAAAATTTGGTCAAGAGAAAACGCGTGTGAATCGGTGAAATCGTTTATTTAAAAAATCAAATTAAATTTCTTTTTCAAGTTTAATTAGTATAAAATTCAGGAAAAATATTCAGTTAGGTCAAGAGAAAACGCGTGTGAATCGGTGAAATCGTTTATTTAACAAAATCAAATTAAATTTCTTTTTCAAGTTTAATTAGTATAAAATTCAGGAAAAATATTTCCAAATCCGAATTGCCGGGCCTCACGCTTGACACCTGCCATAAGATTTTGTACAACCACCTTGTCCACCTTCTTCGCCGCAGAAAGCCAGTTTGCCTTGAACTGCTGCTCGCCCTTAGCAGTTTTTTTTGTCTTCTTTAGGTTCCGCTTGACAATAGCCCAGTATTTCTCAATTGGGCGGAGCTCTGGCCTGTTGGGAGGGTTCTTGTCCTTGGGAACCACCTGCACGTTGTTGGCGGCGTACCACTCCATGGCCTTTTTACCGTAATGGCAAGATGCCAAATCCGGCCAAAACAGTACGGAACAAACGTGTTTCTTCAGGAAAGGCAGCAGACGTTTATTCAAACACTCTTTCACGTAAATTTCTTGGTTGACAGTCCCGGAAGCTATGAAAATGCTGATTTTCAAGCCACAGGTACAGATGGCTTGCCAAACCAGATATTTCTTTGCGAACTTTGACAGTTTTATGTGCTTGAAAATATCTGCTACCTTTCCCCTTCCTTTTGCCGTATAAAACTCCTGTCCCGGAAGCTGCTTGTAGTCGGCTTTGACGTAGGTTTCGTCGTCCATTACCACGCAGTCAAACTTCGTCAGCATCGTCGTGTACAGCCTCCGGGATCGCGCTTTGGCCGTCGTATTTTGGTTATCATCGCGATTTGGAGTCACTACCTTCTTGTAAGTCGATAGTCCGGCTCGTTTTTTGGCTGGATGCACGGTTGTAGACGATACACCCAACTTATTTGCGGCATCTCGGAGAGAGAGGTTAGGGTTTCGCTTGAAACTACCGGCAACTCTCTTTGTCGTCTCAGCGGCTTCCGGTTTGCGATTTTCCCCCTATCCAGACTTCCTGACTGTCGACAAACGTTCCACAAACATTTTAATTACATTTGTAACGGTTGATTTGGCAACTTTTAGCGATTTTGCCAGCTTTGCGTGCGAGTAGCTCGGATTTTCGCGATATGCGAGCAAAATTTTGATACGCTGCTCTTCTTGCTTGGACGGCATTTTAACAACTGAAGAGTGAATTCCAAAATCAAAATAGGAGCAACATTCTACACACACACCTTCAAAATGAGGGGTGTTCTCTTAGATTTTTAAAATGGGCCAAGATACAACAGAGTAACTTTTGTGTAGCCGGCCGTTTGTAAGACATAATTTATTCCAAAAGTAACCAAACCCAAAAAAATAAAAGCTGATTCTAAAATTTGATGTTATTTCCGACATTTTTTTTTTGCTTCTTATAGAATGTAAAAAATAAAATAAAAATATAGAATTTTACTTTGTTGCACTAAATATAAGCTACCGTGTATACTTCTTAATAATTTGATTGAAAAAGGTTTTGCCATTATACACCCCAAAAGAAGAAGAAGACAGTTTTTATTTTAATTTTTTTTTTGAGTTTTTTTATTTCGCATCACATTAAAGAGCAAAACATTTGCAAAACAAAAATTCTTAGACAGGAAAATAACAGAAGTGAGTAACATATGGTAGATATTTGCCTTACAAAAGATCGTAGATGAAAATTAAACAATTGCTTTTTGAGCTTTGTAGCATTTCTGCAAATACATTAAAATTATGTACAGATATTTACACTTACGAAAAAGAAAAAAGAAAAGAGATAGACTATAGAAGTGAGTATAAGAAAAAGAATTGAAGATAGTTCATTGAGGAATGAGTTGAAGAGAACTCTATAGGAAATTGAAAAAGAAAGAAGTGTCCATGTCCATATTCTCGAAATTGTGGGATATATGGTCTGGTTGTATTGCTGGTAAGACGTTTCGTGGTATTCAGAATAGAAGTCGATAGAAGCTCCTTGGAGATGAAGTAGAAAGGTCAGAGTTCAAAGAAGTATTTTATTTAAACTAGTTTGGCATCAGGTGGCATCCGTTGTATGTGTGTGTGTGTGTGTGTGAGCGCTATTTCATCTGCTTAATGAGTACCAGGAGCTGCAGCAACATTTACGGCAGTAGCTGAAGCGGTATGACCAGCTAAAGGAGCAGTATGGACAGCACCACGAGTCTTAGCTACATAAACACCATGACCATGAGCATGTCCGGGTCCTTGGCTTAAAGAAATACCGGGATGGCCACCCCATGCTCCATGTGGTCCCCAGGCACCATCCCAAGCACCATGACCGTCCCAAGCACCATGACCATCCCAAGCTCCATGACCGGCATGACCCCAAGCACTGACATCAACGGCAGCAGCGGGTCCATGCCAAGCTCCACCATATCCTCCCCATGGACCACCCCAGCCGCCGGCCCAGTGAGCACCCCATGGGCCAGCTGGATGCACGGCAGAGGTAACATAAGATACACCAGGAGCATGAGCAGCTAATAGAGATGATTGGACACCGACAGCAAGGGCCAACATGACTACGGCAAAAACGAACTGAAAAGAAACGAGAGAAATGTGGAATTTTTGTTTTTCATAGGGTGATAGCGGTAATTGATATGTATTAAAATTGCAAATTTGCCTACTTTCTGCAATCTACACTGGAAAAAATACTGTCGCAAATATTTCATGTACTTAAAATACGAATGCCATTTTTGCGTAGCATAGAAGACGTATTTCTCTGATGCAAAAATTTTTTACTTAATAAAATTTCCATTGAAGGCATTTTGTCGTTAGATTTACGCAATTTGACTTTAAAATGAGTATGTTTAAATAAGAGACACTTGATGCTTTGAGCTGAGGCCAGCTTGGCTTTAATGAATATGGAACAAAAATATAAATGAAATCGCTACTTTGGCTTAGAAACTGCACTAAAAAAAAAGTTTACTTGGATCCAAAGATTTTGACCTTCCCTTAAAAATTTTGGTATTGATTCCGAGCCAAAGATGCGGGTTATTTAAAATAATGAAATTTTTTTGCGAACTATCTGGCTGTAAATCTATGATCTATAAAATTAAAATTAGGATTCAGATCCCATTTATGCCTGTTTAAAAATCCAAATTATGACGGAAACTTCGAAGTAACAAATATTTTCTTAATTCCAAAAAAACTTTAAACCAAAGATGCTAAATCCTCAAAATAAGTCTTAGCCTATATTTGAAGCGTTTTTATCTTAAATCTAAAGATTCAATATTTCAGTTATCTTAAATCTATATTAAATCTAAAGATTCAATATTTCAGTTAATTCAACGACGATTTCTTTAAATCAAAAATGTGTTTCTTTGATTTAAGGAAAATTTGCCTTAATTTAAAGACATGCAATTTTAACGAAGGGACGAAAATTTTCAAACTGTATGTCCTAAATATTATGAAAAAAATTTTCGAATTTTGTGAAAAAATTTTCTTTTTATTAAAATGTCATTATTTTATAGAAATTTGTCCTTAATATTGTGTAAATTGCACAACTTAAAATTGAGGTTGCGCAATCTTTAATATCACGTAAATATTTTTTTAGTGTGGCTTATTTTCCTGACGTGAAAAATAATATTCACACCACTTTCTTCATATGAAGAAATATTTTAATCGATAAGAAAATAAAATACTTAAAAAACGGACATTTATTCAATTCCATAGAACAGGTTAGTACTGATAAGATGTACTTAAAGTAATTTATGTGAAATTTCGGGTCTGAGATATGAAAATTTTCATTGTCTATAATAGCTTTATTCTAGGTCTTTGGTTCACTGCCCACATAATAATGTATTAATGACAATTTTTAGACTTTCGAGATGTGGAATGAGACTGCGAAGAATCAGCGTCAAGAAATCCACTATATTATTCTTTAAAATTTTAGAAAACTGATTTTAATTTTTTTTATGAAAATTCTAAAACTATAGACGATTCCGTTTATGTTAATCGAACTAATGGTTTTGATGTTTCGCAGTAAAATTATAAAATAATTTAGAAATGCCACACATCTTAAATTTGCAACATGTACACATCCTAAAATAGATGTTTTTTTTTTTTTTTTTTTTAATGGAGTTTCTTTAAATACGCCTTGTGTATGCACACTATAAATAGATCTTCTTGGCTGTATGGGTTACATGTGTGCTTATGACTATAGCGATACTTGTGGTTGGTGACAGCCCGATGTATCAGGCTCACTTAGACTACTCAGTCCCTTATGATACCACATTGCTGAACTTCTCTCTTATCACTGAGTGCTGCCCGAATTCATGTTAAGCTCATTGAGTCCGAACGGCGGAGAAATGTCACCAGCATTACTGAGGTGGGATAATCCAACGCTGAAAAACCTTTTGGTGTTCGGTCGAAGCAAGAATCGAACCCACGACCTTGTGTATGCTAGGCGGGTATGCTAACCATTGCACCACGGTGGCTCCCGTGGTCCCGTAGATAGCGTGTTGAAAACGATTTGTCCTTGCTTCCATTCTCCGTATGGCCGAATCTTATGTACCCTCTACCATGGATTGCGTACAAAGTTCTACTAAAGACTTCATCTAACAATCGAATTACTTGGTTTGTGGTTACCGATGGCAAGGTGTATTAAACCCTCGTAATATTTTCTTCAAAATTGTACGTTAGTACATATGGAGTCTATGTTAGATAAAAAAAGGCAGAATAAATACCCATAAAAGCCTCTTTAGCTCTTGATCGGTTTATATATAGACCCCTCCATATGAAAAAATATGAACCCAATTATCGCATGGTTGTGAACAAGGATATTTTAACACAACGTAGCGAATTTCAACAGAATCAGATGAAAATAATTCACCAATATGTTCCGGTGGTCAAATCTGAAGATCGGTTTATATGGGGGCTAATTATGGACCGATATGGACCAATTGTTGCATGACTATACCTAAAAGTAGACAGATATGGCTCATTTGCAATATCAGCCGACCTAAATCAATAACAACTTCCAGTTCCAAGTTTCAAGTCGATAGCTTATTCCTTTCGGAAGATAGGGTGGTTTCCACAGACGGACGGACAACCGGACCGACGGACGGACATCGCTTAGAATTTCACCACGACCCAGATTATATACATGCTTTATGGGATCTAAGACCAATGTTTCGATGTGTTACAAACGGAATAACAAAGTTAGTACACCCTCCATCCTTTTTGTTAGTGACAGAGTATAGGACGGTGAAATTATGTATGAAATTATGAGATGAAATTTTTTGTAATCTTCATTACAATACTTATTCAGTAGAGTCCATTGTTCACTCACTGAAAAAAGTTTGTGCACATCATCTGAAAATTCGACCACATAGTGCACCTAATACTGGAATGGTGACAGCCAACTCGTAGAACCCTAGGATCAGGTTTTCATTTATAACATAGTCAATGCCACTAAAATCGTATATCTGTTGTTTTATAACAACAGGTTGGATGATAAGTCCCCGGTCCGACACATAGATGGCGTCGCTAGTATTAAATGCATATTATTTTTATATAGTACCAACCTTCAAATGATTCGAGAAAAAATTTGACGTCTGTAAGTCAAGTAGTTTGTGAGATAGATCGTCTTTTCTGAACTTTTGTTATTGTGAAAAAATGGAAAAAAGGAATTTCGTGTTTTGATAAAATACTGTTTTCTGAAGGGAAAAAATACGGTGGAAGCAAAAACTTGGCTTGATAATGAGTTTCCGGACTCAGCCCCAGGGAAATCAACAACAATTGATTGTTATGCAAAATTCAAGCGTGGTGAAATGAGCACGGAAACGGAAAACATCAAAAAAATCCACAAAATGATTTTGAATGACCGTAAAATGAAGTTGATCGAAATAGCGGAGGTCTTAAAGATATCAAAGGAACGTGTTGGTCATATCATTCATCAATATTTGGATATGCGGAAGCTCTGTGCAAAATGGGTGGCGAGCGAGCTCACATTTGACCAAAAACAATAACGTGTTGATGATTCTGAGCGGTGTTTGCAACTGTTAACTTGTAACACACCTGAGTTTTTCCGTCGATATGTGACAATGGATGAAACATGGCTCCATCACTACACTCCTGAGCCCAATCGATAGTCGGCTGAGTGGACAGCGACCGGTGAACCGTCTCCGAAGCGTGGACTCAAAAGTCCGTTGGCAAAGTAATGGCCTCTGTTTTATGGATGCGCATGGAATAATTTTTATCGATTATCTTGAGGAGGGAAAAACCATCAGCAGTGACTATTATATGCCGTTATTGGAGCGTTTGGAGGTCGAAATCGCGGCAAAAGGGCCCCTTATGAAGAAGAAAAAAGTGTTATTCCACCAAGACAACGCACCGTGCCACAAGTCATTGAGAACGATGGCAAAAATTCATGAATTGGGCTTCGAATTGCTTACCCCACCCACCGTATTCTCCAGATCTGGCCCCCAGCGACCTTTTCTTGTCCGCAGACCTCAGAAGGATGCTCGCAGGAAAAAAATTTGCCTGCAATGAAGAGGTGATCGCCGAAACTGAGGCCTATTTTGAGGCAAAACCAAAGGAGTACTACCAAAATGGTATCAAAAAATTGGAAGGTCGTTATAATCGTTGTATCGCTCTTGAAGGGAACTATGTTGAATAATAAAAACGAATTGTGACAAAAAAATGTGTTTTTCTTTGTTAGTTCGGGGACTTATCAGCCAACCTGTTACTAAAACTGGGATTGAACTCATACACCTTTGTACACAAGGCAGATATGCTAACCATTGCAATACGGTGGCTTCCCGATGTGGGTTTATCGACACTCTTAATGTGGACCCCACAGTCTAGGATTTCATTGTCAAACGCAAGCCGTAATGTTTCCTCCGTCATGATTTATTCGATACTGTCTGGAGGGTCAGAAAAAATGCTTGACTTGTTTTTCAATGAAAGGTCCTAGAATGACATTTCAAATCATGAGTGCTTCCTGTCCTGGAAGCAGTTCCTGGAGGGAAGTTCACCAATGTGGTACCACAATGGACTGAATAGTCTAAGTGAGTCTGATACATCGGCCTGCCACCTAACCTACGTTCCCTTCCTGTCCTGGAATATGGCATTACTCAGCATTCGCTTAGCCCACTTGATGCAAAATTTTTGGCAGCCGGACGATGGTCCGCGGTATTCAGCTCTGAGAATTATTAGGTTAGGCAAGGTTAGGTGGCAGCCCGATGTATCAGGCTCACTTAGACTATTCAGTTCATTGCGATACCACAGTGGTGAACTTCTCTCTTACCACTAAGTGCTGCCCGATTCCATGTTAAGCTCAATGACAAGGGACCTCCTTCTTATAGCCGAGTCCGAATGGTGTTCCACATTGTGTGGCGTTCCACAGTGAAACCACTCAGATAAGATTTGAAACACTCAGAACCATTTTTTATGACCCCGTAAGGAACTCATTACGACCCCATTTTACCTCAAACACTGTAAGACTTTAAACAATTATCACCTCTCATTAATGCTGGTGACATTCCACACACAGTGTGAGATGCCGTTCTTAGTCGGTTATAATAAGGTGGTCTGGCTTTACCGTAGAATCGGGTGTCACTAATTGATATGAGAGAAGTTCGCCACAAGTGGTATAGTCATGGATTTGCTTTTTTCATCTTCTGCCAAGGAAAGTCAGGAACCTTTTTTGTGACCTCTTCAAGATTTGAAGTCCAGCTTGCTCTATTATTGTGTGTTTGTGATAATAAATAAAGAGGCCACAAAAATATCGTGTCCTTAAAAGACGAAGGCGAAGTTTGGTTACCATAGAAGATGTATTTCTCTTATAATTTTTTCTTGCCCAAAAAATGGATATCTTTGTATAAAAGAAAATTCTCTTGAAATTGTGACATCATTCGAAATAGTTCATCAATATTAGTTAAATCGTCCTTAAATTTTGATTTTTTTTACATTATTTTTAGGTGATGTTATCCAGAATTTTTTGTTAAAGACACTCTTCATTTGTAACAAAATTGAAATTTAGTTTTCCAATATCAAAAAAGTTAAAACATAATAGCATCTTATTTTCTTCCTTGTGCAATCCTCGCTTCTGTAGCTCGGAATCAATACCAAAGTCATTCGAGTAAAGACAACTAGAACTGGGACAGTTTCTTCTTTTTCAGCGTAAGTCGGAGTTGACTAAAGGCAGTGTAAATTTGTTGCTCCCTGATTGGATATAGTGGCAGCCCATTATTTTTGGCTCACTTTGACTATATTCAGTCCATTGTGTTACCACAAATGGAGAACTTCTGTCCTATCAATGACTGCTGCCGATCCTTGATGTCTAGCACTATGACAAGGGACCTCCTTTTTATTGACGACTCAGAACGGTATTTCACAATTAGAGAAGCTTTAAACTTGCTAACCATTACACCACGATGGCTCCCAGTAAGATCCTTAGGTCTGTCGTACTAATATTCATAACATTTCTTGTAGGTTTGACTATTTGGAAGCTTAATTTTTCGAACGAGGTTTGGTGAAAATTTTAAGGTAATATTGGAACCATATCCTAATCGAACAAAAAATAAACTTGGACCGATAGGGTACAATTCCATAAGTTCATTACAAAGTAATGTGTGCCGACGGACGGACATACCAAAAGCCTGGGGTCCTTATATTAAATCAAGGATCTGACTCGAATAGTTGTAGCTTTCGAGAATAGTAAGAAAATTATGCTACAATAATCATACAATTTTTCTCTTGACGATGTCTCACAATATTATTTATATATTCAATAAACATTTTTGAAATTTTATTTTGTACTCGATGAGCATGGACAGGATATAAGGATTTAAATTCTAAAATTCTTCTTCTAATGTAAAATTTTAACAGATCACTTCAAATTCGAATTTCAATTCTAGCTTATAACCACTTTTATTTAGTATTTTTTTTTTTTAATTTTTAAGAATTTTCCACAAGGATACGTCACTGTTTTTATTTTTTTTTTTTTGGAATCACTCTTCTTATAACGATTTGTATTTAATTTAAAATTACCTTCATGTTGATGGAAGGGTTGAGGATTTGAAACAAAGAAAAAGGATTGACTGGTTTTTTGACTGAACTCAAAAATGTGTTCAATGAACGCTTTTCAATTCGATTCTGATTTGCTTAACAAAATTAAAGCAACTTATATACTAAAAAACTTCAATCGTTTTTTTTTCATGCCTTAGGTGTCTGCCTGACTTTTCTTATGTTTGTTTGCCACACCAAAAGGAAAACTAATAAAAAACAACAACAACAATAAAATAATATCAAACTTTAGACATTACAAGTGCACGCCGGAAAATATCATAATAACCGGAGCATAAGCAAAGCAGTTTACAATGGTAACACCAACGCCAACACCAGCACCAGCAGGGCAATGTTAACCCCCAACGCAGAGAGTTGATGGTCGCAGCATGAGTTGTTGCAGTTCCACCAAAAGGTGGAGCAATGACTATAGCAACATGTGGCGTGTGTTTACAAAGCTGCAACATTAACAACTTAGCAGCTAAGTTACACATTGGGAGACAAAAATTTTTAAATTTCATGTTTTAAATTACGACAAGGGACATTTTCCTTCATTATGGCTTTAAAGACACTCATATATGGACAAAATTTAGACCAAAAGATCTGCCGGACCGAATCTTAAATATTCATCATCATGGAACGCATATAATAATTCTCTTTAATCCTTTGACTACCGATATCCACTTAGGAGGACATTCAAACACGACAACAAACTCTATATCCCCACTAAGTTTCGATTTATTTCTCGATGTTATTTTAAAGTAGAGCCTTCAATCTAAATAAGCTATAAATATTTTCCATATTAGTGAGCTCTAAAATGCATTTTTATATACTTCTTTAACAATAAACGAAATGTAATAAATTTTGGGACCATTTTTTTACTGTATGTTTCTAGTAAATGGACATTCATAGAAAAACTATAGATGATATTTTTTCGGGTTCTTTTTTGTATTATTTCTCACACTTTGAAAAATATTATAGGCTAAGTAGTGCTTATTTTCGTTAGGTCATTTGGTCACAATTCAAGAATCAAGTTTCCAGAACAAACTCATATAGTTCTTGAAGTAATTGAGGTAGGTCCTCACAATTACAATTTTTGTTCTACATGATGTACAAGTAAAAACAGAAAAAATTAAAAGTTTTACCATTGGGTTTATTTTAGAGGTGTGCACGTGACACGAAATTATCGTGACTCACGAAAATCTTCGTGATTCGTGCGAGAGTAGTGAGTCACGCTCATGACAACAGCGTGAGTGTGCGTGATTAACAAACCAAAATGTCGTGCGTGAGCGTGAGTCACGAAAATAATATTTTCGTGTGTGTGCGTGAGTAACGAATTACACTCACGAAAATATTCATGCTCACCAACATAAAACGCTTAAGAGTTAAATTTAACTACTATTCTAGTGACACCTGGGATGTTAAGAGTTTTCGTGCGTGAGTAAAAATTTTCTTTTCGTGAGTGTGCGTGAGTTCTACCAAAAATATGGTGCGTGAGTATGATTTTTCAGTCGTGAGTGTGCGTGAGTAAACTTTTACTCACGTCCACACCTCTAGTTTATTTCGGTAGTGAAAGGGATAAAAACATTTCTTCTATGACACCTAAGCAATAAACAATTTACCCAATATTAACATAGTTTTGGCGATATGTACCAATTTTTGTGTGATTGGCCATTGGCAATATATAACTATATACCGATATGGACCAATTTTTGCATGGCTGTTAGCGGCGATAAACTAGCGCAATGTACCAAATTTCAACCAAATCGGATAAATTTTGCTCCTCCAAGAAGTTCCGGAGCTCAAATCTGGGGATCGATTTATATGGGGGCTATATATAATTATGGACCGATATGGACCAATTTGCATGCATGGTTGTTAGATACCATATACTAACACCACGTACCAAATTTAAACCGGATCGGATTAAATTTGCTCTTCCAAGAGGCTCCGGAGTTCAAATCTGGGGATCGGTTTACATGGGGTCTATACATAATTATGGACCGATATGAACCAATTTTTGCATGGTTATTATAGACCATATTCTAACACCACATACCAAATTTCAACCGGATCGGATGAATTTTGCTCCTCCAAGAGGCTTTACAGGCCAAATCTGGGGGTCGGTTTATATGGAGGCTATACGTAAAAGTGGTCCGATATGGCCCATTTGCAATACCATCCGACCTACATCAATAAAAACTACTTGTGCCAAGTTTCAAGTCGATAGCTTGTTTCGTTCGGAAGTTAACGTGATTTCAACAGACAGACGGACGGACATGTTCAAATCGACTCAGAATTTCACCACGACCCAGAATATATATACTTTATAGGATCTTAGAGCAATATTTCGATGTGTTACAAACGGAGGGTATAAAAAAACAAAATCGATTTATCTGAGGGATATATATAACTATAGACCGATATGGACCTAGTTAGGCATGGTTGTTAACGACCATATACTAACACAATGTACCAAATTTCAACTCACTCGGATGATTTGGCTTGGTACATTGGCTCCTCCAAGAGACTCCAAAACCAGATCTCGGGATCGGTTTATATGGGGCTATATATGATTATGGACTGATATGGACCACTTTTGGCATGGTTGTTAAATATCATATACTATCACCACGTACCAAATTTCAAGCAGATCGGATGAATTTTGCTTCTCCAAAAGGCACCGGAGGTCAAATCTGGGGATCGGTTTATATGGGAACTATATATAATTATGGACTGATAGGAACCAATTCCTGCATGGTTGTTAGATACCATATACTAACATCACGTACCAAATTTCAACCGAATGGGAAGAATTTTGCTCTTCCAACGGGCTCTGGAGGTCAAATCTGGGGATCGGTTTATATGGGCCTATATATAATTATGGACCGATACCGACCAATTTTTGCATGGGAGTTTGAGGTCATATATTAACACCACGTACCAAATTTCTACTGAATCAGATGAATTTTGGTCTTCCAAGAGGCTCCGGAGATCAAATCTGGTGATCGGTTTATATGGGGGCTATATATAATTATGGACCGATGTGGACCAATTTTTGCGTGGTTGTTAGAGAACATATATTAACACCATGTACCAAATTTCACCCGGATCGGATGAAATTTGCTTCTCTTAGAGGCCTCGCAAGCCAAATCGGGGGATCGGTTTATATGGGGGCTATATATAATTATGGACCGATGTAGACCAATTTTTGCGTGGTTGTTAGAGAACATATATTAACACCATGTACCAAATTTCACCCGGATCGGATGAAATTTGCTTCTCTTAGAGGCCTCGCAAGCCAAATTTGGGGGTTTATATGGGGGCTATACGTAAAAGTGGACCGATATGGCCCATTTGCAATACCATCCGACCTACATCAATAACAACTACTTGTGCCAAGTTTCAAGTCGATAGCTTGTTTCGTTCGGAAGTTTGCGTGATTTCAACAGACGGACGGTCGGGCGGACGGACATGCTCAGATCGACTCAGAACTTCACCACGACCCAGAATATATATACTTGATGGGGTCTTAGAGCAATATTTCGATGTGATCCTATGGTGGAGGGTATAACAAAAAAACAATTTGGTGTTCGGTCGAAGCAGTGATCGAACGCACGACCCTTGGCATGCAAGGCAGACGTAGCAACCACTGTTCCAAGGTGCCCAACTAAATGTATGTTTCTGTTAAATAACGTTTGTTTAATCGGCTCGTGGGCGCCGCAAGCTGTGCTATATAATTATAACTAATATGGATAATTGTGTGTAGATGACAATAACAGGTACATAGCTCAGTGGATAGTGTGTTGGCTTACAAATTGCATGGTTCGCGGTTCGATTCTCGGTCCAGGCGAAAGGTAAAATGTAAAAAATGTATAAAATCGAATAATTCTACATTGTTTGTGTTACAGAAAAAGGTGCTAAGAACTAAAAAACCTCGTGGAGGTCAGAAAGATGTGAGGGAAAATGCAATTAGCCAGAAAAGATTGGTTTTTTGAGTTAGTCTTTATGAAATTGCTTTTATGTCCTGGAAAAGAATAAACGTTTATCACAAAAAGTATATACTTTTCTTCCAAATAAACTTCCTTACAGCGAAAAGCAAATGAGAAACGAACTTTGTTTGTCTAAAATGTCGTCTTGGAGGAAAGAATTATTTTTTGCGTGTACTTTTGCGAAAATTAGTGCAAAGAGTAGATTCCCAATCTTTGACCAAATATTAAAAAATGAAATACCCATATTAACTCCTTAACCTGCTCCACGTCTTCTGTACATTTCAAGTTAAAAAACAAAGTGAAAAGTAGGGCAAAGAGGAGATCCCCAATCTTCGACCAAATATTAAAAAATCAAATACCAAATATTAAGTCCTTAACGTCCTCCACGTCTTCTCTATATTTCAAGTTAAAAAACAAAGTGGGACAAAGGAGAGCTCACCCTCCCCGACCAAATATCAGAAAATAAAGTAGGATATCTTTGTTTAGACACCATCCCTAATTTTCATGGACAATTTCAAGAAAATCTGAGAACTTCGGCCTGATTTCCAAAAAGTCGGGCAAGGTGTCCCTCCCCGACCAGATATCAAAAAATGACTTTAGAATTTCCTAACCCGACATTAGACTTTTCTTACGTATTTTGTTATATTTCCATCAACAAACCCCACTGTGCCCATTGTAAACATACGGTATCAATTATAAACAAATATCAATGTTTAAAAAATAGTCACACACATACACTCCAATTGTTATGGGCAAAATATGATTTTAGCAAATTATTTGAAGAAAAAAGTACTTTCACAGACGGTTTGATTTCTTGCACACCTTTTAAGCATATCTGAAATACTTAGAATCGTTGTCGAACTCTTGGACACCATTGAATTAAATTCACCACATTATTGCTTCATTATGAAATGCAAGTATTTATTATCATCCATTGCCACCTCCTTTAGAAATAACCATTGGTCAGTCCATAGGTTGTCTACGGCTATGACCACCAAGCATTGTTCTGTATGGAATGTTAAATACCAGAATTACTTGACCTTTTGGTTAATATAGATTGGGCGCGTACAAATCTAATTCGATTCGAATATTCATTCAATTGCCAAAGTTGAGAGTACACTGCATTTAAAGCATTACAGAAAATAATATTTTATTACAATACAATTCTTTGGTATTTCGTAATTGCTTCAGAGCTATAGTCGAGGGCATATCAAATTGCAGTGTTTATTTGCACTATAAATTTGTAATAACTTTATTAGGGTATGGTTAGGATATAATAGCTTTAATCTGAGTGACAATTTCAGAGATAGTTGTTCTAGAACCAAGATGACGTATATACAAGACGTTTTTGAGATTCATTTATTTGTTGTTGGCAAAGTAAAGGTATCAATGATTAATTTTATAAAATTTATATTTTATAGAAAAAGGAGACAAACTGAATTTAGAAAAAATCGGTATATTTAATTAAGTTTAGGAGACTCATATTTGAAATTTACGACCTTCATTAGAGTACTCGTATTCGGTTCAGATATAGATATAGCTCCCATATATATATCGCCCGATTTTGAAAAATTTGCCCCTAATAACCTTTAGAAATAACCATTGGTCAGTCCATAGGTTGTCTACGGCTATGACCACCAAGCATTGTTCTGTATGGAATGTTAAATACCAGAATTATTTGACCTTTTGGTTAATATAGAGTGGGCGCGTACAAATCTAATTCGATTCGAATATTCATTCAATTGCCAAAGTTGAGAGTACACTGCATTTAAAGCATTACAGAAAATAATATTTTATTACAATACAATTCTTTGGTATGTCGTAATTGCTTCAGAGCTATAGTCGAGGGCATATCAAATTGCAGTGTTTATTTGCACTATAAATTTGTAATAACTTTATTAGGGTATGGTTAGGATATAATAGCTTTAATCTGAGTGACAATTTCAGAGATAGTTGTTCTAGAACCAAGATGACGTATATACAAGACGTTTTTGAGATTCATTTATTTGTTGTTGGCAAAGTAAAGGTATCAATGATTAATTTTATAAAATTTTATAAAATTTATATTTTATAGAAAAAGGAGACAAACTGAATTTAGAAAAAATCGGTATATTTAATAAAGTTTAGGAGACTCATATTTGAAATTTACGACCTTCATTAGGGTAC
The DNA here is from genome assembly GCF_050003625.1 of Haematobia irritans. Taxonomy (NCBI): domain Eukaryota; kingdom Metazoa; phylum Arthropoda; class Insecta; order Diptera; family Muscidae; genus Haematobia; species Haematobia irritans. Next base: position 151,899,845 of record NC_134398.1, on the reverse strand, counting down.
TCGTATTCGGTTCAGATATAGATATAGCTCCCATATATATATCGCCCGATTTTGAAAAATTTGCCCCTAATAACCTTATGTTTGACCATAGAGGCCTCATTTCTTAACTGATCTAACTCAAATTTTGCACAAGGTAACCTTTTGAGGTATTAATCAAACCCGCAAAATGTTATCCAAATTGGTTCAGATTTACATATAGCTTCCATATATATGCATCGCTCGATTTTCCCAAATTTGGCCATCATACTTTCATTTATAAACCAATGTTACTCAAATTTCAAATTTTGATGCACTTGTAGCTCTTACATAAGAAAGCGCTCGATTTTTACAAATTTGGATTTATTACCCACACTAATTGAGCGATTTTCTCTTTTTATACCCTAAACCACATAGTGGTCAGGGTATAATAAGTTTGATCGGCCAAAAAATGTGCCTACCAGAAATATTGATTTTAGACCCCATAAAATATATAGCGATCGACTCAGAATCACCTCCTGAGTCGATCTAGCGCTTGGTGTCCGTCCATCCGTCTGTCCATGTATTTGTTGACGGATCGTCACCAAATTTGGCAAAAGGTAATCTTTTCCATCGCCCTTCAAGTCTGCAAAATTTCATCCAAATCGGTTCAGATTTAGCTATAGCTCCCATATATATGTACCGCCCGATTTTTCTAAATTTGGCCATAAAACCCTTATTTATCAACCGATCTTACCCAAATTTGGCTACATGTAGGCTTCTATAGCACTAACTATATTTGCAAAAAAACATCGAAATCGCTTCAGATTTAGCTATAGCTCCCATATATATGTATAGCCCGATTTTCCCAAATTTGGCCATAGAACCCTTATTTATTAACCGATCTTACTAAAAATTGGCTAGATCCAGTCCTCTATAGTACTAACTATATGTGCAAAATTTCATCGAAATCGGTTGAGATGTAGATTCGCCCCTAATAACTTTATGTTTGACCATACAGGCTTCATTTCTTAACTGATCTTACTCAAATCTTACACAAGGTAACCTTTTATGGAATTAATCAAACCCGCAAAATATTATACAAATGGGTTCAGATTTAGATATAGCTTCCATATATATGCATCGCTCGATTTTCTCAAATTTGGCCATAGTACTTTTATTTATTAACCAATGTTACTCAAATTTCAAATTTTGATGTACTAGCCGATCGTACTTATACGTACTTGTACCTCTTACATAACAATATTGCTCGATTTTTACAAATTTGTATTTATTACCCACACTAATTTAACGATTTTCTCTTTTTATACCCTAAACCACATAGTGGTTTGGGTATAATAAGTTTGATCGGCCAAAAGATGTGCCTACCAGAAATATTGATTTTAGACCCCATAAAATATATACCGATCGACTCAGAATCACCTCCTGAGTCGATCTAGCGCTTGGTGTCCGTCCGTCCGTCCGTCTATCCATGTATTTGTTGTTCACAGGATTCCGGTCGCAATTATTAACCGATTTTGATGAAATTTGGTACAGGGAGTTTTTTGGGCACAAGGACGAACGCTATTGAATTTGGAAGAAATCGGATCAAATTTAGATATAGCTCCCATATATATGTATCGCCCGATTTCGACAAATGGGGTCACGTTGCACGTTTTTGCAGACGCATCGTCACCAAATTTGGCAAATGGTAATCTTTTCCATCGCCCTTCATGTCTGCAAAATTTCATCCAAATCGGTTCAGATTTAGATATAGCTTCCATATATATGTATCGCCAGATTTTCCCAAATTTGGCCACAAAACCCTTATTTATCAACCGATCTTACTCAAATTTGGCTAAATGTAGTCTTCTATAGCACTAACTATATGTGCAAAAAATCATCGAAATCGGTTCAGATTTAGCTATAGCTCCCATATATATGTACCGCCCGATTTTTCTAAATTTGGCCATAAAACCCTTATTTTTCAACCGATCTTACCCAAGTTTGGCTAAATGTAGTCTTCTATATCACTAACTATATGTGCAAAAAATCATCGAAATCGGTTCAGATTTAGATATAGCTCTCATATATATGTATAGCCCGATTTTCCCAAATTTGACCATAGAACCCTTATTTATTAACCGATCTTACTAAAAGTTGACTGGATCCAGTCATCTATAGTACTAACTATATGTGCAAAATTTCATTGAAATCGGTTCAGATGTAGATATAGCTCCCATATATGTATCACCCGATTTTGAAAAATTCGCCCCTAATAACCTTATGTTTGACCATACAAGCCTCATTTCTTAACTGATCTTACTCAAATCGTGCACAAGGTAACCTTTTGTGGTATTAATCAAATCGGCAAAATATTATGCAATTTGGTTCAGATTTAGATATAGCTTCCATATATATGCATCGCTCTATTTTCCCAAATTTGGCCATAATACTCTTATTTATTAACCAATGTTACTCAAATTTTGATGTACTAGCCGATCGTATTTATACGTACTTGTAGCTCTTACATAAGAATATTGCTCGATTTTTACAAATTTGTATTTATTACCCACACTAATTTAACGATTTTCTCTTTTTTAATAATGGGCTCAATATTAGTGGCATACTAACTCCGAAGGCGCAATATCAACACTGCCAGTGTTGCTAGAAGTAGGGGAAATTCCCAATATGTAGGGTTTTTCTAATATTTAGCGTCTTGTAGGGACATAGGGTCGCAATGTAGGACATTTTCACTCAACACAATTTGTAATAATTTTTACATTTTGGTGGCTCTAGAGGAGGAAACTACACGCAAAAAAAAAACGTTTGGAAAACGTGTACCGAAAACGTTTTTCTTCTGTTAGAGTTTTTTGAATTGCTTCGAAAATTTTAAACTTTTATCAACAAAAAAATTCGTTTGTTACAAAATTTTTATTTTTTCAATAAATAAATTATTTTTGAAACAACAACACAGTCCATTTCGTTTATATCAAACACTGTTCTTTTGTGACTTTAGGTCTTTAATAAGACACATTTTACAGTTCAAAATTTAATATAGTACAATGTAATGTTCAACATTTTTTAGGAATCTTCCGAACATATCTAGAATATACATATATACTAGATATGTTCGGAAGAAAAAAAAAAAAAACAAACAAGTATATACGGCCAGGCCGAATCTTATGTACCCTCCACCATGGATTGCGTAGAAACTTCTACGAAAGACTGTCATCCACAATCGAAATACTTGGGTTGTGGACCACTTTTGACATGGTTGTTAAATATCATATACGATCACCACGTACCAAATTTCAAGCAGATCGGATGAATTTTGCTTCTCCAAAAGGCACCGGAGGTCAAAGCTGGGCTGATAGGAACCAATTCCTGCATGGTTGTTGGATACCATATACTAACATCACGTACCAAATTTCAACCGAATGGGAAGAATTTTGCTTTTCCAAGGGGCTCTGGAGGTCAAATCTGGGGACCGATGTGGACCAATTTTTGTATGGTTGTTAGAGACCATATACTAACACCATGTACCAAATTTCAGCCGGATCGGATGAAATATGCTTCTCTTAGAGGCCTCGCAAGCCAAATCGTGGGATCGGTTTATATGGGGGCTATATATAATTATGCACCGATGTGGACCAATTTTTGCAAGGTTGTTAGAGACCATATACTAACACCGTGTACCAAATTTCAGCCGGATCGGATAAAATTTGCTTCTCTTAGAGGCCTCGCAAGCCAAATTTGGGGGTCCATTTATATGGGGGCTATACGTAAAAGTGGACCGATATGGCCCATTTTCAATACTATCCGACCTACATCAATAACAACTGCTTGTGCCAAGTTTCAAGTCGATAGCTTGTTTCGTTCGGAAGTTAGCGTGATTTCAACAGACGGACGGACATGCTCAGATCGACTCAGAATTTCACCACGACCCAGAATATATACTTTATGGGGTCTTAGAGCAGTATTTCGATGTGTTACAAACGGAATGACAAAGTTAATATACCCCCCATCCTATGGTGGAGGGTATAAAAAACAAAAAAAAAACTTTGGTCGGGGCAGGGATCGAACCCACGACCCTTGGCATGCAAGTCAGACGTAGCAACCACTGCTCCACGGTGCCAAACTAACTGTTTGTTTCTGTTAAATAAACTTTGTTTATTCGGCTCGTGGGCGCCGCAAGCTATGCTATATAAATATAACTTATATGGGTAATTATCTATTAATGACCATAACAGGTACATAGCTCAGTGGTTAGTGTGTTGGCTCACAAAGTGCATGGTCCGCGGTTCGATTCTCCGTCCAGGCGAAAGGTAAAAAAAAATTAAAATTAATTTATAAAATCGTATAATTTCTTCTACATTGTTGGTATTGCAGGAAAAGGTGTTAAGAACTAAAAAACCTCGTGGATGTGAGAAAGATGTGAGGGAAAATGCAATTAGCAAGAAAACAATGTTTTTTTTTTTTTGAGTTTGTCATTATGAAATTGTTTTTACATCCTGGAAAAGAATAAACGTTTATCACAAAAAGTACATACTTTTCTTCCAAATACACTTTTTTCCAGCGAAAAGCAAATGAGAAACGAACTTTGTCTAAAATTGTGTAGAAGCTGGCAAGGCTTGATCTTTAACAATGTGTGGTAAACTTTATTCCTCTAGAAAATTTTGTCAACATTTTATTTCTATAGAACATTTTGTCAAAATTGTATTTCTATAAAAAATTTTTTCAAAATATTTATTTTAGAATTTATTGTCAAAATTTTATTTCTATAGAAAAATTTCTCACAAAAATTTGTTTATAGAAACTTTTTCCAAAATTTTATTTTTATAGAGATTTAACAAAAAAATTACTAATTTGGGTAGAATTCTACCAACTGTGGCAACCGTGGTGGTAATACAAATTTATATTCTAAGTCATATACGTTGCATATTCATGTCTGAAGATAATGAAGTACTTAGAACCATTTTTGTTTTGTAAAATTTTTTAAATTTAACGAAAAATATAGTAGGGAAAATTGTTCGGGAATGTATGGGAAAGTAGGGAACTTTTTTTTGTCATTGTAGGGTAAACCGAACATTTTCCCTGGCAACATTGACTATGAGCTATAGTGAGATTGACACAAAATACCCATAGACATGTACCCCATAATTTTCTTAAATATACAACTGCGGTTTGTCTCCCAGACCTATATGTTACCCCACAAATGCTTATGATTACTAATTCTGTAATGGTGGTTTAGGGTATGATATAGTCGGCCCCGCCCGACTTTCTACTTTACTTACTTGTTTAATAATGGGCTCAATAATAGTGGCATACTAACTCCTTAGGCGCAATATCAACACAGCCAATGTAGGGACATTTTCACTCAACACAATTTGTAATAATTTTTACATTTTGGTGGCTCTAGAGGAGGAAATTAGAAGCCGGCAAGGCTTGATTTTTAACAATGTGTGGTAACAACAGTTACCACTAGTGGAAAAAAAATCTAACACAATTTGAAGATTACCACAAATCTACAAAACAAATATTTCTATAGACATTTTTGTCAAAACTTTATTCCTGTAGAAAATTTGTCAATATTTTATTTCTATAGAAATTTTTTTTCAAAATATTATTTTTATAAAAATTTTCTCAAAATTTTATTTCTATGGAATTTTTTCTCAAAATTTTATTTCTATAGAATTTATTATCAAAATTTTATTTCTATAGAAAAATTTCTCAAAAAATTTGTTTATAGAAACTTTTTCCAAAAGTTTATTTCTATAGAGATTTAACAAAAAAAAAAAATACTATTTTTGGTAGAATTCTACCAACTGTGGCAACCGTGGCAAATTTATTTTCTAGGTTATATACGTTGAATTTTCATGTTTTAATATAATAAAGTACTTACATAGAACCATTTTTGTTTTGTACAATTTGTTTAAATTTAACGAAAATATTGTACACCGAAAAAAGTGAACTGTTTTATAGGAAGAATGAACTACTACGCACGAAAATTGAACCAAATTTTACTCCTCATTTTGAGATTTCCACAAAGCGTTGTTAAAACCAGGAAATTTTAATGCCCTGTTGTACTTTTTAACTGCAGTTCACGAAATTACATCATCTCATAGAAGAAAAAATTAACTAAAAGTAAAGAAGAAAATCATTGGCGCCAAATCATGACCATTTTAACCATACGGTAGTTCATTCTTACTATTTTTGGGAATCGTACGAAAATTTTCATTTGTTTTAGTTCATATTGATCTTATGTGTATGGTCATTGAACTTCATACTCACGTTTAGTTCATAAAATTTTTGAGACATACTTAAAAAAAGTAAGATTTCATTAAGCTGTGGAAAATTTCGATAGAAATAATAAAATTTAACTACAAGCAAATAATTTTTTTCCAATAAAAATAAGTTAAATTTAGCGTTAGTTTAACTACGGAAATTTTTTTCTCTGTAGGGAAAATTGTTTGGGAATGTATGGGAAAGTAGGGAACTTTTTTTTAAACCGAACATTTTCCCTGGCAACACTGAATATGAGCTATAGTCAGATTGAGACAAAGTACCCATGCGGTTCATCTCCCAGACCTATATCAATGTTACCCCACAAATGCTTATGATTACTAATTTAGTAAGGGTGGTTTAGGGTATGATATAGTCGGCCCGCCCGACTTTCTACATTACTTACTTGTTTTTATATCCAATTATTTCCAAGCCACTTGAAATAATTGTATATATCATATTTAACCCCAAAGTGAACTAAATCCTATTTGTGACCTCTCACTAGATGTGTCATGTGCACATATTTCCAACACGATTCACACTATCTTGATATCTCCATTATACACATATAATTGTAGATTCGATGAATTGCAACAATTTTATTGTCATTCCTTAGACATTTAAACACTTTTAAATTTATGAATGAAATTCAGTGTCTGAAATTAATTTGCATTAGCCTTTGTATATTGTGCCAAATGATTATGTAAATGTCGATATGTGATCGATATTCGGTAGGAAAAGCGCCGACACATTAAAATATGTAACGCAAACATTGATTGCATCAATAATTGAAGAATTCTTAATTGTCACATTATTCATGAGTTATTGAATTTCTATAACACATGTAACACATAAAAGTGAATTAAATTGATTTTGATTTTATAGGCACAAGCCTTTGAGTTCCATACCTTCCGAAAGCAATAAATTAGGAGTTGTCATTTCACAGAAAACCTGTAAACACATAGAGAATAACAAATAAGGAAAGGTAGGTAAGGTTATGCATAGTAACAGACCGATATTTCAGGCTCACATAAACTGTTGAGGCCATTGCGACACCACAGGGTGAACTTCTCTCTTACCACTAGATTCCATGTTTAGCTCAACGACAAGGGACCTCCTTTTTGTAACCGATTTCGAACGGCGCGCCGTTCTGTCAAAATTTTTCATGGACCCATTTTACACCAAATCCATCTATTTTAAATTTAAAAATAATTTTTGCCGCCTAACTTGTATGGGGTAGCCCACTGTGCGGTGTTTCACATTATGATGAAATCACTAAGAGAAAATTTAATACACTCTCGCTAGATCGATTCAGAATTTTACTACAACCAAGAATGTAAATACATTATAGTGTCTGAGATGCGTTACAAGCGGAATGACAAAGTCGGTATAACACTCATCCTGTGGTACCACCATATATAACGACTCCCTCTCTGGGCCTATCTTAATTAACCTGTGCTACCACCGAATTCGGCCATGATCAGTGTTGGGGGGTGCTCTTGGTTCTGAAGGTAGGCCTCAGTCCATTACAAAGTTATTAAATTGTAAGGTAACAAAAGAATAAAAAAAGGACATAAAGAGACACTCTCGCAATTTTACGGATGAAAATCGAAATGGGATACCTAGCTGTTCTTGATATTTTAAAGTATATTTAGTTAGACATATTTTAAAGTATGTTTAGTTAGACAAATATTAAAATGAGCAACGTAATCTAGTAGTGAAATGGTTATTTAGAAATATGATTATATAATTAAGATAAACGATTTGGTACTCACAACTTCGTCGGCATTTGAATGCCAAGGACCATTGAACAAAGGCAAGTATTCTACCAACAAAGTTCTTCCAAATATTTCTTATCTTGCTAGCGATCTTTTTTTCCATTTTTTCACAATAACAAAAGCTGCTCCACAAAAGACGCTCTATCTCACAAACTAATTGACTTACAGACGTCAAATTTTGACACGAATCATTTGAAGTTTGGTACTATATAAAAATGATATGCATTTAATACTAGCGACGCCATCTATGTGTCAGACGGGGGACTTATCAGCCAACCTGTTAAAGACCAACGATGAATTGGTCTTATCGGGTCAATCCTCTGCTGAGAACCCGCCGCCGTGGGATCGAAGGTGTATTACGCCTCTTGTTGGAAAGCCCTTTACTATCACTTTATTATGATTGTCTAAGTGACTCCGGTAATCCAAGTTATAACCTAACCTTAATTATTCATCAATTGCTCAATAACATGGATCCATCGAACCATATTAAGAGAGTAATGGTAAGTACAAAACTGCTCCACTCCATGTTTGATTTAATCGGGTGTGGTTTCTTTTCTAAATAATACATACTTGTATTTCCTGCATTACTGATATCTATATATGGAATAATTGGATGGATAATTAATTTCCTAAGATATTATTATTGTTATTGTTTAAGCTTCTCTTTGCCTTCAAGCAAATTGTAATTAAAATAATAGCAGTCAGTGAGTATTCCATAATCGTAATTATTTCAAATACTCTTTCAGGCAATTATAATCTACATTAAATTGTTCTGCTAATGTCAAAAAGAATAAGAATTAACAGAGGAACTTAGCCAAAGCAACATATTGGATATGCGAAAATTAACATAGCAAATTGGATGGCAAAATACCTTATGGGGTAAGAACGAATGGTTAGAGTCCAACCCAAACACTTGCCACAACTGTCATACATTGTGGGTCAATAGTCATAATTCGTGAACATGCTGGCCACATAGAATCTACTTTGACAAGCTGTCCATTTGTCTGTTTTATGTTTGAATTGAAAGACCATTGCTTGTGATTTTGTTTTAAGTTGGAGGAGTTGTTTGTTTTGGTCTGTGGCCAATGTAATTGAGAAATATTGTCTTAAAACAGATGAAAATATTTCAATTTATTAAAAAAAGAACAAGGTATGAAAATACTTTATGATCGGACGATGATAGACGATGTACTAGCATACCATTTGTGAAGTGCCAAAGATAATAGCTGGGTGTGTTCTAGGTTTATGTTCGTTTTTCCCTTGATTTGTTCCCAAGCAAATTCAACTATCATAGAATGACGTATTAAGTTATATGCATTTATGCTTCTAGCCATACTAAATAAGATTGGAATAAATTTGTAACAATAAATAAACCTGCCCATTCCATGTATGGAGGGTCGTAATCTCATAAAACTTAAAAATAAAATGGAACTAATATCCTAAGAAGTAAACAAATGGACCACACAAACAAAAACAATAATAAACAAGATGGTTTGGCTTTAGAGCAAAGATTTGGACTAACGTGATCCAAACGAAATGTAATGCGATGAAGTTCACCTAAGTATGGTGTTTTATCTCTTTTTTTAACACTCGTTACATATAAGAAAAAAAAAACAAGTATATACGGCCGTAAGTTCGGCCAGGCCGAAGCTTATGTACCCTCCACCATGGATTGCGTAGAAACTTCTACTGAAGACTGTCATCCACAATCGAATTACTTGGGTTGCGGTAACACTTGCCGATGGCAAGGTATCGTAAAACTTCCTAACACCGTCTTCTAAATTACAAGGTAGTCCATACGTAGTATATATTAAACTAAACAAGTATATACGGCCGTAAGTTCGGCCAGGCCGAAGCTTATGTACCTTCCACCATGGAATGCGTAGAAACTTCTACTGAAGACTGTCATCCACAATCGAATTACTTGGGTTGCGCTATAACAAGGTATCTTAAAACTTCCTAATACCGTAATATATACCACGTAGTCCATACGAGGTATATATTAAACTTAAAATGGCCCATTAAATACGTATATAATTAAGTTTGACAAAATTTTCTATAGAAATAAAATTTTGACAACATTTTCTATAGAAGTCAAATTTGGACAAAATTTTCTATAGAAATAAGATTTAAAAAAAAAAAATTTATATAGAAATAACATTTTGACAAAATTTTCTATAGAAATAAAATTTTTACAAAATTTTCAAAAGATTTAAAATTTTGACAACATTCTCTATAGAATTAAAATTTTGGCAACATTTTCTACAGAAATAAAATGTTGCCAAAATTTTCTATAGAAATAAAATTTGACAACATTTTCTATAGGAATAAAATTTCGACAAAATTTACTATAGAAATACAATTTTGCCAAAATTTTCTATAGAAATACAATTTTGCTAGATTATTTTTGCTCGAGTGGCAAGCATGATTATGAACCGATATGGACCAATTTTTGTGTGATTGTGGATCGGCTATATATAACTATAGATCGATATGGACCAATTTTGGCATGGTTATTAGCTGCCATATATTAACAACACATTGCAAATTTCAACCGGATCGGATGCATTTTGCTCGTCCAAGTGGCTCCGGAGTTCAAATCTGGGGATCGGTTTATATAGGGGCTATATATAATTATGGACTGATATGGACCAAGTTTTGAATGGTTCTTAGAGACTAAATACTAATACCATGTACCAAATTTCAACCGGATCGGATGAATTTTGCTCCTCCAAGAGGCTACGGAGAACAAATCTGGGAATCGATTTATATGGGGGCTATATATAATTATGGACCGCTATGGACCAATTTTTGCATGGTCATTAGAGAACATATACCAACACCATGTACCAAATTTCAGCCGGATCGGATGAAATTTTCGTTTCTTAGAGGCTCCGCAAGCCAAATCGGGGGATCGGTTTATATGGGGGCTATATATAATTATGGACCGATGTGGACCAATTTTTGCATGGTTATTAGAAAACATAAACCAATACCATGTACCAAATTTCAGCCGAATCGGATGAAATTTTCGTTTCTTAGAGGCTCCGCAAACCAAATCGGGGGATCGGTTCATATGGGGGCTATATATAATTATGGACCGATGTGGACCAATTTTTTCATGGTTGTTAGAGACTATATACTAACACCACGTACCAAATTTCAGCCGGATCGGATGAAATTTGGTTCTCTTAGAGGCTCCGCAAGCCAAATCGGGGGATCGGTTTATATGGGGGCTATACGAAAAAGTGGACCGATATGGACCAATTTTTGCATGGTTGTTAGAGACCGTATACTAACACCATGTACCAAATTTCAGCCGGATTGGATGAAATTTGCTTCTCTTAGAGCAATCGCAAGCCAAATTTGGGTGTCCGTTTATATGGGGGCTATACGTAAAAGTGGACCGATATGGCCATTTGCAATACCATCTGACCTACATCAATAACAACAACTGGTGCCAAGTTTCAAGTCGATAGCTTGTTTCGTTCGGAAGTTAGCGTGATTTCAACAGACGGACGGATGGACGGACATGCTCAGATCGACTCAGAATTTCACCACGACCCAGAATATGTATACTTTATGGGGTCTTAGAGCAATATTTCGATGTGTTACAAACGGAATGACAAAGTTAATATACCCCCATCCTATGGTGGAGGGTATAAAAAGGAACAAGTATATATGACCGAATCTTATGTACCCTCCATCATGGATTGCGTAAAAAGCTATACTAAAGACTGTCATCCACAATCGAATTACTTGGGTTGTGGTAATACTTGCCTATAACAAGGTATCTTAAAACTCCTTAACATAGTCTTCTAAATTGGATGTTAGTCCATATATTCGGCAAAAAAGGCCAATTTCAGCCGAATCAGATGATATTTGCGCCTCCAAGAAATTTGCTCTTCCAAGAGGCTCCCGAGATCAAATCTGGGGATCCGTTTATATGGGGCTATATATAATTATGGACCGATATGGACCAATTTTTGCATGGTTGTTAGAGACCAAACACAAATATAACATACATAATTTTAACCGAATCGGACGAAATTTACTCCTCCAAGAGGCTCCGGAGATCAAATTTGGGGATCGGCTTATGTGGGGGCTATATATAATTATCGACCTATATGGCCCAATTTAAGCATGAATGTTAGAGAGTAGTCTTGGGCAAAATCGTTCACCGTAGTGATTCGGACTCATCGTTCCTTTGTACAAAGGAACTAGTTCCTTCAAATCGTTCCAACGTTCCTTTTCGTTCCGGATTTGTATATTTGTCATCACTGTCATCTACTAAAGACAGACATGACATTGTAATCCGCGGAACGATGGAGCGTAAATTGAAAATAAAACTAAATGACAAAAGGAACGATGAGAACGAAAGAGATGGAACTAGTGACAGTCGTTCCTTTTAGTGAACCGTTCATTGGAACTAGTTCGTTCCGGAACGACACAAGACTATTAGAGAGCCTATACTAACACAACTTACCAAATACAACTGGATCGGATGAAATTTGCTCCTACAAGAAGATCCGGAGGCAAAATCTGGAGATGGCTTTATATGCTATATATAATTATGGATCCATATGGAGCAATTTTTGCATGGGTGTTAGAGGTCACATACTAACACCACGGATCGGATGAAATTTGTTCCTCATAGAGCTTCCACAAGCAAAATCCGGGGGTCGGTTTATAAGGGAGCCTATACGCAAACATGGTCCGATATGGCCTATTTGCAATACCATCCAACCTACATCAAAAACAACTATTTGTGCCAAGTTTCAAGTCCATAGTTAGCGTAATTTCCACAGACGGACGGACAAACGGATGGACATCCGGACATAGCTAAATCTACTCAGAATTTCACCACGACCCAGAATGTATATACTTTATGGCTTAGACTAATATTTCGATGTGTTACAAATGGAATGACAATGTTAATATACCCCCATCCTATGATGTAGGATATAAAAACAGCCAAAAAAGTGATCTAACCATGCTATCCGAAGTGATGTGCGAGATTTTTCAACTGGAGTATTTGTCAATCATCCCATTCGTCGCATGGTGATTGTGTCCGAGCCGAAAATACACCACAAGTAATTGTTACCGATGTCATCAACAGCGCAAAACCATACAAGACACTGGGTTCCGACGGAATCACTATGCTAATGTTGAAGCATCTGAGAATAATGGGAGTTGAGTACTCATTTTGTCCTTGGAATTGCTCATTATATCCACTACTGAAGGCAGGCAAAGACTCGAGCGAGGTTGAATCATACAGACTGATTTCCCTTCTCTCGCCAGTAGCCAAGACACTTAAGGCACTACTCCTCCCAAGCCTTGGATACTACTCCTTTTCCAGCTACCAATCATCAACATGGATTCCCCAAAATGCATAGTACGAGCACGGCTTTGCCAGCCATTTCAGCATACACATTTAGGGAACTCAATCAACCCAAGACGTGTCATAGGAGTTCCTCGTGGCGCTTGACCTATCGAAGGTATTCAATAGGTCAACTATATCGGACTATTCGAGGACATTATAAAAACGTATCTACCTGCAGGAACCAAGCGTTGGTTACTAATTGCAAGGGCATCAGTCGAATGTGGATAGAATTAGGGATAGAAAGTCAAGATCCAGTAGAGTGGAACAAGGAGTTCCCCAAAGTGGGTGATATCTCCGGCACTGTTTAACCTCTACCTATCTTCCTGTCTGCCGTCGAGATTGTATCATACGCAGATGCGCCCATTATTTCAGTGCTATAAATTTGAGTATATCCACCCAAAATCCTCAGACACACTATTCACTAAAAGTTGAATATTAGTGTCGATGGCAAAACGATTCCGACCATAAATTACCTCAAGACTCTCATGCTTACAGCTGACAACCTTTTCAAGTCATTGCAATTTGTGATAAGCACAGCGGTAGAAAACAGGTCCTCAAGTCACTTGTCGGCAGCACTCGGGGTGCGGACAAAGAAACACGGTTAACTACCTATAAAGTAATTGGCCGGTCAATGGTAAACTAAAGGGTGATACGGTCAAAATTTGGTCAAGGGAAAACGCGTGTAAATCGGTGTGTTGATGGGAGTCGTATGGTACTCTGTCAGTGGACAAGTACACTATTGCAAAGGCAATTTGTGGGACGAAATTACACCTGCGGGGGAATCGGGAGATAAGCAGATGTTATCACATAGACAGTAATTCCCTATGAATTTTGTCGTAGCGCTTGATGAAATGTCGAAGATATATTCCCAAAGAGAGATCACCAAAAAAAGAGGAAACAAATTGGTTATGATGATATTTCAAGTGTTGGGTTTATTTCTATTGGATTGTTCTTTACCAGTATAGCGATAGCAAGCAAATGAGACAGATGCAAGAAGAATTTTGCGGAAGTCTAAATATGACATTGGGGGATTCTGCGGCGAAAATTTTCCTTTTGGTTGGCAAATCATTAATAATTGTCAAAAATATTGGTATTGGGGATTTCATGACTGGAAATCGGAATTAAGTATAGAATGCGTAGGGTTTATGTTGTGGTAACATAAACATTCCGCCCCCTCTTGCAGTATCTCTGCAATACATTAGGTAGTGCCATATTTAGATATCCTACATACATATGTAAAACAATAATTGGTAAAATCTAATTGCAGATCGAATACAATAAAATATTTCTAAATATATCATGTATAAGTTTAAATTGATTCTAAGTTCACATTCCAATTCATTTTTTAAAGATATTATATACTACATTAATTCGAACGTGCACAATGTAATTCATGGATTAAATTAAATTAATAAAAATCTGACAATTCAATTCATGGATTAAAATAGTATCTAAGAAATACATATGGTGACTGTTGGTGTATACTTTGCTACGTATCTCTTATCAATATAATTCAAGTGGGTTATAGTATTCTTTTGGTTTTGTTTGTTTGGTTTTGCATTGTCAAAAAATGTTATAGGACTGTATTCATTTTAAAAATCAGTTGGTTTATATTCAGTTTTTTTTTTTTAAATTGGACAATTGCCATAAATAGTCCAACCAAAAATTGTATTTTGCGCAGTTGGTAGGCCAGGTCGGCTTGAAATGCCTTCGCTAATTACACGCGAGTAAGTATCTGCACCGAGAATTATGTCTATCGGGCTAGACTTGTAGAATTCAGTATCCGCGAGCAGGATATTGTGAAACCGTGTCTTGTAGGATTTGGAAATGGATTTTTCGGGGGTGTGGATAGATATGCGGCTATTAACCCGCAAAATGACTTCGATTGTTATAGTAGAGTCATAAACGGAGGACATAGTGGTAGGACAAAAGGTCTCATCGTTGAGTGTATATGTAGTAAGACGGAACTTGTTAACCACTGCCGAGGATATACGGCTATAATTGGACGCAGAGTCTAGGAGGCATCGTACCTTATGTCTCTCATTTTTGGCTATTATGCGGACTAAAACTGTGGGGAGCAGGGTGACATTGTTCTGCTTAAGGAGAGTGGACAATGATGCGCTTTGGGAGGTGGAAGCGGATTGCGTTGCTGCTTTCTTACTAGGTGAGAGAGTTGATGTGGATTTTGGATTTTCATATTGCTTTCTACAGGATGATGTATTTTCATGGCGCTTGGATGTTACTACGTTTGATGGCCGATTTCGGTGACGTTTGTCTTTTCCTTTCGGTAATGATGGCTGTTGTGACTGCAGTCTCTTATGTGTGTGCAGCAAACTATGGTGGTTTTGATGGCAGTAACGACATCCAGTAGTAGTGAAACATTTTCCTTGCGAATGTTTATGGGCTAGGCAATTTTTACAATAGCCATATGTGTTGACCACCTGTAGGCGTCGTACAGTATTCATCTCTAAGAATCGCCTGCACTTGCGTAATGCGTGTGGATGTCTGCACAAACGACAAATATAGCAGCCAGTAACTCTTTGATTGGTGTTGTTACGCATCGTAGATGGTTTATTAGGACCTGAGGAAAACATATTAAAAATGGATGAAAGCAAGCTATTGGGAAGATTCGTTAAAGAGGACAACAAGTTTCGAGATTGGTCTTGTTATAGTCCCCCTGCCCGTTAGAATGTCAGCAACTCGAACTCGCCCGTCAGAGCCTGGACGAACCTTTTGAATTCGGCCCAGACGCCACTCGTTTGGAGGAGTATTTTCTTCTTTCACCACAACCATCGCATTATCTTGCAGGTTCTCGTTTGGCATTTTCCATTTGTAGCGCTTATGTAGCTCTTTCAGATATTCCTCCTTCCATCGGAGGCAAAAATGCTGATGGATAACTTTCAATCGTTGCCACCTATTTAACAACGACGCCTGACATTCTCGGACATCCGGATCAACTGGCATTAATATCGGAGTACCGATTAAGAAATGACCAGGGGTAAGAGCAGCGAGCTCAGAGGGATCATCGGATAAAGGACACAATGGACGTGAGTTCAAGCACGCTTCTATTCTTGCAAGTAAAGTTTGGAACTCCTCAAATGTATGCTTAAAGTTCCCCGCCACCTTGCGAAAGTGGCTTTTGAAACTTTTGACGCCAGCTTCCCAAAGCCCTCCCATATGGGGAGCTCCAGGTGGAATGAAATGCCAAGTAATCCCCTGGAATCCATACCTGGACTGAACAGCGAGATGTGACGTCTTAATAAAATCTTTCGCCAAAGATCTAGAGGCACCAACAAAATTGGTACCGTTGTCAGAATGGATATGAGCTGGACAACCTCTTCGGGAAGCAAATCGAGAGAACGCGGCTAGAAACGTGTCTTTAGAAAGATCGGATGTGGCCTCAAGGTGAATTGCTTTGGTTGAGAAGCATATAAACACGCATACGTACCCCTTCGTAATGCGACAACATCGACCAGTGTAATGTTTAATGTCGAACGGCCCCGCAAAGTCCACCCCAGTGTGGGTAAATGGTCTTGAAAGATCGGTTCTTTCAGGGGGCAATGCGGACATTAAATGTGTCTGACATCTGTGTTTATATACGATGCATGGTTTGCATTTATTAATTGTGGTTCTGATCAAGTTTTTTGCCCTGATAATCCAATATTTGGATCTTAAGAGACGCAAGACCAATTGATTTCCTCCATGGATAGAAACCTCATGTATAAACTTGACTAATAAACGAGAAAACTGGCAGTTATATGGGAGTAGGATGGGGTGCTTTTCGTTGTATGACAAGACTGGAGAAGATACTAATCTGCCACTTATTCTTATAATGCCCTCTGCATCAATAAATGGGTTTAAACTTAATATGGGACTGTTCGAAGCAATGGGTTTCTTAGCAGATAGAGCCGAATACTCATTTGGAAAATTTGCTTTCTGAGAAACAGCAATGAGGCGGTCATGAACCATCAATATCTCAGAAGTAGAAATGTTTATTGAATCCCTTTGATAATTTGAACGAAACTTAGGATGGGTGCTAAATAAAAACCTATAAATATAAGCAATGACTCGGATTGCCCTTGGCAGCGAGGAAAATCTTTCCAGCACATCACTAAAATCCTTGAAGTATGAGAAATGGACCTTAATATTTCTTCGCTCGATATCTATCGTGTCGGTTGAAGGGCAGTTGAATTTTGGCCAATTTTCCTCGGGGTCACTAAGCCATGGAGGACCATTCCACCACATGAAATTATCTATAAGGCCCTGTGGACCCACTCCACGACTAGCCATGTCAGCTGGATTATGTTCTGATCTTACATGATGCCAGTTCGACGGACATATGACTTGACAAATCTTTGACACCCTATTAGCTACGAAAGTGGACCAAAAATTTGGAGGCTTACTCAACCAGGACAACACAATTGTTGAATCCGTCCAACAGTAAAGCGAATATTTCGGAATATTTAGCTTGGGAACAAAGTGATCGATCATTTCCGAAAGAAGTGTTGCCCCACATAACTCAAGTCTCGGGATCGAAATCGTTTTAAGAGGGGCTACTTTAGTCTTACATGCGACAAGATGGACAGAAACGGACGTACCTTGAACGACACGGACATACAGGACTGCGGCATAAGCTTTTTCCGATGCGTCACTGAACCCATGAAACTGAACATCGGATGATGGAGTATACCCAAACCACCGCGGAATTTTAATAGAATTTATCAAAGGATATGAAGATTGAAAAGCTTTCCACAGGGACAATGATTCATGAGAAATTTCTTCATCCCATTTAGTACCTTCTGCCCAAATCCTTTGCATTATCATTTTCGCAATGACCACGCATGGGGCAAGCCATCCCGCAGGGTCAAAAAGACTGGAAATTCTTGAAAGAACTTCCCTTTTGGTATAATTGGACATATCGGGGAATTCTATAGAGGAAAAGAAAAAGGAATCAGATGAAGCGTTCCAACGTATGCCTAACGTTTTTGTCGTGCTTCGGTCATCAAATTCCAGGAAATCCTCAGAAAGGAGCTGACTCGGAAGAAGATCTGAAAGTATTTCCTTCGTATTGGAAGTCCATTTTCTCATGGAAAAACCGGCAGAGTTCAATGCGGCTATCAACTGATCCCTGGATTTAACCGTGTCACAAATGGAATGACCGCCTGCTAAAGCATCGTCGACGTACATCGAATTCAACAATATATCGGATGCAAGGGGATACTCAGAGCGAATGTCATTTGCCAATTGAATAATCGTCCTAATGGCCAAAAATGGGGCACAGTTAACCCCGAATGTGACAGTGTTTAGTTCGTAATCATGGATAATGTCAGTTGGATCGTGCCGAAATAGTATCCGCTGATATGGCCTGTGATCCGGATGGACCAGGATTTGCCTATACATTTTTGTTATATCTCCGTTGAAGACATAACGAAAGAATCTCCACCTCAGAATGAGTACCACAAGATCCTGTTGTAATACAGGACCTGTGTGTAATACATCATTCAAGCTAAACCCGTTTGATGTAGGGGAAGAAGCATTAAAGACTACACGGACTTTTGTAGTCTTACTCTCCGGCCTGACGACGGCGTGATGTGGCAGGTAGTAATGTCTGGAAGAGTCGGAAGATTTGAGAGACTGCACTACAGTCATATGACCCAATGTTCCGTACTCTTCTATAACCCTATCATACTCAATCTTGAAGTCCGGATTCCGAAGAAGGCGCGCCTCATTTCTAAAGAACTGAGCCATAGCAGATTTTCGTGATTCACCGATATCAATCGACTGGGAAAATTCCTCCTTAAATGGAAGATTCACTATGTATCTGCCTTCGTGGTTCCTAGTTGTCGTGGCAGCATACAGATCCTCACAAAATTGCTCAGAGGGTGATAAAAACGTTTTTCGAGGAAGGTCTTCCAACTCCCAAAAGCGAGAAATCTCCTTATCTAGAGAGATTTCACAAAAATAGGACACGATGTGAGGAGATGTATTGGACGTTTCACTTGGAATGGGGCCCGTAAGAACCCATCCAAAGACAGTCTCCTGTGCAACCAAAGTTCCACAGACATGTCGTTGCACACCTGGCAACATAACGGAAGGAAGTAAGTCCCCACCTATGAGCAGATCTATCCTCGAGCTTTCAAAAAATCGAGGATCTGCTAGGGGGATATTTGGAATCTCTCTCAAAGATGAAGGATCAATTGTCCTTGAAGGTAGACTCCCCGATAAATGGGGAACAACTAGGGCAGAAGTGGGTATCCCGACCCCTTCATCAATGTTGGAAGCCAAAATGAATCTACATTCTCTTTGAACTGAGGCGGAGGTGGTATTATTCAAGCCCGATATGGTCGCGGAAGTGCGCTTGAATGGAAGTTGTAGGTTATGGAATAGTCTCTCTGAGATAAAAGTGCCCTCCGATCCCGAATCCACCAAGGCACGAGCAAGGTAGGAAAAACCATTATGACATATTTTTACAATAGCCGTACCCAATAGTACAGCTTTCGATTGACTGGAAAAACATGTTTGTACTACCCCTCTGTCATTACTAGTGGACTGTATAGAAGATAATTTGTTATCTGTGGGAGCTGGAGAAGGAGTAGTGGCCGATGTAGCCTTGGGGTTTGAGGAAGCCTGCTCTCGATGAAGGAGTGTATTATGGCGTTTACTACATTTGAAGCAGGTGTATTTGCTAGTGCAATTGTTTACCGAATGCACCTTGGAAAAACAGTTCAAACACAGCTTAAACCTCTTAATTTCTTTAAGCCGTTGGTTTGGAGTCATATCCAAAAATTTTGGACATTTCCGGAAAGCATGGCTTCCATTCGAACATAGACGACACGACGATTCAGTTACTTTATTTTGAAAGGTCTTCACAGTCTTGCCACCAATCTTCGGGCAAGAATTATTGGTTGAGGGCTGTCTTGAGTTCAAATCCTTCCTACGAATTTCTGACACAGACTCCAAGGTCCTGTGACGATTCGTCAGGAAGGTATTAAGGTCAGTCCATTTTGGTAGCTGTGTCTTGTCGTCCAGGGTCTGCTCCCATAACGTAAGGGTGACATCTGGAAGCCTATTGCAACACACAAAAACAAAAATAGGATCCCAACTCTCGACATCAATTCCATACAGTTTCAACAAGGATATACATCCATTTATATCCCTCTGTAAGCTTTTGATGGATGTAGAGGATTCGGACTGGATAGGAGCTAGGTTAAATAAAGTCTTTAGTTGGATGTTTACTAAAACTCGTTTATTTTCGTATCGTTGGGTTAAATTCCCCCAAGCTATAGGAAAATTCTCATTGGTTAGTGGCACTTTCCCAACAATATCTTGGAATGACTACTGCAGCAGTATTGAGAATACGTCCGAGGCTTCCAGACTACGGAAGGTTCTAGCATCCACCAACTCCGCTCCAGGTTTCATTAAAACATCGGAGGGAAATTGGACAACGTCCAGTGAGGAGACGCTGGAGGTACTATTGGACACACATTTTCCTGGAAATCAGACGGTTGAACCATGTACTGGCGGTGCCACAGTTGCTCAGCGGTCGTTTCCTGTCGAGGAAATTGTATCGGAAACTAGAATAAGATGGGCGCTAAATAGCTTTGGACCATTCAAATCCCCCGGACCTGATGGAATTACTCCGGCGGAGTTACAAGCTGTAACTGACAAAATTATCCCCTGGTTGTCAGTGATATATAAAGGATGTATTAACTTATCATATATCCCAGGAAAGTGGAGGGAAACAAAAGTCGTTTTCATACCTAAAGCGGGAAAAGCCTCTCACTCGAGGGCGAAGGATTTCCGACCAATCAGCTTATCCTCATTCCTACTTAAGACTCTGGAGAGGATGATAGATATTTATCTTAGAACTAGCATCGATTCAAGGTTGTTCTCGAAAGGACAGCATGCATACTCGAAGGGCAGGTCTACTGAGACCGCACTACATGAACTAGTCAGCTTTATTGAAAGCTCACTATCTGTCAAAGAATACACAATCGTGGCGTTTCTAGACATCGAAGGGGCGTTCAATAATGTCCATCCGAGCTCGATATTAAATGGACTGACAACTCTGAATGTTGATCCATGTATACTCAGGCTGTTAGACGAACTGCTAATGAAGAGACGTATTTCAGCCACACTAGGTCAAGCAAACATACAAAGGTATGTGAACAGAGGCACTCCCCAAGGAGGAGTTCTATCACCTCTTCTTTGGAATGTTGCTATAAATAGCCTTCTGGTTACTCTAGAAAAAGAAAGGATAAAAGTGGTGGCATACGCAGATGATGTGGCTCTGGCAGTCAGGGGAAAATTCCCATCCACAATCAGAGATATTATTCAGAGGGCCCTCCGGATGACTGAGAAATGGGCGAAAGACAATGGTCTTGGGGTAAATCCTGCAAAGACAGAATTAGTCATGTACTGCAACGATCGCAAAACTCCCACGGTTAGGCCTATTTCCTTAGGGGGTATTGAAATTCCCTTTGGTGAATGTGCAAAATACCTTGGCGTTATTTTGGACAGGAAGCTGAACTTTAAGCTTAATATTGAAGAAAGGGCGAGAAAGGCAACTGTAGCTTTGTACTCGTGCAAAAAGGCAATAGGAAAAAAGTGGGGACTGAAACCAAAAATTGTGCATTGGCTATACACGGCAGTGGTTAGACCTATAATGCTATATGGTGTTGTAGTCTGGTGGCCGGCACTTCAGAAACCGACTTGTTTAGATAAAGTTCAGCGTATGGCGTGTTTGTGTATTTCAGGCGCATTCAGCAAGACAGGAACAAATTCCCTTAATGTCGTGCTGCATCTATTGCCTTTAGACATTTTGGCCAAACAGTCAGCTGCAACAACGGCTGTGCGGTTGCGCGAACTATCGCTGTGGTCGGAAAAAGGTTACGGTCACAGTTCTGTCCTCAAAACAATGCCAGATGTGCCTAACGTAGTGGATTACACTTTGGCGAGTCCACTTTTCGACAAAAAGTTTGAGACTCTAATCCCCAACAGTGAGGCGTGGTGCACACAGACCCCAGGGAATAAAGAATATATAGATTTCTACACTGATGGCTCCAAATTGGATGGACAAGTGGGGTTCGGAGTATATTCTAATGATCTGGTACTTCGAATAGCGAAAAGATTACCTAATCACTGTAGTGTTTTTCAGGCTGAAATATTAGCAATAAGAGAGGTGGCGAATTGGCTGAGAAGTAATGTTCCAAAAAATGTGGGCATTAATATATACTCAGACAGTCAACCTGCAATAAAATCCTTGGACTCTGTGTTCCTCAACTCGAAAACGGCCATCGACTGCCGCAAATCTCTCAATGAGATGGCTGAGCAGTACAATATTCACCTAATATGGGTGCCTGGCCATAGGAACATACCGGGGAACTGCGAAGCGGATGAGTTGGCAAGGCTAGGGACTACCTTACATATTCCAGGGGAACTAGAATTTGTTGGTATGCCCCTAGCTACCTGCAAGCTCATGCTGCGTGAGAAGGCTGTTATGATGGCAAATGTTCGATGGGAGAATTGCAAGGGTTGTAACGACACCAAGCAAATATGGCCCCATTTCAACTTAAACCGCACACTAGATATGCTAATGTTCTCGAGACGTCAGATATCACTCCTGATATCTGCTATAACGGGTCGCTGCCTGATAGGCGATTTTGCAAAAACTATTGGCGCGAAGTATAATGACTATTGTATGAGCTGTCATGATGCGGAGGAAAAAGAATCAATTAAACACCTCTTGTGTGAGTGTCCTGCATTTTGTGTAAAGCGCAAGCAACTTTTAGGAGCATATAGCTTCAGATTACTGGCGGATCTGGAAAACGTTAACTTAAGCAGTCTGCTACTGTTTTTGGAACAATCTGGTTGGTTCAACAAAGAAAAATAATCAAGAAGGTTCAGCGGTTAAAACTAGAAGTGCCCATATGTAATAGGTACTTTTAGTTAATGTGGTATCACAATGGACTGAATAGTCTAAGTGAGCCTGAATCTTAATCGGGCTGCCACTTTAACCTAACCTAACCTAACCTAACAATATCGTGGGGTTCCCCTTTTGTCCGTTGACTCAAATGGAACAGTTTCTCAACCGGACTAAGCCTTGGATTCCGTATGCACACCGCGGTAAACATATCGCGGAAAGTGGGCCAAGAAGAGTAGTCCCCGCTAAATATTGGAACTTCGCAGGGTGGTAGTCTGAACCCTTGGGTTTGCGCTGGAGCTACGTTGGACGTCGGGATATCTATCTCCTGCAGCAATACCCCCAAGTGTTCCACACAGCGACAATAAGTCGCAAAGGCACTGTTATACTTGGACTTCACCATCTCAATCTCAGCGGCATTTACTGATGCCCTTTCCTCGATATCCTTCGAGCTCCCCCCAGGATCTTGAGCGTCATCAGCCGCCTCATGCTCAATGTCGGCGAGGCACTCCTCGTAAACAGGCTTTAAACGTTCCCATAGGTCTTTAGCCTCAACCTTATGGGCTTCAATAATAAACTTGGAGGTGAGTGGTGTTCTCTTGTCCTTAAGGCTGGCTTCGAATTCAACCAGTCTATCTGACAAGCGGATATACCGATCGAGAGACATATCGACAAAGGGCGACCCCGATAGTTCTGGGAAAAGTAAAATAAACACTGATAGAAGCGCTGAGACCACGAAAGACAGAATATCTCTGATCCAACTAACTTTCACTTGAAATGGCTGAAGTTACGGGAATGATCACATCAATAACACCGATCAAAAAAGCACCACCACCTACTTGGCTATTTCCGACCTTAGGTCTAATCGAAATCGATGAGGATATTCCCTTGTAGGTTAGAGGACAGCGATTTGTAGAATTTATCGCTTCAATGAATAATGGATTATTTGTAAAACACAAAGTAAAATATATCTCGAGTTTCAGAAATTCTGGATCACACTGACCCAAATAATCACATCAATAGAATCGAAAGTATACAACAAAAGTGGTATAACCATATAGTTGAGGACACTTATAGGGAAAAGGCTTAATATTATACCCTCAAAGAACAGTGAATCCACAAAAAATTTGCTGGTGATTTGTATCAAATTTTAACTAAACTGTATTACAAAAGAAAATTTCTTGTTAAGTTCACAAATCTAAGTATTTAATTTCTAAGCAAATTCAAGAAAATTTATTAGACATATAATTTATTCACTTCTCAAAAAAAATTTGTAGTTGGAACAAATGGGAGTTCAAAATTGCATAGTGTCTTTCGAGCCATAAGAAGTTCAAGATGGGCACAATATTGGTATAATTCACAACTTCTAAGAAATTCTGAACTATATTGATGGGGACATGCATTCGGAATGTCCTTATGCTTCCGTTGCGAATAAAACTCAACTAAGATTTTAATTGGAAACAAATTTCTTTTTTCTTTTGAAATCTTTTGAAAAATTTTTTTTTTCTGTGTATAGTTTTACCAGTAATATTTCACATTCATAAGGGTTTTCGTCCAATACACATTTCGATCCATAATTTTTCAGATATTTACGTCTTCCTTTTTTCCAGTTTTTCAAGTGATGTACGGAAAAATTATTGAAGTCAAGAAAATGTTTCAAAACATAATTTTACGAACTAAAAATAAAATTAAACTGGACTTAGTGCCATGGAGGCGAACCTCTCTTCTTTCTGAGTGTAGGCTCACGTATGTAAATTAGTTATGTGGAAATGCTCACCACCATAATAATCAAATATGTGCCGTCATAGAAATATTTAAATATAAAGGAAATCCATAGAAAATATAATTTATTTTCTCACCAACTCGAATATATTTGTATACGTATATCATATATAAATCAGTTTGGTGCAGAAACACAATTGTCACCGAATAAATCCCAATCATATAACATTCATATGGAAACTAGATTAAAGAAAAATATCCTTTAATTATCGACAATTTGAAGATAGAACGACATGTGTACTTATGCTGGCAACCAACAGTATTAAAAAGAATGTTAAACAACAGCTGACTGGTGAAAACATTCACCTAAGAGTTCATTGACCTATATTTTGGAGAAAGTGCATGCTAACAACGCAGTGCTGCTTGCAGTTCTGCCGCTGCGCCAATCTTACAGTAGTGTCAATCGAGCGAGCGAGAGAACGTACTATAGAGAGTAGCCGAGAGTAATGTTCATATCATTGATGGTAAACCAGTCACCAGTGATGGAAAAATCTGTTACTTATACCGATCTAGACGATATCAATAGCACATAGAAAAAATATATAATCACTATAAATGAAGTACACCTGGATAGCAATAAATGATTTCTATAAACACAAAAAAGGTTCCAAAAGATGCGACTCGTTTAATGAACAAGAAAGTAAATATACATATCCATAAATATAGTAGTATGATATGCTCAGTAATACTGCCATGTACTTTCGAGAAATGCTTGAGGGGTTTGGGAGAGTCGTGTGCTATGGAGGGGAATGTGATCGAATGGAGAGAAAAATTGGGAGAAGCTAAAACGTGGAGTCTGAGTGACGATGGATAGAGTTGGGAGATGATGGGGGAAGTAAGCGGATCGATGGGCTGAGAATATTTTACATGGATGGTTGTGTTAGTAGAGAGGAGAGGATAGGCTTTGCTGAAATGTGGAGTATTAAAGGGGAGCTGGAAGAAAATAGCATACATTCATCGTGACCACGTAGCAACAACAACGCAGTATTTGTAGTGAAGTGCGCTACTGGTCACCGCATGGCATATGGAGTAGTAACTGAGGGCTTACTTACAGAGAAAGCCCACCGAATATTTTGAGACACGTGGTATTCCTCTAGGCAGAATTAAATGAGGTTCGATGTATGTATTTATATGTTATTACACAACTCACCGCTGAATATGTGCGAACAAAGAGTAAATTCTTTCCCAAGCTTCGTTTAGATTTTTTTTTTAATTATATTTTGATTACTGTCTTGCCCACGATTTTGTTCGATGACGTTTTTATGTTTATGCAAAAAAGTTATTTTTCCAGCAATATCTTCTTGTATTTAATATTTAATTATTTTTTCTTTCAGGCCGTCGTTTACTTTTAATAAAAATATTCGTTCGTTTTTCTCAAAATTGTTAATTTAGCTTTCGAAATTTAGCTGGATGGTTTATTATCATCCACACAACCACCGCACTATACCACACTTGCTTCACAAATGATGAGAGACACAAAAATCAAAGTATACCAACCTGTTTTCCTCGGTATGCTGCTTCTTGAAACGTTGGTAATGAAACTTGCGAGAACCCAATGATGAAATTGCTCTTGGTGACCCTCGGTTCGAATTGGACCAAATGTTGATGGGAGTCGTATGGTACTCTGTCAGTGGACAAGTACACTATTGCAAAGGCAATTTGTGGGACGAAATTACACCTGCGGGGGAATCGGGAGATAAGCAGATGTTATCACATAGACAGTAATTCCCTATGAATTTTGTCGTAGCGCTTGATGAAATGTCGAAGATATATTCCCAAAGAGAGATCACCAAAAAAAGAGGAAACAAATTGGTTATGATGATATTTCAAGTGTTGGGTTTATTTCTATTGGATTGTTCTTTACCAGTATAGCGATAGCAAGCAAATGAGACAGATGCAAGAAGAATTTTGCGGAAGTCTAAATATGACATTGGGGGATTCTGCGGCGAAAATTTTCCTTTTGGTTGGCAAATCATTAATAATTGTCAAAAATATTGGTATTGGGGATTTCATGACTGGAAATCGGAATTAAGTATAGAATGCGTAGGGTTTATGTTGTGGTAACATAAACACGGTGGAATCGTTTATCTAAAAAATCAAATTAAATTTATTTTTCAAGTTCAATTAGTTTAAAATTCAGGAAAAATATTCAGTTAGGCTTTCGTTTTTCCAAATCCGAATTGCCGGGCCTCACGCTTGACACCTGCCATCAGATTTTGTACAGCCACCTTGTCCACCTTCTTCGCCGCAGAAAGCCAATTTGCCTTGAACTGCTGCTCGTCCTTAGCAGTTTTTTTGGTCTTCTTTAGGTTCCGCTTGACAATAGCCCAGTATTTCTCAATTGGGCGGAGCTCTGGCGTGTTGGGAGGGTTCTTGTCCTTGGGAACCACCTGCACGTTGTCGGCGGCGTACCACTCCATGGCCTTTTTACCGTAATGGGAAGATGCCAAATCCGGCCAAAACAGTACGGAACAACCGTGTTTCTTCAGGAAAGGCAGCAGACGTTTATTCAAACACTCTTTCACGTAAATTTCTTGGTTGACAGTCCCGGAAGCTATGAAAATGCTGCTTTCCAAGCTACAGGTAGAGATGGCTTGCCAAACCAGATATTTCTTTGCGAACTTTGACAGTTTTATGTGCTTGAAAATATCTGCTACCTTTCCCCTTCCTTCTGCCGTATAAAACTCCTGTCCCGGAAGCTGCTTGTAGTCGGCTTTGACGTAGGTTTCGTCGTCCATTACCACGCAGTCAAACTTCGTCAGCATCGTCGTGTACAGCCTCCGGGATCGCGCTTTGGCCGTCGTATTTTGTTTATCATCGCGATTTGGAGTCACTACCTTCTTGTAAGTCGATAGTCCGGCTCGTTTGTAGACGATACACCCAGCTTATTTGCGGCATCTCGGAGAGAAAAGTTAGGGTTTCGCTTGAAACTACCGGCAACTCTCTTTGTCGTCTCAGCGGCTTCCGGTTTTCGATTTCCCCCCGATCCAGACGTCCTGGCTGTCGACAAACGTTCCCCAAACACTTTAATTACATTTGTAACGATTGATTTGGCAACTTTTAGCGATTTTGCCAGCATTGCGTGCGAGTAGCTCGGATTTTCGCGATGCGCGATCAAAATTTTGATACGCTGCTCTTCTTGCTTGGACGGCATTTTGACAACTGAAGAGTGAATTCCAAAATCAAAATAGGAGCAACATTCTACACACACACACCTTCAAAATAAGGGGTGTTCAGGTTTTTTAAATGCAAAATTGAAAGAAATACGTCAAGTTTATATTGACCAAATTTTGACCGTATCACCCTTTATGCAGCGCCAGTGCGGACACTTCAGAAAAGAGGCAGTGGAATAACACACATACCTGCCAGAACGCTGCCCTTAAAGTACGAAAGGATGTCTTTGCAGAACACCGTTGGATCTCCTTTTTGTGGATACATAGATCATCCCAAAGATAGACTTGCTTACTTGTTTTTGTCCATATTTGTTACACGATGCAACGCTACCAATATCACGGTAACGAGCAATGGTACGTGAAGCAAAAGATTTATTCACAAGCTAGAGGGCCCAATATATAGTGTTTTTCCTGCCAAATATAATTCAATCACACTACCACGCTCAAGTTCCATCAAATTTATTTCTAGATGCAATAGATCAAAATGCTTTTGTAAGCAATATAAAGATGATTTTGTAAGTAACAAACGTAGATATCATTAGAATAAATCTGTCAGCTGTCAAACGAGTTGTTTAGAAACGACAATATACTGAAGTTGGTTGCAATACATATCAGCCATCATATTTTTTGAAGAAATTCTGAGTGCATTGATCCTTTTAATACTCAAAGGGTTGAGTAAAATTATATTGTGATTAAGTAAATAAATATATGAAAGACATAAAATCTATTCAATCCTTGTTCGTTGTTTTACGTACAAAGCGCTATTTTATTTACGGCCACGAACTGGGCGTAACTCGCTGCCTTTATTCTGTTTGCTGGTCACAGATTAAGATTTTATTTATTGCCCCAAAACATTATGGCATTTGAGAGCAAAGAATTTATTAGAGAAAAAAAAAAGAAAAACACCATGCATTATTGAAAACTCCTAATAAAATCCCCTCCCAAATTAACAGCATAT
This sequence comes from Haematobia irritans, assembly GCF_050003625.1. Lineage (NCBI taxonomy): Eukaryota > Metazoa > Arthropoda > Insecta > Diptera > Muscidae > Haematobia > Haematobia irritans. The sequence continues at coordinate 151,870,609 of NC_134398.1, read as the reverse complement.
TATGTGGCAAAATGTTGCATAGACCACATCGAATTAATCAATATTGATATTGCAAATATAATTATAGGTATTTCTAAATAAATGTGATTATTATGTGTATTCGGAATGTTAATAGTTTTAAGTAAGAATTGACACGTAACGAAAAATATAACGTTTGGGAAACGAGTATCAATGTTCTTTTGCAACAGTTTTCCTTTTTTTTTAATTTCTTCAAGGAATTCGAACTTTTATCGCCACAAACAATTTTTAAAATTATTTTTGCCATAAAAAGAAGAATACTTTATATTTACAAATTCAAATTTATTTAAATAACGAACTCATTGATTCACTGTTCACAAAAAATAATATCATAAATTTTTAGGTTACAATATTTTATTTAAAGCAGATTGTTAAATTCAACAAATATTTCCATTAATATGATTAAACCGATCACTCGTAATGGGACAAAATATGTAAAAAAAATAACAAATGTATTAATTAGTCAATATTAATGACTTTTGGGAGTTTCGAACTATACTTTCTAATTAAGTTTTTAATGACTTGGATCAATCATATATTTCCAAAATTTTCCTAATTTAAAAAATATGAAAAAGTAATTTCTTACACTAAAAAAAGCTTTGAAAAAAATTAAAATATTTTCATGTCGAAAACATTAAATAAATTTTCTCATGGTTTGATTTAATTTTGTGGGGTGTGTTATTCGAAAATTAAAATAAAATGGATTTGTTGTACGCGAATTGGTAAGTAGTCTTAATACATTCTGCGACAGGAAATTAAAAATTTAATCCAAATCCTGAGAAAAATATCAATTTTTATATGAAAGTTTTTTTTGCTCATACTCCCTAAACTAAGAGCCCTAGTGCACTATTCAGTCCATTGCGATACCACAGTGGTGAACTTCTTTCTTATCACTGAGTACTGCCCGATTCTATGTTTAACTCAGTGACAAGAGACCTCCTTTTTATAGCCGAGTCCGAACGGCGCTCCACATTGCAGTAAACCCACTTTGAAACACTCAGAAATGTCACAGGATTTAAATGAAATTAATATTTCATTTAAATCCTGACAAAAAAAAACTTGTTTGCTCATATTTCATAAACTAAGAGTCCTAAGTTTAATGAAAAACTTATATAAATTTTGGTTTGAAGAATTTATTTTGCTCATATCTCCTAAATTATGCGTCTTAAAGCGGAAAAAAGAGAGAGAAATTTATATCCAAATTAGAGGTGTGCGCTTGACATGAAATTGTCGTGACACGCGTGAACCACGCGAGTCGTCAACAAAATCTGAAGCAACTCTCGTGAATGTGCGTGAATGGGACTGAAACAAATATGTCCTGCGTGAGCTCGCGTGAGAAATAAAATAGGTTCGTGAATGTGCGTGCATCAAATTTCTGAAAAATCACGCACACGAAAAAAATCAAGATTTAATTCTTACTCATTTCATTTCATATATTTTTATACCCACCACCATAGAATGGTGATGGGGGTATAATAAGTTTGTCATTCCGTTTGTAACACATCGAAATATCGATTTCCGACTATATAAAGTATATATATTATTGATCAGGGAGAAATTCTAAGACGGTATGACCATGTCCGTCTGCCTGTCTGTCTGTTGTAATCACGCTACAGTCTTCAATAATGAAGCAATCGTGCTGAAATTTTGCACAAACTCGTCTTTTGTCTGCAGGCAGGTCAAGTTCGAAGATGAGCTATATCGGTCAAGATTTTGATATAGTCCCCATATAAACCGACCTCCCGATTTGGGGCCTTGGCTTATAGAAATCGTAGTTTTTATCCAATTTGCCTGAAATTGTAAATCAAGAGGTATTTTAGGACCATAAAGATGTGTGCCAAAAATGGTGAGTATCGGTCCATGTGTTGGTATAGCCCCCATATAGACCGATCTCCCGATTTTACTTCTTGGGCTTATAGAAACCATAGTTTTTATCCAATTTGCCTGAAATTGGAAATCTAGAGGTATTTTAGGACCATAAAGAGATGTGCCAAAATGGTGAGTATCGGTCCATGTTTTGGTATAGCCCCCATATAGACCAATCTCCCTATTTTACTTCTTGGGCTTATAGAAACCGTAGTTTTATACAATTTGCCTGAAATTGGAAATCTTGAGGTATTTTAGGACCATAAAGAGGTGTACCAAAAATGGTGAGTATCGGTCCATGTGTTGGTATAGCCCCCATATAGACCGATCTCCCGATTTTACTTCTTGGGCTTATAGAAACCATAGTTTTTATCCAATTTGCCTGAAATTGGAAATCTTGAGGTATTTTAGGACCATAAAGATATGTGCCAAAATGGTGAGTATCGGTCCATATTTTGGTATAGCCCCCATATAGACCGATCTCCCGATTTTACTTCTTGGGCTTATAGAAACCGTAGTTTTTATCCAATTTGCCTGAAATTGTAAATATTCTGGAATTTAAGGCTCACAAAAACGTGTATCGGATTAAGTTTTTATCGGTCCATTTGGTAATGCCTCCATATAGACTTTCACTTCTTGAGAGTATAGAAGGCGCACTGATCATGAAAATTGCTTGAAACTCAATGTTAAAGTTCCAGATTTTATTTCTCGGGTGAAAATCTACAGATTTAAGATTTCAAATCAAGACGTTATTTTATAATTTTCTTGCACACTTACAAGAGATGTTAATGATTCCTCTAAAACTCAAACAAAAATGCTTCTTATAAATCGAGAATCTGATATAGTCTTCATAGGTAAAATCTTTAAATTTATCTTCGGGAAGTGTACTGGTTGAACTGCTCTGCTTGATCAGTCCTCAAACCCCCTGAAATTTCAAAGAAAACCCTAATAGTTGATTCATGGTGGTGGGTGTTTAAGATTCGGCCCGGCCGAACTTACTGCTGTATATACTTGTTAATATGTTATTTTATAATCGAAAAGCCAAGTACAGGCTAAATATGATTATGCATAGCTACAATTTAGAAAGACACTATGGTACAACAAATTCAAACTCATATCCGATATACTTATGCTATGGTCACATTGGGCAAATATTTGACAGAAATCAAAGAAGAATCCACAGCCAAACCAGCACAGAAAAAAACTTTCCGAAAACTAACGCTAAATTTAACTTATTTTTATTGGAAAAAAATTATTTGCTTATTATTTTTTCGAAATTTTCCACAGCTTAATGAAATCTTACTTTTTTAACTATGTCTCAAAAATTTTATGAACTAAACGTGGGTATAAAGTTCAATGACCGTACACATAAGTTCAATATGAACTAAAACAAATTTTGGTACGATTCCCAAGAATAGTAAGAATGAACTACTGTATGGTTAAAATGGTCATGATTTGGCGCCAATGATATTCTTCTTTACTTTTAGTTAATTTTTTCTTCTATGAGATGATGTAATTTCGTTAAAAAGTTAAAAAGTACAAGGGCATTAAAATCTCCTGGTTCTAACAACGCTTTGTGGAAATCTCAAAATGTGGAGTAAAATTTAGTTCAATTTTCGTGCGTGGTAGTTCATTCTTCCTATAAAACAGTTCACTTTTTTTCGGTGAGCGAACATGTTTAGCTCATATTGGATATAGACATCATGGTAGGACTATTTTCCAAAAACGGTATCCAAATATTAGGAAAATGATTCTGGTAAAATGTTTGACACTCAATTTGGTCAAATATTTGTCTAGTGTGACCATAGCCTTAGACATCTATTATTATATTAAAATTCAGTAAATAAATAAATAAGACTAACATGGGTAAATAATAAAAGACATTTTTAAATTGGACGACCATTAATGTCGGTGTATAACATTTTTCTATTTCCTTTTTTTTAAAGCCGTGAAATTAGTTTTTGCCTATATTCATGACATGATAGGGAGATATTCCTATTTTCATATGGAATAACTCATATGTTAACTGAAATTAATTTAGCTATCGGACTATATTCTATTCAAGAATTTTATTACCTTTGCTATTCCCGGTTGGAAAATGTCGTTAGTCTCGTGAATCATTCGTGAGCGTGAGTCTTTAAAAGTAGTTCGTGCGTAAGTACTGGTTTTCATTTCGTGAATGTGCGTGAGTGTGAGTGGCTACACATATCGTGCGGGAGTAACTCCAAAAAAATCCATAATCCATAAACTTATGCTGTTCATACTCCTTTATTGTGCGTTCTAGAGCAAAAGGAGATCTTAGTTCGTGATTACCCTTCAAAAAGTCGAAAAATCGGATTTTGATGGATTTTTTTTTTAGTTTTAAAAGAGCTTAATTCCATCAACTCCTAAAAATCTAAAATTTATAACACAATACCAAAAACAACAAATTATATCAAAATTTTGAAAAGTAATCAAATAAGAGAAGGTATAATTGCAATACGATCTAATATAAGTATGTGGCAATTATAGTAACTTTAATAAAAGCCACAATACGATTTGTATATTTCCCAATTATAATAAACAATTCATACTCACCCTACAAATGCAACACCCAAATCCCAAAGCACATAACAGCAAAAATCATAAGTTCGAAAAAAAATTGGCATTTTAGACTAATCTCAAAAATTGGGTCAATTTTTCATAATGGCCCACAAGAAATGGATTATTTACAAGACAATTTAAATATTTGATAGATTGAGCTTCAATGAACTCAACCTATGGCAAATCAATCCGAATTGTTTTCTTAGTATCCACGGAGAGAGGGAGGGAGTGAGGGTCAGAAGCATAATGGTTTAAGCCAAAAGCTTTGAATTGGTCTCTGGTGCATTAACCGTCATTACTGTCACTTGTGGTGTCTTAAATGTGACCATTGTTGTGTCTCCTCTTAGCTATGACATAGTAGTCATTGGAAACATGTTTCCATTGGTGTTGTTCTGTCACCTTTGTGTATGGACTCTACGCCAAAACAGCATTGTTTGCCATTGAAGAGTTTGGTGGCTTACCGTTGAACTAGTAACGAAATTACTGCAGAAATCATTACTCCATCTCAGTGAATTCGAAATAAGTTTTTAAATAAATATTTACGTATGTTGCACCCCAGCTAAATATTAGTTTTTTTATAATGGCTATCCAACCAAACATATCCAACAATAATAACACAAACCAAAACTATAGCAAATTTTTATATAAACTTTAAACGCCCTCACTTCTTGTTCATTAAAGTATGTCGAACTATTTTAGTTGTTTTTTTAAAAATGCCAGAAAAAACAAAATGGCACCATCGATAGGTGTACTTCTTTAAGAGCATTTTTCATTCATTGATTAAAATCTTTGAACAATAGGAGAGATGCTGGTATTAATGATCTAATTTAGCTCAACGGCAGGTGTGCAAAATGAATGGGAGATGTTAAACTTAAGCCGAGAAGAGCCAGGAAATACTTCCACAACCCAGCCTCCTTGTAGCTAGATTTAGTTTAAGTTTTGATACCCTAAACCACATAGTGGTCATGGTATAACAACTTTGGTATGCCAAAAAATATGCCTACCAGAAATATTGATTTTAGACCCCATAAATTATATATCGATCGACTCAGAATCAACTCCTGAGTCGGTCCAGCCATTGGTGTCCGTCCGTCTGCCCATGTATTTGTTGTTAGCAGCATTCCGGTCGCAATTGTTAATCGATTTTGATAAAATTTAGTACAGGGTGTTTTTTGGGCACAACGCTATTGCATTTGGAAGAAATCGGATCAAATCTAGATATAGCTCCCATATATATGTATCGCCAGATTTCGACAAATGGGGTTAAGTTGCTCTTTTTTACAAACCGATCGTCATCAAATTTGACACCAAGTAAAATTTTTCGTCACTCTTCAAGTCTGCAAAATTGCGGTTCAGATGTAGATATAGGTCTCTTATATATGTATCGCCCGATTTTACCAAATTTGGCCATAAACCCCTTATTTATCAACCCAAACCCCTTATTTAATACCCAAATTTAGCAGAAAGTGACCCTCTGTGGCATCAACCAAACCTGCAAAATATAATCCAAATCGGTTGAGATTTAGACATAGCTCCCATATCTATGCATCGGCCGATTTTCCCAAATTTGGCCATAATACTGTTTATTTATTAACCAATGTTACTCAGATTTCAAATTATTATATAGTAGACTATGGTATTTAAATATATTTTTTGAAATATATTTCCCAAGTTTCACAAATTTGGATTTAATACCCACACTAACTGAGCGATTTCCTCTTTTTATACCCACCACCATAGAATGGTGACGGGGGTATAATAAGTTTGTCATTCCGTTTATAACACATCGGAATATCGGTTTCCGACTATATAAAGTATATATATTCTTGATCAGGGAGGAATTCTAAGACGATATAACCATGTCCGTCTGTCTGTCTGTCGGTTGTAATCACGCTACAGTCTTCTAGTCTAGTTTTTATCCAATTTGCCTGAAATTGTAAATCTAGAGGTATTTTAGGACAATAAAGATGTGTGCCAAAAGTGGTGAGGCCCATGTTTTGGTATAGCCCCCATATGGACCAATCTCCCGATTTTACTTCTTGGGCTTCTGGAATCCGTAGTTTTTATCCAATTTGCTTGAAATTGGAAATCTAAAGGTATTTTAGGACCATAAAAAGGTGTTCCAAAAATGGTGAGTATCAGCCCATGTTATGATATAGCACCCAAAAAGACCGATCTCCCGATTTTATTTCATGGGCTTATAGAAACCGTAGTTTTTATCCAATTTGCATGACATTTTAAATCTAGAATTATTTTAGGACCATAAAAATGTATGACGAAAATATAGAGTATCGGTCAATGTAGCAACTGTAGTTGTTGTTCAATTTGCATGGTTTTTAGGACTATAAATAGTCGTGCAAGAAATGATTTTATTTCTTGGGATTCTAGAAACCGTAGTTTTTATACAATTTGCTTGAAAATTTAAATCTAGAAGTATTTTAGGACCATAAAAAGGTTTGCCGAAAACGGTGAGTATCGGTCTAGTAGTGTAGTCAAATGTGCCAAATTTTATTGAAATCGGTTCAGATTTAGATATAGGTCCCGATCGTTGGATGTGATATGGAATCGAAAATTTAGATCTACATAGTAGCGCAGGGTATAATATGGTCGGCCCGCCAGACTTTAGACTTTCTTTACTTGTTTAGACGTTTAGAAAAACGTGTATCGGATTTAGTTTTTATCAGACCGTTATTTCATCATTTTCTTGCACATTTACAAGAGGAGCAAAATTCATCCGGTCCGGTTGAAATTTGGTACGTGGGTTTAGTATATGGTCTCTAACAACCATGCCAAATTGGTCCATATCGGTCCAAAATTTTATATGGCCCCCATATAAACCCAACCCCAGATTTGACCTCCGGAGCCTTTTAGAGGAGCAATTTCCATTTTTGGAGAAGCAAAATTCATCGGATCCGGTTAAAATTTGGTACGTGATGTTAGTATATGGTCTTTAATAACCATACCATAGTTGGTTCATATCGGTCTATAATAATATATAGCCCCCATATAAACCGTTCCCCAAGCACTCAAAAATTGGTCCGTATCGGTTCATAATTGTATATAGCCCCCATATAAAGTAACCCCCATATTTCAATTCTGGGTCTCTATTTACCGCTCAAAAGTCAATACCGGTTCGTAATTATTTGTAGATTTTCCTACACTCAAAAAAAAAGTTTACTTGGATCCAAACATTTTTACCTTCATTTAAGGATTTTGGTATTGATTCCGAGCCAAAGATGCGGCTTCTTTAAAATAAAGAAATTTGTTAGGGACCTCCCTGGCTTTAAATCTAGGATCGATAAAATTAAAATTGGATACAGATCTCATTCATCGAATTTTTATTCTCTTCGATATATTAATAAAGGTATGCATGTACAAACAAATTCCAGTTTCAAAATCCAAATTATACCAAGTACTTCAAAGTAAAAACTGTTTTCTTAACGCTAAAAAAAAACTTTAAACCAAAGATGCAAATTTTAAAATAAGTCTTAGCCTATATTTGAAGCAGTTTTATGTTAAATTTAAAAATTCAATATGTCAGTTGAGTTAAAGACGGTTTCTTTAAATTAAAACTATTTTTCTTTATTTTAAGGAACATTTGCCTTACTTCAAAGATCTACAACTTCAACAAAGGGACGCAAAATTTCAAGATTTGTGTCCTAAATTTAATGAAAAAAAAAATTGAAGCAAGGATTATAAACTTTCTTTTAATTAAAATGTCATCATTTTAAAGAACTTTGTCCTTAACATTGCGTAAATTTCGAGTCCTAAAATTTAAGTTGCATAATCTTCCATATTAGGTCAATATTTTTTCAGTGTATATATACCTGTTTTGTCTAATATATAACACGTATGGACCAAGTTACAATTTAGAGGACGATGTTAAGAAGTTTTGAGATACCTTGCCATCGATTAAAGATTTTGTCTTTACTTTAAAAAATTTGGTATTGATTCCGAGCCAAAGATGCTGGGAATACAAGTAAGGATAATTTTAAGACACAATTCCCTTTTAAATTTTGGTTTTGTGTACATGCTTCCAGGGAGCAAATTTTAATTTGTCGCTTTTTATACCCTCCATCATAGGATGGGGGTATATTAACTTTGTCATTCCGTTTGTAACACATCGAAATATTGCTCTAAGACCCCATAGAGTATATATATTCTGGGTCGTGGTGAAATTCTGAGTCGATCTAAGCATGTCCGTCCGTCCGTCCGTCCGTCTGTTGAAATCACGCTAACTTCCGAACGAAACAAGCTATCGACTTGAAACTTGGCACAAGTAGTTGTTATTGATGTAGGTCGGATGGTATTGAAAATGGGCCATATCGGTCCACTTTTACGTATAGCCCCCATATAAAGGGACCCTCAGATTTGGCTTGTAGAGCCTCTAACAGAAGCATATTTCATCCGATCCGGCTGAAATTTGGTATATGGTGTTGGTATATGGTCTCTAACAACCATGCAAAAATTGGTCCATATCGGTCCACTTTTACGTATAGCCCCCATATAAACGGACCCCCAAATTTGGCTTGCGATTGCTCTAAGAGAAGCAAATTTCATCCGATTCGGCTGAAATTTAGTACATGCTGTAAGTATATGGTCTCTACCAACCATGCAAAAATTGGTCCACATCGGTCCATAATTATATGTAGCCCCCATATAAACCGATCCCCATATTTGGCTTGCGGAGCCTAAAAGAGAAGCAAATTTCATCCGATCCGGCTGAAATTTGGTACATGATGTTGGTATATGGTCTCTAACAACCATGCAAAAATTGGTCCATATCGGTCCATAATTATATATAGCCCCCATATAAACCGATCCCCAGATTTGGCTTGTGGAGCCTCTAAGAGAAGCATATTTCATCCGATCCGGCTGAAATTTGGTACATGGTGTTGGTATATGGTCTCTAACAACCGTGCAAAAATTGGTCCACATCGGTCCATAATTATATATAGCCCCCATATAAACCGATCCCCAGATTTGGCTTGCGGAGCCTAAAAGAGAAGCAAATTTCATCCGATCCGGCTGAAATTTGGTACATGATGTTGGTATATGGTCTCTACCAACCATGCAAAAATTGGTCCATATCGGTCCTTAATTATATATAGTCCCCATATAAACCGATCCCCAGATTTGGCTTGTGGAGCTTCTAAGAGAAGCATATTTCATCCGATCCGGCTGAAATTTGGTACATGGTGTTGGTATATTGTCTCTACCAACCGTGCAAAAATTGGTCCACATCGGTCCATAATTATATATAGCGCCCATATAAACCGATCCCTAGATTTGGGTTCTGGAGCCTCTAAGATAAGCATATTTCATCCGATCCGGCTGAAATTTGGTACATAATGTTGGTATATGGTCTCTAACAACCATGCAAAAATTGGTCCACATCGGTTAATAATTATATATAGCCCCCATATAAACCGATCTCCAGATTTGGCTTGCAAAGCCTCAAAGAGAAGCAAATTGCATCCGATCCGGCTGAATTTTGGTACATGGTATTGGTATAGGGTCTCTAACAACCATGCAAAAATTGGTCCACATCGGTCCATAATTATATAAAGCGCCCATATAAACCGATCCCCAGATTTGGGTTGCGGAGCCTCAAAGAGAAGCAAATTTCATCCGATCCGCCTGAAATTTGGTACATGATATTGGTATATGGTCTCTAACAACCATGCAAAAATTGGTCCACATCGGTTCATAATTATATATAGCCCCCATATAAAACGATCCCCAGATCTGGCTTGCGAAGTCTCCAAGAGAAGCAAATTTCATCCAATCCGGTTGTAATTTGGAACATGGTGTTAGTATATGATATTTAACTACCGTGCCAGAATTGGTCCATATCGGTCCATAATTATATATAGCCCCCATATAAAACGTTCTCCAGATTTGACCTCCGGAGCCTCTTGGAGGAGCAAAATTCATACTATCCGGTTCAAATTAGGAACGTGGTGTTAGTATATGGTCGCTAACAACCATACCAAAATTGGTCCAATCACACAAAAATTGGTCCATATCAGTCCATAATCATGGTTGCCACTAGAGCCAAAAATAATCTACCAAAATTTTTTTTTATAGAAAATTTTGTCAAAATTTTATTTCTATAGAAAATTTTGTCAAAATTTTATTTCTAGAGAAAATTTTGTTAAAATATTATTCGGTTCATAATAAAATTTTCATCATTGTCAAAATTTTATTTCTACAGAAAATTTTGTCAAAATTTTATTTCAAATTTTATTCGGTTCATAATCATGGTTGCCTCTCGAGCCAAAAATAATCTACCAAGATTTTATTTCTATAGAAAATTTTGTCAAAAGTTTATTTCTATAGAAAATTTTGTTAAAATTTTATTTCTGTAGAAATTTTTGTCAAAATTTTCTTTCTATGGAAAATTTTGTCATACAATTTAGAAGATGGTGTTAGGAGGTTTTAAGATGCCTTGCCATCGGCAAGCGTTACCGCAACTTAAGTAATTCGATTGTGGATGGCAGTGTTTAGAAGAAGTTTCTACGCAATCCATGATGGAGGGTACATAAGCTTCGGCCTGGCCGAACTTACGGCCGTATATACTTGTTCTTTCATGTTATGATACCCATTTTTAAGTCAAATCACTTAATTATAAGGACAATACGACTTCATTGAAAAGTTTAATGATTTTTGGACACGGAAAAAACTTTATATTAGAGAAATGCGTCTTCTATGCTAAGCAAAATTTGCATTCGTATCTTAAAGACATGAAATCTTTGACCTCACGACAATATTTTTTTCAGTGTACGCAATCCATAATGGAGGATACATAAGATTCGGCCTGGCCGAACTTTCGGCTGTATATACTTGTTAAAACTCACCTTATTTACCGCAGTAGTAGCAACAATAACGTTGCCATTCCCCATATGAAAAATATAAATACAGTGAAAACTCCGAAAGGTGGTCACCAACGGTCACCTAAACTTTGTTCACCTTTGGGAGGTGTCAAGGTATGAGAGTATGATTTTAATGTGTTAATATAGGAAACGTGCCCAGACAACTCTTCATGTTTGGAAGTTGTCCGGTTTTCAGAGTATGCAAGTTTGAGAGGTTTCACTGTAGAATGAATGACAGCGATCAAGACGGCATCCGCTTGGTTAAAGAATTGTGTCAGTTATAATTCTTTCGAAAAAACTAGTAAGCATGCTGAGGGAACTGTCAACGCCCAGTTAGTGGCGAATGTTTAAATACATAATTAATGAGTGATTTGTTTAAGTATTCCTAATGCGAATGTCTATGGAATGCGTGGCATTTAGAGTATTCGATGAATCGTGAAAACAAGCAATGGTCAATTAAAACATTTGCAATTGGAAATGTTGAAACATCTGGCTACTTGCATCTTCCGTTAAATCTTTCTCACTCCCACGAGATTTATTTAGTTCTTAGTAGGGGTGGTTTAAGGTATGATATATTTTGCACACTTGTTGCACAAAAAAATCGCTCCTGTAACATATACCCCAAACTTATTTTGCTTCAAACATATATATTTTCAGGATTGGTCCAAACAAAATATTGTTTGTATTGTTCAAACATATAATGTTTCACATTAGGCATACACTGGTAGAAAAAATTTTAATGACATTTTCTTTGTGTATACAGTGAAACCTCTGAAATGTGGACACACACGGTCGCCAAAATTTTGTCCACCTTTGAAAGATGTCCAGGTATGAGAGGTTAATTTTAATGTGTTAATATAGCCAACGTCCCCAAACAACCGTCCATGTTTGGGAGGAGTCCGGTGACCAAGTTTGAGAGGTTTCACTGTATATACTTTTAAGGCGCCAATTGGCTACTTTTATTCCTTTACTTGCAGCTTGCTCTCTACGTATCTCTTTCTTAATACATATATGTTTATAGACTATTTCTAAATTAATATAACATATTTTTGCATCCAAACATATTATATTTACAAAAATTTTATGTCCCAAACATAATATGTTCTAACTTATTACATTTATGTCGCAAACATCCCAGCAAAAAAATTTGGAAGTTCTTCCAAAGGCACAACTTTAAAAGCATTTCCAGAAGATGCACTCCCTATGATGTTCTTTATTTTAACTACCCATATTTTTATATGGGGGCTATATATAATTATGGACCCATGTGGATCTATTTTTGCATGATCATTAGAGACCATATATTAACACCATGTACCAAATTTCAGCCGGATCGGATGAAATTTGCTTCTCTTAGAGGCTCCGCAAGCCAAAAATCGAAGTGGTGCAAAATTGACGCAGAAGCGATGAATTTAACATGGGCTTGTCATAGGACGGAAGTCCTCCATTTCAACAGCCGTTGCACTGAATTTGCATCACTTCTTTAGGTGTGATCCGAATTCAATGTTTTGGATGTAAATTAAAAAATTCTGTGATATTTTGTCAAATAAATAATTTTTATAATTTTTAATGGATTCTAACGCTTGTCGGAAACGTTTGACCTCAAATATTTTCAAAGATGCACAATTTCTTCAGATTGAATTTAGCATTTTTTTTTCGACAAAATTTAAATGATTTTTACCATTTTATGAATTCTTACTCTGTTTTTGACCTATTTGAAACAAAAAAAGTTAAAATTACCCATTAAAAGTATGAACAAATCAAGTTATAAAAAATTGAATTAAAAGAACTTCCTGGGTACACGCTCACAAAAAATCGCTTCTGTAACATATACTCCCAAACATATTTTGCTTCAAGCATATACATTTTTGGGTATTGCCCAAACATTTATATGTTTGATCTCTTCCAATATATAATATGTTTGAAAGCATATTGGTCTAAACAATATATGTTTGGGTAGTCTAAGTTCCAAACATTTTGTATTTTTGCATCCAAATTCAATAATGTTGTCTTCCAAAAGACAATATGTAATTATGTGAACATATAATATGTTCGGAAGCATTTTGCACCCAAAAATATTATATGCTTAAAAAAAAATTCTCCCAAACAATATTGTGCTCAAAGTTATATTTATTTATTTACAATCATAATGAATTAAGAAAATAAACAGGTAATATAGGTGCTAACAACATAGGTTTTCGACCTGAATGCTCAAAATTTTGTTTCTGCCTAATTGTATATTCCCTCACATCTTTCTCACTTCCACGAGATGTTTAGTTCTTAGCACCTTTTTCTGTAATACAAACATTGTAGAAGAAATTATTCAATTTTATGATTTTTATTTTATTTTAATTTTACCTTTTGCCGGACGGAGATTCGAACAGCGGACCACACAGTTTGTTAGGATCAAAGAAGTAGCTGATCAATTGCCGAAGGAAAAATAAAATGTTAATTTTGTAATAACAAGCAACAACCACCAACTTAATTCAATATCGCTCCCTGTTAAATAGCGCTCCAAGCTACTAAACACATACATGTTTATAGGCTATTTCTAAATTAATATATGTTTGCATCCAAGCATATTATATTTACAAACATTTTATGTCCCAAACATAATATGTTCTTACATATTAACATATATGTCCCAAACATGTTATGCTAGTTTATGAACATTATATGCTAGCACTCAAAAATATTGTGTTTAAAAATTTGTGTTCCAAACATATAATGTTTATAGCCAAACATATGAAAAACAGTCTTTTTCATCCGTGTAGTTAAAATAAAGAACATAATTGGGAGTGCATCTTCTGGAAGTGCTTTTAAAGTTGTGCCTTTGGAAGAACTTCCAAATTTTTTTGCTGGGTAATTATGGGCCCATGTGGACCAATTTTGCATGCTTGTTAGAGACCATATACTAACATCACGTACCAAATTTCAGCCGTATCGGATGAAATTTGCTTCTCTTAGAGGCTCCGCAAGCCAAATGGGGGGATCGGCTTATATGGGGGCTATATATAATTATGGACCGATGTGAACCAAGTTTTGCATGGTTGTTAGAGACCATATACTTACACCATGTACCAAATTTCAGCAGGATCGGATGAAATTTGCTTCTCTTAGAGGCTCCGTATGCCAAATCGGGGGATCGGTTTATATGGGGGCTATATGTAATTATTAACCGATGTGAACTAATTTTTGCATGGTTGTTAGAGACCATATACTTACACCATGGACCAAATTTCAGCCGTTTCGGATGAAATTTGCTTTTCTTAAAGGATTCGCAAGCCAAATTTGGGGGTCCGTTTATATGGGCTATACGTAAAAGTGGACCGATATGGCCCATTTGCAATACCATCCGACCTACATCAATAACAACAACAACTTGTGCCAAGTTTCAAGTCGATAGCTTGTTCCGTTCGGAAGTTAGCGTGACTTCAACAGACGGACGGACGGACATGCTCAGATCGACTCAGAATTTCACCACGACCCAGAATATATATACTTTATGGGGTCTTAGAGTAATATTTCGATGTGGTACAAATGGAATGACAAAGTTAATATACCCCCCATCCTATGGTGGAGGGTATAAAAATTGTGAATTTTTGAAAATATTTCATGTCAAATGTTTTCGACAAGCGTTAGAATCCATTAAAAATTATAAAAAATTGTAAAAATTTATTTTAAGAAATATCACAGAATTTTTTAATTTACATCCAAAACGTTGAATTCGGATCACACCTAAAGAAGTGATGCAAAGTCAGTGCAACGGCTGTTGAAATGGAGGACTTCTGTCCTATGACAAGCCCATCCCAGCAAAAAAAGCGTCGCCAAAAAAGTAATGAAAATGTTCTTTTTGGATCCGGAAGTGGTGCAAAATTGACACAGAAGTGATGAATTTAATATGGGCTTGTCATAGGACGGAAGT
This sequence comes from Haematobia irritans, assembly GCF_050003625.1. Taxonomy (NCBI): domain Eukaryota; kingdom Metazoa; phylum Arthropoda; class Insecta; order Diptera; family Muscidae; genus Haematobia; species Haematobia irritans. The sequence goes on along the minus strand of NC_134398.1, from coordinate 151,855,342 downwards.
TATTTTGTCAAATAAATAATATTTATATTTTTTTTATAATTTTAATGGATTCTAACGCTTGTCGGAAACGTTTGAAGTCAAATATTTTCAAAAATTCACAATTTTTTCAGATTGGAATTAGGATTTTTTTCGACAATATTTAAAAGATTTCTACCATTTTATGAATTCTTGCTTTGTTTACAACCTATTTGAAATGAAAAAAGTTAAAATTACCCATTAAAATTATGAAAAAAACATGTTATAAAAAATGTAATTAAAAGAACTTCCTGGGAAGTTAAAATAAAGAACATCATTGGGAGTGCATCTTCTGGAAGTGCTTTTAAAGTCGAGCCTTTGGAAGAACTTCCAAATTTTTTGCTGGGATGTTAATTTCATCGCTTCTGCTTCAATTTTGCACCACTTCCGGATCCAAAAAGAACATTTTCATTACTTTTATGGCACCGCTTTTTTTTGCTGATATGTTTTGCTAGTTTATGAACATTATTGGCTTGCACTTAAAAATAATGTGTTAAAAATTTTGAGTTCCAAACATGTAATTTTTACACCCCAACATTACAATCTTTTTCATCCTTGTGGAAGGTTCAACATTTTTTTCTGTTGGCCTCCCCCCCAAAATAAAATGCTGAGTACGCTCCTGATACTCATGTTTACATGGAATTGTAAATCTGCTTCATTATTTATTTCTTAAGCTAAGATGTTTTTAATATTTTAACTGTGCTTTTTTCCATAGTGTTCAAACAAATCAGAAGTGAACAATAACGAGCATTTGCACAGCATGTTGACCACTTTGAAGTTAGTGAGGGCGAAAAATGCAAATTTGATTAATGGAAACAATTTAATGTAATACCATTGTAATTATTGTGGGAATTTTATAAAATATTTTTGAAACATTAATTAATTTTCCATTTATACATGGCTTAGGATTAAGGGTAAAATTTGTTATTGTCTTTATTATATAGCAGATAGTAAAGCAACTCAGTAGATACTTTACTTTCAATTCTTGACAATGTGAGGAATTATAGAATTAACTATAATTATATTTATATAATAGATTGTGGTTGATCAAAGGGAGTTAAAGCAGTATTATTACAAGCTTAATAATGATTCATGACATAATTTGAATGTAGAATCTAATCTATAGTCTATTTTTTCAGAGGCTCTAACAGCATTGCGTTCAGATTAATAAAGAATTAGTGACACTCGACTTTTGTTGTTGATAATATGCATCGAAATTGTGGTCATGGTATTTAGTTCTACATATTATTACAATACCATTGTGGTCAAGGTGTTCTAAGTTTAGACTGCTAGAAATGTGCCGAAAAATTGTTCCAATTAAAATTATTTTAATTTAATTTTACTTTGAGATCGAAATAACGGACTGCCACTATACCTAACATACCCTAATTAATTCTCGATTGACCTTGGTGACGGATACTATAATTTCTGTGATTGAAGAACTTTCAATTTAAATATGAAATTTGTCACAACGTTATCTCTTGCATCACCCTTCAGGTCTGCAAAATTTCTTCGAAATCGGTTTATATATATGTATCGCCCGTTTTTCACAAATTTAGCCATAAAATCCTTATTTCACCCAGAGAAGGAATATAATCACCTCAAACATGTTTTAAGAGCAAAATGTTATTTTTGGGTGGTGGCCATGTAACATGGTTTTCGCAACCATGCTATTTTCTCGGAAATCATGTATCTGATTTCGGCAAGCAGGTTATATTTGACGAGAAAATAACATTTTAGTGACAAACATGTTACATGGTCACCGTGGTGCAATGGTTAGCATGCCCGCCTTGCATACACAAGGTCGTGGGTTCGATTCCTGCTACGACCGAACACCAAAAAGTTTTTCAGCGGTGGATTATGCCACCTCAGTAATGCTGGTGACATTTCTGAGGGTTTCAAAGCTTCTCTAAGTGGTTTCCCTGGAATGTGAAACGCCGTTCGGACTCGGCTATAAAAAGGAGGTCCCTTGTCATTGAGCTTAACATGGAATCGGGCAGCACTCAGTGATAAGAGAGAAGTTCACCACTGTGGTATCACAATGGACTGAATAGTCTAAGTGAGCCTGATACATCGGGCTGCCACATAACCTAACCTAACCTAACCTACATGGTCACCATACAAAAATAACATTTTGCTCTTGAAACAGGTTTGAGGTGATCATATTCCTTCTCTGTGTGTTGTTACACGATCTTAATCAATGTTGGCTAGATCTAGTCTCCTATAGTACTTACTGTATGTGAAAAATTTCATCAAAATCGGTGCAGATTTGGATATATATGTTTCGACCGATTTTGAAAAATTTCCTCCTAATAACCCTATGTTTGACCAAAATAGCTTTATTTCTTAACCGATCTTACTCGAATTTAGCACAATGTACTCTTCTGTAATATCAACTTAAGCTGCAAAATATCATCCAAATCGGTTCAAGTTTAGATATAGCTCCCATATATATGTATTGTCCGATATTGGAAAATTTGCCTCTAATAAGCTTTTTTATACCCTCCATCATAGGATGGGGGTATATTAACTTTGTCATTCCGTTTGTAACACATCGAAATATTGCTCTAAGACCCCATAAAGTATATATATTCTGGGTCGTGGTGAAATTCTGAGTCGATCTAAGCATGTCCGTCCGTCCGTCCGTCCGTCCGTCTGTTGAAATCACGCTAACTTTCGAACGAAACAAGCTATCGACTTGAAACTTGGCACAAGTAGTTGTTATCGATGTAGGTCGGATGGTATTGAAAATGGGCCATATCGGTCCACTTTTACGTATAAGCCCCCATATAAAGGGACCCTCAGATTTGGCTTGTGGAGCCTCTAACAGAAGCATATTTCATCCGATCCAGCTGAAATTTGGTATATGGTGTTTGTATATGGTCTCTAACAACCATGCAAAAATTGGTCCACATCGGTCCATAATTATATACAGCCCCCATATAAACCGATCCCCAGATTTGGCTTGCGGAGCCTAAAAGAGAAGCAAATTTCATCCGATCTGGCTGAAATTTGGTACATGATGTTGGTATATGGTCTCTAACAATCATACAAAAATTGGTCCACATCGGTCCATAATTATATATAGCCCCCATATAAACCGATCCCCAGATTTGGCTTGCGGAGCCTCAAAGAGCAGCAAATTTCATCCGATCCGGCTGAAACTTGGTACATGATGTTGGTATATGGTCTCTAACAACCGTGCAAAAATTGGTCCACATCGGTCCATAATTATATATAGCGCCCATATAAACCGATCCCCAGATTTGACTTGCGGAGCCTCAAAGAGAAGCAAATTTCATCCGATCTGGCTGAAATTTGGTACATGATGTTGGTATATAGTCTCTAACAATCATACAAAAATTGGTCCACATCGGTCCATAATTATATATAGCCCCCATATAAACCGATCCCCAGATTTGGCTTGCGGAGCCTCAAAGAGCAGCAAATTTCATCCGATCCGGCTGAAACTTGGTACATGATGTTGGTATATGGTCTCTAACAACCGTGCAACAATTGGTCCACATCGGTCCATAATTATATATAGCGCCCATATAAACCGATCCCCAGATTTGACTTGCGGAGCCTCAAAGAGAAGCATATTTCATCCGATCCGGCTGAAATTTGGTACATGGTGTTGGTATATGGTCTCTAAGAATCATACAAAAATTGGTCCATATCGGTCCATAATTATATATAGCCCCCATATAAACCGATCCCCAGATTTGGCTTGCGGAGCCTCAAAAGCAGCAAATTTCATCCGATCCGGCTGAAATTTGGTACATGGTATTGGTATATGGTCTCTAACAACCGTGCAAAAATTGGTCCACATCGGTCCATAATTATATATAGCGCCCATATAAACTGATCCCCAGATTTGGGTTGCGGTGCCTCAAAGAGAAACAAATTTCATCCGATCCGCCTGAAATTTGGTACATGTTGTTGGTATATGGACTCTAACAACCATGCAAAAATTGGTCCACATCGGTTCATAATTATATATAGCCCCCATATAAACCGATCCCCAGATTTGGCTTGCGAAGTCTCCAAGAGAAGCAAATTTCATCCAATCTGGTTGTAATTTGTAACATGGTGTTAGTATATGATCTTTAACAACCGTGCCACAATTGGTCCATATCGGTCCATAATTATATATAGCCCCCATATAAAACGTTCTCCAAATTTGACCTCCGGAGCCTCTTGGAGGAGCAAAATTCATCCGATCCGGTTAAAATTAGGAACGTGGTGTTAGTATATGGTCGCTAACAACCATACCAAAATTGGTTCAACCACACAAAAATTGGTCCATATCGGTTCATAATCATAGTTGCCACTAGAGCCAAAAATAATCTACCAAAATTTTATTTCTATAGAAAATTTTGTCAAAATTTTATTTCTATAGAAAATTTTGTCAAAATTTTATTTCTATAGAAAATTTTGTCAAAATTTTATTTCTAGAAAAAATTTTGTTAAAATTTTATTCGGTTCATAATAAAATTTTCATCATTGTCAAAATTTTATTTCTATAGAAAATTTTGTCAAAATTTTATTTCTATAGAAAATTTTGTTCAAATTTTATTCGGTTCATAATCATGGTTGCCACTCGAGCCAAAAATAATCTACCAAGATTTTATTTCTATAGAAAATTTTGTCAAAAGTTTATTTCTATAGAAAATTTTGTTAAAATTTTATTTCTGTAGAAATTTTTGTCAAAATTTACTTTCTATAAAAAATTTTGTCAAAATTTTTATTTCTATAGAAAATTTTGTGAAAATTTTATTTCTATAGAAAATTTTGTTAAAATTTTATTTCTGTAGAAAATTTTGCCAAAATTTTATGTCTACTTTGTCAAACTGAATTATAAACGTATTGGATCTATCTTTTTTGATTTAATATATACCACGTATGGACTTACATACAGTTTAGAAGATGGTGTTAGGAGGTTTTAAGATACCTTGCCATCGGCAAGCATTACCGCAACTTAAGTAATTCGATTGTGGATGGCAGTGTTTAGAAGAAGTTTCTACGCAATCCATGATGGAGGGTACATAAGCTTCGGCCTGGCCGAACTTACGGCCGTATATACTTGTTTTACCATAGAGGCCTCATTTATTAACGGATCTTACTCAAATTTTGCACAAGATAACCTTCTGTGATATTAACAAAACCTGCAAATTTTATCCAAATTGGTTCAGATTTAGATATAGCTCCCATATATATGCATCGCATGATTTTCCTAAATTTGGCCATAATACTCTTATTTATTAAACATATATATGTACCGCCCGATTTTGCCGAATTTAACCGTAAAACCCTTATTTATCAATCAATCGTACTCAAAGCTGTCGAAATGTAATCTATAGCACTAACTATATGTGCAAAATTTCATCGAAATCGGTTCAGATTTAGATATAGTTCCCATATATATGTATCGCCCGATTTTGCCAAATTTGCACCTATTAACCTATTTTTTGACCATAGAGGCCTTATTTATTAACAGATCGTACTCAAGTTTTGCACAAGGTAACCTTCTGATGATTGATACTAATCATACCTGCCAAATATTATACAAATTGGTTCAGATTTAGACATAGCTCCCATATATATGCATCGCTCCAATTTCCCAAATTTGCCAATAATACTATTATTTATTGACCAATGTTACTCAAATTCCAAATTTTCATGTACTAGCCGATCGTATTTAGAATTGCATATGGCTCCTCCAAAAAATATTGCCCGATTTTAACAAATTTGGATTTATTACCCACAACTAATTGAGCGATTTCCTCTTTACCTTAAACCACTGACCACTATGAGGGTATAATAACTTTGATCTGCCAAAAAATGTGCCTACCAGATTTTAGACCCCATGAAATATATACCGATCGACTCAGAATCACCTCTTGAGTCGATCTAGCTCTTGGTGTCCGTCTGTCCATATATTTGTTGTTCACATGATTCCGGTCGCAATTATTAACCGATTTTGATGAAATTTGGTACAGGGTGTTTTTTTTTGGGAAATCGGATCAAATTTATATATAGCTCCCATATATATGTATCACCCGATTTCGACAAATAGGGTCACGTTGTACTTTTTTACTAATCGATCGTCATTAAATTTCGAACAAAGTAATTTAATTTACCACCCTTTATGAGTGCACAATTGCATCGAAATCGGTTCAGATTTAGATATAGCTCCATATATATGCATCGCCCGATTTTAAGAAATTTGTCCCTAATAACCTTATTTTTGACCATAGTGGCCTCATTTAGTAACCGATCTTACTCAAATTTAGCACATGTTAATTTGCTGTGATACCAACCAAACCTGCAAAATATCATCCAAAAATTAACTATAGCTACAACTATATATAATATCAGACATATATGTTCAGGTTGTGATAAAACACCCATAAACATGTACCCTTTAATTTTCTTGTTAGTTCAAACCCAGTTTCGACCAAACACCAAACAAGTTTTTCAGAAGTGGATTATCCAAGTGGATTAACCAAGTATAGCTCTTAATATCAGGCGTTTCTGTTCAGATTGTGATAAAATTGCGCATGTACTCCTTAATTTTCATAAATAAGGAAATGCGGTTCATCTCCCAAACCTTTACCAATGATACCAAATGCTAATGTTTACTAATTCACTGGGGATGGAAAGTCTACTTTACTTCTACTTTACTCACTTGTTTAATAATGGACTCAATATTAGTGGCATACTAACTCTGTAGGTGCAAAATCAACTATAGCTTCTAATATCTAATATGTAGATGTGTAGATTTTGATAAAACTCTCTTAAACATATACCCCTTAATGATCTTAAATATGGAAATTCTGTTTATCTCTCAAACCTATACCAATATTACCCACAAATGCTTATATTTACTAATACAATACGGGTGGTTTACGGTATGATATAGTCGGCCCTGCCCGACTTTCTACTTCACTTACTTGTTTAATAATGGAATCAATAAATATTAGTGGCATACTAACTCTGTAAGTGCAAAATCAACTATAGCCCCTAACATCGGACATTTCTGTTCAGATTTTGATAAAACTCCCATAAAAATGTACTCCTTAATATTCTCAGATATGGACATTCTGTTTATCTCTCAAACCTATACAAATTATACCCCACAAATGCTTCTGTAGGGGTGGTTTAGGATATAATATAGTCGGCCCCGCCCGACTTTCTCTTTACGTACTTGTTATACCCTCCAATATAGGATTGGTGTATATTAACTTCGTCATTCCGTTTGTAACATATCGAAATATTGCTCTAACACCCCATAAAGTATATATATTCTGCGTCATGGTGAAATTCTGAGTCGATGTAGACACATCCGTCCGTCTGTTGAAATCACGCTAAGTTACGAACGAAATAAACTATCGACTTGAAACATGGCACAAGTAGTTGTTATTGCTGTAGGTCGGATGGTATTGCAAATGGGCCATATCCGACCACTTTGGCTTGCGGAGCCTCTTAGCAAAATTCATCCGACCCGGTTGAAATTTGGTACGTGGTGTTAGTATATGGTCTCTAATAATAATGCAAAAATTGGTCCATATTAGAGGTGTGCACGTGACACCAAATTGTCGTGACTCACGAACATTTTCGTGATTCGTGCGTGAGTCGTGAGTCACGCTCATGACAACAGCGTGAGTGTGCGTGAGCGTGATTAACAAACCAAAATGTCGTGCGTGATCGTGAGTCACGAAAATAATATCTTCGTGAGTGTGCGTGAGTAAAGAATTACACTCACGAAAATATTCCTTTTCACCAATATAAAACGCTTAAGAGTTAAATTCAATTACAATTTTAGTGACACCTGGGATGTTAAGAGTTTAATAACACTCTCGATATTAATAATGCTCATGTTTTCAGACACTTCGGTAAGGTAAATTAATCATAAAGTTATTCGTGAGTGACGATATTTTTCGTGAGTCACGATATTTTTCGTGAGTCACGGTATTTTTCGTGAGTCACGACGTTTTCGTGCGTGAGTACAAATTTTATTTTCGTGAGTGTGCGCGAGCGTGAGTCCTACCAAAAAATATCGTGCGTGAGTGTGCCTGAGTATGATTTTTCTGTCGTGAGTGTGCGTGAGCGTGAGTAAACTATTACTCACGTGCACACTTCTAGTCCATATAGGTTCATAATTACATATAGCCCCCATATAAACCGATCCCCAAATTTGACCTCTGGAGTCTCTTGGAGGATCAAAGTTCATCCGATCCGGTGTTAGTATACATATGAGTGGATCTGGGGATGTCCGTCCGTCCGTCTGTTGAAATCACAATGGACGTATAACCCATTCTTCATCCATCCATTCTCGCCATATGTTCAGATCATTTGTGGTGTGGTTAGCGTTTTTTATCCACTTTCTGCACGAGTTGCAACATTGTCAGTATCGCGGTGACAAGCAGAGATACGAAAAACAAAAGATTAATTATGTTAATTGTTTTTTTCCCAGACAAATCTTAAGCAATCACTCTATCATTTTTTGACTATATAAATTTTGGAAAATATCTTCAAATTTGCTTTTGCAAAAGTCGAATATTAGAAAACATTTTGAAAATTTATTTATCATTTTTTTATAATTATAAACAAAGTTTTTACATGATGTTGCCCGCAGTAGTTAACATATCTCGTTTGCTTCTCTTTAGCCATGAAACTATTGTACAAATCACTCAATTTGAGGAATAAAAACCTAAACGGTAGTGGTTTGTTCAACATATCAATGTCCACCCATTGTCTTTGGTAGTTTGCATATTGAGACCCTCCTTAAAAACAAATTAAATGCATTTCAATCAAACTTTGACAGTCGTCAAAGTCAACATAGATTTTCAATGGGTCTTGACAATTTCCGTTTGATTTCTTCAAGACATTTGTCAAGAAGTGCGTTGGTGTTACCAATGTCTTCCAGTGCTATGTTATTTGTAAATACCTTTAGTGGAATGGGATACAATTTCGATATACCGACATCAATTAAGACAGCCACTAACCAGTGGCAACATCTAAAGACACCCTATGTGATGTAGGTTCAAATGGTCTTTATATCAGCCGCTTGATAATGCCACTTCATGAAGAAAGGCCTTACGTTTATGAACGTTTAGATCCATTGTACTTGTTCAATTGATTTTTTCGGAAATTTTTGCCAACTTTGCTGTTATTGTCAGTGTTAAGAAATCTAGAGTGTGCCATAAAAGGTGCATGGTTTGTTTGAATAAAAATCCCAGCCAAAAATGGTGGTTTCGCGACATGCAACATGCAACAGAAGTCCAGCCAAAGGCTAAACATGCTTGCACTAAAATCCAAAATAATTAAGTAATGTGGTTTGCTGCTAACGAAAAAAAAAACAGAAAAAAAACAAAAAACCGTGAAGCAGTACAATAAATTAAGAAAATACTATTTGCGATAAAATAGTAAACAAACATCTACGACCAATTAACTTTAAGTTGTCACAACAGTTCGAAAAAGAAGGAGTCGTTATTGTCGTGGCTAAATTTGTATTGAGGTAAATAAAGAACTTGTTTTACAATCTGATTGAATTTTTGGGTACTAAGCCAATTTAATTTGGATTTTCTTAAACTCAAATGGCAAGTAATGGACCCACTAAATCTTAAATATCTACCAGAATGGATCACATACAAGAAACTTTCCCGAAGACACCCCTCATATCGGATTGCCTTAATATCTATATCTGTACAAGCGTTCATATATACACTAAAAAAAACCTAATATTAAATATTACGCAACCTACATTTTAGGACACGAAATTTACACAATAATAAGCACAAATTTCCTTAATATATTGAAATTGTAATAAAACGAAAGTTACCTTGTTTTATTTTTAAATTCAAGCTCGAGGTCAATGAATTTAAAAAGAAATCTAGGTATTAAACAAGTATAAACGGCCGTCAGTTCGGCCAGGCCGAATCTTATGTACCCTCCACTATGGATTGCGTAGAAACTTCTACGAAAGACTGTTATACACAATCGAATTACTTGGGCACCGGAGGTCAAATTTGGGGATCGGTTTATATGTGGGCTATACACATATAAACCGATTTCGACCAATTTTTGCATGGGTGTTTGAGGCCACATATTAACACCACGTACCAAATATCAACTGAATCAACTGAATCAGATGAATTTTGGTCTTCCAAGAGGCTCCGGAGGTCAAATCTGGCGATCGGTTTATATGGAGCTATATATAATTATGCACCGATGTGGACCAATTTTTGCATGGTCATTAGAGACCATATACTAACACCATGTACCAAATTTCAGCCGGATCGGATGAAATTTGTTTCTCTTAGAGGGTCTGCAAGCCAAATTTGGGGGTCCGTTTATATAGGGGCTATACGTAAAAGTGGACCGATATGGCCCATTTGCAAGACCATCCGACCTACATCAATAACAACTACTTGTGCCAAGTTTCAAGTCGATAGCTTGTTTTCGTTCACTAAAGCCAATTTAACTTTACTTTAGTTCATGGAATTTTTATGTTTGGAAAAAGTTTCCTTTATTTTTGCGTACGTTAGTTAAATTAACTAATAAATGGGGAAACAAATTATTCACAACATAAAGATTGTTCACTATTTCTTTAAATTTGTAAATTTTAGTACAAATGCCCCCACCTTGATCTTCGTATGGCACTAAAGACATTCTTGCAATTTTAAACTCCAATTTTTCCTTCAAACTACAGAATTTTTTTTTAACAAGTAAAATAAATTAATATTGTCTACAATTTTCTTGAAAAATATTTATTAATTTCGATTCATTGTCCACTTTTAATTTTTTTATCCATAGTTAAAAATAAATTCTGATGTAAGGGAAATCTAACCATAGATTCTGGGTATGCTTTTCGTCACAAAAACAACCAATTCATACCCTTCGATAATATAAAAATTATTTATTGCCATCATCTGCACGATTACAATTAAAACATTCCCACATCATAAATAACATATTAATTTTGCAGAAATCTCTTTGATTCATTACTGTCATGCCCTCGTAGTTATGGACCCATTTGATAGCCATATAGCATTTCTCATACATTGTGAGTTGTTAGCACCACTCCTTAATGGGTTACTGTCCATGCTACTCAAGTCTTATCGATGCACTTGTAATTGAGTCCATCAAACGATCCTTCATTACAATGTTGACCATTCATTGATCACTTATTTATTAGATTTTTTAAAACTTGCCCTTACACACTACGAGAAATGTAAATATCTGATGATGTAAAGCAATATTTGCTTACATCATATATTGTGATATAGGACAGGCAACTATACAGAGTATACACTGAAGAAGATATTGACTTTATATAAAAGAATATGCAAGCTTCAGGTAGGACCCGCAATTTACAGTAACATATAATAAGGCCTTGTTTTAATAAATAAATTTTAGTGAAAATAAAGTTTTGCTCAGTTTATTTTGTGAAAATAAAAGCTTTTCTGAGTTTATTTTGTTTTTTGTCATTAAATGTAGGTCACGCGTATTCGGAATTTGTAATTTTTCTTTAAAGAGAAATTTTCTAAAGGCTTGATTTAAAGATAGAAGAAGCGATTTTTATGGAACTCAAGCTGGTCGTCAATCTGCTTGAATAAATACATTTTTTTCAAACGCTTGCATTCGATGAACATTTCTATTTTGGGTCAATTTTATACAATAAGACTCGGTGTATGTGGATATTATATACAAGTAAGTACAGTAAAAGGTCAGGCGGAGCCGACTATGTCATACCCTAAACCATCCCTACTGATTTAGTAAGCATAAGTGATTGTGGGGTATAATTGATATAGGTTTGGGAGATAAACCGCATTTTGCATATTTAAGAACATTAAGGGATACATGATTATGAAGGCTTTATCTCAATCTGAGAAAAAATACCTTATATTAGCAGCTATAAATTTGAGTAAGGCTATCATGGCCAAGTTTTGGAAAATCGAACGATACATATATATGAGAGCCGCTTCAAATTTATATATAGCTTCCATACACATTTTTTCAAAAATTTTCAAAAATTCCGAACGAAACAAGCTATCGACTTGAAACTTAGCATAAGTAGTTGCTATTGATTTAGGTAAGATGGTATTGCAAATGGTCCATATGGGACCACTTTTAGGTATAGCCCCCATAACGGTGCCTAAATATATATAGTCCCCATATAAACTGATCCTCAGATTTGAACTCCGGAGCCTCTTGCAGGAGCCAACTTCATACGATCCGGTTGAAATTTGGTACATGATGTAAGTATATATTTTGTAACAACCATGTAAAAATTGGTCTATAAAGGGTGATACGGTTAAAATTTGGTCAAGGGAAAACGCGTGTAAATCGGTGAAATCGTTTATTTAAAAAATCAAATTAAATTTCTTTTTCAAGTTCAATTAGTATAAAATTCAGGAAAAATATTCAGTTAGGCTTTCGCTTTTCCAAATCCGAATTGCCGGGCCTCACGCTTGACACCTGCCATCAGATTTTGTACAGCCACCTTGTCCACCTTCTTCGCCGCAGAAAGCCAGTTTGCCTTGAACTGCTGCTCGTCCTTAGCAGTTTTTTTGGTCTTCTTTAGGTTCCGCTTGACAATAGCCGGAGGCGGAGCTCTGGCGTGTTGGGAGGTTTCTTGTCCTTGGGAACCACCTGCACGTTGTTGGCGGCGTACCACTCCATGGCCTTTTTACCGTAATGGCAAGATGCCAAATCCGGCCAAAACAGTACGGAACAACCGTGTTTCTTCAGGAAAGGCAGCAGACGTTTATTCAAACAATCTTTCACGTAAATTTCTTGGTTGACAGTCCCGGAAGCTATGAAAATGCTGCTTTTCAAGCCACAGGTACAGATGGCTTGCCAAACCAGATATTTCTTTGCGAACTTTGACAGTTTTATGTACTTGAAAATATCTGCTACCTTTCCCCTTCCTTTTGCCGTTTAAAACTCCTGTCCCGGAAGCTGCTTGTAGTCGACTTTAACGTAGGTTTCGTTGTCCATTACCACGCAGTCAAACTTCGTCAGCATCGTCGTGTACAGCCTCCGGGATCGCGCTTTGGCCGTCGTATTTTGTTTATCATCGCGATTTGGAGTCACTACCTTCTTGTAAGTCGATAGACCGGCTCGTTTTTTGGCTCGATGCACGGTTGTAGACGATACACCCAGCTTATTTGCGGCATCTCGGAGAGAGAGGTTAGGGTTTCGCTTGAAACTACCGGCAACTCTCTTTGTCGTCTCAGCGGCTTCCAGTTTTCGATTTCCCCCCGATCCAGACTTCCTGGCTGTCGACAAACGTTCCCCAAACAGTTTAATTACATTTGTAACGGTTGATTTGGCAACTTTTAGCGATTTTGCCAGCTTTGCGTGCGAGTAGCTCGGATTTTCGCGATGCGCGAAGAGTGAATTCCAAAATCAAAATAGGAGCAACATTCTACACACACACACCTTCAAAATGAGGGGTGTTCAGGTTTTTTAATGCAAAATTGAAAGAAATACGTCAAGTTTATATTGACCAAATTTTGACCGTATCACCCTTTATCGGTCCATTATTATATATAGCCACTATATAAACTGATCCCCAGATATGACCTCCGGAGCCTTTTGGAGTAGAAATTTTCATCCGATCCGGTTAAGATTTGGTACGTGGTGTAAGTATATGGTCTCCAACAACCATGCCAAAATTGGTCTTTATCGGCTCATTATTATATATAGCCCCCATATAAACCGATCTCCACATTTGGCCGCCGGAGCCACTTGAAGGAGCAAAATTCATCCGATCCGGTTGAAATTTGGTACGTGATGCAAGTATATGGTATCTAACAACCAATGCAAAAATTGGTCTATATCGGCTCATTATTATATATAGCCCCCATATAAACCGATCTCCACATTTGACCGCCGGAGCCACTTGAAGGAGCAAAATTCATCCGATCCGGTTGAATTTGGTACGTGGTGTTAGTTTATGGTCTCTAACAACTATGCAAGAATTGGTCTATATCGGTCCATAATTATATGTAGCCCCCATATAAACCGATCCCCAGATTTGACCACCGGATCCTCTTGGAGGAGCAAAATTCATCCGATCAGGTTGAAATTTGGTACGTCATGCAAGTATATGTTCTCTAACACCCTTGCACAAATTGGTCTATATCGGTCCGTTATTATATATAGCCCCCATATAAACCGATCCTCAGATTTGGTTTTGGAGCCTCTTGGAGCAGCAAACTTCTTCCGATTCGGTTGAAATTTGGTACATTGTGTTAGTATGTGGCCGCTAACAACCATGCCAAACTTGGTCCATATCGGTCTATAGTTATATATAGCCCTCTGAAAAACGGATCCCCAATCACGCCCCTATGGCCCCTATATAAATCGACCCCCATATTTCAATCCTGGCTCTCTTATTACCGCGCAAATTTCATATCGATTCGTAATTATTTGTAGACTTCCCTACATATACCTTTTTAGTCTAATATATACCACGTATGGACTAACTTAAAATTGAGAAGACAATGTTAAGAAGTTTTATTATACCTTGTCATCGGTAAGTATTACCACAACCCAAGTTATTCGCATGTGGATAACAGTTTAGTAGAAGTTTCTACGCAATCCATGGTGGTGGGTACATAAGATTCGGCCTGGTCGAACTTACGGTCGTATATACTCGTATTTGGTTTTTAATTAACTCAATATTAATGGGATACCAACTCTGTAAGTGCAAAATCAACTGCAGCTACTTTTATTGTGAATGATACCTATTCCGTCACTTTTAAGAAATTCTGAACAGTAATGCCTGAATGGTATATGGTGAAAGCGAATACTATTTTCGTGGCAAACTCTGTTCGCATACAATTTCATGAAATATTAAACTTAAGAGGTATCGCAATGTCGTCAATTTTCCCCTAGCTTTTCATACAATACGTTTGCTTGGACATTTTGCTACCGCCTACATCCTCTTTTTCTGGGTGTAAGTAAGTATTACACCCGTCCGATGGTGAGTGATATTGATATTCATCGATATGTCGCATATTGTCATTTCCTTTATTGGTATCCATTAATTGATATGGCAATGATCTTGTCAACCACATTTTGATATATTTGGCTATTAATAAAAAACAAAAAAAAAACTGTTATGCTAAAAACCGTTCATGTTCTATGCCAATCCCCAATCTTGAGTGTTGAGCGGCATTGTTTTATTTTCTTCGAAAGAAAAACCACACCATGGACTTGGTAACGTATGGCATGGTAAGGCGTTACCATAACATACTTCAAACTGCATGATCTCTACACTGAATTGCACTTTTGTGCTGATAGGTGTTTTTGGTATTGGCGACTTAAACTTGTTTTGTGCCAAGATGCCTATAAACCATTTGTTGTATGCCACATGCTGATATTCGTGGCTAAATGGTGTAGCTGATATTTCTGTGAACTTTGCTATTGTTAAGTGGCAGTATTGGTCTTATTTCCATAAAGGCATTATTATTTGTATCCTCTGAATTTAGTATTGATTTGAATATTGTTATTAACTGTGGTGCACCAATCCATTCAATACAATGCCGTATATTGAACCTTCAATGGATAAGAAACCTCTAGTGGATAATATACATGGCAAGTCAAGTGGACTTTGATTTAATAGTTCACAGAGTTTTTCTGTGTCACTTAGAATTAAATTATCAATAAATTCTTCTAAATCTACAGATGGAATACCCATGCAATCCTTACTAAAGGTAGATCGACACTAAACTCTAACTCGACGCTTAATTTCGATTTACTCCTCGATGTTCTTATACCCTGCGCCCGCACTGTGAAACAGGGTATTATATGTTAGTGTATATGTTTGCAACACCCAGAAGGAGACAAGATAGACACATGTTTTCAGCAATAACACTCATGGTCGGCCTTGAGTCGATCTAGCCATGTCCGTCTGTCTGTGAACACATTCTTGTAATCGTATGACTCCAGATGCCAGAGTTTTACTCTGATTTGATTAAAAATTTACCCAATGAGTATAATTGATAGTGTAATAAATTGTCCATAAATGTCCAAATTGTTTGTAATCGGTTCAGTTATCGACATAGCTCTCATATATATCTTTCGCCCGATTTACACTCGTACGACCACAAAGGCCAAAGTTTTACTTCGATTTACTTGAAATTTTGCACGGGGAATACAATAACATTCTTACTGTGCATAAAAAACTTTGGTTGAAATCATACCCACATGTTTTCTTGTAAAATCGCCACTGCTACTCAAAAACTTTGCAAAATGACTTGAATTTTCCTACACCTCTAATACTTATCTATGGACCGATGAATGATAATTCCAAGTTGCACGAAGTTGCCTAAAAATTGTTTTAGATTTAAATATTTCCAATGTTTATACACTTTATACTTTTCTTACTCGTTAATTATTTTATTTTAAAAGTTTACTTCACTATTTGCAATATTACATATTACGATCCATCCTATTTATATATTTTTATATATTTTTGGAGTATATAAATATCCATAGAATTCTAAATGTGTCGAGTTTTAAATATCTTACACGACCTTACACAAACATGTAAATTTTCGAAGGATCTGAATTTATAAAAAATTTTCTCAAAATTTCATTTCCATAGAAAATTTTGTCAAAATTTTATTAAAGCGGAAGATTTTGTCAACATTTTATTTCTATAGTAAAGATTGTCAAAATTTTATTTCTACAGAAAATTTTGTCAACATTTTATTTCTATAGAAAATTTTGTCAACATTTTATTTCTACGGAAAATTTTGTCAAAATTTCATTTCCATCGAAAATTTTGTCAAAATTTTATTTCAATCGAAGATTTTGTCAAAATTTTATTTCTATAGAAAATTTTGTCAAAATATTATTTCTATAGAAAATTTTGTCAACATTTTATTTCTATGGAAAATTTTGTCAAAATTTCAATTCTATCGAAAATTTTGTCAAAATTTTATTTCTATAGAAAATTTTGCCAAAATTTTATTACTACAGAAGATTTTGTCAATATTTTATTTCTATAGTAAAGATTGTCAAAATTTTATTTCCATCGAAAATCTTGTCAAAATTTTATTTCTATCGAAAATTTTGTCAACATTTTATTTCTATGGAAAATTTTGTCAAAATATCTCTTCTATAGTATGGTTTGTCTATTGTATATTTGCAACACCCACAAGGATAATAGATAGACACATGGTGTCTTTGGTAAGAATGCTCAGGGTGGGTCGATCTAGCCATGTCCGTCTGTCTGTGAACACATTCTTGGAATCGTATAACTTCAGATGCCAGAGTTGTACTCTGATTTGATTGAAAATTTTATTTCTATAGAAAATTTTGTCAAAATTTTTGTCAACATTTTATTTCTATTGAAAATTTTGTCGAAATTTCATTTCTATAGAAAATTTTGTCAAAATTACATAGTAAGGTTTGTCAAAATTTTATTTCTATAGATAATATTGTCAAAATTTTATTTCTGTAGAATTTTTTATCAAAATTGTATTTCTATAGAATTTTTTTGTCAAAATTTTATTTCTATAGAAATTTTTGTCAAAATTTTATTTCTCTAGAAAATTTTGTCAAAATTTTATTTCTCTAGAAAATTTTGTCAAAATTTTATTTCTCTAGAAAATTTTGTCAAAATTTTATTTCTATAGAAAATTTTGTCAAAATTTTATTTTTATAGAAATTTTTGTCATAATTTTATTTTTTATAGAAAATTGATGTTTCGCTTAAAAAAATCTACCAAAACATCAAGAATTCTACCAATCTACCAAACAGTAAAAAATCTAAAATTTTTGGTAGAATTCTACCAACAGTGGCGACGTTTCCATAGTGATCAAAATTTTTTTCTGATTTACATTTTGCACACGGAGTATAATTATACCCTTGACCACTACTGTGGTACAGGGTATAAAGTTTGTGCATTTGTATGTAACGCCGAGAAGGAGTAGTCATAGACCCATCTTTTAGTATACCGATCGGCTTAGAATTAAATTATGAGTCGATTTAGCGATGTTCGTCTATCTGACTGTATGTCTGTATGTCAGTCTGTCTGTTGATGTATTTTTGTGTGCAAAGTCCAGCTCGCACTTTAAGTCAGATCGTCCTCGAATTTGGGACAGAGTCCTTCTACGGCTCAACGACGATCCCTATTGATTTTGGAAAAAATCAGTTCAGATTTAGATATAGAGATTTAGATTGATTTTGGAAAAAATCAGTTCAGATTTAGATATAGATGCCATATACATTTATAACCGATCTGGTTATAAATGACGTATTTATCAACCGATCTTCCTCCAGTTTCGTATAATCGAACATTTTGTGAATCTCGTAAATTTTGCAGAATATCAGTCAAATCGGTTCAGATTCAGATATAGCTCTCATATATAGCTTTCGCCCGATTTACACTACTATGGCCTCAGAGGCCAGTCCGATTAACGCGAAATTTTAAATTAACAAATATACATACCAAATTTGGTTGAAATCGGTTCAGATTTACCCACATATAGCTTTCGCCCGATTTACACTCCTATGGCCCCACAGGTCAAAGTTTTACCCACCGAGTTATGTAAAATTTTTCACTAGGAATATAACTTACATTATAAATATGCATACCGAATTTGGTTGAAATCGGTTCAGATGTAGATATAGCTCCCATATATATCTGTCGTCCGATTTACTGTCATATGACCTCCGTAGATCAAAATTTCCCTCCGATTTATTAAAATTGTGCACAGGGAATGGAAATAACATTTTTACTATGGATGCCAAATTTAGTTGAAATTGGTTCAGAGTTAGATATAGCTTCCATATATATCTTTCGTCCGATACGCACTTATATGGCCCCAGAGGTCAAAATTTCACTCCAATTTACTTGAGTAGTAGTAGGACTAACTAACACATTCGTGCTACACATGCCAAATTTGGTCAAAATCGGTTCAGATTTAGATATAACTCTCTTATATATTCGCCCGATTTAGATTCATATGACCACGGGGTCAAAAGTTTAATTTCGAAAATTTTGAAGTTTTGCACTGAGAGTTCAATTAAAATTTTAGCAATGTGCGTCAAATTTTATGCAATTTATATATTTCCAATATTTTTAACTAACATTGTGGTTCGCTTCGGTCATTAACCAATTTAAATATTGAGTCTGGACATTTTGTGAAAGTTTAAAAAATATTGTCCAAATGGGTTCATATATAAATATTGTATATGGGAATATAAATCTTTATATAGGTCCTAACATATTTGAAGGTGTTAAAATGGTATCAAAAATGTTGGTATTTGTAGTGGTGAAGGGTATATGATAGTCGGCCCCCCGACTTTAGACTTTCCTTACTTGTTAATATTCTTTTTATGCGTGCCAAATTTGGTTCAGATTTAGATATAGCTCCCACATACAGTGGGGAGCACTGTTTAACACTTACGAATATGCTTTATTTGCTTAATAAAAAACCCCAATACACGCTTTTTATACCCACCACCATAAAATGGTGATGGGGGTATAATAAGTTTGTCATTCCGTTTGTAACGCATCGAAATATCGATTTCCGACTATATAAAGTATATATATTCTTGATCAGGGAGAAATTCTAAGACGATATAACGATGTCCGTCTGTCCGTCTGTCTGTCTGTCTGTCTGTCTGTCTGTCTGTTGTAATCATGCTACAGACTTCAATAATGAAGCAATCGTGCTGAAATTTTGCACAAGCTCGTCTTTTGTCTGCAGGCAGGTCAAGTTCGAAGATGGGCTATATCGGTCCAGGTTTTGATATAGTCCCCATATAAACCGACCTCCCGATTTGGGGTCTTGGGCTTATAGAAATCGTAGTTTTTATCCAATTTGCCTGAAATTTGAAATCTGGAGGTATTTTATGACCATAAAGAGATGTGCCAAAAATGGTGAGTATCGGTCCACGTTTTAGTATAGCCCCCATATAGACCGATCTCCCGATTTTACTTCTTGGGCTTATAGAAACCGCAGTTTTTATTCAATTTACCTGAAATTTGAAATCTAGAGGTATTGTAGGACCACAAATACGTGTGCCAAAAATTGTGAGTATCGGTCCATATTTTGGTATAGCCCCCATATAGACCGATCTTCCGATTTTACTTCTTGGGCTTATAGAAAACGCAGTTTTTATTCAATTTACCTGAAATTGGAAATCTAGAGGTATTGTAGGACCACAAATACGTGTGCCAAAAATTGTGAGTATCGGTCCATATTTTGGTATAGCCCCCATATAGACCGATCTCCCGATTTTATTTCTTGGGCTTATAGAAACCGCAGTTTTTGTTCAATTTATCCGAAATTGGAAATCTAGAGGTATTGTAGGACCACAAATATGTGTGCCAAAAATTGTGAGTATCGGTCCATATTTTGGTATAGCCCCCATATAGACCGATCTCCCGATTTTACTTCTTGGGCTTATAGAACCGCAGTTTTTATTCAATTTACCTGAAATTGGAAATCTAGAGGTATTGTAGGACCACAAATACGTGTGCCAAAAATTGTGAGTATCGGTCCATATTATGGTATAGCCCCCATATAGACCGATCTCCCGATTTGGGGTCTTGGGCTTATGGAAACCGTAGTTTTTATCCAATTTGTCTGAAATTGGAAATCTAGAGGTATTTTAGGACTATAAAGAGGTGTGCCGAAAATTGTGAGTATCGATCCATATTTTGGTATAGCCCCCATATAGACCGATTCCCCAATTTTACTTCTTGGGCTTCTAGAATCCGAAGTTTTTATCCTATTTGCCTGAAATTGGAAATCTAGAGGTATTTTCGGGTCACAAAGAGGTGTGCCGAAAATGGTGAATATCGGTCCATATTTTAGTATAACCCCCATAAGAACGATCTCCCGATTTAACTCCTTGGGTTTCTAGAAACCGTAGTTTTTATCTGATATGCCTGAAATTGTAAATATTCTGGTATTTTAGGCTCACAAAAACGTGTATCGGATTAAGTTTTTATCGGTCCACTTGGTAATGCCTCCATATAGACCGACTTCACTTCTTGAGGGTGTAGAAGGCGCACTGGTCATGAAAATTGCTTGAAACTCAATGTAAAATTTCCAGATTTTACTTCTACAGATTTAAGATTTCAAATCAAGACGTTATTTTATAATTTTCTTGCACACTTACAAGAGATGTTAATGATTCCTCTAAACCTCAAACAAAAATGGTTCTTATAAATCCAGAATCTGATATAGTCCTCATAGGTGAAATCTTTAAATTTATCTTCGGGTTGTGTCCTCAAGTCCTCAAGCCCTCCTGAAATTTCAAAGGAAACCCTAATATTTGGTTCATGGTGGTGGGTATTTAAGATTCGGCCCGGCCGAACTTACTGCTGTATATACTTGTTATTACTACAAAATGTATTTCTGTTGTATTTTATTTCCTGACAAATAAAATTGTACTTGGCTATAAAAAGGGGCCCTTGTCATTGAGCTTAACATAAAATCGGCCAGCGATAGAAGAGAAGTTCATCACAGCTGTATCACAATGAGTCAACTAGTCTAAGTTAGCCTGAAATATCGGTCTGCCACCATACCTAACCGAAAATTACTTGTTATTTTCTGAGATTATTCTTGAGGACGTCCCGTACTACGAAACTCTAGTGGACTAGATTTTTTTGAACTACTTAACTTCTTGGACCACTGTAGTCTTCCCCCAATTTTCCGCTTAAGTTTTACTGTGTTTTAAGCGAGACATAGGAATTTACGTAACAGGCCCCATCCTTTTCAAAGTTTGCATAAGCAGATCATATCCGATCATTGCCCAAACAGAGGAACCTTCAGTAGCTATCATAATAGCACTTCTACACAACAAAAGATGAGCTGAATCAATGACAATGTGTCATTGAATTCCTTCATAACAAAAGGCCCTGGAATGAATATTCGGAAATTTAGTTACGTTCACATGATCTTTGCTGACCCCTAAATGTCTGTGCCTCAAATACAAGACAATTGCTATGAATGAATATTGGATTCTCATTTTTGCAAACAAAATTTCCCTTGGTGATCATTAAAATTGAGTTTTGGTGAGTGAAAAGTGTTCAGTTATCCCTAGAGCTTTGCCACGATGAGTTTGGAATTTGGGCTTCCGGTATTTCTTGTAATCAGCCTACTGGCACTGGTGTATTTTTACCACAAGTATTTGCATAGCTATTGGATCCGTCATCAGATAGTGCAGATTGAACCAACTCCATTAGTTGGAAATTTGGGTAAAATTCTTCGTATGTCAGAACCCTCGGCTAAGGTGATCGAAGAATTCTATAATCATCCCAAGGCCAAGGATAAGCCATTTGTAGGAATTTATATATTCTATAGGCCTGCTTTGCTAATTAGAGATCCAGAGTTAATTAAAAGAGTGTTGATACGAGATTTTGGAAAATTCAATAATCGATTTTCAAGATCGGATGATGTGCAAGATCCTTTGGGATCACAAAATCTTTTTATGCTAAGGAATCCCGCATGGAAGGATATACGATTCAAATTGACTCCATTCTTTACAAGTGGAAAGCTGAAGCAGATGTTTCCCCTAATTGCTGAGGTAAGCAATGTCAAGCTCTTTTTTTCTTACCGGAAGAGATTATTAATGATTCTTATTCTCAGGTTGGTGAAAATCTCAATAGACATTTGTGGAAATTGGGATTGGTAAAGGAAGGTAGTCATTTCGAATTGGAATTGAAAGAATTTTGTGCTCTCTATACTACTGATGTTATAGCCACTGTGGCCTTTGGAGTCCAGGCTAATTCTTTTGAAAATCCCAATGGTCAATTTCGTTACAATGGACGAGAAATTTTTCGCTTTAATGCTCGCAGGGCTTATAATTTTAGCATAGTATTCTTTTTACCTCATTTGGTCCCTTATTTGGGGGCTAAGGTGGTACCATGTGAACAAACTGAATTTTTACGATCTACCTTCAATTATGTTGTTGCCGAAAGGGAAAAGTCTGGAAAATCACGTCATGACCTTATTGATATTTTAATAGAATTTAAAAATAGTTCCCGCACCGTGGCCTCACAAAAAGGTGATTTAAAATTCGATGGAGATCTTCTAGTGGCTCAGGCAGCAATTTTCTTCACCGCTGGCTTTGAATCTTCATCGGCCACTATGTCATTTGCTCTCTATCAATTGGCACGCAATCCCGATATTCAAGAGAAACTACGAGAAGAAATACGCCATGTATTAATTGCCAGCAATGGCAATTTATCCTTACAGGATATTGAGTCCTTGGAATAT
The DNA here is from genome assembly GCF_050003625.1 of Haematobia irritans. Classification (NCBI taxonomy): domain Eukaryota; kingdom Metazoa; phylum Arthropoda; class Insecta; order Diptera; family Muscidae; genus Haematobia; species Haematobia irritans. Next base: position 151,832,063 of record NC_134398.1, on the reverse strand, counting down.
ATGCAAATGATTATCAGTGAGACTTTAAGATTGTATCCACCACTACCATTTTTAGATCGTGAGTGTACTGTGGATGAAAACAATTTTTACTCCATGGAGCCTTTTGCAAAATATGAAATTCCCCCAGGTATGCCTGTGTATATACCAGCCTATGCTCTACATATGGATGCTAAGGTAAGGAAGTTTACAAAGTTTTCATAATAAAAAATTTTTAGTAATATTATTTTTTTTTTAGTATTTTCCCAATCCGCATGACTTTATACCGGAACGTTTCTCACCAGGGAATCGTAAGAAAATAACTCCCTATTGCTATATGCCTTTTGGTTTGGGACCCCATGGTTGTATTGGTGAAAGATTTGCTTATTTGCAAACTAAGGTGGGTCTTTTACAATTTCTTCGAAATCATCGTGTAACATTGAGCCCCAAAACAGCACAACCTCTTAAGCTTGATCCCAAGGCACTTATTTTACAAGCAGAAGGTGGTATTATGCTCAGCGTTCAACGTGATCCCTTGGGAATATAAATATGTGTTTTATTTTATCTTAAAGCAGCATTCAATAATTTATATGAAAATTCTTTAATAAATGTGTTGTCAACTATAACTGTGTTGCAGGACATTTTTGCCACTGTACCGTATGCGAATTAGAGCTCGACCGAAGAATCAGCTTCGGCATTCGTCCACGAATCGCCGTCAAGTGGTCGATTAACCAAAGCCGAAGCTTTTTTTTAAATAATTTATTTCATATCGAATTGTCCCAGTCAAAACACCTAAATACCAACAAAGGAATGTCTAAAGTCGGGAGGAGCCGATTATAAAGGGTGATACGGTCAAAATTTGGTCAAGGGAAATCGGTGAAATCGTTTATTTACAAAATCAAATTAAATTTCTTTTTCAAAATCAATTAATATAAAATTCAGGAAAAATATTCAGTTAGGCTTTCGCTTTTCCAAATCCGAATTGCCGGGCCTCACGCTTGACACCTGCCATCAGATTTTGTACAGCCACCTTGTCCACCTTCTTCGCCGCAGAAAGCCAGTTTGCCTTGAACTGCTGCTCGTCCTTAGAAGTTTTTTTGGTCTTCTGTAGGTTCCGCTTGACAATAGCCCAGTATTTCTCAATTGGGCGGAGCTCTGGCGTGTTGGGAGGGTTATTGTCCTTGGGAACCATCTGCACGTTATTGGCGGCGTACCACTCCATGGCCTTTTTACCGTAATGGCAAGATGCCAAATCCGGCCAAAACAGTACAGAACAGCCGTGTTTCTTCAGGAAAGGCAGCAGACGTTTATTCAAACACTCTTTCACGTAAATTTCACAGGTACAGATGGCTTGTCAAATAAGATATTTCTTTGCGAACTTTGACAGTTTTATGTGCTTGAAAATATCTGCTACTTTTCCCCTTCCTTTTGCCGTATAAAACTGCTGTCCCGGAAGCTGCTTGTAGTCGGCTTTGACATAGGTTTCGTCGTCCATTACCACGCAGTCAAACTTCGTCAGCATCGTCGTGTACAGCCTCCGGGATCGCGCTTTGGCCGTCGTATTTTGTTTATCATCGCGATTTGGAGTCACTACCTTCTTGTAAGTCGATAGTCCGGCTCGTTTTTTGGCTCGATGCACGGTTGTAGACGACACACCCATCTTATTTGCGGCATCTCGGAGAGAGAGGTTTGGGTTTCACTTGAAACTACCGGCAACTCTCTTTGTCGTCTCAGCGGATTCCGCTTTTCGATTTCCCCCCGATCCAGACTTCCTGGCTGTCGACAAACGTTCCCCAAAAACTTTAATTACATTTGTAACGGTTGATTTGGCAACTTTTAGCGATTTTGCCAGCTTTGCGTGCGAGTAGCTTGGACGACACACCCATCTTATTTGCGGCATCTCGGAGAGAGAGGTTAGGGTTTCACTTGAAACTACCGGCAACTCTCTTTGTCGTCTCAGCGGCTTCCGCTTTTCGATTTCCCCCCGATCCAGACTTTCTGGCTGTCGACAAACGTTCCCCAAACACTTTAATTACATTTGTAACGGTTGATTTGGCAACTTTTAGCGATTTTGCCAGCTTTGCGTGCGAGTAGCTCGGATTTTCGCGATGCGCGAGCAAAATTTTGATACGCTGCTCTTCTTGCTTGGACGGCATTTTGACAACTGAAGGGTGAATTCCAAAATCAAAATAGGAGCAACATTCTACACACACACACCTTCAAAATGAGGGGTGTTCATGTTCATGATGTTTTAAATGCACAATTGAAAGAAATACGTCAAGTTTATATTGACCAAATTTTGACCGTATCACCCTTTAATATACCCTGAACAACTTTCTAGATCTACATTTTCAATACCATCCAAAACTTTTAAATTTGTTGGGTGCCATATGTAAAGGTTCATATGACCCGATCTAAATAAAATTTATTGACTTCTGCAAAATCTAAAGCCTTTAAATTTAAGTCAGCTAATGCCACGGGATGGAAAAAATTTTAGTCAATAATCCATTGCCAGGCATTAATTTCAGACGAATGATGAGGTTATAGAAAATGTTGTCAACGTTTTATTTCTATATAAAATTTTGTCAAAATTTTATTCTAATAAAAAATTTTGTCAACATTTTATTTCAATAGAAAATTTTGTCAAAATTTTATTTCAATATAAAATTTTATCAAAATTTTATTTCAATATAAAATTTTATCAAAATTTTATTTCAATAGAAAATTTTGTCAGCATTTTATTTCCATAGAACAAAATTTTATTTCTATAGAAAATTTTGTCAAAATTTTATTTCTATTCTAAGGCAAACTTTTATTTCTATAGAAAATTTTGTATAAATTTTAGTTCGCTTGATTTATTTTGTTTGTTATTCGATTTTTTTTTCGTTTAAATAAAATTCTATATTTTTCCAAGTTTGAGATTTTTTGTTTTATTTTTTCCACTTCATTCGTCCTAATATTTCGCAATTTTCGCTGAATTGCTTCCTCAGAGGTATATGATATATAAGACAATCACTATATACAAAAAATTCTTATTAGAGCATCATTGCTCTCGTCAGCTTTCTCTATTGCACTGTCAGTGCAATATTGCACTGAATTGGAAAAAATAAAACAAAAAGATGTCACGCTTGGCAAAATATAGAATTTTATTTAAAATTTTATTTTTATAGAAAATATTGTAAAAATTTTATTTCTATAAAAATTTTTGTTACAATTTTATTTTCATAGAAAATTTTTTCAAATTTTTTTTCTATAGAAAATTTTGTGATTTTTTTTATAAAAAATTTTGTCAAAATTTTATTTGTATAAAAAAATAGCGTAACCCGGCCCGCTTCGCTGCGCCTTCCGAATCGTATTTGTAGGAACATTTTGCGTTAACTTAGACAACCATATCCGTCGTGCTGAAAACAAATTCGAAAAGATTTGAATTCTTTCAAACAAATCGGACTACTTGTTTTTTCGTTTATAGGTGCAAATACGGCAGATATGCATATGTAAAACCGTTCATCTTAAAAAATGTCGGGGAGAGGGTGTACCCTTTCCTCCAATTTTTTTAAATAATGTTCTGTATTCAAGTAGTTGGCCAATCTTCTAAATTTCTTGTGAATTTTAAGTGAGGTTTGTCAAGGAAAGGTATCCTTCTCCACAACGTATCTGAAATTTAAGCACTATATTACAATAACATACAAAGAATTCTCATCCAATAAATCGGAAAAAGCAAAAGTAGTAAAAAATTTTACCACATTAACATTTGCTAAAATATTGGAAAATGATGCACCCTCTACGTTGGCTGCCAATTTCATGTAAATTTGATTTAATTTACAAAAAAAAGTCTGGTAGAAGGCTGTGCAAAAAGCACAAAATTATGTACCGAGTTCCCATTTACGGACAACCCTCTACTTTCGATTTAAGAAAAAAAAACGGACAAAAGGGAACCCTCTCCCCACCTTTGCTCCACTCCACAGTGGTCGATCCCTTTGGCCAAAAATAAAAAATCAAAGTCAGAAATTTTTCAAAAAGTGTGGTTTCACTATTTCTTATGCAAACAAGGTTTAACAATGTGTATTTTTTTTTTGTTTTATTCCTTCTGTACTCTTTAAGAACGGCTTCAAAAGAGAGAGCAAGTAAGCAGTTGGTTTTTGAGGTGTGAAAAAGTATAAAATTAAGTGCACTTTAAATAAATAAAACAAAAGAAAGAAAAATTATATCGAAATAAATCGAAATGAATATTGTACTAAATGGTATTAACTATATTTTAAAATAAAAAAAAATGTATAAAACTTGTTTTAAATTTGTTATAAAATCAATTTTTGTCAGTATCATTGTTTCGTGTTCGTTCGTTCTTATATGTAAATTTTATGTAGAGTTTTAGTTGTGTTCCCCCCTGAAGTCTTCAATGGGATTTTTTTGTAGTTTATTAGTTAATATTTCCAAATTCCAAATTGATAAAAATCAGCTGCTTTCGTTTGCCCCCCTTTGTGTTATCTCCTTAATACCGAAGTGGTCTTGTTCCTTTATATCCAAATATGAATTTTTGTGTGGTGTTTGTTAACACTAGTTTACACTGAAAATGTAAATTTGATGACTTTTCTTATGTATTTTGATCTGCTGAATTTGAAAATGAGGGTTAAAAAAGGTTATGAGACCGTTTTTGAAATATCCCGTTATTTTTAGTTTTTCTGACTTTTTTCGCTAAACAAATTATACCTCGAGCTAGAAATGTCCGATTATATCGTTGTTTGTACTTGAATACAAGGTATTGAGATGTCGAACAAACATGTATAATAAGATCTATGACAAGTTAAGTGGTTCAAAATATATCGATGAAAATAGGGCGAATTTTCAATAAAATCTTGTTTTACAACTTCATGAAAAATCGGATAAAAACTACTGCCCTTGGAGTAAAATCATGAGATCGGTTTATACGTGGGCTATACCAATACATGGGCTGATTCACCTCATTTCCATTACATCTATTTGTGATCTTAATATAATTCTAGATTTTAAATTTAGGCAAATCGTTTCTATCCGTTTTCTAGAAGCCCAAAAATAAAATCGAAAGATCGGTATATATAGCGGCTATAGTAACACAAGAACCTATAACCATCATTTTCTTCACACCTATTTGTGGTCCTAAAATACCTCTGTATTTCAAGTTTAAGGCAAATAGGATAGAAAATACGGTTTCTAGAAGCCCAAGAAGTAAAATCGGGATATCGGTCTATATGGGGGATATATAAATACATGGACCGATAGACACAATTTTTGGCACTCCTATTTGCGGCCCTAAAATACCTCTAGATTTCCAATTTCAGGGAAATCGGATAGAAACTATGGTTCCTAGAAGATAAAGAAATAAAATTGGGAGATCGGTCTATATGGGGGTTATACCAAACCATGGACCGATACACACCATTTTTAGCACACCTACTTCTGGTCATAATATACCTTTAGATTTCAATTTTCAGCCAAATCGGATAGAAAATACAGTTTCTAGAAGCCCAAGAAGTAAAATCGAGAGATCGGTCTATATGGGGGGCTATACCAAAACGTCATCAATCAATCCCATTTTATCATTAAATAGTCCTGGCATAATTATAAAGCCGTGACCGAAGGTTCACGATGATACCTATACTGGAAGTATTTTTGGCCGCTAACTCCATATAGCACCGACCACTGTGCACTCCGACCTGATATCGGACTATCACGTACCCTAATTAATTTCAAAACTACTCAATGGTCCCTATAAATTCTATCGAAGTAAATCGACAAAGCTTATTTCAATTTTCCCCTTCCCCAACCAGACATCGAAAAATCATATACTAATTTAAAAATCATGTATAAATTTAATCACCTCCCTGTTAATTTCAAGTAGATCGGAGATGTTTAAATTTTACTCTATTGTTTTAAAGGGACGTCACTTTCCCCGATACAATATCGACAAACACCGTACTGAAAAGCACCCCTAACCCTCCCTGAAAATTCTTGAAACTTTCCTTGAAGTGTGGGGCAAGGAAGGTTGCCTCTTCGTTCATAACCTTCCCCCACTGCCTTTGTAAATTTCAAGAAAACTTAAAAATTTTTGTTCTTTTTTGCAGTTTTAGAGGAGGACCTCCTCCCCGACCAAATATCGGAAAGTGATATAGCGTAACCTTTGTAAACGTCCCAGAAAATGTCAAGCAAATTATAAGCCTAAAGGGGCGGCCTCTCTTCCGTTCAAATATCACAAAATCAGGTATCAACTATTAGTATCGTAACCTCTTCCCAGTTCTCTGTAAATTTCAAGTAACTCGGTAAAGTATAATTGTTTCTCTGTATGTATTTAAGAGAAGTGGATGTCTCCCTATGCCCTTTTATTTTTATTAAAAAATCAGGAACCTGTTATAAATTTCATAACCTCACCCATTTTTCCGTAAAATTTCAGCCGGGGGAGTTTAGTGTTGTTTTCACTGTACTTTAAAAAAAAGTCTGGCAAAGGTGTGGTCCCCCTCCCCGACCAAATATCGAAAAATAATATAGCGGATTTTTGTCTATATGCCAACCCCAACATTCAATGAAAATTTCAAGGAAATCACATAATTTTGTTCCAAGTTTCAAAAAATAGGGCAAGGGGGAGGTCCCCCTCCCCGTTAACATATGAAATCATCAGGTACCCCGTATTAATTCCATAACCTTACCGCATGTTCTCTGTAAATCTCAGATAATTTAGAGAATTTTAGTTTTTTCACTGTAAACTTTAAAAAACTTCGAACAAAGGGGAGGTCCCCCTCCGCCACCAAATATCGAAATATAACCTTCAATGAAAATTTCAAGCAAATCGGTCTACTTTGGTACAATTTTCGAAAAGTCCAACAAAGGGGAGGTCCCCCTCCGCGACTAGGTGTCAAAAAATGAGGTACCCTATTTTCACCACATGAACGCCCCCTACGATCTCTGAAAGTTTCAAGTAAATCGGTTCAGCCGTTTCGGAGCCAACTCGGAACATACAAACAATCAAACAAACAAGCATAGATTGAATTTTATATATAGATAGATGTCAAAATTTTATTTCTATTGAATATTTTATCAAACATTTATTTCTGTGAAAGATAAAGGAATGTTTCGCAAAATCTTATAAAAAACTAAATATTCTACCAATCTGCCAAACAGTAATCTACTATTTTTGTAAAATTCTACGAACTGTGGCAATCGTGCTTTTTGGGCTTCTGGACACCTTGAAATGTATCCGATTTGCTCAAAATTCGATAGCTAGCGGTGTGTTAGATCCAAATTTAGTTTATATCGGTCTTTGATATGCACCGCATATGCACCGGTCTTCCAACTTAACTTCTTAAAGGGGTAAAAGGTGCATTTATCATCCCCAATGCTCGATACTGGAGGCAAAATGTCGCCCTTTTACTTCCCATGCTCAATCAAGTAATGCGGGAAAATCTTCTGATTGTTGAAAAATAAACGCAAGTTAACTTCTTAACATATGTGCTACGATCTCGTTATTACCATATGGTCAACTTAAATATTTTACGAAAATTTTCAACCCAAAACATATTGGACATATGTGCATGTGTATGCAACTCAACTGACCTCACAAGTTTACACTCCACCCGAACAAATTCCATTGCTGTAATTATTATTTTTTTTTTTTCAAAACTACTAAAAACCAGATCAATTTCAAAGATCATTCGATAATCACTCCATTGTTCGAATGTTAACAATTTTCAATATTTCTCTGCATTGCATGACGTCCATGCTCAAGGCCGTTGTCGTAATTGAAATGCATTCAATTACACCAACTCTGTAACCTAAAGTGCCACATTAGTCGTTCCATAATAATGCCATTCGAATTAATTATCACCAAAATACTTGGTCGATTCGTTTTGGTTATTTGGCGGTAAAAAGTGTTTCATGCGCACGCCTTCTCCTCCCTCCCGCAAAAGGCAATGGTGGAGCACACAGAACGATTGACGCCAACATACGTATATAGCATGTAGCCATCTGCTGGAATCTCAATAACTTTTCTAGACTTATGGGCAAAGTGCTTGAAAAGTATTCCACAACTGAACCCAAAAGTCGAAAAACTACTTTGTGGCACGCAAACACACAGAAAATGTAAAGAAAAAATTCCGATAAAAATCTACGCCACAATGCGATGGGGTACATTCAACTTTCAAATAAAAAAAATAATACAAAAAAAAATCCATCACGAGAACACCAAGAATTCCTACATTTGAATGTGGCACACGAGCCACAGATCAATATGCAGTTCATTGTCAGGAAATTCATATTTGAGTGCTTCGAACACACCCAACTAACTAGGCCGTCTGATTGCGTATACACAGATCTTGGCCAAGTTTGTATGCTGTGCGTATTTTTGTTTGTTTTGTTTTTTGCTGTGCTGAGCAACCAGTTCGCAAAAAATCGGCCAAATATATTTCCTCCAAGTCTCAATCGTTTGCTGTGGACATTGAACTTTTGCGGACGCATTGATCGATATGCAATGCGTATGATTGTATGTGCGTAAACTTGAACTTGAATACAAAGAATCCGTTATAAGAGGTTTGCTCTGGGAAATTCAATGAAATGTAAACATTAATTATGGCTGCCTATATACATAGGTAAGCCTCTATAAACGCCTTATGGTATCATGGATATTATAGGAGCTTTCTGTAATACTTAAGAGTGGAATAGAATAGATCATAATGAATGTAGGGTAGTGTAGTGGCAGCTTAACTATTAAGCCCATAAAAACAATAACAAAACAAGTAAGTAATGTAGAAAGTCGGGCGGAGCCGACTATACCATACCCTAAACCACCCTTACTGAATTAGTAATCATAAGCATTTGTGTGGTAACATTGATGTAGGTCTGGGAGATAAACCGCTGTTGCATATTTAAGTAAATTAAGGGGTACATGTTTATGGGTGCTTTGTCTCAATCTGACTATAGCTCATAGTCAGTTTTGTCAGGGAAAATATTCGGTTTACCCTACAAGGACCAGAGATGGTCTGTCGTAAACTGTAAAGTATTTGACATACATTTACGACGTATTTTACCATACGTCGAAAACGTTGTAAACCTTCTGAAAATATCTAGTTTTTGACAAAACAAGAATTTGTACAGTACACTTGTTTTAGAACCGTGTATTTCATACTGTTTTACATTTTTGTATTTCCGAATGTCTTTTCATTATAAAAAATGCGTTAAATTAAAAATGCTAACCTTCGTAAAATATTTAGTTTTTTGCAATATAAGTATTTTGGTACAGTATACGTTTTTTAGAATCATTTATGTTTTACTTTATTCGAGAATGCCTTTCCTTATAAACAAATAGTAAATATAGGTGTACTACTGCCAACTGGATTTCACATCAGGGTTAATAAAGTTGGCACGTTTGTGCTTTTTTTGATACATTTCGAATGCGAAAAGCACTGTGGCAAGACCGTGAGCCATTTGGTGCGTTTTCATCACAATTACTCTATATAGAGTTATTCTGCCTTGAATGTGAACGTTTCTCAGATATAGACTCAACTCTAAAAATTATAAATATTTTAGTTTTTATTACAGGATCTCAACATGTTTGGGAGGAATATTGTCTATGTCTTTGTCTTTAGCAATAATGCTTAGAGCCGGTATAATTCTACAAAAAAAAATAAACTGTCTATAGAAATAAAATTTTGACAAAATCTTCTATGGAAATAAAATTTTGGCAAAATTTTCTATAGAAATTAAATTTTGAAATAAAATTTTCACAAAATTTTGTATAGAAATAAACTGTTGAAAAAAAAGAATACATTTTTTGTATAGAAATTAAATTTTGACAAAACTTCCTATACAATAAAAATTGGGTAAAATTTTTTATGGAAATTAAATTTTGACAAAATTTTTTACGGAAATATAGAAATAAAATTTTGAAAAAAATTTCCAATAGAAATAAAATGATGGCAGCATTTTCTATGAAAATAAAATTTTGACAAAATTTACTATACAAATCAAATGTTGACGAAAGTTTCTATAAAAATAAAATTTTAACAAAATTTTCTATAGAAATAAAATTTTGACAACATTTTCTATAGAAATAAAATTTTGACAAAATTTCCTATTGAAATACAATTTTGACAAAATTTCCTATTGAAATACAATTTTGACAAAATTTCCTATTGAAATAAAATTTTGACAAAATTTCCTATTGAAATAAAATTTTGACAAAATTTACTATACAAATCAAATGTTGACGAAAGTTTCTATAGAAATAAAATTTTAACAAAATTTTCTATAAAAATAAAATTTTGACAACATTTTCTATAGAAATAAAATTTTGACAAAATTTCCTATTGAAATAAAATTTTGACAAAATTTCCTATTGAAATACAATTTTGACAAAATTTCCTATTGAAATACAATTTTGACAAAATTTCCTATTGAAATAAAATTTTGACAAATTTTCCTATTGAAATAAAATTTTGACGAAATTTACTATACAATTCAAATGTTGACAAAAGTTTCTATAGAAATAAAATTTTAACAAAATTTTCTATAGAAATAAAATTTTGACAAAATTTTCTATAGAAATAAAATTTTGACAAAATTTCCTATTGAAATACAATTTTGACAAAATTTCCTATTGAAATAAAATTTTGACAAAATTTCCTATTGAAATAAAATTTTGACAAAATTTTCTACAAAAATACAATTTGTAAAAAACATTTGCAGAAATTAAATTTTTTTATAAAATCTAAAAAAATTGTCCAAATCCGTCTAGATTTAAATATACGTATACTTTTACAATAGTCTGTAAATTCGATATTATGTAATTTTTTGGCTTTGAAAAATACACTTTAAATACATTTTTTCGTCAATATCATTGATCATCCCTGTTTCACATAGCCGTATTAAAAGAGGAGTTATTAATTAATTTAAATCAACGCGGTTTGCATTTTGCTACAACAATTTATTTCTACTACAAATTGTTCAAATTGCTTTTGAGTAAAAATTTCAAAATATTATTATAAAAAATTTTAAAATACTTCAATATGACGTTTCCATAACTTAGGACATTAAAAATAGTCTTTGAATAATAATCTTTGAAATAATCTTTGAAATCAAACCTAAGGATCCTGTAGGAGTTTTTGACATTTGCTACGTTTTTTTACGTTTTATACAGGTATATGACGGTTTCGATGTTTACAACTTTTTGACCGTAGAAATCTCAAAAAATTGCTATTCGGACCATCTCTGACAAGGACAAAAAAAGTTCCCCACTTTTCCATACATTCCCAAACAAGTTTCCTTACAATATTTTCGTTAAATTTAAAAAAATTTTACAACACAAAAACTTTATTATCTTAAAACATGAAAATGCAATGTATATAACCTAGAAAATAAATTTGTATTACCACCACGGTTGCCACATTTGGTAGAATTCCACCAAAAATAGTAATTTTTTTTCTCTATAGAAATAAAATGTTGGAAAAAGTTTCTATAAACAAATTTTTTTGAGAAATTTTTCTATAGAAATAAAATTTTGAAAAATTTTCTATAGAAATACAATTTTGACAAAATTTTCTATAGAAATAAAATGTTCACAAAATTTTCTACAGAAATAAAGTTTTGACAAAAATTTCTATAGAAATATTAGTTTGGTAAATTTGTGGTAATTAGTGGTAATCTTCAAATTTTGTTAAGGTTTTTTTTGGCACGAGTAGTAACTGTTGTTACCACACATTGTTAAAGATCAAGCCTTGCCCGATTCTAAATTCCTAATCTAGAGCCACCAAAATGTAAAAATTATTACGAATTCCTACAAGACGCTAAATATTAGAAAAAAAACTATATGTACACAGATAAAAATAAGTTTGAGAACCAATAACTTTTGTTGGAAAACCAATAACAAAATTTGTTAATTTTCCTGCAACAAACTAATTTGTACTTCCAATAACCATTACTACAAAAAAGTTGTTAGCAATCGTTACCATCAGAAGGCAACAAATAGTTTGTATTCTGAACAACATAATTTGTAAGTAATTTGTTGAGTACAAAATATTTGTTGCTGAACGTTACGTTTAATCCTCAACAAATATTTTTGAATTTTAACTAACAAATTTGTATGTGGTTTGTTGGAGTCTATCAATGACCTGTAACAAATTTATTGGTGTATTGACAAAAAATTAAATTGAAATTAAAATTGACCGAATTATGCTATGAATTGTACCAAAATTGCCGGAACAATTTTGGATATATTTTGTTAACTATACACAGAGAAGAAATAAGACCAAAATGTTATTTTTGGACGGGAAACATGTATGACGATTTTAAATTTGAGTAGTCCAGGGTCTAGCAAGCATTTTGACAACTTCTTGCCCAGTACTAAATATTCTAGTTAATTAGAATTGTAATAACTCTAATCCCGATATTAATATGGGTTTATCAATTATCTAATACAACAAACACATTTAAGAAACTATCAAACTGAAAAATATAAATTTTTCACAGACATTTATAAATGCTTTTCTGTATTCTCTGATGAGTGAGCTCTTTGCTTGCTATCATACACGTGCATGTGCTCATACTCATTTTGTTCTAACGGTATTCTTCGCATACTTCTTTTAGCTTTCGTACATATTCTCAGCGATGTGCGCGTAACCAGTCTTGTATTTTTGTTTTTGTTTTCATATCGAAAGCAGTCAACTATTTTCGCAACAAAACAATTTGTTGAAAATTCAGAATATTTCTATTATTTCCTCTGTCAAGCATCTACAAACACATTTCAACTAGAGGTGTGCACGTGACACGAAATTGTCGTGACTCACGAAAATTTTCGTGACTCACGCGTGAGTCGTGAGTCACGCTGATGGTGACGGCGTGAGTGTGCGTGAGCGTGATTAACCAACCAAATGTCGTGCGTGAGCGTGAGTCACGAAAATAATATCTTCGTGAGTGTGCGTGAGTAACGAATTTCGGAAAAACACGCTCACGAAAATAATCCAGCTTACGAACATAAAATATTTGCGAGTTGAATTTATTTATAATTTTAGTGACATCCTAAGTGTTAACGGTCTCGATTTTAATCATACACACATTTTCAGTCAAGTTCTATAGGTAAAATACTCATAAAATTATTCGTGAGTCACGAGTTTTCTCGTGAGTCACGACATTTTTCGTGAGTCACGATATTTTTCGTGAGTCACGACATTTAAAAGATTTTCGTGCGTGAGTGTGCGTGAGTACAAATTTTCTTTTCGTGAGCGTGCGTGAGCGTGAGTCATACAAAAAAATATCGTGCGTGAGTGTGCGTGAATAAGATTTCTCCGTCGTGAGTGTGCGTGAGCGTGAGTAAAATATTACTCACGTGCACATCTCTAATTTCAACAACAAATGCCTCATATTCAATAGACAAATTTGTTGAGCATCAGCAGATTTTACATACAAATAAAGTTGTTAATATTTATTTGAAGTTATTTTTTGTGTGTAGGGTTTTTCTAAGGGAATTTCCCCCACTCGTAGCAAAACTGGCTGTAGTTGATATTGCACCTACGGGGTGAGTATGCCACTAATATAGAGCCCATTATTAAAAAAGAGAAAATTGCCCAATAGATCCAAATTTGTAAAAATCGAGCAATATTCCTATGTAAGAGCTACAAGTACCTATCAATACGATCGGCTAATACATCAAAATTTGAAATTTGAGTAACATTGGTTAATAAATAAAAGTATTATGGTCACATTTGGGAAAATCGAGCGAAGCTATATTTAAATCTGAACCAATTTGCATAATATTTTGCGGGTTTGATTAATACCACAAAAGGTTACCTTGTGCAAAATTTGAGTAAAATCAGTTATGAAATGAGACCTCTAAGGTCAAACATAACGTTATTAGGGCAAATTTTTCAAAATCTGGCAATGCATATATGGTAGCTATATCTACAGAAATAAATTTTATGGCCAAATTTAGAAAAATCGGGCGGTACATATGTGTGGAACTATAGCTAACTCTGAACCGATTTCGATGATTCTTTGCACATACAGTTAGTGTTATAGAAGATTACATTTGGCCAACTTTGAGTACTATCGGTTTATAAATAAGGGTTTTTTAGCCAAATTTAGGAAAATCGGGTGGTACATATATATGGGAGCTATTGCTAAATCTGAACCGATTTCCATGATTTTTTGCACATATAGTTAGTGCTATAGAAGATTACATGTAGCCAACTTTGAGTAAGATCGGTTGATAAATAAAGGTTTTGTGGCCAAATTTGGGAAAATCGGGCGATACATATATATGAGAGCTATATCTAAATTTGATCCGATTTCTTCCAAATTCAATAGCGTTCGTTCTTGCCTCCAAAAAACTCCCTGTACCAAATTTAATCAAAATCGGTTAATAATTGCGACCGGAATCCTGTGAACAACAAATACATGGACAGACGGACGGACACCAAGCGCTAGATCGACTCAGGAGGTGATTTTGAGTCGATAGGTATATATTTTATGGGGTCTGCAACTTTTCAAAAGTGATCCAAAGTCACTGCTTGGAACGAACCAATTCATACTCATATGGCAAAAGAGGCCAAAGAATGAGTAGAATTAATACAATAACTACCCAGCAAAAAAGCGTCGCCAAAAAAGTAATGAAAATGTTCTTTTTAGATCCGGAAGTGGTGCAAAATTGACGCAGAAGCGATGAATTTAACATAGGCTTGTCGTAGGACGGAAGTCCTCCATTTCAACAGCCGTTGCACTGAATTGGCATCACTTCTTTAGTTGTGATCCGAATTCAATGTTCCCATCATTCCGATTTCATTGAGATTTTGCACAGAGAGTAGAATTAACATTTTAGCAATATCGCTTCAGATTTAGATAAAGCTTCCATATATTTGTTCTTCCGGTTTAGGCAAATATGGTCGAAATACCCATATTTTACACAAATCCTACAGTGCCAAACTTTCCACAGAACGGAAAAGATTTTGATAAGGCTCTGACTTGTATAAATGTTCCCTATTTGTGCAAATAATATCACACAACCCACAATTAACAACCACCTATCTTGGCTAGATTTAGCCAATATCCTTGTAAAATCATCACTGCTAAGTAGGTTGAAGTGTATAATATAGTCGGCCCCGCCCGACTTTAGACATTACGTACTTGACCAACAAAGCCAGCACACGCTTCACGAAAGTGGCATTGCTGAATTTTGAAGCATTCCCGGCGAATCGGTGACATGAGATGATTGACACTTTGGTATTTTTCTGTAACGTTCACTTTACAAAATGCGCAAAAATCCGGACGTATTTACATTACGGTTGCCACAGTTGGTAGAATTATACCAAAAATGGTAGATTTTTTACTGTTTGATAGATTGGTTTCTTGATGTTTTGGAGATTTTACAAAATATTCCCGTACAACTAACAGGCATTTACATTGTGTACACGAATAAAATTTTGACAACATTTTCAAAAAAAAAAAAAATAAAAATAAAATATTGACAAAATTCTTTATTGAAATAAAAAATTTTCTGTAGAAATTTTGACAAAATTTTCTATAGAAATAAAATATTTAGAAATATTTCTAACAAAATAAAATTTTAACAAAACTTTCTATAGAAATAAAATTTTGACAAAATTATCAATAGAAAACAAGTATATACGGCGGTAAGTTCGGCCAGGCCGAATCTTATGTACCCTCCACCATGGATTGCGTATAAACTTCTACTAAAGACTGTCATCCACAATCGAATTACTTGGGTTGTCGTAACACTTGCCGATGGCAAAGTATCTTAAAACTTCTAAACATCGTCTTCTAAATTGTAAGTTAGTCCATACAGGCCGATTAAATACGTGTATAATCAAAATATTCTATAGAAATAAAATTTTGTCAAAATTTTCTATAGAAATGTGGACCGATATAGACCAATTTTTGCATGGTTGTTAGAGACAATATACTAACAATGCGTACCAAATTTCAACCGGATCGGATAAGTTTCGCTCCTCCAAGAGGCCCGCAAGCCAAATCTGGGGATCGGTTTATATGGGGGCTATACGTAAAAGTGGTCCGATATGGACCATTTGCAATACCATCTGACCTACATCAAGTCGATAGCTAGTTTCGTTCGGAAGTTAGCGTGATTTCAACAGACGGACGGACATGCTTGGATCGACTCAAAATTTCACCACGACCCAGAATAGATATACTTTATGGGGTCTTAGAGCAATATTTCGATATGTTACAAACGGAATGACAAAGTTAATATACTCCAATACTATGGTGGAGGGTATAAAAAATCTTGACAAAATTTTCTATGGAAATATAATTATTACAAAATTTTCTATAAAAATAAAATTTTTACAAATTTTTTTTTATAAAAATAAAAGTTTAACAAAACCTGTAGAAATAAAACTTTCACAAAATTATCAGTAGAAATAAAATATTTACAAAATTGTCTATAGAAATAAAATATTGACAAAGTTATCTATAGAAATAAAATTTTGAAAAAAAATTCTAGAGAAATAAAATTTTGACAAAATTTTCTATAGAAATAACATTTTGACAAAATTTTCTATAGAAATAAAATGTTGAAAAAATTTTCTAGAAAAATAAAATTTTAACAAAATTTTTTATAGAAATAAAATTTTGGGAAAATTTTCAATAGAAATAAAATTTTGAGAAAATTTTCAATAGAAATTAAGTTTTGATAAAAATTTCTATTAATTTAATATCTTTAAAAATTTTTATTTTCGTGTTAGGTCATCACCCTACACCCTGAAAAAGCCTTATAGATTAGGCTCTTTTAGGGTGTATAGATTATGAATAAATATTGAATTTAAATTAATAGGACTACTTGGAGAGATCATACTATATAAAATTTCAAATACTTTATCAGTATCTAAAATAAAATAATAAAACATTTCTTTTAAAGAAAAAAATATTTTTTTCATACTAATCACTAAATTTGATCAAGAACTTCAAAATAAGATTTTAATGTGGTAGATTTTTTGTAAAATTGTTTTCAAATTTTGGTAGAGTAGTGGTCACTTCGCGGTAAAAGTTAAGCTAGGGTCCTCATTTTGAAGCCCCTCTTATCAGTCGGTCTCTTAAAATCACTTGACTTCAGAACGCAAGAAGCTATCGACTTGAAACTTGCTACAAGTAGTTGTTATTGATGTAGGTAGTATGGTATCGTAAATGGGTCATATCGGAGCATTTGTAATACTAATTGGCCCAATATGGCCTATTTTTTTATAGCCAAAGATTTGTTGCTTTTTCTCATTTGCTTGAGAGGACATATTTTTCCAGGTCTACCTTTTTAATTATCTCCCAAATAGCTCCGCACTTGTTGAACTCACCTAATTGCGTATGATAAATGTGCAAATGTACTGTGAACATTTGGCCATAATTGAGAGCAAAAGTGAATGCAGTAGCAACAGCAACCAATTGGCCTTCCACATCTATATTTACACGCTAAACCGGTTAACTTAATTTGTGACGCATGCGCAAGATTTATATTGTAGTGCCTTTGGGCTTGGCTACTGCGTATCTCTTTGTGGACTATGTACATTGTCTCGCAAGCATTTTGATCCAGTTAAGTGCATAGTGGACGAAGTGTTTGTGCTGTGTGTTTCAGCTGTCTTTCAGATTTGTTCAACATCATGTTTAACTGTTTTTGCCTGTCCATCGAGGCAATAAAGTGTTGTCCAACGCCTGTCAACCAATGCATACCATACGAAGGCTTAGTGAATTGACTCCCCTTTCCTGAACTAGGTGACCGCTACTAACGGATGAGGGGTTGCTGACATTTCATACTTGTTTGGCTGCACAAATTTTATGCACGGCTTGGGGGTAAATTAATTTTAGTGGATTATCATTTGTGTTTCAAGTGTGACAAACATAACTGATTGTCATTTTCTAAATGCAAGTATATATTTCTGATTTGGGGTTCAATTTATTTTGTAAAAAATGTGGCTTAATATTCCGTATTTCGTAATAGCAAATTTAATTATACTCTAAACCATATAATGGTTAAGGTATAATAACTTTGATCTGCCAAAAAAATATGCCTACCAGAAATATTGATTTTAGACCCCATAAAATATACACCAATCGATTCACCTCCTGGGTCGATATAGCCCTTGGTGTCCGTTCGTTCGTCCATCCGCAAAATTTCATTGAATTCGATTTAGATTTATGGTAGATATACAGGGGGGGAGCATAACCGAGTGCATGTTTTCACTTTTTGTAATATTTTTTACATAGAAAATGTCTAGGCCCACAAAAATTGGGTCGTTGGGAAATAAGTTAAATGGTCAGATGAAATAATAATAGAACATTACTGGTAACGACCTCCGAACATTATTAGTAATGACTAAAAACACCACATTACACAAACCGTAAAACATAGAGGGGGGAACTTCATGTTATGGGATGGTGACACACCTGGCCGTTTTTTAGTGATAAGGAATCATGAAAAAAGGAGACTACCTTGACATAGTGCAATCAAATTTGCCTGAGTTTGTGGTGGTTTGCGCCTACCTTGAGGATCAAGTTGTTTTTCAAAAAGACGGCAAACCCAATCATTCTTACAAAATGGTAAGGAAATGGTTGTTGGAGCAAAAATAGCGATGAGATCTAGTGCCAAGTTCATCACAATTAGTCGGAAATAACTTAGTAGAAGTATGTCAAAACGAGCTAAAACCATAATTAGAAATAAAGGACTATGGGCTAAATACTAAGACATTTGATTTTAATATATTATGCATAAAGTGCAAACCTGGATTCAGACTTACTATTATTTTATTTTATAAAATGCATTAGTATAGGTATATCGTTTATCTGAATGTACAGTTTTGTTTCTCTGGAAATAAAGTATAAATGAAATAAATTTTGTAGCCATAGGACTTAACAGACGGCTTTTATTAAGAAAATAAAGCGTACTCCTAAGTGGTCAACATGTGCTCGGTTTTGCTCCCCACTGTAGCTGCCATATATATATATGTACATCCCGATTTTTCCAAATTTATTTATCAATCGATTTTTCTCAAAGTTGGATTGCTCTAATCTTCTATAGTACTAACTATATGTGCAAAAAATCATCGAATTCGGTTCAGATTTAGATATAGCTCCCATATATAAAGGGTGGTTAACATTTCAAGGGCCGATGTTGATTTTGAATAAAACACAAACTATTTAGGAAATTATTGTAATTTTATTTTATTATGATATATTGGTATTACTAAATTATGTGTGAAATAAAATATCGGCCAAATGGGCGCCGCGACCTCGGTGGCACACCTTCATCCGATGGTCCAAATTTTCGATGACGTTGAGTCATAATGGATGTCCGATGCCGTTAATGTGCCGAATTATATCATCCTTTAGTTCTTGAATTGTTGCTGGCTTATCGACGTACACCTTCTCTTTCAAATAACTCCAAAGAAAAAAGTCCAACGGTGTCAAATCACATGATCTTGGCGGCCAATTGACATCGCCATTACGTGAGATAACACGGCCATTGAATTTGTTGCGCAAAAAAGCCATTGTTTTGTTAGCTGCGTGGCAAGTGGCACCGTCTTGCTGAAACCACATATCGTCCACATCCATATCTTCCAATTCGGGCCATAACAAGTTCGTTATCATCTTACGATAGCGAACACCATTCACAGTAACTGCCTGACTGGCCTCATTTTGGAAAAAATACGGCACGATGATGCCGCCGGCCCATAAACCGTACCAAACAGTCACTCTTTGTGGGTGCATTGGTTTTTCGACAATCACTCTTGGATTCACATTCGCCCAAATGCGGCAATTCTGTTTTTTGACGAATCCACTGAGGTGAAAATGTGCCTCAACACTGAAGATGATTTTCTTCGAAAATTGATCATCCACAGTTGCCATTTCTTGGAACCATTCTGCCCATTCACGACGTCCATGGTTCAAATTGAGTAAGTCTGAAATAAAGAAATGTCCAATAAAATTCGGAAAAAAACTTGGAGTTTAGGTGTGGTTCACATTCAACATCGGCCCTTACAATTTAACCACCCTTTATATGTGTCGCCTGATTTTCAAAAATGTCCTCTTTTTATACCATTCCCCGTTACTATGGTACAGAGCAGGGGTGCGGAGTCGAGCCAATTTTGCTCGACCCCGACTTCAGCATTTTTCATCACCCTCGACTCCGACTCCGGGTAATATAACGAAATCTCATTTTAATACCACTAATTTGTAATTCTATTGCGGGGGGTACCGTAAATGCGAGATATATAAAGGTTTATATTCCCATATGCATGAATTTGAACCTGAACCGATTTAGACAAAATTGTATACAATTCTACAAAATCTATGTACTTCAAATTAAAATATAACGTTGTGGGACGAAACATAATTTTAGTAAAACACAAAAAAAAAGAAAGTCTGAAGTTGGACGGGGCCAACTATAATATACTCTGCACAAATTTGTATTTAGATCTACATTTCGATAAAATCTCAAATATTCAAATTTTGAGAAAATTTGCTATAGAAATAAAATTTTGAGAAAATTTTCTGTATAAATAAAATGTTGACCAAAATATCTATAGAAATACAATTTGGACAAAATTTTTTTTATAGAAATAAAATTTTGACAAAATTTTCCATACAAATAAAATTTTAACAAAATTTTCTATAGAAATAAAATTTTAACAAAATTTTTTACAGGAATAAAATTTTACAAAATTTTCTATAGAATTAAGTTTTGTAAAATTTTCTATAGAAATAAAATTTTGACTAATTTTTTATAGAAATACAATTTTTACAAAATTTTCTATAGAAATAAAATTTTGACAACATTTTCTATAGACATGTTGAAAAAACTTTCTGTAGAAATAAAATTTTGACAAAATTTTCTTTAGAAATAAAATTTTGACAAAATTTTCTATAGAAAAAAAAAATTTGACAAATTGTTCTATAGAAATAAAATTTTGATAAAATTTTCGATAGAAATAAAATTTTACCAACATTTTCTATAGAAATAAAATTTTGAAAAAAAATTCTATTGAAATAAAATTTTGACTAAATTTTCTATTGAAATAAATTTTTGAAAAAGTTTCAAAAATTATATTTCAATTTCAAAATTATATTTCAAATTATATCACAATGGACTGAATAGTCTAAGTGAGCCTGATATATCGGGCTGCCACCTAACCTAACCTAACCATACCCTGTACCACTACTGCGGTACAGGGTATAATAAGTTTGTGCATTTGTATGTAACGCCAAGAAATATTGGTCGTAGACCCATCTTTTAGTATACCGATCGGCTTAGAATTAAATTCTGAGTCGAGTCGATTTAGCGATGTCCGTCTGTCTGTCTGTCCGTCCGTCTGTCTGTATATGTAATTTTGTGCACAAAGTACAGCTCGCAATTTAAGTCCGTTCGTCCTCAAATTTGGCATAGGGCCGTTTCTTGGGACAGAGACAATCGCTATTGGTTTTGGAAAAAAATCGGTTCAGATTTAGATATAGCTGCCATATATATTTATCCCCGATTTGGTCATAGTTAGCGTGTTTATCAACCGATTTTCTTGAAGTACCGTACATCCAAATATTTTATGAATCTCGAAAATCTTGCAAAATATCAGTCAAATCGGTTCAGATTTAGATATAGCTCCCATATATATCTTCTGTCCGATTTGCACTCATATGACCAGGGGGCCAAAGTTATACTCCCATTTACGTGAAATTTCGCATAGATAGCAGAATTTTTATTCTAACTATACATGTCAAATTTAGTAAAAATCGGTTCAGATTTTATATAGCTCCCATACATACGTACACCAGATTTGGGGAAATATGGTAGACTGTTACATATTTTAGACCCATTTTCAATGGAAGTTTCCTGCAATTAATGGATAGCGTTAGCCGATTTAAATTTTAATTCAGAGAGTTTGTAGAAGTAAAAAAAATTGTCTCCTTTATATAGCTTTCAGCAAATGTGAAGTAGTTGAGATGGTAAAACAAATTTTGGCCTATATAGGGGTGAAGGGTATAATATAGTCGGCCCCGCCCGACTTTAGACTTTACTTACTTGTTTTAATTTGAACTTTGTAAAGGAACATAAATGTGTCAGTTGTCAGACGTACTGTTGTAATATGATAAAAAGTTGAAGTTCGGTGCAATACATATCAACCACACTGTAAACCAAAATAAACCAAATGAGTATGTAAGCTTCATTATATCAACAGTCAATTCTTTCAATTTATAGTTATTTGTCGCACCATTATAAATATACATCTTATTAATTGCGATGACACTCTAAAAGGATCAAATGGTTGTCTGTATAGATTTGGGTAAACTTTTAATGAAAAAGTTATGGCGCAGATCTATTTTCAATTTAGTTCTCTTCAGTATATTTACCATCTACGGAATTCCTTAAAGCATTATATATATTTGTTTTATACATAACAGTTTATAATATATGGCAAAAATGGATTTGATTTATTATGCTTTCAGGCTGCAAAGTGAAGAACTGTGTCGCACATTCAACAATGAGAATAGTATCGGTGAATACATTGTCTTCTGGAGGTTGTACAAGACATGTCATGCTACGAGGGCTTATGATAAATTATTGTACATATTATATAATTCATATATAATTAAATTAAAATGTACTCAATTCTTTGCCTGCTTTGAGTCATTAGCCCCTAGACAATAACAACGTAAGATCATAGAAAATTGGTCATAAATAACAAATATTTAAAATAGCTTTCAATGAAACCGTTGAGAATTTGCAATAACAATTCCCATTCAAGCGGATTATTTCTGAAGGCGATTTATAAGTTGCTTACCTTTTATAAATGGGCAAATTAAAGCTTGTATTAATATTGTTAAAACTAGAGTAGAAGTGGATGCAGTTGATCAATTTCTACTCTGAAGTTTCTGGGCATGGGTGGTTGTATTGGTAGTATCTCTATACTAATGATTACCAGCCAATGAAGCGGAGAATTCCATTGAGGATGCCTTTTGTTCCAAAGGCACAACTATAAAAGCACTTTCAAAAATATCCTCCCAATGATGTTCTTTATTTCAACTACACAAGAAGTTCTTTTAATTCAGTTTTTATAACTAGCATTTTTCATATTTTTAACGAGTAATTTTGACTGTTCTCAAAAATTTTTGAATATATTTCAGACAAGCATTAAAAATTATTTATTTGGCAAAATACTACAAAAGTCTTTAATTCAGATCCAAAACACTAAATTCATCCAAATCTAAAAAGAACATTTTCACTCTTTTTTTTGCGACGCTTTTTTTCTGGGAAATATATCCTCCGGTATACTGTAGAACAAGGAATTAAATTATATTTGCAACACCCAAAATGAGACGAGATAGACACATGGTGTCTTTGGCAATAATGCTCAGGTTCGGGCCCCGGAGTCGATCTAGCCATGTTCGTCTATCCATAAGTTCGTGCGTTCGTATAACCTATTCTATTTGTCTGATTTAAGTCGAAGTCACAGTTTTGGTCCATTCGATTTCAAAAATTATAATTATCAAAAATTGAAGACAGTTTTACCAAAAAAACTACCAAATAAAAAATTTTATTTTGCAAATTCTCATAAAATTTTAGTGGTTCTAATAAAAAAAATCTTTCTTTGAATGAAATGATTAATTATTTTGTTTTAGAAATTTATTTATTATTTTATTATCACTCCTAATATCGACAATTTATTTGAGTGTATATATATATTCCTTGAATTATAAATGTGTTGAAGTTTTAACTAGTTTAAGCTTGCACCAACACGATAAAAATGCAACTTCAACAATAAGGTATAACTTATCCACAATGGTCTTTGATAAACGGGAATTAACATTTTTTAACGATGTTGAACTACTATTGACTCTATAGAAAATTTAGCCAACATATTATTTTTATAGAAAAATGTTTCAAAATTTTATTTCTATAGAAAATTTTGTATTTTTTTTTTAATGTTTGTTAAAATTTTATTTCTGTAGAAAATTTTCCCTAAATTTTATTTCTGTAGAAAATTTTGCCTAAATTTTATTTCTATAGAAAATGTTGTCAACATTTTATTTCTATAGCAAATGTTGTCAAAATTTTATTTCTATAGAAAATATTGTCAAAATTTTATTTCTATAGAAAATGTTTTCCAAATTTTATTTCTATAGAAAATTTTTCAAAAATTTATTTCTATCGAAAGTTTTGTCAAAATTTTATTTCTATAGAAAATTTTGTCAAAATTTTATTTCTATAGAAAATTTTGGTAAAATTTTACTTCTACACGGATGAAAAAGACTGTTTTTCATATGTTTGGCTATAAACATTATATGTTTGGAACGCAAATTTTTAAACACAATATTTTTGAGTGCAAGCATATAATGTTCATAAACTAGCATAACATGTTTGGGACATATATGTTAATATGTTAGAACATATTATGTTTGGGACATAAAATGTTTGTAAATATAATATGCTTGGATGCAAACATATATTAATTTAGAAATAGCCTATAAACATATATGTGTTTAGTAGCTTGGAGCGCTATTTAACAGGGAGCGATATTGAATTAAGTTGGTCGTTGTTGCTTGTTATTACAAAATTAACATTTTATTTTTCCTTGGGCAATTGATCAGCTACTTCTTTGATCCTTACAAACTATGTGGTCCGCTGTTCGAATCCCCGTCCGGCAAAAGGTAAAATTAAAATAAAATAAAAAATCATAAAATTGAGTAATTTCTTCTACAATGTTTGTATTACAGAAAAAGGTGCTAAGAACTAAAAAATCTCGTGGAAGTGAGAAAGATGTCGGGGAATATACATTTGGGCAGAAACAAAATTTTGAGCATTCAGGTCGAAAACCTATGTTGTTAGCACCTATATTACCTGTTTATTTTCATAATTCATTATGATTGTAAATATATAGATAAATAAATAAAATCTTGAGCACAATATTGTTTGGGAGAATTTTTTAAGCATATAATATTTTTGGGTGCAAAATGCTTCCAAACATATTATATGGTCACATAATAACATATTGTTTTTTGGAAGACAACATTATTGAATTTGGATGCAAAAATACAAAATGTTTGGAACTTAGACTACCCAAACATATATTGTTTAGACCAATATGCTTTCAAACATATTATACATTGGTAGAGATCAAACATATAAATGTTTGGGTAATACCCAAAAATGTATATGCTTGAAGCAAAATATGTTTGGGAGTATATGTTACAGAAGCGATTTTTTGTGAGGGTGTATAGAAAATTGTGTCAACATTTTATTTCTATAGAAAATTTTGTAAAAAATTTTTTCTATAAAAAATTTTGTAAAAATTTTATTTCTATAGAAAATTTTGTAAAAAATTTTTTCTATAAAAAATTTTGTAAAAATTTTATTTCTATAGAAAATTTTGTAAAAATTGTATTTCTATAGAAAATTTTGTCACAATTTTATTATACCCTGCACCCAGAGAAGGAATATGATCACCTCAAACATGTTTTAAGAGCAAACTGTTATTTTTGGGTGGTGACCATGTAACATGGTTTTCGCAACCATGTTATTTTCTCGGAAACAATGTAACTGATTTCGGCAAGCAGGTTATATTTGACGAGAAAATAACGTTATAGTGACAAACATGTTACATGGTCACCATACAAAAATAACATTTTGCTCTTGAAACGTGTTTGAGGTGATCATATTCCTTCTCTGCGTGTGTGGAACAGGGTATTATAAGTTTGTGCATATGTTTACAACACCCAGAAGGAGACGAGATAGACACATGGTGTCTTTGGCAAAAATGCTCAGGGTGGCCTCCTGTCCGTCTGTCTGTGAACACATTTTATTGATCAAAGTCTACTTCGCAGTTTTAGTCCAATCGACTTCAAATTTGCCACAAGTATGTATTGTGGCTCAGAATAGAACCCTATTGATTTTGGAAGAAATCGGTTCAGATTTAGATATAGCTCCCATATATATCTTTCGCCCGATATGGACTTATATAGCCCCAGAAGCCAGAGTTTTACCCTAATTTGCTTAAAGAAGAACAATTAGTACTATAGTCAAGTGTGCCAAATTTTATTGAAATCGGTATAGATTTAGATATAGCTCCAATATATATCGTTCGCCCGATCTACACTCATATGACCACAGTGGCCAATCTTCTACTCCGATGTGAAATTTTGCACAGGAAGTAGAATTAACATTCCAACTGTCTGTATTAAATTTGGTTGAAATCGGTATAGATTTAGATATAGCTCCCATATATATCTTTCGCCCGATTTACACTCATATGACAACAGAGTCCAAGTTTTTACTCCGATTTAGTTGAAATTTTGCACAGGGAGTAGAATTAGCATTGTAGCTATGCGTGCCAAATTTGGTTGAAATCGGTTCAGATTTAGATATAGCTCCCAAATATATGTTTTTCTGACTTCGACAAAAATGGTCAAAATACCAACATTTTCCTTGTAAAATCGCCACTGCTTAGTCGAAAAATGGCTCTAATTTTCCTAAACTTCTAATATATATCGAACGATAAATCATAAATAAACTTTTACGAAGTTAAAACTGCTTCAGATTTAAATGTTTCTCATATTTTTATACCCTTCACCACTATTGTGGTACAGGGTATAATAAGTTTGTGCATTTGTATGTAACGCCGAGAAGAAGTAGTTATAGACCCATCTTTTAGTATAGCGATCGGTTTAGAATTAAATTCTGAGTTGATTTAGATATGTCCGTCTGTCTGTCTGTTCATGTATTTTTGTGCGCAAAGTACAGGTTGCAGATTAATGGTGTTTTCTTTTCTGAAAAAAGTGCTTTGCCTTCATTTTGTCTGTACAGAATGCGCATTTTTAAAATGTTACCAGAAACGTAAAAAAATGCTATCATTTCAGCGGGCAGAAAAGAATTCAAAGAAGGAAACAGGGCAATCGCAGCACTCTCGTTTGTTGGCAGTGCTGAAAATGCCCGTAATTTGCCTCTATGCGTGGCGCTATTTTCACAACAGAATTCGAAGCCTTTTCGCACTTTTGCCTGTTTTTTTAGAAAAGAACCTAAAGAGTACATTTTCCGGGCAAAATGCAAAAAAAGTGTGCATTTTTTACAAGAAAAGAAAACGCCATAAGTCTGCTCGTCCTCAAATTCGGCGAAGGGTCGTTTTTCGGGACAAAGACAATCGCTATAGATTTTGGAACAAATCGGTTCAGATTTAGATATAGCTATATATGCAGATTTAGATACATCTATATTTATCACCGATCTGCTCATGACTGGCGTGTCTATCAACCTATGTTCTTCAAATTCCGTACATCCGAATATTTTATGAGTCTCGAAAAACTTGCGAAATATCAGTCAAATCGGTTAAGATTTATACGTATATAGCTCCCATATATTCGCCCGATTTAGACACATATGACCACAGAGGCCAAAAATTACTACCGATTTTCGTGAAATTTTGCACAGAGAGTAGATATGACATTCTACCAATGCTTGGTAAATTTGATTCTTCCGATTTATACAAATATGGCAAAAATTCCCACATTTTACAGAAAATTCTGTCATGATTTCCACATATCTTAGTCATATCCTACAGTGCGTAATGTAATGCCAGGCTCTCCACAGAACGGTTGAGTTTTAAATAAGGTTCCAAGTCTCCCGACTTGACCAAATAATATATCACAACCCACACGTGACCACATATCTTGGCGATATCTAATCATTATCCTTTTAAAATCGTCACTGCTGAGTAGCAAAAATTCTAAATATTACACAAATTGTCCTATATCTCGAATACATATGTATCGCCTGATAAATCATAAATTCACTTTTGTATAATTACATTAAAATTTCTCGCTCATATTTCCCATATGCAAACCTTTATATAGCTCCCAGCAAATTTGACGTCGTAGAGATGGTAACACAAATGTTGGTCTAAATACATAGTGGTGAAGGCTATAATATAGTCGGCCCCGCCCGACTTTAGACTTTACTTACACGGCTTTTACTAACATTGTGTTCCACCTTAGTGCACCGTGGTGCAATGGTTAGCATGCCCGACTTGCATACACAAGGTCGTGGGTTCGATTACTGTTTCGACCGAACACCAAAAAGTTTTTCAGCGGTGGATTATCCCACCTCACTAATGCTGGTGACATTTCTGTGGGTTTCAAAGCTTCTCTAAGTGGTTTCACTGCAATGTGGAATGCCGTTCGGACTCGGCTATAAAAAGGTGGTCCCTTGGTATTGAGCTTAACATGGAATCGGGCAGCACTCAGTGATAAGAGAGAAGTTCACCAATATGGTAACACAATGGACTGAATAGTCTAAGTGAGCCTGATATATCGGGCTGCCACCTAACCTAACCTAACCCAGTGCATTAGCCGACTTAAATTTTGAGTCTACAGATTTTGTAGAAGTCTATCAAATTCTGTCCAGATCGAGTGATGTTTAAATCTATGTACTTGAGACAAACCTTTATATATAGCACCCAACACATTTGACGGATGTGATATGGTATCGAAAATTTTGATCTTCAAAGTGGTGCAGGGTATAATAAAGTCGGCCCCGCCCGACTTTAGACTTTCCTTACTTGTTTCAAATGGGGTTTACTCTTATGATCACACCTAATTAAGTATACGCTGTAATTAAATGAGTTTAGAAAACACACAATTTAGATTTTATTTTCAAAATATTTTTATTCATATTTCATAATGTGATTCTTATTTATATTTCATAGTAATATGAAATAAGTGATGATAGTTGAAATGTGCAATAGAATGGGCATGTGACTTAGAAATGATTAGAGAACTGTTAAGATATCACAATGTAATCACAAAATTGAAAAATGAATTTAAAGAGATAGAATAATTTAAGAGAATATAGAATAGTTTAGTCCTTTAAGAGAAGATGGATGTAAGGTATATCCCAGCTTTGATGTATCATCATAATTTAACAGTTGTTTCATATTTACTAAAACTATATTATGATTTACCAAGTACCTGGAGCGGGTTGCAAATTAGCAGATACAACTGATTTAGCATGTCCTGGCAAGGGAGCTACATGAACAGCACCACGAGTTTTAGCCACAAATGTACCACCGTGAGCGGGAACTACAGCAGGGGCGGCGACAACAGCAGGAGCAGCAACCACGGCAGGGTGAGGGCCTGAAACAACTTGTACTGGTCCTGGACCAACTACAACGGGCACATGAACTGGGGATTCAGCAACAGTGACAGCAGCAGGACCATGAAGTCCACCAACAACAACAGAACCTGGATAATGACCGCCGTATACGTAGGGTCCAAGAGGAAGAACCGAGCAGTTAGCACCGAAAGCTAAGGCAAGCAAGACTACGACTGTGGCGAACTAGAAATGCAAAGAAAATGAAAATAATTAAAATATTTATGTTAGAACTGGAAATTTGTAATAATGTGAAATGTTTCTCATTATTTTTCATTTGTTATAGAAATCGAAAAATCGAAATTCCCAAAATCGATTAATCAAAAATTTACTTTTTGAAAAGAATAGTAAACAAGTTGAAAATTCGATCTTTTGATTGCCATTTCAATTGCTTTCTCAAACATTGGAAGAGATTATATTTGCTTTTAGTTTATCCGTAAATTCACTGAGTTTTAGGATGCTTATTTTTTTATCCTTCATATTTAATGCTTTAATATATTTTTCACTTAAATATTATTTTGATTTTCACTAGGGGTAAACAGTCCTTTTTGCTACATGCACATTTATTCTTTTTAAACTTTAATCCTTTTCCATTTCGCTCACCTTCATGTTTGCTATTTAGATTGATTATTGGGCTTAGATGCTGTAGACGTTTGAATTAATTCTACTGTCGATTTATTATTTCCATCGACCTTTTATAGAACACCATAAAGAAATTGTTCCCAGAGATTTTCTTCTCCATTGGCTTTACTCACTATAGTATCCAACGTAGCACCTACTCATGGTACATGGGAACACGTCATCTATTTCATTTTCATATTCTCCCGAACTCATTTTACAACTTCAATGTTGACCACACCACACCTCCACCTATGTGACTTTTACTTCAGCATATGTAAATGCTAGAAAAAGTAGCTTACGTGCAATAGTTCTTATGGAAGTTTATTGTGTTAAACAAAAGCCGATAAATGCAAAATTTCTAGTTGATGGACAATGCGGATATGAAACAACCATAACCTGGATTATATTTCACACATCTTTTTATAAATAATTAAAAGTGACCATTTAAATGAGTTCGTTCATAAAAAAACATAGAAAACATGCTATTGGGAAAAATGAATAGTTCACTTGAGATCATTATTGAAGGTCTGCCACATGCAGTGAGGCATCTTTCAAAGAGAAACTTTATAAAAGTGATTTACATAAAACAAGTAAGGGCAGACTAAAGTCGGGAGGAATCGACATACATTTGGTGCATAACAAGCAATTGATGTACATATAATTCCCTGTTACTCCCATTGATGCAGGGTATAACAATTATATACCGCCAACATTTCGAAAGGCGGAATCTTGTGTACCCGCCATCATGGATTGCTTGCAAAATTTTTAATATTGTCATCTAATTTATAAGTTACTCCATACTCCCTCAAACAAACAAAAATCGCTTCTGTAACATATACTCCCAAACACATTCCCTTAAATGTGTTGGGTGTTATATGTAATGGTTCCATCTGGACAAAATTTGTTAGACTTATACAAAATATATAGACTTAAAATTTAAGTCGTCTAATGCCCTGTGGTGGAAAACAATGTCCAGTAAAAAAAAAATTTGGAAGCTTTTCCAACGGCACAACTTTAAAAGCACTTCCAAAAGATGTACATCCAAAGATGTTCTTTATTTTAACTACACAGGAAGTTATTTTAATTCAATTATTTCTAACTCGTTTTTTCTTATTTTTAATGGGTAAATTTAATTTTTATACCCTTCACCACTACTGTGGTACAGGGTATAATAAGTTTGTGCATTTGTATGTAACGCCAAGAAGGAGTAATCATAGACCAACCTTTTAGTATACGGATCGGCTTAGAATTAAATTCTGAGTCGATTTAGCGATGTCCGTCTGTCTGTCTGTCTGTCTGTCTGTCTGTTGATGTATTTTTGTGTGCAAAGTACAGCTCGCAGTTTTAGTCCGATTGTCCTAAAATTTGGTAGAG
The DNA here is from genome assembly GCF_050003625.1 of Haematobia irritans. NCBI lineage: Eukaryota > Metazoa > Arthropoda > Insecta > Diptera > Muscidae > Haematobia > Haematobia irritans. The sequence goes on along the minus strand of NC_134398.1, from coordinate 151,800,931 downwards.
GGTCCTGTTTCGGCTCAAAGACGATTACTATTGATTTTGGAAAAAATCGGTTCAGATTTAGATATAGCTGCCATATACATTTTTCACCGATCTGGTCATAATTGGCGTGTATATCAACCGATCTTCCTCAAATTCCGTACATCCGAATATTTTATGAGTCTCGCAAAACTTGCAAAATATCAGACAAATCGGTTCAGATTTAGATATAGCTCCCATATATAGCTTTCGCCCGATTTACACTCATTTGCCCACAGAGGCCAATTTTTTGTTCCGATTTAGTTGAAATTTTGCATAGAGAGTAGAATTAGCATTGTAGCTATGCGTGCCAAATTTGGTTGAAATCGGTTCAGATTTGGATATATCTCCCATATATAGCTTTCGCCCGATTTACACTCATATGACCACAGAGGCCAATTTTTAACTCCGATTTAGTTGAAATTTTGCACAGGGAGTAGAATTAGTATTGTAACTATGCGTGCCAAATTTGGTTGAAATCGGTTCAGATTGGGATATATCTCCCATATATAGCTTTCGCCCGATTTACACTCATATGACTACAGAGGCCAATGTTTAACTCGGATTTAGTTGACATTTTGCACAGAGAGTAGAATTAGCATTGTTGCTATGCGTGCCAAATTTGGTTGAAATCGGTTCAGATTTAGATATAGCTCCCATATATATGTTTTTCTGATTTCGACAAAAATGGTCAAAATACCAACACTTTCCTTGTAAAATCGCCACTGCTTAGTCCAAAAGTTGTAAAAATGACTCTAATTTTTTTCCTAAACTTCTAATGCATATATGTCGAGCGATAAATCATAAATAAACTTTTGCGAAGTTTCCTTAAAATTGGTTCAGATTTAAATGTTTCACATATTTTTTTACTAATATTGTGTTCCACCCTAGTGCATTAGCCGACTTAAATTTTGAGTCTATAGATTTGTAGAAGTCTATCAAATTCTGTCCAGATCGAGTGATATTTAAATGTATGTATTTGGGACGAACCTTTATATATAGCCCCCAACACATTTGACGGATTTGATATGGTATCGAAAATTTAGATCTTCAAAGTGGTGCAGGGTATAATATAGTCGGCCCCGCCCGACTTTAGACTTTCCTTACTTGTTTTGTTTCAAAAAGGTTAAAAACAGAGAAAGCTTTAATAAAATGGTACAAATTATTGAAATTTTGTCGAAAAAAAATCTAAATCCATTAAAGAAATATTGCGAATTTTCAAAATATTTTAATTCAAACGTTAGAATGCATTAAAAAAATTATAAAAAAAAATTATAAAAAATATTTATTTGTCAAAATATGACAACATTTTTTAATTCACATCCAAAACACTGAATTTGAATCACAGAGTAAGAAGTGATTCAAGTTCAGTGCAACGGCTGTTGAAATGGTGAACATCCGTCCTATGACAAGCTCATGTTAAACTCATCGCTTCTGCGCCAATTTTGCACTACTTCCGGATCCAAAACGAAAATTTTCACTACTTTTTTGGCGACGCTTTTTTTTACTGGGTGCTAGTAAAATAAGGAAAGTCTAAAGTCGGACGGGCCGGCTATATTATACCCTGCACCACTTTGTAGGTCTACATTTTTGATGCCATTTCAAATCCGTGAAATGTGTTTGGTTCTATATGTAAAGGTTTTTATGTCCATAAACGTATAATTAGGTTAGGTTAGGTGGCAGCCCGATAAATCAGGCTCAGCCCATTGTGATACCACAAAGTTGAACTTCTCTATATATATTTAAATCTGGGTCGATCTGAACAAAATTTATTATTATACATACATTTAAATATGACTCAATGTGGAAAAAATTTGTTAGACTTCTAACGGATGGTTAAATTGTAAGGGCCGATGTTGAATGTAAACCACACCTAAACGGGAATCCAAGAGTGATTGTCGAAAAACCAATGCACCCACAAAGAGTGACTGTTTGGTGCGATTTATGGGCTGGCGGCATCATCGGGCCGTATTTTTTCCAAAATGAGGCTGGTCAAGCAGTTACTGTGAATGGTGTTCGCTATCGTGAGATGATAACGAACTTTTTATGGCCCGAATTGGAAGATATGGATGTGGACGATATGTGGTTTCAGCAGGACGGTGCCACTTGCCACACAGCTAACGAAACAATGGCTCTTTTGCGCAACAATTTCAATGGCCGTGTTATGATGTCAATTGGCCGCCAAGATCATGTGATTTGACACCGTTGGACATTTTTCTTTGGGGTTATTTGAAAGAAAAGGTGTACGTCGATAAGCCAGCAACAATTCAAGAGCTAAAGGATGAGGATGAGTGGAAGAAATCGGTTCCGATTTAGATATAGCTCCCATATATATATTTCGCCCGATATGGACTTATATGGCCCAGAAGCCAGAGTTTTACACTGATTTGCTTGAAACTTTGTACTAGGAGTACAATTAGTAGTGAAGTGAAGTGTAGTAAATTTTATTGAAATCGGTTCAGATTTATATATAGCTCCCATATATATCTTTCGCCCGATATGAACCTATATAAGCCCAGAAGTCAGATTTTTATCTTGATTTGCTTGAAATTTTGCATAAGGAGTGCAATTGGTACACACAAAGAAAATTTCATTAAAAGTCAGCCAACGAAAAATTTTCATTGATATAACGAAACATTTTCATTAATACAATGAAAATATTCGTTAATAGTACGAAACGTTACGTTGATTGACAGAAACTTCGTTATATTAACGAAAAAATTCGTTGTATTAACGAATTTGTTTCATTGGCTGACTTTTAACGACACATTTCGTTAATATAACGAAACTTTTTCTACTAGTGTACAATAATCAAGTGTGCTAAATTTGATTGAAATCGGTTCAGATTTAGATATAGCTCCCATATATATCTTTCGCCCAAATTACACAGTCGCCAATCTGTTACTCCGATTTACTTGAAATTTTGCACAGGAAGTAGAACTAACATCCCAGCAAAAAATGGAGCACTATTTCAGCAGGATTGTAAGGGAGAGAGGCAGTACCAACTGCTTACAAAACAACCTAAGCAGCGCTGATTTTTGTGGGCGATGTCCCGATTTAGAGCAGCTTCTACATAGCGCTGATATATTTGCCCATTTTAATACAAATATTGCTTAGAAGTAATATAAAATCTTGAGAATAGCATTGTTGGAGTGAAGGAAAACAGCACAACCTCCCATGCATCTATACTGCATGAATTGGTTGCATTAACGTAAATGAATGATCATAAACTAGTTTGATTCATGCCACCGATTCATGCAGTGTGGATGCATTGCCTACATTATTGTATACGTAAAGGCGCAACTAAACTCTTACTGCTGAAGTATTTTTTGCTGGGATTCTGACTGTCCGTACCAAATTTGGTTGAAATCGGTTCAGATTTAAATATAGCTCTTATATATATAGCTTTTGCCTGATTTACACTCATATGACCATAGAGGCCAAGTTTTTACTCCGATTTAGTTGAAATTTTGCACAAGGAGTAGAATTAGCTTTGTTGCTATGCCTGCCAAATTTCGTTGAAATCGGTTGAGATTTAGATATAGCTCCCACATATATCTTTTTCTGATTTCGACAAAAATGGTCAAATGCCATCATTTTTCTTGTAAAATCGCCGCTGCTTAGTCGAAAAATTTTAAAAATGACTCCAATTTTCCTATACATATCTATCGACCGATAAATCATAAATACACTTTTGCGAAGTTGTCTCAAAATCGGGTCATATTTAAATGTTTCCCATATTTATATCCTGCGCCACACTGTGGAACAGGGTGCATATGTTTGCAACACCCAGAAGGAGGCGAGATAGACACATGGTGTCTTTGGCAATAATGCTCAGGGTGGGTCCCTGAGTCGATCTAGCCATGTCCGTCTGTCTGTCTGTGAACACATTCCTGTGATCCAAGTCTAGGTCGCAGTTTAAGTCCAATCGTCTTAAAATTTGGAACAAGTTCCTGTTTTGGTTCAGAATAGAACCCCATTGATGTTGGAAGAAATCGGTTCAGATTTAGATATATCACCCACATATAGTCAAGTGTGCAAAATTTGATTGAAATCGGTTCAGATTTAGATATACCTCCCATATATATCTTTCGGCCGATATGGACTTATATGACCCCAGAAGCCAGAGTTCTACCCTAATTTGCTTGAAATTTTTGCACGAGGAGAACTATAAGTAATATAGTCAGGTGTGCCAAATTTGGTTGAAATCGGTTCAGATTTCGATATTGCTCTTATATATATCTTTCGCCCGATATGGACTTATATGGCCCCAGAAGACAGAGTTTTAGCCCAATTTGGTTCAAATTTTGCACTAGGAGTACAATTAGTAGTGTAGTTAAGTGTGCTAAATTTTATCAGTTCAGATTTAGATATAGCTCCCATATATATCTTTCACCCGATTTTCCGTCATATGACCACAGAGTTAAAAGTTGTAGTCCGATTTATGTGAAATTTTGCACAGGGAGTACAATTAAAATACTAAGTATGCATGTCAAATTTTGTTGAAATCGGTTCAGATTTCTATGTAGCTTCCATATATATTTTTTTTCCGATTTGGGCAAATATGACCAAAATACCCACATTTTGTTTATAAAATCGCACTGCTTAGTCGAAAACTTGTAAAAGTGACTGAAATTTTCCTTTATTTCTAATACATATCTATCGACCGATAAATCATAAATACACTTTTGCGAAGTTGCCTTAAAATTGGTTCAGATTAAAATGTTTCCCATATTTATACCCACCACCATAGAATGTTGTCGTTGGGGTATAATAAGTTTGTCATTCCATTTGTAACACATCGAAATATCGATTTCCGACTATATAAAGTATATATATTCTTTATCTGGGAGAAACTCTAAGACGATATGACCATGGCTGTCTGTCTGTTGTAATGACGCTACAGTCTTCAATAATGAAGCAATCGCGCTGAAATTTTGCACAAACTCGTCGTTAGTCTGTAGGCAGGTCACGTTCGAAGATGGCATATATCGGTCAAGGTTTTGATATAGTCCCCATATAAACCGACCTCCCGATTTGGGGTCTTGGGCTTATAGAAATCGTAGTTTTTATCCAATTTGCCTGACATTTTAAATCTAGAGATATTTTATGACCATAAAGAGGTGTGCCAAAAATGGTGAGTATCGGTCCATGTTTTGGTATAGCCCCCATATAGACCGATCTCCCGATTTTATTTCTTGGGCTAATAGAAACCGCAGTTTTCTACCTGAAATTGAAAATCTAGAGGTATTATAGGACCACAAATACGTGTGCCAAAAATTGTGAGTATCGATCCATGTTTTGGTATAGCCCCCCTATAGACCGATCTCCCGATTTTATTTCTTGGGCTTATAGAAACCGCAGTTTTTACCCAATTTACCTGAAATTGGAAATCGAGATGTACTTTAGAACCGTAAAGAGATGTGCCAAAAATGGTGAGCATCGGTCCATGTTTTGGTATGGTCCCCATATAAACCGACCTCCTGATTTGGGGTCTTGGGCTTGTAGAAACCGTAGTTTTTATCCAATTTGCCTGAAATTGGAAATATATGTATTTTAGGACCATAAAGAGGTGTGCCAAAAATGGTGAGTATCGGTCCATGCTTTGGTATAGCCCCCACACCGAAAGAATTCTCTTCGTTAATTTTACGAAGAATTCTTCATTAACTATTCTTCCTGAATTCTTCATTAAAATAACGAAAATTTCATTCATTTTCGTAAATTTTACGAAGAACATTTTACGAATATACGAAACTTCTACGAAACATTCTACATTAACTTTTCTTCGTACAAAGTTCGTACTTTTAACGAAACTTCCTTCATATTTCATGAATTTTGTGAAGAAGTTTTTACGAATATTTTACGAAACATTCTGCGTTAAAATTTCTTCATAAAAAGTACGAAACATTTTCTTTGAAATAACGAAGAAGTTTCATTGAAAATGTAAAATTTCCGTTCGCGGCATTAAATTGTCTTTTATAATGTGCTTGAGTGTATTCCTTTATTCTATTTTTTATGCAAGTCTATGCTACTTCTCATTTGGGTGATAGCGCGCTATGAATAAAAGTGAACCAATAAAACTAAAAATTATTCAAAAACTTAAGATGTAAAGTAGTGATGTCATTTTTCACACTTGCAACTACAACCAAATGCACTTTCGACTATAAATTTTTTTTCTAAAAGTTCGAACATTTTTCAGAAAAAAGTACGAAAGTTTTTCATAAAAAGTACGAACATTTTTCATAAAAACTACGAAAATTTTTCATAAAAAGTACGAAACATTTTCATAAAAAGAACGAAATTGTTTCATAAAAAGTACGAAGATTCTTCATAAAAAGTACGAATTTTTTTCTTACAAACTACGAAAATTTTGGAAGAACTTTTCTTCGTAAAAAGTACGAAATATTTCGTACTTTTAATGAAAAGTTTCTTTGGTTGTAAAACAATGACAAATTTCGTACTTTTAACGAAATTTTTCGTTCTTTTTACGAAGAAAATTCTTTCGGTGCATATAGATCGATCTCCCGATTTTACTTCTTGGGCTTATAGAAACCGCAGTTTTTATTCAATTTACCTGAAATTGGAAATCTAGAGGTATTTTCGGGTCATAAAGAGGTGTGCCGAAAACGGTGAGTATCGGTCCATATTTTAGTATAGCCCCCATAAGAACGATCTCCCGATTTAACTCCTTGGGTTTCTAGAAACCGTACTTTTTATCTGATTTGCCTGAAATTGTAAATATTCTGGTATTTAAGGCTCACAAAAACGTGTATCGGATTAAGGTTTTATCGGTCCATTTGGTAATGCCTCCATATAGACCGACTTCACTTCTTGAGGGTGTAGAAGGCGCACTGATCATGAAAATTGCTTGAAACTCAATGTAAAATTTCCAGATTTTACTTCTACAGATTTAAGATTTCAAATCAAGACGTTATTTTATAATTTTCTTGCACACTTACAAGAGATGATAATGATTCCTCTAAAAAATCTGATATAGTCCTCATAGGTGAAATCTTTAAATTTATCTTCGGGAATTGTCCTCAAGTCCTCAAGCCCTCCTGAATTTTCAAAGAAAACCCTAATATTTGGTTCATGGTGGTGGGTATTTAAGATTCGGCCCGGCCGAACTTACTGCTGTATATACTTGTTTTTTTACCAACATTGTGTTCCACTCCAGGGCATTAACTGACTTCAATTTTAAGTCAATAGATTTTCTAAGAAGTCTTAAATATATTGTCCACTAAGAAGCCTTAAATACATATATTGCCGGTTCAGATTTAAATGTATGTATTTTATATAGCACCCAACAATTTTGAAGGATTTCAGATGGTATCGAAAATGTAGATCACAAAGTGGTGCTGGGTATAATATAGTCGGCCCCGCCCGACTTTAGGCTTTCCTTACTTGTTTGATTTATATTCAATATACAAAATACACAAATTTAAAGACGATTTCATTATTCAATTTTGAAGAATATTTCAGAATTAGTAAATTGAAGTTGACCTTATTCAAAACACATTATCTTTCATATAAATATACCCATTCTTAAGTCAAATCACCAATCTATAAGGAAAAAACGACTTCATTGAAAAGTTTATAGACTTTTGGACAAGGAAAATAATTGTATATCAAAGAAACACAACTACTAACATATGCTAAGCAAAATTTGCATTCGTATTTTAAGGACATGAAATCTTTGGCGTCTATTTGTATGGTTACTATTGCACTAGAGCGGCTCCCAATTAGAAGCGTCTTAGGCCATTTCTTTATTAACTAAGTGCAAACCCATTCAAACAAACTCGAATAATGAATTTATTTAATTAAAACCTTTATTAATTTAATTTCTTCAATTTCAATTTTATTACAACAAAAAGTTATTTTCAGACTGTTAAAGAAAAAGAAAGATAGAAAGAAGCAATGAAACATATGACAAGAATGATGGCATTGACTTAGAAATAATCACAAAGATTTCTAGAAAAGACAAGAATATCACAAATGTAAGAAAAAAAGAAAGACTAACACTTCAAGTGATTGACTTAGCAGATGAAGAAAACTAGATTGCAGACAGAAAAAAAGTGATAGAAAGATTGTTGCAGCTTTTGTTGTAATTTAAGTTTTTTTTTCGCTGGTTTATTTATTTAAGCCTCATAATGAATGAACCGCTCGACGTGTTGTCTTTTTATGTGTGTGATGGAGTCATTAAGCATTTGACCAAAATTCGATGCAATTTCATTGACGTAGGAGATGTTTGTTAAATTCTTCGTCGTACAGCTAATCTAATAGTTTACCATGTACCGGGAGCAGGTTGCAAGTTAGCTTGGACAACAGATTGTGAATGGCCAGGTAGGGGGGCAACATGAACAGCACCACGGGTCTTTGACACTGAGACAGCACTGGGGGCAGCAACAACTACTGGTGGGACAGCAACTGGACCGGAAACAACTTGAACTGGGGCAGGGAATGGACCACCGACAACAACAGCGCCTGGGAATGGACCACCAACTACAACTGGGCCAAAGGGAAAGACGGAGCAGTTAGCACCAACGGCCAAAGCAAGCAAAAATACAGCAACGGCGAACTAGAAAATAGAAAAATTTTTAAATATAAGAAAATTTGTTTAGAAATATTTTTGGGCAAAATATTTAAATAACATTTTGGTTTAAATGGTAGAAATATTTGATAAATGAAAAAATTGGGAATTCTTCCTTAGTAATATTTTTTAATACACATCCATAACTGTCACCGTGGTGCAATGTTTAGCATGCCCGCCTTGCATACACAAGGTCGTGGGTTCGATTCCTGCTTCGACCGAACACAAACAGTTTTTCAGCGGTGTATTATCCCACCTCAGTAATGCTGGTGACATTTCTGAGGGTTTCAAAGCTTCTCTAAAAGGTTTCACTACAATGTGGAACGCCGTTCGGACTTGGATATAAAAAGGAGGTCACTATGGTATCACAATGGATTGAATAGTCTAAGTGAGCCTGAAATATCGGGCTGCCACTATACTTTACCTAACCCAACATGGTATATATACGCCACGCGGGAACGCGAAATTCAAAGCTACCATGTTACTAATGGAAAACAGAGAATACCCCCAATCGGAGGGAACTTTTTCGCCACAAAATGAGTTCCTTATAAAAATGAGAAAATTAGAGGAGAAAGAACTAGCTAAAATAAAAACCTTTTTAAATTAACTGAAATATTGAGTCGTTGAATTAAAGATAAAAGAGCTTAAAATTTAAGTTTTTAATTTTGAGGGCTTTGCATTTTTGATTTAAAGCTTTCTTGAATCTAAGAAAACATCTTCCACTTTGAAGTATCTGTTATAATTTGGATTTTTAAGTGAAAATTCGGTAAATGAGATATCTATCCTAATTTTAATTTATGGAACATAAGGCGAAGTCAAAATCTTTGCATCCAGGAAAATTAATTTTTTAAGTGTTTGCAGATTCTGGTGAAAAGAAGAAAAGGTTACGAGTACAAAACTTACGTAGATACCATGGATACATTTATTTTGGAATGTCAAAAACCTGTATGAAAGGGTGAAGAGGAAATCCTTTATATTTGTCTTTATTGAACAAAAAACAAATTAATATAAATACACTGACCAAATAATATTCTAATAGGAAAGATCTGAGTCGAAACGGAAAGATCCGTCTGTCCGTGAACACATTTTTGACATCCAAGTCTAGCTTGGAATATAGGCTAAGACTTTTTTAATTATACCCTTCGCCACACTGTGGAACAGGGTATTATAAGTTAGTGCATATATTTGCAACACCCAGAAGGAGACGAAATAGAGACATAGTGTCTTTGGCAAAAATGCTCAGGGTGGGCTCCTAAGTCGATATAGCCATGTCCGTCCGTCTGTCTGTGAACATATTTTTGTGATCAAAGTCTAGGTCGCAGTTTAAGTCCAATCGCCTTCAAATTTGGCACAAGTTCCTGTTTTGGGTCAGAATAGAACCCTATTGATTTTGGAAGAAATCGGCTCAGATTTAGATATATCTCCCATATATATCTTTCGCCCGATATGGACTTATATGGCCCCAGAAGCCAGAGTTTTACCCTGATTTGCTTGAAATTTTAAGATTAAATGAGATTTGTGTCCTAGGTTTTATTTTATTTAGGCTAGATTTAAAGCAATAAAAATGTGTCAATTTTATTTTACAAATATGTTTTTTAGTGTAGACACATAGTTACAATCAATCTCGGATTATAAGAATGGAGTTTAAAAAGTCAAAAAAAGAAATAATAAAAAAAATAATTCTCAAGTGATCACTTCAGTGTCTTTTTCACTCTCTGGGTCAAAGGCTGGCTAGCCAATGATTGTATTTGGTGGCTCACAAATAAAATTTTATAGTATTCATTGTTATTGTTATTTTTTGTTTTATATTTAATAATATAAAACCATCAAAAGTTTGTAATATTTAGCATATTTAATCCTTAAAATTTGACCTTTGCGCGTATTTCAATTCCATAATTTTTTTTCATAATTTTTGATTTGAGACTATACTATATATTCCATACAAAGTTTCTTAGTCCTTGAATTTCCACTGTTAATTTTGAATTGCACAATTTTAAAACTGTTTCTTTTTTAATTATTTTTTTTTAATTTAATATTTATCCTTCAATTTTCTCACCTTCATGGTTTATGTTTTAAAGTTTTTTTGTTTTGGGTTTATTATTAAAACACTTAAACGTTAGAATTGCTTCTACTGACATTACTTGGTTTGTGTCAACCTTTTATACCAGAAAAAGTTCTTTCCCAATGATCTTATTTCTATCCCACATTACTTGCATTTATTTACCCCCGCCAACACCCATTATTGGTATGAAACCTTTAATGGATCAACAAGTGCAGCGGTATTGAATTGTCTGCAATATATCAGTTCATATGATCACTATGGATTGAATTAATCATTTCTTGATTTAATTCTTCACCATCGACCCAATCCACATTTAAATCTATGGACATTGAACATTGGTAATATAAATAGCATTAGTTTATTAAAAGTTGTCTTTTTCTAGAATTAATTAACTGGAAATAGGGTATATGAATAAAACAGTGGGCGAAGCGAAGAGAAAAGCGATGTAATTAAAATTTGATGTATGAAAATAAATGACAGATGCAGAAGAAGATGCAGAGTAAATTTTTAGGCACAAATTTCTTTAAAATAATGAAATTTTAATTAAGAGAAAGTTTATAACATTTTTTCATTAAATTTAGGACACGATTTTTTTTGCATCGAACATTTTACGAAATTTTGCATCCTTTCATTAATGTAAAAAAAAATAAATTAAAGGAATTAAATTAAATTCTTTGACAAATTATATTTCTAGATTTAAAATAAAAACGTTGCAAATATAGGCTAAGACTCATTTTGCATCTTTGTTTTAAAGTTTTCTAGAATTAAAAAAAAACATTTTTTACTTTGAAGTATCTGTTGTAATTTGGATTTTTCCTCTATTTGTCCTCTATTTATTAATATATCGCAAAAAAAAATAACGAAAATTCGCAAAATGAGATACGTATCCTAATTTTTCTTCTATTGATCTCAGATTTAAGGTCGCTAAATATGTATTTATTTTAAAGTAGCCACATCTTTGGCTCGGAATCAACACCAACATTCTTAAAGGAGGTAAAAATCTTTGGATCTAAGAAAAGTTTTTTATGAGTGTATATTAAATGATTTGCATATACTTCCAAAGAGTTTATCACAATACTCACATAGTTTTGTTTACAAAATTTCTTAACGCGAAAAGCAAACGAAAATTCGCTAAATGAGATATGTATCCTAATTTTTCTTCTATTGATCTCAGATTTAAGGTCCCTAAAAATGTATTTATTTTAAAGAAGCCACATCTTTGACTCGGAATCAACACCAACATTCTTAAAGGAGGTAAAAATCTTTGGATATAAGAAAAGTTTTTTATGAGTGTATACACTGAAAAAACAGTGAACCCTTTTCCACTGCAAAATGAACTAAAGTGTAGTAATATTGACCATGATTTAGCCCTTAAGATTTTTTTCAACTTGTCTAGTTTATAATTCTCTTAAATTTTAGTTCATCTATAACATTGTAGTTTAGTGCATTCTTACAACACCATAAGATTTATATACCCCTACCAAGTTAAAAAGTCAGTATTATTTTGGTTTACTTGCTTATTTTTTGGGAAACCCGATAATACAAATTGGTTAACAGTCTCTTTAAAATGTCGACGACTAAACTATTTTTAAATCAATCATTCCACAGTACAGAGAAATTAAATAATTAAAGGAACAACAAACCGTTTTATTACTATGAAAATTTTCATACATTAAAATTAAACTTTCTTTAAGCAAAAGTTCTTTATTATAAAAATTATGACCACGTGGAACAGAGAGTAGTTCATTTAAACTCGCTGTTTGGACATTTTGACTTATCCTTTTTTTATTCATCGTAGGTAATTTTTTCACATATCTTGCTGGAAAAAATGGAAACAATAATGAAAATTGTTATAAATTAACACCATGTAATGAAATATAATTTTTAATTCTTCATTTTAGCGTGTAACTTACCATATTTGGGGGCATTTTATCAAATGGTGTAAGGAATTCAACTTTTCTTTGGAAAACGTATCTCATAAAATTTTTACCTGAAACAATTAGAGAAATAATGAAGTATTCTAAATAAACTAATAAAACTGTGTTGTTATCGATGTGAAGGATATAATAAAATAAATATTCTAGTTGAAAGAAAGCCAAAGTTTTAGTATAAATCTTACCAATTCTCTATTAAATTGTACGCTGAGGGAAAATATAAAAAAATGTCAAAATTTATTTGGGTTACTCTGAAATTAAATATTTATTTTTTACATTAAATAAAATTATTAAATAGGTTTTCAAAAAATCTAATGAAAACAAGTATAAACGGCCGTAAGTTCGGCCAGGCCGAAGCTTATGTACCCTCCATCATGGATTGCGTAGAAACTTCTTCTAAACACTGCCATCCACAATCGAATTACTTAAGTTGCGGTAACGCTTGCCGATGGCAAGGTATCTTAAATCCTCCTAACACCATCTTCTAAATTGTATGTAAGTCCATACGTGGTATATATTAAATCAAAAAGATCGATCCAATACGTATATAATTCAGTTTGACAAAGTAAAGAGATAAAATTTTAACAAAATTTTCTATAGAAATAAAATTTTCACAAAATTTTCTATAGAAATAAACTTTTGACAAAATTTTCTATAGAAATAAAATCTTGGTAGATTATTTTTGGCTCGAGTGGCAACCATGATTATGAACCGAATAAAATTTGAACAAAATTTTCTATGAAATAAAATTTTGACAATGATGAAAATTTTATTATGAACCGAATAAAATTTTAACAAAATTTTCTCTAGAAATAAAATTTTGACAAAATTTTCTATAGAAATAAAATTTTGACAAAATTTTCTATAGAAATAAAATTTTGACAAAATTTTTTATAGAAATAAAATTTTGACAAAATTTGCTATAGAAATAAAATTTTGATAGACTATTTTTGGCTCTAGTGGCAACCATGATTATGAACCGATATGGACCAATTTTTGTGTGATTGGACCAATTTTGGTATGGTTGTTAGCGACCATATACTAACACCACGTTCCCAATTTGAACCGGATCGGATGAATTTTGCTCCTCCAAGAGGCTCCGGAGGTCAAATCTGGAGAACGTTTTATATGGGGGCTATATATAATTATGGACCGATATGGACCAATTCTGGCACGCTTGTTAAAGATCATATACTAACACCATGTTCCAAATTACAACCGGATTGGATGAAATTTGCTTCTCTTTGAGGCTTCGCAAGCCAAATCTGGAGATCGGTTTATATGGGTCTATATATAATTATGGACCGATGTGGACCAATTTTTGCATGGTTGGTAGAGACCATATACCAACAGCATGTACCGAATTTCAGCCGGATCGGATGAAATTTGCTTCTCTTTGAGGCTCCGCAAGCCAAATCTGGGGATCGGTTTATATGGGGGCTATATATAATTATGGACCGATGTGGACCAATTTTTGTATGATTGTTAGAGACCATATACCAACACCGTGTACCAAATTTCAGCCGGATCGGATGAACTATGCTTCTCTTAGAGGCTCCACAAGCCAAATCTGGGGATCGGTTTATATGGGGGCTATATATAATTAAGGACCGATATGGACCAATTTTTGCATGGTTGTTAGAAACCATATAGCAACATCATGTACCAAATTTCAGCCGGATCGGATGAAATTTTCTTCTCTTTTAGGCTCCGCAAGCCAAATCTGGGGATCGGTTTATATGGGGGCTATATATAATTATGAACCGATGTGGACCAATTTTTGCATGGTAGTTAGAGACCATATACCAACACCATGTACCAAATTTCAGCCGGATCGGATGAAATATGCTTCTGTTAGAGGCTCCACAAGCCAAATCTGAGGGTCCCTTTATATGGGGGCTATACGTAAAAGTGGACCGATATGGCCCATTTTCAATACCATCCGACCTACATCGATAACAACTACTCGTGCCAAGTTTCAAGTCGATAGCTTTTTTCGTTCGGAAGTTAGCGTGATTTCAACAGACGGACGGACGGACGGACGGACATGCTTAGATCGACTCAGAATTTCACCACGACCCAGAATATATATACTTTATGGGGTCTTAGAGCAATATTTCGATGTGTTACAAACGGAATGACAAAGTTAATATACCCCCATCCTATGATGGAGGGTATAAAAATAATAATATGCATAAAAAACCAAATATTCTTGATAACCCTAGACAGTCATCATTCGTCAAAATGACGACACGTAATTTAATTTTCGATTTAAAATGCATTTTAGTCTATTGGGAAATGGTAAATTTAAGTTATACTAATTCGACCGTTTTATGAATTTTTGTTTTATACTAATTAAAACCAAATTGAATAAGAAAATAAATTCAAGTTTGGTTCACTTTTTCGCTCACGATGAAAATTATAGCGTCTTGAAATCAGCCGTAGTCAAAATGACGAAGGATGACGTTAATGTACAAAAAATAAGGATGACTGTCCAAGGTTAAAATAAAGTTAAAGAATCCTTACCAATTCACTAAATTAAATTACAGGCAAAGGAGTACTAAAAATTTGTCAAAATTTTTAAGGGGTTATTCTGAAATTAAATATTTGTTTTTACATTAGAAATATTACATTGGTTTCCAAAAAATATAATTAAAGAAATACTAAAATAAGGTATTAAAAACCTGTAATTTTGATAAAAAAAAAACGTAAATATTCTAGTTGAAATAAAGCCAATTTTTAAAAGAAAACTTACCAATTCTCTATTTTTTAAATTTGTTCGAATCCATCTGGAGTTGCTCTGAAATTAAATATTGTTTTTTACAAAAAAGAAAAACATTAAACTGGTTTCCAAAAAAAATAATTAACAAATAATAATATACGTAAAAAAGTTCTTTTTAAAAGAAAGTCATATTAAAAAAATACTTACCAATTTATGAATAAACTATACGCTGAGATATAACAAAAAATTTCCAAATTCATCTGGAATTGAATATTAAATTTTTACATAGAATAATAAAAATTTCAAAACACTTTCAATTTCAACATATTTTCCTAAATATTCTTAATAACTTTTTTCTAAACTACCAATAAAATATTAGTAACTTTCATTTAAAAGGTTTAATACACAAACACCAATATATGTCTCAAAAATCCAAAATATTCCATGCCTTTATATTCCCTTGTTGCATACATGATTAAAAGATGCAACAGCCCACGCCAACGCCAACTATACAACTGAAGCATGCTAAACAAAACCAAGCAAAGCCAAAACATTCCTACAACAACAAAAACACATGTGCCTTTATTGAAAACAACACCTCATCCAGCCAAATAAACCATCCACGAATAACAAACACACACACAAACCACTAAATGAACAAAAATAAAAACAACCCCACGGTCATGTATACACAACAAAACTCAAGTAACATCATCTTTACATTAATCACATTCCACTATGCCGATAAAGATCTCTGTACTATGCATTAGTTCATCGCATCTGCTGACAATTTACTCTAATGGCGTTTTCTTTTCTTGTATAAAATGCGCACTTTTTTTGCATTTTGCCCGGAAAATGTACTGTTTAGGTTCTTTTCTAAAAAAACAGGCAAAAGTGCGAAAAGCCTTCGAATTCTTTTGTTAAAATAGCGCCACGCATAGAGGCAAAGTGCGGGCATTTTCAGCACCGCCAACAAACGAGAGTGCTGCGATTGCCCTGTTTCCTTTTTGAATTCTTTTCTTCCCGCTGAAACGACAGCATTTTTTAGGTTGCTGGCAACATTTTAAAAATGCGCATTCTGTTCAGACAAAATGAAGGCAAAGCACTTTTTTCGGAAAAGAAAACACCATAAGAATAATATTCGTAAAGGCACACCAGTTTATGAACGATGAAACGTTTAACTTAAAATTTGCAAAAACTTCATGAAATGTTATCTACAATTTTTGACGAAAATGTCTATAAATTTAATTACATGTGAACTAAAAATATTTCATTGGGTAATTTTCTACCAACAATTATTAACTATAGGAATTGTCAGTAAGAAATTGCTATCCACTTTCAAGTTCATTTTTCGTAAACAAATATTTTCTCATACAAAAAAATCTTATAGTAAATTGCACTTATTATTTACAAAATACTTTACATTTCACAAGTAGTTTTATAGCATGACAAACGAATTTTTAACTACCAGTTAAGAAATTTTTTAAGGAAATTTCCATCGTATTTTGTAGGCCATGAACTAAACGATTGCTACTTAGAATTTGTAAAATTTCCTTTCGAGTAGTTAATTTTCGTTGAAGATACGACAAATGAACTAAAATTCTGGAAAATTCTTGTAATAAATTATTGTAAAAATCTTCTTAAATTTACGAGACACTTTTTTTTCTGTGTATTAAATGATTTGCATATACTTCCAAAGAGTTTATCACAATAATCATATACTTTTGTTTACAAGGTTTCTTAACGCGAAAAGCTAACGATATGCGATGACTGCTTGTTTAAAATTGCGTTTATGTGGAAGGAATTATTTTTTTTTTGAGTGTAGAAAGCACGATAATTTACGAGTAAAATAAACTATCTACTTGAAACTTGCACAAGTAGTTTTTATTGATGTAAGCCGGATGGTTTTGCCATATCGGTTCATAATTATATATGGCTCCCATATAAATCGATTCCAAGATTTGTAGTCTTTACTCGTAACTTCCTGGAGGAGACAATTCCATTCGATTTCGTTGAAATTTGAACATAGTAAAGCTCTATGTTTCTTTAAGTTTTTTCTTTTTAAATTTAATTGTTCAAAAGAAGATATAACATCATATCTCAGAAGCAGTTTAGATTTGTTCGAATTGACAACCTTCGGCACGAATTATGGTCTTCAACTTGCCGACAAAGGCTCATTGCCGGCGAAGCGCTGTCTTCATATGATCGACACTTTAGTATTTTTTACTGCCAGTCCAAACGGATTGAGATCCGGAAATTTTGTTGGACATTGTTGTGCGGTAGTCTTGATATGACCGACACGGTGGTATTTTTTACTGCCAACTTTACTCTCCAAAATGTCGTAGGCACATCAGTCCTAACGGATTGAGATCCGGACATTGTTGTCCGGTAGATATGAAGCCAACAACCTTCATTCTTGCTTGACGCTTGCTTGCTTGAGTGTGATGCAGGGATGATAAATGATGTTGACGAAAAAGTACTAAAAATGTTTTAAAAATGTACTTTTAGACGCCAAAAGGTGCTAAATTACATAATATCAAATTTAAAGAATATTGTAAAAGTATATGTATATTTAAATCTAGGCCGATTTGGGATTTTTTTAGATATTATAAAAACATGTTATTCATATATATTTTATTTATTTTGGTTTCTATAGAATTTTTTTTTTATTTCTATTTTGTCAAAATGTTATTTCATAAATAACATTGTCAACATTTTATTTCTATAGAAAATTTTGTCAAATTTTATTTCTATAGAAAATTTTGTCAAAATTTTATTTCTGTAGAAAATTTTGTCAAAATATTATTTCTATAGAAAATTTTGTCAAAATATTATTTCTATAGATTTTTTTTTAATTTATTTCTATAGAAATTATTTTTAAAATTTATTTCTATAGAAATTATTTTTAAAATTTATTTCTATAGAAATTATTTTTAAAATTTATTTCTATAGAAATTATTTTTAAAATTTATTTCTATAGAAAATTTTTTGAAAATGTATTTCTATAGAAAATTTTGTCAAAATTTTATTCCTATAGAAATTGTTTTCTATAAAAAATTTTATTTCTATAGAAAATTATTTTATATAAAAAAATATGTCAAAAACTTATTACTATAGAAATTTTTTTGTAAATTTTATTTCTACAAAAAATTTTGCCAAAATTTTATTTTCATAAAAAATTTTCCAATTTTTATTCTATAGGAAATTCTGTCAACATGTTATTTCAATAGAAAATTTTGTCAAAATTTTATTTATATAGAAAATTTTATTTATAGAAAATTTTGTCAACAACTTATTACTGTAGAAAATTTTTTGTAAATTTTATTTTCATAAAAAATTTCCAATTTGTGTTCCATAGGAAATTTTGTCAAAATTTTATTTCTATAGCAAAAATTTTATTCTTATAGAAAATGTTGTCAACAATTTATTTCTATAGCAACTTTTGTCAACAACTTATTACTATAGACAATTTTGGTAAATTTTATTTCTATAGATAAAATTTGTCAAAATTATATCTCTACAGAAAATTTTGTCAACATTTATCTCAATAGGAAATTTTGTCAACATTTTATTTCTATAGAAATTTTTGTCAAAATTTTTTGAAAATTTTATTCCTATAAAGAATTATGTTAAAATTTTATTTCTGCGAAAATTTTGTCAATATTTTATTTCTAGAGAAAATTTTTTGTCAACATTTTATTTCATAAATAATTTTGTCAACATTTTATTTCTATAGAAAACTTTGTCAAAATTTTATTTCTATAGAAAATTTTGTCAAAATTTTATTTCTATAGCAAGTTTTGTCAAGATATTTTTTCTATAGAAAACTTTATGAAAATTTTATAGAAAATTTTGTTAACAACTTATTACTATAGAAAATTTTATTTCTATAGTAAATTTTGTCAAAATTTTATTTATATAGAAAATTTTGTCACCATTTTATTTCTATAGAAAATTTTGTTAACATTTTATTTCTATAGAAAATTTTGTCAAAACTTTATTTCATAAACAAATTTGTCAACATTTTAGCTCTATAGAAAATTTTGTCAAAATTTTATTTCATAAATAATTTTGCCAACATTTTATTTCTATAGAAAATTTTGTCAAAATTCTTGTTCTATGGACAATTTGTCAAAATTTTATCTCTATAGAAAATTTTGTCAACATTTTAGCTCTATAGAAAATTTTGTCAACATTTTATTTCTATAGAAATTTTTGTCAAAATTTTATTTCTATAGAAAATTTGTTGAATTTTTTTCTATAGAAAATTGTTTGAACATTTTATTTCTACAGAAAATTTTGTTAAAATTTTATTTCTATAGAAAATTTTGTAAAAATTTTATTTCTATAGAAAATTTTGTCAAAATTTTATCTCAATAGAACATTTTGTCAACATTTTATCTCTATAGAAAATTTTGTCAAAATTTTATTTCTATAGAAAATTTTATTTCTATAGAAAATTTTGTCAACATATTATTGCTATAGATTTTTTTTTTTAATTTTATATAACATTTTGTCAACAACTTATTATTGTAGAAATTTTTTTGTAAATTTTATTTCTATAGAAAGTTTTGTCAAAATTGTATTTCAATAGAAAAATTTGTTTTTATTTCTATAGAAAATTTTGACAAAATTTTATTTCTATAGAAAATCTTGTCAAAAGTTTATTTCAATAAAAAATTTATGAAGAAGTACCTCTTTGCAAATTTGAGATCCTGTAATAAAAACTAAAATATACAAATTTTCGTATATGTTTATTTCTTCAATATCCGCTATTTAAAATTTAAATTTAAAAGTTGATATCTGGGAAACGTTCACATTTAGGGCAGAATAACTCTACACGGTTGAAAAAGACTGTTTTTCATATGTTTGGCTATAAACATTATATGTTTGGAACACAAATTTTTAAACACAATATTTTTGAGTGCAAGCATATAATGTTCATAAACTAGCATAACATGTTTGGGACATATATGTTAATATGTTAGAACATATTATGTTTGGGACATAAAATGTTTGTAAATATAATATGCTTGAATGCAAACATATATTATTTTAGAAATAGCGTATAAACATATATGTGTTTAGTAGCTTGGAGCGTTATTTAACAGGGAGCGATATTGAATTAAGTTGGTGGTTGTTGCTTGTTATTACAAAATTAACATTTTATTTTTCCTTGGGCAATTGGTCAGCTACTTCTTTGATCCTTACAAACTGTGTGGTCCGCTGTTCGAATAAAAAAAATCATAAAATTGAATAATTTCTTCTCCAATGTTTGTATTACAGAAAAAGGTGCTAAGAACTAAAAAATCTCGTGGAAGTGAGAAAGATGTGGGGGAATATACAATTGGGCAGAAACAAAATTTTGAGCATTCAGGTCGAAAACCTATGTTGTTAGCACCTATATTACCTGTTTATTTTCATAATTCATTATGATTGTAAGTATATAAATAAATAAATAAAATTTTGAGCACAATATTGTTTGGGAGAATTTTTTTAAGCATATAATATTTTTGGATGCAAAATGCTTCCAAACATATTATATGGTCACATAATAACATATTGTTTTTAGGAAGACAACATTATTGAATTTGGATGCAAAAATACAAAATGTTTGCAACTTAGACTACCCAAACATATTTTGTTTAGACCAATATGCTTTCAAACATATTATATATTGGAAGAGATCAAACATATACATGTTTGGGCAATACCCAAAAATGTATATGCTTGAAGCAAAATATGTTTGGGAGTATATGTTACAGAAGCGATTTTTTGTGAGCGTGTATATAGAGTAATTGTGATGAAAAAGTACCAAATGGCTCAAGGTCGTGCCACGGTGTTTTTGGCAGTCGAAATGTATCAAAAAAAGCACAAAAGTGTCAACTTTATAAACCCTGGTGTGATGGTGCTGAGTGCTTTTGTAATATCCATGGTCTGTCCATGGTCACGATTGTCCGTCCAGAGATTCCATACAGTCTTTAAAATAATTTCGCGATAATATTGAACATTTATTTCGTCGCCAAGATCGTTGAAAATGAGCGGAACGCGGCCATTGGCCTTAAGGCGGTCCACACCACTACCAACGGCGGTGTTTGAGTTCTGGTGGCCAATGGAAGGAGTATATTTCAGCTGACCTCCTGGACAAGGAAATCCGTTCATTTTGTTTGTTCTTAAACAGCTCAATTTGTAATGGGCTATATATCAATTTGCCCTAGCCTACATTTGAAGCATTTTTATCTTAAATCTAAAGATTCAATATTTCAGTTAATTTAATGCCGATTTCTTTAAATCAAAAATGTTTTTCCGTACTTTAACAAAATTTTGCTTTAGATCAAAAACATACGGCATTAACGACGGGAAAACGTGCGTCCTAAATTTAATGATTTTTTTTTTGAAGCAAAGATTTTAAACTTTAAGTTAATTAAAATTTTTGGGAGCCACCGTGGTGCAATGGTTTGCATGCCCGCCTTGCATACACAAGGTCGTGGGTTCGATTCCTGCTACGACCGAACACCAAAAAGCTTTTCAGCGGTGGATTATCTCACCTCAGTAATGCTGGTGACATTTCTGAGGGTTTCAAAGCTTCTCTAAGTGGTTTCACTGGAATGAGGAACGCCGTTCGGACTCGGCTACAAAAAGGAGGTCCCTTGTCACTGAGCTTAACATGAAATCGTGCAGCACTCAGTGATAAGAGAGAAGTTAACCACTGTGGTATCACAATGGACTGAATAGTCTAAGTGAGCCTGATACATCGGGCTGCCACATAACCTAACCTAACCTAACCTAATTAAAATTTCATTATGTAAAAAAAAAATGTCCTTAATATTTTGTAAATTGCACATCCTAAAATTTAGGTTGCTTAATTTGTAAGAGCACGTAAATATTTTTCAGTGGTGGTTGATCTATCCTCAGCAATCATGTAGAAATTTCTAATTTCTGTGAAGGTCCCTTATTACTGAATCAAAAATAGAATAGAACAACATATTCTCACAATAAAAAAATTCGCCACATGTGCTATCCAAATTGACAAACTATTAGGGCATTTAACACCAAAAACGACGAACATTGCAAATTTTATTAATTGTCGATAGCTTAAAATTTTACACTCTTATCCATATATGTTAATCCAATAATCAAAATCGTCCCACTGTAACATTTTCTTACATGCTAAAGATTTTTATTACGTAAATTGTTATGTAGACACATGTTCGTAAGGGAGTCAGCAACACCATAGCTCTTTGCTGATAAAATTCTTGTAAAAAAAACTTGTGGGAATCAATTCATTGATAAAGTGAATCCATAACTCATTACTTGTCACTTGTGGCGATCAATGCAGTCAACTTAATGTGCAAATTCTTGACTACATTTGTCTTTTATGGTGAATATCACTTTCACTCATATTGTGTGTCAGCTTCTGGCAAATTTAAATGCTTTTTAAAATGGTCTTAAAACCTATTTAGCTTTTCATGGTGGTTTATCGGCCAGTTTGTAGAGCCTATTAATTATTGCTACTGTTGATATTTTGCATATTTAAATTAGATATACATATAAGTGTCACTCTTGACACCTTTAATGGAGGCATTACATATTCTTGCTAGGGGGCTATGTAAAGAACTGATACTAAAACAAGATAATCATATTTGTCAATATATAATAAAATGTGTGATGACATGTTATGACTTATTAGATAATAATGCAATTTAATAATGGATGATGTGATGATATTTGCAAGATACATTTTGTGAGGATTATAAATAGAATTTAATATTTTTCACCGGACCAATTTTGAATTTCAGGCAAATCGGATACAAATTGGAATGACTAGACGCAAAAGAGGTCAAATTGGGAGATCGGTCTATACACTGAAAAAAATATTGTCGTGAGGTCAAAGATTTCATGTCTTTAAAATACGAATACAAATTTTGCTTAGCATAGAAGACGCATTTCTCTAAAATAAAGTTATTTTCCTTGTCCAAAAGTCGATAAACTTTTCAATGAAGTCGTATTGTCCTTATAATTAAGTGATTTGACTTAAAAATGGGTATCTTAACATGAAAGAAAAAATTTATAGGCTAAGGTCAACTTGACTTTAATAATTCAGAAAAATTCTTTAAATTTAATGAAATTATCTTTAAATTTGTTGTCTTTTTGCATCTTGACTACAAAGCAAAAAATCGTTCAAATATAGGACATGTTTTTCAAAACTTTATTTTAAAGAAGTTTTTTACTTCAAACATAGCATAATTTCTACTGGAAGTCGAGTCCTAATTTGGAAAATAAAGTTGCCGTTAACTCGTTTTTAAAGGACTTTGATAGCATATGAAGAAAAAAAGCTGAGAAAGCGAAAAATTAAAATTTGCTTCCTAGAAGCAAGTACACAAAACCTAAATTTAAAAGAGAATTGTGTCTTAAAAGTATCCTTACTTGTATTCTCCGCTTCTTTGGCTCGGAATCAATACCAAATTTTTTAAAGTAAAGACAAAATCTTTGGAACCGAGTATGCTTTTTTTTCAGTGTATGTGAGAGATACCAAAACATGAACATGTACACAGCATCTTCGGCGCAATTATGTGTGGACCAAATATACCTCTTGATATTTAAATTTAGGCAAATAGATAAAAATGGCAGTGTCCTGAAATTCAAGAAGACAAATCGGGAGATCGGTCTATATGGGGGCTTTACTACAATATATAATGATACACACCATATTAGGTACACTTATCTATGGACCCAAATTACCTCTAGAGCCACCGTGGTGCAATGGTTAGCATGCCCACCTTGCATACACAAGGTCGTGGGTTCGATTCCTGCTTCTACCGAACACCAAAAAGTTTTTCAGCGGTGGATTATCCCACCTCAGTAATGCTGGTGACATTTCTGAGGGTTTCAAAGCTTCTCTAAGTGGTTTCACTGCAATGTGGAACGCCTTTCGGACTCGGCTATAAAAAGGAGGTCCCTTGTAATTGAGCTTAACATGGAATCGGGCAGCACTCAGTGATAAGAGAGAAGTTCACCAATGTGGTATCACAATGGACTGAATAGTCTAAGTGAGCCTGATACATCGAGCTGCCACCTAACCTACCTCTAGATACGATGTGTTACAAAGGGAATGACACACTATTTATACCCTCATCATCATCCTATGGTGGTGGGTATAAAAATTAATAAAGTTTTTCTATATCAACCACATTCTTTTCCGGTATCCCAAGGAACACCTAAATTCGATACTATTAGTCTGGAACCTTTGAAAAATATGAGGTTAGGTTTGTTAAGGCATAGGTTGCTTGTCATGCCTGAACAATGTGGTTGATTATCTACTGCCGCATGCACACATCTCGCTGGTGTCGCGTTAGAAGCACGGTTACCACTCGGGCCAAAAATAATCTACCAAAATTCGAAGAAGGTGTTACCAAAAATCTAGGTTAGGTTAGGTTAGGTTAGGTGGCAGCCCGATGTATAAGGCTCACTTAGACTATTCAGTCCATTGTGATACCACATTGGTGAACTTCTCTCTCATCACTGAGCGCTGCCCGATTCCATGTTAAGCTCAATGACAAGTGACCTCCTTTTTATAGCCGAGTCCGAACGGCGTTCCACATTGCAGTGAAACCACTTAGAGAAGCTTTGAAACCCTCAGAAATGTCACCAGCATTACTGAGGTGGGATAATCCACCGCTGAAAAACTTTTTGGTGTTCGGTCGAAGCAGGAATCGAACCCACGACCTTGTGTATGCAAGGCGGGCATGCTAACCATTGCACCACGGTGGCTCCCAAAAATCTAACAAATTAAAAAAAAAATTATTTCTATAGAAATTTTTGTCCAAATTTTATTTCCATAGAAAATTTTCTCAAAATGTTATTTCTACAGAAAATTTTGTCAACATTTTATTTCTTTAGAAAATTTTGTCAAAATTTTATTTCTATAAAAATTTTCTCAAAATTTTATTTCTATGGAAAATGTTCTCAAAATTTTATTTCTGTAGAATTTTTTTTACAATTTTATTTCTATAGAAAATTTTGTTACGATTTCTACCCACTCTGGCAATCGTGGTTAGAAGTCATGCTCTTGCACAATAGGAGTGAATGTCAGGTGTACCTCCTTGACGTAATCATCACCGGACCACAAGGTAGGAGGATCATAACGCCATTGACTCGTCTACCTTTGGTCTGACATCTGTCTAAGTCTCCACACTAATAGAAAAAATTACGTTCCATAGTGGTGAACGGACGGCGACAAAATGAAACGGAAACGTTCACAAAAAATCAAAACGGAATGTTCACAATTTCGCCCACGGGCGTTCACGATTTCATGAACGGCATTCGTTTTTCTTTGGCCATAGGTTAGGTTAGGTTAGGTGGCAGCCCGATGTATCAGGCTTACTTAGACTATTCAGTCCATTGTGATACCACATTGGTGAACTTCTCTCTTATCAATGAGTGCTGCCCGATTCCATGTTAAGCTCAATGACAAGGGACCTCCTTTTTATAGCCGAGTCCGAACGGCTTTCCACATTGCAGTGAAACCACTTAGAGAAGCTTTGAAACTCTCAGAAATGTCACCAGCATTAGTGAGGTGGGATAATCCACCGTTGAAAAATATTTTGGTCTTCGGTCGAAGCAGGAATCGAACCCACGACCTTGTGTATGCAAGGCAGGCATGCTAACCATTGCACCACGGTGGCTCCCGTAGTGCAATGGGCATGAAAAGTCTTAAAATAATCGTTAGACGTTATTACGGCAACTCCCTCGGTGGTGCAATGTGCTAAGGCGACTGTTAGCGCGTATGGTGCAGAAAAGCGGAAATATTTTTTTAATTTTGTTTATAAAGTTTTAACCATAACGTTTTCAGATCATGAACGCTGGTTGTTGTTTTGACAACGCATGGTGTCATTTTATCGTTGTCAGATTGACAGGCGGTCTGTTCTCAGTTTGACACCATATGTCTGTTGATTCACTTTCATGAACGAATCGTTTTGAAATGAGAACGCCGTGCATGATTTTTTTACGAGTGCAGTAACCAGAATGAGCGATTATATAGTTCGGTCTGATGCTCTTGGTTCTCTCTATTTTTTCTCCATGCCCCTTCCATCTCCATTATCGCGTGAGATAAATCATCTTCCACCATCAACCGGAATTCTTTTCGGTAGGTACACCAGACATGGATTATGGAATTATGTGCGTGAGGGTTCAATTGCAGCACCGCTCTGATATTTTTGTCCCCCTCTACATGGGGTTTTCTCATTAAGCATCCATTGTTGAAAAAATGCCACGTACGCTTGGAGGACGAATTTCTGCCGAAGAGAGAGAGAAAATTCGATCACCAGACTCGTCTCTCACCGGCTTTCTGCTACTACCCCGTCAAATCCTTTTGTTGGCTCTTCTAGGTTGGCGATCTTTCTTCTCAGAGCCCTTCCTATACTTACGTGAGATATGCTATTGATATCCTTGGAGGCATTTATATGGATCGCCCCACTCTCTTTACCATCTTCAGCACTACATTGGTCACAGTCGCATTGGAACCTGTTACTAGCATCGAGAAGATGGTCCGTCATTCTCGAGGCCAGTTCATCCGGTGATAATTTATCTCCTGGATATTAATAACAGCTTCCTCCTCCCAGCATCAGTACAAGAATTACTCCCTTATCGGCTCGTTTAGTTCTATCTCAGGAGCTTACTCCTTCATCGACTGATACTCGGATCTGAACACACTATTCTCCTGCGTAAAACACTGCTCCTCTATTCTTTTTAAGATGGCGTCTTTCGACCGGCCCATATACCCTACTGCGGTATTGGTATTGTTGCTGCACTGGACTGTTTACTTCACGGGGATCATCCAGCTGTCGACCCACTATGTCCCTCTTCCGTGCGTACATCGTTACTGTTGCCGATTACCTAATTCGCTGCGTACTTCATCCGACCTGCTCCTCTTGCTGTTGATGCAGATATATTGGTGGATATATTGGTGGATGTTCAGGGAAGGCAGCAGACGTTTATTCAAACACTCTTTCACGTAAATTTCTTGGTTGACAGTCCCGGAAGCTATTAAATGCTGCTTTTCAAGCCACAGGTACAGATGGCTTGCGAAACCAGATATTTCTTTGCGAACTTTGACAGTTTTGTGTGCTTGAAAATATCTGCTACCTTTCCCCTTCCTTTTGCCGTATAAAACTCCTGTCCCGGAAGTTGCTTGTAGTCGGCTTTGACGTAGGTCAAACTTCGTCAGCATCGTCGTGTACAGCCTCCGGGATCGCGCTTTGGTCGTCTTATTTTGTTTATCATCGCGATTTGGAGTCACTACCTTCTTGTAAGTCGATAGTCCGGCTCGTTTTTGGCTCGATGCACGGTTGTAGACGATACACCCAGCTTATTTGCGGCATCTCGGAGAGAGAGGTTAGGGTTTCGCTTGAAACTACCGGCAACTCTCTTTGTCGTCTCAGCGGCTTCCGGTTTTCGATTTTCCCCCGATCCAGACTTCCTGGCTGTCGACAAACGTTCCCCAAACACTTTAATTACATTTGTAACGGTTGATTTGGCAACTTTTAGCGATTTTGCCAGCTTTGCGTGCGAGTAGCTCGGATTTTAGCGATGCGCGAGCAAAATTTTGATACGCTGCTCTTCTTGCTTGGACGGCATTTTGACAACTGAAGAGTGAATTCCAAAATCAAAATAGGAGCAACATTCTACACACACACCTTCAAAATGAGGGGTGTTCAGGTTTTTTAAATGCAAAATTGAAAGAAATACGTCAAGTTTATATTGACCAAATTTTGACCGTATCACCCTTTATAGTGGTTGATGCTACGTTTGCGGCTGTCTCTAATGCGTTTATGTTTTTTGTTGCCTCGCTGTTCTTCTTTCGCTGCGTGCAGCCGACGTTACTGCTGTAGATCTGACGGCGGTTACTCATTATGCCCAGTTTACCTTCCTTCTTCTATTTTCATGGCTTTTCTTCACTCTTGCGTTAACGGAAGTCGTAATTCCAGTAAGATAAAAAAATGCAAAATTCCATTCGATGTATTGGGTTGGATAGTGACAGCTTCAGACTAAAATGTTTGCAACTGACCTGCTCCTTGGCGAAGGAGAGCAATTTTCGGCAGCAAGATTGTTTACATACTACCAGGCAATAAATGCCCTTACCACCTTGGCCTTAGGTTAGGTTAACATATTTTAAGTATAGTGACCGTTAACCATATTGGTGAACTTGTCACTCCGTGCTGCCCGATTCCATGCTTAACTCAATGACTAAATAGGGCAGCACTGGGTGACAAAAGAGAAGTTCACCACTGTGGTATCACAGTGGCCTTAAACGAGTCGTTGGAAACTCAATGGACTATGCCAAATTAATCGCGAGGGGAAATAATGACAGTGTCTTTGAAGTCAAAGAGAGATATTTAATAGATTCATAAGTATTCCAATTTGTTATCCGCGCTTCCATGAATTTCTTCACGTCGACCTTCGGAGCACTGGACAGAAATCACTGTTGAGAAGGAGAAATATCGACACAAATAAATTGTAAATCTCTTCTAGTCCATCTAACATATATCTTTTCATATTCTCCATATTTCTTTGAAATACTTCCATAGTACTTCGACTTGAAAATAGCCAAGGAAACACTTCCGATATGTTAGGTATAGTGGCCGTTAACCATATTGGTGAACTTGTCACTCCGTGCTGTCCGATTCCATGTTTAGCTCAATGAGTAAATAGGGCAGCACTGGGTGACAAAAGAGAAGTTCACCACTGTGGTATCTCCATAGCCTTAAGCGAGTCGTCGGAAACTCACTGGACTATGCCAAATTAATCGCGAGGGGAAGAATGACAGTTGTAAGAGCGGCTATGTATGACTTTGAATCCAAAGAGAGATATTCAACAGATTCATAGGTATTCCAACTTTTTTTCCGCGTTTCCATGAATTTCTTCACGTCGACCTTCGGAGCACTGGACAGAAATCACATTGTATCAGAAATCACTGTTGAGAAGGAGAAATATCGACACAAATGAATTGTAAATCTGTTCTAGTCCATCTAACATATCTCTCTTTTTTGAAATACTTCCATGGTACTTCGACTTGGAAATAGCCAAGGAAACACTTCCGACGGCTTCTGTATATGAGCTAGAGTAGGTGTTTGGTTTCCTTTGAGAGGATTGTCTTGCTGTAGAGAAAAACAATTTATGCCTAACCTAAATTTCCTTTCTTTACTGTATGAAGTTATCTTGGATGTGTTTTTGTATTATTATTTACACATATATGTAAATAGAGCTCTTCATTGAACGGAACATATAGAACGATGAAAAACGCATAAACAAAAAATATGGTTTCAAATTCAACAATATTTCATATTCCATATGTTGTAAAGCATATAGGGCTATTGCGTGAGAATATTGTGTTACTGTCCTTTTTCATCCATTAGACAGTCTTATTGATAATGTTATGGAAATTGCCGTACATCTATTATGACTGTGAGTTTATTCCTTCGTAAATTGTTTCGCGTAATAAAAACAAACGCTTTTTGTTTCCACAAAACTTTGTTTTATGAAACCATTTGAATTCTCAAATAGAGTTGCCATGAAGAAAATAAAACCAAAGAGATATTTTTCTATTGATATGCGTGCTATTGAGAAATTCGTGAATACATAAATAACCCAGAAAACAAATGTCTATTGATTAGGTCAACTAATATATCAGTAAAGAATTTCGATACTCTCAATATTAACCTCCAATACAAATTAGGAGTAGCGCCCCCAGGGAATAGCTTTTGATAAAAAGGAAAACATTCTACTCGCAAAACACTATTAGATGTATTAGTGATAGAAACAAATAACAAATTAAACGCTCGTAGGTTGGTAGGGGAAAACTTATAAAGTGTGGCTGATATGCAATCAACTTCACTCGTCTACCAGCTGAGAAATAATTCCAGTGGAAGTTCATTTCATTGTTTACAATCTTACAAAAGTATTTTGATCTATTGCATTCAACAATAAAGTTATTTGTGATGGAATTCAAGCGGTATAGTGTGATTTTTTTATACCATATATTGCTGGGAAACCACATGCGGCTGTCGTTAGAGCACTCCAACATCTAAATGTGAATACATTTTTGCGTCTCGTACCATTTCTGTTTTCGTGAAACTCGCAGTGTTTCATCGCGTACAAAAATTGGACAAAATGAATCGGTAACAACACTAGAATTGATGCGAACAGTGAAGACCACATTTGATCGAAATCCACGCCGCAGTGGTAGAAAATTTGCTCGTTCGCGAGAACGGATGTAACACATATAGAAAAATGAACTTGGACTAAACCCAGTTCAGCAAGTAGAGCTAACCGATGCACAATAAAAGTTAAACTGGAAAGATCCAAAAGTTACTTCGCTTGCACGAAAGTGGGCAGGTGATTTCCTCCGATGATCGTATTTACTTGCCAAAGAGGTCAGCTAAAATCCATAACTTCAATTGACGACCAGAACCCAAACGACGCCGATTTTAATGTGACAAACGGCCGCTGTAACCAAACATATTATATTAGTTTATGAACCTTATATGTTTGCACTTGAAATAATGTGCCAAATATTTGAGTTTCTAAAATATAATTTTTAAACCCAAACATATGAAAACCAGTCTTTTTCGTCCATGTTCGTCCAATTTCATCTGTTCCATTTGGGGGTACATATAATTCACTGTGGTCCATCTTTCTGCCTTTATACTTGTTTTCTTTTACTAATAATGCTATGGTAACCCTCTATGTCATATCAATAGGTGTAAAAACAATCATGAAAAGTAATTTTGGTTATTATATTCGTTTCTTTGATTTACAGCATTATTTAATAGGCAAATGATTGCAAAAACTGTGGTTTATTGCATTCATGTCTGAGGCCAAATCCAAAGTGTGTTGTTTTCATAAGTTTTTGTTTTATTTTTTCCCCCACTTTCACTCCATTTAAATATTACAAATAAAAGTTATAATTTATGTTTACCTTATAATGGGGGAAAGATTTAAAGAATATTTAAATGTAAATAAAAAGTTTTTTTTTTATTTAACGGAACTTAGTAACCTAACACCTGGTGGGTGTTTTAGCCAACATGTGTGGAAGAAAATGCAAATTTTAGTTCTACTAAAAGGCTTAATTTAATATTAAACTAAATGAGCTCTATTCTAATAGTTGCCATGAGTTTATAATTTAAACATGTTTTGCCTAGGCAAATGCAGAAATGTTACACTTAAAATAATTCAAAGATTTTTTAATATTAAATTTTGTCTTGGGGTAAGCATATATACACTTGAAAGAAAGCTTGCTCCGTTTCATAGATATTGCCTTTCTCTGGTGAATCTGGTATTGATTCCGAGTGATGATGCTTTCGAGACGTTTAGTGTACTTTATAGAAAACAAAAATGCTTTTAAAGTCTTTTAAAAAATCTACTTCTTAAGTAAAACAAGTATATACGGCCGCAAGTTCGGCCAGGCCGAATCTTATGTACCCACCACCATGGATTGCGTAGAAACTTGTACGAAAGACTATCATCCACAATCGAATTACTTGGGATGTGGTATCTTAAAACTTCTTAACATCGTTTTCTAAATTGTGATTTAGTCCATACATGGTATATATTAGACAAAAAAGTTATGTATAGTTAAGTCTACAAATAATTACGAATCGATATGGACTTTTTGTACGTAGAGAGCCAGAATTGAAATATGGGGGTTACTTATATGGAGGCTATATACAATTATGAACTTGATATGGACCATTTTTGTGTGATTGGGGATCGATTTATCTGAGTGCCATATATAACTATAGACCGATATGGACCTAGTTAAGCATGGTTGTTAACGACCATATACTAGCACAATGTACCAAATTTCAACTCACTCGGATGAAATTTGCTCCTACAAAAGGTTCCAAAACCAAATCTCGGGATCGGTTTATATGGGGCTATGTACGATTATGGACTGATATGGACCACTTTTGGTATGGTTGTTAAATATCACATACTACCACCACGTACCAAATTTCAAGCAGATCGGATGAATTTTGCTTCTCCAAAAGGCACCGGAGGTCAAATCTGGGGATCGGTTTATATGGGAGCTATATATAATTATGGACTGATAGGAACCAATTCCTGCATGGTTGTTGGATACCATATACTAACATCACGTACCAAATTCCAACAGAATGGGAAGAATTTTGCTCTTCCAAGGGGCTCTGGAGGTCAAATATGGGGATCGGTTTATATGGGGCCTATATATAATTATGGACCGATATCGACTAATTTGTGCATGGGAGTTTGAGGCCATATATTAACACCACGTACCAAATTTCAACTGAATCAGATGAATTTTGGTCTTCCAAGAGGTTCCGGAGGTCAAATCTGGTGATCGGTTTATATGGGGGCTATATATAATTATGAACCGATGTGGACCAATTTTTGCTTGGTTGTCAGAGACCATATACTAACATCACGTACCAAATTTCAGCCGTATCGGATGAAATTTGCTTCTCTTAGAGGCCTCGCAAGCCAAATCGGGGGATCGGTTTATATGGGGGCTATATATAATTATGGACCGATGTCGACCAATTTTTGCATGGTTATTAGAGACCATATACTTACACCATGTACCAAATTTCAGCCGGATCGGATGAAATTTGCTTCTCTTAGAGGCCTCGCAAGCCAAATTTTGGGGTCCGTTTATATGGGGGCTATACGTAAAAGTGGACCGATATGGCCCATTTGCAATACCATCCGACCTACATCAATAACAACTACTTGTGCCAAGTTTCAAGTCGATAGCTTGTTTCGTTCGGAAGTTAGCGTGATTTCAACAGACGGACGGACGGACGGACATGCTCAGATCGACTCAGAATTTCACCACGACCCAGAATATATATACTTTATGGGGTCTTAGAGCAATATTTCGATGTGTTACAAACGGAATGACAAAGTTAGTATACCCCCCATCCTATGGTGGTGGGTATAAAAACATCATTAAAATAAAATATTGAAAGACTCTTTCTATACTTGAATATCTTTCAGCTTCATGGCCAAGTAAAAAAAAAATCGACGATAATGACAATTTCAATGATATTTTAGTTTTCTTCCCAATTATTAGGACACATTGTCCTCAGTTCAATAGAAAAATAAGGTTATTAGGACGACACTTTTTGACAATAGGGTAATCGGATACATATATATGAGAGCTACATCTAAATCTGAAACGATTTTAGTACTATAGAGGATTAAATTTAGCCAACTTTGAGTAAGGTCACCCAACAAAAAAATTTGGAAGTTGTTCTAAAGGCACAACTTTAAAAGCACTTCCAAAAATGTCCTCCCAAAAATGTTCTTTATTTTAAATTCACTGCAAGTTTATTTGAGTCAATTTTTTTACAACTCGCTTTTTTATTTAAATTTAAAAGTTTATGGTTGCAAATAGGTTAAAAACAGATTAAAAACAAGTAAGTAAAGTAGAAAGTCGGGCGGGGCCGACTATATCATACCCTAAACCACCATTACAGAATTAGTAATCATAAGCATTTGTGGGGTAACATATAGGTCTGGGAGATAAGCCGCAGTTACATATTTAAGAAATTTAAGGGGTACATGTCTATGGGTGCTTTGTGTCAATCTGACTATAGCTCATAGTCCATGTTGCCAGGGAAAATGTTCGGTTTACCCTACAAGGACAAAAAAAGTTCCCTACTTTCCCATACATTCCCAAACAATTTTCCCTACTATATTTTTCGTTAAATTTAAAAAAATTTTACAAAACAAAAATGGTTCTAAGTACTTTATTATCTTAAAACATGAATATGCAACGTATATAACTTAGAATATAAATTTGTATTACCACCACGGTTGCCACAGTTGGTAGAATTCTACCCAAATTAGTAACCTTTTTAGTTAAATCTCTATAAAAATAAAATTTTGGAAAAAGTTTCTATAAACAAATTTTTGTGAGAAATTTTTCTATAGAAATAAAATTTTGACAATAAATTCTATAGAAATAAAATTTTGAGAAAAAATTCCACAGAAATAAAATTTTGAGAAAATATTTTATAGAAATAATATTTTGAAAAAATTTCTATAGAAATACAATTTTGACAAAATGTACTATAGAAATAAAATGTTGACAAAATTTTCTACAGGAATAAAGTTAACCACACATTATTAAAGATCAAGCCTTGTCGCCTTCTAATTTCCTTCTCTAGAGCCACCAAAATGTAAAAATTATTACAAATTATGTTGAGTGAAAATGTCCTACATTGTGGCCCTACGTCCCTACAAGACGCTAAATATTAAAAAAAACCTACATATAGGGAATTTCCCCTACTTCTAGCAACACTGGCTGTGTTGATATTGCACCTACGGAGTTAGTATGCCACTAATATTGAGCCCATTATTAAAAAAGAGAAAATCGTTAAATTAGTGTGGGTAATAAATCAAAATTTGTAAAAATCGAGCAATATTCTTATGTAAAAGCTACAAGTACGTATAAATACGATCGACTAGTACATCAGAATTTGAGTAACATTGGTTAATAAATAAGAGTATTATGGCCAAATTTGGGAAAATAGAGCGATGCATATATATGGAAGCTATATCTAAATCTGAACCAAATTGCATAATATTTTGCGGGTTTGATTAATACCAAAAAAGGTTACCTTGTGCACGATTTGAGTAAGATCAGTTAAGAAATGAGGCTTGTATGGTCAAACATAAGGTTATTAAGGGCGAATTTTTCAAAATCGGGTGATACATATATGGGAGCTATATCTACATCTGAACCGATTTCAATGAAATTTTGCACATATAGTTAGTACTATAGAGGACTAAATCTAGCAAACTTTTAGTAAGATCGGTTGATAAATAAGGGTTTTATGGCCAAATTTAGAAAAATCGGGCGGTACATATATATGGGAGCTATATCTAAATCTGAACCGATTTCGATGAAATTTTGCAGACTTGAAGGGCGATGGAAAAGATTACCTTTTGCCAAATTTGGTGAAGATGCGTTTGCAAAAACGCGCAACGTGACACCATTTGTCGAAATCGGGCGATACATATATATGGGAGCTATATCTAAATTTGATCCGATTTGTTCCAACTTCAATAGCGTTCGTCCTTGTGCCCAAAATACTCCCTGTACCAAATTTCATCAAAATCGGTTAATAATTGCGACCGGAATCCTGTGAACAACAAATACATGGACAGACGGACGGACGGACGGACACCAAGCGCTAGATCGACTCAGGAGGTGATTCTGAGTCGATCGGTATATATTTTATGGGGTCTAAAATCAATATTTCTGGTAGGCACATTTTTTGGCCGATCAAACTTATTATACCCAAACCACTATGTGGTTTAGGGTATAACAAGTAACTAAAGTCTAAAGTCGGGCGGGGCCGACTATATTATACCCTTCACGCCTATGTAGGCCAAAATTTGTGTTACCATCTCAACTACTTCACATTTGCTGGAAGCTATATAAAGGAGACAATTTTTTTTACTTCTACAAAATCTCTAGAATTAAAATTTAAATCGGCTAACGCTATCCAGTTAATTGGAGGAAACTTCCATTGAAAATGGGTCTAAAATGTGTAACAGTCTACCATATTTCCCCAACTCTGGTGTACGTATATATGGGAGCTATCTATAATCGGAACCGATTTTGACTAAATTTGATATGTATAGTTAGAATAATAATTCTGCTATCTATGCGAAGTTCCACGTAAATGGGAGTATAACTTTGGCCCGACCTGGTCATATGAGTGCAAATCGGACGAAAG
The DNA here is from genome assembly GCF_050003625.1 of Haematobia irritans. Classification (NCBI taxonomy): domain Eukaryota; kingdom Metazoa; phylum Arthropoda; class Insecta; order Diptera; family Muscidae; genus Haematobia; species Haematobia irritans. Next base: position 151,764,822 of record NC_134398.1, on the reverse strand, counting down.
ATATATATGGGAGCTATATCTAAATCTGAATTGATTTTGACCATATTTGGCACATACAATAGTATCGTTAAAAGTACCGTTTGTGCAAAATTTGAGGTAAGTCAGGGCAAAACTCTGGCTTTTGAGACCATATAAGTCCAAATCGGGCGAAAGATATATATGTGAGCTATATCTAAATCTAAACCGATTTTAACAAAATTTGACACACTTAACGATACTATTAAACGTACCCCTTCACGCAAATCACGGCAAAACTCTGGCTTTTGTGGCCATATAAGTTCAAATCGGACGAAAGATATATATGGGAGCTATATCTAAATTTGATCCGATTTCAATCAAATTTACCAAGCATTGGTAGAATGTCAACTCTACCCTCTGTGCAAAATTTCACGAAGATCTGTAGTAGACTTTGGCCTCTGTTGTCATATGAGTCTAAATCGGACGAAAGATATATATGGGAGCTATATCTAAATCTGAACCGATTTGGCTGAT